>NC_066626.1:42125070-43369445 GCF_025201925.1 Gopherus flavomarginatus | reverse complement strand
GCGCTGCAACTTTCTCGCTCAGGGGAGTGAAAAAAACACCCCCCTGAGCGCTGCAAGATACAGTGTCGTAAAGCACCAGTGTAAACAGTGCTTCAGCGCTGGGATGTGGAGTACGTGCAGCGCTGGGTGAGCTCTCTCCCAGCGCTGGCGCTGCGACTACACTCACACTTCAAAGCTCTGCCGCGGCAGCGCTCCCACGGCAGCGCTTTGGAGTTTCGAGTGTAGCCATATGTTGCATTGGGCACGTCATAGTTTGATGTGATAGAGCGTAATACAATGTGACTCAGCTTAAGCCATTTAAACCAATTTGATTTACCAATGACATGTCATGAATGCAAATGCTGTCTAAAGCCAGTTCACGCTTCGAGAACACTGCAATAATTCACCAGCTTGCCAGATTTGAACTATCTTACTTGGTCAACTTGCCTGTTTAAAGTAAATGACAAGGTTTTGGTAGTCTGTTTCAGCTCTTTGTTCATTCTGTCTCCAATACCTAGGTATTATATGATGCCTGCGGTTTTCTTGAAAAGAACAGAGACACTCTTCCTGCTGATATAGTGGTGGTGCTGAGAACTTCAGAGAACAAACTTCTTCAGCAGCTGTTTTCTAGTCCATTAACCAAAACAGGTATTTGTCTTCATAGCTTTGTTAATAGTTAGACTTCCTGACTAGATGTCCCTGCAGCCTTCTACTACTACTGTCCAGAACCCTGGCATTGCTTTCCATCAGGGTTACAAAAGTAATCTGGAATTTGTAAAATACTTAACGCTTGCTATTTTCAAGGCAATTTATGGGCATTAATTAATTAATTCTCACAGCATTGCTGTGAGGTATCCACATTTCAGAGATGCAGGGAGATTAAATGATAGCGAAGGTCAGACTTCATTGTCAGAGTAGGGATGAGACGTCAGGAGTTTCCTGGGTATTAGTTTTGTTCTCAGATCACTAGACACCACTTCTCTGTCTCTAGCTTTTTGCATAATTCGCTTTACATTGTGTAAACCATGTGTATCCAATTTAGGCAAAGATAGTTTTTGCAAGTAACATCCTCTCTGTTTAAACACACCTGTGCAATACGTTTAAAAATATCTTACTAGTTATAGAATAAAAAATATACCAAACTGATAGAATTAATTATTTCAGATGATTTGAAACTTGGGGACATTGACTTCCACACATGTGCCTATGTCTATTGCTAATTTATAACAATAAGGTGAAGTTCAATGACTTCGAAGATAGCTGCCATGAATCAATAGAATGTGCCTGACACTTCTGCCACATAAACACCAACAATGCAACACACCCACAGTCAAAAAGAGTCTGCGCACGTTGCAGTAGAGTGTGCATGTGACGTTACATAAACACCTACACTACAACACACATACAAAGCTAAGAGACTGTCAGGAGTTGTTACATAAAAGGAAAAGTCTCTTTCAGAACAGGTTGGAAAAGGGTGTAGACACCTGAAGGCTTTTGCTCTGATATGACATTTCTTTGCAGGAGTAAGGGGACCTTTGGTAATTCACTTGTGATTAGAGAGTTACAGGCTAGAATATGGTGATGTATACCCATGCAGTTTATGCAGTAATCAGTATCTTGCTGACACAAAATGTCAAAACTAATATGTAGAGTACAGCACCAAGTCATTTCAAATTAGTTTAAATGCTTTGGGCTGAACTCCACTCTATAACCCATGAAACGCAATTGGCTTCAGTGGGTTTGCATAGGTATAGTTGATAGCAATTTTTGAGTCTATTTGACTATATTCTGCATAGGATAGATTCCTATTATACTGATGCTATTGTTTTTCTGTAGTTTGAGAACTATTTTTGTTAGTGTGGCTTTGGTTTGGGCCTCTACAAACCGTTCCTAAGAAGGCACCTTCTCTCTCTCCTTTTAGGAGGTGGGAGGCGGAGCTCAGAATCTGAACTTTCCTGTAAGAAAATCGTTCACCTTTTGTATTATGAGACTTTACTGTTTAACTTGATTGATCTTAACAGGCACTTTGCTGTAAGTTCACTAGGTCAAGGATTATTGTGCTCTTTCAAAATGTCAGTTCTGTCCTCCTTTTAGGAGATCCTAGGGGGAATGTTAGCAACAAGTCGATAAGGTCAAAGACTGCCCCTCACAGCACAGCCTAAGCTGAATTTTTAATAAGTAATATGTCATCCTATTTCTTGTGGTTTTGCATTTGGATGTGACTTTGGGATTCTCGTCCCTTGCTGACTAGGGCTGAACAAGATAGAGACAATGATCTTAGCCTTGTTGAAAGGGAGAGAGTAGAAGTACTTTTTACTACTAGTGGCTGCTTGTGAAGGATGATGTAGTTAAGGAGGAGTCTGCTTCTCCTTTTGCTTCTGTGAGCTTAGCAATTGGAGAAATGTGGGAGAGGACTATCTTATGAGACTGAGGTCAGCATGCTGTGTGCCCAGTTGAGGGTGAAAACCTCTTTACCTTTATATGCTTTGATTTTTGGGTCCTGGTTGACTTGATGAGAGAGCCTATTCTATTCATCCTGGTAGGGTGAGGCTAAACAAAAGAAGCTTTGCACCTAGTCAGATATCTGAGACTGTACTGCCTTGTCAATGTTATTGTCATTCGGATTCAATGAGTCTGTGCTTTTCCTGTTATTCCTAAATGACAGATTAAGTTCTTTGTCCCAATTAGGGTGACCAGACGTCCTGATAAAATCAGGACCATCCCAATATTTAGGTGTTTGTCTCATGTCCCGACCGATCTTTGGTCAGGAAGCAATTTGTCCCGATGTTTCGCACTGCCGGCAGCATTTGGCTTTTTTGTTTCCCTCTGCTGGCGGATCCCCCCACCCTCATGTTTCCTGATATTTTCTTCCTCTCATCTGGTCACCCTAGTCCCAATTAGCAGTCCCAGTTGTTATAATAACTGTCAGTTATTAGCAGTGAACTTGATAGTGAGCAAGGCAATTGTACCATACAAGTTTCTCCTGAATTCTGGTCCTTTCACACAAACTTGTCTCTCTGGCTTTTGAAAATATTTTCACCAGCAGCAGCACTGAACTGAGTGCTTTGCCTGAGACACAGTAGGAACTGCACTCTGGCATACTGATTAGGAGTTGCAGACCACTGTTACTTTATATATGCTATGTATACCGAGTTGCTGTCGCTATTTTTTGTATCTTAAATTCTTTACTGTTATCACTCTCTAAATGGATCAGGTGACTTCTGCCTTCTGTTACAAAATTTTTGCCTCTCTCTGAAATAGCAGCAGCAGCAATATTTTCTGCCAGGTCAGTATAGCTTGGATTCCAGCCTTGGAATGGTTAAGCATGTACTTCTGCATATGATGCTACCGGGGCGGCTCTAGGTTTTTTGCTGCCCCAAGCACAGCAGTCAGGCAGCCTTCGGCGGCTTATCTGTGGGAGGTCCGCCAGTCCCGTGGCTTTGGCGTACCTGCTGCCGAATTGCTGCTGAATCTGCGGGACTGGCGGACCTTCCGCAGGCATACCGCCGAAGGCTACCTGGCTGCTGCCCTACCAGGGACCGGCAGGCTGCCCCCCCCCCCCCCGTGGCTTGCCGCCCCAGGCACACACTTGGAGTGCTGGTGCCTGGAGTCACCACTGGATGCTACAAGGTCTTAAAAAAAACTAATACTTTATGCTCTATTTTTTTCAGCCATCTAATATACTTGGCACCACTTCTGGTGTAGGGGCCTATGTTCTGAAATCAGATTGTTGCCAGGTTTGTCTTTGGCAGTCTGCAGGATAAATGAAAGGTTTGGCAGAGAATCGAATGTATAAGTATGGCTATTAATATCTCATCCCTGCTTTGTGAAGGAAGTTAAAGGCAGTCTCCTCCTAACTTTCTACAAAGAAGCTCTTGTACACAAAATAATAGAGATTATGTAAATATCCCATAAGATCCTCTGCTTGTGTTTGAATGCATCCCTACCCTCAGACATATACTTCGTTAGCAAAGCAAGCCAAAATCAAATACCATCTCTCATTCCAAGATTGCATTTAACATTCCAAGACTTAACAACATTTTCTTCAATTTGTGTAGATTATTTATTTACTGGTACAAAAAGTTGTTAATTTAAATGGAAGCTACATTAAAAAAATGTGCCAAGGCAATGTTGGCTTTATATGAGCCTTTCTGCCAGTGTCTTCAATGCTTTGTTTGAAGATGAGCAACAGCGCTGTCTAACATCTGTTCACAACTAGCTTTGGAACATTTAGTGTTCATACCGTTGGCCAAAGAGCCCTCTTCCATCTGTGAAATGGCCACTAGGTGGTGCTATCTCAGAAGTTTGAAAATAACAGGGGCATGATGATTATTACAAAATGCATTTCCTAAATGCCACTAAGAATGAAAATAAGGAAACCGAATGCCTGCTTCCCTCCACTCCCTGACAAACTCTTCTCTGTTTGAAGTAAATTTATCTAAATGCCTTGCATATATTTTTCAAGAGTCAAAAACTGAGCAGCAGCAAGAAAATAAATATTAAAAAGACAAAATTATTTTCCTAATTTAGGATCATGTGAATCACTGTAATTTATCAGCAGCAAAGAATCCTGTGGCACCTTATAGACTAACAGAGGTTTTGGAGCATGAGCTTTTCGTGGGTGAATACCCACTTCCTCAGATGCATGCATCTGAGGAAGTGGGTATTCACCCACGAAAGCTCATGCTCCAAAACCTCTGTTAGTCTATAAGGTGCCACAGGATTCTTTGCTGCTTTTACAGATCCAGACTAACACGGCTACCCTCTGATACTTGTAATTTATCAAATGTTCTGACCCCTTCTCAGTGAATGCTTCTATTTCGTAGGAGCAAACTGTGTAAAGTGCCAGAAATGGACAGCATGATGTAAAGAACATGTATATAGTAGTATAGTTTACCATTAAGAGAGTTCACAGATCCCACTAACTGACATCCATACTCAAAGTGAACATTCTAGGATTGATTATACAGAGTTCATACCTCCTTTTTATTACTTCAATGGGAGGTAAAGTGGATCTTTAACTTCAAAAAGGAATGAATATGTTCTGCATAGTGAACCTAAATATTAACTCACTAATTTTCCAAATTGCTTCCATGTTCTACACTATTTCCATCTGCAGAGTTCCTGCTGATGAGAACTCTGTATTTGAAATGAGTGTTGAATATGCTCCAATTAAAAGAGAGAAGCATAGTATGCTTGAAAGGAACAAGATGCCTCTATTTTGCTGAATTTGCAAGTTCCTTTTTTAGCCAAATGCAGCTATTGGTCTCTTTAGTTTCACAGATTTTGGGGGATTGGTATCACGAGTGACAGTGTCAGAGACAAAACGATTAAATAATCTGGGAAAGATGGTAACCTGAGAACTATACATTGTACTGAGTTTAATTGAAAATGGCCGTATAAAAGGCTCAAGCAGCAGTTCCTTTGTTGAATATGCATTTCAATACAGCCCAGTGAAGTAACCCTAGTAACTTCACTTATAGATGCTGATACTGATGTCACCTGGATGTTTGAACAGATTCTGTCATAATCTCTTGGAGACTGGATTTTGCTATATGGTATCTATGGTAAATATCCTGCAAACCTACCTGGTGGTGTTGCCTTCCCCTCAGAGCACGTTGCCCCTAAGGGCTTGCTTATGCCCTCCTGGCTTGCACTCGTGGTATGTGGGTGTGGATCTGTGGTCCACAAGGAGAGGCAAGTTGGTGAGGATTATACCTGGCATTTCCCTAAAGTAGCTGATGACTCTGATACTCATACCATCAGATTAACTCTCTCTACTCCTGCCTCAAGCCAGGAAGAGGTCAGAGGAAGGATGGTCCAATGGTTAGCCCTGAGGAGACATTGGGTTAAAATCTCTGCTCAGTCACAGACTTCCTGTGTGAACCTGGGCAAATCACTTAGTGTCTCTGTTCCTTGGTTGCCCCCAAAATGGAGATAAGAGAACTTTTCTACCTCACTGGATTGTGTAGCATCCAGAGACTATGGTAATGGGGCCATTTTAGTGCCTTAGATAGATGAAATACATTTAAAAATCCCTCAACTTCTGAGTGAAGATGGATATAACTGCCCTTTAAAGGCTCAGTATTTAGATGAGATCTATAGTTGAACAAAAGAAGGCTGCTTGCATGGTTATGGGATTGTCAACAGCCCAAGAATTTACGCACCAAGCCATTGGTGCCAACTACAATGTGTTACATGTTTTTACTGCTGTGGAAATACAGTAATATTAAATGTAGCCTGAGCTTGCCTCAGAAATCCCAGTAGAATCCCATGATCCCCACTGATCAGGCCAGGTGCTGTAGCCCTACTCATCTCTAGCATATTATATCACTGAATTGCATTAAAAACAATTGAACAAGCTATAGCAAAAGTGGGAAATATATTAAATCAATAACTTTACTGAAACACATATCCAAGGTGCGACTTCCTGCATCAGGAATAAATTTAGGGACCTTAGAAGGAAAATCTGCCTGGGCTGAGCTTACCACCAATGTTTTTAAGGCACTTGAATAAGTAATATGGAAAACGATTGTCATATCGCCTCCCCTATTGTTTAACAAGCAAAAGTTCCTTTCAAATGTAAAAGGCTTGTTTAAACTGGAGAAGCTTAAGTTTTTAAATTAGCTCACCTTTAAAAGCAATTAAACCTATACTGTAGTCTTGGTTATAGGCTGCCTGGGCCATTCTAGTTTAGTAAAAACCAGTCAGGCCACCTTGAACTGCCTAAACTATGTCTACGCTAGAGCTCTAACTGATTGATAAATTGGTTTTGTTGAACTAATTTTAATACTTAGAAAATGTCCCCAGTGTGGACATGCTCTTTGCTAAACCCAGCTACTTACCACCCTCACCACTGCCCACCAGAGTGGCTTAGTAACAAGCTGTAAATGGGTGAAATGACTCTTTGTGGGTGTCATAGATCCTAATGAGTGCCCCTTTCTGGCAATCCACTAGGACTGCTGTGAGCAGTGTGACTCAAGAACCTCTGGATACCAATAGGCAGAGGACACTGCAGTATATAGAGGTATAGGGATCCCCTGTATTCACCAAAAAAAGTCATGTGATGTCATTAGTGAAAGCCTGTCTCATACTGGTCATCATAATCATTGCAAAATATGTGTATTAGCGTCCAAAATATGGGTGTTAGCATGAATTCCCCTAAGCTTAATTACCAGCTTAGATCTGATAGCGCTGCCACCAATCAGGAATTTTTAGGGCCTCATACCCTCTGGTCCCCCTAAAACCTTCCCTGGGGGACCCCCAGACTCAGTTGCCTTGAGTCCTACAACAAAGGGAAATAACCCCCTCCCCTTGTTTCCTGGTTACTTCCTCCCAGGCTCCCCTCCCAGGATGACCCTAGGAGATTCCCTGCTTCCAGTCCTGGAAACACAAGTACCGAGAGAGCTAATCTCTCTTCCCCCTTACCCAGAGGGTATGCAAAGTCAGGCTTAGTAAATCTAACACAAAGAGATTTTCCCCCTGACTTCTTCCTCCCACCAATTCCCTGGTGAGCTGCAGACTCAATTCCCTGGGGTCCCCACTAAAGAAAGACTCCAACAGGTCTTAAAAAGAAAGCTTTATAAAAAGAAAGAAAAATACATTAAAAATAGTCTCTGTTTAAGGTGAAAATATACAGGGTCAATTGCTTAAGAAAAAAAAGTGAATAAACAGCCTTATCCAAAAAGAATACAATTCAAAACACTCCAGCAACTACACACATGTAAATACAAAAAAAAAACAATATAAACCTATTGTCTTACTATCTTTGTACTTACAACTTGGAAACAGAAGATTAGAAAGCCAGGAGATAGAAAAATCACTCTCAGAGCCGAGAGGGCACAGACACAAGACAAAGAACAAAGAACTCACACCCAAAACTTCCCTCCACCCAGATTTGAAAAAGTCCTGTTTTCTGATTGGTCCTCTGGTCAGGTGTTTCAGGTTACTGGTGTTACCCCTTTACAGGTAAAAGAACATTAACCCTTAGCTATCAGTTTATGACAACGGAAAATATATATGAGGAGTTATGTATATATCCTAAAAAAATATGTTCTCTAGGTCTGTAGTTAAAAACAGAGCACTCATAGGTAATGTTTCTTGAAACAAACTTCTCCCAGACAGGAGGTGGGAGACACTTATCCTAAGGGTGGAACAATGCTAATTAACATTCTAAGTCAAATGCTAATGAAGAGCTGGTAGAGACTTGAGAAGCAAATTAAAGGAAGAGGTAAACAGAAGGGTGGACCTGTCTTGAGGTGAAAATTGATGGTCTGTTCTGGTAGATTTGGGGGTGCAAAGAGGCATCCTGGCATGATGACATCCTGTATTTAGGAAATAAATGAACAGCAAGCTTGCTTCATGCCTAGGCTGAAAATGCTGAAGAGAACTTTGGGTGAGATAAGCTTCTTTAGACATAAGGATAACTTGTTATTTAGTTAACTTGAGGCTTTAGAATGTGTGATATCATGTTTCATATGTAACCGTTTGTTCCTGTCTCTCGCACTGTTTTTTATTTATTTTATAATGTAACTCAAATGCTGTGCGTACTACAGGAACATTGATCTAAGCCAGGGGTCTCAAACTCAAATGACCACGAGGGCCACATGAGGACTAGTACATTGGCCCGAAGGCTGCATTACTGACACCTCCCCCACTGCCCTTGGCCCCACCCCCACTCCACCCCTTCCATGAGGTACTGCCCCTGCCCCACCTCTTCCCACTCCTTCCCTGCCCCTATTCCAACTCCTTCCCTGAAATCCCCATCCCAACTTCGCCCCCTCCCTGCCCCCAGCAGGTGCAGGAGGGGTGTGGGGTGTGGTGGGAGCTCAGGGCAGGGAGTTGGGGTGAGGGGTGAGGCAGGGGGTCAAGGTGCAGGGTGTGGCAGGGGGCTCATGACAAGGGGTTGGAGTGCAGGAGAAGTGTGGGGTGTGGCAGGGGGCTTAGGGCAGGGATCGGGCTGTAAGAAAGGTGCAGAGTGCTGAAGGGGGTCAGGGTGCAGGGTGCAACCGGGGACTTGGCAGGGGGTCAAGATGCGGAGTGCAGCAGGGGGTCAGGGTCCAGGAGAGGTGTGGCAGGGGGCTCAGGGCAGTGGGTTGAGGTGCAGGAGGGATGTGAGGTGCAGCAGGGGGTTGGGAGCTGGGGTGCAGGGTGCAGTAGAGGGCTCAGGGCAGGGGGTCGGGGTGCAGGAGGGGTGTGGGGTGTGGCAGGGGGACTCGGGGCAGGCGGATGAGGTGTGGCAGGGGGCTCAGGGCAGTGGGATGGGGTGCAGGAGGAATGTAGGGTGCGGTAGGGGGTTGGGAGTCGAGGTGCAGGGTGCGGCAGGGGGCTTAGGGAAGGGTTTTGGTTGCAGGTGGGGTTCAGAGGGTGGGCTCTGGCCCGGCACGCATCGGGGGCAGGGCAGGCTGTCTGCCTGCCCCGCCCTGACCCCATGCTGCTTCAGGAAGCATCTGGAACCTGGGGGAGGAGAGGCACAGCGGTCTGTGTGTTGCCGTTGCTTCAGGCACCACCCCCAGCAGCTCCCATTGGCTGGGAATGGGGAACCGCAGCCAATGGGAGCTGCTGGGGGAGCTGCCTGAAGCAAGAGCAACACATAGACCCCTGTGCCCCCCGCTTCCCAGAGAGGCACAGGAGCAGGGCAGGCAGGCAGGGAGCCTGCCCTTCCCCCAGTGCACGTCGGGCTGGAGCCGCTCTAGGTAAATGCTGTGGGAGGGCAAGGGGGCTGTGAGGCGCTTGCGGGCCCCAGAAAAAAATTACTCTGTGTGCCACATGTTTGAGACCCCTGATTTAAGCCAAATCTGATAAATTGTAGTACTCGGTTCCATCTGGGATTTCTGTGGGTATCCAGTGATCAAAGCCTGGATACCACAGGGGGGACGTTTTGAAGGGACTCGGGGGTTGGGTCAACCTACAAGGCAAAGGCAGGCCTGGTGTAACCTAGAGGAGTGTGCTTCACCGGCTGGTTGTGTTAGGGAAATGTCATCCAGCTAGCACAGGCAAGACTCCCTTGCATAGTAACAAAGTGACTCACAGCCCTGGGTGCCCTGGGAAGCATCACCAGGGGAATCCAAGCCTTTGTGCTATGGAACCCTTGGGTGCTTCAAGTTTCTAAAGCCTCAGCAGGCTTCAGCACTGGTTTCTCCCTTGGCCTCTCCTGGGCACTGGCTCTCAGTTTGCCATCCCTTCTCCAAAATGGAGTGCCTCAGCCTACCTGCTGTATGCCTCAGGACCAGCTCCGACCCCTGAGATACCCCAGTTACTTAAACACATTCATCTCCCAGAACTCCACGCAACAAGTATGAAGCTTCTGGTTAGTTTAACTTGCAGAGGCACAGAGTAGCTGTGAAGTAGTCAACACACACCCTTTGCGCAATCTAATGCCTTTGTGCTCTTTTTTACTTAACCATGTAAAGCACAGGAGAGTTTACATGATACAAAACAATAAACATCTGAAACAACAATATCCCTCACTTTCTGTCTCACACTTCCTTTGTGGGTCCTTGGGGAACCATCTGGGTGTAGGAAGGCCAGAAAGGTGCCTCTTCCTTATGCAGTTGTTGCATGCTAGGTGGTCTCTCTCCCTTATGGAGTCCCTTCCCAGCTTCTGTGACTCAGTATTGCCAACCCTGAATGTTCAAAAATCACAAGTCAGGCTCACCAAAAATCACGAGATTGGCTTTAAAATATTGAGATTATGTAAAAATAATAGATTTGGTGTTCTTTTTATTTGCCTTCTGCTTTTTCAGCCTTTAGAGTACCCTAGGGTCACATTTTGAAACTTTCTCCACAGCCACAAGAACTAGAAGCTTACTTTTGCTTTAAGAATGAAGGCTGAAACCATCACATATGCACTTGACTCCTGGAGCTGGGGCTTTAAGGAAAACAATAATTATCATGAGACTCATGACAGTATTATGAGGGTTGGCAATACTGAGACTTTGTGTTGTATCAACCGGCAAGGTACTAACAAACTTCAACAGGACTTTATTTTTAAAGTGGAAACCTCTTTACCAAGCTACTGCTGCACCCTCTGTAACTCACTCTGTCTCCACAACTCCTTCCCCCTCCTACCTGTTTCCTGTCCTTTCAGATTCCCAACAGCCAGTGCTCCTAGTTCTAATAATTACAAGCAACATCTAAACACCACATTCCCGCCTCTCTTAAGGAAGTCTCCCAATAAAATTAATGTTGTTGTTCTAACCAAAGGAACAAATAGGAAATAAGACGCTATACTATTGGCAGAAATATTACACTGAAAACACTGTAGATACTACATAACATGGTCTCTAGTCCAGACAGGTGGTCGTCTGGGTCTGACAGGCCATCTCTCAAGCCCTGGTTCCAATGCAATGTCTTGTTGTGTTGATACTACAGTAAAGTCATCCTGTGTAGACTGGGTGTTGGCATAATCTCCTCTTGGTGCATAGGCAGATGCAAGATAAGAAGCATTCCATACCGCCCATCAGAAAGTCGATAGGTGTAAAGTCCCTTCTTCTCTATGATTTTAAGAGGAGCTGTGAACTTATGGTCCCCTTTGTGTAAAATTCCAGATTTTCGTATTCTAACAAAGGAACCACACTCAAACTTTGGTTCCTTAGCACCCTGCTGCTTGTCTGTGAAAGCCTTATACTTTACTTGGTTCTGTTCAACTGTTTTTCTCATATCATTCTTGGTTGGGGCCTCAGGTTGTGCCTTTAACAATCCAGCAATGTTCAGTTTAGTATTCATCCGTTTCCCATGCAGTAACTCTGCAGGTGATCTTCGCATTGTGGCATGTCGTGTAGCCCCGTATGCTTGCAAGAAATCAATAGTGAAGGGTATCCACAATCACCCTTCCAGTGTAGCCATTTGCAAACTCTCTTTCAAACTTCTGTTAAACCATTCGAGTTCCCCATTGGCTTAAGGGTAATCCACATACATATAGGCACTCATGACTGAGCAGATTTTCATAATACAACTTCAATCAGAATTCATAAGATATACAGATATAGCTCCAGTTCATCACAGTGGGATGGCTCAAATAAATGTTCTTGCACAGGGTATATCTACACTGCAGCTGGGACATGTGGTTCCCAGGCGGGTAGACAGACACGTGCTAGCTCTGCTTGAATTTGTGTGCCAAAAATAGCAGTGCAGCCCTCGTGACAAGGGTAGCAGCTTGGGCTAGCCACCTCAGTATGTACTCAGCGGGTCAGGCAGGATTATACTTGGATGACTAGCATGAGCCCCTATCTATGCCTCTGCAGCCACATTGCTATTTTTAGCACAGTAGCTCGAGCAGACCTAGCATGTGTCTGTCTGCACTGGGAAGCGTACTCTCAGCTGCTGTGTACACCCTGTGTTTTGGATGGTGTTAGACTCTCAGGTTCTGCAGAACAGATGGAGTCAGTTTTTGTGTGAGAAACGTCTGGAAATTTGAACTGAGCTGCTTTTTTGGAGTTTTGGAAGTTAATGTCAGATCCCTGCTAGGAAAGCCAGTCATAACAACTAACAAAGCAATATTTTGATTTTCCAGTGTTTCAGGTGTTGACAGGGAAGAAATAATTACTGCGATGAGAAAGTAAAGTGTGCTTTCCACAGCACAGTCTTACCAAGACCATTTTCCAAAACATGAATTGTTAAAGCTTCCTGAGCAATCCTGCTCCCCTAAAGAAAAAGGCATGTGTTAGTCACTTGCTTGCCATTTTGTGCACTGGTCTGGATTACATTACAGCAAGGGAAATCTTATAAATATTTCTTCAAGCTTCTTCATGGAAGGACCATCTCTGAGTGTCTTCCCTGAATCATTTAAAAGAAACAGGGTGGCACACAGATAATGGCATACTGGAGACCGTTCGCATGGTATCCTGTGATAACTGTTTTATGAGCCCAGAAGAAGGGGGAACTCATTTTCTACTTCCCTAATAGTATTTGTTTCTTGGTTCACACTTGCCCCAACTCCTTTGAACTTGAGTTGGATTCACTGTTTATGGTCTAGCATCACAACACCTGATTTAATACATGATTCCAACACCCATGGCATCCAACTTTCTAAAATCATGGAACTGTCTCAGAAGAAACTTCTGTTTCCTGAGGGACACCCATTTGTCTGTTGCCAGTATGCCATCATCCAGGATTCTCCATAGCTCCCGCTGTTGTTTATCTTCAAGGTAATGTATCTCTTTTTACAAGCTCTATACTGTACAATGAGTTGTTAGGGGATGGCGTTATACTATACTAACCAGAAAGTTTCTTTACCTTGCCTTCATATGCTCTGCAATTGTTTTAGAGACACATTTTAACAGTGTGTGTGTGAGAGAATACATGCCTGAAGATGTTGTTATTTTAATTGGTGGATTGGGGACAGTGATTACTACTACAGTTGCCTCTGCTGGATGGCAAAGGTCCAGCTAATAGTCCCCTGGCTGATTCTGAAGAGGCCTCCATCCAGTTCTCTGCAGTTTGGGTCTTGGATTTTTTGCAAAGCAATTGTTTGCTTTCTCAGCCATAATCAACTAGCAGAAATCTGGTCACATTCCCCTAACAAGAAACCATACAAGCTTCTTTAAAAAGCACTAACAACCTTTTTAGCATTAATGGTGACTTGGGTTGTGTTTGAACCTTTTTTTGCTCATGTGTCGTGTAAACATGGAGTAACAGGGTTTTATTTTTTAAACAAATATTTTTTTAAATTAAATATACCAGATGAAATCTTGGATGCATTGATTCAATAGGGAATGTATTTCACCTATCAGAAATATTATGTTTTATTATCTCTGTTTTTGCTGGCACACTCGTTGGTCAAGTTTTTCTGGAGTTTGAGGTGAAGAGTTATTTACAAAAATAAATTATTTATAAACAGTCTGCCTGATCATCTCTTCCCCAGCTCAATATTTACATTTAGTCTGTTGTCTTTTGTGTTATCTGAATCCAATGAGTTCTCCAGTCATCCCTATACTACTCCAAGAAAAACAGAGTAGATGAACCTGGTATGTCTCATCTAAAAAACAAAAAAAGCTGGATTTTTTTTTAAAATAAAAAGTTTAGGCTTTCTTTACATGTTCTAAAGAATCCAAAACAGGAGTACACACACTGTCTCCTCCCCCTTTTTGGAGGTCAGCTTAAAAACTCAAACTAGTATCTGCTCCAAATCACATACTGCAACATCCTCAAACCTACCATTATGTTGCACAATGACTTTTTTTAAATGATTTGCAGTTATCAATTTAATTTGGCAATTTTCCAATTTAAGATACTGTGTCTCAGTATAAATTATCTATATTTCTGACAGCAAATGGTACTTTACTGAACAATCAGAAATAGTGAAAAATAACTAAATTATTTTGTATTCCAGTCCTGCAATCCTTTTACTACTGGACACAGAGTGAAATCCTGGATCCATTGAAGTCAATGAGAGTTTTGCCATTGACATCAGTGGAGTCAGGATTTTACCTGTACTGCTTATTACTGTGTAATCCCATTGAGTACAAGCAGTCTGACCGGTGATAAGCAGTGGTGAGCTGGAGCTAGTTCCCACAGGTTCCCAAGAACTGGTTGCTAAAATTAGATGGACAACCTCCGTGGACAACCGGTTGTTAAAGGGCCAGGGAATGGGCAAAGAACTCCGGTCCACGGGCCGAACCATCATGTTGCTCCCAGGATTCCCAGCTGGGGAGGCTGAGGCTTCCCCAGCCCTTCGCCCGCTTCCCCCCACCTGCAGCGTGGCCAGCCGCCGGCATCAGCTGGGCAGCTTAGCTGAGCTCGGGAGTCGTCCTGCTGCTGCTTTTTGAGAGGCCTGGCAAGGTGTGGGGGGGTCCTGCTGCAAGCTGCAGGGCTGGCTGGAGGGGAAGGGGCAAGTGGGGCAATTGGCCCAGGCCCTGAAGGAGCCCCTGGCCCCACGAGAATGTCTCCCCCGGGCCCTCCCTCGCTTCCCCCATCCTGAAGAGCTGCAGCATGGCCAGCAGTTGGGCAGCTCAGCTGAGCTCTGGGCTGCTGGCAAGGTAAGGGGGCTGCAAGTTCCGGGGCCGTGGTGGGGGGCAAGTGGAGCAATTTTCCCTGGGCCCCTGGCCCCACGAGGTTGTCCCCCCCACCCCCGCCCCACAGAGCACAAGCATGGCCAGCAGCTGGACAGCTCAGCTGAGCTTCTGAGTCGTCCTGCTGCTTTGAGCTGCCAGCAAGGTAAGGGGAGGGAGTTGCAAGTTCCAGGGTTGCTGGGGGTGCAATTGGGGCAATTTGCCCCAGGCTCTGCAGGGGCCCCTGGCCCCATAGGTAAGTCTCCCCCCGACCCCTCCCCCGCTCTCCCCCCTTAAATCAGAACTTTTTGTAGGGAACCGGTTGTTAAGATTTTGGCAGCTCATCACTGGTGATAAGTGTTTGCAGAATTGGGCCCTTGGCTTGATGTACATCATGTTTATTCACTGAAATGAAATGTGTTTCCATTTAGGCTTAAAGGGTTTTTTCCCTTCCTTTTAATTCCACAGATCACGATAGAACAAAAGACTCCAAACATTTTACAATTTATTAATTTATCTCATAATAAGATCTATTTATAATGGGATGTTTGTGTCATATATTTTCCCTATTAAAAGATAACTGCAGGCACCGTAAATCAAATGAATCCGATACAAAGCCATTATAATTATTATCTCTCTACTTAAAGATGAATCGGAACTTACATTTTCTAAGAATTTGGGTCAAGTTAATACAAGCTATATATTTTCTTTTGAACATTATATTTTCTTTAGAACATTTTTAGAACATAAGAGGCTTTAGAACATAACAGGCTGACTGTCTGATCCATATGTTAAAAGCATATAAAATTAATTGTTTTTGCTTTGCTGCCAGTGTATTGTGTGCAAAGATAGGCTTTAAACCACAGCTGTGCATAGTAACAATTGTGAACTTTACTGGGTTGCAGATGTGGGACATCAGTAAACTAAATTAAATGTAGCTTAACTGAGCTTTAGAGTTTGGGTGTTTGATTACATGTTATTTAGGTTCCCAATTGCACAGTATACATACAGTTTTATGCTTCCTCTGTCTGAGGCTTTTCCTCAGCTCCCAGGATTTGTGTCACAGGGCAATGGAAGTATACAGATGCTTATAATGAGATTCAATAAAAGTAGGATCCAGAGCATGCCACCCATATAGGGACCGAACTTTCTATCAAAATCACAGGTAAGGGCCCAATCATGCTAACACACAATACAAGATATAATTTTCACTATTGTCAATAATTCCATTAAAATCAAGAGTAATGTGAATCTCTGGGATTACTCATGGCAGTAAGCATTACAGCTGTTACTTTAGGCCAGGTCCTGCTATCCTTGCTCTCATTAAGTAGTATCTTACTCCACGAGAAGTCAATTTCAGTGTGTGAGTACTTGCAGAATAAATTACTCCTGGATAAAGATGGCAGAATCTAGCTGAAAGTGTCTGAAGACTTGGACCCTAACAGATAGGACTGAGTCATTTTAAGAAATAGATATTGATGGTTTAATTGTGTCAATTTGTAAAAGGCCATTCCAAATAAGCAAAACTTGGGAGGAACTTTGTTTTGTTCTCTGCACTCTTAATAGCTTAGAGAAGATGATACTTTCTCTTTTAATATTTCCAACTACTAGAGCTGGTCAAAACATTTTTGATGAAAATTTTTCTTATGGAAGAATGCTGTTTTGTCTAAACCAATATGTTTCCATGAAACATTTTGATTTCAATAAAGACTTTATTGGGAAAGTTTTTCAGGTCCAGAAGAGAGAGAAAGAGACCTACACTGACGCACCCCAGAATAGCTAGTAGACTGGTCACTAGGGCATTTGCCAGAGATGTGGGAGTGCTACACAGTGAAGTCCCTGCTCCAAATCAGGAAGAACAGGGACTTGAACTTGGGTCTCCCATATCCTGGGTGAGTGCCCTAACCATTGGGCTTTTGGCTGTTCTAGGGTCTCTCTCAATCATGGGTTGTTTGTTTGTTTGTTTTGTTTCTTTGTTTCTTTGTTTTCATACCAAGATTCAAAAGGTCTTAGTTTTCTTTCTATTGTGGAATGAAAATAAATGTGGAAATCTCAAAAATTTTCGCAAAATGGAATGGTGTTGTGTTATCCAGTCAGCCTTACTTCTAACCTAACTTCTTTCTTGTTTAAAAATTTTCATTTAACATAGATACACAATAATTAATCTTAATATTTCATTTCATGCTGATTTAATTAAAATATAAATTAACTTAGAGATAGCAACAGATGTGTTATACAGAAGATATTGGTTTTAATGTTAACTATTAGAAATTGTTTCTCGTGTGTTATATGTCATCATTTTAATAGTAAAATGTTTACAAAACATGTACCCTGATTATTTTAAAAGTGAATTTATTAGACGCTAACCCTGCCAGGCACTGAGTGCTCTGACGTCAAATGGAATTGAGGGTGCTTGTCACCTCACAGGAGGCTCTTAGCAGCTCAAAGGATCACGACCCAAATGAGCAATTAATAATTCTTAAGCTTTCATGAGAATCGGTGCAGCAGATAAAGCATGTGAGATGTTCAAGTAATACATGCAACATACTGACAACTTAAGCATCCATAATATTTTGCGGGTGTACTGTACTTTTACAAAGAATGTGCTAACAAATCCAAAAGTCTCTAAATCATCCAGCTTGTGTTTACTGTAGCTAATAGCCAACGTGTCTTATGGCAAACTATCTCTGAGTCTGCATTAGTTTTTGCTCATATATTCATTTCAGTGTTTTGTATGATGGTGGTGCTGTTGTGCTCTGATTTTTTACTTTGTTTTAACAAGGTCCACCACCTTCACTGCTCTTTCACCGTACAACAAGCTGCAAAGGTCAGTGGTCTTTTGAACCAGCATGTCTGTTTTCCTGTTAGTTAACGCAGTCTTGTTTCTTTTGACTTGACTTGTGAGAACAGCATCAGCAATGGATAGCAATGATTCAGTAAGGTAAAAATAGCAAAAGAGCTGAGTATTTGTCCCATTAATTAAGCATAGATTAAAAATAGAATAATTTCCCTAAATAATATATTCTATCAGAAATGGATCTTTTAATGATATTTTTAGAAACATGACATAAAATATACAGATGTACAGACATACAAAGGAACAAACACTCAGTTGAGTAACCTAGAGACCCAATTCAGTAAGAATTAACAGCCGACTTCTTTAACTCTCAGACTTCCAAAATGGGTCCATCTTGCGCAAGGCTCTATAGCTGTCTTTTGTACTAAAGTAAAACCTGAAGAAGGTGACTGCTGTCTCTGAAGAGCGAATTCCTACATTTGGAAAATCTCTCTTAATTGGCTGATGTTAGTCTTACCTGTAAAGGAAAATTTGGAATTAAGAAAAGAGAAAATGTAATGCAGTACTGCCTTCAGGTGGCAACTACTTGGTAGTTTTTAATATCCCTTATCTCATTATTGTTGTTTCTCCTGATTTGTGCATTATGGGACAGATTTTAAAAAGAGCTATGGGTAGGGACCAAGGCAGTTGTTTTCACTGTGAAAATCAATGAATAGTATTAATAATATTAGACTACCAATCTGGTGCAATTTGATGTTGTTTCCATGAGTCCTGATGCAGGATTACCAACCCCAATTGTTCAAAAATCATGAATCAGGTCCCCCAGTCGTGAATGGCTTAAAAATCATGAGATTTTAAAAAATAATAAATTTTGAGTTTATTTACTTTCTTGTGTAGGAGCCTTTAGGGTACACATTTTATAGCTTTTTTGTTTGTTTAAAAAAAAATGGAGCTCTTCACTTAATCATCTGATGCCAGGAGCTAGGGCTTCAAGACAAACATTGTGAGATTTGTAATAAAATTATGAAAAGTGGCAACATTGCTGTTGACTCTGGAAGGTGATGCTTCAGGAAATATTGTCACAGAAGCAGTATGTCTGTGGTAATTAAAATGATCTATGAAAAGGAACCAATGCTAATATAGTAAAAGGTGCTCACATGCCACACAGTGATAAGTGCTTGCACGAGAGAGAGAGAGGCACTAAAAGTCTGGTCGGCTCCATGCAGCTCTAGGAAATGACTGGCATGTCATTGTGGCTCCTAGGAGCAGGGCCAATCAGAGAAGCTCCGTGCACTGTATCCGCCACCAGTTCTGGCTCCGCATTTCCCATTGGTTGGGAACTGTGGCCAATAGGAGCTGTAGGAGCGGTGCCAATGTGCCTGGACAGCACACACCGCGCAGAGCCCCATGACCCCTCCGCCAAGGGACTGGACATGGCAGCTGCTTCTGGGAGCAGCATGGAGCCAGGGTGCCTGACTTAGCCCGGCTGCACCCCCAACTGAGAGCTGTCTGAGGTAAAGTATCAGAGGGGTAGCCACGTTAGTCTGGATCTGTAAAAGCAGCAAAGAGTCCTGTGGCACCTTATAGACTAACAGAGGTTTTGGAGCATGAGCTTTCGTGGGTGATGTTATAGTTTCTTAGTGTATTCCTCAGTGGGATCTGAGGGAAGTGGCCTGTAGAATTTGGTGTTGGAAAGTTGAACACTTCAACCTCCCTGGCCATACTATAGCAGACCTTAAGGTGGCCATCCTGCAGCAAAAAAACTTCAGGACCAGACTTCAAAGAGAAACTGCTGAGCTTCAGTTCATCTGCAAATTTGACACCATCAGCTCAGGATTAAACAAAGACTGTGAATGGCTTGCCAATTACAGAACCAGTTTCTCCTCCCACCTCAACTGCTAGAACAGGGCCTCATCCTCCCTGATTGAACTACCTCATTATCTCTAGCTTGCCTGCATATATATACCTGCCCCTGGAAATTTCCACTACATGCATCTGACGAAGTGGGTATTCATCCATGAAAGCTCATGCTCCAAAACGTCTGTTAGTCTATAAGGTGCCACAGGACTCTTGTCTGAGGTAAGCGCCACCCAGCCAGAACCCGCACCCCAAACTCCATGTGCCAGGTTGGAACTCCCTTCTGCACCCCAACTCCTTCCCAGACCCTAAACTCCCACCCTCACCCCAGCCCCCTGCCTCAGGTTGGAACTCCCTCCCACACACCACCCACACCCCACTGCCCTAGACCTGAGCCTCTCACACACCCAAACTCCCTCCCAGAGCCCATACCTCAGACCTCCGCCCGCATCCCAAACTCCTGCCTGAGCCCGCTCCCACTCTCCAAACCCCTTGGCCCAAGCCCCTCATCCCCAGCCCCACCCCAGAACCTGCTCCCCCAGCCAGAGCCCTCACCCCCTCCTGCACCCCAACCCTCTGCCCCAGCCCGGAGCCACCTTTCACACGCTGAACCCCTCATTTCTAGCCCCACCCTGGAGCCTAGGGGAAGCCCCAAACCACTTCCCCTCTCCCCCAAGGGGCTGTGTGTGGTCCGTGACTGATTTTTTCTGTTGGTCAGTGGCCCCTGATAGAAAAAAGGTTCCCCACTACTGTCTTAGCCTCTCTATGGCCCTGATTCAGGAAGGAATGTAAAAACAACAAGCCTGGTATTAAGAACATGAAGTCAACTGGACTTCTCCTGTACCTAAAGTTAGATGTCAACCGGAGTACCTAGTTTGTTTCCATAACAAGAAAATGAGAATATTACTACTAATTATGTAAAGGGATACTATAAAGACTAGTTAGAGTATGTCAAGCACTTTGAAGATGAAACTGCTTTTTATAACTACCCTGAGTTAATACGGTCTATTCACAATATTGCTGTACACAACTGACAGTTCTTCATACAGCTGGTTGAAAAAAAATTGACCAAACTGTTTTCTGTCAGAAAATATAGTTACATGAAAATGTTTTGTTGGAACACGTTGATTTCAGTTTAATTTTAACCCTTTTGACTTTTAAATTCTGTTTTGGTAAGGTAAAATGTTTTGACATTTTAATTCCCTTTTATTTCATGTAAACTTTTATATTATAATATTTTAATATTATTTTATATATTGTATTAAATATTATATTTAATATTTTGTATGATCATCTTTCAACACTTATAGAGCCAAACCAAAACAAATCATAGTTTCACATTGAAATTTTTTGGAATTTCCATTCTGCAGGAAATATCTATATTTTGAGGGGTCGTTCGAAATGGCAGAATATGGAAATTACATTTTTCTGACCAGCTCTAGTTGTTAACATTAAGTCTTTATTGCCAACAACAGGCTATTTCATTTACTACTGAATTTACTCTCCCCTTCATGGTACATTCTGTTTATACCAGTTGAAGGTTTAACTTTGGGTTCCTAATTATCTTTTGTTTGAAAAGGAGGCGACACCTTTTTTTCTCTCTCTTTTATATTATTTCATAAATTCGATTGTTTAGTGTATTCCTTAGAGATACAATACAACTGGGCAGCATTCAAGTGGGAAGGTAAAGCTTTAAAAGAGGGATGTCCTGATTAAGAAAACAAACAAGCAACCCACCTCCCCATCCCTGGCACACCACAAAATTACATGCAGGGGGTGGCAGATTGTGTTTGCACCGCAGCTCTTCATCATGAGTTGCAAGAACTCTGAAGTGGCCGGGCTGCTACAGAAGCCCCATTAGCAGATGATGTCCAAGAGAGGAGCTGAAACATTGCATTCCTGAGATGCCCTGCCAACACCCCCTCTCCAGTCATTACTGTCCAGTGTTGGGACCCTACTAGCTGGCTATGAAGTCTCAAAGGGAATAGGAAGTGTGGGTCTCCTGCAGTAACTTCCAAGCAGATTTTTCACTGCTGCTGGCCCAATGCCCCGTAAAATGCCAGGAGAACGTGGCACAACCTACAGCTGAATTCAAACCCCATAATGAACAATCCTACAGTACATCTTATAACAGTGGGAACAGCTAAATACAGAGATGTCCACATCAGAATACATAGTACTAGGATCCTTAAAATTACCTTTGTACTGTACAGAATGAGTAAAGGCTTGGTGCTGCAGTCACCCTGTACAAAGAATTCTTACACTGATTTCAAAGGGGGGTATGGGTATGGAACAGCTGCAGCATGAGGCACTAAATAATGAGATGTTTAAAATAAAACACATGAAGTGTATAGAAAGGGAGTGTGCAAAAACAGAGGGCTGGAAATTACAACTTCTGAATTCTATTCCTACTTCCACCATTTACTCAATGTTACTTTGGCTAAGTTGGTTAACTTTTTCTGTGCCTCAGTTTACACCAGGAGTTTGGTATTCTTGACATAAGTCACAATACACCAGGCAGTGCTGCAGCAGTAAGCCAAGTAGGTTTAAAAGCTCAAGTTTCCCCTCCTCATTCAGCAGTTCACCACTCTTATAATCCCTGCCTTTGTCCCCCACATCTATTTTGAAATGCCTGTGGTAGGGCTGACTTTAGAGTTCAGCCAGTCCCTTAAACTGCAAACCATGACCCTCACGTGGTGCACAACCCCTCTTTTAAAGGGACAGACATTGTTTTTCACCATGTCCTCTGGTTGCTTCCCCCCAAGCAACTATCATCACCTCTGTCTTGTCTGGTTTGAGCATCAGCCAACTAGTTCTTGGTCAGACTCTGCAGGTACTCAACTAATATAACTGGTATAATTAATTCATTTGCTTCAGGATAACCATTGTAATACTGCTATTTGACCAATGAGTTGATCACTGTGTCCTGGTCAATGAAACGATCTGGTCAATGAAACCAGTCCTAGTGGTCAATTTGAAAATAAAAACCTCGTTACTGAGATAAGTTTGTGTAATTTGAAACAATAGGCTGGTTGGCATCCATTCTGTCACCCTCTACTCTTAGATAACTTTATTCTTTTAAATGACAAATTAATTTATTCCAGTAAAATAATGATTTCAAAACAGAAATGATCTATATGCTTACATAACAAAAGCATTCATATTATTTAACATATTTAATGTAAACCTCTTGCTTCCCATAATCTCCTTTGTTTGCCATCCATTGGTGTGTTATATCTAATTTAGGGCCTGGTCATTGACGAATAACAATAATAACTTGCTCTTATATTGTGCTTTTTATCAGTAGATCTCAAAATGCTTCCCAATCTTTAATGTATTTTTCCATGTAACACCTGTGGAAGGCATGGCAGTGCTATTCTTCCCATTTTACAGATGGGGAACTGAAGCAGAGAGAGGCTAAGTGATTTGCCCGAGTTTATGGGAAGTCTGCCCAAGGAAGCCTTTTAGAGCCTAATTCTTATTTAGAATAAGGCCCTTTTACACCACGTTGGCAATGGAAAGGGGTTTTGAAGTGAGTGTGATTTTCATTTATGCCCACTTTCAGACCCCGTTATGCTACCAGAGCAGTGTAAGTGAGAATCAAAGGCTCAAACTGTTAGAGCCTTGTGGCATGGGGCTTGACATGTTTATTTGTCTACAAAGACCATGTACATATTATGTGCTGTGGAGATAGTAACAATTCTGGAGCTATAGACACACACACAGATACATACTACTGTTACTAAAATATCATGGTTCTCATGCTCTTTGTACATTTCTGATTTTGCAAAACTGGTTAGGATCTCTTTTTACTTCTAGGGACTTCAACAGGACTGATAACTCATTTTGGATAGAAAGTACACTGTATTTTCCAGTGTAGTATCTGAGGCTCCAGTATCTGGTGTGTGTATTGACAAACAATTCTATCCCATATCTAGTATTTATATAAATATTATATTCATATGTAAAACGTGTAATAGGCGTGAAAATTGGATTCTTAGCTATTTTACTGCGGACAGATTAACTTAAACGGCTTCAGTGACTCAGTAGAGTTTTGATAGTCAGTGACCAGATTCAAATGAGCACCCAATAAAAAATGACATGTATTCCGTTATAGTCTAGCTCAGAGAAGCTTAGCCTTTTACAGTAGCAGAAGATGAAAATGCATTATGGAGATAAGCAGTTGACTTCCTTAGGCAAGATAAAATGTACTAAAAGGAAAGGCAGAAAAGAATCTCTATGTCAAAGACATAGTCTAACTCTGTACCTCTTCCAGGATGCAAGTGCTTAGCTGTGATTAAAAGTAGTGTCAATGAAATATAAATGCATTTTACTATTCCTGACCGTATAATAGTACTTGATATTTAAAGTGCCCAATCCATATCTAAGGAAGAAGCATGAATGAAATTAATAAAATAGATGAAGATAAGGGGAGAGCTTGTGCTATACCCTCTATATTGTAGCTGCACATTTTAGTAATGTTCCTGATAGTCTGTATAGGTATGATGCCATTGTCATTAACATGTTTTGCTCTGAGTCAATTTCACTTCAAAAAGTAAATATTATACCAAAAGAACAATGTTATCCTGGCCCCCTTTTAAAGGAATAGATTTCAAATCAAATCAGAACTGACCCAAATGATTATTGTAATGCTTACTAATATTTATTTAGATATTGTAGCATTTGCAATCTGAAAATAATAAAGGACTTACAAACCTTAATTAAGCACCATGACCTCATTGAGGCAGGTAGGTATTATGCTACCTATAATACAGTTGGAAAAAAATAATGATCATGCAAAATAAACAACTCATCAGGATCCTGCAGTGAGTCAGTGTCAGTGTTAGGATTGGAACCCAGGAGTCCTGTGAGGCACCCTCTTTTCTAACAGCTAGATAACACTCCAGACACTGAACCTGAAAAAAGAAAACCCTGATCTTTATTGCAGTTTGTAAACATCTAGTGACTTTTTTTATAAGTGTTTTTCAGAACCAGTACTACTTGGCTTTAGGTTGAACGAGGAGGCAGGGTATTTTGACAGTATTGTCTTTCTTACATGGTTGAAATGAGCCAACACTAAAAAGGGTATTTGAAAGAAAACCTGTACTTGTGAAATTTCCAGCCATTTCTGACAAAAGGAGTCTGGATACAGGAAGCAGGTGCCTGGGGTGGCCAATAGAAAGGGGCAGCATTCCATCCATTATTAGGGCGGCACATCCAGGTCTTTAGTGGAAATTCGGCAGCAGGTCCTTCACTCCCTCTCTTCCTCTTCGGCAGCAGCTCAGCTGGGGTTTTTTGGTGGGGGGAGAGAGGGAGGTTCCCCTTCGCCGCTTGGGGCAGCAAAAAAGCTGGAGTTGGCCCTGTCTGCATAAACATCCATACACTGAACTGAAATATAATCCAGTCCTTTGCACGACTCCAGCACCTTCTCTAGAAAGCTCTCAAAGCACTTCGCAGACATTAATGAATGAAGCCTACTGTCATAAACGGATAGTTAAGAGTTAATGGAACAGAAGTACTTTATATCTCTTTTGCCTTTAAAGGTTTAACAAGTTCAGTGAGCCTGGCTGTCACCTGACCAGAGGACCAATCAGGGGACAGGATACTTTCAAATCTTGAGGGAGGGAAGTTTTTGTGTGTGCTGTTAGTTTTTGGTGGTTGTTCACTCTGGGGGCTCAGAGGGATCAGATGTGCAGCCAGGTTTCTCTCCAATCTCTCCGATACAGGCTCTTATAAGTTCAAAATAGTGAGTACTAGGTAGATAAAGCGAGTTAGGCTTATGGTTGTTTTCTTTATTTGCAAATGTGTATTTGGTTGGAAGGAGTTGAAATGTGTATTTGGCTGAAAGGAGTTCAAATTTGTATTTTGCTGAAAAGATTTTAATTTGTACTTGTATACTTACCCTGGGAGGGTATTCCCAGTGTCTATAGCTGAAAGACCCTGTACCTATTCCATTTTTTAAATTTATAAAGATAATTTTTACTGTTTTTTTCTTTCTTTAATTAAAAGTTTCTTGTTTAAGAACCTGATGGTTTTTTTATTCTGGTGTGAGACCCTAGGGGACAAGGTCTGGATCCGCCAGGGAATTGGTGGGGAGAAAGGGGGAAAGGGGGAGAGAAAGGTTAATGTCTCTCTGTGTTAGGATTACTGTCTCTCTCAGGGAGAATCTGGGTGGGGAAGAGAGAAGGAGGGGGGAAGGTGCATTTTCCTCTCTGTTTTAAGATTCAAGGAGTTTGAATCACAGTGATCTTCCAGGGTAACCCAGGGAGGGGAAGCCTGGGAGAGGGAACGGTGAGGGAAAGGGTTTACTTTCCTTTTGTTAAGATCCAGAGGGACTGGGTCTTGGGGGTCCCCGGGCAAGGTTTTGGGGGGACCAGAGTGTACCAGGCACTGGAATTCCTGGTTGGTGGCAGCGCTACAAGTACTAAGCTGGTAACTGAGCATAGTGGAATTCATGCTGGTACCCCATCTTTTGGGCGCTAAGGTTCAGAGTGGGGAATTATACCATGACACCAACTTAAACCCTAGTGGCATTATTAGCTCTTTTGTACAGAAAGGATAACTGAGAATAGAGAGGTTAAGTGACTCCCTCAAGGTCACAGCAAATCAGTCTCAAAGTCTCTGGGCTCTGATTCTGCAAACAGTAAGGCAGGAGGCTCTTATCATGATTCATGTAAGTAGTCCCACTTAAGGTAAGTTAAGTATGTGCATGTTTTCAGGATTGGGGCCATAGTCCTATAGTTTTCCAGAAGCTGGAAGTCGATGACAGGGGATGAACCACTTGATGATTGCCAGTTCTGTTCATTCCCTCTTAAGGACCTGGCATTGACCACTGTCAGAAGACAGAATACTGGGCTAGATGGCCTACTGGTCTGATCCAGCATGGCTGTTCTTATGTGACCACTAGGCAATGCTCCCTCTTTTGCTAATTAAACATCCATGTTGGTAGTTTAGGAAAAAATCTAATTTGTAGTCACTTTAAATTCTCCATTTTATGGACTTTGATTTAATATAAGCAATATTTTATTTAGACACATCTGCACCTGCAGATACTGTGTTTTCTCTGCATTGTCTGTCATGCTTTATGTGGGAAGCTAGACTTCTAAAAGAAACAGTGCTGTCTTTTAATCTTTAATCGGTTTAACCTTTCCAGGAACATGTAGGCTGTTTTAACTGGGTGTGATATTATCTAAAAACTTCTATTCTTCAAATATTGATATTATTCATAAAGTGGAATAACATTTAACTATTTTGATGTGTAAAGTAATAAATGACATTGTAAATGAAAATCAAATGCAGAGAGCACAGCTTCTAATATTTACTGATCAGGGAATAAACAACATATTAATTCTTGTCTAACACTTTTTGTTATATGGAGTGATTTGCAAAGAAGCCTTGTTCTGTTTGTTAGTTTTAATGGTATAGAGGAGTAGGTGAGGGAATTGTTTTCCTGAGCTTGAGTTTCTGAGATTATTGGGTCACAAACCTTTATTTAAAGTATTATTTTGTATTTGATTTGGAATATCCTAACAAAAACTTTCTTTCAGTTTGACTGAAGCTGCTATCCATTATATAGTAATTATACAGGAGCTCATCTGAAATACAAAATGAAGTGCAAAATAAGAATGGATAAGAATTTATAAAGGTAAAAGGGGAGGGGGTCTTATTTTTGGCCTGGAATGGCTATTGCTTTTGCCAGTAAAAATAAATAAAATCAGCTGTTTGGAAGAGGCAGCAAATCACTGTGTATGAATCTTATTTTTTTCCTTGGCAGTCTCTTTCAGCCACACTGTATTTAGACAGAATCACACATTCTGTGCATTCTACATGACAAATGCTTGAATTATTTATTGTAAACAAATGTTTTGTTGATGTTAAACATCATTATCAGCCAGTATAATATCATGGAAAATCATACACATGCACCGATGGTCTAAAGAGGCAGTAACAAAATAGGAGTCCATCAGTCACAGAGCTAATAAAGCAGGAAGTAAACAACACAGGATAATAATTTTAGTGAGGATGACCATCAGCTTCACTACATTCATTATAAAGCAATCATATATCTTCTAGGTATGTAAATACAACTCAAGGAGTATTCAAAGTCTGTTTTAGACAGAACATATAGACCCATGTTTCAGTTCTCCCAAGGTATGTGGAAAGATTTAACTGGAATGAACGCTGCTCATCTCTTAATATTCAATTAAATCAGTTAAATTCAATTCAAGGCAAATGTCTAACTGAAATCAGCAGTAATTATGCTGATGTTAAGACTGCAGCGTCGGTCTTTATAGTAGTGTTAGGAGGATCAGAATCTCTGTTTCTCCTCATAGCAAATAGCAGATAAACCTGTTTCTTAAGTGGTAAGTTCAATAACCTGAAATTCTCTACAAAAACAAATAATTCATTTGACCTAAGGTACAGTCCTTAACATGTTCCTCAAAGTTTTAAAACAAATTTTCATTTATTCATTTGCAGAGATAGATAAAATCACCAATAATAATAGCAAATGACCCAATAATGTTTGTCAGAGTTCTATAAGATGGCCTAATTGATAGAGAGTATTAGAGTGGGACTTGGAAAATCTTGGTTCTGTTCCTGGCTTGGTCACTGGTCTGCTGGGTGGTCTTGGGCAAGTCACTTCACCTCCCTGTACCTCAGTTTCCTCAGCTGTAAAATGGCAATAATGATACTGATCTCCTTTAGAAAGCACTTTGAAATCTACTGATGAAAAGCACTTTGTAAAAGTCAGATGATATTGTTATTTTATGACAAGCTCAAAAAAGATGTCCAGTTATCATAATTGTTCCACAGCCCTGGAAACAGATTATTTTTTAAATCTATTTATAAAGAGAACACTGTTGGAATGGTATAAAGTTGTATTTGATTAATATTTAATGGAATTAGTCTGCACACTGGAAAAAAATATTCTAACTGCACAGCAAATTCATTTTCATACACAAATAGCAACATATCAGATTTAAAAAAAACCACAAGAGATGAGTTGGAACCAAGCTCCCAGAACTTAACACTATAGAACTTTACGATGTTTGAAATCTAGACCTGAATTTGCAGCTCTGATGTATCCCTAAACTGAATATAACCAACAATAAAAAGATTTTTTTAAAAAAAATGGCCTGGTTCCATTATTTTTATTCCTTATGGTGTATAAAGAAGGCCTGAAAGGTTATGTCTGCTTTTATTGAAAGTCTTCCCTACGCCCCCCCTGTTTGTTTATTGCCTTATCAGGAATGTGAGGTTTAGTCTGAATTTTGATGGAGGATGTCTGGAGCTCTACAATCATAACTGAACCTTTAACAAAAACATCATTTATCCAAAATGTTAATTATCCATTGAAATTCGATATGCTTTAATAAAAGCAAACAAAAACCAAAGAGTTTTGAACAATTCCAAGTTACATTTCCTTCCTCTCTCTATTGCTTAACTTTTACCCTTTTGTACTGATACTAGTTCTCCAGTTCATGGTTTTGCAACCTAAACAGGACCTGAATGGCTGTTGTAAAACCCAAGCCAAAAAACCAAACCAAATCAAATCAAACACTTTTCCCACATTTTCAGGCCTTATATAAAAAGGAGCAGAAACCCTTATTTCTTCTTCTAGTGCTTGCTCATATCCTTTCCAGTTAGGTGTGCATGCGCCATGTGCACGTTCGTCGGAAGATTTTTACCCTAGCAACACTCGGTGGGTCGGCTAGGCGCCCCCTGGAGTGGCGCCGCTATGGCGCCGGATATATACCCCTGCCGACCAGCCACCCTTCAGTTCCTTCTTACCGCCCGTGTCGGTCGTTGGAACAGTGGAGCGAGGCTTAGCTGACCTCCACTTCCCTAGCTACTCGTAGTTCTCGTGTATATAGTTATGTAGTTATAATCCTTTTATATATATATTTGTATAGTTATACGTTTTTTTCTTTACTAACATAGTTAGTTTAGTAATAGTTAGCGGGGTTTAGGAAATAGTCCCTTCCCCGCACCCGGTGCTGGAGCCCATGCCCGGCTCACCGGGTTTTAAAACGGGCTCGGCCTGCCAGAAGCCGATGCCAACGGGAGATCCGCACGACTCCTGTTTGAAGTGCCTTGGGGAATCACACTTGACAGCTAAGTGCCCGATTTGCAAGGCTTTTAAGCTGAGAACAAAAAGGAGTGGGACTTCCACTTACCCCTCTGCCTTTGGCACCGAGTGATGATCAAGCGGCGGGCAGAAGCGCCTCCTCGGCACTGGCCCCACCGGTACTGCCAAGACCTTTCGGCACTGGCCATCGCCGGCACTGAAGTCGACTCGGCACCGCTCCCTCTCTCCGAGGTCGAGAAAGCCTATGACTCCTGCTGGTGCCTGACGGCTCCCCGGCACGCGCCGTGGCTGAGCTCCCTGCTCCTGCTGCTTCCATGCCACCTGCACCGCAGCCAGAGAGCTCGTCTAAGTCGGATCACCCGGCACCGATGCCTGCAGAGGCACCAACGACTTCGGCACCGTCGATCCCAGTCCCACGAGGGCCGTCGAATCCAGTGCCTGATGGCTCCCCGGCGCGCGCTGTGGTTGAGCTCCCTGCTCCTGCTGCTTCCGTGCCAACTGCACTGCAGCCAGAGAGCTTGTCTAAGTCAGATCGCCCGGCACCAACACCTGCCGAGGCTCTGACGACGTCGGTACCGTCGATCCTGGTCCCACGAGGGCCGTCGAATCCGGTGCCTGGCAGCTCCCCAGTATGCACTGTGGTTGAGCCTACTGTTCCCTCCACGCCGGAGACATTCCCAGCGGCGAGGGATCTCATTGCCATGACAGAGTCGATGCTGCCTGACCCCAGCACCGCCGATGTGAGTAATACAGTCTCTTGGCAAGCCTCCCTTGATATGACCATCCTCTGTCAGCACAGCAGAGCGGCACCGTTCATGATCACAGTCCCGCAGACGCTCCAGGTCCCGTCGGCACAACCGACACCACTTGCAGTCCCAGTGCTGTTCTCCTCCTCGGTACCGGTCGCACTCGCCGCACCAGTCAGTATCCCGTTCGCTGACCCGCTGTTATCGGCACCGTTCCAACTCCTGGCACCGCTACAGGTACTGTGACTCCCGTAGTCTCTCCCGACCTCAAGCCTTGAGATCTCGGTCGACCTCCCGGCACCACTCTGGTTGCAGGTCTGGATCTCATTCCAGGTACCGGTACACCTCCTGGTACCGGTCCCTGGTGCCGAGTTGGGCAAGGTCTGATAGAGTCAGAGACTCTGCCCATGCTTTTTTAGCACCTCCATGGCCATCCAGACACGCATCCGTGTCATCCCACCCGGGCAGATCTTATGCTCAGGACTGCGATTCTGATGTGCCCACCAACAACCTGAGAGCCCATCAGGACCTCCTAAGGAGGGTACCACGCCATATGGACCTCCAGGTAGAGGAGGTCCCGGAGGCAGAGGACCCGGTATGGTGCCCTCTCAGGGGTACGACTACTTGTCTGTCCGTCTTCCTCTCTGCTCACTAGTCGTTCAGTCCGTTAAGGAGAGAGAATGGCATGGCCAGCAGGCGCCAGCCCCGAAATCGAAGGAGGCTAGGCGAATGTACCTACTCGGCTGCCAGGTGTACTCTGCAGAGGCCTTACAGCTCTGGGTGGCAAAGCAACAAGCCTTGCTTAGCCGCTATAATTATAACACCTGGGTGGCGGTAGTTTAGTTTATGGAGTTTCTCCCTCAAAAATCCTGCCAAGAGTTCACTGCCCTCTTGGAGGAAGGGAAAAAGGTGCCCAGAGCGTCCCTCCAGGCCTCGTTGGACGCAGCAGACTCAGCAGCCAGGACTCTGGCCTCGGGTGTTGCCATGAGGCGCATCTCATGGCTTCAGGTTTCAAACCTCCGGCCAGAGCTGCAGTATGCCATTCAGGACTTGCCATTTGATGGTAAAGGCCTCTTCGCGGCAAGGACAGCGGCTGTGGTAAGCAGGCTCCGGCTAGGTTGGAGACCAGGATAGCCCCTAGGAAGTCCAACCTCTGCGTGGGAACCACAGTGAATTGCTCTATAGTAATCATCAGGCCTAGATGTGTGAATAGGTCCGTGACATGAGGCTGAGTGATTTGTATCTCGGAGTCTCCTCAGATAAGCCAATCTTCCAGATATGGAAAAACGCATATCCTACATTGGCGAAGGTAGACGGCGACTACGGCCATACACTTGGACAATACCCGTGGGGCTGCAGAAAGGCCAAACAGCAGGACCGTAAACCAGAAGTACTGACAGTTGGCTAGAAAGCGGAGGTATCTCCTGTGCGGAGGGAAGATGGCGATGTGAAAGTACGCGTCCTTCATATCGAGGGTGGCATACCAGTCTCCAGGATCCAAGGACGGGATAATGGTTCCCAGGGATACCATGCGGAACTTCAACCTTATCATAAACTGGTTGAGTCCTCGCAGGTCTAGGAAGGTCTGAGACCTCCGTTCGAGTGGGGGACTAGGGCATAACGGGAGTAAAACCCCTTGCCCCTTTCGTCCATCGGCGTCTGCACCTCTTGTAAGAGGAATTGCTCGTGAGAGGGGTCCCTGAAGTGGGACAGGGTTGGAACAAATTGGAGGTCATACCCATGCTCCACCGTGCGCAGGACCCAGCGCTCTGAAGTTAACTGGGGCCACGCCAGGAGAAAGTAGGAGTGGGATCCTGGCCTGTGACTGGTACACCGCCCTCGGGCGCACCTTGGAAGGTTCGTCTTTGGTCCCGGTGGTGATTGTGAGGGACCTTGACCTTGGCCCTCTAGGGGTCCTGACGTTTGTCTGCGACCATCTCAGCCGTGCCGTCTGCCAAAGTCCTGTCTCTGGCTAGGCACAGAGTACGGTGGTGTGGCCAGGGACGGAAAGGCCTGCAGTTTCAGGCGATGGCAACAATCATCCGAGGTCTGCAGACTTTCCCAACGACCTCGGTTCACACTTGTCTCGGTCTCCTGGGTCCATGGCTGCCTGCAAGTTTGTAACCAAACACGCCAAGCTCCGCCTCCGTCCTCTCCAAGTCTGCTCACCTTGGACAGGGACCCAATGGTCATGATAGTCACCGTTCCCTCGAGCACCCTAGGCTCCCTAGAATGGTGGCTAACTCCCTCCCTGGTGTGGGCAGGGATGCCGTTCCATCCGCCCCAACACAACGGCCATGTGCTACATAAACAACCAGAGAGGGACATGGTCCTCCCCCTTTTGTCAGGAGGCCATCCATCTCTGGGACTTTTGCATGGCCCACTCGATGAATCTGGTAGTTTCCTTTCTCCCAGGTGTTCGGAACGCCTTGGTGCTTTGACTCAGCAGGTCTTTCCTGTCTCACGAGTGGTCGCTCTGCCCCGATGTGACGCATTCTGTTTTCCAGAAGTGGAGACTTTTCCCCACATAGACATGTTCACTTACCGCAAGAGCAGGAAATGCCAAATGTTCTGCTCCTTCCAAGGTCTCTCCTCGGGATCGATCTCGGACGCATTCCTGATGCCGTGGAAGGGCCAACTCCTTTATGCCTTCCCACTGTTCACCCTGGTTCATTAGGTCGTGCTCAAACTCCGCAGGGGCAGAGCGCGCATCATCATGATCACTCCAGCGTGGTCCAGGCAGCACTGATACACCACTTTGCTCGACCTGTCAATAACCAACCCAATTACCCTGCCACTCCACCCAGACCTCATAACTCAGGGCCACAGCAGGCTTCGTCACCCGGACCTGCAGTCTCTTCACCTCACGGTGTGGCTGCTGCGTGACTAAACCGGGGTGGCAGGAAGCCTTCCACCTGGTCAACGTACCTGGCCGAGTGGAAGCGTTTCTCCTACAGGTGCGAAACGCTTGATCTTACTCCTACTGAGGTCTCGATCCCCTCTATTTGGCCTACCTCTGGCCTTCAACAGCAGGACTTAGCGGTGTCATCGCTGAGGGTTCACTTGGCAGCCATCTCTACCTTCCACCCAGGCTAAGGTGGTCATTCCGTGTTCTCACACTCTATGGGTTCGAGGTCCCTCAAGGGCTTGGAGCGCTTACACCCTCAAGTACGCCGCCCAGCCCCAACCTGGTACCTCAACCTAGTTTTAACCAGACTTATGTCTCCCCCATTCGAGCTGTTAGCGACCTGCTCGCTGCTATGCTTGTCTTGGAAGACAGCTTTCCTCGTAGCCGTTACATCAGCCAGGAGAGTCTCCGAGCTCAGGGCTCTTACGGTGGTTCCGCCGTACACTATGTTTCACAAAGACAAGGTGCAGTTATGACCACACCTGGCTTTTCTCCCTAAGGTGGTTTCAGCCTTTCATGTTACCCACACTCAACGCAATGGGCGCAACAATTGCACTCCCTGGACGTCTGTAGAGCGCTCGCATTTATATTGCGCAGACAGAACCATTTCGTAAAACACTCCAACTCTCTGTCGCGGGAGCAGACCGAAGGATAGGCCTACCTGTTTCCTCTCAGAGGATCTCATCTTGGGTGATGGCGTGCATCCGCACTTGTTATGATTTGGCTCATATTTCCCCAAGCCACATCACCGTGCATTCTACCAGGGCTCAGGCTTCATTTGCCGCCTTGCTGGCTCGTGTACCTACCCACGAGATCTGTCGCACAGCTCCATGGTCCTTGGTCCATACCTTTGCTTCGCATTATGCTGTGGTTCAACAGTCAAGAGATGCTGTAGCCTCTGGCTCAGCAGTTTTCATTCTGCCACATTTCACTCCAACCCCACCGCCTACGTAAGGCTTGGGAATCAGCTAACTGGAATGGATATGAGCAAGCACTCAAAGAAGAAAAGACGGTTACTCACCTTTGTAACTGTTGTTCTTCAAGATGTGTTGCTCATATCCATTCCAAACCCACCCTCCTTTCTCCACTGTCGGAGTAGCCGGCAAGAAGGAACTGAAGGGTGGCTGGGTCGGCAGGGGTATATATCCGGCGCCATAGTGGCGCCACTCCAGGGGGCGCCTAGCCGACCCACCGAGTGTTGCTAGGGTAAAAATCTTCCGACGAATGTGCACGCGGTGCGCGCACACCTAACTGGAATGGATATGAGCAACACATCTCGAAGAACAACAGTTACAAAGGTGAGTAACCGTCTTTCCCTCTCCGTCCAGCATCCCCAGTCATTTTTAATCAAAAGTGCATTTCAATAAGAGGAAATGTTTTAATGTGAGAATGGCCAGCTATTAGCTCATCTTGAGCTCCTTTGTTACCATTAGGAGAAAAATGTCCACATTTTGTCCTTAGATTTGTAGCAGATTTTCAAAACAGGCTCACATTTGTTAGCATCTAAAAAGTTACATTCCAAAACAAGTTCTGAAAACATTGACACATTTTGTGTCCTGTGATATGATATGGCCTGAGAAATAGCCACACATTCTGTTTGGACTGGAGGACCCTAACACGGTATTGTGTCACAGTCTTCTATGCCAGGACCTTAACACAAAAAGACATTGAGAATGAATAAATGTCCAAAGTGTTTGAATTGCTCCTGAACATGTAATCTCCAAATTTTGAGTGTCAGCCTCCAGATTGTTTTCAGAAGGTTGTCAGTTTCCTTGTTAGAAGGGAAGTGAGACCATAGGCTGTCAAAAGTTATTTTCAGTTTAATGTGGGTAATGTACTCTTGCAATTCCTCTGTGGGATAAGTACTATTAAATAAATATTCTTTTCTTTTTGTATATTTCATGTTACTTCCTTACCAGTTATATAATGTATAATTTAGCAAAACCCTGAAGAATGTTTGAAGTTACAAGTCTTCTGTAAAGCAAATAGCCAAACACTGGAATGATGCAAACAAGGCACTTACCATCTGAGAGAAGTGTTAACACTTTATTTACATTTAAATTAAAATGGAAACTTATTTATGTTCTGTGTTTCTGAGAGGTGTGTGGTACATCTGCAGAGGTCTATTGTTTATTCATGTTGTAAATCCTTTGAAATGTGTTAAAATGCTTCCCACTCATTATAAAAATCCTGCCACCCATGGATTAGGACTTTGATGTCACCAATCCTGCTTCAAAGGGTTCTTTCAATGCTATTAATCACAGTTTAGCCTCTGAAGATATAGCCAGAGAAAACATTTGGACATCTTGTGCTAGACTTGCTAAAACTTTAAAATATATGGTATGTCTTGCATATGTATGCACAGTCCACATCACTTCCTCTCTCTTCTCTGAATCTTTATTTTGAAAAGTTATTTTGTTATTCTGCAAATAAAGCTGAAATGTTTCGAGTGATTCATACTGTACTTTTAAAAAATATAAATGTGTCATTCAATTGACTCTATAGCAAAACAATGTGGTTTTGACCAAGGAGTCCAGTCAATCTCTAAAAATCCCAAAAGACAATAGCATTCAAGATTAAGCAGGCCTGTGTGTCCAAAGCTCAAAAAAAAGGAGATTGTTTTATCATCTCTTTAATTAGTTTGTGATTTTAGATGCCATCTATGCACATCAGGGGTCCATGTGATTTCTTACAAAATAGCTTTATTTCTGCTCTTTTTCTCTCAAAACTTTGAATGATTCACTGATAAATTAATTACTAGCAATTGAGCTGTTATGCCTTTGTGCTGCTGCTTTCATCAACTCAATACGCTGCAGCCAAAGACATGCCTCCTTATCACCGACTTTTTTCCTCTTAAATCAACACTACACCCTGGTACCTCTCTTTTGTTACCCCTACCATTGCTGAATGCTCAGTGATGTGGAGGATCTGTGATTATCTGGGTTCAGCAGAAGAAGTGTGATAACATTCTTAGTGCTGCTGCTTAGACTGCCTTCTCACCTTTCAGATTTTCCCTTCTGTCAGCGAAACAGCAACTGTTCTTTCAATTTGTGTTTCCATCTCTTTTAACAGGTAACTTGGCACAGGCAAGAGCCAGAGTGACAGCAGCATCTAGGTCTTTGCCTCCACAGCTTAGTGCTGGGCGCATCAAGGTTAGTAATATTATATTGCCTGGAGGTATTTGCAAAAAAGGAAGAAATTTAAGTCAGCAAATATTATTGTGGAACTATAGACAAGATATTTAGCTGCTGTAAATCCACAACGGGGCGGATTTATATCAGCTGAGATTCTGGCCCTATTTCAGAAAATATGCACCTTGATCTGGATTACTGTATCCAGTTTTGGTCACCAGCCCATTAAAGAGTTCAGCAAACACTAACAGATATGGTTAGAGAAATGGTGGAATTTATATATGACAACAGATTGAAAAGACTAGGAATGAAATATTGGCTCCATTGAAGCCAATGTCAAAACATCCATGGACTTCGGTGGGGCCAGGATTTCACCCTTGGAGTGTGTAGCCTGAAAAGGAGATTTAATTGGTTGGAATTTGGTTGGAATATTCAACTTTATGAAGGGCAGAATAGAAAACTGACCCATTCCTCTGCTTTATCCTGCCTTTAAGGCAAAAACATTTGAAAGAGATGGACAGTCAATGTGGAACCACTATAGTGACCAGACAGCAAGTGAGAAAAATCAGGACGGGGTGGGGGGTAATACAGTGATGAGCTCCCAAAATCCTAAGAACCAGTGGGTCCATGGTAGCACTTTAGCGGCGGGGGGCAGGTCTTCACTCCCTCTGGGTTTTCGGCGGCAGGTCCTTCACTCAGATTGAGTGAAGACGACCCCCCCCCCCCCGCCCGCCACCGAAGACCCGGTAGGGAACTGCGTGATGAGTACAGTACAAGCCCCACGTGCCTGTCTCACCACCACCACCACCCATCCAACCCCAACCCACATCCTGCCCCCTCAGAACTCGCAAGTTTCTCCTCCCCCCACTCCCCCACTGGGGTAGCAGCAGCAGCCTGGGGCTCCGGGGGCTATTTAAAGGACTGGGGCAGTAGAAGCAGTGGGAGCCCCGGACTTTTTAAATAGCCCCCAGAGCCCCGCAGCCCTAACCCAGGGCTCCAGCAGTGGGGCTCAGGTGGCAATTTAAAGGGCCTGGGGCTCCAGCCCCTGCTGGGAGCCCCAGGCCCTTTAAATTGCCCCCTGGGGAAGCCAGCCCACCCCTTTAGCAACTGGCTTCTAAATTTAACAACCGGTTCTTGCAAACCGGCTCCATCTCACCACTGGGGTAATAGGCACTTATATGAGACAAAACCTCAATATCAGGACAGTCCCTATAAAATCAGAACATCTGGTGACCCTAGGAAGCACTGAAAGGATATGCTTCTTAATGGAACATAGTGGAGCTATGGAATTAGTTGCTGCTAGATTTCATCAAGTAAATACTGTGGCAAGATTGTAAAAGGGTGCGATAATTTTCTGACCATTAATAACATTTGTTGCACCAAGCTCAGGCAATAAGGGAGAGAACCCTTATGCATCAGTTTGATAGTATTAAGAATTCAAGAAGTTACTCTTGGTCCTTCTCTGTATATTCTAGCGCTCTGCTGGCCAAGTATATTATTGGTTAGGTTTTTTTGCTTGTGTTTTATGTCTATGCCTACAGTGCATATTATTAATAAATAGCAGTAAAAATAGCTATATTAAAATAAGCTTCCAGGCTTGTTTTGTTTTGATTTTTTTCCTCTGGGCCTTTTATGGCCATTCATATATCATCCTGGAGCTTGTACACTTCACTATACCTGCAAATACAGACTCAGATTTCAGAGATTTATTCTCTCACTGGTATAAACTCATTTAGTGCTGAAAGGAAGACAATACCCTATCAAATTTCCTTGCAAGATAGCACTTACACCCATATTGTCTTTCTAGTTTCATCTTCAACCACCGTTAGTCATTTCTGCATACATTTTACTGATTCAGCCTGGGTGGATCAGAGCAACTCTGTCTTGGCAGCTTTAGTAAAAGCATTCCATTAAACTAAATAATATTTAAACTATTTATATCCAAATTCTTATCCCCCCCCCCAAAAAAAAAAAACCAAAAAAACCCCAAGAGACGTGCAGAAAGGGATGCTGGCCCATGTGATTGAAATATTTAGAGCCAGGTCTTAGTCCATGCAACTATTAGAGAAATGGATTTACAGTTCCAGCTAATGAGTGCTGGTTTTGTTTTTGTTTTCTTCTGTTTGGGTGAATACTCTGTTTAGTGTACAACATTAGGGCCTTGTCTACATGAGAAAGTTTTACCAGTTATTATGATATTGTTTTACTGCCATCCCCCAACCAGCAGCAGCCTTGTGGACAGTCTTATTTCAGTGTAAGAGGATTTTTTCAGTTTAACTTCCCAAGTGACGTAAGTTAACTGGAAAAAGACCACTCTTAGGCCTGGTCTACACTATGCATTTAAACCAAATTTAGCAGTGTTAAACCGATTTAACCCTGCACCCGTCCACACAACGAAGCCCTTTATATTGATATAAAGGGCTCTTTAAACTGATTTCTGTACTCCTCCCCGACGAGGGGAGTAGCGCTGAAATCAGTATTGCCATGTCGGATTAGGGTTAGTGTGGCCGCAAATTGACGGTATTGGCCTCCAGGCAGTATCCCACAGTGCACCACTGTGACCGCTCTGGAAAGCAATCTGAACTCAGATGCGCTGGCCAGGTAGACAGGAAAAACCCCGCGAACTTTTGAATTTCATTTCCCATTTGCCCAGCGTGGAGCTCTGATCAGCACAGGTGGCCATGCAGTCCCAAATCCAAAAAGAGCTCCAGCATGGACCTTATGGGAGATACTGGATCTGATCGATGTATGGGGAGACAAATCTGTTTTATCAGAGCTCCATTACTGAAGACGAAATGCCAAAGCATTTGAAAAAATCTCCAGGCTATGATACAGAGCCCAGAGCACCCTGCTGTGTGACAAGCATAAGGGAAAGCCAAAGAATCAAATGGACGTTCATGGAGGGATGGAGCGGGTACTGAGGACTCCAGCTATCCCACAGTCCCCGCAGTCTCCGAAAAGCATTTGCATTCTTGGCTGAGTTCCCAATGCCTGAAGGGTCAAAAACATTTTCCCGGGTGTTTCAGGGTATATGTCATCAATTTACACCCCTCCTCCCCCCCGAAAGAAAAGGGAAAAAAAATTTTCTCGCCTTTTTTCAATGTCACCCTATGTCTACTGCATGCTGCTGGTAGACAGAGTGCTGCAGTGGTGAACACCAGCATCCCCTTCCTGGTGGCAGATGGTACATTATGACTGCTATCCATCGTCATCATCAGCCCATGAGTACTCCTGGCTAGCCTCGGTGAGGTCGGCCGGGGGCGCCTGGGTAAAAAAGGGAATGAGTCCCTGTCATTCCCGGCAGATGGTAAAGAACGGCTGGTAACCGTCCTTATCATAGCAACTGGAGGCTGAGCTCTATCAGCCCCCCCCTTTCATGTCTAAAGAAAAGATTCTGTACTGCCTGGACTATCATAGAGGCGGGAGACTGCGCTCCTCTTCCCTCTCACCCTTTAATGTCCTGCCTGGACTATCATAGCAGTTGGAGGCTTCCTTCCCCTCATTTTATCTCACTAAAAAGTCAATGTTTCTTATTCCTGCATTCTTTATTACTTCATCACACAAATGAGGGGACACTGCCATGGTAGCCCAGGAGGGTTGGGGAAGGAATGAAGCAACGGGTGGGGTTGTTGCAGGGGCACCCCCTAGAATGGCATGCAGCTTATCATGGGATAAACTTATCCCTTTTTTCTGTGGGATCTCTGGTTCTCTAGTAGACTTGCCCCATATTCTAGGCAGGACTGACTCTATTTTTAGACAAAACATAAAGCAGGGAATGACCTGGAGAGTCATTCCCATTTTTGTCCATGCGCCCCTGGTCGACCTCATCGAAGCCAGCCAGGAGCACCCATGACAGCAGCAGAGGATACAAAACGGCTGATAACCGTCATCTCATCACCAATTTACAATGGCAGACAGTGCAATAGGGATGGTAACCGTCTCTGCTACCTTGCAAAGGCAAATGAATGCTGCCGTGTAGCACTGCAGAACCGCATCTGTCGGCAGCATCCAGTACACATATGGTGACAGCAACAAGGCAAAACGGGCTCCATGGTTGCCATGCTATGGCGTCTGTCAGGGCAATCCAAGGAAAAAGAGCGCGAAATGATTGTCTACCGTTGCTTTCACGGAAGAAGGATTGAGTGGTAACATTTAATCAGAATCACCAGCGACACTGTTTTAGCATTGGGATCTCAACTCAGAATTCCAGTGGGCGGGAGAGACTGCAGGAACTATGGGATAGCTACGGGATAGCTACCCACAGTGCAGCGCTCCAGAAATCGACGCTAGCCTCAGTACATGGACGCACACCACCGAATTAATGTGCTTAGTGTGGCCACGTGCATTCGACTTTATACAATCTGTTTTACAAAACCGGTTTATGTAAAATCGGAATAATCCCGTAGTGTAGACATACCCTTATACTGTAATAAGGGTGTCTGAACAATGGGATGACTATGCTGGCTTAAATTCACACTTTAGTTTATACTAAAATAATGTTCCCATATAGGCAAGGCTTTAAGTAAACTTCACACCTGCCCTTTCCTCAGGCATTGCAGACCTTGGGCCTGATAATTATTTACAGTCAGAGTGTAAAGTGCCCTTCAGTGGGTGTAAATGTAACTTTAAGGTGCTTTTACATGGCCAGAGCAGTATAAAGAAGGCTTAGTGTAAATGAGAATCTGGCCCAATGTGTCTGTCTACCTGCTTATAGTAGCACCTTTGGACTCAGCACACTCGGTTGGGCATTCAAGATGGATTCTTTAGACATAAAAATGACTAGGAACAAAAGCCTGTTTGTTGTACTGACCTTTATGGTACATCACTATTGAGAGAGACACTGCATCCTTACACCTCTGAGCGGTAACACTAATTATAGTAGCAACTTTTTCCTATCCCCTTTGCCTAAACAGCCAGAGCTCAATACTGTGGTCCTGTCTCCTATGTGACCTAATTCTGTGGTTCAGATAGGAATGCTCACAATAGTTGCCTGGCCAAAATAGTTTTGAAACTCATCCCTGTCCCTCCAATGGACATCCATGCTGCTCTGATCAGAACATTGATATTTACATCATCACTTGACCTCCCGAAACGTTTGATGTTGTCTGTGCTGATGAAGCATTTTTCCTGTGCTGTGTTACAGGGTCTTTCCTTTAGCAACTTAAAAATAAATACCATACTTCACAGAGCTCTTTTTCTCTATTGGTATAAGATGCACACACAACTTTGAGCAAGGGAGAGCATCACAGATTACAAAACCATATTGTCCCCGTTAATGGAATCTAGTTGCCTTTGTGCCATCTGTATCCTAAAGCCAATCTTTTCTTTTGATTTCTTTCCCAATATAAAGTCTGTTGTCTTGCTCTAATACTACTTAGGGCTTCATTTCCTTTATATTTTGCATGCAGTCTCCTAAATATCTCCTCAAGGTAAGACACACAGTTACTTTACTGAGACCAATAATCTTTCTGCAACTATTTTTAGAGTTAAAAAGAGTGGTCTTAAGCTTTGGAAATGATCTGTGAAACAGAGTCCAGTAAGTGTAGCCCCTGTGCTGACATCAGCATTATTTGGTTCAAATATTCATAGTTTATACAAATGCCACCTGTTCAGAGCAGATGGTAAACTGCCACGGAGCAAGTTAGCACTAAAATGTTGTTAATGCTCCATGCAAGCCATGTTGGTTGTTTTGTGTAATTTTGTTGAGCTGTAATAGAGCAACACAATCTGCCTGTGATTGGTAACCCTGGTTATTTTCATTCACAAATTCTGGTTGGATTTTCATAAGAACAGCTGTATCAACAGTATAATTGAGACGTGCGAGGAACAATATACTTACTATCCATATCTACCCTCTAAAATTAACTTTGTGTTCTATGCTGAAATGCCAAGAAGGTGGTATTTTGAGCAATGGCGATTCAGCTGGGTGAGACATAGAATTGCTGGTTTCAGAGTAGCACCCATGTTAGTCTATATCTGCAAAAAGAACAGGAGTACTTAGTCTCTGAGGTGCCACAAGTACTCCTGTTCTTTTTATAGAATTGCTGGGCATCTGAACAGTCACAGAGGGTAATTACAGTAAAAACAGTGTTATCCGGCACTTTACCAACCAGAACGCTCTAGAAACCAGCTTTTCTGATATCTCCCAATACGAATCTTCAGTAGAATTGCAAAGAGTCCAGATCTGGGCAGCACTCACCTTGGGTGGCTCTCAGCAAGGGGCGACATATCCCTGCTGCTTCTAGGCAGTCACTCCTTGCTAGGAGCCATCCGAGGTGAGCATCCCCCAGATCTGGCACCCCCAAACCCCTTCTGCTCCCCAATCTCCTGTCCCAAGCCTACTTGGGCACCCAAACTACTTCCCAGAGCCTGTGCCCTGCACCCACTCCCGTGCCCCAGTCCTGAGCCCCCTCCTGCACCCAAACTCCTTCCCTCCATTGGTCAGTATAACTCTTAGTTAACCAGAATTTTTGACTAACTGGAACCTCCCATTTCCCCAACATGTCAGATAACAAAGCGTTTATTGTAATAGCAATCCCAACACTGGGTAGGCAAATACTTCGGTGATCTGTGCCCTCGTTATCTCCGACATACTATTTAATTAACTGACAGTGGTAATTTTTCTGTGCATTACAAAAACAGGGCAGCTGTTTTACAGTTTACTTCCTGACGTTCATCAACATTTCATTTTATTTACAGGAAGTGTTAAAGACAGGCAGATTTTTTTCCTCCCATTTTTTTTCCCTCCCAATGGTTTGGAGAGGGAACTCTTTTTAAAATCAGTTTTCAAGGCAAATGTATTTTAGTGACTGCTCCATGGACCAAGAGCTATGTTACCATGCAGAGAATCCAAAACTGAGACCCTGACTCTGTAAGACATGTTTAGCAATCTGTAATGATTTAGTAAAAGTCTGGATTAACAGGATTGGAGGGAGTCCTTGTTCTGGCAGGAAGATATAGATATACAGTTTGTTGCTTAGGAAAGGGGGTTGAGACAAAACAAATACAAGGAAGTTCTTCTTCACACAGGGCACAGTCAACTTGTGGAACTCCTTACCTGAGGAGGTTTTGAAGGGGTAGGACTATAACAGCATTTAAAAGAGAACTGGATAAGTTCATGTTGGTTAAGTCCATTAATGGCTGTTAGCCAGGAAGGGTAAGGAATGGTGTCCCTAGCCTCTGTTTGTCAGAGGATGGAGGTGGATGGCAGGAGAGAGATCACTTGATCATTGCCTGTTAAGTCCACTCCCTCTGGGGCACCTGCCATTGACCACTGTCAGTAGACAGGATACTGGGTAGATGGACCTTTGGTCTGACCCGGTACAGCCGTTCTTATGTTCTAATATTCTAATTGCCTGGTCATTGCTATTTATACCCTGTAGTTCTACTTACAGGCATGAGTCCTTGGCTGTAGTTAGGGAAAAACAGGTTGTTAAACTATATTTTGCTGAAATTCTAATCTTGGCATTTTAGTTTATAGAAGAGAAGAGTGATACCTATGTGGATTTTTTATGTAGAACCTTTCAGACATGAGCTGTCTCAAAGCATATTACAAGGTAACAAATTGGATATTGGTAATACAAAGGCAAACATAGCAGCTGTGATGTGGTCTGTTATACCTCATAAACAACTTTGAAAAATAAGAAAAAATTTAGTGAAAGAAGTAATGCTGACTGGTACACTGAGCTTATACCATATGTTTCACTAAGTGCTAGGAGATCTTTAATATCTGTATAGATAGCAGATTTGGGAAGAAAGGACCTTTGTTTTTAAAGGATGACACTTCAGCCCACATTGCACTCTCAGGAGTGAGTATATGAGTGGAAATCTTGGAGGAACTATAACAATAAGGGGTAAAAATAATAAAACAGTAATAAAAAATAATAAAATGCTTCAATACATAGCTTGGAACCAAAGAACCTATTGTACTAATCTTTCTTTCCTTCTTTCAAGATGTTCAACATCATTAGTGTTTGGTTATTTAAAAAAAAAAGTTTTTAAACCAACTTTAAGTAATTCTTGGAGACATAAGAGATCCACAAATTCTTAGTAAATTTGCTGAATGGATTCCCAGTGTTTTCTCTGCTTTCTACTCACTACTTTAGTAATTTGGTACTTTGTTTTTATACTGTAGTGTAATGCTCACTTGAGATGTGCCAATCATACCCTGTGGAGAATAAGTAGCTTGCACATGCTTCAGATGGTCACTGTTTTATATTCTATCAGGACAAAGAAGGGCAGAAGACACCAGGTTTTGTTTCTGCAATGCTGCATGTATCAGATTTTAGTTTTGTACAACCCAAACAAGGAGTTGTGTGGCTCTGGGTTCCATTTTACCTGAATTATTAATATTTGAGTGGTTCAGATCAGAAGATTTGGGTTTGCAAAACCCAAATCCAAACCATGGTGAATCAGATCCAAGTTCCGTTGCATCAAAGCGGACAAGGCTCAAAGAGGGATGGGGATAAAAGATTATTGTCTGGGCTCTTCTCTGTTGTGAAGGACAGTGCTGACAAATTGATTAACAAGACTGAAATTCTGCAGGCCAAGTCCTGAGAGCTGCAGAGCACCCACAATTCCTGCTGAAGTCAGTAAGAATTGAGTGTTCAGCACCTCTTAGGGAACTGGCCCTGTGTAAATATAGGTCTCTAATGAACTATTGATAACGTGTATATATACACTAAAGAATGACCTTGATAAATATTGTACTTTGCTCTCAGATATGGGATCTAAGAAGGTCTGTAGAACAGCACTGATGTCTGAGTTTATATTTCCAGATTGACACAATGGAGATGATGCGACATCCAGAGGAAACAACCAACATGAAGAGGCAAACCGTGGCTTCTTATTTTAGGGTATAAAATGTAAACTTTACAAAATGCATTTTGATTACATGAATGGATGATTAATCTAGCATTTGTGCGGCTAAGTGAGAGTGGTGGATAAGAGAGTATCCTGCGTCCACTATGATGCCTCCCTAGACTTATAGAACTCTGATTCTTTTTCTTGCTCTTTCTTGTCACTTGACCATGGTGCTTCTCAGAACTGGCCAAAAATCTACTGGTACTAGGATCTAGGGCCTAGACAGTGACTTGCAGTCTATGATTTCATAACAAGCTGCAGTTGAATATTCTCTCTCTAAAACACTGTGGCCCAAGAATTAAGGCCCGTTTGAGCACACAAAACTGAGTGTGCAGTTGTATTTGTGCATACAAATATTATAACTGCAAATACCCAATTGTCCTTTCATCTTTGCTTGTGCAAGTGATCTACTTTTTAAAAATACTGGCCATATGTCTGTTAATAAATAAGTAAAGTCAATCCATTTTTGCAAGCACCATTATAGAAGATAGAGGTAGTCAATCTGTCTGTAATAATTCTGTGACTGAGTTAACATAGGCTGTGCAGGTGAATTTATCACAATCAAATTGGTACAGAAATGGTGGGGTGGTTATTAAAAGGGAGTCAGGTCAGAACACTCCTAAGATATGCTGATCCTGGGTTATTTTTCTGGTTTCATGTGGTCATTGTAGGCCAACGTAGCCTAGAGCAGCTCCCAAGCTACTGAAACACAGCATATAGTGGAAGAAGTGTATAGCACAGCACCAGGATCAGGGCAGTTCTAGTGGAAGCTTTATGCTATCTTGGATTCTGGCAGTACCCAAGGATTTTGCTCTTTATAGTGTTCACAAATATTTTGCAAACTGATCCTAATTTCAGTGAAGTCTTTGTTGTTCAAAACTGTTTGCTGGATGATTTGGAAAAACTGTTTCCTATGGGTTGTTTGGAAACTGTTCAATTCAACTATTCACTGTTAGAACGAGTAATTGTTTATCTAAATAATATGTTATTGTTTCTGCTCCCTGAATGGCTGACTACAACTTTAAAGCAGGAACATAATTAACTGTCACCTTGCTCACAGCCAAATGCCAATACTGTTCATTCACAGATACACTTGTTCGCATGTAAATATAGGTATTTGCATACAGGGCAGTTGTTTCTTCAACATTAATTAAGTAACATCGGGGTGAAAGTAACTTAAGGGACTTACTGGTATGCAGGACCAGGGTTCTGAAAAAAGGGGGGTGGGACCCTCAATCAGAAGGGGAGGAGCTTCAGGCAGAAGGAGCGGGGCCTTTAAATCCTTGAGCCCTTTAAATTGCTGCCACTACCCTGGGTCTCCAGCAGTGATTTAAAAAGCCCAGGGCGCCGGCTGCAGTAGCAGTGGCTGGGAGCCCTGGGCCCTTTAAATCACCACTAAAGCCCAATGGTATCGGTATTGGCAGTGGCCAGGAGCTCCAGGGCTCTGGCAATGATTTAAAGGGCCAGGGGGTCTGGCTGCTGCCACTACCCCAGGGTTCCAGCAGAGGGGCTCTGGTGGTGATTTAAAGGGCTGGGAGCCTCATGCCCTTTAAATTGCCACCAGGGCCCTGGGGCTCCTGGCTGCCACCCCTACCCTGGGGCTCTGGCAGTGATTTAAAGGACCAGGGCCTTTTTAAATTGCTGGCCTGGGGAAGCTGCCCCCTTCTGGTACAGTCGGCTAGGTACTATCTCTTACCGGTACACCATACCGGACTGGACCGGTTTACTTTCACCTCTGAATAACATCCATTCACAGGAATTTTTTCATATAATGACTAATGAGGAGGCAGGAATCTTATTAAGTTGCATATGGTATTTTTGAAAACCAAAAATGTTTTCCAGTATTCTGTCAGCTCTTGATTGTATAGTTTGGATTAAGCTTCATAGTAAAGAAATAATTATAATTGATTTACCTCCAGACTATTAGTTACTTTTACTTCAAGCACAATAATAGGTTCAGACCTTGTCTATGTATCCTGAGGTATGTAAGTCTGAGCATGTCAAACTCTCTAAAGATTTTCTTTATTGGGGCCTGATTTGGCAAGGTATTTTATGTGAGTGTAATTTTAAACATGTGAGTAGCTGCTGGGACTATATTTATTGCAGTCCCTGGAACTCTCAGTTAAAATTAGATAGATGATCAAGTGCCTTGTGAATGAGGGCCAAGATGGCGCATCAGTATTGGAATCGGTATGAAATATTGGTATGAAATAGCCCTTTCCAAAAGCACTGCTTCTGTGGTTTGAAACTCCCGAAATTACATGACACTGGGTGGTGAACTCCATTTTGTATTATGTATTGAACTGTGGCTCAACTTGCCTGAGAGCAGCCTAACATAATGCTTTACAGACAGCTGCCCTGCCCAGGAAGGAAGAACTATCACTGAGAATCCATCAAGACTGCAAACTGGGGCCATTCAACTTTGATCATCTCTCAACTGTTGCCCCACACCTTTAACCAATATTTTTTCTATACGGAGACTTGAGGATGTGGGGGCAGTGAAGGCGGGGGCAGGGCAAGCACGGTGGGCAAGGGCTTAAGCTGTCAGCACATGACATAGAAACAGAGGGTATGTCTACATCTACAATTTTGCAGCGCTGGTTGTTACAGCTGTATTAGTACAGCTGTATAGGGCCAGTGCTGCAGAGTGGCCACACTTACAGCAACCAGCGCTGCAAGTGGTGTTAGATGTGGCCACACTGCAGCGCTGTTGGGCGGCTTCAAGGGGGGTTCGGGGAACGCGAGAGCAAACCGCGGGGAAGCAGGTCTCCTTCCCCGGCTTGCTCCAGTGTTCCCCGAACCCCCCTGCAAGCAGATCTCCTTTCCCGCGGTTTGCTCTCGCGTTCCCCGAACCCCCTCCCCGCAAGCAGGTCTCCTTCCCCACGGTTTGCTCTCGCGTTCCCCGAACCCCCGTGCAAGCAGGTCTCCTTCCCCACGGTTTGCTCTCGCGTTCCCCGAACCCCCCTGCAAACCGCGGGGAAGGAGACCCGCTTGGGGGGGGATTCGGAGAACACCGGAGCAAACCGCGGGGAAGGAGACCTGCTTGATTACCAGAGAGGTATCCTCAGGTATGCTGGGATACCTGCTTATTCCACCGAGGTCAAGAAAAGCGCTGGTAAGTGTCTATACTTGATTACCAGCGCTGGATCACCAGCGCTGGATCCTCTACACCCGAGACAAAACGGGAGTACGGCCAGCGCTGCAAACAGGGAGTTGCAGCGCTGGTGATGCCCTGCAGATGTGTACACCTCCTAAGTTGCAGCGCTGTAACCCCCTCACCAGCGCTGCAACTTTGTGATGTAGACAAGCCCTCTATTTAAGAGCAAGATGTTGCTCTGTGTGGGGGAGGGCTGACCCTCATCATATGTAGGAAAGACTTGCAGGATGAGAGCAGGAGTGAATGCCTAACCTGCACCACTGACAGGCCTCATACTCACAGAAGGGGTGGGATCGGGTCAGGGGAGGATGCACCTCAGGACTTCTGTCTTCAAACATCTGTAACTCTCAGATGTTTTAAGGGTAAAGTTTCTGTGGTTAAGAAGTTCCTTTGCTAAGCCTGTGTTCCTTGCTGGCCTGCTATATTGTCCCTGAATTGGTTGAAAAGCCCAGCCTGGCAACAGCCTAGATCAGGAGTGGGCAAACTACAGTCCAGGGGCTGCATCCGGCTCTTCAGACATTTTAATCTGGCCCTCGAGCTCCTGCTGGGGAGCAGGGTCAGGGGCTTTCCCTACTCCGGTGCTCCAGCTGGGGAGCAGTGTCGAGGGCTTGTCTTGCTCTGCGTGGCTCCCACAAGCTGCAGTATGTCCCCTCTCTGGCTCCTACATGGAGGCATGGCCAGGCTGCTCTGCATGCTGCCCCTGACTCAAGCACCACCACCACAGCTCCCATTGGCAAGGAACTGTGGCATGCCGCTGCTGCTGGGAGCTGCTTGAGGTAAGCGCTGCCCAGAATCTGCACCCCTGACCCCCCCCACATACTCCATCCCCTTCCCCAGCCCTGATCCCCCTCCTGCCTTCCAAACTGCTTGGTCCCAGCCCAGAGCACCCTCCTGCATCTCCAACCTCTCATGCCCAGCCCCACCACAGAGCCCACACCCCCAGCCAGAGCCCTCACCCTCACCCCAAGCCTCAATTTCATGAGCATTCATGGCCCGCCATACAATTTCCATACTCAGATGTGGCCCTCGGGCCAAAAGGTTTGCCCACCCCTGGCCTAGATGGAACTCTGGGGAAGCATACTTGGGGGGGTGGGGTTCAGGAGGTCTGAGACACTGATTTTGAGGTCTAGATCAGCTGAGTGCAGGACCGAAATCCTAAAGAAAGTTGTCAAACAAGAGGTTTGATCCTGGGAATGTGCTTTGTAGACCCAGAACTAGAAACGGTGACTAGACTCTGTACAGATCAAGCTGGCTTGGATTAGCATGGGATTCAGTGATTGGATCCACTTGCGACAGATTGGTGACCAAACAATGGGATACTCAGCCAGATTATAACAGTACCCATGTTATAGAAGTACCCATGAGTAGCAGATATTTTAATTACTTAAATATATTTTTCATCCTAATAAAATTTGGTATGTTCTTTGTTATATTGCTTGGCCAACGATGATGGATGTTAGAATTCGTCAGAAGTTTGTAAAAACTGAATTTTTCAACAGAAAATGTCTAAATGGAAATTTGCACCAAAAATCAATTTCATCAACGTTTTTAGTGTGTTCTTCAAACAACTAAAAAATTTCAGTTTCCAATAATTGCTAAAATAATTTAGTTTTTCTTTGTTTGTGGCATCTGAAAACTCTGGGTAGTGTTGGGATTGGTTTTTGGATGTTTGACGCTTAGGTAAAAATGAAAAAAGTCAAAGAAAAACTTGAATGAAAATTGAAAAAAAATTAATCAAAACATTTTCTTAGAAAAACAAATAATTTCCCAGCCTTTCCATGTGATATCTTCAGGCATGTACATATAGTTATGGATATTTATTGCTTCTTTAAAATAATTGTACTGGGGTCTCTTGTCAATTGTATGGTTTTTTTGCTTTCATTGCTAGTATTCTCTGATGGATCTTTTATCCAAAATGGTGGTTGGACAACCTCACTTTGTCCGCTGCATTAAACCAAATGATGATCGAGAGGCATTGAAATTTTCCCAAGAAAGAGTTCTAGTACAGCTGCGGTACACAGGAATTCTAGAAACTGTCAAGATACGTCAACAAGGTTATTCTCACCGCATCCTCTTTGAAGAGTTTGTGAAAAGGTAAAACAAGTCTCTTTTTGTAACATGATTCTCTCTTTAAGACTCCATTCAGTACACTGAGAGTTCTTGGACACACTGTGTGTTTTGTTGCAGAAGATTCAGTAAATGTTGGCTTGTACACCTAGGGCCTGTTTCTGCTCTCAATTGCAACACTGAAAACCGGCATAACCCCACTGAGGTCAATGAAGCTACACTGGTATAAAACCAGTGTAAGTGAGACCAGAATCAAGCTCTTAATGCTCTATATGAAAAAATGTCCCCATCATGTGTCCCTGTGATATGTGTAAATGAACACTTGTATTACAAGTACAGAGAAATTAATCACCTTTGACCATTATAAAAAGACATGCTTAGAAATGAAACTAACACAAACCTTTATACAAAATCTCTCAGAGCAGAGTGTTCAGTCTTGTCTACACGACAAAGTTTTGTTGGCAAAAGCTGCCTTTTGCCGACAAAACGGGAGGTGTACACACTACAGAACTATTTTTGGCAGCAAAAGAAAACCACCTCAATGAGAGGCATAAAGCTTTTTGCAGCAAAGTTAAAGCAATGAAATGTCAGTGTAGACACCACTGTTTGTTTTGTTTTGTCGACAGAACTGGCTTCCACCAGTATCCCACAATGCCGGCCATGACCACTTTGCTCACTGTTTTGATCTCTGCTGGCATGCGCCCCTCCCCTTACAAAGCTCCAAGTATCCGACAGCTGAGCCTGCTGCTCCCTTTGGGGGACAAAGAGCAAATCATTAGCGTGGAATGGTCCTGTTCTGCCCTGCACTAGGAACACAGCGGCAGGCAGACTGCTGCTGCTGCAGGGAGTGTGTGAGGATCTGCTGTGCTGCTTTGACATTCCTCAGCATGGAGAGTTCACAGAACTGCTTAGGATGCTGCTCCAGGCAGCTGAGGAGGCTGTGCAAGAACTCAGAGGGAATCACAGAACCACAGGCGGGCAGAGCGGGCTGCTTTGGGAGAGACTGCTGTGCCGAGCAGAGCTGGTGGTTGATGTGGGAGGTATCCACTCCTCCTGCCTCTGGATAGGTTGGGCAGCCTGCTGCCTCCCCTGCCCCAGACACACCACTCTCCTGTCCCTCCCCCTACACACTTCAGCTGAAAAGGGGGCTGACAATCTACTAGGATGCCCCTGGAAGGATGAGATTGAGAAACCTGCATCATGTGACACTGTACCTGCTCCATGGGGCTTTGCAAACCCTTCCCAAAGCACCCTGCGGCCAGCTGCAGAGTGAGAGAGCTACACAGTGTTCTGCTCTCTGTGGGTATGTCTACACTGCGGGATTATTCCGATTTTACATAAACTGGTTTTGTAAAACAGATCGTATAAAGTCGAGTGCACGCAGCCACACTAAGCACATTAATTCAGCGGTGTGCTTCCATGGTCCAAGGCTAGCGTCGATTTCCGGAGCGTTGCACTGTGGGTAGCTATTCTGTAGCTATCCCATAGTTCCCGCAGTCTCCCCCGCCCCTTGGAATTCTGGGTTGAGATCCCAGTGCCTGATGGGGCAAAAATCATTGTCGCAGGTGGTTCTGGGTAAATGTCGTCACTCATTCCTTCCTCTGGGAAAACAATGGCAGACAATCATTTCGTGCCGTTTTTCCCTGGATTGCCCTGGCAGACACCATAGCACGGCAACCATGGAGTCTGTTCAGCTTTTTTTTTTTACTGTCACCATATGTGTATTGGATGCCGCTAACAGAGGCGTTACTGCAGCGCTACACAACAGCATTCGTTTGCTTTTGCATGATAGCAGAGATAGTTATCAGTTGTTCTGTACCATCTGCTGCTATTGTAAATTGGCAGTAAGATGACGGTTATCTGTCGTTCTGTACTGTCTGCTGCTATCATGGGTGCCCCTGGCTGAGGTCAGCCGGGGGCGCAAAGGCAAAACTGGGAATGACTCTCAGAGTCAATTCCTCCTTTATGGTTTCTAAAAATAGTCATTCCTGCCTAGAATATGGGGCAAGTGTACTAGAGAACCAATGTGTCAGAGAGCACAGCTGCTCCGTGTCAGATCCTGCAGAAATGATGAGCTGCGTACCATTCACGGGAGGTGCCCCCCTGCAACAACCCCACCCGTTGCTTCCCTCCTCCCCCAACCTTCCTGGGCTACCGTGGCAGCTTCCCCCCCATTTGTGTCATGAAGTTATAAAGAATGCAAGAATAAGAAACAGTGAATTGTTAGTGAGATAAAATGAGGGGGAGGCAGCCTCCCAGTGCTATGACAGTCCAGGCAGGACATTAAGCGGTGCAGAGGAGAGGAGCCCAGCATGCCGCTGCTATGATAGTCCAGGCAGTACAGAATCTTTTCTTTACACAGGAAAGGGAGGGGGCTGATAGAGCTCAGCCCCCAGTTGCTATGATGAGGACGGTTACCAGCTGTTCTGTACCATCTACTGGGAATGACCAGGAATCGTTCCTATTTTTACCCAGGCGCCCCCGGCCAGCCTCACCTGAGGCCAGCCAGGAGCACTCACAGGCTGATGGTGACGATGGATAGCAGTCATTTTGTACTGTCTGCCACCAGGGAGGGGAGAGGAGGAGTGGATACTGCTCTTCACTGCTGCAGCATTGCGTCTACCACCAGCATTCAGTAGACACAGGGTGACATTGAAAAAAGACAAGAAACAATTTCTTTAACTTTTCTTTCCCTTTGGTGGAGGGACGGAGTAAATTGACAAGCTATACCCTGAACCACGCTGGACAATGTGTTTGAACCTACAGGCACTGGGAGCTCAGCCAAGAATGCAAATAGTTTTCGGAGACTGCTGTGGACTGTGGGATAGCTGGAGTCCTCAGTACCCCCTCCCTCCCTCCATGAGCATCCATTTGATTCTTTGGCTTTCCGTTACACTTGTCACGCAGCACTGTGTAGCCTGGAGATTTTTTTCAAACGCTTTGTCATTTTGTCTGCTGTAACAGAGCTCTGATAGAACAGATTTGTCTCCCCATACAGAGATCAGATCCAGTATCTCCTGTACGGTCCATGCTGGAGCTCTTTTTGGATTTGGGACTGCATCGCCACCCGTGCTGATCAGAGCTCCACGCTGGGCAAACAGGAAACGTAATTCAAAAGTTCGCGGGGCTTTTCCTGTTTACCTGGCCAGTGCATCCGAGTTCAGATTGCTGTCCAGAGCGGTCACAGTGGTGCACTGTGGGATACCGCCCGGAGGCCAATACCGTCGATTTGCGGCCACACTAACCTAATCCAATATGGTAATACCGATTTTAGCACTACTCCTCTCGTTGGGGAGGAGTACAGAAACCGATTTAAAGAGCCCTTTATATCGATATAAAGGGCCTCGTAGTGTGGACGGGTGCGGCCTTAAATTGGTTTAACGCTGCTAAAATCGGTTTAAACGCGTAGTGTAGACCAGGCCTGAGTCTATGCAAGAGCTCTTAGTCTGGATGCTCTCTGCTGACACAAAGACCTAGTATGGACATGCAACAGCGGTTTTAATTAAAGCGCTTTAACAAAAGCATCATAATTTTTGCCAGCAAAACTTTGTAGTGTAGACAAGGAGTCTGTCTCAGGCTATCTGCACAGCACTAATCAAATAGTGGCAAAAAGTTAACCACACCCCATCAGATGTTTTTCACCATTGGTGATTTCTGCCACATGACAACATTGCAATGGCTTTGTGGATATTGCTCATTCAGCTACATCAGGGGTTATCAAACTGGGGTTTGGGACCTCTCGAGGGTCATGAGGTTATTGCATGGGGGGTCACGAGCTGTCAGCCACCACTCCAAACCCCGCTTTGCCTCCAGCATTTATAATGGTGTTAAATATATTAAAGAGTATTTTTAATTTATTGGGAGGCTCGCACTCAGAGGCTTGCTATGTGAAAGGGCTCACCAGTACAAAAATTTGAGAACCACTGAGCTAGATGAATGTAAAAAATGATTTATAAATGTTTTTGTGACTAAAAACATTGTTTGATTTGCTGTGTGTTTTTCTACATATGAAAGTTATAGCAGTCTGAGTTAAAGTTTGAATTTAAATTGATATAACAATGTAACTCCCCATGTAGACACTCTTAATCCTGTAGAAGAGCACCTTTTTGCAGCGGCGACTCCAGGCACCAGCGCTCCAAGCGCATGCCTGGGGCGGCAAGCCATGGGGGGCGCCCTGCCGGTCCCTCTGATGGCGGCAGTCAGGCAGCCTTCAGCAGCTTGCCTGTGGGAGGTCTGCCGGTCCTGCAGATTTGGTGGCAATTTGGTGGTGGGTACGCTGAATCCGCGGGACTGGTGGACCTCCCGCAGGCAAGCCGCCGAAGGCAGCCTGCCTGCCGTGCTTGGGGCGGCAAAAAAGCTAAAGCCACCCCTGCTTTTTTGGCTTAGTTTATGCCGCTTTGGAAGGGGTTTAAGCTACTTTCAAAAAGCTACTCATTCAGGAATGAGAGCCTGTTCTGGAACAAGACTGTCCATATGGGGCATTATAATTATATCGGTTTAACTATATTGGTGTAGTTATAGTTATAGCTAGGAAAACCCTGCAACTTATGAGCATTCTGACAGCCTCTAGATATTTGTGAAAATGTTTGTGTCTCCTAGAAGCATCATGAATTTTAACACGTGTTTATTGACCTGAACATTTGTACTGGAAGCACCATAATTAATTATCGGAAAATCAAACCTGGATGTCTTTCTAAAAGATCCTCAGACAGAAGTTCTGGGCTTAATGCAGGAATCACTGGCTGAAATTCCATGGTCTGTGTTATGAAGGAGTCAGACTAAATGGTCCTAATGGTCCCTTCTATCTTTAAAAATTTCTGAATCTGTGAATTATTTCCTATTCATTATTCTCCTGTTTAAAATATTTGTCATCTAGTCAGGGATCAGAACCAGTACCAGGTGACAATGTTAGCTGTGAATAGCTAAAGCAAACACTTCACAAATAACTCATAGTCTGAAAATTGCCCATTCAGACAATACAGAGAATATTCATGAATAATGAATCCAATCAAGAAAATCAGGATCCATTCATGAACAATCACTAACTAACAGGAGCTAAATTTTTAATGACTTGTTATGCTAAGAGTATGTCTACACTGGCACTTTTTTGGCTGAAAAGCGCCGATGAGAACAGCCCTTTGTCAGCAGGAGCACTCTCCTATTGCTGCTCTCTGCTGCTGCTTGTGAGGGGTGGAAGCTTTTTGTCGGCAGGAGAGCTCTCTCTGCAGACAAACAGCATCTACTCTGTGCAGCTTTTCATGGCATGGCTGTAGCAGCACCGAGGGGTTGCTAAAAGCTGTGTAGTGTAGCCATACCCTTAATGAATATACAATAGGAAAATAGATTGTGAAGGAAGAGAGCAAGAAAATGAAACAAACATTTTCAGGTAGGAAGAGTTCTCTGTTCACTGAATCACTCTATTTTTCGAGTCTAAGGGTATGGCTACACTTACAGTTTTGCAGCGCTGGTAGTTACAGCTGTGTTCGTACAGCTGTGTTGGGCCAGCGCTGCAGTGTGGCCACACTGACAGCTACCAGCGCTGCAGTGTGGCCACATTTACAGCACTTGCAGCGCTGTTGGGAGTGGTGCATTGTGGGCAGCTATCCCACAGAGCACTTTGTCCCATTTTGGCGCTGTGGCTTGTGGGAAGGGGAAGGAAGTGTGCGGGTCTTTCCGCTTCCTGTTCCAACGCCCCGTGGTGCTTTGCTACACATTCCGAGCAGTTTGGCGGCATTGTGAGTCTGCAGCGCGATTTCTGAGATTTCTGTTACAAATGGAGCCTGAGCTGCTGAGGACCTTGCTGATGAATGTTGCCAGCACATCACGCATGACAGTGGAGCTATTCCTTCAGCTGCAAAGTGACAGTGAGGAGTCAGACGATGATATTGAAACGCCTGACACTCAAGACATTCAATTGCTTGTGGCAGTAACAGATGTGCTCAGCACCGTGGAACGGTGCCTTTGGGCTCGGGAAACCAGCACTGAGTGGTGGGATCACATCATCCTGCAAGCCTGGGATGACGAGCAGTGGCTGCAGAACTTTAGGATGAGAAAAGCCACTTTCATGGCACTGTGTGCTGAGCTCGCCCCTACCCTGCGGCGCAGGGACATGAGATTGAGAGCTGCCCTGCCAGTGGAGAAGCGGGTGGCTATTGCAATCTGGAAGCTGGCAACTCCAGACAGCTACCGATCGGTGGCGAACCAGTTTGGAGTGGGAAAGTCCACCGTTGGAATGGTGGTGATGCAAGTTTGCACAGCCATTAATCGCACCCTGCTAAGAAGAACTGTGACTCTGGGGAACGTGCAGGACATTGTGGATGGCTTTGCAGAAATGGGTTTCCCTAACTGTGGAGGGGCAATAGATGGGACGCATATTCCTATTCTGTCACCACCCCACCTGGCATCAGAGTACGTTAATCGCAAGGGGTATTTCTCCGTGGTTCTGCAAGCGCTTGTGGATCACCGTGGGCGTTTCACTGACATTTACTCAGGATGGCCTGGAAAGGTGCACGATGCACGCATCTTTTGGAACAGTTCCCTGTTCAGGAGGCTGAGAGCTGGGACTTTTTTCCCAGACCGCAAGATCACAGTAGGTGACGTCGAAATGCCTGCTGAGATCCTTGGAGACCCCGCTTACCCCTTAATGCCATGGCTCATGAAACCGTATACAGGGAAGCTTGACAGGAGCAAGGACCGGTTCAACTACAGGCTGAGCCGGTGCAGAATGACTGTGGAGTGTGCTTTTGGCCATTTGAAAGCCCGCTGGAGGTGTCTTTATGGGAAGCTAGATTTGGGGGAAAGCAGCATCTCCGCTGTTATATCCGCGTGCTGTACCCTCCATAATATTTGTGAAGGGAAGGGTGAAAGATTCAGTGAGGAATGGACCTCCGAGGTTCGACGCCTAGAGGATGAATTTGCACAGCCAGAGAGCAGGGCTACTAGGGAGGCCCAGGAAAGGGCTTCAAGGATTAGGGATGCTTTAAGGGAGCAATTTGATGCTGAGAGCCAACAGTAATGTTTGGTGCCTTTGCTGTGCTTTGTTCTACTTTGGGGTACAATGTTTACCACTTCCTGGAATAATAAAACGTATTGTAAAAGCCATAAAATCCTTTATTCAAAGTACAGTACATAAAAGGCCAGGGGGGTTAGGGTGGTGGACTGTACATTCAGAGGTTTGAATATGTCCTGTTTTGATTACTGTTCAATGTCTGCTGCACTTCAGGATTACTATGCTGCAGGGTAATGGGGGTGGAGTGCACAAGGTAAGAATTATAGTTATCAGGGCTGGTAGGTGATCGTACAGGTGTTGGGGGCTGCTGGGCGTAATAAGAAACTGGCTGCTGGAGAAAGGTGTTTTGTGCAAATACTGGGGAACAAGAAAGAGAGCTTTGGGAGGGGTGTGGGTTACCATGGTACAGATCTGCCTGCATGGCTACGAGAGACTCGAAAGACTCAGTTTGGCGAGCCAGGAGGCTTATCATCTGCTTTGAGGTTTTTTTGATAGCCAATTCCTTTCTCCTGCTTTCTGTTTGCCTCCACTCATACATTTTATCTCTCCATTCCTGCGTCTTCCTACTTTCTCTGTTGTAGTGAATCATAACTGCTTTGATCAATTCTTCTTTTGATTTTCGGGGATTTTTTCTCAAGTTCTGCAACTGACGTGAGGCCGGTGATCCGGCTGCATTAGTCAAGGTCACTAAAAAAAACATAGATAGAAACATGTAATACACAGAGGCTACATTGTTTATTATCACACAGTGAAGGAGTTTTTAGACTTTTTGTAGCATCCTTCCCACATACCTAACATAACACAGAGAGGCCAGGGAAGCGAAGGCATGGCGAGCAATGGGGTGAGTGTTTCTGCCCCGAGTGCACCTGAGAGGGGGAATTGACCGATGGGTCATTGGGGTTTATCTGCACTGGGTACAGGAGGTAGCTGGTGTCCTGCACAGGGGACAGTAGTGAACAGGAAGGTGGCGAGCTGCTGGCGGGGGGGGACGGTCCGCGTAACTGCCGGCCTGCTGGTGAGGGGGAGGGGGAAACGCACAGCTGTGCTGGCTGCCTGTTGGGAAGGGTGGGGAAAAACCGGAGGGCACCGTGGGGCTGGCTGCCTGCTGGGAAGGGGGTGGGGAGACCGGAGCGCACCGCGGGGCTGGATGCCTGCTGGGAAGGGTGCGGGGAAGACCGGAGCGCACCACGGGGCTGGCTGCCTGCTGCGAAGAGGGTGTGGAGACCGGAGTGCACCGCAGGGCTGGATGCCTGCTGGGAGGGGGGGGGAAGACCGGAGCGCACCGCGGGGCTGGCTGCCTGCTGGGAAGGGGGTGTGGAGACTGGAACGCACCGCGGGGCTGGGGGGGGGAACGCGAACCTGGCGCCCTGCACTCAAGTATCCCTAAATTCTCAACAGGGTTTCCTACTGCCAGATATATCACTGCTGCGTGTTACCTGGGAAGAGAGGGAGGGTCTTCTACAGCAATGTGGATTCCGCCCTGGCCCCTATGCAGCTTGCCTGTGTGCAGCCATGGTCCCCTCACCCCTCGCTGCACAGTTGATCGGATGAGTTAGCCTGACCGGGACAAGGACCACGGTGGCTCTCCCGATAAACTTGAGAAAGCACATTGCGCACGCTCTGGCTGCAACTTTTCAAGAGGTTACCAAGGCAGATTACAGAGACGTGATAGAGCAAATCAATGGGCTATTCCACGTTTAGGCATGCATGCAGGCAGCCATAACCCAAACCCTCCTCTCCCAAAACATAAAAATCTGCTTACCCCGAGCACGCTCCTCAGTTTCTTCCTCACCAGCAACTTCCAGCTGCTGCGACTGGCTAGCCTCCTCCTGGCTTGAGAAGAGCACCTGGCTGCATGCCTCCTGGGACTCCGGGGTGTCTCCCTCCACGCCAGTAGCCTCACTGTCGGCTTCCTCTACACCCTCCCCCACTTCTCCCTGCTCTGAACTCTCCATCGTGGTCCTCGGATTGGCAGTGGGGTCACACCCAAGTATGGCATCCAGCTCCTTGTAAAAACGGCAAGTTGTGGGGGTAGCTCCTGAGCGGCGATTTCCCTCACGGGCTTTGCAGTAAGCACTCCTCAGCTCTTTATTTTGACCCTGCACTGCAACGCGTCCCATTCATGGCCCCTTCTCAGCAAGGACTGCGATATCTGCCCATAGGTATCATAATTTCTCCTTCTGGAGCGCAGCTGTGCTTGCACAGCTTCCTCAACCCAAACACTGATGAGGTCCTGCAGCTCTGAATTGTTCCATGCTGGGGCTCGTTTGGGGCGTGGAGGCATGGTCGCTGATTGATTGAATGATTGATTGCACTCCACACCTGGCTGAGCAAACAGGAAGGGGATTTTTAAAATTCACCGGGGCATTTAAAGGAAGGGTCAGCTGAGCCCAGGGCAGTGGAGTGTGCATGATTACCAGAGAGGCTTCTAAGGTATGCTGGGATACCTCCTTATACCCCGGAGGTCAATAAAAGCGCTGGTGGGTGTCCACACTTGCTGACCAGCGCTGGATCACCAGCGCTGGAATCCCTACACCCGAGGCTCGACCGGGTGTACAGCCAGCGCTGCAACCAGGGAGTTGCAGCGCTGGCCGTGCTTTGCAAGTGTGGCCACATCCTAAGTTGCAGCGCTGTAACCCCCTCACCAGCGCTGCAACTCTCTAGTGTAGCAAAGCCCTAATACTTCACTCATTATACCAGTTTTACATTCGTGTAATTCCATTGATTTCACTGGGGTTATACCAGGACCTTCATCTTTGTAGTGTTTTATGAATATTAACTAATCCTCAAAGCACTTGTGAAGAAAGATGAGGGAGAATTAGTGGGCTTGATTCTTCTCTCATTTACACCTGAATACATCAGGATTACCTCCCTTGAAATGTAGCTGTAAATTGAATGGAGAACAGGGTCAGTATTATCAGCAGGCTTCTCCTCTATAAATTTACAGAGTTAGAACACAATCTTGAAAAGCCATGGTAAGTCTAACACAATGCCAATTGCAGATTTGCCATCAATGCAGACAGGTGCAAATCATGTTTAACGTCTTGTCAAAGGGTCCTTAGGTTTGTGGTCTAACTTGATGTAATTTTCTAGTGAAGAGAATCTAAGTAGGGAAAATGAGGGTCAAGAGATAAGTTGATTTGCCCAGCACTATAGGGCACTCAGTATTTGAGCTCAGAATATAGGCCAGGAGTTTCTTGCTCCAGCCCTGTCTTCAGTCCACACCTTCCCACTTCTCTTAAAACAATTTCAATTTCCCCTACTTAATTTTTTTAAGCTTTCCTAATTTTTTTTATAGGTAGAAGAGAAAGCAAGCTTCCTTAACTAGCAGCTCTATTAGTCAAGTGTTTTTAGGCACTGAAGTAGTTGAAGACATAAAAATATTTGAGAAAACAGGTCAAATGCTAAAGAGATTGGCACTTCTTTGTTCATAATCAAAAACCTATTAAGAACAAGAGTTTCAAAATGTCAGTAAATCTGAGGATATCAAAGATTTTCTAAGCCAGCAAGTTAATTGGTATTTTGATCCTTTTGAGCAACTTAACAACAAAATGGATGAGCCAGCAGTTTTTTCCCCCTTGATGCTATTAAACAAATAGGTGTGCTTCTTATCTTCCTGCTCAGTAGTAGTGTTTTGTAAACTCTTAGCAGGAAATCTGAGGACAAAACAATCAAAGTCAGGGAGCAGAGCCATTCAGGGTTTATCAGGTGGAGGTAAATAAAAGATAAAGTCTTGTTTAATGTTATTCTTTACTGTCTTGTGTTTTCAAGTAGAACAGATTATTTCATAGTGTTGCAGACCTGGAAGATAGTTTATTGGGTTTAAAAACAGATAGTGAAAAAGAGCTTAATTCTCACCCCTTCACACACTGCTTCCTTAACCAAGGATACAACCCTCTGTTATAAAATATGTATCTATGTATATCCCTTCCCTTGAAGTAGAAAAGAAGTAATCCATTAGCCCTATAAACACAATGGAATAGTATCACTTCCGAGATCCTCACAAGCATGTGAAAATGTGACATGAAGTGTTGTATAAAAAGTTAGGGAGGAAAAAATAAAAGATAGCTGTGATTTTCTTATTCATTACCTTCTTCTCTGGTCTCCTAGCCTTTATCATAGACTGTCTCACTCCAGGATTATGACAGGGCACACTACTGTTATGCTTTTCCTGAGAGCATTGTCTCCTCAATGGCAGGGTGATAATATTATTTATTATATCACTGGGATGGCCCATGAAGGTCCTGATTGTGCTAGACACTGTACAATATGCAAAAAGATATAGTTTGTCTCAAAAAGTTTACAATCCATGGCCTTGATCTTACAATTCCAGCTACCCGAGCTGGCTCATGAACATGTATAGGCACCATTGACCTTAATAGATTTCCTAGGGCACAAGGATCCACCCACACAAATTCTGTGATAGGATTGGGTTTTACGGGGAAGAAGGGAGAAAGAGGAGTGGAAACCACTGCATTTAGTACTGCTCTGCCATTCTAAATCTCTAATATGTTTTCATCAATATAGGCAATCCTCAAGCCTTGTCTCCTCAGTATGTGCTTTTGTCTAATCTCATTCATTAATTCAAGAACAGGTGAATGAAATTAAAAGGCAACAGGTTTGCAACTGAGAAAAGGATATACTTGTCTAAGTAATTTTTGACTTGTTCTTTCCCTATTTTAGACTCTGATCCTACCTCATTTTTACTGGCATTCACTATGTTAGATGTCCAATCACCACCAACCTTCTTGGTGAAAAACGAAACAAATAAGTCATTAAGCACTTCTGCCATTTCCACATTTTCTATTATTGTCTTTCCCCCCTCATTGAGTAACAAGCCTACTCTGTCCTTGGTCTTCCTTTTGCTTCTTATGTACTTGTAGAATGTTTTCTTGTTACTCTTTATGTCCCTAGCTAGTTTGATCTTGTCTTGGGCCTTGGCCTTTCGGAGTTCGTCCCTACATAATTGCTAGAAACCATATAGGCCTAATTCCGACTTCAGTTTTACTTGAGTAAATCCCAAGTGACTCCATCTTGTATGTGATTTCTGTAGAGTTACTGTGGATTTACTCTTGTACATCTGAGGTCAGAATTAGGCCCAATAACTAGAAATTCTCAGAATTTCAGCTGCTCTGGATAGTCTCCAGATGTTCTGGTGTGTATCTCAACTGAGCCACGTTTGCCCTCCCTCTTCCACCATGTACAAGATTGAACAGCTGAACAGTGGCTCAAGCGGGTGTTTCACTTTCCTCTAAAGCATCAGGGACTGGCCATTGCCAGAACCAAGATTTTAGATTAGATGAATCGATTGTATGAGCTCATTTGATAAATCCTGTGTTCCAACAGGGAGTGAGCCTTACTACATGAAGGCAGATTAAATAGGTGCCTACAACAGTGTGAACTTCTCTCTCTCTCCCTCCCTCTCCCCACCATTCCCCACTAGAGGCAGAGATGAAAGTAAGCTGGTCCAGTCCGGTGTACCGGTAAGAGCTGGTACACAGCCGACGGTACTGGCAGCAGCCAGGAGCCCTGGGGCTCCAGTGGCAATTTAAAGGGCCCGGGACTCCAGCCACTACCACACCAGCAGCCAGAGCCCTGGGCCCTTTAAATCATCACTGGAGCCCCGGGGAAGCAGCAGTGGCTGGGAGCCCCAGGGCTCCAATGGCGATTTAAAGGGCCCGGGGCTCCGGCCAGAGCCCCGGGGTAGCGCTAGCGGTGGCCAGGAGCTCTGAGCCCTTTAATCACTGCCAGGCCATGCTGAAGGGCTAGCTGGGGGAGTGTGGCCCCAGACCTGCCCCTTCTGCCTGAGGTCCCGTTCCTTCTGGTTGAGGCCCTGCCCCTACCTTGCTCAGGACCCCAGCTGCCCTGCATACTGGTAAGTCCCTTAAGTTACTTTTACTCCTGACTAGAAGGGAAAGTTATAGTGTGGTGGGCTTTTGAGCTGTATTGGTGAAACCAGTAGGTGCATGGGTTACAATATAACAAAAGAGGCAGGAACCAGATGGAGACTGGACTATCCACTAACAGAAAAAGAGAAAAACTAGAGTTAGTCTCAAACACTGAACTTCAGGGGTGATCCAAAATCTAGACCTCAACCCTGGATTTTAATTTTGGAACCCAAATCTAAGTACCTTTGAACTTTGCGACTATTGAAACTCCAGGACCATTTTTGGAAAAAAGTTCTTACACAAGAGCATTTAGCAATGAGAAAGGACTTGCCAGTCTTGCAGCTCTTTTGTATGCTATGATGGCAACACTTCTGTTTTTACATTTGACACCATAAACAAAAAAGTTTCCCACAGGAAACTTGACACTAAAGGAAACTTATTTAACCAGTTAGTGGAGTCCTCCATCCAGTGGCTGCACTTTGTAAGAACATTTGACAAGTTTAGAGAAGCACAGGTTAAGTTAAACAAAGCTTTTATGAATCATCAGGAGGCTAACTACAGATAGAACACTCTCTTTAGACAAAAATAAATTCCCAGCAGCCCTTAGTTAATAAAGCGCATAGTTGTTTTTTACAAGATTAACATCTTTTATAAATAGCAGGCAGTCAACATAGCGCTCAGGAAAAGCATTTGGTACTGAAAAGTGGCATTGCTTTTACTTACAGTTCAGCTATATACTGTTTCATAAGAATAGCAGCAGAAAGTAAGCCATGAACAGTTTGAAATACAAAGTTGTATAGGAAACTAAATAAAATGGTAATAAGGCTTATAATGTAACTAAATTGTATGGTCAAGTCCATAAGCTAAATACCTTAAAACCCCGTATAACCAAGAATTTTTCACTATGTGACCCTGATGTAGCTTCTAAATTACTAGGATGCCAACTATAATATATTAATGCACAGAAGATTATTAGATGTTGAAAGAATATTTGATATTAATTACAAAAAAGCCAGATGATCTGAAAACTATTCTATACTTTTATATGCCTCAACTCACCCCACACACTAAAAAATACATGGATTATTGGGAAACTGATATAACCTTTCTAAAGAAGTATGCAAACAAATTTAAGTTATCAGTATGCATAAATCACATGAACATCCAGTGTTATTTATGACAGAACTTATTTAACTCTACATAAATTGTATACTATGGGCCAGGCTGTAAATAGATGTTGTGGAGCTGCAAACTAGCACATACTATTTGGGAAATTTGGGGGGTGTTTTGATTGGGTTTCACCAATACAGCTCAAAAGCCCATCACTCTTCTGGGGATTGACAATATTCAGGGCCTGAGACCTGAAGAAGAGCTCTGTAACGCTTGAAAGCATGTCTCTTTTTGCCAACAGAAGTCTCTCCAATATCCTGGGACCAACCAGCCTACAACACTAAAAACAACTTTAATCTTAGTAATAAACTAGATTCACTCCTTTATTTTCTCCTGAATGTCGCACTGTTCTCCATAGCTGCTGAATGATATCACCCTTAAATTTCCTTCATAAGTACTTGCCTCAATAAATTATGAGATATGGCTGGTATGGAGAAATTCACTGCATTAAAAAAAGTACTTTAATAATACATACTCTGCCACCATCCATTACACAGTGTGAACCATGTCTTCAATCGTGATACATCAGCATAGCTCCTCAGTGTGTCTGTTCCTACAATGTTGGCTACAATGCTTTAGCCATTGGTTTGTTACCTTTTGATCTTAATTGACAATTTTAGTGGTTCTTTTTTCTTTCTTATGACAATTGGTGCTGCTCTTTAAAGATTAACTGAAGCTAATATTTGAAAATCATATGATTTCTCCTGTTTTCTCCCTCCATAATAACTATCCATGTTTTCTTTAGTATGACTCTGAGTTAGACTGTGCCCTGTCCTTACATGGGCTGCATGTTTCAGGCTCTCACTGGTCACTTCCCCTTCCTTGGATCTTAAGGGGCACCTGGTTGCTGTTCCTCATTTTATATCTCAGGGGAACAGTTAGCTAGGCCTGTCACCCTTCCATCAATCACAGTCTACAGCAGGGGTGGCCAACCTGTGGCTCTGGAGCCACATGCTACTCTTGAGAAGTTAATATGCAGCTCCTTGCATAGGCACTGACTCCGGGGCTGGAGCTACATGTGCCAACTTTCCAATGTATTAGGGGTGCTCACTGCTCAACCCCTGGCTCTGCTACAGTCTTGCCCCCACTCCACCCCTCCCCGCCCCCTCCCTTGAGCCTGCCATGCCCTCACTCCTCCCCCTCCTCCCCAGAGCCTCCTGCATGCCACAAAACAGCTGATCAGGAGGTGTGGGGAGGGCTGATCGGTGGGGCTGCTGGTGGGCAGGAGGCACTGGGAGTGGGGGGTAAGGAACTGATGGGGGCGCTGCTGATGTATTACTGTGGCTCTTTGGCAATGTACATTGGTACATTCTGGCTCCTTCTCAGGCTCAAGTTGGCCATCCCTGGTCTAAACAATTGAGCTCCTACGCAGATGTAACTTAAGGCCTAACAGCCAAGTAGTTTAAATGTGGTAGAGGTGACAGTTCTGGAGCAGGGTGGGGCAGACTGAGGGCAGGAGTGTATACAGACTTTTACTCCAGAAATTTAAAGGCACAAGAGTGGTCACGGGCTGAAATCCTGGCCCTGTGGAGGTTAAAGGAAAAACTCCCATTGACTTCAGTGGAGCCAGAATGTCATCACTCTTTGTTAGTGTGACACCAGTTCCAGGTTAGCACCTTTCTCTTACGCTGGTTCTTTCCAGAAGCCATAATCACTTCCTGTGGGACCAGAGCTAAGTATGAAGCTGAATATGGTCCCATAATTGGGGGTGATAAAGTCTGAGTTTGAAGTCATACATTGTATGCTGACTTAGGCTTGTTTCCTTCCTATTAAAAAAGGTGTTGGCTCAACTGATAGTTAAGAAGTACTAATATCTAAAACGTTGAAGAGTCAAATTCACCGTCAGTGTAAACAAGCACAGCTCCAATGGGCTCTGGTGGAGGGGCACCAATTTACACCAACAGAGAATGTGGCCCTTAGTTTTTAAAAAAATGACATTGCTTTTAGACATAGTTTTTATATACATACAAAAAACAGAGGTACATGTAGCATAGAAGAATATGATGGAGTGTAACAATAAGACTGATTTTCTAATCCTGTTAAATACCCGTGTATGACGATGTGTGTTTATTTGTATTTATTTTAATGCTTTGTAACAAGTGGCAGACCATTGCCCTTGAAGCTTTCATAATGATTAAAAATGCATAATATCAATAAAAATGAGTGTGTGTGTGTGTGTGTGTGTGTGTGTAGAGAGAGAGAGAGAGACTCCTCACACAATCCTAACTAATAATTACTAGCTAGTTAGCAGCAGTAGTAGAAGCAGCAAAGTATCTCCTTTGAGGTTCGCCTCCCCACACTTTTCCCAGATATCTGAAAAAAGGGCTTTGCAGGGTGGCCAGAAGGCTAGCAAGTGCCAAAGAAAAAGGGTCTCCAAGGAAACTACTGTGCAAGCAGCCCTCTTCCATTTAAACTGTCTTTAGGACTTAGCTTGAGCACTTCTGCTGCCTTGCTGAGTGTAAATGCAATGGTGTCACATAGGGAAAGAGGAGTGCTTTCTTTCTCCCACTTCTCAGGACATTTAGAGCTACATCTAAACTTGAGGGGCACATTTGTAGATTCCCAGGGGAGATAAGTTTTTTTTTAATTTTCTCATTCCTTTTCATTGTTTTGCTTTCTACCACCTCCCCAACCTCTCACTGGTAGAGCTCCATTCCCAACCAAAACTTAGTGCACCACCTAGGCTGTTCTAAATGGCACAGCCTCATAAAATCTCCCTATGGGCCATTACACTGGCAGGGATTGCTAGAGTGCAGCATGCTCCAGCCATAGCCCTTTCCTCATGCACCTAAGGATGGAATAGGTGGTGTCAGTGTTGGGTGTATCCTCAGCTGCCCACTTAGGACTTTAATCCCCTTTGTCCACCTTATTAGTGGAAAAAGGTCTGGGGACTTAGTAGGGCTGAGGATCTGGCCCACAGTACTCAGAGTACTTCTTTAGCAGGAGTATACTAATTCCCTGTTGCAATCAAAGTGTGTTTATGTAGCAATTAACTGGCTCTTTCTTTGTCCTTTGGTGTTTGTAGGTATTATTACCTGGCTTTCAAGGCACATCAGACCCCTCTTGGTAGCAGAGAAAGCTGTATTGCTATTTTGGAGAAATCAAAACTAGACAATTGGGTTCTTGGGAAAACAAAGGTAGGGCATGTTTCTGGTTTTTTCCAGGGGTGTCCTCTCTGCAGTGAGGCATGTCTAATGAATGGTTTAATGAAGCCATGGCTAATTCTGCCCAGCATTGTGTGGATGTGACAGGAATGGGAGAGGGTGCAAGGAATGTCCCCTGCTCCTGCACGCGGACTGCTGCTCCAGGCTAGTCTTGCTGCAGATGCTAGCCTCCCTAGATGGAGGGAATGCCCCTTTCCTCCCTAGTCTGCATAAGGAGAGATGCACATAAAACCTTCTCCCAAAGGTGGCATAGTACCTGCACCACCCTTGGGTGTCCCTGGGGCATGATGCCTCCAGCAGCACCTGCTGGTGTGAGGCTCCTCCACAATCCTCCCTACTGCAGGTTGTGGCTTAATGCCACCATTTAGTCTTTGCTATCTGGGAACCACTTTAGGCCAGTATCGGTTTGCTGTGTTAGAAGTTGTCTTGCCTTTCAGATGAGCTGCTCTGGACTATTTTAGTAGCAGCCTTTGTTCATGGTTTAAAATGATGTGACTGATTTTGCAAAATATGGGGCCAAATCCTGAATTGCTTACTCATTCCTTAGAAGTAAGCCAACGGGAGTTTCCTGAATAAGGACCCTTAGGATATGGCCTGTGAACTAGGATACAATATTGTACTTATAAACTCACCCCTCTCCCCTCTTATCATTATCATGAGGAACGCTTTGTGCTAATGTTTATCCTAAGGACTCCCACCAGATTTCCAGTGTAATGCCACACTAATGAAAGAGATCATTATTAAAAACATTACCACAAATCAGCTATAGCTTGAAAAGCTATATTTAAACATGGCTGATACAGAAAAGCAGCATTCTGACCAAGCTGTCATGGGTGATTTACTTGGGGGTAATGGGATAATTTTGTGACTTACATTGTAATGGGTGATTGTAATTAGTGGAATAAATTAAAAGCATATATTCTACAACATGGTTTCTGAAATTCTAGCTATAAGATTTAGCAGCTTTTTCTAGCAATGATTCTGTAATGTAGATTGAAATAATACTAATGAAGAGGCAGTATAAAAGATTTTATTCTATTGCTTACATGTAATGCTGAACCTGTTGTTCCATTTCAGGTATTTCTAAAGTATTACCATATAGAGCAGTTAAATTTGTTCCTGCGAGAAGTTATAGGCAGGGTGGTGATAATGCAGGCCTATACCAAAGGGTGGCTTGGAGCTAGGAGATATAAGAGAATCAAAGAGAAAAGAGAAAATAGTGCTGTCACCATTCAGTCAGGTAAACATTCATATTCCTTATTTCATGCACAATCTTGGCATTTTAAATTGCCTGCAAATTATCTATTCGGTTTCTCAATAGTTTGCTGTGAAATCAAAATAACATGTGGTACTTTTTCCCTCCAGCTGATACTAACATTACAGATTAATTTCTAAGTTATCAGTTTAGTAATCACTAATGTCTTTGTTTAAATGTTTTACTACTATAGACTATGCCTGTAAACAAAGGAAGAGTGTTATTCAGTGTCTTTCAACTAACGTGCAGCATGCAGAAGAGATGCAATAGTTACTCTCTCCTTTTTGCATGTACCTCTGCGTTCCAAATAACATAAATACTGCCATGGTTCTGGGAAGGTTGATTATTTGTAGTTTATCTTCACTCTACTGATTTATTTTTTGGGAGGTGGGGCGTTAGAGGGATGCAGTTGTTTGCATTGAACTTTGACCTCCAATAATTCTGCACCTCACAGTCTTTGCTTGACTTTGTGACATCAGAGAGCACATGTTGACAATTAAAATTTGGAAGACTGGAGATGTGTTTGAAGTTGTGGAGATGCTTATACTCCAGTCATGAGCCCAGAGTTCAACTGGTGGGTGGGTGAGGAAGAGGTAGTGGGAGGGGGTGGATATGGCAGGGAGTATAAAAGATTAGGCACATCTCTGACTTTATAACACTTCCTTAAATAAATGTAATTCCTAACACATGGGTTTGTATTTTTAGCCTGGAGAGGATATGAAGCTCGCAGGAAGTACAAGGAAATAAGGAACAGAAGAACTGATGCTGCTATACATATTCAAGCAGGTAATTAAAACATTATTTCCACAGGCATAGGCACTGACTCCGGGTAGATAGACTATATCTATTTTGCTATGGATACCTTCATGTCAGTATTTATAGCTGAGAGAAATGTAAACAGCCCAAACAAAAGCAATCGGAAAATACTGCTTCTGATCATGTGTTCTTCAATATCAAATCTCACCAGTGACAGGAATCTAGCACTTTGGACTTTTATGGTGAGTACTTTTTTGAAAGCAAAACATACTGATTAAAAGCCATTGAATGAGTTCTCAGGGATTCATCAGGGCTCAGAGAGTCAATGTGTATTAACCATGTGTAGAGTTGGTGTGAAGCACTAGAATCATTTTGCTTAAAGTGTGAATGATAGGCACTGGACATGCCATCACTCTGGCTTTCTGGTTATCCCTAATATTGGCAGATTGCCAGGTTTTATTCTTAATTGCTGCTGATTTTCCCAGTTTGGGCCAAATCTCTGATTCCCTGCCAGGCCTCAATGCACTCATAACAATATGAATTTGAATAAACTTGAAAGAGATTATTGAAGGAACAGGCCTGCAGGGTGGTGCAGGTCTGTAGTAGAGAGCAAGAGCTCATATGGCACTGAAAATATGAGATCCATCCTACTGAACTCAGTAGCAGGGAGGCTATAGTTTCAAATGCTGCCAACATGAAGCAAACTAGGGTTGATGTACCACACCTGTGCATACCATTGTTCCCTCCAACCAAGGGTGAAGGAGTTCTGAAACAGACCTAAAAAAAGCCATAGCAGATGGACCAACAGAGAAACCTGTGCTCTGCATTTCAGTGCAGTCATTGCCTATACTATAATTATGTGACTTCTGTTACCTCTGAGTTCTGTTTTCCTTAGATGATAGTTAAACTGAAAGAAAAGATTTTCTGCTGAATGTTCTCTCACTTCTGAACATAAAACCAAAATGTTAATGACAAGCCATTTTCATTATAAATCCAACAACTAACTTCCTTTCCCCAATCCTGTTCCCTAAGAGTCAGCATCACTATGATTTTCAAGAGGAAGGCAAAATAATACAATTCTGGCTGTAGAATTAGAAAGGCAATGTACATTTCTCTTAGAGTGAGGTTCTTTATACATATTATTTTGTACGTTCATAAAATAACATGTGACTCGCTCTAGGGTTATATGCTGTATATTCAATGAAATTGGGAGCTGTTGAATGGGAAGGTTTTTCTAAGTTACAGCAAACATCAAGTGACTGGATAATCATATTCTCCACTTGCTCCCCTTCCCTGTGCTGTTATCTTCCATTGTTCTCATTTTAACACAGAGTCCCGTTCTTCAGACAGGGAATCCATCTTTAGATGTAAGCACAACACTGACTCTTGACAGTAATGCTCTTTTTGGAAAGCCTGCACCTCAATTTCCCAGCCAACCCAACAGCCTGTGCAGTACGGGGGAAAGAGAGGCTAGATCAGAGGTGACGCTTCAGTCTGCGCTAGTACCAGTTCTTAAAGTAGTCATTTGGGGCTAGATTGTCCCATGTATGCACAGCACATAGGAAGGCAATGTGATACAGCACCAGCCCCTGGAGAGTGCTAGGAGGCTTTCTGCCTCAGAATTCCATGTAGAGGTCTTGGGCATGCAGAATATGCATGCCCATTGCTAAACCCTTTATGGAGTGCTGTTTATGCACTCCCACTCCTTCCAGGGAACATAAGGATCGGACAGAAGCAGAGCCATGTTCCATTCTGTCACCTTTGTGACACTGTGCATGCAGTGAAGTAGACAGAGATCCCTTGAGTGCAGAGACTGCTATACAGTCCTTGCGTAGCCCAGACAAATGTGGAAGGGTCCTGGCACTCCTCCCACCATAGCACACACCATACGCCCATACCAGGGCCAGACAGAACCATTAAATCATTGTGTTGATCAGATTGGATGGATGTGCATTAGGACTACAGAGTTCAGAGTGACACAGCACACCTTCATGTTAATCATGCTTTACAGCTATTCCCATCTTTGGCACAGCTTTAGAATTTATACTGTATAATCATTTATTTCAGAAAATCAAACTTCAGTTTGTGTGAGACTCTCTGCCTTAGGAAATCTATATCTAGGACTCTCTAATTGAAACTTCTTTCTAAACATTTTTGTTTATCTCTGCACATTAGTCTTTCTGTGTTTCAAGGCTGAGTAAATAATTGCAAAGTGTGACCATTATCTGGATTTTAAAATAGACTTGTTACTTCCATTCCACCATAAAAGTGTGTGGTGCTGAACAGGCAAATAGACATAATCTCCACAATGAAGAGCTTACAATGTAAGTACAGATAAAGAACAGCATTTCAAGAAAAAGAAATGTGGTCATTTTAACATTATGTTAAATAATGAGCAATTTAGATCACAGAGATACAGTACTTGCATTTGCTGGTCAGGCATTTGTAAAACCATATAATTAAAATATATATAGCAAAATAAAGCAGTCCTTGAAATTTTGGAAGCATTTGGCTTACATGTTTCTACAGAGCAGCACATATTGAAATTTGTTTTCCTTTCATCTCCTTCCCAGTAAAAGCAGCAGTGCGGCTTATCCCTTTAGCTTCCTCAGAACTTCCTTTCAGAATTCCCGATCTATTACAGCACATTCACATACCAGAAACAAGAAGCCTTTTCATGCTGTCAACCTTTTTCATCTGAAATGTAAATTAATTCTTGCTGGTACGCTTTGACAGAGATCAAAGTAGGGGTATTAACCTTATTGGGCCTTTTCTTCATCGGAATCAGTTCCAAAGACGGCAAGGGTGGTGTTAGGAGGCCAGTCTTCACTGTTATCTATGGCCCTCCTCCAGGCAGTCCTCTGTCTACAAGTCAACATTTCAAAGGCAGTGATTTCTTTTGTAAATGACCTTATCATTACTTTAAACGGTGTGAAAAATGATTTGGCTGAATAATTCTTGCAGGATTATCCTGCTCATTTTAATTGTGGGGGGACTTCATTCAAATTCCAGGATATTGTTTAAGTGGTTTTGACAGCAAGTGATCACAGCCTGATAGAAAGGAGGAACAAAGCTTCTGATTGGAAACCTCTTGACTTGTTCAGATTGTTCATTTCTTGAAGTCAGTCTTTGAGGTAGGCTACATTTGCAATTTAAAAATAAACAGATGCCTTTCAAATACATGAGCTGGTGGTCTGGAGATCTCAGTGGGCCCAAGCAGTTCACTATCCATTGATGAAATGTTGGAAGAAAAAAAACATTTTTAAAAAACCCAAGTATACATGAAGATACATTTTGTATGCGTATAATATTACACCAAAAATAAGTCATTATTTGGGCTGGGGGAAAAACCCTTGCTAATAGGTAAAATGTTTATGAATTTAAGCAGTTCAGTACATCTACACTAGTGACTCACACAATGTGAGCTACATCAGTGTATTTACACTGGTGGCTAAAATCCCCAGTGTAGGCAAAACCTTACCCACCTCTTTGTGTCTAAGTTTCCCAATTGGTAAAACATGGATAATAACAATTTTCTACCTCACAGAGAAGACAAAGATATTGTGAAAGAACTGAGTTCCTCAGACAAAAATGAAGTAGTGTTGTTTCTTTGTGCTGTGGTTTGTATTGCTTTGTTTAAAGCCTAGGACAAGGAAAAGATCACTTTGTTGAAATAATTTTAACATTACATTGAGCCAGATTCACAGCTGGTGTAAATCAGTATATTGCCAGTGTTTGATTTCAGTGGAGCGGTGCTGATTTACACCAGCTTTGGATCTGTAGCTATATTTGTATCATCACATTTTATTAATTAGAATTAAAACCAAGTAAGTACAATTATAATGGTAATTTTTTTGTTTGTTTTTACTCCATTCCCAGTCACCATAGCATGGATTTCCATGTCAAGTGACAGCTCTCTCCAAAGACTTAAGAGACGATTTTAATCTCTGTTTGTTTCATTTGTGAGCCGACACTGCCAAAATGCCAAATGAATGGGGCATGCGATTCACTTAGATCTGAGGTGACATCACTGAACTCATGTTAATTAAGGCCTCTTTAGCCATCTGGAATATGCTGTGCGACTCTAGTCAGGATTGAGTTTAAACTCTGCTTCCAGAGGTGAAAGGCAAATGACTAATCCATTGAGCCACCATCCCTTCCTCGGACACACACTCATGCACTCACCATATGCCACACTTTACTGTGAAATTCTTTACTGAGAACTCAAGATTCCAGTTCTTTTTTGTGACACAAAATGGTGGATGCTCAGGAGGAAAGAGAAATGAGACAATCCCTTTATCAACTACTTCTGTCTTGTGACTTTTTACCATGTGTGGTGTTGCTCACCAACTATTTGCACAGCCTTAACTAACAACCTTCTAAGAGCAAAATTTTGGGACTGTGGAGAACTACATACCATTTACATTAAGTTAATATGTATGTAAAATGTATATGGTTAGGATTTTCAAAAGTGCTCAGGAATCACACCCTCAGCTCCAAATGTAGACATACCCTCTGAGTGCATCTACATTTCTATTAGATTTGTACTTCCTGGTTTTGACTGTAAACGGAAAAGCACTGAAAGGTCACTGGACAGGCAGGCTATTCCTGCATTATTTTATCACCCAGCTGGAGCCAGAAAAGGACAGAACTCCTTGGCGAACCTGTTCCTACTTGGTCCAGCCTGATTTCTAGGTTTAAGAGGTTCAGATTAGCAGCCACAATTCTGGGTGCTGTCACAGGCTTTTGCGCCTCAGATTTTACCCTAACAGCCCCGTAATCTGCTTTGTGCAAACAGTAATATACAGCAGCAGCATAAACCCTGTTTGCAACCCTGGAAAAAGGGTGCTAATACTTATTAGTACATTTAGAGCTCTGTTCTCCCCTTTATGAGAGAACACATGCTGGGAAAAGAAATTCCACAAGTTGAAACTCAGTTTTCTATTCATTCTTCCACTGAAGGAATGGGGGACGGGGGAGAGAAGTGTTTTACCCCCTGAGGTTTGTACTACATAAACCTGCAAACTTCCTGAGATCCACAGGAGACAATGGGCATCCCTGGATACCTAGAGAGGGGGCATGATTCTCCATATCCTTACACTGTACAACAGTTTTAGGCTGGCATCAAACTTGTGTAAAAGAGTGGAGGATCATGGTGTCCAAACCCTCTCAAATTTTGACATTTAAACACTGGAAGTGCTTATTTGAGAAATGAGAGAGTCAGAGGTCTTACTTGGGAACCCAAGTTTGAACATTGAGCCTGTAAAGTATCATGATATTATGGTATCTTCCCTTCAACAAGTGACTAGTTTGCATTTCCAAGGGCACAGTAATTCTTGTTTGTTACTGTAAATGGGATTAGGATTTGAAAGTGTCTGTCTATGTAAGGAGTAAGTAGCTGTTTTACATGCTCTTTTATGGTTAGGAATGAAGAGAGAGAGAGAGAGAGAGAGAGAGAGAGAGAGAGATCTTTCTTGAGCAGGGTGAATCCTCTCTTGCTGCTTTAAAATGTTTCCGTACCTCCTGCCTATATGTTTTATGCATCGATCTACGATTGTCCTGATTGCTCTCGACATTGTGCTCAACAGCCCATTGTAGCATGGCATTCCCTGTGCGAATCAGCAGGAAAATGCCTGGACTTTCTGCTGACCAAAATTGAACAACTTTGAGTGTAATCTATATGGCTCAGTAAATTCTTTGTGAATCAAGTCTCAGAGTCCTGAAAGTAAAAATAATTGCAACTTGCTACCTGCTGAACCTGAGGGAAAACTCATTTTATATGATCATCAGTATCCAAAGTACATGGCACATATAATATTTAACACTGAATGACTATTAATCTGAGTGATAATGTGCAGTTCACATCCCATTTTGCTTCAAGCTCAAATCCTGTTGTCATTAGCCATGTAAAGGATCAGGACTGAATATATTGTTGCTGTAGTTTGCGGTAGAGAATACATAAGGTGAAAATAAAGTGACAGCTGGTAATCATTCTTCTTCAGTGATGTGATGATTGTTCATGGGGCACTAGCAACATGAATCTACTAATTTCACACTCTTTGAGCCAAGTGCTTAGTGTCAAAACCAGCCAAAGTCAGTAATGCAAATTGCTGTGATGGAGCAGCTTCCCGACCTCTCAGCCTCTCTCAGTAGAATGCCCTGTGTGTATGTTGCTTTGGAAACATTATGGATCCATTTCACAAATGCTGAAGTGAAGCACTCCTCTGAATGTTGAATGAAACCTCTAGGAAGCATGTTGGTCTGCCATGCTACTGAAGTTATCCCGTGAGTCAAAGGAGAATCAGGAATTGCACACCTGTTACCTTGCAGAACCTAAGCATTCTAGGAAACCTGTTTTTGATAGAGTTTAATCAAAGACAAGCTAAGTTCTAAAATATTTATGAAAACAAAGGAATACAGTGGAGCCTGTTACAGTGAAATCAGATATAGTCAAGCTCCATTTATTTAGTGAATGAAGGACAATCCTGAATTGTTTCATTGCATTAAAAAAAAAGTGAAGAGGGGTCCAGTGTATCCACAGGGTAAAAAATGCCATTGTAAGAAATGTGACACTCTGTTTTTAAAAACAGTAAAGAGGAAAAAAAGTCTAAAGATTCAGACTTAAGTGAAAAACAAACCTGCTGCTGCTATCATTATTTTATTATTTTAGTTTATTTTCAGTGCTCCTTTTTATTTAAACTTGTCCATAGACTGACCAGTATTTGGCACATTTCAGCTCTGTAGAGATAGCTGCTGCTGGCCAGTTGTCTTTGCAGCCAACATCAGAGTAGGCTTCTTGTCTGGTCAGTAGGAGATAGTTAAGGATTGGAAGGCTGATCACATGAGGCAACTGAATGTTTGCCTCACTCTGCCAGATAGGCAGACTTTTCCAGTCTTATTATTAAGGAGGGAAAGTGCTTCAGTCTCATGACACCTTAATGCTGTATTTACAGCACCTCAGCAGGCCCAACTTCTATCATTCTTTCTGCAAAAGAATGGTTATTTATTTCAGTGGAAATTAAGTGAAAGATAAAGACATCTTACTAAAAAGCAATTTTTGCTGCTTCTAACACTGGCAATTCTGAAAATTCCAAAAGGCACTGAAATATTTTGGTTGTTATGGTGCACTGCATACCACAGCTCAAGCAGTTCAGGTGGCTTTCATTTTCTTGTATTGCACAGAAAAATGTGACTACATAGATTTTCTCGAGAAACACTGGTTGAAGAGAAGACAGTTAATGCTATCCTGTGATTAAACTAGACAGGAAGGGGATAGGTTACAGCTCTCCCTAAGGAAACACTTTAAAAGAGATTATGGTGACTATTTTTCTATTTTCTTTAACACACACTAATTATTACATAACAGAACATCAGTATGGGCTGCTTTTAAAAGAATAGTTAAATGTTGAAAGATGAGACTCCATGAATAATCCCAAAATGTGAGGATTTTAAGGTGTAAACTGTACAGGGCAGGGACTTTGTCTTCTTTTGTGTGGATAATGCCTAGTGGTCCTGGAATTTAAAACACTGTAGGAAAAATAAAAACAATGAGGAGTCCAGTGGTACCTTAAAGACTAACAGATTTAGTTGGGCATAAGCTTTCGTGGGTGAAAAACACCACTTCTCAGAGTGCCATCAAACTCCTCGTTTTTGTGGATATAGACTAACATGGCTACCCCTCTGATACTGGGAAAAATAGCTGTTATCAACACACATTTCTGATTTCATAGAAATCATAAGCATTAGAGATGGAAATGACCTGTAGGTCTTCTGATCTATCCTCCTATATTTAGGTTATCTGGGCCCTTCTCCATCCTACTACATCCTTTAGCCAGTGCAGGATCAATCCATTCAGTATATTCTCAAATTTCTTGGGCCTGATCCTGCATTGGGATCCACTATGCCCATACAGAGTCTCACTGATGTCATTACAACATCAGGGCTTAGATTTCAACAACTCAGGTGATGGGGCTTTCTCCTATTCCATGTGGGATGATTCTGCAGACTGAACCTGATGCTTTACTGCCTTTCCTAAAGTAGAGAGACTTTCCTAATTGAGGCCACTGCTGGGAGATGTGTCCTCATATTCACTCCAAGTTCTCTTTTGCATGTTATCATCCTATTAGTTCTTACTATACTCGGGGGTGGTCCATGACAGACAATCCTTTCCCTATGTTGTTTCCATGATTCATATATTGTGCAGTAGAAGGTTATCATCATTTTCGAGTGTGTATTGTATTTAAACTACGTTGTATGTATTTTCCTCATGTCAACCCTCTCCTGCCATTTAATCATTTTATTTATGGTTTAAAATAAATCAGTGTTTGATATAGATTCTAGGGGAGAGAAGGAAACCCTTGATTTTAGTTTCCTTTGTGACATTTCCTTAAATTTCTTGCTTCTCAAATGCACCACTGTATTCATAAGGTCTGGTCTTACCTGTGCTGTATACAAGAGTTATTATATCTTTGCTCAGTGCTAGAGAGAATGAAGCCCAAATTTATATTGGATACAATTTTGAAAAGTGCTGAACTGACTCAGGTGCCAAAATCCTATTGACTTTCTGTAGGGCTTAAGCACATTTGAAAATTTTACCCACTGACTTTTTTTGTCATTCCATTGCACTGGAAGCTTCTTATCTAATTTACTGTTTCTTACCTGCTGCTTAACTTGTGTGCTTTTGTGTTGGTGGTATAACTTCAAAACATTTCTTGGCATCTGAAGATATTTGACATGATTGAGCCTAATGTATCTTTAAAATGCTCTGTTATGGTTACAGCTGCTTGAAAAACAAGGGAAGAAAAAATTGTGATGTTTGTTGTTAAAACTTGACAAAAAATTAAGTCAAAATTTCAAATGTTGAAAAATGTTAATAAGTTCTAATCCTGGTAGTTGAGGGTAAAACTGAATAGTTTTTTTTTTATTACTGTTTTAGTTAATATATCATGGGCCTGATTTTCATTTAAACTAATTAATTACATTTATTCTCATTTTAAGTTTCTTTGCACTACCAGAGTGGTGTAAAGTGGCCTTAGTGTAAGTGAAAATCAGGCCCTATATATTTTTCCAGTGTTTTAAAAGTGGACCCAATTCTGCAAGGTGCTGACTGCCTTTCGCCTCCATTTATTCAAATAGGGGCCAAAAGCACTCAGCTCTGAGCAGGACGGTGCCTGTTCTGTATGAGAAAAGCTGTTCGTTCTGTGTAGGACTGATTGTGACGTTTCCTCTTATTCATACTTGTGTCTGTCTAGCTTTCAGGGGATACATTGTTCGAAAAAATTATTCAAGATTGAAAAGTAGCGATGGTTACCCAGCTGATACTGAGTCTGTGAACGACTACTCCGCTCCCAGTCTTGGCTGTGAAGAACACTGGTGCGTTGAATCCTTTGGTGTCCATTATTTTCACAAAAATCATATCCCATACAACACAAGGTGAAAGGAATAGGCGCTGAAAACAAATACCCTGCCTCATCATTCACCCATCTCTTTGGTAGCCTGTTCTTCTGTAAGTAAGAAAACCTGTAACCGGGTCAATCCCTCCACCAGTTTAGTCATCTCGATGTTCTCTCTCTTATCAGAGTTTGATTTCTTTGTTTGTTGTGTTATCTGTCCAGATTGTGGGCCTGTAAATTTATCAGCAGCACCCTCAGTACCCATTGACTTCAGTGAGAGTTAAGTCTGCTCAGCGTTTCACAGGACTGGACTACACACTTGTGACTAAATTTGCTAAAGTGGAAGCTCCTTGAGGTAGGGGCATAGTTTTCTTTTATGTCTGTAATGCTCCATGCACATCTACAGTAGAAACAATAACAGTAAAAGGCAGGTCAGTAAGTCCCCTTCAGAGAGCCTAGGAGTAGAGCAAGTCTGAACCCTGGTTCTACCTCTTTGCTGAGAGAGCAGGTCTTTTGACCTTCTTCACTCCAAGCTCTACCAGCTGATCCACTCCATCCAGTTGCCCTCATGTATCTTACCTTCAGCTGGAGCTGCAGGAGGCAGCTGACTCTTCTATAGCTGTGATCCAGGCCATTGCATTGATTATTCACTGGGGTAGGAACCTCTCTTTGACACGTCTTTGTCTCTCTGGCCCAAGAATGACAGTTCTGGGTTCTCCCTGGAATATATACTTCCCAGTTAGCAGGCTCTTGCTGTGCTGCTACACCTCTTAATAGAGCTCTCTGAAAACTGATGACTTATTTGACTTTAAGTAGACTGCATTATTTCATGGAGTAAGATTTTAAAAAAGGTGACCTTTTAAAATGTCCAAACCCGTACTTCTGATTTCTCTCCTTGTACTCATAACATTCAGTTCAGTTAAATTCAATGATAACTTAGTGATTGGTTTGGATTGAATAATTTGTACAAAATGTTACAGTGTGTGTCATTAAAGGTTTCTAACCAGGTGCAACCACATGCATCTTCCTGGGCCACACAAGCCCAGAAGGCTACAGTGCTCTTTAGTGCAGCAATCTGATTTATGGAAGGGAAAGGTTTGGCCCAATGAACAAGGGCAAAAAGAATAAAAGCTTGTTGCAATGCTGTTTGGGCAAAGGGAGAGTTCATGGAAATGAGCTCTGTAAAACTTACCACCACAACTCTGTCTGCTTGCTGGTCCTCTCTCCCTGAGGAGATCCATAACTCGCCATGTGTGCGGCTGCAGGGTGCAGCTCCCTACCCTTGTGAGGTACTCCAGCGGGACTCTCTTGCGGTCGTCTTAGTCGTGCTGGTAGCGGCATGGTGATCCCTTCAGCTGCCTGCTGATGATGGTAAAAATCAGCTGCCACCATCTCTATCATGCTGAGTATGTTTCCCAGACACGAAGAAGAGCTCGATGTAAGCTTAAAAGCATCTCTCTCTCACCAACAGAAGTTGGTCCAGTAAAAGATATTACCTCACCCACCTTCTCTCTCTGATAGATAGGCCCATTCCAGGCTGACTATTTCCCCACCCTGTATCAGGCTATTTTTGGAATTACTCTCTGTTTTCCAGGTAGATGTGTTTTCTTGGATTAGGTAGTATTTTTCACAGCTATATAGCCCCTCAGGCTCATGAAACTTCAGGGACCAGCAGGCATTGAGACAAATCTGGGCTGGGTAGAACACACATAGAACACAGTTGCTAATGGGAGTGCATTGCCCATCCATCTCTTACGCAGGAATGTACTTGATACACACTCTGAGCTTCACAATAAAATCCACACATTCTCTAATCCAGAGCTGTAGTCTGTTAAAATGTCACCACTTCTGATGATACTTGGTTTTATGCCTGATAAATATTGCAAATTATGAGCCTGATCCTGTAAATTTCTCAGCAGCACCCTCCTCCCCACCACTGACTTCAATGAGACTTGGGAGTACTCAGCATTTCATAAAAGACACTTAGTATCTTGCAAGTCTGGATTCTATCAATTACCTTTCATAAATCAAGCTGCACTTCCATGTGTGGCTGTTACTGGGTACTGGGTTTTTTTAAGCATATGGCTGTTCAGTCATATAGGAAACATATAGGAAACAGGAATGCTGATGAATAATAGTTCAGATGTTTAACACGGTAGCCTGTAATATATCCCTAGAGAAGGCAGCTTCATTGTTGATTCACATACCTTTACATTCAAGTGTAGAATAATAAAATTTTCTTTAGATTTTCTTTTTATTTGGTGGTTGGTTAGGTTTTTTAGGTAGGTAGTTTGTGAGAATAAAAAATGAGCTGAAATGTATTCTGTGGGTCAGAAAGCAGAATTACATCTAGGGTACTCAGTTTCAATTCGTGATATCCACAGGAACACAACTGTATACAATTCAATGTGTCACAATCTGGCTTTCTTCCTGAAGTCAATTCAAAAGTTCAGCATAACTGAATTGAGAGTATATATTCTAATATTTGAGGAAATCATACTGTTTCCAAAATGTACAAAAGAAATGGGCACATGTAGGTAGAGACTTTTAAAAACTTAAATTCCTTCAAATGAATTTAGGCTATCCACTTAGCCTGTAGAGCAGAGTAGAAGTAAATACAGGCTATTAAATGACATTAAATGTTATTAAAAACACCAGCTTCTTATTTCAACTGAGCACTAAATATCTCCTACATTTAGCTGCCTAATTTCGAAATAAGAAGGAACTGTACTCAAATACAAAGGACCTTTTTACATGAACCTCAATAATTGATATATCACAATTGTGACTATGTTGCTAGTTACTTAACAAATAGCTTTTTACTGTACAAAGTAGGAGTATAAATATCTGCATAACATTAATTTATACGTTAGTGGCATAAATACTTCCTATCATTTAAATGGCATGTTCTTACATTTTACTGTATAGAACTGAGCGGCAGCCTGTGGAACTTTCTGATTGTGAAGAATTTTAGGGTTACATTGGCTTCAATGGGAATTGCACTTGATCTGAATTTGGCAACGAAGCATATCTGCATATATCAGTTTTGCCAACCCACTTTCTGATATCCCCAGCCACGAGCAGAAATCCTCAACTGGTCGATTACAGCTAGAAGCTGGCTCCTTTTCATGGCCTGAGCAGCACACAGGGGCCAAATCACAATCAGAATCTTGCCTATAATATCTAAATCAAAACAGAATGGGCAAAATTTACCTTGAGGACCCTGCCTTGGCCAAAACTTAAGCCCATCAAGGAAAGTGAAAAACCTTCTGAGCCCTCCTCAAAACCTTCCATCCCAGAATATATCATTCTATGAAGCCAAAGATGCTACAGCTTGCTAAAACGATATCTGTTATGTCACAGAATGACATATTCTGGGATATCGTCAGCTAACCAGGAAGTGCTGGATTTGATGAGTGGGGAGAGGAATTTCTTTAGGTAGGTAGTTAAAACTTTTTTCGGTGTTGAATGCTTCTCACAAGCTTCTCAGTGGGCACTGGGAAGGTGGTGGGTGGCAGGTAAATAAAGCACTGGAATACAGGATTAACTTTATTATTATCCCTCAATATTAATACATCATGGGGGTTGTTTTTAAACAAATAGCCTTAAAAACATACAAGATATGTAAGCATAAAAAGAGGAAAGCTGCTGTCTAAAATTTGTCCCATGAGTCACCAATAAATCCTGATCACACAGTGACTACTAACTTTAGTAGTCAGGGATTTTGTTAAACCCTCCACAGAATTCCTGCATTTTAGGTGCTCAAATGCTCTCATTCTCCTTTGACTGTCCTTAAAAGTCATGCAAAGCCTAGGAGCATGCTCTTCCGGAGGTCACTGATTGTGATGTCTTGCACTTCTATTTGTTCTTGAGTTGCTCATTCATATCCTTAGGGATGCTCCAAGTACCCCAGTAATCACTGGGATCACCTTTGTTTTAGTTTTCCATAATTATTCCACTTTATGGCAAAGTTCTTCATAGTTCACTATCTTCTCTTCTTGTTTATTTTTTTTATACTTCTGTCTGCTAGTATGAAGGTATCAATTAACATGGTCACAATTGTCTTTTTTTCTACAACAACAACGTCCAACCTATTTGCCTGCACCATTTGTCTGTGGCAATTGCTGAATCCCATAAAAACTTAGCCTGTTCATTATCTAGAGCATTTTCAATTCAGTGGTCCTAATACCACATACTGTGTTTGAGTCCATACTTGCTGTAGAGACTCCAATACATACACTTGGATTATGTCTACACTGCAGTTGAAAACCCACGGCTGGCCAGTGCCAGCTGACTCTAGCTAAGGGCTGTTTAAATGCAGTGTAGACATTCAGGTTCAGGCTGCAGCCTGAGCTCTGGGACCCTCCCACCTCACAGGGTTCTAGAGTTTGGGCTCCCCAAACATTTACACTGCAATTAAACAGCCCCTTAGCCTATGAGCCTGAGTCAGCTGGCATAGGCCAGCTGCAGGATTTTAACTGCAGTGTAGACCTACCATTGGTTACTTCATTGTGTTTGTTCAAATACTCTCTCCCAGACAGGCTCCTGCAAGTGTTCAACACATGCTCCACTAGCTCTTGCTCTTTAGAACACATTCTGCAGTTTGGGGAGCAGTTCTGTTAGTCAATTTTGTTTTCAAATGTAATTAAGTCTTAAGGACTGCTCATGCGCACTCATAATGAGGCACCCTGTCTATTTTTTTTTTTTAGGTGTCCTCCTACAGACCATGAGTTTGTTAATCTTCATTCACTAATGGGTTCAGTCTCTCTCCACCACTGTCTGTGCATTGATTTCTCTGTAAATCTTTCAAGTCCTTCTTTGGCAATTTGGTTTCTTCTTTCTTTTATGCTGTCTTGGGCTGGGATGCATGCTCAGCAGTTGCATGTTATCATAACCAGATGATCTTTTACTCTGGCTAACTCCTCATATATTTTGATGTTATATTCTTCATTGTCAGTTGCTTCCTCCACAGAGAGCAGACCTCTTCTTCCACCACATTGTCAGATGTACATCCTGTCCATGTCTTGATTCATATTCATTACTTTATGCTTTGCCAGGAGCTTTCTTGTTTGCATGACAAATATTTTCTTCTCTTGATTCTCTTGATCACTCCAGCAATGTATTGTCCACGGATCAAATTCTTTGAGTTGAGTTCTGTCCTCAGTGTAGTTTTTATTTGTCTGTCATATTCTTTCCTCACTTCTTCTTTGACTTCCTTATGATGTAATTTTAACAGTTCCCTGATTGCAAGGTGTTTGTAGGGGCCATGCTGAGAGAGAGCTTAGATAGTACCTTTGTTAACTTGTATGCCATTCAGTTGTATCAATTTGCCCCCTGTATGGACACCAACACACATTTATGTAAGCCAACCCATAGCTTTATATCTTCACCAAACTGTTCTACACAGGTCTTCACTCTCTGTCTCCTTTTCTGACCATCCATAGTTTCAGATCATCAACATATAACAAATGGTTAACTGGTTGTTGTTGTTCGCTGTTATGATAACCATAATTTATCTCATGGACCATCCATGTCTGCAGCAGCATTGCTACCACAAATGGCATAAGGAATTCTCTTGAAAAATTCCTCTTTTAATTAGGGCCTCATCAATGAGAGTCCCTTCCAGGTACAGTTGAGTGTTCCAGTTAACCACAGATTGCTACAGACAGGAAATGATCTTTGGATGAACCTTGTGCATTTTCAGTGTGTCGAGGATACATGAATGTGGGATGCGGTCATATGTGGGTTTTTTTTGTGTTTTGTTTTGGCATCTTCTGTGATCCTCCTGTTCAGCCTAAGGCAGTGTTTTGTCCCTTTCATGTTTACTGTACAGCCTTTTTGCTCAGGAGGTGGAATTCCATTGTGAGCTAGCACTGTCCAGATCTTCTTTGCCAGATATGCTGTTAGAAATTTCCACATATTTAGAAAATACTTGATTGGTCTATAATTCATAGAATCACTGCAGCCTTCTGTCTTTTTTTGTATGAGGATGATTCTCCCTGTCACCATCTGTCTTGGACATTCGTTCTTCAAACATTTATTAAGTTGTTCAAGTAAACAACCATAAAGGCATTTTAGTCAGAATCCATGCACCGCATCTGGTGTGGAAGCTTTCCAATTTTTCATTCCTGTTGGTACCTCATCTACTTCTTTCTTTGATATTCCTCTGTATTCTTCTATTGTGTGGTTTTTAAATTTTCTCTCACATTTTTAATCCAGTCCACAGTCTGGTTATGTTGTACATCCTCAGACCAGATTTCCTTCCAGGAGCACTGAAACTCTTCCACATTATTTATTGACTTTCTATTTTTTCCTATTTTGCTTTTAACATTGACCTGATCAAAGAATCTCTTAGAGTCTCTCGTGAAAGGTCTTTTCTCTTGATACTGACAGCATCATACTAAATATCTTTCAAGTCTCTGACTCGGTGTGATCAGCTTGTTTACATTGTTCCTTTACCACTCTCACATCCCTTTCATTCAGCAGATATTTCATCTCCAGGGCCTTTCACTTCTGTTTTCTCTTCAGATGGTTTTTCTCAAATTCAGTGTAAAAGCTTAATCTTCTGGTCTAACCTTCATTTCCATGGATGGTGTGGAATATTTGGAGTTTTCTGGTGGTTCATTCATCAGGCTTGATGTTAAGCCAATGAGCTGCTACTGTTGCTGTAGCATACATTGAACTAGCAAATACTCGTTGGTCTTACAGCTTCCTTGAGTGTTTCATTCGATTCTTGTACTATATCATCTGGTCTTTGCTGGTCTATACATTTCATACATGGTAGAGTTGGTTGGTGATCAGTGTCTCTTAACTCTGTATGATCTCAAGCAACAAATCATTCATATTTCCCAAACTTTCTTCAGGTGAGATTTCACTCATATTTGTCCTCAATATTTCCTCAATCATTTCTGGCTGCTGTTTATCCTGTATCATTGCTTCTATCAATACGTTTGCATGTGGTTCAACACCACTGATCTCTTTTCATGCTTTCAAGCTCCAATTGTGTAAATTCTTTTCTTTGGAATTGTAGAGGTGCTGGCCAGGGCTCGACCCTCTCCGGGGCAGAGGGAAGCCTATCCCAGGGACGACTCCAGGCACCAGCGCACCAAGAGCATGCCTGAGGCGGCAAGCCGTAGGGGGCGGCCTGCTGGTTGCTGTGAGGGCGGCAGTCAGGCTGCCTTCAGCGGCATGCCTGCGGGAGGTCCACTGGTCCCACGGTTTCGGCGGCAATTTGGCAGTGGGTACGTCGAAGGCGTGGGACCGGCGGACCTCCTGCAGGCGTGCCAACAAAAGCCTCCTGACTGCCGTGCCTGGGGTGGCAAAATACATAGAGCCACCCCTGGCCACACTGGCTCACTGCACACTGCTGAGGTTTGAGGAATTAGTCCAGCCATGGGAGTCTTTCCTGGTGGCCCTTGCAGTAACTGCAATAAACACTGCAAGCCCAGGCCCTGGGTCAGGGTGGGGCAACAATGAGTCGAGTGCTCAGGTTCTCAGGCAGGGCTAAGCCACCACAGTACAATAGGAATAAACCCAGCCCCTGGATCAGGGCGGAGCAACAGTGAGTCAGGTACTCAGGCCCTCCGGCAGAGCTGAGCACTGGCAGTATAAACAGTAGCAATAAGCCCAGACCCTGGGTCAGGGCAGGGCAGCAATGAGCTGGGGCTCAGGCCTTCTGGCAGGGCTGAGCATTGACAGTACAAATAGTATCAAGCCCAGGCCCTAGGTCAGGGCGGGGCGATATGGAGTCAGGAGCTCAGACCCCCAGGCAGGGCTGAGCAACAACAGTAGGCCCAAGCCTCCAAGCCCAGGCCCTAGGTGGAGACTGCCACCAGCAAGTTGGGTGGCAGAGGAGACGCAGGCCCTCCCTTTCCACTGCTTCCTAGCCCAGGGCCCTAACAGTGGCAGAAGACTCGCTGCATAGCCAGTGGGGATCCTGGCCACAACACACTGACATGGGCTCTGGCAGTGCTGCAGCCAGACTAGGGTCGGCTGCCCACGGGCTACTTCCAGACTCCCCCTCGGGTAGTACCTGGGTCATGGTATTGTCCTCTGGGGGTCCACTACCATGGGTTCCTTGGGGTAGTGGGCGAGTGGCAGGCCCGGCAGCTCCTCCAGGTAGTGGGCATAGGGCAGGTCCGGCACCTCCTCCGGGTAGTGAGCACCAGCTGGTCAGGTCAGTCCTGGCGTGTACCTTGGGCCGCAGGGGTTTCCCCGTCATGGGCTAGGCAGGAGATGTCTGGCTGCCTGGTGGCTGGCTACCTAGTCAGTTCTGAGGGTGAGCCTTTATACTTCCGGGTCACAGCCTGACCCTCTGAGGGGTGGGCTCCAAGCTCCCTAGCTCTGCCTACTCCGAATGGGCTAGTCCTGCTCCGGGGCAGAGGGGAGCCACACCACCTCACTACAGAAATAAAGCTTCTTCTTCGAGTGCTTGTTCATATCCATTCCAGTAGGTGTGCGTGCGCCGCGTGCACGTTCGTCGGAGACTTTTACCCTAGCAACACTCGGTGGGCCGGCAGGGCGCCCCCTGGAGTGGCGCCGCTATGGCGCCAGTTATATACCCCTGCCGGCCCGCCGCTCCTCAGTTCCTTCTTACCGCCCGTGTCGGTCATTGGAACTGTGGAGCACAGCGTGCTGTTCTCCACCTCCCTAGTGATTCACTCATCTTCTCTTATTGTATATAGTTTGTTTAATTGTAGTTAGTTAGTGTATTTAGTAGTTCAGTTTGTATAGTGTAGATAGTTTGACGGGATTGGGGGGTTAGCCCCTTCCCCGACCCCGGTGCCGGGCCCATGCCCGGCTCACCGGGCTTCAAGCCGTGTGCGGTCTGTCGTCGGCCAATGCCTACTGGTGACCCACACGAAGCCTGCCTTAAGTGCTTGGGCGAGGCCCATCTAACAGACAAGTGCCGGATTTGTAAGGCCTTTAAGCCCCGAACCAAAAAAGAGCGGGATGTTCACCTCAGGCAGCTGCTGATGGAGGCAGCGCTGACTCGCCACTCCTCGACACCGGCACCGAGATCAGCCGCTTCATCAGCACCGGAACATACCTCAGTGAAGACTCCGAGTCACCGGCCTTCTCCGGCACCGACTTCTACCCAGCACCGCTCGAAGTCACCTCCGAGCAAGAAGTGCAAGCCTCCTGCGGCTGCAGTGCCCGCACCGCAGTCAGAGCACTTAGCCAGACCGGACTGCCTTGCACTGCCGTCTGCCGCAGCGTCAACTTCCGCCGCACCGTTGACTCCGGCCCCAGACGAGCCGTTGAGTCCGGTGCATACCAGCTCCCCGGCGCGGGCCGCGGTTGAGCTTGTCGTGCCCTCCACTCTGGAGGCGTTCTCCGTGGCACGGGACCTGATCGTGCTAACGGAGCCTGAGCTGCCTCGAGCCCCGGCACCACCGGTGCGGGTCCCCCAATCCACAGGCAAGCCGGCCCTTGTCAGACCTTCTTCGCCAGGTACCATGGGACTTCGTCACTCTCGGTCCCGATCCAGGTCCCGCAGACACTCACCGTCCCGCCATCATTCTCAATCATGCGGCCCCTCGCAGTCCCGGTACCGCTCCCCGTCACGGTACTGGTCGTACTCGTGGTACTGCTCGAGGTCCCGGTCGCCGTCCGGACACTACCGGCACCGTTCCAGGTCCCGTCATCACTCACGGCACCGGGCTTCTCGCAGCCATTCTCGACACTACGGCTTCCGGCACCGGTCGACCTCCCGGCACCGAGCTGGTCGCAGGTCCCGGTCGCAATCTTGGCACCGTAGAGGGTCGCGGCACTGCTCCCCGGCACCGTGTAGGGACGATTCCAGCGGATGCAGGCACCATCACTTCGCAGTCTCCGCACCGCCATGGCCATCTCGTCCACCATCAGTCTCCTCCCATGCCGGATCGGCGTCGTACGAGGACTCAGACAACCAGCAGGACCCTCAGCAGTGGTCCTTTTGGACTCCTTGGGCTTACCATCAGAGCCAAGGTGCCCCACATCCACCGCCGTGCTCGAGGCCCTCTGAACATAGGGCGCCAGAGGCCACGGTGAGCAGACCCCCTCCAGAGGATGCAGAACATCTCCCAGCGCTGGGCTCCGATGTGCAAGACCCACCCCAGGATGTCCCACAGGACCACGACTCGCTTCAGGACCCAGTGGTCCCTGGGGTCTCCTCCTCTTCGTCACCAGACGAGGCAGTAGCGGGGACATCCACATCTGGAACGCCACCAATTGACCTCCGCTCTCACCAGGACCTCCTTCGCCGGGTCGCTCTTAATATAAGCCTGCCCGTGGAGGAAGTTCCTGAGGTGGAAGACCCAGTGGTCACCATCCTGTCAGCGGAGGCCCCAACAAGGGTTGCCCTCCCCTTTATTCGTACCATACAGGCTCGAGCGGATACAATCTGGCAAACCCCGGCTTCCGTTCTACCTACAGCCAAAGGGGTCGAGCACAAATATATGGTCCCATCCAAGGGGTACGAGTACCTGTACGTACACCCTCCCCCTTGTTCGTTAGTGGTTGAATCAGTTAACGAGCAAGAGCGCCATGGCCAACAAGCCCCTGCGCCTAAATCGAGGGAAGCCAGGCGCATGGACTTGTTGGGAAGGAAGGTCTACTCTGCTGGGGGCCTCCAGCTCAGAGTGGCAAATCAGCAAGCCCTCCTGAGTAGATACAATTATAACACATGGGAGTCGGTTGGGAAGTTTCTCGAACTAGTCCCGCAGGATTCCCGCCAGGAGTTCTCGGCTCTCCTGGAGGAGGGGAAAAAAGTGGCACGAACCTCCCTCCAGGCCTCGCTAGATGCCGCTGATTCGGCAGCTAGAACAGTCGCCTCAGGGATCGCCATGAGGCGCATATCGTGGCTGCAGGCATCCGGTCTACCACCAGAGCTGCAATACACTATACAGGACCTACCATTTGATGGTCAGGGCCTGTTCTCCCAAAAGACAGATCAGCGCCTCCATAGTTTGAAGGATAACCACGTGATCATGCAGTCCCTCGGCATGCATATGCCACAGACCCAGAGGCGACCTTTCCACCCTCAACCTCAGCGTCACTATCCCCCGCCTTGGCCAAGACAGGACTTCTCCAGAAGGAGAGGCCGTAACTCCCGCAGACGCCAATCGGGCCTGCAAGGGGGTAACAACTCCGGACCCGCCAAACCACTGGCGGGACCAAAGCCAAACTTTTGAGGGTGCGCTCTGGAGCACTGTACCAATTACCTCCCAGGATCCTTTTCAGTTCACCAACCACCTTGCCGCATTCTTCCCTGCATGGTCCCAGATAACATTGGACCTATGGGTTCTCAGCACGGTCGAGTGTGGTTACCGCCTTCAGTTTAATTCGTCCCCTCCTTCCCACCCTCCCTCCCCGTCCCTCTTCAGGGACCCCTCTCACAAGCAACTCCTTCTGCAGGAGGTTTCGAAGCTCCTTGCATTGGGAGCTATAGAGGAGGTTCCGGAGCACCTAAGGGGAAGAGGGTTCTATTCCAGGTACTTCCTAATTCCCAAGGCAAAAGGAGGCCTCCGGCCCATCCTGGACCTGCGAGCTCTGAACAAGTTCATCACGAAGTTCAAGTTCCACATGGTATCCCTGGGAAACATTATACCCTCCTCGGATCCCGGAGATTGGTACGCTGCTCTCGACATGAGGGATGCATATTTTCATATTGCGATTTACTCCTCACACAGAAGTTTCCTTCGCTTCGTGATAAACCGCCACCACTACCAATTTGCGGTCCTTCCCTTTGGCCTCTCCTCGGCCCCTCGAGTATTCACAAAGTGTATGGCAGTAGTCGCCGCCTACCTCCGCCGCCATCGAGTTCACGTTTTCCCGTATCTCGACGACTGGCTTATTCGAGGGACCTCCGAGGCTCAGGTTGCCGCACACGTAAGCATCATCAAGGACCTATTTTCCCATCTAGGTCTGATCCTCAACCTAGACAAGTCCATTCTGCTTCCTACGCAGAGGATAGAATTCATCGGGGCCATGCTGGACTCGAATCTTGCAACGGCCAGTCTACCTCCACAGAGGTTCCAGGCTATAGTCTCTCTCATCCAGAGGCTACAAGCCTTCGCAACAACCTCTGTCCGTACCACCTTCATCCTACTCGGCCACATGGCAGTGTGCACTTTCGTGACAAAGCACACGAGACTACGCATGCGCCCTCTCCAGACTTGGCTTGCCTCGGTTTATCGTCCGCGCAGGGATGCCCTGGACATGGTAGTCACAATCCCAACAAAAACCCTGGACTCCCTCAACTGGTGGCTGACACCTTCCCTGGTGTGTGCCGGTCGCCTGTTCCACCTACCACAGCCTTCGGTGTCGTTAACGACGGATGCTTCATCCCTGGGCTGGGGTGCACACTTAGGGCACCTTCACACCCAGGGCCTTTGGTCCTCACGAGAGCTGGCTCTGCATATCAATGTTCGCGAACTGAGAGCAGTCCACTTGGCATGCCAAGCCTTCCAACACCATCTACAGGGCCGTTGTGTTGCGATTTTCACAAACAACACAACGGCCATGTATTACATAAACAAACAGGGGGGCACACGGTCTTCTCCCCTTTGCCAAGAGGCGATGCGACTGTGGGACTTCTGTATAGCCCACTCGATAGACCTCGTAGCCTCCTTCCTTCCGGGAGTCCAGAACTCTCTCGCAGATCGCCTGAGCAGATCCTTCCTGTCCCACGAATGGTCCATTCGTCCGGACATCCTTCTTTCTGTATTCCGGAAGTTGGGCTTTCCCCAGATAGACCTATTTGCCTCCAGGGAAAACAGGAAATGCCAGGTATTCTGCTCCCTTCAAGGCCTTTCCCGGGGCTCTCTCTCGGACGCGTTCCTGATCCCCTGGAAGGGACATCTTCTCTATGCCTTTCCACCCTTTCCCCTAGTGCACAGAGTCGTGCTCAAGCTCCGCAGGGACAGGGCCAGACTGATACTGATAGCCCCCGCATGGCCGAGGCAACACTGGTATCCCATGCTGCTCGACCTATCCCTAACGACCCTGATACCACTGCCACTCTGCCCGGATCTTATAACGCAGGACTTCGGCAGGCTTCACCATTCAGACCTGCAGTCCCTGCACTGACGGCGTGGCTACTGTCTGGCTGAACCAATCTGAGCTCCGCTGCTCTGCCCAGGTCCAACAGGTCCTTTTGGGAAGTAGGAAACCCTCCACGAGGACGACATACCTCACCAAGTGGAAGCGGTTTTCTCTTTGGTGTACACAACGTTCCCTAGTTCCAGAGGCCGTTTCGATCCTTCTTATCCTGGAATACTTGTGGTACCTCAAGGAACAAGGTTTGGCACTCTCGTCAATAAGGGTGCATTTATCCACCATCTCCACCTTCCATCAAAGGGAGGCGAACAGTTCCACCTTCTCTCACCCGATAGTTTCGAGATTCCTTAAGGGCTTGGAGCGCCTATACCCACCAGTTAAGCCTCCTTCCCCTACCTGGGATCTCAACCTTGTTCTGGCTCGGCTCACAGCCCCACCCTCTGAGCCCTTGGCCACTTGCTCGTTGCTGTACCTGTCCTGGAAGACGGCCTTCCTGGTGGCTATCACATCGGCCAGGCGGGTTTCAGAGCTCCGTGCTTTGATGGCGGACCCCCCGTATACGATCTTCCACAAAGACAAGGTGCAGCTACGCCCGCATCCAGCTTTCCTCCCCAAGGTGGTCTCGGCCTTCCACATTAATCAGGATATATTCCTACCGGTCTTCTTCCCGAAGCCGCACGCATCAAGCAGGGACCAACAGCTTCACACCCTGGATGTCCGTTGAGCCCGCGCCTTTTACATCCAGAGGACAAAGCCCTTCAGGCGCTCGCCCCAGTTATTTATAGCGGTGGCGGAGCGTATGAAAGGTATGCCTATATCGGCTCAGAGGCTCTCATCATGGGTAACGTCCTGTATCCGATGTGCTACGACTTGGCCCACGTCCCGATTGGCCGTCTTACCGCCCACTCTACTCGGGCTTAAGCCTCGTCGACCGCCTTCCTGGCACACATCCCCATCCAGGAGATATGCCGCGCAGCTACCTGGTCGTCAGTGCATACGTTCACTTCTCACTATGCGCTCGTGGCCCAATCAAGAGAAGATGCTGCCTTTGGCTCAGTGGTTCTGCACTCCGCAGCGTCTCACTCTGACCCCACCGCCTAGGTAAGGCTTGGGAATCACCTACTGGAATGGATATGAGCAAGCACTCGAAGAAGAAAAGACGGTTACTCACCTTTGTAACTGTTGTTCTTCGAGATGTGTTGCTCATATCCATTCCACATCCGCCCTCCTTCCCCACTGTCGGAGTAGCCGGCAAGAAGGAACTGAGGAGCGGCGGGCCGGCTGGGGTATATAACCGGCGCCATAGCGGCGCCACTCCAGGGGGCACCCTGCTGGCCCACTGAGTGTTGCTAGGGTAAAAGTCTCAGACGAACGTGCATGCGGCGCCCGCACACCTACTGGAATGGATATGAGCAACACATCTCGAAGAACAACAGTTACAAAGGTGAGTAACCGTCTTTTTCAGTTATCTAGCAAAGTCTATGCTTGGTCACTTCTTTCTTCATGTTGATGTTGTTTCTGTCCTTTCAGTGTTGGAGCATTAATTTCCTCCAGCCTCTCTTTTCTGATTTTATCAAAATCCAGCATTGGTTCACTTCTTGATTTGTGCTACTTAGCCATTTCGCTCTTTTGTTGACAATGATCTCTGGTTTTCTCAGGTTGCCTGCACGGTTGCATGACACTGACCTCAGGTTGACACAGCACACCCTGCAGAGCAAGTTGCCTGCAGTATAGCTAAGGTCTTCTTAGACTCCCTTTATGCCACTCAGAATAGTTATCAATTTGCCTATATTCTCCATATTGTGTTGGGTTGGCAGGCTATACACAAGTGTATGCCGAGCCAGTATTTGTAGGTGCCAGAGGTGGATTGTTACTACTATTGGTTTCATTGTTTTCACTTTAACCTTGCAATTCACTTTAAAGATATGGAGATAAAAACTAGACACCCTATTACAAATAAGGGCATACTGTTGTTTGGCATGCTGATAGGATTGCCTGTTGCTGTGCCCACTGTTAGCAGAAAGAGCAAGCCTGGAGGTAGTTCCCATTAGAGTGACACGAAGGAGGCAGCTGAGATCAGTTCCTGGGAAAGGGATAGTGTAGTAAAGTATCAACCAGGAATAAAAGAAAGTAGGTCCCCCTCACTGCCCCCAAATTTGTGTTTACTTTTTGTGTATTCCAGGAGGAGTTTCCTGAAAAGCTCACACATCTACAAAGGGGCAATTCCCACAAAGGGTTCCAAAATGAGAAATCAGACCAAAAAGCTATGCGAGTTTTTAAAATATTTTTTTAGCCAAACTTATGATTTTCAAAAATCTGTTTTATGAATTTGTGAGATTAGCAATACTGTAATTAGCGTATTTTCTATATAATTTCCCCATTCCTTTCTAGGACCTGATCCAATGCCCATTGAACCAGGTCCTTAAACCATCCGTACAATATCCTTGCCCTTTTTCAAAACTGAGTTTCATTAGCTGTCATTCTCCTAAGTCTTTAAATCCACCTGAAATGCCCCCCAGGGTTACTAATCAAAAAAAGTAAGTATCGTCAGCAAACTTCACCAACTTGCTGTCCACTTCTTCTCCAAATGATTAATTAGTAAGTTAAATAACACTGGTCCTATTACTGATCCCTGGGACCTTTCATTATTAACATGCATTCCTAATGCTATTTGCTTAGTGTTGCATAACCTGTACTTATCTAAGTGCTTGACTACTCTTTTTTCAGAGACTCTCAATCAGTCTGCCCTGTACTGAAGTGGGGCTCACCAGTCAGTAAATCCCCAAATCTCCATCCATTCCTTTTGTCAAAAAATAAATAAAATAAAATAAAATAAATAAAAAGGCACCATATTAGGGTTTCCAGTGTTCAGGGACAACTGCTCAGCAGGGTTGATTGTAGCTCCATTATCTTACACTTAATTTATTTCAGAACCTTCAGATGAATACTATCAGAAACCTGATAGTAGGTTTCTCAAATTGCTCAATAAATTCCTCCTTGGATAATTCAGTTTCTGTAAAGGCCATACTCTGATTTCCCATTAAAAGAACCTTTAGAATATGAATTTTCCCTTCTTTTTCTACAGTGATAGCTGGCTGATGCAAAAACCAAAACATTCTTCTTCCTTTTTAATTGCCTCATTTGCCCATTGGTAATCCTGGTGGCTGACAGTCACATTCAGGCCTGGTCTACATTTAAAATTTAGGTTGATTTAGCTACATTGGTCATGAGTATGAAAAATCCACACCCCTGGCAGATCTAGTTATGCTGACCTAATCCCCATTGTAGATGCTGGTAGGTCAATAGAAGAGTGCTTCTGTTTACCTAGCTACCATCGTTCAGAAAGGTGGTGGTACTACAGCAACAGAAAGAATTCCTTCTGTCAGTGTAGATCTACACCACTGAGTTATGACAACATAGTTATGGCAGTATAGCTATGGCAGTGTAGTCCCTATAATGTAGATGTACCCTAAGCCTTTCGCGTTCAACAGAAAATCATGGGATCCATGACTTACATGACCAGTGTGGGAAAACTCAAGTGGTCAGGTTCTGCTCTCACTTGCACAAGTTTTAAACTGGTGTCTGATGACTCCTGATTATACTGGTGTCTGTGGGAGCAGAATTAGGCCCAGAATTTTTCAGATTATTCTGTCTTGTTTTTTCTCTGTGAATTATAATCCTTTCTGCATGGGAGAATAAAGTTTAATGCATCTAGGAATGTATTATTTCTGCAGTGTGATCTAAATTTTTCCTAGTGGAGTACTTCAGAATGTTGATTACCTAGCTGATGTAGGAGCCTAAATTCCATTTGACTTTCAATGAGACCAAGCAGCAGCCTCTGGAGCTGCAAGCAGAATTTAAAGGGCTCCTCCAGGCTACTTGCCATGGTGGGGAGCTCAGAGGAGCCTGGAGCTGTGAGCTGGGATTTAAAGAGCTTGGGTCTCCCCAACCCAAGCCCTTTAAATCCCTGCCACAGAAGCCGATGCGGTCTGGTATGGCGTACTGGCTCTTGCTGATACGCCATACCAGACCGGACTGGCTTACTTTCACTTCTGCTCTCCCCTAAAAAGAGAATCATAATTATAGAATCATAGAAATGAAGGGATGGAAGGGGCCTTGAGTTGAGGGCCCTGCACGGTACCTAGTATTCCAAACCACCCCTAATAGGTGCTTGTTTAACCCATTCTTTGAAACCTCCAGTAATGGAGATTCCATAATCTTGGAAGCCTGTTCCAATGTTTAGCTATCCTTATAGTCAGAAAGCTTTTCCTAATATCTAATCTAAATCTTCCTTGCTGCAGGTTAAGCTAATTACTTCTTGTCCTATCTTCCATGGACCTGGAGAACAGTTGATCCCTGTCCTCTTTGTAACAGCCCTTAATATATTTGAAGATTGTTATCAGGTCCCCCCATAGTCTTCTTTTCTCAAGACTAAACATGCCCAGCGTTTTTAACCTTTCCTCATAGGTCAGGTTTTCTAGACCTTTTATCATTTTTTTGCTGTCTTCTGGACTCTCCAGTTTGTCCACATCTTTCCTAACGTGTGGCACTCAGAACTAAACACAATACTCCAACTGAAGCCTCACCAGTGCCAAGTAGAGCAGGTTCATTATCTCCCATATCTTACTTACAACACTCCTGGTAATACACCCCAGAATGATATTAGCCTTTTCCACAACTGCATCACATTGTTGACTGGAACTCTATTTTTGATCCACTATAACCCTCAGATCCTTTTCAGCAATGCTAATGCCTAGCCAGTTTTCCCCATTTTGTAGCTGTGCATTCGATTTTTTCTTCTTCAGTGTAGTACTATGCATTTTTCTTTATTAAATTTCATCATGTTGCTTTCAGACTAATTCTCCAATTTATTAAGTTTGTTTTGAATCCTTATCCTATCCTCCAAAGTATATGCAATCCCTCCCAGCTTGGTGTCATACACAAATTTTATAAGCATACTTCTCACTCCATTATCCAAGTCATCAATGAAAATATTGATTAGTACCGGACACAGGGCAGACCCCAGCAGGACTCCAGTAGATACATCCTCTTAGTTTGACAGTGAACCATTGAAAGACTGTGCCATTGAAAGAGTAGTTATCAATCAGTTTTGAACCCACCTAATAATAATTTCATCTAGATCACATTTACCTAGTCTGTTTGTGAGAATATCACGTGGGCACTGTGTCAAAAGCCTTACTAAAATTAATGCCTTGTCTATATTATGAGCTAAATCGGCACCACTGCAAGTGATGCAGTGGCATTGATTTAGCAGGTCTAGTGAGGACACGATAAGTCGACAGGAGAGCACTCTTTTGTCAACTTAATTAATCCACCTCAACGAGAGGTGGAAGCTATGTTGATGGGAGAGAGTCTCTCGTTGACACAGAGCTGGGTAGACACCGCTTTAAGTCAATGTAAACTACATTAAGTTATGTTATTACTTTACATCGACTTAGAGTGCTAGTATAGGTAAGGCATAAGATATATCAAGTCTACTACTTTTTCCTTACCCATTAGGTCAAAGTTGTCAAAGTTGGATGCCTCAAGTTAGGCTCGTAAATCCATATTTAGACGTCTAAATATAAAGGTCTGGTTTTAAGAGATATTGAGAACTCTCAACTCTCACTGACTTCAGTGGAATCTGAAAGTCCCCAGCACCTCTCAGGATAAGGCCACTTATATTTAAGTACCCAACTTTGAAAATGTTTGCCAATATTATTAAATGCATCATGAGAATTAATTACTGTTGTGCTGCTTCCTGAGTCCCATTGCAGTCTTTGTCAGAAGAGATAATTAACTGTGTTCCATTTTCTTTCCTTAATCATAAGTAAGGGCCAGATTTTCGAAAGAGCTCCATGCCAGATGTTAAAGTGCTGAGCACCCACAATTGAGGCCAGATTTTCCAAAGGTCACTCCCAGCAAATGCCACTGTGATTCTGATGGCCAAATTTTTAAATGAGCTCTTCACTCATCATGCAAAGCTCTTTTGAAAATCTGACTGCTTATTTAGGAGCCTATGTGGGAGCTGAATTTTTCTGAAAATCTGGCCCTAATTATGGGAGCTAACCCTTTCTGAAAATTCTGAACAAAGGCTGCAACATTTGCATTTCATGCCTGGTATGTTTTGCGAATTCCAGTGGTATGTGGCCCTGTATGTTTGCTTGTAAATCCCACATTCCACCCTTTTCATAGGAGAAGAAAATAAAGCAGTTTTCTATCTAAAAAGGCTATATTTAAATAAAGATAATGTTTTAGCCTTCTCAGTTCCAACGTTATTAATAACCTTTAGGGAAAGGGAGGAATTGTGAACTAGTAGGAACAGGGAACATGGAAAACTGTGAAAAGACTGGAAAATTGTATATCAGTCAATTCCTGTTAAAAAGATTTTAGTGGCTCATGGTCAATTAAGGTCTAGAGGCTGAAAGTGGAAAAAGTCTTCCACAATTCTGGCTTGTAGTATACACAGAAAAGAACTCTATGTATCCACAAGCACACCCAAACTCTTTGGCATGTTCCCAGAGCACATAACAGTACTGTCTGGGTTTTTTTTGTTTTTGTGAGGGGATGGGGGTGTGAAACATTACTTTGCAAAGTTCTTAGTTGCAAATGGTTCAGAACAACCCTAAGGATAATCCTCAGGGTTGTGACTAGATGCTATTTTAAAGCAGCTCAGGTTCATTGTCATTTTGAGATAGTTTATTATGTATAATACTTTTATCAGAGACAGTACTGTCCAGTGATTCTTTGGTTGCAGAATATGGGTAGCATTTTATCTCTGAGTTATATATTGTACATTAAATAAAATATTTATGTTCAAATTTAACGTATGATTTTGGGCAGAATATTTTGTCATGTTTCCAAATAACAATTTCTAAAGAATAAATTATTAAAAAAAACCCAGTAAATAAAACCCAATTTGTGGTATGTGAACTGTACTACTCCAGAGATATTAGACATTTGAACTTGTCAGTAAATTCTTCATGCCACTTCTTGGAAGTTTTATTTAAACTGCTTAAATTGGCATGACTTTTACAACCAGCTTTGTAAAACTTGCAATTTAAATCAGATCTCTGGACCTGGGATAACATTTTCATATGTGCCTAAGTCCCATCTTCAGAAGCCCAAGTCCCTTTGAAAGTCAGAGTCCAAAAATTGTAGACTTCATTTGTGGATGTGGTGGTAAGATATGCATGTTATGTAATGTGTTTCCGTAGTGATGTACATGTGTCAAAGATATGTGTCAAGTTCAGTACTCAAAGTAACAGTTTAAAAGATTCCATATCCTTGTTCAGTTTCAATTATTTTAACTGTAGGTGTTTTTGAAAAGTAAGTCTGTACATGTAGCTGCTATGAACAATTACTGTTCAAACAGTGCATTATATTATTCTGCTGTTACTCAAGATCAGTGGTGCAAGTAGAAATAATTTCTTGTCAGTACGCTGCACTCATGGGAGGGACACAAAGCGGGGGGCACATGACCTCCCCACGTGACTCCTCCCTGCCCCACTCCCAGCCCGGGCCCCAGTGCTCTCCCCGTCCCCTCCCCATGATCCACATCCATCCCATGTTATGTGGAGTGCGGGTGGTGGGGGGGCTCTGTCCTCCCTGATGCACCAGAGACTTCTGCTGTACAGACCCCAGGCAGGAAGACTCAGGAGATGCAGCTGCGTGGAAAGGCAGGGGGCTAGGCTGGGGGCGGTACAGCAGCACCGGAGGAACTGCTGGCGTTCTGCTCCTTTCCCTGCTGCGGTTTCCAGCCCCACCCTGCCCCACCAGCCCTGTCCTCCGGCAGGGCTGCTGTATAGACAGAGGAAACACAGCTCCATGGAAGGGCAGGGGACGGGGCTGGGAGCAGGATCATCCTCTGTCTTTCTGGTATGCCTTACCAGCTATAAATATCTTACTGGTACGGCATATCAGACCGTACCACTGTACTTGCAACACTGCTCTAGAGTCATTTTTGGTTATTAATAGAACTGAGTGAAGCTGGGAAAGAATGACAAACAAATGAAATTCACAGATATGAGTACTGTATTTGTATTATAGTTCCATATGATATTTGTCCCTCCAAAAAAACTGGGTTTTATTTTTTCAAAATATGAGGGATTGAAAATTATTCACAGTGATGCATGTAAAACTCAAAAAGTTACTCAAGCAAATCTCTTACCCATCCTGCTATACATTTCCACTATCTGTAAAATGAAAGAAATGATATTTGCTGAAGATGAAGTCTGAAAATATACAGGATTTAAGATGTTTTCATCCCCAGAAACATAGGTAGGTAATTGATATTAGCCTCATTTCCAAAAAAGGTGCAACTAGATCAGAGGGTCCTGTGGTCTAGTAGATTAGGCCTTAGTGGCAATCAGAAGACCTAGGAATTAATCTACATTAATCCTGACCTGTGACCTTGGGCAAATCAGTTAACCACTGTAAGCCTTAGTTTTTCCATCTGTAAAATGACATTGGTAGCATTTATCTGCTTGATAGTTAGGGATCATGCAGCAGAATCTGTGCGGGTTGACCTTCTTGTCAGTGCAGAGTCCCATTGGCTTCAGGAGTCTGCTCATATGAATTGGGGCCTACATAAGGGGTCTTTTATTGGTCTGATTAAATTCAGTGGGAGCAGGACTGGGCCTTAAATAATATTGGCGAAGTTTATATAAGTGTAAAGTATTAAGACAAGCAGAAGTGGAATAAAAACCTGGGAAATCCTAGTTCCCCACCCTCTGCTTAATCCACTAGACCATGTGGCTTTGAGGAGTGGTGTACAAGCTGGTCCTCCCGTTGGCTTTTACAGAATTCCTGAGTTTGAATTTTCAAGGGAAAGTGGCTTTTCACAGCCTTCTGAAAGTGAAAAACATTTAGTGTTAACTCTTGTCGCATTTTATAAAAGCATTCTAATTTCACAGAAGTTTCACAATCTCAATCTAGTCTCTCTCTCACACACACTCACACACTCACACAAAGCTATAATGACAAATATTTTGCTCCATTCTAGGTCAGTACTAATGTATTTAATATCAAGGAATTTCATCATTACAGGAAATGTGACTGATCTGTTTTTTCAGAATTGATCATGTGCAGATAAGTGGAATAAAACATTAGGACAAAACTTGTGTGTTCCCGTAATTCTCTGGTGGTATAGAGGAAAATAACAATATTTAAACTCTATATTTTACTTTAATTTTTAGGCAGCAAACCAACAACCAGACTTCTCCTGCAGAGCCTGATTTTCTTGACAAACAGATGAAAAAGGTACTATTAACTTCAGATTCAAATTCCTGAGTCCACAGTTCTGCTTGGTATAGTCATCAAAATATGAAACTTAGTGATGTTTTGAAGTCTTTGAGACAAAAGCCTGCTTCCTAAGAACTTTAGTTCTGTAGAAAGACAGGGAGGTATGGTGAATAAGAGAATCAAAAGGCTGGAAATTTGCTGCTGAGAATAAATGCTAGCTACTCCCTGAGGTGATTTGTCTGTGCACTTCACTTTCTACAGATGTTAGTCTCTTTTTTAGTAAGGACCTGAGGTTCTTTGGTAGCACTTTGATATCCTGCTCGAATTCAATATGTGAAATGGAGGAGTCGCTCTGTGATTTGGAGCACAGCATAGTCTTTGAAGTCTGATCCAATTTTTGCTGCTTACCATTTGATGTTGAAAGGATGAAATGAAGAAAATGTACAGTTTTTACCAGTAACTCTGCTGAGCATATGTAAGATTAAAAAACCAAAATCCCTTGGATGATGTACTTAGAAATGTTAAGCAGATTAATACCTTCCTATAGCCTTTTTCTAAAAATACAAATTAACTATGAGAGGAAATCAGCATACAGTGCATGCTGTGATTAACTGCGTGAGTATGGGGTAAATAAGTTAGAGGGGGAAAAATATACAAATGTTTATGACACAGGTGCTTAGTCACCATGGCTAAAAGCCACAAGAATGTTGTGTGACTTCAATCTAGCATTAGACATTTTACAATGAAGCGTACAAAATATACATTTGTTTTCTGTTAGATCGTGGTTAAAAGTTGACTTCACTGAGTGGAATACTTATACCATTTTATGTTTCTGAAACATTGTTCCTTATTCAAAAAGGATTCGGATGAGATTCCCACATCTCAGTTTCTTCTAAAGCATTCACTGCAAATGAATGATTCACAGCCTATAAGCCAATCCCTTGCACTTGCAAATCATCAATTATCAAGTTCCCTGGGATCCCCTAAAAACCAAGGTAAGAAATATATTAAAGTAATGAAGTTTTTTTTAATATTTACAAGATACATGTTGTCTGCATGTAAGTTTATATATTGATGAGTTCTTTTAACAGTCCACTGAAAGACAGGAAACATACCATAGTAACTATTTATTTAATATTTGCTATCTGAAAATGTACAATTTATTTGAACTTACATTGTCAGATGCACTTAAGTACAATATGGAGACAGAAGTATGGTGTGATAACATTCTGTTAAGAACATGAGCCATGATCATCACTCCATGAAAACACCCTTTTAATGTAACAAAATTGGCATCAGAGAACTCTACCTCTCCCTCTGGCTGCAAGCATCACAAACTGGAAGTTATGAAACCCCTTATGTCTGGCAGAATGAAAGACAACTGATTTGTTTGCATTCAGAGAGGTTCAGTGGTTTCCCCAGGAATTGAAATTGGAGGGGGTGTTTGCATTTACATGGGGGGTATCAGGACCAATGAGATAAATAAAAGAGATATGAATAAAGTAAACTTTTTGTTAGGATTATGCAAATTTAACATAAGAATAATGCAAGTTACACCAAACACATAACAGATCTAGATTTCTAAAAATGTATACATTTAAAAAAAGAGTATTTAATTTAAATTGACTTTTGAAAAGTAAGCCATCATGGAGTAAGAGGAAAGTCGTCTCATGGATCAGTAACTGGTTAAAAGATGGGAAACAAAGGGTAGGAATAAATTATCAGTTGTCAGAATGGAGAGAGATAAATAGTGGTATCTCTGAGGGGTCGGTATTGGGACTATTACTGTTCAACATATTCATAAATGATCTGGAAAAATGAGTAAACAATGAGGTGGCAAAATTTGCAGATGATACAAAACTATTCAAGATAGTTAAGTCCCAGGCAGATTGCGAAGAATTACAAAGGAATCTCATAAAACTGGGTGACTGGGCAACAAAAATGGCAGATGAAATTTAATGTTGATAAATGCAAAGTAATGCACATTGGAAAGCAATCTCAACTCTACATACAAAATGATAGCATCTGAATTAGCTGTTAACACTCATGAAAGATCTTGGAGTCATTGTGGATAGTTCTCTGAAAACATCCACTCAATGTGCAGCAGCAGTCACAAAAGCAAACAATGTTGGGAATCATTAAGAAAGGGATGGATAAGACAGAAAATATCATATTGTCTCTATATAAATCCATGGTACGTGCACACCTTGAACAGTGTGTGCAGATCTGGTCACACATCCTAAAAAATATATATTGGAATTGGAAAAGGTACAGAGATGGGCAACTAAAATAATCAGGGGTATGAAATAGGAGGAGAGATTAAAATGACTGGGAATTTTCAGCTTAGAAAAGAGATGACTAATGGGGATATGATAGAGGTCTACAAAATCTTGACTGGTGCAAAGAAATTGAATGAGGAAATTTTATTTAATCCTTCACATAACACAAGAACTAGCAGTCACCCAATGAAATTAATAGGCAGCAGGTTTTAAAAAAACAAAGGGAAGTACTTCTTCACACAATATAAAGTCAACCCAGGGAACTCTTTGCCAGGGGATGCTGTGAAGACCAAAACTATAACAGGATTATAAAAAGAACTAGATAAATTCCTGGAGAACAGGTCCATCTGTGGCTATTAGCCAGGATGGGGAGGGATGCAATACCATGCTCTGAGTGTCCCTAGCCTGTTTGCCAGAAGCTGGGAATGGGCAACAGGGGATGGTCACTTGATGATTCCCTGTTCTGTTCATTCCCTCTGAAGCACCTGGCCTTGACCACTGTTGTAAGACAGGGTACTGGGCTATATGGACCATTGGTCTGACCCAGTATGATCATTCTTATGTAAAAATTAATAATAATAAAAATGTTTAGTACAGAAGCTCCCCAACATAATGACCTCCCAAGATGATAACAATGTGAGATAACAACCTTGGCAAATAATGCATTTAAAAAATCTTGGCCTACTAGGAAACATTTATTTAAGTTTCCATTCCTAGTCACAAATCTAGCATTCTGGAGCAAAGTGACTAAAATATAGTCCAACAAACAAATGTTTATTTAACATGCCCTTCACTTTTCCCTCCACCGCACTCCACTCACTGGTGTTGTCCTTGGTCAGTGGAGACTCAGAGTTCAGAGGTGCTTTCACGTTAGTACACCTGCCAGGTGGGGGACAAGAAGGCACCTTGCTTGTTCCTCCAGCGGCTCACTGTTTGTTCTGGCCACGTCTGTTCGTTGTGCCACCATTCATTCCACCACTCTGTTGCCAATGACCCTGCACAGTCACCTTCAGCTGCCACCTGCCACTGTGACCTCTGCGAGTTGGTCTCTTGAGGTTCCACCAGCTCTCAGTGATTTCAGCTGAGCTCTCAGTGCGGGAGCCTCGCTCGCTGCTAGTGCAGTCTGGGCTGTCTCTTACACAAAAACACTGTACCCACAGGAACAGTGTCCCCACAACAGGACTAAGCACTTAGACCTGATTGTCAGTGATTTCAGCTGCAGTGGTCACTTAACAGAACAAAAGATTCTCTATGGAGCCTAATCAGCTCTGTCTTTAAACAGTGGAGAGGGACAGGTCCCCACCCTCTCTCTTGATGCCTTCAAATCATCACAGGTTAAGTACAGTTCTACTGCCCTTTACTCATACAATAAGAACAACACTTCATCCCCCATTCAAGTGGTTTGTAACCCAACCCCAGCCAAAATCTATCACTTGGACAACACAGATCTGTTTGCTGGATACCTAGGTAGGTTAGGTTTGAATGTAAATATAATCTGGCCCTGAAGCCTTTCCCCACAGCCCCAGCTCATCACTAGCTGTCAGGGAGAGCTCATTTAGACTTTGCTTACAAATCATCATTTGAAATTATTAGGTTGGCCAACATCACAGAAATGAATGCACTGACATCATAAAAAACAACAGCTGTATAAGGAAGCAAGGAAGCTAGTCTGTGTTCATACTTTTAAAATCTATTATACTTTTTCAGATACACATATTTTATCATACACTCTATAAGCTTTTAAAGTGTGTATTAGTGTTTCAGTTTAAATTCGGATTTCCAAACAGTCACTAAATTGGTATGTAATTAGCTCACAAAACTTGGGGGGTGTTGGGGAAATTCAGGGGGAGTGTACACCCCCCCCCGGGAGGAGTGTAGGGAAATCACTGGAGAGGTTCATTCTGCAACACAGTGAAGCCTACAACAATGCTAAAATCTACCCAATGTGGTTCTTACTCTGTTTAATAATCTATACCTTCTTGTCTTGGTTGGTGATTTCTTTTATCAGTTTAAAAATGTAAAATGAAGCACCCCAGGCTGTTTTAACAGGTCCATATTTCCAGTGTTCCAAGAAATCAATATCAGAAATTGTTACTTATCAAAATGCTTGTCTCCATTGTTATCATGGAGCTTGTATTTGCAGATCACTGAAAGCAGGGTTCAGTATGGGGCCATAAATTATTACCCACAGTTCAAGATAGAAAAGGTTGATATTTTGATCTTTTATCAGACCCCAAATTTAAATGCTAATACACAGGCTTTCAGGCCATTCCTGAAAATGAGGTAAGGTTGCCAGGTGTCTGATTTTCAACCAGACCAGTCAAAAAGGGAAGCAGTAACCTGCAGTAACCAGCGTCTGCCATCAGGGGTGGGAAGAGCAGCAGCTGCTGCAGAAGCCTGATGGACAGAACTGGCTGGCTCCCGGAACAAGCTCCAAAGTAGGTACCAGCGCCATCTGGGGTGGTAACCTGTTTCCCACTCTCCCTGCCCTGCTGTGCCCTGATTTCCCTGTCCCCTTGCTCCAGGGGCAGGAAATACCCCACCCCCCATACTGAGCCCCAATTTCCCCACCCCAACCCCTTGCTCCAGGGATGGACCCTCCCACACCACACTGTGTCCTGATTTCCCCTTCCCAGCCCCTCATTCCAGGGAATGACCCCTGCCATGCCCCGCTGTGCACCTGCTGCCTGCAGGTGAGTCCTGGGGATGGAGGAGAGAGTGATGGGAGTGGGGGTGGAGAGCGAGTGATGGGGGAGGACAGATGAGGTAGGAGCGTGGCCTCAGAGGAAGAAGCAGGGCAAGAGTATTCCGTTTTCAGGGATTAGAAAGTTGGCAACCCTAAAATGAGGCCTTTCTGTGCTGAGCTTTTTATATATGCTAATTAACCTGATTGTGCAATTAAATGTACCATAGTATTACTATTGTGCACTTTTCCTACAGAGCCAATAGGACAATAATAATTTTTCTGCACACTTAGGCCCTGATCCTGCCAACCCACATGTGCATAATGTTTACACTGAGGTCAATGAAACTAGTCACATATATAGTTAAGAAGGCGCATAGATGTTGGCAGGATCAGGTCCTTATGTTTTAGGCAATTGCACAAATTTAGCATTTTTCATCTTTTGTAGATACACAGTTGTTTTCAACTGCAAATACAGAGTTCTACATAAACACAATAGGTTGGGAATTCATTATACTCTTGTTATACGTTTCAGTCCCCAGGGGATTTGAATTTGTGGAATGGGATTGCAGAAGGTGTGTGCATTACAGTGGAAAACTTTGAAATGATTTTAACAATAAACGTGCCAAACAAAAATATTTTCATTGCACTATACCATCTTAAGAGAAGCACTAATGGTCAAGTTCTGTCACTCCAAATCTCACTGAGTAGTACCTTTCTCTGTGAGTAGTCCCATTGAAATCAATGGTATTAGGTATGGAGTAAAGTTATTATTTGGAGGGATTAAACATGGCAGAATTAGGCCCTCAGCAAGTGTGTGATTCAGGGTCCATTACCCAAAAATTAAGATTTGACTTTTTAAAATGACAGTGATTGGTATTCCTCTATTTAAAAGCTTGTTTTGAAGAAGAGATAATTGAAACATTGATTTGATCTATTCAAGAAATAAATATGTGAAAAGAACAAGCACACAGCCACAAAGAAATAAAAATCTCAGTGAAGCATTTTAAGTATTTAAGATTGGAAATGATATAAATCACACTTAAATGAATAACTGTTAAAGAAATAAACCTGTTGAAGAATAATAGCCTCTTCCAGTGCTTTATGAAAACATAGTTCTTCAGTCAGACATTCAAATGCTTTCACGCCCCAGTGAATTCTTTATTTACTCCCAGTCCATGATATGTAGTTTTTTAGGCACCCGGTGCTGTAGCAGTTATGAAAACCAAAATGAAAATGGCAAATATAGAGCATTATCTTTGGGGTAAGTATGGTGTAAATATGTTTATGTTATAACTTTTTTAATATAATATATAAATTATTATTCACAAAAAAGCAATATATACTATGTGATCCAAAGAACATGATGATGATGCTTTTTTTTCCTGATGAAACATTACACTGCAAATTTTATAAACTGATTCTAAATCATTTTAGAACTATGTTACAAACAGGACTGTCCCAAGGGGAAAAAATGGAGAAATGGAATGATAAAAGTTTGTCATGCACAGTGGTAGTCATATTATGATACCTGGCTCTGTAGTATGTTAGGATGTTCCCACTTATACTACACTGGCAAGGAAAAGATAGAGCTGGGAGATTCCACACAAACACTGCAAAGTCTGTAGTCAGTGATTTATGCAAAAATGTAAACACTGAAAGACTTCCATTGACTTCAGTGGGCTTTGGTTTAGGCCTATAAGAAACATATTTAAAGCTATGGCCAAACTGCACACAGTTTGTGTGCACATTCAGGCTCAAATGACTTAAAGGGGAGATTTTCAAAGGCCCAGATGGGGAGTTAGAAGCCCAATTCCTATAGACTTTCTGGGATTTGGGCATCTAATTCCTCTTTGTGCCTTTGAAAGTCTCCCCTCAAAGCTATGCTGACTCTGTGTGAGGCAGGGATTCCCCCTACAAGGGCAGGGGAGTGTGGGAGGAGCTTCCACCAGACAGTAAAGCCAGCCTTGTAGTCCATTAGCAACACCAGAGGGGTGCAGAAGGGCTGCAGCAGAGCCAAAGATCCTGTCTAATCTCTTCTATATGAATCATTTCTCCCTGATATTATCCTTTATTGGTAAGGTTGGGAGGAGAGTCCAGTTAATATGATAGTCAGAAGCTGATTATTTCAGTCACAATAAGGTAATGTTAGAGGCAGAGTAGTGACATTTTCCTGAGAGACTGGAGAATAGCATTGTGTCATGGTCCCGTACGTCTCGAACCTGAGTCCATAGGGTTCTCTGTTAACTAGCACCACCATGCTTCTACTCCACAGTTCATTACTAGCCAGCTGAACAGGAGATACCATGATACCTGAAGTTACATCAGGGCCTGATTGTAGGAATACTGTGAACTGTGATTGGTCAGGGCTTCTTATTTAAACCCAAAGAGAGGCACAAGAAGTGGTCCATGCAACTAGGCTCTACCTGGCTGCTACACTGGACCTTGCCTGACTCCTGAACCCTGCTGTAATGACCTGTTCTTGGTTCCTGCCTTGTTCCTGAGCCTTGACTCCCAACACTGACTCCTGCTCTAATCACTAGACTCCAACTCCTGGCCACCTATGTCTCAGCCCCAACACAGTGTTTGAAAGTACTCCCTGGAGAGAGAATTGCCTATGTTTAGCTATGGGTGGACCAAGGATAAATATAAAGAGAGTTTCTAGATGAAAAGTAAATATCTTTGTAAAAGAAAATGCTAATAGTATTTATCTATTGACTAGAAGATAATGTAATTTCAAATGCTAATAGAGATATGGATATCTGTGCTTCAAAAGTCAAACAGAATATAAGAGAAGAGTCTCTAGTCACATACACTGTCTTTTAGGGAAATGGGATACATCTCTTTTATGCCATGTTCCTCACCCTATTGTCTGAGATACTGAAACTTTGTCAGAGATGTCAAAACGTATCTAGGTTCCAAGATGTTCTGAGTTAAACTGCTGGCTGTGTTGTAACTCATCTTCATGCCAATCTAGTCATACTGCCCATGGTGTTGTAGAAGTCAGCATTTTCTAAAGTGTCCTTTGATTTTAGGTTCTTCAATGTTGGGGGGCCTGTTAAATCTAAGGGGCACTAGGGTACTCAGCACTATTGAAAATGAAGCCCAGGAAGTTTCAAGTTGGACACTAAAATCAGTGGCCCCTTTTGAATAGTTTCACCACAGTATTTATTTTTTCTCTCTCTCTTATTTAATCAATTGTCTCTTTCTTTCTATAAAATTGACAGTAAAATATGATTTTACTGGAGCCCAATTGAGTTGGGCTAGGAGAAAAATGTGAGTCTGTGGCTGTCTGCTGCGTGTAGAGGGCAGTTAATCTCTGCATTCTCAAGGGAGGTAATGAAATGCAGTAGGTACTTGCCTATGTACAAGGTCACTGGCAAGGGGACAGCTGCAGTCTGCCTTCTCAATCAGTGCCATAAACAGTCTGGTAAGGGACATTGTGGGTTAAGGAAGAGACAAATGCCGTTACCAAAAGGCTGCTGTTACACAGGTAATAACCCATTCCCCGTTCTAAACAGAAAATAAAGCAAGATTTTAAAATATAGGCTGTATTTTCTAAGCAATTCCTTATTTTCAATGACTTTTATATCACTGGGCCTTACTTCCATTTTCAGACAGAATGGGTCAAACTTGGCTCTATTAAATGGCTGCACCCTTGTTACACTCCTTTGTAACCAAAGGTAGAAACTGGCCCACTTGTTTTAGTCTTTTGACTCTGAATTATGTGATGCTCTAAATAAGATTCTGTTTTCTGTGTACTGCAGCTTTAAATATACAAGGTTTACCTGCTTGTCCACTGAGAGGCAGGGCTATGAGACAATTCAGGATGGGGTCTTGGAGTGAGACTGACACTGTGTGTTCTCTCTCATGTCTGTCATTGCTTTCTTTAATCTCAAATGAGTCAAGTAGACTGAGAGTGCATGTTTTTCTCATCGTGTATGGAAAACATATTGAGTGGGGCTGGGTGTTCATTAGTGTAAGGTCAAGATCCCAGAAGCAAATGGAATTATTATTATTATTATGTTTCCCAATCTTGCAGTCTCTTACTCAGGCAAAACCCTAACTGAAAACATAGAAGCTTTGCTGAGCAGAGTCTAAAGGATGGGGCGATGAAGGATATTGTTCTCCTTGTTTTGTTGTTTGCAGATGATGTGATTTCCGTTGCTGGGAAAAGCAAAAAAGCTAATAAGGATTATATGGTGCTGCTATGCACACGATGTAGCTGAGATGGAAACTGTTGTATGTAAACAAATGCTGCTGTTTTTAATCAACTGTTACTTGGTTTGGTATCCAAGTAACATTTCCGAAAGTTAGAGGAGTAAGCTATCTAAACACATTTTTTTAACAACTTCAGATGTCTATAGTGAAAGCAGTAGGTAGGCTGGAGGGACAATCAATTATGAGAGAAACATAAGCATGTCAGTCTCAGTCAAAATATCCATGTCAAGTCTTCCAAAGTGTTTGTGTTCATCTCTGTGTGTCCAATCCTTGAGGTCTTTGTGTCTCTGAGCTTGTCTGCACTGGGAAAGGACACAGTGTTAACTAACGTGATCTTAAACACAATTTAGCATTCAGTCTAGCCAAAGACTGTCATGTCTTGCATTGTGTCAACCAGTCCTGGTTAACCTCAGGTCCACCATAGGGTTAACCATGTCAGTCTACACCAAGTGCTAACTTGTGTTTTAACATCATATTCATTAACACAATATATATAAACCCTACTATGGACATTTTGGTGCATGAACTTTTGAAGCAGTAACACAATCATTGTAGAGCATCAGCAGGGTATCAGTTAATATTGTCGTAGTGCCTAGGAGCTCCAGTCATGGACCAGGATCCCATTGTGCTAGGTGCTGTACAAACTCAGAACAAAAGAGCTTACAATTTAAGTCTAACACAAAAGACAGCAGATGGGTATAGACCGATGGGGGAGTACAAGGAAACAATAAGAGCATTGGCCAGCATGATAGGCAGTGGTCTCAGCACACCAGCTGCCTAACTATTGTCATGTTTTTTGTAGGCATCATACAGAGGAGAGTTTTAAGAAAGGAGGATAATGAGTTAGTTTTTGCAGGTGATTATGGGGAACTCCTTCCAAGCGTGAGGAGCAGCACGGGAAAAAGCACAAAAGTGGTTGTTTGGAACTATACAGGTTTCATAGTCATAAATCCCATAAGACTTAAGCAATTAATTAAAATTAAGTTAGTACATGCAATGTGCCTCTGCCATGTACACTGGCAAAACCAAGACAGTCTCTGTGCAAAAGAATAAATGGACACAAATCAGACATCTAGAATTGTAACATTCAAAAACCAGTAGGAGAGCACTTCACTTTCCCTGGACACTCAATAACAGACTTAAAAGTGGCCATTCTTCAACAAAAAAAGCTTCAGAAACAGACTTCAACAAGAAACTGCAGAACTGGAATTAATTTGCAAACTTGACACCATCAAATTAGGCCTGAATAAAGACTGGGAGTGGCTGGGTCACTAAAAAAAGTAATTTTCCCTCTGTTGATACTCACACCTTCTTGTCAACTGTTGGGACTGGGCCACATCCACCCTGATTGAATTGGCCTTGTTAGCAGTGACCTCCCCACTTGGTAAGGCAATTCTCATCTTTTCATGTGCTGTATATTTATACCTATCTACTGTATTTTCCACTCCATGCGTCTGATGAAATGGGCTATAGCCCAAGAAAGCTTGTGCCCAAATAAATTTGTTAATCTCTAAGGAGCCACAAGGATTCCTCGTTGTTTTTGCCAATTATAATAGTTTGTATAAAATACTTGAATGAAAGGTGCTATACATTACAAATTCTGTGTTGTTTGTTTATTTATAAATACTGAACCAGGAGTTCACTCTTTGAAATTTACAATATCTACAAACAGGGGTGGCTCCAGGCACCAGCACGCCAAGCACGTGCATGAGGCGGCAAGCCACCAGGGGCGCTCTGCCAGTCACTGCAAGGGTGGCAGGCAGGCTGCCTTTGGCGGCATGCCTGCAGAGGATCCGCTGGTCCCACGGCCTCGGTGGACCTCCCGGAGGCTGCCGCTGAATTCGTGGGACTGAGGACCTCCCTCAGGCAAGCCACCGAAGGCAGCCTGCCTGCCGTGCTTGGAGCGGCATCTGTGTAAATCAGGAATAACTTCACTCAAGTCAATGGACTCAACTGTGTGAGAACAGAATCCCATTGATTCTACTCAAAAATTCCATGTGGCTTTTTTCTTTGCATGTCAGGGCTAGGATTATGATTCTGTCATGAAGAAAATAACAGCAGTCTCATGGGTCACCCTGGATATTATGGACATGGCTGGGAAAGATCCTATTTGGCATGATCCAGCTGGATTTTAGGACCGCACAACTGGGTGTGCTCCACTGTGTCTCCAATGTGTTCTCCTGCTGTATTCCACAATATGGAGAATAAGCTTTTGATGGGGTACTGCTCAAGTATCTGTCTCAGCCTCACTGGAGGAATTCTTGATGTGATACAGTGGTTCTACAGTGGATTTCCATCTGCTGAGAGAAATACATGATGCAGTTAATAGATTCAGAGATTCTGAGGCCAGAAGGGACCATTGTGATCATCTGGTCTGACCTCCTGCATAACAAAGGCCATAGAACTTATCCCAAATATTTCCTGTTTGAACTTGTAGCCAGACTCTTTAGCTTGTTCTTGTGGTTCTTCTTTGAACCCTCTCCAATTTATCAACATCCTTTTTGAACTGTAGGACCCAGAAATAGACACAGTATTTCAGCAGCAGTCACACCAGTGCCGAATACAGAGGTAAAATAGCCTCTCTACTTGTGTTCAAAATTCCCCGTTTATGTATCCAGGGATTGCAATGGCCCTTTTGGCCACAGCATTGCACTGAGAGCTCATGTTCAGCTGATTATTCCACACCACCACCACATTTTTCTGTGTTCTTCTAGTGTTTGGTCCAACATCTGGCTGGGGAGAAGTAAGAGAAGATACAACACCCTTTTCTCTTAAAATGACATGCTATTGGATCACGAGTGTCTTTGACTGCTGTGCCAAATGCACAGTTCTAGACATGACAGACATAAATAGGATTTCCAGTTTTGTTGCTTATAGATTTTGTGTATAAGCTGTAATGATATGTCATCCAGAAGAAAGATACATGCCCAGTTTGTTTCAAGGAGTCTCTCAGGTAAATGAACCAAAAATGGACATACATGTACATCAAAAAGGGGGTCATTATTAATAATGATGAATAACTCAAAAAGTTGTGTTATTTGGATCCAGTTGGATAGATTTGGATGGAAGCTTATCCAAGTTGCTTTTGATTACAGTATTCAGGTCAAAGTGTGAAACGTGTTGTACATAGATGGGCCCCTGCACCTGCATAGAGACTCCAGGATTGGGCCTTTGTCAGCTAATCTTGTGGGAATCCTTAGTTTTATGAGGTTTCTGATTCTTCCTGCTTCTAACTGAGCCAGAAGCACTGTGAGGTGCTCAGACACTAGGGTGTTGGATGGAGTGTAGATACCTAGGTATATATTTCAGCACTTCCATTTCCAGTCTTAATGGGGACCCAGAAGTGCCAACAAACATAATATTCTTCTTCGAGTGATTGCTCATATGCATTCCAGTTAGGTGTGTGCGCGCGTGTGCACGTTCATCGGAGAAACTTTTACCCTAGCAACACTCGGCGGGTCGGCTGGGCGCCCCCTGGAGTGGCGCCGCTATGGTGCCGAATATATACCCCAGCCGACCCGGCCACCCTTCAGTCCCTTCTTACCGCCCGTGTCGGTCGTTGGAACAGTGGAGTGCGGCTTAGCTGACCTCCACCTTCGCTAGCTACTCGTAGTCTCTTCTAGTTATTCGTAGTATAGTTAACTGTTATTGTATATATATAGATATAGTTCATTAGAGTTAGTTATAGTTCATAGTTATAGTTGTTAATTAGTAAGTGTTGCAGGGTTCGGGGGATAGCCCTTTCCCCGCACCCGGTGCCGGAGCTCGTGCCTGGCTCACCGGGTTTCAAGCAGTGCTCGACCTCTCATAGGCTGATGCCAACAGGAGATCCCCACGACTCCAGTTTGAAGTGCCTAGGGGAATCGCACTTATCGGCTAAGTGCCCGATTTGCAAGGCTTTTAAGCCAAGAACAAAAAAGGAGCGGGACATTAGATTGAAGCAGCTCCTGATGGAAGCGGCCCTGACACCCTTGCCCTCGGCACCGAGCACGAGCCAGTCGGTGAGCAGAGGCACCCCTATGGCACCGGGCGTCGCCGGTACGCCTAAGGATTCCCGGCACCGGCCACCACCGGCACCGAAGTCGACTCCGCGCCACTCCCTCTCCCCGAGGTCGAAGACAGTGAAGGGTCAGACGGCAACGCCAGTGTTGCAGACAAAGACTGCACCTAAGACTGACCGCCCGGCACCAATACCTGCCGCGGCGCAGCCAAAGCCAGTGCCATTGATTCCAGCCCCACGAGGGCAGTTGAATCCGGCACCTGACAGCTCCCCGGCACCGGCCATGGTAGAGCTCACTTTACCATCTACCCCGGAGACTTTCTCCACAGCAAGGGACTTGATCGCTATTACCGAAGAGGCACCGCCCCTACCCCCGGCACCGCCGGTGAGGGCATTACAGTCCCTGGGCAAGCCGACCCTGACCAGACCAGACCGCCATCGGTCAATGTAGCGGACTGGCACCGATCAAGATCACGGTCCCGCCGCCACTCTGAGTCGAGACATCGCTCCCAATCTCAACGTCGCTCCCGATCCTGGCACTGGTCCTCGCCACGGCACCAGTCGGACTCCTGGCACCGGTCGGACTCTCGGCACCGGTCAGTCTCTCGCTCACCAACCCGCTACTCGCGGTACCACTCCAGATCCCGGCACCGTACCAGGCACCGTACCTCCCGGAGCAGATCAGGGCATAGAGACTCGAGATCCCGGTCGACCTCCCGGCACCAGGCCGGTCGCAGGTCCCGGTCTCGCTCTCGGTACCGCTATGCGTACCGGCACCGGTCCCCACGATTGAGGGGTGCGAGGTCAGTCGGGACTTCAGCTCCAGGCTTTGCTGCTCCACCTTGGCTGTCCAGACACACATCCGCATCCTCCCAGGCGGACAGCTATTACGACCGGGACCGGGATACAGAGGTACCGGCGGGGGTCTTCCAGGACTCTCGGCCGCAGGACATAGACCTCAGCAGTGGTCCTTCTGGACACCCTGGGCGTACCACCAAGCCCAGGGTGCTCCTCTGGTCCAGACCTGCTCTGCTGCCTCAGAACATTGGGCACCAGAGGTCACCATTTCCCGTCCCCCCTCGGTTGAGTCGGAAGAGCATGTAACACAGCCTCTGGACTCCCTGGGGCAACTGGAGCAGGAACCGTCCCAGGAGCAGGAGGCCAACCAACAGGCTCTACTGAGCCAATACAATTACAACACTTTGGCGGAGGTGGGTAGGTTCTCCAAGCTGCTACCCCCGGACTCACGCCAGGAGTTCAACGTGTTCCTGGAGGAGGGTAAGAAAGTGGCCAGGACCTCTCTCCAGGCCTCCCTAGACGCGGCCGACTCAGCAGCCAGAACCTTGGCCTCGGGGATTACCATGAGGCACATTTCCTGGCTCCAGGTCTCTAACCTACCTCCGGAGCTTCAGTACACCATCCAGGACTTACCCTTCGATGGCAAGGGTTTGTTCTTGGAGAAGACTGATCCCAGGCTGCAGAGCCTGAAGGATAACAGAGTCATCATTTGCTCGCTGGGGATGCATACCCCCATAACCCAGCGTAGACCCTTCAGGCCCCAAACACACCGCCCGTATTTTCCACCTCTCGAGAGGCAGGACCTCAGTAGAAGGCGCGGGCGTGGGGGCCGCAGACGCCAGTCCGGTTCCCAAGGAGGCCAAAACCAGGGGCCCTCTAAGGCACCACCGGGCCCCCAGTCCAACTTTTGAAGGTGTGCCCGGGGACGGCGTACCAGCCTCAGGACAGGATCCTCTCCCTCCCTTCTCCAACCGCCTCTCCCACTTCCTCCTGGCGTGGTCCCAATTGACATCAGACCTTTGGGTTCTGCGCACAGTGAAGCAAGGATACCACCTCCAATTTGCTTCATCACCACCCTCCCGCCTCCCTTCCCGGTCCCTCTTCAGGGACCCTCTCACGAGCAAGCCCTCCTACAGGAGGTCCAATCTCTCCTCGCTGCAGGAGCTATAGAGGAGGTACCTTTAGTCGAGAGAGGAAAGGCGTTCTACTCCCAATATTTTCTGATTCCCAAGTCCAAGGGGGGCCTCAGACCTATCCTAGACCTGCGTGGACTCAACAAATGGATGCTCAAGTTGAAGTTCCGCATGGTCTCCCTGGGAACGATTATCCCATCCCTGGATCCTGGAGACTGGTATGCCACCCTCGACATGAAGGACGCGTACTTCCACATTGCCATCTTTCCACCGCACAGGAAGTACCTTCGCTTTACGCCAACCATCAGCACTTCCAATTTGCAGTCCTCCCCTTGGGCCTCTCCACGACCCCGAGGGTGTTCACGAAGTGCATGGCCGTCGTTGCCGCCCACCTCTGCCGGCAACAGATACATGTGTTCCTGTATCTGGACGACTGGCTCCTCAGGGGGTCCTCTCAGTCTCAGGTATGGCAATATGTCAATATAGTTACAGACCTATTCTCCTGGTTGGGCCTACTCCTCAACACCAAGAAATCCACCCTGGTCCCCATGCAGAGGCTGGACTTCATAGGGGCAACGCTGGACTCCACTCAAGCCAGGGCCTACTTGCCTCAGCCCCGCTTCCAGGTGATCATATCGATCATACGAAGCTTACAGGTCTCCCCAATCACCTCAGCTCACACCTGTCTCAGACTCCTGGGGCATATGACCACATGTACTTATGTGACAAAGTATGCCAGACTCCGCATGAGACCCTTCCAAACGTGGCTCCATTCGGTCTTCCGCACGGGCAGGGACCCTATAGACGTCCTGGTGACAGTTCCCCCCAGCCCCCTCCGCTCCCTCGATTGGTGGCTAACTCCATCCCTGGTATATGCAGGGATGCCGTTCCATCCACAGCCGCCATCGATGACCTTAACGACGGATGCGTCATCCCTCGGTTGGGGGGCCCACCTAGGTCACCTGCGTACCCAGGGCCTTTGGTCGTCCCAGGAGCTGACACTCCATATAAACGTCCGGGAGTTGAGGGCAGTCCGCCCTGCCTGCGAGGCGTTCCAACAACATCTACACGGCCCTTGTGTTTCGGTGTTCACAGACAACACAATGGCCATGTACTACATCAACAAACAAGGAGGGACCTGCTCGTCTCCCCTGTGTCAGGAGGCCATTCGACTTTGGGACTTCTGTATAGCCCAGTCGATAGATCTAGTGCCATCCTTCCTTCCTGGGGTCCGGAACGCACTGGCAGATCGGCTCAGCTGGTCCTTTCTATGTCATGAGTGGTCAATAAGACCGGACGTCATCCATTCACTCTTCCGGAGGTGGGGATTTCCCCGCATAGACCTGTTCGCCTCCCGGTCGAACAGGAAGTGCCAGGAGTTTTGCTTCTTTCAGGGTCTCTCTCCGGGGTCGATCACGGACGCATTCCTCCTGTCGTGGAGGCACCACCTGTTGTATGCCTTCCCTCCGTTTCTCCTAGTGTACAAGGTCCTGTTGAAGCTCCGCAGGGACAAAGCGCATCTGATCCTGATCGCACCCTGCGTGGCCCAGACAGCATTGGTTCACCACACTGCTAGATCTGTCCGTGGACACTCCAGTGCCCCTCTCTCTCCTCCCAGACTTGATCACACAAGACCACAGTAGGCTCCGTCACCCAGACCTGCAAGCCCTCCACCTCACGGCTTGGCTCCTGCATGGCTGATCGCGGCGGAGTTGAGCTGTTCCACTCCGGTTCAGCATGTTCTCCTCAGCAACAGGAAGCCTTCCACCCACTTCATGTACTTGGCAAAGTGGAAACGCTTCTCTTGCTGGTGCGCAACTCAGGGCGTTACTCCTTCGGAGGCCTCGATCCCCACGGTCCTAGACTACCTCTGGTACCTTAAGCAGCAGGGCCTGGCGACATCCTTTCTGAAGGTGCACTTAGCGGTCATATCCACTTTCCGGCCAGGCGAGGGTGGCCACTCCGTGTTCTCCCACCCCTTGGTCTCTCGGTTCATTAAGGGCCTCGAGCGTCTCTATCCCCCTGTACGTCGCCCTGCCCCTACCTGGGATCTTAATTTGGTCCTAACCAGGCTCATGCTCCCACCATTTGAGCCACTAGCGACTTGCTCGCTCCTGTATCTATCATGGAAAACAGTCTTCCTGGTGGCCATTACATCGGCCAGGCTGGTCTCCGAGCTGAGAGCACTCACGGTGGACCCGCCCTACACTGTTTTCCATAAAGACAAGGTACAGCTGCGCCCGCATCCGGCGTTCCTCCCTAAAGTTGTGTCTGCCTTCCATACCAATCAGGACATCTTCCTCCCGGTCTTCTTTCTGAAGCCCCACTCTTCTCTGCGGGAGCAGCAGCTACACTCCTTAGATGTGCGCAGGGCACTCGCCTTCTACATTGAGCGAACAAAGCCGTTCTGAAAATCTCCCCAACTGTTTATGGCGGTCGCGGAATGGATGAAAGGCCTGCCAGTCTCCTCCCAGAGGATCTCCTCCTGGGTGACTGCATGCATCCGCGCATGCTATGACCTAGCTCATGTCCCTTTGGGCCACCTTACAGCGCACTCTACTAGAGCTCAAGCGTCATCAGCCGCCTTCCTGGCGTGCGTGTCTATCCAGGAGATATGCTGTGCAGCGACCTGGTCATCGATCCACACCTTCACCTCGCACTACTCGCTGGTCCAACAATCTAGAGATGATGCAGCCTTTGGCGCAGCGGTTCTGCATACTGCCACATCTCACTCCGACCCCTCCTTCTAGGTAAGGCTTGGGAATCACCTAACTGGAATGCATATGAGCAATCACTCGAAGAAGAAAAGACGGTTACTCACCTTTGTAACTGTTGTTCTTCGAGATGTGTTGCTCATATCCATTCCAAACCCACCCTCCTTCTCCACTGTCGAAGTAGCCGGCAAGAAGGAACTGAATGGTGGCTGGGTCGGCTGGGGTATATATTCGGTGCCATAGCGGTGCCACTCCAGGGGGCGCCCAGCCGACCCGCCGAGTGTTGCTAGGGTAAAAGTTTCTCCAACGAACGTGCACGCGGAGCGCACACACCTAACTGGAATGGATATGAGCAACACATCTCGAATAACAATAGTTACAAAGGTGAGTAACCGTCTTTTAATAAATTAGTTTTTATAAAAGGTTAGCTGATATTTCCCCCCAACTTCATATTAAGGTTTGGTTTGGCACTACATTTTAGGGATTTGTATTTTGAATTGGTTCACACCTTACTAGTTATTATTAAGCCTTTTGTTACTAGTCCTACGTTCAACTGGCGTGATATCCAAATTGCATTTTGCAGATGTTATGTACCAAGCAATTTTGAAAAAAAAAAGTCAGACTGTTCTGGAGTTTCTCTTTCACAATGTGGGTTGTTAATTGTCTCTTGGACAGAGAGAAAAAAACAAAGACACAAACAGTGACAAATGATAAATACAAGCTTCGATTTGTTAAACACATGTTAGCTCTGTGTTTAGCCCTGGGCTGTGAATTTCATTACAGGCTGCTTTACTCATGGATTGGTTATTCTTATTGCTTTGGATACAGGAGGATGTAACCTGTAGTCAATGCTGATTAGGATCAAATGTGAGAGATTAAAATGGGATGCAACTGAATAGCATATATGGGACAGTATGAATTGGATGGGATAGTTTTCTTTAGACAGCTTTCTTATTGCTAGTGGTGTAAACGTATTGGATCTGGATTAGTACAGACTGCATTGTGATAAAGCAGAATAAGTAAATCTCTCATTAAAATACAAAAAAACCCTGATGATATAAGAATGAAATGTAATGAAGTTCAATAACCAACATGTAATAGTACCACACAACAATGTTTTAGTAAAGGTTCAGGTTTTTCCCAATAAAGTATCATGGCTAGCAGTGTGTTTCTCATTCCAGCTTTCAGTATACTTACTTTTTCTGTCTCCTTCATCTTCCCTCCCTGACACACGGCTTTGCCTAAGTACTTCTTTTTGCCATTTCTTTGTTGGTGGTTAAGCTTTTTATCATACTGTACCTCACTGTTCTATTATCATTGCTCAAAGTTTTCTTAAGTATTCTCTGAGAATTTCTGACAGCTTTTCCTACGAAGCTTAGCCACTGTTGCTAGTGCTCCGAAACAGCAGACTATGTAGCACATGACGGTTCCACTCATTCAAATATTGTAGCTTTCAATTAATTTCCCTTCAGTTCTTTTTTATGGTTTTATAAAGCACTGTCTATTGCTGTAGGAATTATAAAAATTGCATTCTGCCTTTCTGTGTGCTTTCTTTGTCTGTTAGTCACCTTAGACCTGAGCTGCTTTTAATCATGTTTCCTTATGATTAATAAGAATGACTTTTTTGTATTAGTTTTTTCCATTCTGCAATTTGTATAATATTTTCTATATATACACTCTATTAAGTCCAATAAATACAACAACCTCATATTTGTGCCTCTATGTAGGCTTAATGTACTTACACGTGCTGTCAAGGTTTTTTCTCCTCTTTGAACTTTTAGAGTACAAAAAGTGGGAACCTGCATGAACACTACTAAGCTTAATTACTAGCTTAGGTCTGGTTCGCTGCCACCAGCCAGAATTTAGTGTCTGACACACTTTCTGTTCCCCCAAAACCTTCCCTGGGGAACCCAGACCCAAACCCTTTTGGTCTTAAAACAAGGAGAAATTAACCATCCCCCTCCTTTTCCCCCCAGACTTCCCCCCCCGGATTGCCTTGAGAGGCTGCACACAGATCCAAACTCCTTGGATTGTAAAACAAAGAGGAATTAACCATCCCCCTCCTTTTCCCCCACCAATCCCTGGTGAGTTCAGACCCAATCCCTTGGATCTTAAAACAAGGAAAAATCAATCAGGTTCTTAAAAAGAAAGCTTTTAATTAAAGAAAGAAAAGGTAAAAATTATCTCTGTAAAATCAGGATGGAAAATGCTTTACAGGGTACTCAGATTCATATAGACTACAGAGACCCTCCCCCCCAGCCTTAGATTCAAAGTTACAGCAAACAGAGGTAAAAAATCCTTCCAGCAAAAGAAACCTTTACAAGTTGAGAAAACAAACATAAGACTAATCCGCTTTGCCTGGCTATTACTTACAATTTTGAAACATGAAAGACTGATTTAGAAAGATTGGGAGAGCCTGGAATGATGTCCCGTCCCTCTCAGTCCCGAGAGCGAACAACGAACAAAAACAAAAAGCACAAACAAAGACTTCCCTCCACCAAGATTTGAAAGTATCTTATCCCCCTATTGGTCCTCTGGTCAGGTGTCAGCCAGGTTTACTGAGCTTCTTAACCTTTTACAGGTAAAAGAGACATTAACCCTTAACCATCTGTTTATGACACGTGCATTTCCTTGTTTTAAAATACACTAGCAGGAAGGGTATATATGGCTTCTTTCTAGTCAGTAAAAATAACAAAATCCCTGCTTTAGTATCTGAGTACATTTTACTTGACCATGTACAATAATTAAGAGTTTTGAGTATATGCACAGAGAGCCCCTTTTAAGAAAAATAATCTTACTAAAGTTTTGCACAATACTGTATTCACATTGCGAAGAGAAAACAATGCAGAGTTCTTCAGTGCTTTTGCTTCAGAAAACTTTCAGAAAGGAAAGCTGTCATTAACTGCCAGAAAATACCAGAGATTGGAATGCCAGTGAGCTATAATGTCAAAGCCCTAAGGAAAAAATTCCTAGAGTCAAAATTCAAAAAGGGTCTAATTCCGTTATTTATTCTTTAATTAATTATTAAAATTTGGTTTTATGCTTATAGTGATACAACAGTAAATTCCAGAGTCTTGTTGTTTGCATATGTCTTACTGCACAGCAAACCAAAACAGTGCTATACCAAAGTCCTTTAGTGCTTGAGTGATATTGCAAAAGACTCTGAGTGTCATCTCAAAATAAAGTGTGTTTAGACACTTTTTGGACAGGCAGCATTCACTGTATCATGCTACAAATTCTTGGATGCATCCAATAAGGGTTTCATTTCTCAATCCCTTCCTAAGAAGTTATTTAAAAAAACACGGAGATCTGATGTGATGACATGGAAAATCATCCTGTGTTCAAGGTCATTATGGAATTTTATTAGATCCCTGGGAAAATCCTCTTCCCAAGTTTTCAGCCTTGGAAAGCCATGAATCTACTTTTAGTTAAATGAAAGTTGTTGAATAGAGCAGCAAGAAAAAACAACCTAAATAAATTGGAGTCTTTCAAATAAGCTATTCGTATCTGTTTATTTCTACAAATGGATCAGCAGTAGCACACTCTATGTACACTTAGGATCTACTAGCTAAATAGGTGTATAGGATGAGCAATCTACAGGTGCATACACTGTCCATCTCCACTGGCACTATTAACACTCCTCTTCCATCCTCTCCACAAGTAGGACTGTTCGGTCACAGCAGGCTAATGGCAACGTTTTAAAAACAATCTTTTGGGAAATGGAAATACTGTATATTCATGAGTGGTTAAAAATATAATTAACAGTGACAAATGAGACAATTATCACCTCATTCTGATCTTCAGAAATCTGCCGGTTTCTCTGCCAGAAAGTCACATGACAAGTGCTATAAATAAAGGTTTCAAAGGTCCACAACTGTCTTCACAGTTCTCTGCCATTCTTCACTGGGGACTCTGGCCGGGTGACTGCTTTGTTGAAGGCAGTCATGGTGCCAGGGGAGTTCTTTAGGGAGCACAGCCTAACGCTTAAAGCAGTTACAGAGTCAGGAGATCTAGGCCCTGATTTTATGGCCTGACCAAGCTCTGTACAGTGCTGTTTTGGAGACTGCCTCTCATCTAGTCTTCTTTGACAGTCGCCAATCTGTCTCCATGTTTGCCTCATGTACATGCAAAAAACATTCACTCCCAGAAGAAGGAAATAGTCAGTGCATTGTTTCAGCATCTCTGTGGATTCCAGGGTTTGCAAATACTAAAAATGCCCTCCAGCTAAGTGGAATGATTGTTTTTTGTACATTTTTAAGACTGTTCTTTACCACATTTTCTTAGTTAAGATAAAGAGCATGACTATCAGAAGAATGGCAATAAGCTTGTGAGCTTTGAAGAGCTTATTTGCCAGGAAAACAAACAGCTTGCTGCAGCTCTACAAAAACACAGTGTGATCTAATTTGAGTTTCAGCATTTACAGATGTCATTTTCAAACTAAATTGAGATAAGCAGCTGTTGCAGTTTAAAACAGGTGGAAGAGGTGTTTGTAGAACAAAAGCATTTGAGTTGTTTGTTTATTTTTAGTGATGGGCCTGAGACATGAAGTTCAGAATCCAAACTTCTCCAAACTTCACTGGGGGCTTATATATAGGATTCCATTTTGGGCTCATCTCTCATTTGTATGTTATCAGACATAAAGACCGTTTGTATTTTGCTTTCCATTAGATGATGTGTTTCTGTAAGTCATTTTTAATTATATTAAACTAATTTTAAAAAACTAGTAGCAATATTACTCTTGAAGAGTTGTGATCATTAAGTTCTACTGCAGTAAAGGGAATCCTTTTAAAGAGAAACCAAAAAGAATCTTGCAAAGGGATGAGAAGTGTTACTAACACTGACATCTATTTCAACTTAGTGCCAGAGCTGGTGATTTGGGCCTTGTGATAGTTGATTTAAGGACCAGCATGGATAAATTCCTCACCCTGGTACCCAACAAGGCTTCACTACATAAAACAAAGGAAACTCTAAATTAGCAGGCAGCTTCTAGTCTGTACAGAGTCACTCACTTGAAAGTGGTCAGCACAGACAGCAACTTGCAGAGAAGTTCCAGGGCATGTAAATCAGGGGGGCAAGATTATGATCACCATAATCGAGTTCCAAATTCAAACTATAAATGTTTGGATCCAGAGTGTGGCTGTAGACTAGCTATACAACTTGACACAGGCAGGCAGTCATAGTGCAAGGTGTAGAAAATCAGTCTCTGATCATAAACTTTCCTTCCCTCTTCTCATTCACAAAAAAAAAGGTGCAGAAGAGCAATAAGTATCAGTTACTTTGCAACAGAGATTCTATAACTAGTTCATGGATCACAAGTAGTCCACAGAAAAAACAATGAGGAGTCCTTGTGGCACCTTAGAGACTAACAAATTTATTTGGTCATAAGCCTTTGTGGGCTAGAACCCACTTCATCAGATGCACAGAGTGGAAAATACAGGAGCAGGTATAACTGGAACATTGCATGGGGCTGGCTCCTCTCTGCCTTGTTTACAGCAGCATGTTTCCAAAGAAGAACTCGGATGCCTGTAAAGAAGCTGGAAACATGGAGGAACCAGTCTAGCTGCCACCACTATAAGGATTCCAGTTACATAAAGAGGAGAAGAGGAAACAAGATTCTCTCAAGGGCTAGAGCCACCAGTAGCATTGATGCTGTCACTAGGAAAGGAGACAGGAAACACCAGAAAGTAATGCCTTGGGAGATGGGAACCAAGCAGAATGTTCAGGAAAGGAGAAAATCAAACAACCACAAGAGAGAAACAAGCCAGCAGGCTGTTGGGGGCAGTGAGGAGGGGGAGAAGAAAAGGCCCACCAAGGAAAGAAACCTATACAGAGAAACAGAAGAACGAGGAAAAGAACAGATGGAGAGGTGAGGAGAGCTGATGAAGAGCTAAAGGAACAGGTGTATGTGATGGGTATACGCCCCATCCTGGCCCTTGAGAGAGCTGAATTAGGTAAGGTGGGCTCAACCAGGCAATTAAGTGGCAAACAGGAGAGATTTGAGCTAGGAGGCAGCCACTAACTGAAAGCATGCTCATGTCTGAGGGAACAGGCAGAGCTTACATAAAGCCAAGAGCCAGGCAACAGAGCGGGTGGCAGATACTCTCCCTGAGGGAAGGAAGGATAGGAATCCCTGACACCTAGTAGACCCTAGGAGAGAGGACTCTGATTAGGAGGAGTGAAAGTAAGGCAGGAAGTAGTTCGGGGCAAGAGCAGGGTGAAGAGTGGCAGTCACATTTACTGAGGTAAGGGAGTGGAAAGGAAGGATAGGAATCCCCCTGGCCCTATCACTCCTGCAGTGATCCAGGCAGTTTTCTAACTTACTGCCCCAACAGTACCTCTTTGCAGTCAGCTCTGCACCACACACACCACCACTGATCTGTGTGAGGACAGAGGTTAAGAATGAAATTTGAAGAGAGCTTGGAGGATTCTCCAAGAGGAGCACACCGAATTTAGCTGTCTTGTATTCTATTGAGTAGCGCATGTTGGTTTTCCCACACACACACCTTCCTTTTACTGAAGATTAAAGATTTGTACATTTTGTTGGGCTGGAAGTATCATCTATTCACAAAGGAATAAATGAGCAATAAGGGCTACCTTTTCAAAAGAGCTTAGGGCCAGATTCTCAAAAGTTCAACACCCACAAGTGAGACCAGATTATCAAGAGAGCTCCGCTCCCATTTATGTGCCTAAATAAAGGCTAGGTAGGCTTTCAAAAGAGTTCAGTGCCTCATGTGCACCCAACATACTGAGTGGCCTTGAAGATCTAGTCATTTATTTTGGTGTCTAAATGGGAGCTGGGCTCTTTTGAAAACTCTGGCTCATAGCTGTGATGTATAGAAGAGCAGCTTCTCTCTGTGATACAAACTTACTGCAGCCTTTTCTGTAGGAGCCACTAGAAAGCTCTTCTTTGGCTCATTTAACAGAGTTGCTGCCTATGGAGGGTTCGAGCTGGGCATCACACGTGCTGGACCAGATCACTGGCTCCAGCCAAGACTACCTAGAGGCATGCAGGGGGTTACTTTTGCAGGCCCTTTGGACTGCTATGTACCACCCTGGTCTCCTAGCATAACCTAGAGCTGCCTCAATGGCAGCTTGCCCACAGAGCACGCAAAGAGCTATTGGAAGTGTCTGTTTCTCCATATGGCTGTAGATAATGTGTTCACCTGGTGTAAAGGCTCATGAGTCTATACTTCCAATGTTTTTGGTTAGCATAGTACTGTTCTGTTGATATCACCCAGCAGGCAATAAAATTAGTAGAGTGTGTGAGCTCTTTATGGCTCAACGTGATTGAGACCAGCTCCATGGAGCACAGCAGTAACAAGGAAGAGACATAGTCAATTTGCTGTTTGTCTAGCTTCTGTGATTCTAGAATATGGATATTTTTCTGTGGCCTAATATTTTAAATGAAGTAATTAGTGGATTGAACAGAATACAGGGGCCTTACTTCATGGGTTGATTCATGGGGCAAAGTTGTGGCTTTAAACCACTGCACTGGAGAGGATCCCAGAGACATTCTAGTTCACATCCTTAGCTACAAATCAGCCAGTCCACAGCCCCAAGCAAATCTGAAGCTGTGTACATGAAAGGCTCATTTGTGATTTGTTCAGCACCCTGGTACTTTTTTAAAATATGCATGATGTGACTTTTCCTGTCTGCGGGGAAGAACTCTGATTGGGCCAGACATCTGAGGGCTCTTAAATTGTATTTACTTTTTGGTCCATTTGTTTCAGGGTTCTGGGGGAGTTATTTTTGTTTGTTCATTAGTAGGGATTTATTGGGCTGAAGAGGAATGTTGATGTTGTCAGTGTCATTCTTGTGTTGGAAAGGCCTGTTCACTGAGGAAGATTCGAGATCCATTCATGACACCTGTAAAAATAGATTACTCTGACCTATTATCTGTTCTGTAGGTGCTTTGTATCACTCTAGCTCTGCAGCCATCACTCTTCTCTTATTCCTGCTTTGTCTCTATTACCTTCTAGCCTAATCAGTGAAGAATTGAAAATGAACTGCCATTGGTTAGAGACACCTGGCTGATGGTCCTAAGAAGAGAAGTATTTGCCCTGAAAGCATAGCTTGTGTTCATTTTTACTTTACTTTCAGATTAACAGCTACATGTTACCTAGGCCTGCACAGAGACGTGGGGGTGGAGGGCAGGATACGAAAAGAACCTTTGTGTCTCTGTACAGGGGATCACAGGAACAATCCCAGTCTGTGTTCCTGATCTGCAAGAACCAGGGGTGTCTAGCACAGGTTGCAGGAGCAGACACTCCTAAGGAAGCAAGAAAGAAGGATGAATGCAGGACTATGGCCTTGCCAATTGAACTGGGCTGGTGCAACACAAATGCCTATGGTACCCTGTAAAAGAGGGTAACAAGCACTGCTCAAGTCTATGCTGTCCCTGCTCTTTGAGACATTGGGCCAAATTCACAAGACAGGGACTGAAGTGTGTGTATGTATATTCATGCACGGAGGAGAGTGTTGTGCTCACTGATTCTGGAGTTGATGGTCAGAACTGTCCTAGCTTGCATCCAGCTACTGAAGACCCTTTGGGGGCCTGGTAGCCGCTGGGAAATATCGAGGAAGTAGGACCAGCTCAAACATGCCACCAGTCTGCCCCAGAATGGCTCCTGCATTAGCAGCTCTTATCATGAGAGCAGTAGGGACAGAGGCACACAGCTGGCTCTACATCTGACAGTGAGGGTCTCCTGCTCTGGGGCTGTTCTCTGGAGATGCCTTAGATCAACCATGAATCAGGCCCATTACACCTAACTTTGCCCTCCACCCTCATTCTGCATCAAACATAACTTAGCTGGCCTGAAAATCTGGCCCTCTGTATCTGGGTTACATTACTTAAACTAATGCTTGGTTTGATTTTACATTAACATCAGAACATAAGGGAAGAACAACAAATGAGAAACAAAAAGCACAAACATTTGAAAATGTTGTTGCCACTGATAGACATCCTGAGTGTGTTTTACATAACCATTGTGAATAACTGTAGCTGGATTTCTATCCAGATTCCTTCTCCTCATGGACCTTTTGAAACAAAACCAAATTGTACAAACCAAGTTTTTGTGGGATGGGCCCGAGCCTCCTTTCATATAAGCTAATGACAAAACTAGGAGCAGGGTTGAGCCTTGTGCACTGGGATTTGGGTGTACATTTTGTTATGCACATGCTATTGCTGACTTGCAAAGTGATCTGTCAGTGAAACAGTTGGCCTGCTTGGAAGGACAGGAAAAAAGCTACCATTCCAATCCCTTGAAAACAGTAGATGTAGTTAATGTATGGGGCCCTGGTTGTGCCTGGTTCTTATGTGAGTGTGCAAAGAAGTGGAGGTTGAGGGGAGAGTGAGCAGATGTTTAGGAAATGGTCCTTGTCTTGCATGGCTTGTAGAAGGGCCAGGCAGCATTTCATCTTCTGGGCTGTGGGGAGTGTAAGCACGGTCCTCTCCCTACTCCACTCGGGATATAGAGAATCCTAAAGGTAAAGGGCAAAGAAGCTGGGCCAAGGCTCTGACGCTTAACTTGCCAGCCGCATGGATTGTGGGATAAGGAGTCCACCAAGAACTCTGCAACTCCAGGAGGTATTCTGCTTCCTAGTCAGAATGCCCGCTGGAATAGCACCACAATGCCTTTTTCTGTTTGGCCTATAAAGCATAACTGAGTCCTAGGAAGCTAAGAGGCTTTCGCAGACACTGGTAATTCCAGATGGAGAAGATCCAATTTTAATCTATTCAAATCCAGATCCTTCAGTTTTTATGAAGGATAAATTCCCATTGAAGGCAGTGACGTTTTGCCTGCATGTGATTGTGTGGTTGGGTTCCAGATGGGTCAATTGTCTAAAATACTGTAAACTAAGATGCAAATTTTGTGTGTGTTTCATGTATGGAAAAAGAGAGTCTTTTATCTGGAGCAAAGGCAACGGTGAACTCTACCACCATTATGGGAACATTGTGTCTAAAAGTAATAATGAAAGGGACAAGATAAAAGTTTTATATAGGTTCTTAAATATTACTGCTTTGGGGCTTTTTATTTAGTCTTCATCTATGTGCAAGCTACTCTTTTGTTTCTAAACCATCACATTTGCGTCCCATTGATATGAAATACTTGTGAACTAACTAGAGAACAGAGCTGTGCATTCAGAAGCAAAGAGATCCTTGGTTTATTAACAAAGATTTTCATGGCCTTCTTTTCAACACTGCCTCCTATTGAATATGACAGGTGCAATATTCAGATGTTGAAATTTGATGCCTAAAGGTCTGATTCTGAAACCCTTAGACTATGTCTACACTACAGCCTATCTTGGCAAAACTTATTTTGCTTAGGGAGGTGAATATTTCACCCTCTGAGCAACATAAGTTGCACTGACATAAGCACTTGTGTGCACAGTGCTATGTCAGCAGGAGAGCTTCTCCTGCTAGCATAGCTTATGCCACTCATGGAGGTGATTTTTTAAGCTGAAGAAGAGCTCTCTCTTGTTGGCATAGAGCAGCAGTTCTCAAACTGTGGGTCAGAACCCCAAAGTGCACCACTGTACGTATGGACATGGCCTTACTGATGCTGAGTAGTACTTCTTCACACGTGTAGTCTCATTGAAGTTCATGGCAGTAATTGCCTGAGTGTGTCTCATCCAGTTTACAGTATTACTGTGGATTCTTATTTAAGGCCTGGAAAATAAATTGACTTGACAATATCAGCAAATGTATAGTAGTGTGGTGATAGTCATAAAAATTGTTTGACATATTTCATGCTTAGTACAAAAATAACCTAATACCTGTAAAACAGAAAAGTAATGAGCAGTTACTGGTGGCGTACATACACAAAACAGTTATAGTGTAAGAACTGTGTGGTTATTTCTGCATTGTTCCCTGCAGCGTCATTATGACACTTAAAAAGGGAAAATTCAAATTACTTGAAATTTTCTGTCACCTAGTAATTCTAAACACAATAATTATACACACTATAGAATGTGCAATTACTATATAGCTGAATAGAATTCTCCTCTAATTATGCCTTGGTAAATGACTATTTTTGCTCTATAAAATCAAATGTTGGATAATTTTAATTTAGTTTCATATTTTTATGCTTTTTCATGCTTATGAGGGTAGTGGGTAGTTCAGGATTAAGGTACCTGTCTATATTCTCTTTGTTGTGCAATTATGAATTCAGTCTATGGATTTCTATGAAATAAATGTTGCGTTGTGAACTGTGACCCTAGACAGTGGGGCATCTAAAAAAAATCTGGCATAATTCAGCAAAATTAGCAATTTTTTAATAGGGTACACTACCATGCATAGAACTGTCTGATTTAAATCTAAACTGCAAAGGTCTGGTCTACACTACAGACCTATATCAGTATAACTGCGTCGCTGAAGGGTGTGAAAAATCCATGCCCCTGAGCAACGTAGTTATACTGACCTAACCTTCCATGTAGAAGCACTATGTCTGTGGGGGAGCTTCCCCCACCACCATAGCTACTGCCTTCTGGGGAGGGGGGTTCATTAAGCCAACAGGAGAGCACCAATACAGAGTTTTAAATGTAGAGTTGCTCAAAGAGTGTGCTGGTAGAACTCTACTGGTGTAGCTTTATCAGCAAACCCTCCTAGTGTAGATGCAACTTATACAAGCAAAAGAACTCTCTTATAGCATAAAATAGTTCCACAAAAATAATAAACTGTACCAGCAAAAGGACTTTTACATCTACACTAGAGATTTTGCTGGTATAGCTATGTCAGTAAAACTCCCTAGTGTAGACCAGGCTTTTAGACTGAATCACCATACAGAATAAGGCTTTTCATTTTGCCTACTGTCAAAACTCTCCTTGGCTTCACTGGAACAGGATCCCCAGATCTTTTCACTGGTATGAATCTGGAGTAATCCCAGTGAAGGTAAAGAAGTGCAACTAATTTAAAACTGATATAAGTGATCTCAGACTCAGGCCCTACATTAGTTTAGACTAGTGCTGAGCAAATAATGGACTTTTTGATTTGGAGACAGATCTGAAAAATCTGAAGAAGGAGGGGAAGGGAGGAATTGGTTCAATTCAAACCAAAACAAATTTTCTTTAAATTTTTCATCAGATTGAAAAACTAAAAATAATAATAACAAATAATAAATACATAAATAATAATAATAATGTTTTGAATCAATCAAAATGTGCCAGGACAGGTCAACTCAAAATGATCTTTTTTTGGGGGGGTGGGGGAGGAGAGGGTCAATTTGTTTTGAATCGACCAGTATGTATTGGTCAACTTGAAACTAATATTTTTCATTTTGCATCAGCCATTTTCAGGGGGGTTTTCAGTGGTCTAATTTGAAAATGAAATGCTGTTTGAAACAAAAGGTCAGATTGAAACATTTTGAAATGGTCTAAATAAAACATTTCAAAATGAAAACATCAAAATGAAACATTTTAAAATGTTGCTACTTTTAAAACAAATTAGTGTTTTTATGGCTGAAACTAGATGTTGAATTTGATTCAAATTTGTGAAAATCTTTAGAGACTTGAAAAAAAGCATTTTCAACCAAAAATCTATTTTAGCAAAAAAAATAAAAAAACACCCATGTCAGACCCCTAGGGAAGCATGTTGAGGTTATCAGCAGGGTAAAGAATAAGAAGTAGCTGCCTGCACTTGCCAATAAGTTTTGGATAAATATCAGTTTTCAGTCCTTCAAGCTTCAGGAGTACAAACACCTACAGTAAACAAGATAAAAGCAAAATATGTGTATTATATATAAGACAGACTGGTTAGTTATGTAATATCAGAATAACGGACCTCAACCAAAACCCATTTACATCAATGGAAAATCTCCTATTGATTTCAGTGCAGATTAGAGCAGGCCCCAAAAAGGGAATGGAAGCAAAAGTTGAGAGAGAGAACAAACTGAGACAATTTGACTCCTGAGTGCCCAACTCCACTGAAGATGTCTTCCCTGGCATTGAGAAGCCATACGCTTTTTACCAGGGTATTTTCCATAACAATATTTTCTTCATTCCTTCAATAAGTTCATAGAACTTGTGCAATAAACAGTAGCAGCATATTGTAGGGAGAGAAGTTAAAAAGTCATAGCGAAAAAGATTTTATTATGTGTTATAGAAATATTATATGCTAAATTGACTAGGATTGGCTTCTGGTTCAGACTCACATGATTATAAACACTACCCAGCTGGCATGTCAATTTAATTCTGAATCTGAGTCCTTCCCACACCATCAGATGTTGAACCAGGCTCTGCCATCCCTGTCTGTTCTGGGCTACTTTTTGCATGTCTTCTGTGTTATTAAGACGTTTTCCCTCTATTTAAATGAATTGTTCAGGTAAACTGAAAAATATGCCCATGAAAATCTGTTCATGAGTAGTGAATTGTAACGTTGGGACAATAAAACATGACATAAGATAATTTTAGCTTCTGTAACTATGAACATAGAATTTTATATTTAAAAAATGTATGAGAATAAATAAACTACAGTATTTTTCTGTTTTAGATGGTGAAAATGTTTCCCAGTGGAATTAGACTAGTCTTTGAAACACTCTTCTCTTCCCAGAAATCAATTACATTTACTTTTTTTGTGTATATGTTTGACCCTAGTATGTGTCCATTTTTAATGTCACATTTTAGGTACATCTGAATCTAAATGAGTGTATTTTACTTGGTCATTATTTAATATGTAGAGATTGATCAGTTTAATGTCTAATTTTTTTAAGTTTTCCACACAATTTTGGAATTCTGGCAATGCAGATATTTTCCTATTGCCCAAGGCAATAATAGATGTAGTGTGCAGACACTGCTTTAAAAAGGGTGTCTGTCTGCTGATTTACATATTCTAAAAATATTAAGATCAAAAGTAATGAGAATTTAATCCATATGGCATGTAGAAGATAAATAGGAATATTAATACTGTATCAAGGACTAATTAAAGGAAACACCAGTTCTATTTTTAAAATCTTGCATGCGAATGAAAAAGAAGTCATTGCCAAGTTAAGATCTGATTTTTAAAAGAACTGAAGAATTAACAATTTTCAGCCACAAATTCTGAATATGAGACTTTGAGTTTATAGGGCAGGCCAAATTCTGCTCTGATATGATCCTTTGCATTCTTGTAGCACTTTCAATCAGAGGATCTCAAAGCACTTTGCAAGTGTTAATTAAATAAATCTTCCAATTCCTATTTTACAGCTGGGGAAACTCGGACACAAAGAGTTTGTGACTTGCCTAAAAATGTGGGTCTGTAGCAATGCTAGGTCCCTGATCACCCCTCTCATTGAAGGCGTCTGCCCTTGTGTGTCAAGATGATTTGGAGCCTTGGAATCCTCAACACTTTCTATTGGCAAGATGGGGTTCATCCTAATCTTTGATGGTAGGAATTCTAGAGTCAAGGGCTTCTCCTGAGAATTCTGAGTCCTCAGATAATGAGAATCCTTCATCAGTTTCAGCATTCCCATTCACTGCAGGCACAGTGGGCTCTGGAATCAGAGAGGCACATTTTAAATACACCTCTACCCCGGTATAACGCGACCCGATATAACATGAATTCGGATATAACGCGGTAAAGCAGCACTCTGGAGGGGGTGGGGCTGCACACTCCACCAGATCAAAGCAAGTTCGATATAACATGGTTTCACCTATAACACAGTAAGATTTTTTGGCTCCTGAGGACAGCGTTATATCGGGGTAGAGGTGTAGCTAGGCCCCTGTTTGTTGATGACTTTACTGATCAGCACTACAACTTTAAATCAGATCAGGAAGAGTCAAGATAGAGTGTGGAGTACCCATCTTAGACAGCCCACCGCATGCAAGAATACCTGGAGTTTCTGTTTCATTATTTGTATAGCACCAACAGGGTGGTTGGTGTTTGCAGACAGGTATGCAGACAAGGTTCCTGCCCCCAAAATGTTTATGGTTCAGATGTTGGGGGATAGGAAGCAATGAGAAAAGTGAGAGCAAGAGGTGAAGTTAAGCATACCATCTTGGCAGGTCCATGGTTTTCTTTGGCTTATTTCTAAAGCAGTCAAGATAATTGGTCATCTACTTAGCACAAGTCTGAAGAGAGGGCAGTTTTCTTTCCAGGTCCTTGAAAGGATTCCCTTACCTGCCAGCATTACTTCTGTTTTTCTGAATTGAATTTAATCCCTCTAGTTTTCATCCAGCTGCTGATGACATTCTTGCTCTGAGGATATGTCTGCACAGCAAACACCTGGGCCTGGCCTGGGTCAGCTGACTCAGGCTTACAGGGCTCACGCTGTGCGGCTGTAAAATTTGCTGTGTAAACATTTGGGTTCAGGCTGGAGCCCAAGTTCTGAAATCCCAGACCCAGTGCTCCAGTTTGACCTTGAATGTCTACACAGCAGTTTTTGGCCCTACAGCCCAAGTCCCATGAGCCCGAGTCAGCTCTCCTGGGCCAGCCAGGTCCATGGTACAAATCTTTTATTCCCGTGTAAACATATGCTGAGTGACAGTACTGACTGTGCATGAGGAGAAAGGAATGTAGAGCTAGATGACTTCAGCATGTTGTTGTCACTAGGGCCAATAGCATCTTACACTCTCTCCTAACAGTTTACTATAAATGTTAAACAATCGGAGGCAGAATTTAACCTACGGAGACCCGCAGGTGGCAGCTCTTGGTAAGGAGGACCTGCCTATTACAATCCTTTGGAAGGTGAGAGGAATAAGCAGAGCCAGCTTAATGCAACTCTCCCCAGTCCTGCCAGATCTTGTAGACAAACCAAAAGTACGTCACAGTTGACTGTAGAAGGCTGATGAAAGTGTGATAGTTATGGTAATTGCCTGCAATATCCTGGACAAACTTGACTGAGTTAAGTTTAAGTAGGTTAGGAGTTCATAGTATTGTGGGATTGAAAGGAACTTCTTGAAGAGGAAAGCAGGATTAATACAATCTCTGGGAAGTACTGTGATCTTCAGGAGACTATGCTGAACAATGTAACAGATGTGAATGATATTTTGAGACAGTACATGTGAAGTGGAATTCCTAGGAAGTTCTTGGGAGGAAGAGATTGCAAACTCCTGCTTAGTGACAGTCTTTGACGCTTCTCAGGAGGGAAGGAGGTGGAATATTTTGTCTGCTGATCATCTGTTACATGAAGACATTTCCAAGGCAAGCTGTATAAATCAGTAACTGATTTACTCATGAGTGTGCTTTGTCTGAGCGGAAGCTGAGATGGACTTGTGACCAGAGGAAAAGCCCTTGTGTTGGGTCTGAAGGACTAATCACCAACCAGAGCCCTTGTTGAAGTGCGGGGGTGATCACTGATAAGTTTATAGCATGCATGTAGGGTCTTTTATTGTTTTTTTTTAATACATTTTCTCCGTAATGCTTTTACCTTAAGACTAAATGTTCTTGTTTAGACAGAGCTGTGTGGTAGCTTAACTTTGGCAATTACATTGTTTATCATCTCTGAGGAGAAAATTAAAGCAGCCTGATGGGGCTGGGGAGGTTACAGCTGTGCAGTCTGGAAATACCCCAGTGAGGAGGGAGGAAGATGTGGGTCTCTGCCCCAGAGAAGTAATGGTCTAGAGGGGGTGCCCTTGCTGAATCATAGAGCAGGAATACAGGTTGCCCTGAACTATGACAAAAAGATCTGACAATGTCACCAAGAATGATTTCCCCTCCTCCATGGCTAAAAGGACACTGTGTACCAGAGCCATCTCAGTGACATTTCCTGGTCAGGAGGCTGTTTGGGAGGTTCTAGATTTTTGATTCTTGGCTCACAGTCCTACGTTCATACCAAATGCCCTCAGAGTGATTGTGGAGTCGTTCTACAGCCATTAGTGAACTTCAAGGGTGAAATAGCCACCACTGCTGCTGCTATGCTCCCCTCACCACTACAAAATGGGCAGAACAGGACAGTTGGTTAGTGTATCTGCAGGCTGTAACCCCACCTCTCAAGCCATCCCTTGCTAAGATACCCTTCCATGCTAAGGGAGATGGTGCTTCAGCAGAGCTCATCTCTGCAGCATACGGGAGGTGTAGACCCCCTGAACAGGTGTTCTGCATTCTTTCTCCCACTGCACTAATTCCAAACTTTCCATGCCCACAGAGGGCAAAATTGTGTTTTAAACACTGGCCCTGGTTGGGGCAATCACAGAGATTCCAGGGAGACTGTCTTTGAGAACCCCAGGGAGCACATAGGGAGTATTTATGCCGCATCCCTTGGAACAGTGCTGACTGCTCCCTGCTGCATGTCTGCCTTCTTAGGAGAGAGATGAGGTAGAGACCTGACCCCACCTTCTCCCTGATTGTTTGGAGTGGCATGTGACCTAGAGGCACTAGGAAACATCAATCTCTGCACTCAGGGAAGCACATTGTGTCTGGCCTTTGCAAATGATGCAAGAATGGAGGATGTTCTTGAAATTTTAAGGAGCCTGGCACAATCCATCAGAGATGTGGTTAAGAATTGCTCAAGTGAACTGTTGCTTTTCCATTTAGCATTTCTTGGCTAAGACATGTAGCACTCTACTTCTGCTGGGAGAGGGGACTTCACTGAGAAGAAGTGACTCAGCTTCTCTGCACCAATGCTGAATCGCTTCAGAATCTTGTATTCTAGGCATGTGCATTTTCTTTCCCTTCCTGGCAATACAGCCCAGGTAGTTTTTAATATTTCTGTGTTCTTTTTTAAAGACCTTTTAAATATTAAAGAGATTTTCATTTTCCAGCTGGAAAATTAAGACGTAGATGCATTTCATCCAATCCCCGCCCCCCTGCCCTCCAGTCCTGAAGCAATTCTGCAATGTTAACTAAGGAAATCTAACCGCCCTGGAGCATTTTCATAACATCAAACATTCCATGAAAATATTTTCCTGAAACCTCTGAGCATTACCAAATATTAAATGTGAAGAGAAACAGCTTTTCCTCAGCTTTGGTGCTGCTCTAAAACAGCCAATGTTAAGTTCAGGTTTTTTTTAAACAAAAATACAATGATAAAAACAATACACTTGTTGGGAGACAGGTAGTAGGTGGCACTTCTATCCTCGGTGCAGGGAGATGACACAGAAGCAAAGGGCTCTTGATACAGTAAGAACAAGTTTTGACATGCATTTAGTTGATGGTTGTAAGATCTGTGTGTGGAGTTTCGAATGGTACAATGTAGTTTATTTGTATTCTGATAGGGCCTTCCAGAATGAGAGCCCCATTGTGATAGGCACTACATGAACATAGATGGCCTCTGTCTCAAAGAGCTTACAAGCTAAAAGAACAAGACAGACAAAGAGATACAGAACAACAAACAAGTTTCACAAATGTACAGAACTTCTAAATTACAGTACGATTCTGCCCCATTTTCTCCTGTATACCTCCTGTTGCTGTGTCCTTGTTCAGATAGTGTAATTCGTCTCCACTGATGGCACTATAACAATTTACACCAGCTGAGGATTTGCTCCCTAGAGTGCTCTCTTACTACCATACTCTGTCCCCATAGGGAAATATTCACTCTCGATCTAGCAGGGGAAAAAATGGAGAGATCGTGTAAAAGTTACAACATGTGAGGGGAATAGTAACTTTAGTGTTTTCACAAGGCTCTAGCAGTCAAACAGTTTTACTGGTGGCAAGTACTGTCAAATGGTGGAGTGTATCTTCTTTGGCGTATCAGCAGGAAATCCCGGTTTGTATGTGGAAGTTATCAGGGAATTATGAGTTCCTAGTTTTGAACAAATAATTTGACAGAAGTATTCATATATTTTTCAGATGTGATTTTGTGGATTTGGTCCATATGTAATATAATATACACACACTCGTGCTCATCTATAAAGAGAGCTAATATGTAAGACTTAGCCCTTATATGGTGTTTTTCATCCTTGTATCTCAAAGATCTTTACAAAGTTGTGGAAGTGTAATTATCTCCATTATACAGATGGTAGAACTGAGTCACTGAGACGTAAAGTGACTTACTCAGGGTCATACTGTTGGTAAGTGGAAGAGTTAGAATAGAACTCAGAAGTCCTTACTTAGCGTGATGCTTTATCCACTGCACTGTACCATGCTCATGATAACATGGAATAAAGGGGTTTTTTGGCACAAGACTGGGGTGTCTGTATTACTCACAAATGGTGATACCACCAGTGGATTAGGCAGTTTATCCCAAAAAAGTGTCAATGAAAACTTTACATCCTTTAAAAAAAAACTGTGGAGCAACTTCTTTTAAAATATTTAGAAATGAGTCACTTAAATTATTTGATGAATATTTGACTAGCTGTGCTCAGCAGATTGAAAGATCTGTACCAGTAGAGCTTTAAAATACTGTCAAATGATACAAGCCGCCACACTTGTTGGGTTGACAAGCTCCACAAGAGCCAGGTTGTATGGGTGGAAATTATACGCCTCACAAAATCAGGTGTCATAAACTGCATCACGTAAATTAGCTGCAGAACCGTCAGCACATAAAGATTTCAGTAGAGAAAGACTTTAGCACCTATATTATTCTATGGGAAAATCTTATTGCATGGAAAATGCATGCCCTGGAGGCCTTGGAATGCGCCTTGTACTCCATAATGAGCTGTTTACAGGCAAAACTCTTGATGTGGCCCTAGCTACTCTGCTGTCTTGGTCCTCAGAGGGTTGTACAGTGCTGATTGTTGGAGAACTCAGACACTGCTGCAGAAAGCCCACATAAGGGTTTGCGTTCTGCATCATTTGAGCTCTGGTGCTTTGCATGGTGGGAATGCAGAGGAAAAAGGCCCTAGTCAGGCTGGTGCAGAGGGATCAGGTGAGCATGGGCCTATGGAGCAACACTCTCAAACATTCAGTGCAGCCACCCTCATACAGGGTGTAAAGAGCTATAGCTGCTGCTCCAATCAAGTGCTAGAATCGCAGCTAAAGAGGAGCTGCCCTATAGCCCTGTGGCCTGGCCAAGTACGGAGGGCAGGTTTCATACCCTCCCCTAGCCCTCCTGGACAAAACCCAGTTACTTAGAATTTGTGTTGGAGGAGGGTAAATTTCACCCTGAAGAAGTTAGGAGGCATAGCAAAGCTGATGTAAATGGCCATATGTCATTGTATTGTTTCCAAATGTTTCTCTTCGGGAACATTTTTTTCCCCATTGTGGACAGCTCCCTTCACCACACATTAGATGTACAAGGAGGGAGTCTCATATTTCCATCTTCTTCATTTAAGTCTTTTTGACACTAATGAAACTGTAACCATTTCATAATATTCTTTGGCAATATTTATACATCCATTATCTTGACTATGCACAGGGTAAGTGGGGGTTGGATATAAGTTTTGAAATCAGAGCTCTTTATGTGCTGTTCCATTAATTGCACACTGTATGGCAGGAGTAGGGATTATGAGCAGAGATGGGCTCGAGCCACAAAATCCCTCAATTACAGGGCTGTTCTTGTTCAAATGTGGAGTTTTTGGTTCAGCCTATAACAGAATTACATTGTTATTTGGATAGGGGGTCCAACTTCCCTGTAGTTGTGGGAGGGGCATCTGGGGGGAGGGCTGCTCTGTGATTCTGTTCTGACCCATCTCTAGATGAGAGATAAATTGACTTGCTCTATTATATATCTCCCGCTTCTACTGTGAGTCTCTGCTCAATCCCTCAGCGAGTGCTCTGATGTCCACTAATGTTGCTTCAGCATCTTTATTTATTTATTTGGATCAGGAGACCTCAAATAAAGAGATCGGACAGTCAGCTCTAGATTAAGTACTAGACACAATAAATTCATCCTTTTCTCACACAGTGCAGCCAAGAAGATATGAGCACCATCATTACAAGGAGGTGCTGGAGATGGATTGGCCATGTGCTTTGGATGGAAACTGATTCCATCACCAGAAGAGCAATAAGATGGACACCTGAAGGCAAGCAAAAACAAGGCCACCTGAAAACAACATAGCGAAGAGCTGTGAAAACTGAGCTGAGAAACCTGGAGCACAGCTGGGAAACCACTGAAAGACTTGCCAGAAACAGATAGGAGTGGAGAAGCTTCATCACTGCCATAAATGCCAGAGGCGTAATGAGAACATGGTGATGATGATAGGGCCCTCATCTCTGTGATCTGTGATGTCAGGAGGGCCTACCACAATCAGAGACCTCTGCTAGGGCATCAGGAAGAGGCCCTTCACACAGGGTTCTCTGTGGGGATGGTGGAGAAAGTGGCAGTAGAACCTTTTGCTGTGGTGGTGATGGGAGACCACACATAGAGTCCTTTGTAAACGGGGTGAGGAAGGAGGAGCTGAGTCCTCTCTTCTCCTGGACAGACCCCAGATTGTCTGAAAACGGAGTGGTAGACTGGGAGCACCGAGACCTCAGAGTGTCCTCCCAAAAAGTAATGAGGTTCCCCACCACCTCTGCTGAAGAGTCTAATGTGGGTGACTCTTGTCATTGGCAGAAAGGCTAATCTTACAATTGTATTCAGTTTTTCAGTTGATATTTCTCCACATTAAATATGCTGCATTTCTGATTGGGCCAGATGACTTGTCTGTCTGTCCTAAGCATAGGGCTGGATGCTTCCTGACCCTTCTCTCCAGCTGCATTTGCCTGCTTTGGCTCATTGAGAGTTCCACTCAGGAATTAAGGCTATTTGAAACCCTAAAATGGGTGTTGCAAAAACAAGCACTTTGTCTTCACAGCTCTGCAGACAGTGATCTCTTTGAGAACATTTTCTTTCCCTAGACGTTATTGGTCTCATAAGACCGACCACCATGAAAATCAACCTCAGTTGGAGAAACAACTGGGAGCCGGGGCAGCTCAAGGAGAAACTACTTTTAAAATGTAGAGTCAGCATGCACATCACATTTTTATGAAGTGCGTATTTACCAATTAGTCAGCAGTATAAGCCAGTTGATTGAATGATCTTCATGTGATTTATGCATAACTTTTATTAATTGTGCCAATGGGGATGAACAGTGGATACAAATAGATATAGATGTCTCATGTCTTACTCCTTTAAAAAAAAAACACTGTTTCTTGTCATTAAACTAATCTGTCTTTAAACACATTAGATTTTAGGAAACATTAACTCTTCACCCTCCATGCTACTGTCCTTCACCAGGTAGGACCTGACCAACATCCCAGAGTGCTTTCCACACAGCTGGCCTTGCACTGGGCAGATATGCAGGCAAACAAAAGGAGGAATATTCCCTGCCCAAACTATGGAGCAGCTCTGTTGCTACTCCAAGGAAGCTGTAGCTCTCTTATCCCCTGGATGAGCCAAATAGTTACGATTCTTCTGTCCACTTCCTAAACCAAGTCATTTGCATCTTTGACTCACCCCCTTGTCCACTGCCGTGAAACCTGGCCAGGATTTAACCCTTTGATCAGTGGTTCTGAACCTTTTCTATACTGGGACATTCCTGGGCCTTCTTTCCATGTAGCTGAGCTCTAGTTAGCACCCTCGCATTTAGGATGATAGAATGACAGAATGGTTGTGACACCTTGACATCTAGTGTCGAGACCCCTGCGTTAAGTATTCCTGCCTGAAAGTAAACCTGAATTATTTCAAATGAAGCATGCTAATAGCCAACTAGTATAAATGCCTTTCAGATATCTTTAATCATTTTCATCCACTTAAACATCACTTAGACTTTGTGCAACTAAGCACTTGACTATTTTTAGAGTTTAAACTCCCTGGGTATGTTGAGAGAATGTTAGTAAGATCATTTTATTGACTTCTAGCTCCACTCCTGACAGCGTCTCACATTGCAAATGTGACTTGTCACACCAACAGAGAGGAAAGCAAGGCACTGCATTGTCATGTCATTGGCTAGCTTTGTAGCACCTGGCCTAAAATATAAAGATTTTTCTGTCTTTTCTTTTCCTTTGGCATTAGCAAAAATTAAAATAATCTTCTAGGCCAGGAGATAGGAGGTCAAATGCTAGGATTTCCAGACTGATTGGTATTATGATCAAAGTTTTGATGCACAATATCGTCAAACATCAGAATGGTCTGAGAAATATTGAGATAGGTGGCAAGTTATTTAGCACTATATAACATTTTTCAGCTTTAGATCTCAAAGTGCTTTTGTCATAACCTTAGTCCCAGATTTGGACCTTAGCGTCCAAAATATGGGGGTTAGCATGAAAACCTCCAAGCTTAGTTACCAGCTTGGACCTGGTACCTGCTGCCACCACCCAAAAAATTAGAGTGTTTTGGGGCACTCTGGTCCCCCTGAAAAACCTTCCCTGGGGACCCCAAGACCCAAATCCCTTGAGTCTCACAACCAAGGGAAATAATCCTTTTTCCCTTCCCCCCTCCAGGTGCTCCTGGAGAGATACACAGACACAAGCTCTGTGAATTCAAACAGAGTGACTCCCCCTCTCCGTTCCCAGTCCTGGAAACCAAAAGCACTTTCCTATTCCCCAGAGGGAATGCAAAATCAGGCTAGCAAATCCAACACACAGATCGCCCCCTGATTTCTTCCTCCCACCAATTCCCTGGTGAGTACAGACTCAATTTCCCTGAAGTAAAGAAAAAACTCCAACAGGTCTTAAAAGAAAGCTTTATATAAAAAGAAAGAAAAATACATACAAATGGTCTCTCTGTATTAAGGTGATAAAATACAGGGTCGATTGCTTAAAAGAATATTGAATAAACAGCCTTATTCAAAAAGAATACAAATCAAAGCACTCCAGCACTTATATTCATGCAAATACCAAAGAAAAGAAACCATAGAACTTACTATCTGATCTCTTTGTCCTTACACTTAGAAACAGAAGACTAGAAAGTAGAAACTACTTCTCCAAAGCTCAGAGAAAGCAGGCAGACAGACAAAAGACTCAGACACAAACTTCCCTCCACCCAGAGTTGAAAAAATCCGGTTTTCTGATTGGTCCTCTGGTCAGGTGCTTCAGGTGAAAGAGTCATTAACCCTTAGCTATCTGTTTATGACAGCTTTACACAGTTGTTATCTGACTGAACATGAGGTTCGTTGTCACTTACTACCTGTTCTGGAAGACCATGACAGCTAAAATGCCATATTCCTCCTGGCTGGTACATTCAGCAGATACAGAAGTTTACAAAGAGATCTCTAGCTACTTTCAGTATATAACAGTGACCGCAAAGAACCAAAAGTTCTCGAAAGGGACTAGTAAAATCCACCTGATTGCACTGCCATGGATTTGCCAGCAGTGACCCTCGATGCATGAGTGCTAGTTCTGACATACTCCTTAGACTCTACCATGAAATAGAAGTTTTTGCCTTTTCCTCAACGGTGTGAAACAAGGCAAAATACTAAAAAGTAACATCAGACAATTTTCTTCATATACACCTCTCCATAGTGTCCAGCCTGAATAGCTGTTGTCTTAAAGGTGGTGGAATAATAGCTCCAAGAGCCTGGTCCCCCACTGGTGCAAACAGACATAGCTTCATTGAGAATATAGGCCTGAGCAGCCAGACAGACTCTCTATTCCTCTGGAATAATAGGACTCAAGTTCTTCTGATTTTCTTGGTATTTCCTAAGCAACATCAGGTCCAAAACTTGGGCCAGGCCTGGATGTACCAGTGTATGTTTTCTTACTTGCATAGCTGTCAATGGTGTTTTCTATTTCTCCAAGAACAAAAAATGTCATCTGGCAAAGCCTTTGGGATTTGAGTGACAATGGTAACTTAGACAAGCCATCAGTGATGCCAAGTAACACAACTTTTCATGATATCAGAAAAGATCCCACCTTTGCATTCTACATAAAATGAGTTGGTTAAACTCTTAAGCATCTACCAGCTGAGTGAAAAAGAAATATGGGGCCTAAATGAAGATGTCATAAGTATGAATCTTTCTCCATATAAATAACAATAAAATAAAATTTAGCATTTATAGAGCACCCGCATGATGTGCCAGTATGAAATATCATTCACAGTAGATCATGCAGATGTTCAAAATATGATCGATCATGCATGCACTCAAGGCTCCTCTGGGCCCTTGGAAATGGCTGTTCCACTATGAGGTTTAAATATGGCCCTGGGCTTTGCTGGGGTCCTTGGGCTTGGCTTCCCCACAGTGGGGTTCAGATGTACAACTGAACTCTGCTAGTGTTCATGGACTTGGCTCCTTCTTGAATGGGAGAGAAAAAGTGGTGGTATCTTTACCAAGCGCAAACCATTTGTGGTGCCAATGTGATCTGTCACTAGAAAGTGTTCAGTTCTTCATAATATGCTCGACCATCCCTTTTTTTATGTGCTCGGATGCACAGTGAAATAGTTAACAACGTTAATATTTAAAGTATCATCATTTGGCATCTGAATTTATACCTTGGTGAGATGAATGGTGCAACTTGCTTCTCTCAGGGCTGTTGTTGGAGGCTCTCTGCAAATTCAGGCAGACATCACTGCATTGGCTGCATTTGGTTCATGCCTTTAAGGTTTTCTTGCAAACATAAAATCTAGAGACTTGCCTGTTTTTTTAAATGAAAGCTGGGACTTTGAGGCACAAGTTGGCAGCTTAGGAGAGCACCAGGATTCTGTCCCTCTACACAGTTCCACAATTCAAGCCCTGCTAATAGATAAATGGCCAGTACACGTGCAATAATTAAAGTGAATACCTAACATATTTGTAAAATAAGCAAAGGGTGCATTTATTATTGATTATACATAGGTTTGTGTGGCTTTTAGAAAATTGTGGATTCTTCAAAACAAAATGATGATGAAATATTGATGACAAAATGGTGATTATTAATTCCAAACTGATATCCATCATTTATTATGAGCACTGAATTGGATGAATTTCTAAAGGTATGTCTACACTGCAGCTGGGAGCGTGCTTCCTAGCATGGGTAGATAGACCTGCTAGCTTTGCTCAAGGCAGCACACTAAAAGTAGCAGTGTAGCTGGGTGTAGCATGAGTAGCAGCTCAGGCCTGCTGCCCAAGAACGTACCCTGAGTGTCTGGATGGATTTGCGCTCAGGCTGCTAGCCTGAGCCACTACTTTCAACAGCATTGCTATTTTGAGTGTGCTAGCTTGAGCAGAGCTAGTGGGTGTCTGTCTACACTTGGAAGCATGCTTCCATCTGCAGAGTAGATGTGCACTGAGTGATAAGTGATATCATGACATGTATTGGCTTCTGCAAGCCCTTGCATGAGGAGGCCTTACTCATGGGCATAGTCCGTTGACTTCACTTGGGTTACTGGCATGATTAAGTGTGTGCAGGTTTGTGCCCTAAATTGCAGCGTGTGGTGTTAAAGACAAATCAGTTTTCTTGTAGAAATTGCATCTTCATAGAAAAAAATTGTCTTTGGTACTTTAGGTCTTTATATTTTTATGGCTGCTTTTTGAAGTTTCAAATAATGCAACATCACCTAATCAAGAATGAAAAGCATGACGAGAGGGAGACAATTTCCTGCAATTCTACCTTGTAAAAGCAAACAATGAACTGTAACTTACAGTTCACATGTCATATTTCTTTGCTTTTTTTTACATAATGATTTAAATATTTGTTTGAAAATGATAATTTGGTGGACCGCTTTGAAGTGATTTATGTGTTTTGTGCCTTATTTGAAAACATAAATTTTGCTGATTATCTTCAGTGAGCCTCTTCATCCACCCGCCAGCCACATGTTCACTTAATTTAGACAATGCTGAGCAATTACATGTGGAATTGATACTTTTCATAAAAGCAAAAATTGTTCTTGTACTTATTTTATTGAAGAACTCAACATATTCATTTTTCTTCAAAGATCAGCCTAAGTAATTCTACATGTTATTCTGTGTTTGTAGAAAGTGGAAAGGTCTTGATTATCTCTAAATTAAAACTGCTCCATGAGTTAATTCAAGTTTTGTGCAGGGGTGAGGGGAGTTGGTTCTTTTTACATTCTATATAACTTCTGCAAATCAAGAAAAATGCTTATTTTTCTCTGCCTCTAGCCTTTTACTTTCTACAGCCATTTTAATAATTAAAATAATTAAAACATTACTCTCCAAAGGGAATAGTTTAAAATTCTATGAAATTTAAAAAGCATTTCCATTTTTAATCATATTTCTTTAAACCATATTAATATAAATATATTTTTTCTTTTCTGTGCCTTCCATTTTTTCCATATCTTCATGATCTGTTATAGATTAAAGGACAGTGATTTGTTTTTATGTTTGGTTGGTTGGTTGATTTTAGATTTGTACAGTACTAGACCAATGCTGTAAGGCCCCGATCCTGCAAACACTTAGGTACTTTACTACTATGACTTCCATGGGACTACACCTGGTAGTGAAATTAAGCATAAGAATAAGTGTTTTCAGGATCAGACCCTAAGTGCTGGGGATAGGGTGCAGCCCCAATTACTAATGTTCTTATGACTACAATCTACTACTTATTAGTATACTTTGATGGGTCTATTCACAGTAGTAAATCCAATAGACAGTGCAATAGGATCATTCCTAAATTAATAATTGCAGTTTGATATTTTAATTAGTTTAATATCACAATCTAATTCAATGGAGCTCTGCTAATTTATACCAGCAGAGACCAGAGTTGTAAGAAACAGACACCAAGTATTATAGAATTTAAGACTTGCTACATTCCCTAAGCAATTACATTAAAATTCTTGTTCTAAATTTTCCAGGGCAACTAGTGATCTTCCTGCTCCCGATTTCTGAAATATTGACCTTTTATATATGCCCAGTTCTCTACCACAAAAATCAATAACTATAAAGTATCAATAAATGACTTTTGATTATATTTGGAATGAGGAGAAAATCTAGGTGTTTTTTTCACAAGTTGCATCCACCTTTGAACTCTGAAGGTTTCACTCCCAACTATTCATTTTTGTGATTAGGTGTCATTGGCTGAAGAGTTCGCTCAGGCTTTTTCAGTTGCTCTTGCAGATTATTTCCTGTGAATTTTCTGGCCTGACTTTGATTTTGTGGTGGAGTTGTGAACCATAGTTACTTATTGGTCTTACGTTACAAGTCTCGGAAGCAATTAACTCACCTTTAAAGGGAATAGATCTTTGTGGCACTTCCATGTATAGGCCTCTGGAGCTCTAGTCTTCTGTATCTAGCCAAGATACCTTCTTCACTTTCAGCATTTACAAATGCAGGGCCAAATCAGCATCTGGCATAAATCACTGTGGCTTCATTGGGGAACATATACCGTATTATCTAGCTAGTAAACTTTTTTTGCCACTTCCAGTCGAAGTTTCTTTAATTCTTCCCTTAAAAGTTACTCCTGACAACTACCTTGAATTTAGAAGAAACTTCTGCCATAACAAACAAAAAAAACTACTCAGAGTTTTATCTTGGGCTTCCATCATCAATTCTTTGAAATATATGCTGAATCTGCTACACTTAGATTTAAGAGCCCGTACATGTATCAATATGAACCCATGCATTTCAAGCCTTTAGAAATGCAAATTGTTTCTTTATAGAACAAAACCTTAGAGACCCTACTCTTGTGGTTCCACAGAGTCTTTATTGAGCCTCATTATTATGCTAAATTAATACAAATTTCCTGTGTGTCCAGAATTCAAAGTCAATCAAGTGTCTTAATCTCCTGGGATATGGGATGAAAATGCTATTATCACAATTTGAAGGAAGGTGAGAGATTACCTATAAAAAATCAAGGCTTTATACTAGGGCAGGGTATCTCACACGTGCATATTGTAAACCAAATCTTAACTGAGAGAGAATTTATGGCGCACCATCCGTCCTATTTATGATTGTCTGAACCAGCTCCCCACAGTCATATGACATCTTTGTGGCAACTGCCGCAGTTGATCGCATGGAGAAATATATTAGGAAAGTATTTGTGATTCTTTAGTTGTATTTAATGCAGTAAATGTTTTGACTGTTTACTAAAATGTTTATTTTTGCTGTTCATTTCATCTCTCCCTCCATCTGCTTAGCTCTTCTTAGCTGGAAACTAGAAGGAAAGCCAGCCTCATGTGACCATTAACATGCAATCTGCAAAACTCCAGTGTTCCACAGACCCCAATTTGAGAACCTCTGTAATAAGAGCTCCAAGTATAGTCTATAAAACAGCTCTAGAGGTTCACAGTACTAGCATGAAGGTGCTTAGGATCAGTATTTTAAAGCTCCCACAGATGTTCAGTCAACCAGTCAGTGTTTGATTGGCTAACTATTGTAATGCTTCTCTAGAAGAATAGTCTCCTTCCCATTGTGCAGGTATAATAATGGATCTTTCCACCCTTGTTAGGTATGTGAAGAAATTTATTTGTTTTGTGTATAATCGCAAATATATTTTGTGGAAATGTGGGAGCCTTCCATCTGTGAGCCAGACACTCTAGTACTGTATAGCTGCTTGTGCCATACTTCTGGTGGAATCTGGCCTTAAAGCCATCTCAATTGACATCTGAAGACCATCCTAGTGTAGGGGTGATTGTTTGGTTGTACAGAGCCAGTGTAGGAGTTCTTATGTGACTCCGCCTCCCTACTATTATTGTATCAGGGAAAGCGGGACATGTCCAGAGGAATGGAGCATGGTTGGCATACCTCTGCACTTTTCTAATCCTCAGCTGGGGTTTTCCACCTACATCCTCTTAGCCATTGCTGTCTGACATAAATTAGAGCAGCTCTTGGATTGCTCCAGTGCAGCCCATGGGAAGTGGCCCGCACAGTAAAGCAGCAGGGTCCATAGCTATAAACCATCTTTGCACACAAGCCCCTGACATGCATTCTGGGCAGTTTTGCATCGCCTTAGGATCTGATGCCCTATTTGATGTAATTTGTATTGTTGTATACTCGTTTCAAGCGAGATGGACTTTTTTACTCTTCATTTTAGTGTTTATAATCTTACCCAGACTGATCATGTCACTCTAAAAGTGAAAGAGATATTGATCTAAAATATATAAAGATCTAAACTAATTACTTTCTTATTGCGTGGTGCTTATGCTTAGGCTGGCCGGCTTGAAAGCAGATGGCCACATATTCTCCAGGTAGGGTGACCAGAGGCCCCAATTTTATAGGGACAGTCCTGACTTTTGTGTAGGATCTTATTACCCTCCACCCCCATCCCGATTTTTCACACTTGCTGTCTGGTCACTCTGTCTCCAGGTGGTTGGCTAACAAACCAGGAAAGCCTAATAGGGCTGCGAAATATAGTTTTATTGGGTGGTGTTTCCAGCTGATCTGTACATGCTAGTAGCCAGCTTTTCACTAGCGCTCAACTTCTCTGAAAATCAGGTCATGAGGTTCCACTCCAGCTGGTTACTAGATTATTGCCCAAAACGCAACTTCCACAATTGCATAAGTCCAGGTTTTTGGCCATAAGAATCAGACAGAATGTTGTTGAAGGGAGAACAGTTTAATCATCAATACTTGTCTAAAATAAGCTTCTACAGACCAGATCAGGTACCATGAAGAGAAATAATTCACAAAGCTAAAGGAGGTACAGCTTTGTAAACCCCTTTGACTTTGATTAGTTAGAAAATATGCTATTACTGCTCTGGAATCCTAGATGCAAACGATTCACTATTAGATGTGGATTTAGTTTCAGTTTTAAAGGAGAATGTCTGATGAGCTTCCTTACAGTTCATTTTGAATAGGAATGCATGGCTTTTAGACAATGCTTCCAGGAGCTTGCTGTTTATTGACAGGTTTGATCTTATCCATTTTGGTCCTCCTGCTTTGCTTTGTTTTAATTTCTGCCTTCTCCCTCTATATTTACATTGTTCACGATAAAAACAGAAAGAAATGATGAATACTGAAAGATCAGAATTCTACTGGTGGGGGGAGAGAGAGGGAGATTCTAACTAATTGTAGAATTTGTTTCCCAACAAAGCATCTTAAGGCCATAATCTCATGGTTCAGAAATAGCTAAATGATTGACATCACGGAAAATATTTGTTGTTTTAATCACAGTATCATCTGGGTCTTTGGCAATGAAAAAACCTTTATGCCCCATCTTGAAAAACTTGTGATTTGCTTAGTGTGCTTTATAATTTAAAGCATATGGCTTCATATAGAGCTGCAGTGGCCAAAATGAAGACCTAAGTAATGAATCACTGTATGGAGGAAAATGCCTTGCTTCTGCTATGAGTTCTTTCAGTGTGTGTATTCAAATGGTTCTGGTTAGGGTTATAAACAAAAGGCAGCTCTTGCAGTTTCAGCAGTGTGGTACAGATTCTGAGATGCACGTGACATCAAAGAGGCTACACTAATGAATTTCCCTAGCAATCTATGGCTCTTGGCACTATGAACACACTCCATCTGAGTAAACAAAAGTGTACTTGGCCACCACTGTGTGGGATCTCAGGTGATACAGAAGGCTGATCTGGCGGTTGTTAGGTTTTTTACGTGTCTCCATTATAGGGCTGTTTGCCTTAAAAATGCTATACACTTCCAAGGAATCAGATAATCACACTTGGTGTTGCAAAGCTTCAGTGCCAAGTACTTAACATTAAAAATGACAGAAGGCTAAATCCTGCTGTCCTATTTGCCTCATCAGCTGAAGCCAATGGGTGTTTTTCCTAAGCAAGAACTGCAGGATTTGGCCAGGATAAGCAAATCATGCTAAGCCCCCATATCCTATTCTAACTTAATTAGAGCCAGGTCACCTTCCTCCTGCATCGGTCCTTGTGGAGTCACTTCTGCAGCTACTCTCAAGGGCAGCACGGAAATATTATCATGGGTGGGAGTGGGGCAAGAGGACAGCAGAGCAGTGCAGGCGGCAGCCATCTGCAGTATTGCCCCTGCCTATCTGTGGGAGAAGGCCAGTGATGACTGAAAGTTCTGCAAAGTGAACCCAGCAGCTCTGAAGACATTTTCCTTGTTGGATAGAGGTTTGGGGAAGGCAAGGGCTTCAGCCTTCTAGACCCATAGATACAGAGGATCTGCATATAGGCCACTCTCAGATATGTGGAGACAGATGCTATCCTGCATAGGTGAATGCCCCTCTGAACTGCTCTGCTGTGTTCCTGTCTCACTCTTACAACAAGAGCCATGCAGCCACTGGTTGCAGCTACAAAGGTAGCTACAAAGAGCTAATGCTCTTTCAGGGACCATTAACCCCCAGATTTTCCTTGCAGAAATTCAAGAGTTCAGCGTGGCACAGTGCTGCAGAGAGCAGCCGATTGACTTCCCCGTCCACACCTGCCCCCAAATTCCTGTAGAGCACTGGCCCTTATAAATACTCATAGATGCTCTCCTGTAGCAAACCAAGGATGAGGGGATGGTGCTGTGGAGCAATACCTAAACCATATGGAAAGAATTACTTCCATTCATGTCAGGTCCCCCTTTTTATGTAAACAAAGGGAACAGCCTTGGTTAACATTTGTAGAGGGCTGAAGTTGTAAAGCACTATGTCAGAGCTAAGTAGTCTGATGATGGAGTTCCTCATAGAAATATAGGCCTGGAAGAGACCTGAAGAAATCACCAAGTCCAGCCCCTGTACTGAGGCAGGACTACAGATACCTAGACCATTCCTGACAGGTGTTGGTCTAACCTATTCTTAAAAACCCCCAGTGATGGGGATTCCACAACTGCCCTTGGGAGCCTAGTCCAGAGCTTAACTACCTTTATAGTCAGAAAGTTTTTCCTAATAGCTAACCTAAAATTTAACCCTTGCTGCAGATTAAGCCCATTACTTCTTGTCCTACCTTCAGTGGGCATGGAGAACAATTGATCCCTGTTCTCTTTGTAACAGCCCTTAATGTATTTGAAGACTGTTATCAGCTCCTCCTCCCACTTCACCCCCCCCACCTCCAGTGTTCTATTTTCAAGACTGAACATGCTTCCTAATGTTACCAGGTTTACTGGACTCTTTGAAACCTGGACTAATTAGGTTTTGTTGCTTAGCCATTGGTGGTGGTTTCTCCCCATAGCCATCCCATTAACTCCTAGGCTACCCAGCCTCTCTCTCCTTGGCAACTAGGTTTCTCCTTTTTCTTCTCTTTCTCCCTTCCCACCATTCTCCTCCTACATTACAACAGAAATTCTCCCATAAAAACCTCAAACACATTAGAGACATGCATAATTACCTAAATAACTATACGATCTGTGTATTCTCGACCCGACCCTGCCCACTTTCTTTTTCCATTCTCTGTGTGTGTCTTTATCTCTATTTAGATGGTAACTTTCTGATGCAGTGGCTGTATCTTCCCATCTCTTTCCACAGCACCAAGCACATACGGAGAAATACCATAATATAATTCATAATCTATAACATAGACCACTTGGAAACCTCAGCTATTGCAGAGCATAGCTTCCAGATTACTGCCTAGTGCCTGTCTCATGGAGCATGCTACAGCTCTGCTCTTAATCCATACTCGCTTCTGATTTGTTTCTAGGTGCAATTCAAGGACCTAGTTTTGACCTACAATATAAAGCACTTCCTGGTTTGAATCATGTATCTCTTAGATGTCCTGATTTTTCCTCATGATGATGTAACATTTTACATCCACTTTGCATAAATCTAAATAACTCCTCAAGGTGGAAGGCACTGAAAAATCAGGCCTGAAGTATGGGAGTGGGGAATGGAGGGGTGTGACTTTGTATGAATATTTGACATATACATAGTAGCACATGTCATTTTTAATGTCTGTCTCTCTTCTTTTATCAGACTGACATAATTCAACTCCTAGGGCCTGATTCTGACTTTACTTACACCAGTTTTACTCCAGTGTAACTCCATGGACTTCAATGGGGTTCTGATTTTACATTGGTATGAATGGGATCAGAATCTCAGGTGCTTGGTGTCAGAATGTATTTATATTTCATGGAAACTAAATATGGAAACTGTTCCTTGGAATCAACTGGCTGCACATAATTATCCACTTAACATCCAGTCAGGAAAGATGTGCTTTCTTATGCTCTGTGAGGTCATCTGTACATTTGTCCAATACTTCAGGATGAAAAATGAAGTTAACCGCTGCCTTGAAAGAAGATGCAAATCTGAGAAAAACTGGAAAAGCTCGAAAGCATCAAAATACCTATGAAGCATCAAAAGAGAACAAAGACAAGTTTTTCCACAAAAATCTTCTCCCCAGGCATGATCAATAATATAACCAAGCTTGAGAACCAAAGTCCTTTGGAATAAATTAGACTGGCAGGAAAAGAAACAAACAAAGAACAAATTAACATGATTTTAAACATTGCTTAAATTTTCATGAATATAGACCTTGAAATGTTATGATGAGATCCCATGAGTCTGTGCTAATATTTGCCTATAATTAAGAGCTGCACTTTCATGTTTCAGCTGATAATATAGGTTGGAAATCAGCCACATGCTTGCTATATTTCTTGGTCATACTGATATATCTGTTTCATTTGTTTACTTCATTAATAATAAATGAACTCCTGTAAATGAAATGGCTCTGTTAACTTTTATTTGTTAGGTTACACTTTCTTCACCTCTCGCTGTTAATCTCCATGAGTCTGAATATTTACAACATGAGTCTCCCTTCATTCAACATTAGGGCTTTCTGTTTACATGTAACAAGAAAAGTGACAAGGGACTGATCCTTGCCACACCCGGCTTTTGGGAACCCTCAAGGAGAGAGGGGAAGTACTCAATACCACCCTCTGAAATATCTCAGAGAGGAAGGAAAAGAACCATCAACTCCTACAAGGGAGTCAACAATTCATCATACTCGATATTAAAAGATGCTGACAGATCTAATAACATAGGCAAGGATATATTCCGGGCATCCCTTGCCAGGAATATATCATCACCCAGAGATATTAGTATCACCTCTTTGCCATACACAGATGTAAAACATAATTGAAAAAGGTCAATGAATTTTATAGCCTCCAGATGCAACTGGAGCTGCCTCTTCATCACTTTCTCTATGAAATTCCCTAAAAATTGTGCAGCATTTAGCAAAATTGTCAATGTCAGGAGATGGTTTTTAAATCAGGGAACCTGTTTAGGGGCACCCTGCCTTCATCTCAAAGGGCAGTATTAACAGTCCCAGTCAGTAATGGGCCTAGTGCTTGTCTGATAAGCAGGACTGTCACTCACAGGTGAGACATCTAACTCTGCTGAATTCCAAAGATGGAATCACTCCTCCACCTCCATTACATGAATTCTTTAGAAAAGAACATTCCTTATGGATGCAACTTTCCTGAATGTACTAGTCGAGATGTGGGCCCCTAGATGCAAGAGTTCTTGCGTCAGAGTTAAAGAGCACTTGACTTTTGTTGTTGAAGCCCTTGTATAGTTCTATGGGAGTACTTTGTAGTTTGTCCAAATGATGGTGTCTTGATCAGTAGGTAATCTATGTAATATATGACATGAAATATACAAATCCCCTCCAGGCCAAGGCTTGTCATCGAAATGATTAGTATCTTGGAGGCTATGTTTAACTCGAAAATGTTCCTGTTCCATAATAAAACAAAGAAGCAGCAATGAAAAGGGAAATTTATGAGTGAAAATGTTTCTTTGAGATCAACAGCACAATACAATCCCCAGCAGATTGGGACCCAGGGTAAGTGACACACTAAAATATTTATAATGGTCCCTATTGGCCTCTTAAAATCAGTGATCAGCTAGTCTGACTTCCTGCAAAACACAGACCAGAGAATTTCACCCAGTGTTTCCTGTATCAAGCCCTTAATTTCTGGTTGAGCTAGAGCATATCATTTAGAACATCTAGTTTAGATTTAAAGACTTTCATTTAAAGGCGATCAGTTACATCCTGAGCATGTGGACAAGATACACCAGCCAGACACCTGGGAAAGAATTCTCAATAGTAACTCGGAGCCCTCCCCATCTAGTGTCACATCATCGGTCACTGGAGATATGTGTTGCTAGCAGTCAAAGATGGGCTACATTGTAGGCAGCCTCATCAGATTATTCCCTCCATAAACTTATCAAGCTCAGTCTTGCAGCCAGTTAAGTTTTTTGCCCCCATTGTTCCCCTTAGAAGGCTGTTCCAGAACTTCACTCCTCTAATGGTTAGACACCTTCATCTAATTTTAAGCCTAAACTTGTTGGTGGCCAGTTTATGTGTATTTGTTCTTGTGTCCACATTGGCCTTTCCCTCCCTGGTATTTTTCCTTCTGGTGTATTTATAGAGAGTAATCAGATCTCTCCACAGTCTTCTTTTGGTTAGACTAAACGAGCCAAGCTCTTTGAGCCTCCTCTTATAAGATAGGTTTTCTATGCATCTGATCATCCTAGTAGACATCCTCTGCACCTGTTCCAGTTTGAATTCATCTTTCTTAAACATGGAAGACCAAAATTTACCACTATGTTCCAGATGAGGTCTCACCAGAGTGTCCTATAATGGCACTAACACTTCCCTGTGTCTACTGGAAATACCTCACCTGATGCATCCTAGGACTATGTTACCCTTTTTCAAAGCCGCATTACATTGACAACTCGTAGTCATGCTGTGATCAAACAATACAGCCTAGGGTCTTTCTCCTCCTCTGTCACTTCCAACTAATATGTCTCCAGCTTATAGCAAAAATGCTTGTTGTTAGCCTCTAAATGCATAATCTTCCACTTTGCACTATTAAATTTCATCCCATTTCTATTACTCCAATTTTCAAGGTCCTCCAGATCTTCTTGTTTGATATTCTGGTCCTCCTCTGTATTTGCAATATGTTCCAACTTTGTGTCATCTGCAGATTTTATTAGCATACTCCCACTTTTTGTGCCAAGGTCATTAATAAAAATGTTAAATAAGATTGATCCCAAGACTGATTCCTGACAGTTCATCTTCCAGTGTGAGCCATTGTACTCTCCCCTTCAACCAGTTCCTTATCCATCTTTCAATTCTCATATTAATCTCCATCTTCTCTAATTAAAGAAATACTTTCCTATGTGGAAATTTATTAAATGTCTCACTAAAATCCAGGTAGCTTAGATCTGCTGCATTTCCTTTGTCTGACAAATCAGTTATCTTCTCAAAGAAGATCAGATTTGTCTGGCATGATCTACCTTTTGTAAAGTTGTTGTATTTCATCCCAATAACCGTTTACCTCTATGTCCTTAACTCCTCTCTCTTTTAAAAATGTGCTCCATTGATAATGGTCTCATTAATGCTGTATGGAATAGCAATACCAACTCCCTACTTTTACTCACTATTCCCTGCTTATACAGCCAAGAATCACATTGGTAGTCTTAGCTGTATGTCGGACTGGGAGCTCATGCTCAGCTGGTATGCACCATGATGCATTAGTACCTTTCAGAATCCCGGCTTTCCAAAATCAGTGCCCATTCTTGAAAATGTGACCTTCAGTCTTTGTTCCAGATGTATGGATCTTGTATTTAGCTCTATTAAAACGCATATGTGAACCCAGCTTACCACGTGATCTAGATTTCTCCGTAAAATTAAGTTGTCCTTATCATTACTTACTATGCCAGTCATTTTTATGTAATTTGCAAACTTTACCAGCAATGCTTTTATGCTTTCTACCAAATCATTAATATTTAATAGCATTGGGCCAAGAAAAGATCCCTTCAGGACCCTATTAGAAACAGCCCTATTGGCTAATGTTTTCCAATGTATAATGACTTTTTTTCAGATCTGTCAGCCAGTTTTAACCCATTTTAAATGAGCAACTTTGATTTTGGTACAAAATCAGGGATATAAGGGGACATAAGTGTCTGTCCACCCACACTGAATCTTCTGCTCAGATTTGTAGCCCACAGACGCTTGCAAGCATACCAGAGGCACGTAACACACTTTGGGTGCTATATAAACAATAAATAGAGAGTTGTTGTTACAATGACAAGTAATTTTTCCTGTCAGTGGCTTTAACTTTGTCATCAAAGCTAAACATTTTAAAACGCTATTTGAAACGCCAATTTAACTGCTGAATGTAGAGCATATGTTAATATACTTTTCTCCACATACAGTAGTGTATGATAAACGTTACCAGATTTTCTTACTATTCCTATTTTATGCTACTAAATGCTAAGATAAATGGGTCCACTGAAAATGTATTTCCTTTGGAGGACGCAATCTGCAGGCCACGCGTGTAATATGCAGAAATCGTTATGTGTAGGGGTAAATAGCAAGAGCCAACTTTATTAAATCAGAATCTAGATGGACAAAATAAACCATAGCAACGTAAAATTTTAATGTAGATGTTGCTGGAAAATAAAAGGAAGGTATTAAAATATATTTTGAAAGAATAATACAATGTATTCCTTTTGTCACGTAATTCAGTAATTCACATCACAGCTGGGCTCTGATAACAAGCTTTGTAATAATTGTATACTTTTGGCAAGCATCTGATAGGTGTGTAAAAGAGTGTCCAATTCTTCACTCACTCACACTAGCTTTACACCAGTGTAACAAGAATTGATTTCAGTGCAATGACTCCTGATTTGTATTTATGAAAGGGAGATCATAATTTGGCCCTAAGACTGAAACATCACCGTGAGGACAATTACAGATGTCATCTGAGTTTTGAATCCTAAGATCCCTTCCAAACCCCAAATTAATAATTTTGGAAATGCTCAGTGATACAGAGTGAAATCCTGGCCTCATTGAAGTCAATGGCAAAATATCCATTGATTTTAATGGGACCAAGACTTAATTGATAATCTCTTTATTATATCTAAATGTCATAGGGGACATTTTCAAAGACATGAATAGGAGTCAGGCATCCAACTCCCATTGACTTTCAAGCAATATACCCTGGAAGAGTTTTGTACCTTGTTTAGTTAGAGACAATACTGGCAAACAGCAAAGGTGTAGGCAGTGCCACAAAATTTCTTGATCCACAAACAACTCTTTGCAAAATGAGTAGAACATTGGAAAGCATCAAAATCTTAAGCTTTTGGGATTATAGTTAGCAAATAATATGAATTTATTACTTGAGAGTATTTTGTTGTTGTAAAGAGTTAATTTCTTCAAACAAATAACTTCAAGATTTTGAGCCTGACTTTCCCCTGAGTCACATAATGGGAATCACACCTGTGCACTGTGTATATACTTGAGAGTAAAACTAGTAAACAAACGTAAAGGGAGGCATCCACAAGCAAATGTGGATAATGGGCTTTTTCTACAATAATTCATGGGCATTGGTAGGTGAGGGATGGATTTGTGTCAAGCTTGAAGTTCCATGAAGAACAAATAAATAATAGGTGAACACTGCATAGTACCAGGCAAGTTATAAAAGCTACTGCAATTGGGTAGAAAAAACAGTTTGTCAAATCTTTGGGTTTGTGAGATTTTGTGTTTTTTTTATGCTAGCAGGATTATTATCTTTAAAAAATATAATTGCATTGAAATGTATCCTTTCTTTAAAGACTAGATAATTGTATTGAAAAGACCTCACATAAAGTCTCCTTGGCATAGAATGCAGTATTGGAGCTTTGCTGACAGAGCCATATTCTGACACTGGTTTTTATGTAAAACTCCCACTGATTTCCATGAGTGCTTCACATCTGGAACAATGGCAGGATGTGTCCCAAAATGGGGATAACACCTGAAAAACTTTAGAGAAACCCAGCAGTCTGTGGACCTGAGAACATCACAAAACTGCTTTACAGAATTATGTTATCAGCAAGGGCCAGATCCTACAAATGAGCCCCACATCTGCCCAGGGCTCCCCATCAACTTCAGTTTTGAAGCTTTCAAAGGGAGTTAAGTGGGATGAGGACCTTGGGCTGGGCCTCTGGAGAGGGGCAAATTACACTCTTAAGGCAGGATCCAACTGTAATGTGACTAATATTTTTCCTTCAACGTTTGTATTGAAAGTTAAATATTCACCTGTTTCTTAGAACTAGAAATATTATTAGGTTATTTATTGTTTTTAAAAAATCATGTTAAAATGAGATACTAGAAAGGTCAAAATAGGCTGTGTGAATTATCTTTTTGGAAAAGAAATTAATTCCCAGATTTTTTTCTATTAGCATATTTATGAATTGTCCTTAAAATAGCGCTTATATCATCAATTAGCTGTGCTGTGTTAGGTTCTTTCCATCAGGTTTTTTTCTCTGAACCACCTCTTATAGATTCCCCAGAACAATATTCTTTTTTTTGAAAAAAGCAAAAATACAAAGGCTGGGAGCTTGCACTAGCTCAAACCATATTTTCTACAAAGTCCACCCTTCTAAAATGTTTTTCTAAGCTTTAAACTGTGTGTGTTCCAGATGACTTTAACCAACTCTTGCTCCATAGTGTATCACAAATTAACTCAAGGAGGCATTATTTCAAATAGCACTGATTTCACTGTTTAAATAGAATGTTATATCAAGAAAGTAGCTTTTTATATAGTAAAACAAAGATAATAATAAACTAATTCTCATCAGTCAAAGGGATTTATTACTGTTGCGTTCATAAAAACAGATGAACGGTTTTGATGATGTTGCTGTTGCTAGTCCCTAGCTAGTCACTATGCTCATCCTGCTTAGATAACAGAATATGTCAATATAGAGGGTCAAAGGAATAAGGAACTATGTTATATATAGGAATAAAATGATGTTATAAGAGAGAGTTTCATCTAAAAACTCTTGTTTAAACCAAGTTCCAAAACAGAAAACGAAGATCCCAAACTTTCTGTATGCCTTCTTAGAATAGGACAGATTTGCTAATAAATCTAGAAGTGAACAGGAAAGAAGAAAGGACTGCTTATAGTCTAAAATATGCTAAGATGTTCGCAGCACCTGGCATGGCTTAAAACTAAATTGCGTTATCTTATTGTAGGTTCAGAAAACTGTCTTGAACAGAAGCTGAGAACACCTCGTCGACGATGTCAGCAGCCCAAAATGCTGAATAGCCCTGAGGACAACATGTACTATAACCAGTTAAATGTGAGTTCAAAGTAGCAATAAAGCTGTTTTACTGGCTTTGTTTCCAGTTAATAATTTGGTTATTAATACCTGTTCCAGCCCCTCCAGTCCCACCCCCACGTTCTTTTGCTCTCGTCTTGAACATGTGCTTATGCTCTTTATCTGTTGCTTTCATGTCAGGATGTCTGCCTTCACGGTGAATAATTGATGTGGTTTATCAAAGACGAGCAAGATGCATGCTTCATCAGGCTCACTTGAGCCCTTTGATCAAAAAAATTATGCTGTGACTTCTGATATTATCAGCATCTGCTTGCATTCAACACAAAATCACTTTGAATTAAAAATTAACGACTTGCTGCTTTGCTTTGACTGTGTGTTCTTGGCCCTCTCCACAGGGAACTCTAGAATATCAAGGGAGCAAGAGAAAGCCAAGAAAACTTGGGTAAATATCTATCTTCTTAGTTCTAAGCAACTGTAAACAGAAGAAGTCCTTTGTGATATTACAGAAAATGGAAAAACTTTCTAGAGAGGTTTCTAAAAATAAACAATTACCATATCTCTGTGCATTGACATTGGACATTTTCTACATAAGCAAATATAAAACATGTATCTATTACTGTCTGCAAACACTAGAACTGGCTCTTACAAAATATTCTCCCCAACTCTCTCATAGTACAAGTCAAACACATTTTAGCTTCCTCTTTTTAAATAAACAAATTTAGTCATAGTAAAAGTTGCTGGACTTAGAGTCTTTGAAGTTGAAACCCATTAGCCTAGAACAAGCATAACATGGACAAAAGCCATGCAGGCTTCCTTTCACCACCTTAGCAATATGCTTCAGCCCTACCTCAGGAGGGACCAGTTCTCAGAGAAGGCAGAAAGGGGAGATTGTTCCTTGCCCACTAGCTCTCGGCTAAGACTGCCACCAATGGTGCTAATTAGTATCATTTGTAATGTGGATACTTTTCACCAGGAGGTGGGCAGAGATCACTAGTGCATTTCACAAAAGCCACCACCCATCAGTAACAAATTTCTTGTATTACTGACGTGTGCAGCAACCAGTGCACAGCAAAGACATATTAATGAACATTCATTCAGTGACACCCGCACCTTTTCTTTGATGCATTTTTACCCTTTTTTACTCATTTTCTGCACATAGTTATATAAGTGACTTTCTTTTGTTTACAACAGTGTTCACGGAAAGCGAAGGTCTTGTGGATACTAATGCAAGTGGGGTTTGTGAGAAGGTTCAAACCAGAATTGTTTGCATGGCTGTCTTGGTATCTCTTTGAGTTACCTCCTCCAGTTTATAAAAATCTGTCCCCCAGTCAGGGAGCAGAAATAATACTGTGTGATTTTAGTGTCCAATCATACATCATGAGAAGCTAAGGACACATTTGGAGCAAATAGGGCCTGATCCAAAACCCACTGAAGATAGTGGGCTTTGGATCAGGCCCATCGTTCACAAACAAATGTTTGCCTATGGAGTTCGAACAATTCTGAATAATGAACATATTTGTAAATATCAAAGTCTGTGTGTGGAAAATTTTCAATCAGACAAAAATGCTACATTTGTGAAATAAAATACTTGCTACAAATAATTGGTCTGACTGTACTTCAGACCTAGAGATGAAAGGCTGTGTGACCTGTTACCAATTCTTAGAGCCATTCAGTTCCCACAGAGAGATTTAAAGCACTGAAAAAGTGGCAGCAAGATTGAGAGAAGTAAAAAGGCTGCATCTTGTTAACAAAATCATCCCATCTTTTCCCCTTCTTGCATTAACACTTTTTCAGTGTCATTTCACCATCCATAGAGAGGTATATTTCTTAAGGTTTTGCAGAACTTCTTTGTACTTTTTATTTTATATACTTAATAAAAATTGTTTGCTTTATGTTTTATTTCAAAGTCAAATCAAAGTGCTTGATGGGGAGGATGAATATTACAAATCATTGTCAGCTGTTGAATCTATCATTGAAGATGACTCACTCAACTCTCCATCTCCTCTTTCCTCAAGAGAAGCGTCTTTTGCTCAGAGCTGAACTTCACTATTTACGCTTTGGTCTAATGCTGGTAAGAGTAATTGCACATGTTTAGCAATGCTGGTCTGCATGTGTGTTTGAGAAACAGACAGACATAGTTGCAGCTAATGAAGCCTCTTCAAAATTAGACCCTGATTCTGTAAACACTACCCACCTGAGTAGTCCCATTTAACTTTACTCATACAAGGAGTCCTGCTGAAGTCAATAAAGTTACTTATAGGTGTAAATGTTTGCAGGTTCAGGCCCTAAATAGGCATCCCTTCTAAAACAGGATATAATTTTAAACCCAGCAGAATGGCACTGCAGAACTGGGACTTTCCATTAACGTTCAGCGTAATTTGGGGTCATAGTAAAAAATATTATATATCATATAGGCCTTTCAGTATTTCATATGGTTTTTTAAAATATAATGAATTAACACAATAAAAAGCATTGTGTAAAACCATTTAAAATACTGAATTTATCTGATAAGATAGTATTTAATGAGAGACCGTTTAACACAAGTTTAGTAATGTTCATACTTTCCATGGAAGAGTTACCAAAAATAGTGGGAGTGCTGAGACCATAGAACCAAACTGTAAACCCTGAATATAATGGAAACCACTTCAAATCAGGGGGTGCGGCAGTACCTAGTTCCAGCACCTATGAGTCAACATAGTTTTTAAAACAAATTGATACAAAATAATTTAGTGTATCATTTTATAGTGTACTTTTGACTAAAACACAAGACTGGGTATCAGGAGAGCTGGGTTCCCTTCTGAGATCTACATAATCTTAGATAAATTATCTAAGATCTCTGTGATGCAGTTTCCTCGTATGCAGAATATGGATAACATTTCCTTTCCTCTCAGGGGTGTTGTGAAACTTAATTCATTTAGGGTGAAATTCATTGTCCATTTAAGTCAAAGAGGTTTAAGCACGTCTAAATTTAGCATATGCTAACATGTATAGGAACATAGGAACTGCCATAATTGCTCAGATCCAAGGTCCATCCTGGCTAGCAGTACCCTGTCTCCAACGGTCAGCATCAGAAGATTCAGAGCAGGATGTATGAACTTTGTAGTAGGTAGCTGGTGTGTGATCCACCCCCCATGTTCCATCTCATCCTAATCTCAGATATTTAGGTATTACCTTAAACCCTGAAGATGAGGTTTAATATCCCTTTTACAGAATTATAATATCATTAATTATGATAACTCTGGATATTCTTGATATCAATACTCAAACCCCTTTTTTAATCTTAAGTTCTTGATCTCAATAATTTCCTGTTGCAGTGAATTCCATAGTATAATTACCCATTATATGAAAAAGTATTTCCTACATCAGTTTTGAATTTCACACCTTTTAGTTTAACTGAATGTCCCCTTGTTCTTGTGTTATGAGATGAAGGAACAGAAGGTCCCAATCTCCCTTCTCTAGACCAGTCATTATTTTGTGTTCTTTTATCATGTATCCTGTTATTCCTCTCTGTTCGAAGGTAAACAATCCCAAACCTTTCAATTTCTCTTTATTGGAGACTTTTCAGTGCCCTTAAGCATTCTTGTTATCCAGATGAGACCACACCACTGATTTACATAAAGGTGTTATAATAGTTTCTGTAGGATTTACCATCTCATTTCTTATCCGTCCTAAAATCTTGTTTGCTTTTTGACCACAGCTGCACATTGATGGGAGGTCTTCATTGAGCTGTCAACACCGAGATCCCTTTCTTCAGCAGATACCTTTAATTTAGAACCCTTTAAGATGTCTGAGTAGTTTAAATTTTCCTCTCCAGTGTGCATTACTTTGCATTTACTGACATTGAATTCCATTTGCCACTGTGTTGCCCAGTTACCTAATTTGTTTAGGTATCTCTGAAGTTTCTCACAATCATCTACGGTCCTAACTAACCTAAATAACTTTGTAAATTAAACAACACATGACCTAGTGGATAACCACAGGACAGCTCACTATTAACCTGATACCAGGATGAAAACTAACCATTTAATTTTACTCTTTGCTTTCTGTCTTCTAGACAGCTTTTGATCCATGACAATATTTTGTCTCTCACCATACTCTTCTATGCAGGACCTTGCTGAGGGCCTTTTGGAAGTCTAAATAAATAATATGAACCAGGTCTCCTTTATCCACTACTACATTGACAGGTTTAGAGAATTCTAAAAATTTGTGAGACATGATTTTCCTTTGTAAAACTGTGCGGACTACTCTTTGTACAAATGCTGTGCTGAATTGGGGCCACAGAGCCATAACTCCTTCAATTAAGGGCTGAGAGAGTCTCAGGCTTTGTCTGCACTGGAAAGAATTTGCCAGCTATAGACAGAGGTGAAAGTAAGCCAGTACGGTACGGGTGCAGCGTACCGGTAGGAGCCGGTACATAGCCGACCATACTGACAGAGCCGCTGATGAGAGGCCCAAAAGGGGCAGCTTCCCCGGTGCCTGGCAATTTACAAGGGCCCAGGGTTTCTGGCAGCAGCCAGAGCCAGTGGCCCTTTAAATCACCACCAGAGTCCTGGGGTTCCCGGCCGCCGCTACAGGGGCAGGGGTAAGAATGGCAGGCATAAGCCTTCCCATTCCCCTGTCTGGACAGAGCCTGACTAAGCCTTCATCGGGCTCAAAACAGACATTTTGAAGGTACGCCCGAGGACAGAGCACTTGTCTCAACGCCAGATCCTTCCCCTTGTTTTTGAACCGTCTATCCCACTTCTACCGTAGGGTTCCTGTGGTGATTTAAAGGGCCTGAGGCTCCCAACCACCACTACTGCTATCGCACCAGCAGCCAGAGCCCAGGCCCTTTAAATCGCTGCCCTGGGATAGCGACGGCAGCTGGGAGCCTCAGGGCTCCAGTGGCAATTTAAAGGGTCCAGGGTTCCAGCCCTTTAAATTGCCGCTGGGAGCCCTGGGCCCTTTAAATCACCTCCAGGTCATGCTGAAAGGCTGGCTGGGAGAGTCTGGCCCCAGTCCCGCCCCTTCTACCCAAGCCTCCCCCCTTCCGGTTGAGCTGCCCCCCCTTTCTCAGGACCCTGGCCGCCCTGCGTACCGTTAAGTCCCTTAAGTTACTTTCACCAATGGCTATAGCTGTACTGGTAACCATCCTAGTGGGGATGCAGTTTATGCCAGTTTCCTGAATAAAAGAAGCTACACCAGCAAAAGGACTTTATAACTGGTATAACTGCATCTTCACAGAGCTTCTGCTGCCATAACAATGTCCTGTCTTCAGTGAACATGGAGAACAATTAATCATCGTCCTTTTTATAATAGCCCTTAACATATTTGAAGACTTTGATTGGGTCCCTCAATCTTCTTTTTTCAAGATAAAACATGTCCAGTTTCTTCAATCTTTCCTAAAGCTTTGGGGTAGGAAAAGGGAGGCAGCCAGGGAGTCTAGCAAAAGCCTCAAGTCTCTCCTAGTGGTCGCAGTACTGCTCCTGCAGTCTGGCGTATGAGGCTGAGTGAAAAGTCAGAAGGTTGAAAAGGAATATTTCCCATTCATGTTCTTGTCTTCATTCTCCATCAAAAACCTGACAGAATGGCTGGCAGGATCAAAGGCCAAAGAGTTGAAAGCAATGGGCCATGACCTTGGATTATGGAGAACACTGAATGTGTGAGGGTGCTTGTTAGAATCTTTAAAGTACAGATAGTTCTGAATGAGAACATGTGGGCAGCTGCAAATGAGTTCGTGACATCCATAAGTGCAGTACAAATATGGCTGGTAATTAATACGATGGATGGATGTTTGTTTCCCTCTCTCCAGGAATCTCTTGGATGCCCATCAGCCTATTTCCATCTCTCTAAAATTTGTCATGAATGAGCATCCTTTGTACTATCTCAAGAGAAAACAATTTCTTGAGATAATTTGCTAAGGCTCAAAGTGCTAGAATTTATGAGAAGTCAGAATGGGAAATAAAACTGTCTTGAAGAAAGTCACGTGAAAGTGTGGGCTCCCCTACTGACTTAGGTCACAGGACCCTCAAAAATATATGGTTTCTTCATAGTGCAATTGTTTGTGTCTCAAAGACATTCATAAAAAAGCAGTTTTAAAAGTAGTTTTATGTATTTTTAAATGCAGAAAGCCAGGACATATGACTGTAATCCACATTATTGTCACAGGCAGTTTAATTATAGGTTGTCAATTGTATATTATTTGGTGGTAGCCAAGCTTTGCACATAAGTAACAGGGAACAAAAATCATAAACTCAATATGTTTATAATTCTATCATTACACCGAATATTGCCCTAGCTCAACTAAGCACATAAACCCATTTTTAATTTTAAGCATGTCTGTAATCCCAGCTCTATTCAACAAAGCTCTTAAACCCATGTTTAGATGCTTTGCTGAACTGGGGCCTTGGTCAGCGAAAGCTGTGTCAAGGCATTAAATTGTAAAACACAAGGAAGACACTTAACAGTTTTTTCTGTTATTAAGCATAAGCATTTACTAATCTTAGATCTTCTGGCATTCTTTTTAAAGGATGGTATGCCATAGTCTTCTTTGAGTGATTGCTCGTATCGATTCCAGTTAGGCATGTGCACGCTGCGTGCAAAGTCGTCGGAAAGTTTTTCCCCTAGCAGCACCCATCGGGTTGGCTGCAGAGCCCCCTGGAGTGGCACCTCCATAGTGCTCTATATATGACCCTGCCGACCCAATGCCTCCTCAGTTCCTTCTTACCACCAGAGATGGTCATTGGAACTGTGGCATCTTGCTTTGCAAGCTCTCCACGTTTCCCTAGCTTCTCTTTTGGACTGTTTGTATTTTGTAGTTGTTTAGTTCTTAGCGCTGCAGACTTGGCAGCGTGCACCTTGTCCTCAGGGATACCTGTGCGGCTTAGTTCATGTCTGCAAGCCTCGGGGCTCTCATCTGAGGTTCAGCAAACTATGCAAGACCTATCCTTTGACGAGGTGGGCCTATCTGCCAAACAGACTGACTCCAGACTACATAGCGTCAAAGACTCCAGAGCGACAATGAAATCTTTGGGTATTCATACCCCTGCAACCCAACAAAAGCCCTTTAAGCCCCAATCGCTGCAACAGCACCTGTATCCTCCTTGGCTGAGGCCGGATATTTACAGGGGCAGGGGTAAGAATGGCAGGCATAAGCCTTCCCATTCCCCTGTCTGGACAGAGCCTGACTAAGCCTTCATCGGGCTCAAAACAGACATTTTGAAGGTACGCCCGAGGACAGAGCACTTGTCTCAACGCCAGATCCTTCCCCTTGTTTTTGAACCGTCTATCCCACTTCTACCGTGCTTGGTCCCAAATAACATCAGACCACTGGGTTCTTTGCACGGTGGAAGTGGGATATTCTCTCCAGTTCTGCTCCTACCCTCCCTCCCACACCCCTTCCCTATCCCTCTTCAGGGACCCTTTAATGAGCAACTCCTTAACCAGGAGGTGCAGGCGCTCCTCCCCATAGGAGCAAGGGAGGAGGTTCCTCGGGATCTCAGGAGCAAGGGATTCTATTCCCTCTACTTCCTAATCCCCAAAGCCAAGGGGGGGTCTAAGACCGATTATAGACCTGGGAGGACTCAACAAGTTCATGGTAAAGTTGAAGATCCGCATGATTTCCCTCAATACAATTATCCCTTCTCTGGATCTGGGAGACTGGTTTGCCGCCCTCTACATGAAAGGTGCATACTTTCACACAGATGCTTTCAAGGTTCACAATCAACCAAAAACATTATCAGTTCATGGTCCTTCCCTTTGGCCTGTCGACGGCCCCACCAGGGTTCACCAAGTGCATGTCGGTGTCAGGGCTGCCCAAATGATTCAGGGGGCCTAGGGCACAGCAATTTTGGGGGCCCCTTCCATAAAAAAAATTGCAATACTATATTCTCGTGGGGGGCCCTGTGGGGCGTGGGGCATATTGCCCCACTTGCTCCCCCACCACGGGTGGCCCTGGGAAAAATAAACCTTCCACATCTCGGCACAAACCCAGTTTTGAGAAAACTTCTTTACAAGGTATCACTGGTTCTCAGCATCAGCTAGTGCTAAAAGGCACTAAAGCTCATTAAAAGAGTTGGACAAATATTTTCCATCAAAACTTTTTTTGGATCGAAAACTAGGGGTTTTTAAAAAGCAGAAAAAAAATCATGGACAATGTCTGCTTTCCTTCAAAGTTTGTTGTGGGTTTTTTTATTGAAAACCTGAAATTAGTCTGCCAAAACCTGAATATGGTTTGGGGTTTCAGAAGTATGTGGCCAAATATTTGCTGCTTGCTGTGTTTGATTGTTTAAAGAAACAATAAAAAAAAATTCTGCTTAAAAAAAATCCAAAACTTTTGAACCACCTCAGCTTGTGACCAAACGCCTGAGCCCATCCAGTCAGATTTTTTTCCAGATTTCTGATACTCTGCCGCCTTCCTTGACTCATATCTGTCTCCATAACTTTAGATTCATTTAGCTTAGAACATAAGAACAGCCATACTGGGTCAAACCAAAGGTCCATCCATCCTAGTATCCTGTCTACCGATAACGGCCAATTCCAAGTGCCCCAGAGGGAACCTAACAGGTAATGATCAAGTGATCTCTCTCTTGCCATCCATCTCCACCCTCTGACAAACAGAGGCAAGGAACACCATTCCATACCCATCCTGGCTAATAGCCATTTATGACTTAACCACCATGCATTTATCTAATAGAAAAGCTAACAGCTTGGCTCAACCTGCTGAATGAGCTTTAGAGTAGGGAAGGCTGTGCCTCCCAAACAGCCTGGCCCTGCCCCCTATCCGACCCCCATCCACTTCCTGCCCCCCGACTGCCCGCCCCCCTCAGAATCCCTGACCCATCCTGCTCCTTGTCCCCTCACCGTCCCCCAGAGACACCCCCCAACCATCACCCTGGGACCTCACCCCTGCTCCCTGTCTCCTATCCACCCCCCCACACTGAGTCCTGACCCCCAGAACGCCCACAATCCACCCCCCCATTTCCTGTCCCCTGACTGCCCCCACAACCTCTTCCCCTTCCTGTCCCCGGGACTCCCTGCCCCTTATCCAACCCCCCCCCGACTCCCCCCTCACCCAGAGCCTCAGCACACCATATCCAGGAGCATCCCATAACAGCTGCACACCATGGCTCCGACGGGGCTCCTGAGCTCCTCCCCGCTCAGAACTGCGTGGTAAGGGGGCGGACCCGAGAGCTCCAATGGGGCCCAAGCTCCCTCCGCTCAGCCTGGAGCTCGCAGCCCCACCCCCTTACCACGCAGCTCTGAGCAGGGAGAAGCTCAGGCCCTGCCAGAGCCATGGTGTGCAGCTGTTCAGGGACGCTCCTGGATGTGCTGAGGCTCGGGAGAGGGGCGGAGGCAGGGTCAGGGCGGGAGCCTTGGCCGTTCTCGTGGGGGCCCCTGTGGAGCCCGGGGCCTGGGACAAATTGCCCCACTTGCCCCCCTCCGCGTATGGCCCTGGTCAGTGATAGCAGCCTTCCGCCAAAGGAGGCAGGTGCAGGTTTACTCTTACCTCAACAATTGGCTGCTCATGGGGCACCCCAGAGAGCAGGTGGAGTCGCAGGTCTGTATGGCCACATCCACAGTCAAGAGACTGTGTCTCCGCAATGTGAACAAGTCAACCTTGTCACCAACCCAGAGAATAGAGTTTATCGGAGCAGTGTTGGACTTGGTCCAGGCAAGAGCACGTCTGCCAGAGTCCCAATTCCAAGCCACGGCGAGCATCATTCAATGCATGAGAGAGTACCCAACCACTATAGCAAGGAATTGCCTCAGTCTCCTCGGTCACATGGAGGCCTGCTCATACGTGCCAGGCTGAGACTCAGGCCTCTGCAGAGGTGGCTCGCTTCAACATACCACCCGTGGCATGACAGCCTGGGACTAGCGGTCATTGTGCTGCAGCAGGTGCTAGAGTCGCTCCAGTGGTGGCTCGATGCTCAAATAGTCTGCGAAGAAATCCCCTTCAGAAGCCCTTATCTGTCCTTATCTCTAGTTACGGATGTGTCAGCTCCAGGTTGGGGCGCACATCTGGGAGATCTCCGAACACAGGGCCTCTGGTCACAGGATGAGCTCTCTCTCCATATCAATATCAAAGAGCTCACAGTGGTGCAACTTGCATGCCAGGCCTTTGAGTCTCGTCTGCAAGGCCAGCATGTGGCAGTCCTGACAGACAACACCACTGCAATGTTTTAAATCAGCAATCAGGGTGGAACCCAGTCCTCACCCCTCTGTCAGGAGGTTCTCAGACTCTGGGAATTTTATATAGCCCATTCCATTCACCTGGAAGCATCATATCTGCCAGGAGTCCAGAACATACTGACGGACCACCTCAGCAGGGCCTTCCACAGCCACGCATGGTCCATCCGGCCAGATGTTATTCACTCCATCTTCCAGAGGTCAAGGTCATACTCAAGGTCCACAGAGACAGGGCAGAGATCATTCTGGTGGCACCAGCATGGCCTTGACAACACTGGAACACCACGCTTCTGGATCTGTCAGTCGACACCCCAGTCACGTTGCCGCTCCTCCCCGACTTGATCACTCAGGACCAGGGTCACCTATATCACCAAGACCTCCGGTCCCTCCGCTTCATGGTTGAACACTATGGAGCTCCTGTGCTTGGAGCAGGTAAGGGAGGTCTTACTCGGCAGCAGAAAGCCCTCCACAAGGACCACATACCTGGTGAAGTGGAAGAGGTTCACTTGCTCGTGTGACCAATGTCATATGCCCCCACTTCAAGTGCTGTTACCTCTTATTCTGGAGTATCTTCTGCACCTGAAACAGCAAGGCCTGACAGTGTCATCTGTAAAGGTACACCTAGCAGCTATCTTGGTTTTCCACCCTGGAGTCTCTGGATGCTCCGTCTTCGCCAACCCCCTGGTTGGACAGTTCCTCAAGGGTCTGGACCATCTACATCCCCAGATTAGACAGCCTGTTCCCTGGTGGGACCTTAATTTGGTCCTCTCCAAATTATTGTGGTCCCATTTGAGCTGCTGGTGACTTGCTTCCTTCTCTACCTATCATGGAAGGTAACCTTCCTAATTGCCATCACATCAGCAAGAAGGGTGTCGGCGTTAAAGGCCCTTACCTCCAACCCACCATATACAGTTTTCCACAAGGACAAGGTGCAGCTCAAACCCCACCTGGACTTTCTTCCAAAGGTTGTGTCACATTTCCATACCAGCCAAAACACATTCCCGCCTGTTTTTTATCCAGAGCCTCATGCCAGTAGCTATGAAAAGAGGCTGCACTCTCTGGATGTTTGGCGGACGCTAGCCTTCCAAATTGAGCTCACTAAGCTGTTCAGGAAGTCGAACCAGTTGTTCATAGTGGTGGCAGACTGGATGAAAGGACTCCTGGTCTCATCTCAAAGAATATCTTCCTGGATCATGTCCTGCATCCGCATGTGCTACAAGCTGGCCAAGACACCAGCGCCTGCACTTAGAGCACACTCCACAAGGGCACAGGCCTCATCAGTGGCGTTCCTGGCCCAGGTTCCAATACAAGAAATCTTCAGGGCAGCAACTTGGTCCTTGGTGCATATGTTCACCTCTCATTACTCCAGCATGCCAGAAATGATGCAGCTTTCTGCAGAGCAATGCTCCAATCAGCGATTCCATAACTCTGACCCCATCGCCTAAATAAGGCTTGGGAGTCACCTAATTGGAATCGATATGAGCAATCACTCAAAGAAGAAAAAAGAGTTACTCACTTTCTTGTAACTGTTGTTCTTCAAGATGTGTTGCTCATGTCCATTCCAAACCCACCTGCCTTCCCCTCTGTCGGAGTAGCCGGCAAGAATGAACTGAGGAGGCACCAGGTCGGCAGGGTCATATATACAGTACTATGGTGGCACCGCTCCGGGTGTTCCACAGCCAATCCGATAGGTGCAGCTAGGGGAAAAACTTTCCGACGACTGTGCATGCAGCGCGCGCACACCTAAATGGAATGGATATGAGCAATCACTCAAACAACAACAGTTAAGAGAAAGTGAGTAACCATTTTTCTCCCAGTGAAATTGCTTGCAGAATAAAGTAGTATTAACTATGGGTGAAGCTAGCAGAAGCTAACCCCAAATGATTGGATTTACAACATTAAGCACTGATTACTGAATACTCTAATAGCGAGCCATTCTGGAAATGTAATTGGATAAGAATTGTGTCCACAGCAAGTCTGTTCTTCCTATTACTTTTGTACCCTGTCCTCCCTTCTCCACCTGCTTCTCTGTCACATCCACCTGTGTATTGTTTTCTAGATTTTAAATCTTTTGGAGTAGGGACTGCCATTTACTTCCTGTTTGTGCACTGACTAGGAGAACAGGGGAATGGGGTCCCAATGACGTGGCTGAGGCATCTAGGCACTACCATAATATTAATGTTTTGTAATAATAATAATAATGCAGTGCCCAATAGACATAAATATAGCTGCCTACATCTCTGCATCCTCCCCCAGATGTATATTGCTCACTACATCTACATGTAGGTTTAGTGCCTAGAGACCTCAGAAGGGTAACTTCCTTCTCATCCTTAATTTAGTGCACTCACACACTTTCGTTTCATGGTTTTGCTGTTAAGGGCCACATCCTCAGCTGCTGTCAATCAGTGTATCTACACTGAAGTCAGCTAAAAACTTGAGATTTTGTTGTCACTGACTGTCCGATTTCATTTGCTCAGGCTTGTTCTGTTCACAGTGAAAGGGGCAGGGTATTGCACTGCTCTGAAGAAACACTGTCTCACATTGCTGCAGTCTTGAACAAAAGCTGCTTTTTCAAAGAACCACCATGCAGGGTCAAATCCTGCAGGCCGGGAGTGGGGAGCCTTGCAGGGAGGAAGTTCTGTGGCATCCTATCCATCACGAGACCAGACCCCATCAGCTGTTTGGGAGTTCTCATCTTGTTTCATTGCTGGGAGAGAAGAGGTTTCTCAGCCCTCCCACTGTTGTCCTAGCTGAACCTGCTCCCCCATAGGGAGCTTGGCAAAGAAACCAACTCCCTGGTGGCCCCACTGCCTTATATGGACATGGGAAGGTAGAGTCTGATTCTGCTTCAAGGTGAAAAGGTGGCCTGTGTATGCAGGACTCAGCTCTATAGTGGCTATGAGGAGGTAATTGAATCTTCCCCCTCAGGATTCAATTACTGTTCCATGAGTGCAGAGCTCTGATGGGGCTTTGGAGCTGCTGAGCAGAAGGGTCAAGAACTGGCCCAGGCTACTCCACCCCAGCTATCAAACAAAATGCATGCAGAATTACGTTCCAGTTCTGATATATGTATTCTTGTATTCTCTTGAGGTATAGAATATTTCATTACATTAACAGATGCACAGCCTTTTCTCCTGGGGTCCTCCCAACAGTTAACCCAGCAATCTCATATCATTAACCAGCAGACCAGATGGATTTCTCAATCCCACATTGATTGATAAATAACTGACCCTCATCCCTGACGTTCCTAACAGTAAATATCCCCCTCAAAAAAATGTCCCCCTCAAATTGTCCTCCCACCAAGTACATGGGAGAAAAAATGGACCATGCAGTGTGACCAAGGGTGTTAATAGATCTGAGCTTAGATGGACCAAGGGGAGAAATGAATGACGCTGAGTTCCAGAGTCAAGTATCTTCCCAGCCACTCTCTACACTTTATACCAGAGAAACTCCAGCTTGAGTGCCATTGCTGATCGCACCTCTGGCTTTTTGGCCATGGTTGGACTTGTGGTTAAGGTACTGGCCTGGGAGGCAGGAGATCTGTGTTCAATACCCAGTTCTGTCACAGATTTTGTCTGGGACTTTGAATGAGTCATTTAGTCTCTCTGTGCCTCAGTTCCCCATCTGTAAAATGAGGATAATTACTTTCTCCCATCTCTTGTCTTGTCTTCTCTATTTTAATTGTAAGCTCTTTGGAGCAGGAGCTGTCTCTTACTGTATCTTTATATAGTGCCTTGCACAATGGGGCAATATTTGTTCATTCTCTGCTCACATTAGGGGCTGGGAGGTCACTTAATAAGATATTTTAGTATTGTAAAATGCTTGGAGAGGATGTACATCAGTCATTTAAGACAGGTGTCCTTTAACACAGGTATCACCATATTTTTAAAATGAAAATATCACAGGGTTCTGAGTTGCCTGGAAGGAAATGAATGGATATCTTTATATAATAACCATTATTTTATTCTATTATACGTATGATAAGTCTGGTTGTTTGTTTTCAGGGCCAGATTAACACAGGGGCTGGCTTTAGGGGCTGGTTTTAGGGGCTGCAGCCCAGGGCCCCGGTGTAAGGGGCGCCCCGGCACAGCAGTGCTCAGGCAGGCTTACCTGCATGCTGTGGCCCCACACCACTCCCAGAAGCAGCCTGATGCTGGCACATCTCTGCAACCCATGGCAGGGGGGAGGCGGCTCCGCACTACCCCTGCCCCCAGGACTGTCCCCACAGCTCCAATTGGAAACTGGACAATGAGATCTGCGAGGACAGCACTTGTGGGTGTGGGCAGCACACTGAGACACGTTGTCCTCCTTCCCCTAGGGGCGCGCAGAGATGTGCCAGCAGCCATCCACTTCCGGGAGTGGCGTGGGGCCACGGCATGCATGCAGGCAACCTGTCTGAGCCCTGCTGCACCACCGGCCGAGAGCTGCTTGTGGTAAGCACTTCCCAGCCAGACCCTACACCTCATACCCCCTCCTGCACCCAAACCCCTTGCCCCAGATCAGAATCCCCTCCTGCACCCTAACTCCCTCCCAGAAAGAAACTAATATAACAGCTGTTCTAAGGTAAGAAGTAGGCTATTTTGAATTAACTTAACTATATTATGTGTGTTTTAAGACTGAAATGTAACCGCAGAATGACTTTATGTTAATTAAAAGTAGGGCTGTCAAGTGATTAAAAAAATTAATTGCACGATTAATCACACTGTTAAACAATAATAGAATACCATTTATTTAAACATTTTTTTATGTTTTCTACATTTTCAAATATATTGATTTAAATTACAACACAGAAAACAAAGTGTACACTACTCACTTTATTTTTATTACAAGTATTTGCACTGTAAAAAAAAATAGTATTTTTCAATTCACCAAATACAAGTACTGTAGTGCAATCTCTTTATCATGAAAGTGAAACTTACAAATGTAGAATTATGTACAAAAAAAACTGCATTCAAAAGTAATACATGGTAAAATTTTAGAGCCTGCAAGTCCACTCAGTCCTACTACTTGTTCAGCCAATCACTCAGACAAACAAGTTTGTTTACATTTACAGGAGATAATGCTGCCTGCTTCTTATTTACAATGTCACCTGAAAGTGAGAACAGGCACTCTCATGGCACTGTTGTAGCTGGCATCACAGGGTGTTTTCATGCCAGATGCACTAAAACAGTGGTTCTTAAGCTTTTGTACTGGTGACCCCTTTCACAAAGCAAGCCTCTAAGTGTGACCCACCCCTTATAAATTAAAAACACTTCTTAATATATTTAACACCATTATAAATGCTGGAGGCAAAGCGGGGCTTGGGGTGGAAGCTGACAGCTCATGACCCCCTATGTAATAACCTTGCGACCCCCTGAGGGGTCTTGACCCCCAGTTTGAGAACCCCTGCACTAAAGATTCATATATCCCTTCATGCTTCAGTTACCATTCCAAGAAACATGCATCCGTGGTGATTATGGGTTCTGCTCGTTAACAATCCAAAGCAGTACAGACTGACGCATGTTCATTTTCATTATCTGAGTCAGATGCCACCAGCAGAAGGTTAATTTTCTTTTTTGGTGGTTCAGGTTCTGTAGTTTCCGCATCAGAGTGTTGCTCTTTTAAGACTTCTGAAAGCATGCTCCACACCTCGTCCCTTTCAGATTTTGGAAGGCACTTCAGATTCTTAAACTTTGGGTAGAGTGCTGTAGCTATCTTTAGAAATCTCACATTGGTACCTTATTTGCATTGTGTCAAATCTGTAGTGAAAGTGTTCTTAAAACGAACAACATGTGCTGGGTCATCATCCGAGGCTGCTATAACATGAAATAGATGGCAGAATGCAGGTAAAACAAAGTAGGAGACGTACAATTCTCCCCCAAGGAGTAAAGTCATAAATGTAATTAACACATTTTTTTTAAGGAGCATCAGCAGCATGGAAGCATGTCCTCTGGAATGGTGGCCAAAGCATGAAGGGGCATACAAATGTTTCGCATATCTGGCACGTAAATACCTTGCAATGCCAGCTACAAAAGTGCAATGCAAATGCCTGTTCTCACTTTCTGGTGACATTGTAAATAAGAAGAGGGCAGCATTGTCTCCTGTAAATGTAAACAAACTTGTTTGTCTTAGTGATTGCCTGAACCAGAAGTAAGACTGAGTGGACTTGTAGGCTCTGAAGTTTTACATTGTTTTGTTTTTGACTGCAGTTATGTAAAAAAACAAATCTAACAAATTTGTAAGTTGCACTTTCACGACAAAGAGAGTGCACTACAGTACTTGTATGAGGTGGACTGAAAAATACTATTTATTTTGTTTATCATTTTTACAGTGCAAATTTTTGTAATAAAAAATAATACACACTTTGATTTCAATTACAACACAGAATACAATATATATGAAAATGCAGATAAACATTCAAAATGTTTAATAAATTTCAATTGGTATTCTATTGTTTAATAGTGCGATTAAAACTGATTAATTGCGATTAATTTTTTTAGTTAATCACGTGAGTTAACTATGATTAATTGACAGCCCTAATTAAAAGGCAAGTTTAGTATAGCGTTAGTAGCCTCAATGCTTTAATTGAAATCATTTTGTTTTAAATTAGGAAAAAGATTTGTATACAGGGGCCCCAAAAAATCTAATATTCCCGGGTCCACAGGAGAGTTAATCGGCCCTGTTTGTTTGTATGAGTTTTTACAGTTACAGGTGAAAATATAAAAATGAGTTTGAAGGAGTTAGCTCTGAGTGTTTATGAAACCCAATCCAAATTCTCCAGTAGCCAAATAGATTACATGCATTTGTCCTCCAGTGTCAGAAGGAAATGGGGAAAAGGATACAGGAAAAAGCTATCAAGAAAGGTGATATATAGAGCTGGTGGAAACATTTTCGACAGAAGTTTTCCACTGGAAAATTCAGTTTTGTCAAAATCAAAACACTTTGCTGGAAATTTCAATTTTGACAACATTTTCAATGGGGAAAAATCAAAATGAATCATTTCAACTTCTTCATTTCAGTAATGTTGAAACACTTTGTTTTCACTATGTCATTTCAATTCATTTAGTTTTGATGTATATTGTTTAAATATTAATTTTAATATTATATGATATATAACATAATCATAATGTATTTGATATTTTATATGATATTTTTGCATTATTGAAACTAAAAAAATTTTCTTTATCTAAATGAAATGTTTCAATGGTTCTGCCTCAAAAAATTTCCAAAATTTTGAAATGTCAGATTTTTGTTCTGATTCAGAATAAAAACAAATTTCAAAATGTTGACATTTCAGTGGAAATTTTCCAAACAGCTCTAGTTATAAAGGGAGGGGGAGAGAGAGAGAGATTATTGGTGAAAGAAAACTAGAGGGAAACCTTGACTTCCGGTGAGCAGCAATGGTGAGCTGATATCTAATACCAGCTGCCTAGAGGGCCTTCAAAGTGCGCAGAATACAGGTCTTGTTGTGAACTAGCTAGTTCAAAGATTGTTAGACAGTATGTGTAATAAAATAAGAAAACCTTATCTTCAGGCAAAGAGTTGAATGAAAGATAAATCCCAGCATGGGGGCCTCAATGACAATATTCCCGGTGACTTCAATGGGAGCAGGAGCAGGCCCATGACGAGGAAAATTTCTGCCTTCCTGTTATATTGGGATGAAAATTTCTCCCAGTGCTGACAAAAAAAAAAGTGCAATATGCATTTGGTGATTAATTTTAAATAATGGTGCCTCTAGTTTGTGCATTTTCAGCCTGCTTCTCATTGACCCATTTACACCACTCTAGCACTATAAAGGAGCCCCAGAGCAGGCATAAATTACATCCACTTTATATTTTCACCCACTTTAAGAAATGTGTTGAATATAGTGTTGAGCCAGGCCCCTCAAAGTATGTCTGCACAGGGATAAAAAACCCGCAGCTGGCCTGGGTCAGCTGACTTGGCCTCATGAGGCTTGTGCTCTGGGGCTGAAAAATTGTTGTGTAGATGCTCGAGCTGGAGCCCACGCTCTGGGAGCCTGTGAGGGAGAAGGTCCCAGAGCTCAGCCCCATACTCACTTGCCAACAGATATTGAGAAGAGGCTACGGATTTCATGCAAGTGAGTATAGTCAGCCAAACATAACTATTGTCAGAAATGAGGTCTGGTGTTGGAAATAGAGAGTCCTCACAACAATTTCTTCTTTGGTCCAAGTCAGGAGACACATAATATGGGGGAAAGGATGGTGCTATCTGGAATAGGGAGAGAAAAGGTAGTCTTGTGGCTAAAGAAGATGGCTGGAAGTTGGAAAATCTGGGTTGTGTCACCAGTTCTTCCACTAACTTCCTCTGCATCTTCCGGATGCTGAGTTTCACCATTTGTAAAATGTGATGATGATGATGATGATGATAGCACTAATAACTTACCTATCTTACAATGGTGTTGTGAGGCTTACTCCATTCATGTTTGCAGGGTGTTTGGAAGCTACTATTTAAGCAAAAGCAAATTCTGTCATCCTAAACATTAAAACGTTTAATGCTTAAACTTAGGGCATGGCTCTGCTGCCCCACAGTTTGGACTACAGGGTTGTGACTAGCAGTATGCACCAAACTACTGTGCTGCAACTCCTCTCTGTGGATGCTGCAGGATTGAACTAAAAGGGTCCTAGTACACATTAATGTAATCCTGTTTGAAGAAACTTACTTTAGTGCAAAGGAGGTATCTTTTAGTTCTTGCCCACAGCATCCACAAGGGGGGAATTGCAGCACTTTGGTGTGCACTGCCATTCACATCCCTGTAGTCGGAACTGCAGGGCTGTATAGACAAGCCCCTACTTAGATTCCATAGGGGAAATTGTTTACTGGAGCTCAGATTCCAACTGCCTAATTCTGATCTCTCCATTTTATAAATCAGCAGTAAGTAGTACAATCAGTGAAGTGACATCAGAGTGGAACTGATGTGAGATCAGATTCAGTCCCAAAGGTGAAAATGAGAGTAATGAGAGTACCGTAATGAGAGTAGATGGTACTACCTGTGGCTCATCAAACCTGCTGCTTTGTGGGTGGCCCGGGAGGGGTAAGGTTAAGGGAGCAGCCCCTGACAGGAAAGCCCCACTGCCTTGTGGGTGAATTTGAGAGAACGTAAGGCTATGAGAGTAAACTCAGACAGAAAATCTGGAGTGGAGCCCTGAAGGCGGTCAGGTACTAATATTTTAGTATCTTTCCGGCAATTCCTTTAGCGAATCAGGTACCAGATATATTAGTTCTTCCTCACTTCTGGATTTTGCCGGTGATGCCAAGAGCAGGGTCCTGATATCTGCCCATATCGTCTGCCCAGGCTTGCACCCTGGAGAGATACTCTAGCTTTGCCTCGAGCGTCAACACAACATGGAAGACAGCAGTCACCGGTTCTAAGCTCTTACTTTATTGGCATAGAGTTGAGCGCCAGGAGCTCTCTCTCAAGTGAGTCTCTTCAGCCACCTTTGTGGCTGCCATAAAACCAACTGAGTTAATTCTTTACCTCTGAGGGGCGCATACCCATGGTCTCTTGACTGAAGAATGCCTACTATTTGCATTATAAAAATATTAGTGGAGACCTAAATAATAAATAGCAAACAAGCCCTTCCCGTTTCCTAAAAGTACTAAAATGGGATAAATCAGAAAGACAATCTGTTTATCAGAGTGACTCAAATACAAATGAATACATGCGGTTAAGAATACATCTTATGGTATAAGAATATCAGTTTGTGAGAACCAGCCCAGTGGCTCTGACACCAAATATTGATCACAAGAGACCTCAGTGTTGTGCAATAATAAATGTACCCGTTACCCACCCCCATCTTTCATCCCTGGCAATAAATAATTGTCAATAATCTCATATTTTCCTGTTAGCATTGAAGACAAATTTTGTTGGTACTCTTTTCCTTTAAGACAGGGCACTCTGTGGAGCTGTTGTAACAAAATGTTCAGCCAGGAGAAAAAGTCACTCCTCAGCAAGCAGAGCAGAATTCCCAGCATGGGATGCCTCTTAGACCCAAAATGCTGGGGAACAATCCTTTGGACCTGATCTAAAGCCCCTGGAAGTCAGTGAGAGTCTTTCCATTCCCTTGGGGTAATGATTCATAAAAGTTAACACCCCTTTACTGGTAAATACAAGTTGAATCTTAGACTCATTCTCTGCAGTTTCTTAAGAATTGTTAGAACTTCATTTTGTCATAGGTGTGCATCCCTCAGGTATCTGAACAACAAACATATGTGTACTCTTGTCATCAGCGGTCTGTTTACTACAGCACTCAGATACCATGGTGTTGGAGGCCCTAAAAGGAAATTAGTGAGAAAACCACCTGTTATGTTTCCAGGAACCAGGTTCTATATGTTAGTTACCCATGCCAATAATAGATTAAATTTCATTTGTTTGTTTAGCAGGCCTCATTGTTATTCAGTTGCAGAGAGAGTGTACAGCTATTACACAATTTAAGCAACAATTCCTATAGCAATTGTAAAGTGCTATTAACTATTCTCCAGACAGGTACTAGGGTGAGCCCACAAACTAATGTATTTGTCTTTTTCTGAAGGAGACCTGGGTCCAAATTCCAATCAAGGCCACTAGTGAAAATAAGTTTGATGGCCTCATTTTAGTCTCTTGATGATACCAGCCAATATCACAAAACCTGATCACAAGCCACATTACATGACACAACTGGAATCTCTGCTCAAGAGAAGCCCAGAATTGGAGTAGCAGGAATGTGGCACGCCTGGATAGTAAATGTATTGGCAGGGCTGTGTGGAATTGGAGTATTGCTAACCTGATTGAGCTGCATTATAAGGGTTTACATGGGAGCCAGGACTGAAATAGGAAGATTGTTGCGGATCAGGAATTAGCTGAAAAAGCAGTGCTATGTCACAGCCCTTGACTGAAACAGAAGGGATGATATAGATTAGGAATGACGGGCTTTGGCACAACTATGTGAGGAAATGTATGCAATATCTGACAGTGTTAGTACTTCTTTTTGGTAAGCACCAAATTTACCCAATTTAAGGTGGGAGATTATGTAGAGACTTAACGTTTCCTACATACATTGTAAAGTGTTTGGAGGAGGGACTGTATTTTTGCTCGGTGTTTGCACTGCACCTACCTAGCACAATGAGGCCCAGATCCATAAATGGCACTCCTAGGCACTACCACAAAACAAAAATAAAAAATAATAACATTTTCATTTTTTGAAATTGCTGATAATGTGATATTTCGAATTGCCATAAATGTTTCTGAGTCTGCCTTATGCTGCAATAAACAGAGATCAGAGCACTCAATCCATCATCACTTTGTTCACCTAAACCCTGGGACAAAATAATACTAGTGCAATGTTAGTATTTTGCCTTCATACATCAAGTAAAATAAGATATAAAGTAGGTAAATAATGAATATGATAGTTCTTTAGCATTGCTTACTACCTGCTTCTTGATATTTAGCACTGATAGCGGCAGAGCCTTGTAAGTATATCCCAGTTCAGAGTTACACATACTATACTATCCAAGCACAGATTACTATTTGACTACATTAATCAATTAGACACTGAGTTCTAAAAGAGCAACAAAAGCAAATTCTCCATAAAGATTTCACAACACCTGCAGTTTTGATAGCTGATAACATAGTTATCAGCATTTGAAAAAGGGGTGTTGATTTTGTTACTTATTTAAGATTACAGCATACTGCAATGTAATGCAACATACAGTGATAAAATGGGACTTGATCTAACAGGATGTGACTGATGAGATGAGAACAAAATGCTGGCACTGTTTGTAGCATGCACAAACCCTCCTGCATTGTACTACAGTACTTGTTTGGAGATACTGCACATTAGTTTAGAACGATGTCTTTTTTGCCTTGATTGTTCATTTCATTTTACTGTCATCGTACCAAGTTGTACGTTTTTAAAAACACAGTGTTTTACCATCTGTAGGTCATGAAAAGACAGATGGACATGGAGAAACTCCACCTACAGCTCTTTGGCTGAATGCCACTGCCTGCTTAGCAATAGAGAAATCCCTCCCTTCTATAAAACTAAATGTCCTTAAGTCGCTCTATTATAAAAGCTTTGTAATACAAGAACTTATTGATCTAATACATTCGAAACATTTGCAATTATTGTTAGTGAGCACAAGTAAAACAAACTATTCTTATCAGAGCTGCTGTATTACAAGCACCACTTGAGTTACACTGAAGTTAATTTCCAGTTCTGTTACAGGAAACTCATCCTTATTAAAGTAACATTAAGTGTTCCTTTTTATTGATCTGCTCCTTCAACTTAATGATAGGAACTTACTGATGTTTTAATAATAACCTTACAAGCTTTATCTCATTCTGCTTCACTGTGTGTTACTGAAAGATGCTATGGAAACTAACTTAGCATAAACATTTTGCAGATGTCTTTAAAGGCTGTGGGGGTGGGGGAAGGTTCAGTTTCACTGCATGTTAACAAAGATAGCTGGAAAACTACAAGATAAAAGAGAACCTCGAGTGTGAACATCAAAGAATTGTTAATGACAAGAAATACCATTAGGGTTAGCATCCCTTTTGTTTCAACCCCCTCACACCTGCAGTGTTGCAGACTATGTCTTTGCTGGCAAATGTGAATTACCTCTATTAGCATTTATAGAGTGGTTCTAAAACAACAGAAACAGAAACATACTCCTGCTCCTCGCTGTTTCTCCAAAAAGTCAGATATTAGTTCTCTGTGGGTTTCCTTCAAGGTGCTGTCTTTTCTGCAAAGGAAATTGTAGAACCAGTATTCCATTGATTGCAAATGAACTTGGTTGAAAGGAGAGGATGGCTTTTGTTACTGAAAAGAGAAGTAATGCAAGCAACTCTGAGAAGCACACATAAGAAGCTCAGACATTAGCAATAGCAAAATCAGAGTGTGAAATTCAGATTAGCCCTCCGCAGGCTGAGAGAGGAAGGGGGTATCGGAAGACTTGGCATGGCTAAAGGTGTAATCTGTTTCATTTGGCCCCTGAAAAATTTTAACAGATGGTGGGACCAGCTGTCTCTTTCAGCCATTTAATAAACTCTTCAGTGGTAACAGTTTGGAACATGGGGGGGGTTGAGGTTTTGGCCAGAGGAAAAAATAAAGAAATCTGTCCCAATTGTCTTCGCCAAGTAGTAAAGTACAGAAACATTAGGAAAAGTTAAAATGAAAATCTAATCGATTACACTGTCCTGATTATCCGTTTCAAAAGGAAGAGGAGGGGTGGAATCTCTTTCAGCTCAAGTGGACCACTGCAAGCAAAATGCCTATTATTACATTGTTATCTTTATCTGTCATTTTAATTTCAGTTCTTCCAAAGGAATCACGTAATTAGAAATCTTAAATGAACGGCAGAATGAGAAATTGACTTGGTTTTTGAGACACAAGTGTCTGTCAAAGGAAAAGTCAAAATGACCTGCTTTATTAAAAAGACATACTTGCACCAGATAAGGTTCAAACAATCTGCCCAGATGAATAGATCAGTCAATGAACTTATCCTAATATACGTAATATAATTATCTAAAATGCCAAGAGAGCTGCCTTTTTAGGTTCATATAAGACTCAGAGATCTAATACAAACCTAAGTGATACACAAGTTTTTGTTTTTTAGCATGAGATCTTATAAAAATATACAATTGCTGCTCTATTTGTTTTCTTGAGCTAATTTTTTTTAAATTAACATTTCCAACACAATAGTTAAATGGCAGCTCTTCAATTATATGAGAGATGTTATATTTAAAAAGCATGTCTAGTGTCTTTGAACAGAACAGTTCTTTTTGCACATTTACATGATACCCAGCTGAGCAGCCACCCCTTCCATTTGACAAGGGCTTTGTTCTGCCTACAGGCCTATTACAAGCCCCAGATTGTTTGCCCTCAATAAATTGCAACAATAAAACAGAAACCTCTTTTCAAGTTAGAAGAAATACAACACATTCTCTAGATAGCTACACATATGAAATTTAATAGTGACAACAGAAACAAATCTTGCAAATTTCATTTGCTCTACTCACAGATCATTTCAGTTAAGGCAGCCCAGAAAGTATGGCTTCTTTCTGTACGGGTAACAAAAGCCTAGAAAAATAATGATGGGGTAAAACATGTTGTCTTTCTAGAACAATTTATTCTAGAGTCACATAGTTTTGCACCATGCTTCACAATGTGAAATTATATTCCATATAATGCTACGCAGAGATTAATTGGGGCTAAAACTGAAAGAAATGTATGCACAGTAGAATTTGTCGCAGAAAAATGCACTGTGGTTTCATATTAATGAGAGAAAATAGTGTAAGATTTACAGTTTAAAGCTTGATCCTCCTCTCCAATACACTGAAATTTATCTGTGTGTGTGTGTGGACCTCCATTTAATTGAAAAGACCTACATTAGTGTCTGGCCTACAAAGAGGATACAAAGAACCAATACTGCTTTTACAAGGCTAATGCAGATTCTCCTTTGGTTCAAGTACAGGGCTTGTGAGGCCACATTTGGAAGCATTAACTGACACTACTTGAGTGCATATGTAGCCATGGATTGTTAAACTAGGTATGTTACAAACTCAGCTTCTGCCTTTATTGAGCTTCAAGTCTCAATATGTTCTGCATATTTTCTCTTCAGGATGGAAATTTCCAACGATTTTCAGAGAGCAATTTCTTTCAGAAAATTATCTTACAACTAAGAGGGTATGGTAGGCATGATTTTCAAAAGTGACAAGTGATTTGGGGCCAACTTACAAAATGCTAAATGTTCCAGATTTTCAGAAGATGAGAGCACCTATCATCAAACCACCAAACGAGAGGAAAATATATAAGGCTTTATATATTAGAAACTGTCTAGTAGCTCGATAATATTACCTCTTTTCAGAGAGAAATTTGAGTAGCTAGTGCATAAATATTTTACATTTCAAAGCTGCCTATTTTTGATTTGCAGGCAGAAATCTAGAGGATACAAATATTAGCACTGCTTTGATAAAGAGAAACGATGCTCTCATTCAATATCTGAAATTTTTGCTGACCAGATGAAAGTATAGTGATGTGAATTTTTCAGCTGAATGTAGTGCTCATGATAGGTGCTGACTCGACAGAGTTAAAGGCTAAACTTCTCTATTTTGGGATGTTCTTGAACTGTAGACTATGGCTCTGGAGGTTCTTTGAGGACTTCCCTGGGAATCTTCAGTGTTACCGCTAACTCTGTGCTTTGCTCCTCTTTTATGCTCAACTCAGTCATGGCATCAGCCTCCTGAACTGAGGAAAGAAAGGCCTCATTTTCCTTCTCACTGAAAAGGGGGAATCTGAGATCAAAATGGCCATGACTTTACCATCTCCTATTTCATTTCAAAAGAGGATGGATTACAAATGTGGGGATGGCTTCCTTCCTCTCAGCACAATGAGATAGTGGCAGCCATATTTTTGCTTCGTTCTGCTGCCCTGAGCTCAACAGAACAGCATACTAAATGTTACCTCTGAGAGAGGAAACTATTTCTATTATATCATAGGGCTTCCTATAATGCCTTTCACTGTAGTATCCAGTTTCTGGGGTTGCAAAGAGGGAGACAGTTCTAGGGGTTGACTCGGTTGAGATGGACAAAGCATTGTTGGTGATCTCTGGTGATTGAATGGAAAATTGAGTAGATTCCAGGATCATGCGGGTACAGAGACAGGTGGGAGTGGATAAAAGGCAGGAAGAAACAATAGAATATGAGAGAGAAAAGATGAGAAGATTGGGGTAAAGGAGGGAGCAAATAGAAGACATTTAGGCTATATTCACACTATGAGATAGAGGGGTGATTCCCAGCTTACATACACATACTCATGCTAGCTCTCCTCTGAGAATAGTGTAACAATGGTAGCATGGGCACAGGCTAGCCACTCTGAGTACAAAGCCACCTGAACCCTATGGGTGTGTACTTGGGGCAGCCAGTCCATGTCACTGATGCTGCTGCCCATACTATTGCAGCTACATTGCTCTTGTTACAGCACTAGCTTGGTGAGAGCTGGGAATCACACCCCTGCCTCATAGTATAGACGTAACCTTTAAGTGAGCTATGAAGGTTATCCTTAACAAGTGCTGTGATAAAGCCCTTTTGCCATATTACAAGTTCCACATGCCACATATGTTAGAGAAACACTCTCTTAGAGATGCTTTGGAGATTTTTTTTTAAATATTGGGACTATTTTTTGTATCACTCTACCTATAAAGTCTAGTAACTTAGCTACCATGAGGCCAAATATACAAGATCAAAGACAATGCAAAATCAGAACAATAAAATGTAAAACACCTCTAAAAAATAACTTAAGTAGCTTTTTTAAACATAAAATTGCCATGGCATTAAAATCTGATATCAGGACTTCCAAGCTAGGTCCTAGGTCCCATTGGAAGGGGTGGAAATCTCCCCTTTCTGGTGGTAAGAAGAAAATGTTCTTTCACCTAGGCTTGCAAGGCCACAAGATATTGGAATTTGAAGTCATGACATTTTAACAACCTGTTACCAGTTTAGGATAGAATCTTGTGTGTCTTAGACCATGAGTGAGTGTGAGTTTGGGGGCAATTCCAGCATTGGATGGAGAAGGAGGAAATATTTCAGAGAGAGTTTAATTTTAAAAATAGTGGTTGTTTGGTACTGCCAAGTGGTGGTAGCTGTTGGTGTTCCAGAGAGATGGAATAGTGGGCAAATGATTTAATCATAGGTATGTGAGAAATTGTACAAGAATGTGATACATAAAGTTATCACATCCTTCTCCAATTTATCACAGAGATATCACTTCCACATATATGTTGTATATTGATTATCATATGGCTCCATGATTTGTCACATAGCTATCACCAACATATTCACAGTGTTTCTATTTGTATGCATTGGGGGTGGGCATGAGGCTTTCTCTGATGGAATTCATTCTCTTCTGTGGCAAACCCATTCCTCCTAGGGATGATTTTGCCCCTGTTGAATGTACCATGTTGCACTGAATGGCAAGCATTTTCAAACAAATTGCCTGGAAGGGAGGGGAGGAGGATACCCCTGGATCCCTCTAACATAAACATCTTTTCCCCTTCAAATTAGGCTGGTCAAAAAAAAATCACACAGATATCACAAGATCAGAAGATATAATTTTGTTTCTGCTAGTCCCTCCCCTAAAAATTCCTTCCAGAGCTGATGTACCTAGATAAAGATATAAACACTATTATTTGTACTGTGCCTAAATTATAGTAGGTGTTTTATAGACCATATGCAGTAAAATACACAGTCCCTGCCTGCAGTCTGACTGAATCACTCAAATAAACGGATGGCAGGGGCTGGTATTTTTATTAAAAATAATAAGTGTTTGGTGAATTTTGAAGAAAATACTTGATAAGTGATTCCTAGACTCTCAAAATTTGTTTGATCACAGATCAAGTGCAGTATGAAAAGTAGCAGTACACATTTGTTCTCAGTATCCTATGAGTTTCCATTCAGTTCTTAGTTCATCTGGAACTGTCTGCAAATTGTGATGTTTAACAGGATTGAAATTCATTGCATGTAGGGAGGCCACTGAATAGCTGTCATGTGGTAATGATTTTCCATCCCTACTGCTCTGACCTGAATTCAGTCCTGTGAAAAGCTCCACAGTGAGTTACCAGTCCTCTGAACCATCCAACCGCACATGATGTGAGATTGTGAATTACAAAATAATTAATAAAAATATATTCAATAAAATATTGTGAATTATAAAATAATTCATATACAATAAATCATAACATAGTGGCTTTAGGAATGTTGAGTAAGCTAGCAAGGAAAAAATTAAATGCCCAAAAACTTGTTTAAGAAGGTTGAGGTTGCCCTGTGATGCCTTGTGCCCTTCTACTATTTCGAGCTCAGCTAAACTCAAACCTCTGAAAACCAGGAAATAAAGAACTAAAGTAATGCGATCTTAAATATCTGAAAACTAGGTAATCCAGAGTTAAGATACATGCCAGTGCAACCATAACTTTTCCCGACCTGGAGCTGGCAGCACCCCCTGAGAATTATCTGCATGCACTCCAGTTGCATTCACTGTGTTTAAGCTGTATGAATGGTGGAGGAATTAGTTAGAGAAGGTTGGCAGAGCTGTGATTATGGTAGAAGAGATCTGGGGGGCTGCTCCTTTGGGGGAGGTGTGAGAGCCCCTCTTTCCACTGCCCCTCACCTTGTGTGTGTGTGATCAAAGAAAAGAGTGTCTGTGCACCTTGAGAAACCCAATATTCCTCATTTCAGCACTGAATTCTGCAGGTTGTCAGTAGCAGTACACTGGTGTCAACTTGCCATAGGGTTTATTAGCAGTGAGGTGGGATATGAGGTCTGTGTATTTAATGATGGGCAAGTATAGTGTTAGATGAAATCTTGTGGATAAGGGGGAAGCAGTTGTAATATGTGGTGGAGGGATTGTAACATTTAGCAAGTGTATTTCTGTAAAGTGGGTTTAGTGTTCGAGTGTAGAGCACATACATGTAGCTTTTCTGTCAGTGCTTATGAACCTGTGCTATGCAGCAAGCATGTCTGTTCTCAGCTCTGCACCCAGAAGGATGACTCACAGGAAGAGTCAGGGAGAAGGACTTAAATACTCCCCCCTGCAGAGGGGCAGGGCCCCCTGGATCATGGTTCACACACAAGGTCCAGAAAGAGGAGCTCAGACACCACCACCCCCAGAAGGGGCCAAGCCCCTAGTTCCTGGTTCATACATGGGGGGCAAGGAGAGGGGCTCAGAGGGAGAAGAGCTCAGATCCCTTCAGAGGAGCAGGGCCCCTAGGACCCATCGCACATGGGGACCCAGAGAGATGTGCCCCCCAGAATAACTTCTTTAATGTAACCCCCTCTCCCCAAAGTAGGAGTGCCAGGCAGTAATGGAGAAAAATCCCAAAGTACTGAGATCAGTTTGGGGAGGATCACAGCCACAGTTTAAGGCCCAGATATGGGCAGAAAAACATGATAAGAAACATGATTTGGTAAAATTCTGGGTTTTTAAGGAGGGCTATATCTCAGGAACTCCATGTTCAAACGACCTCAGACTTGGATTACCCAGCACCCCCATGAGATACATTGCATTTCAAGATAATCCAGTTAAGCAAGCAGATTTTAGATCACTTAGAAGAGCCCATCTTTAAACAGAAAGTGATACACAACCTTAACTACAAGGGAGCTGGGCTTCTGCTATGTATAGCTGATAAGTACTGCCCAGCCAGCCAGCACATCCCATTCCATGCTTCTTGCCGGGGATTCTGGTTTGTCAGCCCCAACCCTAATCCTGGGTCTTCTCCCAGCTTAAGTCCTATCTGTACCCCAGGTTCCCTGCCTGCTCCAGCCCTTCCTGTCTGGTGCTTTGTGCACTGCAAATAGGCTGTAGCATCTCTACTTATACATATGCCGTGCCTTATAAAGGGTACTACTCTCAGTGTGTGAGAGAAAATACTGGTCATCTGAGGATTAGCTGATTGGAATGGCACCAGTGAACAGAGGAAGGGGCTAGTTTTATAGACACTGTGATCAGAATCCCAGCTAGGACTATAAAGTAGGGAGCAGCAGTGGTATCTCAATTAACAGCGAGCATAGGATCGCCCAGTAGGAGGTCACAAGGATATTGGAAAACTGAGGCAGAAATTTTCCTTTGTCTCTCTCTATATTAAAGTCTTCAGATAAGGTAACACTAGCCTAATATGGAAAACTAGATAAAACTGTAAATGTAATGCTTTCTCTTGGGTGTCTGCAGTAGAATGTAATAGCTGGGGCTGTGAACATTGCTGGAACCAATTTCTCTGTTGATGTTAGGAAGAACCATCCCAAAATGCACTATGTGCATTTCTGAACCTCTGGTTTAGGAGGGATTTTGTGTTTACTCTGTTCCCTTATAAACATTGTTTTGCTTCTAGAAGGTAAATTATCTTATTCTTAAATTAGAAACAACTAAATGAAAACTGGCAAGAGAACTTCATAAATCAGCCGATAACTATATCTCATTAAAAAGAATCATTGACACTACAGAAGAGCTTCTTCCTGAATCACTCAATATACCAAATATACTTAGCATGTGTAGCAATGGCTATAAAAGAAAGCAGCAAAGCATGAGGTCCCTGCTCTGCTTTTATTCAGGCAACACTCCCATTGGCTTCAGCGAGAATGTTGATTGTATAAGACTGCTGCGTTTGGCCCTGTATTCTGACATTTTGAATAAGAGAAGAATTTTCATTGTTAAGTTTAGGTGTTAGCATGTAAATGACCACAGAACTCTAATTCTCTACTCCATTGTCTCCTCTCCTACTTCTTCATTTTAAGGTAAATTTTGTGGTGAGTGACTCCTTGTGCTTTAATATTCCCCCTCTCCCCCTTAAGCTGACAATGGTTGTCAACCACCGATTCTTCCTGGCTGCCATCAACTGGTGTTAAAAATTGTTTGAGTGCTACTGTAGACAGAGCTGAGCCATTCTGGTATTAGAGTCACTGCACTGCATCACAAGATATTTGGTAGTTTTCCTAGCCCCTTGCAGACAAAGGCCAGGTCTGCACTACAAAGTTTGGTCAACATAGCTATGTCGGTCAGGGGTGTGAAAAACCACATCCTCTAGCCAACATAGCTATGCCAGGAAAAACCCCAATGTAGATGCAACTGTGCCAACATAAAAGTGCTTCTGTCAACATAGCTAATGTTGTTCAGGGAGGTGGTGTTACTATGCCAGCAGAAGAACTCTTGTTGGCATATACTGAGTCTACAGTATGGGGTTTTGCTGGTATATCTGTACTGGTACAGCTGGTTCCGCAAGGCATATGCAGTGTAGACAAGGCCTAAGGACTAGGAGATTAGGACTGACAATACAATCCAGATATATTGTTTGCATTCAACAACAGCAGACTCAACACCTATTACAATTACAAGGCTGTTGTCAGGTCTCATATTGCTACAGTTTCATTATGTTATTAAATGAACTACAATACGTTTACTGCTACATTGTATAGTATTATAAGCAATTAAAATAATATTTGATAGTTTGTTGATATACACTATCTTTACTAAGGCAGTATCCCTTCCTTTTTTATTATTTGTTTACTTGATCATTTGCAAACAAACATCAGTAATTTGCAATGAGTCGCCTATTCATTGTAAATTAGGGCTGGTCTACACTACGGGGGAAAATCGATCTCAGATACGCAACTTCAGCTATGTGAATAACGTAGCTGAAGTCGAAGTATCTAAGATCGAATTACTCACCGTCCTCACTGCGCGGGATCGATGTCCGCGGCTCCCCATGTCGACTCCGCAACTCCGTTCGGGTTGGTGGAGTTCCGGAATCGATATAAGCACGTTCGGGGATCGATATATCGCGTCTAGATGAGACGTGATGTATCAATCCCCGAGCAATCGATTGCTACCCACCATATGGCAGGTAGTGAAGACGTAGCCTTAGTGAGGTTCGACTGTTGTACATAAAGAATGGGTTAAATTCAGCTTTCAGATACACCCTAGAAATCCCCATGGATAGAAATTTAAATGACCACACTGGGTCATTTTAGGAGGCAGACTAAATGTAGCTGTTGCACTGGGGCACGTTCTCCCAGTGCCCTAAATGCATCTGCCCTCCATAATCAGAATGTCACCAGTCACTGCCACTCTGATGCTGCCCTTCTGCCTTTCCACTTCCCAGTGCACCTGTCTCTCAAAGTCACAGTTTAGCCTTGATTCTCTGTTCTGAGGACTACACAAGTATATCTTGTTAATAAACGTGGTCCTGTAAAAGCAGAGCCTGTCCTCTGCTCTCTGGGTACAGAAGGCACTCTTGCCATAAAACATGTCTGGTTCCTATTGCTAAGGGGGATAGGATTTGGGACTCGATGCATATTGTCATACAGGGGATTTGGGGGTGGTGCAGGACTAGACCAAGGGGTAAAGGCCAGAAGGCCCACCACTCCTTCTGACAGAGAGGGACTATTAGGCAATGGAAACTACCCCAGCCATTAGACTGGAGTAGTTGTCATGTGATGGCTATGCTGGCTGCTCCATGGTCTGTTTCTTCCTATGAAGTTCCCAACATCCAACCCAGTTTGGGACTGAGCAATAGGGACTAGTTTAAGAGCTAAGTGAAATGTAGGATGATCCTGCTTGCTTCAGCCTGTGAATGGCAGGCCAGGTGTAGTAATAGGTAAAATTCTCAATACATACTTCCTTATCATTGTTAATTAATTCTGGAGTTCCATGTTTCAAACAAGAGTGGAAATCTTTTATCAAGAAAAATGGGTTAGAAGAGTTGTACAATCTAGTAACTTGAATACAGACTAGAAGCCAAGGAATTCCTGAGTTCTAGTTCCAACTCTGTAACTGACTCCCTCTGTGTCTTAGGTCAAGTCACTTAAATCCTTTGCCCTGATTGCTCCATCCATTAAATGGGAGATGACGGCTAACCCTGTGTCATGGGGGGTGTGAAACTTAGTTAATGTTTGTAAAGCACTTTGAAGATGAAAGGTGTTATATAAGTCTTCACCATTATATAAAATTTTGTTGTTTTGTTTATAGAAAAACAATTTTAAAAATTATCATTACAGCACATTGAATAATTTAAGTTTTCACATTCCTTATGTATTGAGTTATGTGTTACATCGAATGAATAAGAAGACCTCAGAACATGATGTGATTCAGAAGACCCACCACGTACTTCGTAAGAGATTTTCTAAATGGAGCGGTTTTAAAAATCAAACATTGTAAAAACCTGTCCAGTTGGATAAGAGGAGTTCAGTCCATTTCATAAATCTAACTGATATTTCACAAAAACCTTCTTGGAGGCCCTGAACTGAAATGCTGGCCGGGAGAGGTTTGAAGGGACTAGTACTTTTTACAATCCTCTGTCATTAACCAGACAAATGGTGGTAATCACATATGCCCCAATATTAGTTAGTACCAGTGGCTACACACAGAGATTGCTTGACAGCTGCAGTACCCATATACCGAGCACTAGAATGTGTTCTCTGGTAACATCTGGGTATGTGAATATGCTTTCTAGTTGACTTCTTATGGCCCTGTGGCTGGTTGCACTGCTGGATGTTCCAGCAGTTGTGGGGCTGATTTGGAATCATGGTCGTGATGGGCTCTTTTATTTTCTTAAATTACTCTGACTCCCAGACTCTGGGAATAATTTGTACATTTTTGTAAATTATAAAATTCTTCGTTGGTTGATAAGGAGAGCTTTCCTGTGTCCTGACTGACTGGTGTGGAAAGGAGCATGCCAGTTTTAAAACTACCAACATTCAGGTGCACGATTGCCTTAGCGTTGCACTTTATATATATATAGTGCAACACTATATGGAAAGTACTACTTGGAAAGTAAGTACGTGTGTAGATCGGGGTGAAAGTAACTTAAAAGACTTACTGGTAAGTCAGAGTCCTGAGCAGGGGGCCCTCAACCAGAAGAGGCAAAGCCTTTGGAGCCCCAGGCCCTTTAAATCTCGATTTAAAGGGCCCCGGGCTCCAGCTGCAGTAGTGGCGGCCCTTTAAATCACTGCCGGAGCTACCAGCTGCAGAGGCGGCTAGAAGCCCCAGGGTTTGGGGGCCATTTAAAGGGTCTGGGTATCTAGCCGCTACTACCGTCTCGAGCCCTTTAAATCTCCACAGGCTCCAGCAGTGGAGCTCTGTGGCAATTTAAAGGGTCTGGGGTGGTAGTGATGGCCGGAGCTCCAGGCCCTTTAAATCGCCACCCAAGCCCCGCTGCTGGAGCCCGCAGCGATTTAAGGGGCCCAGGGAGCTGGCCGCTGCTACCGTCCCAGGTCCTTTAAAGTGCCGCCAGAGCCCCACTGCTGCTACCCCGGACCTCTGGCAGTGGGGTTTGGGTGGCGATTTAAAGAGCCACTGCTGGGAGCCCCAGGCCCTTTAAATTGCTGCCTGGGGAAGCCGGTCTGGTACGTCACACTGGCTTAGTTTCACCTCTGGTATGAAAGAGAGAGGTATAAAAGTAGCCCTTCAAATGATTTTGCCTTTGTTCTCAGACAACGGTTCCCTCCCACCACATTTCTGGTCCCCTGACCAGATTCCTATTCATCTTTTCCCCTGATCTGCCCCTCACAGTCCTGCTGGGTTTTTTGGTTTAGTCTGGTTTTTGTTTGGGGGGTGGACAGAGATCAGGGAGAGGAGGGAGATAGTTCTTGTAAATTATAGTTGCTGCAGTTATATCACATCAAAACCATGTTTTATTTCATGCAAGGTACAATAGCTGAAGTTACATAGCTATTGTACCTTGCAAGAAAAAACATGGATTTGATGTGCTCTCTTCTTCAGTAGTCTTTGAAGAACAGGCTATTTGGAAAGTAGCTCTGTTGTCATTAGAACAGATTTGGTACAGCAAGCATTCGGCATTTGTAACATAACTTGGTCATCCATTAACAAATGTATGTTTTATTATTAAGTTTGAATAACTGATTCAGTCAAATAGATACAGTTTGACAACTAGATGATCCACCTGATACTAAAGTTCTGACTGATCATATGTTATTTCCATTTAAACTTTGTTGTTTGAAGTTTTGAGACACAGCATAAACAGCTGTGTAATCTGTTAATAAATGTACTAAGTAACCAAAATGAATGACCATGCAGATCCAGTTTTTAGATCTTACATTTGCTGTCTAGTTAAGACATAACCACATTACACAGTGAATAATGAAATATAAGTAGATGGTTAGTGTTTGTTTATCTGTGCCTGTAAAATGAAATGATCCCTATCAATCTCACCCAAACTAATCATGCAGCTAAAAAAATCATGTTTTTTATCCAGTGTTTCCTCAAATGTGAGGACAAGAAGGACATCAACAGACAAATCTCTTGATTGTTGTCTAGAGTCTCAACATGCTTGCTTGCTTCTTTCTTTCTTTCAATAAATTTCTAGCTGTTATGGTTGTGAAGAAAATCTTTAAAATGTGAAGCAGGTATAACCGATGTAGCAAGGTCGACCTGAGTTTCCAGAGAGCTTGAAACAATAGCTCTGAGAAGAGACTCTCATAAATTTCATTGGGCTCTAACTTGGATGCTAGTGATGATACTTTAAATGTTAACTCTTTCACTGCTCATTAAAGTGTGGAAAAAATGAGAGGAAGTATCATATTATGAAAATCTATATCAATGTTTCCAAAAGGCAAGGAGAGGGAGAGTAAAAGACGAGCCAGGGATAGTGCAGAAGATGTATATATTAAAATGCTTAGGTCATTAACAACATATAGCAAGGTTGTAGCAGGGGTACAAATGGTTTTATTTTCTTGAATGGCAGATTAGCTTTAAAAGGTTTGGGAAACACTACATTAAACTATGTGAAATTCAAACCTTGGTTGGAAAATGATAATGCAAGCCTCAAAATCCTCAGTATATTCTGCTCTGTGTCAGTCTCGATATGTTTTAGCACTTTTCCTTTGTTTGAAGGAAAAATGTGTCATGTTTAAGTGGACTTGAGACTTTATAGAAAACTTTAGTCTTGCTTTTATTTTTGTCCCATCGCAAGATGCAAATTGCACACAGTTAAGGTTCTAGAGGTACAACTGCATCAAACCTGTTTCCCAGATAGCCAGATCTTGTAAACAAACCCTGTAGGCTAATGTACCAAAAACATGTGAACAGAGGACTTCATTTCCTCATTAGACTTGCTCCAATCCATACTGTATCCTAGCGTAACAATTGTGGGGGATGCTTTTCACAATAATTAATAGTTTGTCTGGGTCTGTCATTACTGTGTTGTGCCTGAGTTAGACATGGGGGTGAGTATTTCACCCTAGTGGGCTAACTGAGAAGCAGAGCCTACCCACGTGGGGAGAAAAGGTGGAGGCTCTTTCTAAAAAAGTAATTATCTAGAAAAAAGTGACTTTTGTCCCTGAATAGGATGTGCACACAGGGAGCTATTCTGGAATAGTTTAAGAACATAAGAAAGGCAATACTAGGTCAGACCAATGGTCCATCTAGCCCAGTATCCTGTCTTCCAACAGCAGCTAGTGCCAGATGCTTCAAAGAGAGTGAACAGAACAGGACAGTGATCCATCCCTTGATGCCCATTTCCAGCTCTGGCAGTCAGAGGTTTAGGGGCACCCAGAGCATGGGGTTGCATCCCTGACCATCTTGGTTAATATCCTATCCTCTGTGAATTAGCAAATTCTTTTTTGGACCCAGTCACACTTTTGGCCTTCACTGCATCCCCTGGCAATGAGTTCCACAGGTTGATGGTGTGTTGTGTGAAGAAGTACTTCCTGTTTGTTTGTTTGTTTTTGTTTTGTTTTAAACTTGCTCCCTATTAATTTCATTGTCTGACCCCTGGTTCTTGTGAAGGGATAAATAATACTTCCCTATTCACTTTCTCTGCAGCTCAAGGTTGCAGCTGCCGACTATGCTTTGTTCTGAGGGTTGCAGCCTCCAGTGCTGGCAATATTATGCATGCATAATTTTCTGATTTTTTTTTAAACTATAATTGCCACTTTGTTAGGTTCAGTCCTCCAAGGAGTGGTATTTTGATCATTGTAGATCCAGCACTTTTGAATCCTCCTGCTCCTCTTTCAGTGCATCCTCAGGTCTTCTTGAAGCAGTTTCTGTTAAAGTGACAGGCCTGATTATGAAATGGAGCCTGTGTTGAAAACATAATATTAAAGTATGGGACTGACTCCAGCTACTGTGCCAATCAGAGTACACTGCTCTGAACCTTTCTTCGGGACACTCCTGACTGGCACTAGCCTGAGAGACAGGGCACTAGCAGTAGACAAAGGAAAGTAACTTTTACTAAATGCTTCTTTTATTTAGAAAAGCTTTTTGTTTAGGGCAGAACTCTCTTTCTGGAGCAGTTTCTCCAAACCCTCTGAGCTCTGTCACTGGGCTTGACTTACCATAGGCGGTATGTTCTTGGGTCAGGTGTTCAGGAGTTAAAGAGCAACTGCTTCTTGTACCCTGGACTTTTCCTTAAATCCACAAACCTCCTCAAACCTCAAAGGTAACGCAGAGGATATCGGATTGCAGAGGGAGCGGGGAGTAATAGTTCCAGCTGGAGAGGATAAAGTTTGATCTCTTCCACACTGAAGGTTGGGAACAATGGGAGCTTTCTGCTGGAGCAGGATTTCAAAGGCCCGCTGAAGAATACTTTGTTGTAGATCACTGAGGATATTGGCAGATGCCCTTCACTAGCTTTGTGTGCTGTTCTCTAGCTCCAGTGCCCAGTAGCCTGAAGCACCTTTAACAAAGCAGGAACACGGTGTAAGACAGAGGTGGGAAATGCGAGCATTTCAGACAAGACAGGAGGGGTTTTGTGGAGTGAGGGTGAGGCTGTCTTTGCAAGAGGCTGCTAGAGCCCTGACCAGCCTGCCTGGGCAGGGCAGTACGGGGGCCGCCACTTAGGTTATTTATGAAGTACGTGGGGTGTATTGTTGACACATGGAGTCTCACTCCATGGAAATGCCTGTCCCCAATGCACTGTTTGAAGCTAACTCACTGCTAGTGTGTCTGATCTCTGGGTGTGCTACAGGACATTCCCCCACCTTTCCTCTCTTTCCACAGATCGCCTTGGTTCACGGTTCTCTCTGCTAGCTGGGGAAGACGTGTGAATGCGCACTACTCCCACGGCTCCACTCTTCTGCTGGTCCGGGAGATCGCCTCCTGCAGGGCTCGCTTTGCCGCTTCTCTTTGTGGTCCCTACACCAGGCTGCAGCCATCCACAGGGAGAGAAATACACCCACACTGGGACAAGTTGCAGCTGCCGTCTCCCAGCTGGGTCTGGCCTTAGCCCTTGCTGCTTTAAAACTCCGTTCCGCTATTACAGCCTAGTCCTTATGCGGTGGAATTTGAGTTTATGTAAAGTGTCATGTTTCATCTGCGTATATACTGCAGCATACGTATTAGCTCTGTAACCCAGATAATAACGGGTTGGACTGACCCTCTTCTACCCCTACATTGGGTGGGTTTTGGTTTTTTTGTGGCTGTGGAATCCTAGTCAATTCTGCCTCTTATAAGGGCTGGTTCATATATTGTTCCTGATCTTTGATGTCTCTTTACATTAGGATGTAGCAGCAGCCCATTTCTCGTGAAAACAGTGCTTTGTGTAACTCAATTGACATTTGGCCTTGATACCTGTATCTCCTGATAACTGAAACAAATTTCTAAAATAAATATGTACTTTGATCTTCCAGTCCTGCATTTTTAATGACAGCTCTTAACATCACTTCATTAAGAATACATTTCAGGAGACCGAAATGCTGCGAGTTTGAAAGCTAATTATTTGTACAGAAAATTACTGAGGCACATTTCATTATTCGGCCCATTGTTTGTTCCGAAAACTAGAAATTCCCCCTCGATTTTTAAGTCAATTGCTTCCATCCATGCGGAGTTAATGGCATCCGAGGTATGGATTCCGTATGAGAACTTAATCCAACTTTCTACTAACTTTTTTGCAATGTAACAAATCGTTCTAGATGTTCAAAATACGTGGAGAAATAATTTATGTGAAGGGGAAAGAGAAACACCGGCGCGTTCAATTGCTTTAAACATTGTACCTTTGACTTCCATTTCGTTTCTGAATTTTATTATTCAAATTACCCCTCAATCAAAGATACAATTCACCCGTGAAAAAGATCTCGACAGAAATCAGATCAAACTTGTAGAAGTTTAGGGACGGTGAAAGTGACATAGCCTGGCGTGGGTGGTTCGCTTGTTACATCTCCAGGAAATGTACGTGTTATCAGAATGGGCAGGAATGGGGATCTTTCCATTGTGTGTTGTGTCACGGCGACTCTAATCTCTTGTTCTGGCCTGAGTGTTGCTTCTGGAGTAAAACGGGATGTACGTGCGTTTCTGTCCCTTGCCTAAACAAAAGGGGAAGTAGGTTTCCCCTGGCTGCGTCCAAGGAGCCCCGAGCACTGACATGTAGCATGTGTGCGTGTTCAAGTCACCCGGGAAAAGCCTTCTCTGAAATATCCCGGAGCCCCCAAAGGACCAGCGGGACGGCCCACAGTGAGCGCCTTGCCTCTGATCTCCAGCGATTCGATGCCTCTATTGTTGGATCGCTGGAGCTGCTGCATTCACTCGCATGGTTCCAATCAGATGTAAACATTTCGCAACTCTCTGGGAGGAGAGATCACACGCAAGGCACCGCCAGCATTTGGTTTTAAGTTTGCTTTGGAATTCATGTGTCCCACTACGGCGCTCTTCGATTGTTTGTCATAGCTGTTACCATCCTAACCAGGGGTGCTGGAGACCAGTAATTACCAGCTCCTCCTCGCCCTCTGCTATCAAGTGAGGACAACAAGAAATGACCGCCCTAAAACTATACATTTCAAACAGACTCAGATGTCAGCTTCCCCGAATAATTCACCAAGTTGGACGCGTCTTTATCTCTAGGTTATACACGGCAGAGAAGTCTTGAACATCAGCAAAGGGGCTGAATCGATTTAAAGGCTTGGGACTGTTGTACTCATTTCCATAGTATCGATCTGACGAAGCATTTACAAGTGACAGGGAAGAGCCTCAGGGGGTCAGTGTCACGGAGGGGGGGAGCAGCGGGAGCCCATACTTCTCCCCAGGACTCAATATGGAGCCGTGGGAGAGGACTTGGCACTTTAATCCCTTCAAAGAAACCGATCTAACTCAAGCCCTACCGCTCTTGGAAGTCGTTGAGAGGCCAGTGATTGTTTCTGCAGGAAAGCCAGATAAAGATCTCTGTGTGCTGCCTTTAAAAAGGCTTCCTTGGCAACGTGAATACAATCGAACCCGACAGCTACAGGGAGGCTCGAGTTACCTGGGGAAACAGTGACACAAATGTGAGCGAAGGGAGGGGCAGGGCACTACCTGCTCTAAAGTTTGGCCAAGATAGTCATGAACGTCCTTGTCTGGCATGTGTCCGGAGCGGCCGCTGTGTATCCCGCGGATGAGACCGCATCAGAGGGGCTAGTTCTGCGGACGGCGAAGGGATTGCACCGCCGAGCAGAGCCGGAGGAGAAGGAGCGCGAGCGCGACTCTCGCAAGGCCGGAACAGCGAGCGAGCGGCGCTCGGGTTCACCTCGCGCCCTCCCTGCAGCACGCGCGCGGCTGGGAAAGGCGGTGGGCGCCGCTGAGATCCGAATGCGGGGCCGGGAGGGGCTCGGAAACCACTGGCGTGTTTGCTACGGAAAGTTTTCTCGCCCACGTGGGCCAAAGCCAATTCGATGTTAAAACACAGGCAGCGCCCCAGAGCTGGGAGGAACAGATCCAGTGACGCTGCGGCCAGCTGCGGGAGATCAACAAGCGGCTTAAGCGGAGATCTGAGTAATAGTTTCCAGTTTCCTGATATTGCCACCCGTACTATAGTTCAAACAGTTTAGCGGAGCCAGCCAAACTGGGAGGCGTTTTGCATACACCCGTTCAGTTTAACACACACACAACCAAGAGAGACGCTCACCTTCATTTAAAAAAGTCACGTCTTTTACACACCTTTATATCACCCTCCTCCCCCCCAGGAAAATAACACGTTCTCTGTTATTTTCGCAGGCTTTAAGTTTTAATACCGATTGCACGTGACCAAAGAACCCATTTTAACTCCACTACATCGACCTCTGGCTTGAGCCCAGCGCCACAGTAATTACAGAAAACACAGAGCACAGATTGCTCTTCCTGAAACCAGCACCAGAGCGGGAAAAGTGTGTGTTTGGTAGCTAAGCAATATCAATGGAGTTCGCTTTTCTCAGCTTCAGGAGAGAGAGAGAAAAAACTGTAGCGAAGTTTTCCAGCTGGGATCTACCAACCCGGCTCAGGTGAACTCGCTGTGTTTGTATTGTTACTTTGAGTCATCAAACTCTAACAGCGGAATCCGCAGGCAGATTTCTCTGGGGATAACAGAGACACATTGTCACTTTAGGGCTCTGCTACAAATCCTTAATTGCAAAAAAAAAAAAAAAAAAAAAAAAAAAAAGCAAGGGGTTGGGGGATCCAGTGTCTTGAGCATCCAATGCGTGGGTCTCCCCAGGCGGTAAAGGGGCCCTTTGATCAAGAAAATCCAATTATTTGTGTATATACATTTCCCACATAGTGATTACTTCATTAATTGTCCCGCCTTTATCTCCTCCCTTCCCATCCCCCCTAATAATCAGTTCTTTTATCCAGACCAACAAACACACCATAGGAGCTTTGTGGATTCAAAGGATTTGCTTTCGCTTCTGAAAGAGCCGCTATTCTTTGATGATTGGGTAGCGGCAAACTTCAAAGCCATAAATCTTCCCTCTGACTGGCTGGCGGCCCAGCAAAGTCCTTATCAAATTCTTGGAGGTGATCCTGGTGCAGTCAGACAGTCCGCGCAGAGGCAGCGCGGGGGGGTGGGCCGGACGCAGAGCAAAGAGATCAGAGGGAAGGAGAGAGAAGGAAGCTGGGCAGCTCCTCGTCTTCCCCTTGGCGTCTCCATGCCTCGGCACTGCCCCGGTATCCTCCCCTTGCTCCGGGAGCAGTAACCATGGCCGCAGTGGCCGTCCTCCGGAACGACTCCCTGCAGGCTTTCCTCCAGGTCAGTACCGGCGCCGCCCAAGGAGAGCCCAGCCCTGGGGGGGGGGGAGGTGGGGAATCGCTGTGTGTCTCTCACTCTGACAAAGACGAACCTAAGTTTGAAGTTATGGGGGAAACAGCGCTCCAAGTAACGCTAAAGCAGGGAGCAGCCAGGCTACTTTGATCTGGGGATCTCGAAGGCAGTGTGAGCCCCTATCCGTAAAAGGCTTGCTCTAGCTGAAAGAACAGGTCTCAAGAAAACTAAAGAAATCTCTTTGGATTAATAACTCCCCATTCCGTTTAGAGTCCGGCTGGCCACTAGATGAAGAAGTTCCTTGGGGGCTCAAACCATTCGCTTGCAACGGGTGCTGTAAACAATCACTCCTGGGCTACGGAGCAGCGTCGGGGGGTTGAGTGATGGCCATTGACTTTTGCATGCGGGACCCAGAGTTACTTGAAAGATCACACCGCACAAAGGGGCGTGTGTTTAGAGAGCGGGAGAGGCGCTTGTTGTGGCCTGTCCTGCTGCTGACTCCGGCTTCTCTTTACAGACATCTCAGTACTGTTTGGGGAAAGTTTCTGCCCATGTGATGAGCGATCAGAGCTCTCCGGTTCCCCGGAGAACGCACAGAAACTTTACTGTTCCTTGAGCTGCAGCGTCTGCGGTGGGTGGAAAGGGGAGATGATCGCGGGGTAGGCAGCGGTCAGTGACCTGGTTTTTCTCCTCCCTCCCCCACATGCAGGATCGCACCCCCAGCGCCTCTCCAGACTTGGCGAAGCACTCGCCCCTGGCGCTCTTGGCCGCCACCTGTAGCCGGATCGGACAGCCGGGCGCCGCCCCTTCGGATTTCCTGCAGGTCTCCTACGACCCAGCTCTGGGATCCCCATCCAGGATCTTCCACCCGTGGAGTAGCGAGATGCCAGCCCATTCCCCCGGGGGGCTCCCCCCTCCGCATCCCAGCCTCGGGCTCACCCCCCAGAAGAGCCACCTGCAGCCTTCCTTCGGGGGCACTCACGAGCTGCCCCTCACCCCCCCGGCTGACCCTTCCTACCCCTATGAGTTCTCCCCAGTCAAGATGCTCCCTTCCTCCATGGCCGCCTTACCCTCCAGCTGCCCCCCGGCCTACGTCCCCTACGCCGCCCAGGCCACCCTGCCTCCCGGCTACTCCAACCTGCTGCCCCCGCCGCAGCCCTGCAGGCAGCTCTCCCCCACCCCGGCCCCCGAGGACATCCCCTGGTGGAGCCTCCAGCAGGCGGGGGCGCCGGGCGGCTGCAGCCACCGCTTCCCTGCCGCCGCCCTGCCCAGGAGCCTGGTGCTGGGCCCCTCGGACCTGGCCCAGTACCAGACGCAGATCGCCGCCCTGCTGCAGACCAAGTCACCCCTGGCGGCCACGGCCCGGCGCTGCCGCCGCTGCCGCTGCCCCAACTGCCAGGCGGCAGCAGGCAGCGCCCCGGAGGCGGAGCCGGGCCGGAAGAAGCAGCACATCTGCCACATCCCGGGCTGCGGCAAGGTCTACGGCAAGACCTCGCACCTGAAGGCGCATCTGCGCTGGCACACGGGCGAGCGGCCCTTCGTCTGCAACTGGCTCTTCTGCGGGAAGAGCTTCACGCGCTCGGACGAGCTGCAGCGGCACCTGCGGACTCACACGGGCGAGAAGCGCTTCGCCTGCCCCGTGTGCAACAAGCGCTTCATGCGCAGCGACCACCTGGCCAAGCACGTGAAGACCCACCAGAACAAGAAGCTCAAAGCCGCGGGCGACGGCGTGAAGCAGGAGGACACACGGGGCCTGTGACCCGGGTCCGCCCGGCCCGGCCGGAGAGATTCGGGACCCACCGCCCCGCCTAAGGGGCCCCCGCGCCCGGAGCCCTGGCCCGGGAGACTGGAGGACCTGCGATGCGGGCCCCGCAGCCCTGGGAGGGGCAGGAGCCGAGCCCTAGTCGGGGAGAGCGCTGGGCTTCGCTGCCTTCTCCCAGGGGTGCGGCTCTAGCCCTGGGAGGGCGCCCGAGGACCTGCTCCCGGCCCGGGAGGGCCCAAGCTCTGCGCCCCCATGGGGCTCTAGGAATTGGAGCCCTGTCCTGGAGGCTTACGGGGGCCCCCAGCGGTACTGTCCTGTGTACGTCCTATTGCCCTAAGAAGCCCTTGGACAAGTCTCCTTCTGTGGCCCCAGAGCAAAGATGCGGGAAATACGTGGCTCCTTTCCGCCTTGCTACTGGCATCGGGATCTTTCTGGTTGTTGCTCAGTGGGAGTGAAGTGCCAGCTGTTTCCAGCGCTCTGTCCCGCTCCCTTCCAGGGGGAGCTCTGGACGCAGGCTGGGCCACAGGATCACTCCCCCACTTTGGAAAATGGGTTACCTACAATGGTCTGCTCTAAGCCAGTAAACGGGAGCAGCAGCTTTAGTCTGGGGACCTGGCTCTTGGGTCCTCGTTTCTTTCATGGGAAGAGACTGAACTTTTGTGTACAGGTTATTTAATAGCTTTGTTTGAATAAAAGTGTTTTTCTTGTCCTTGGCTCCACGCGGGGGCTCCAGCATGAGATGTTTCTGTAAAGCGACCTGCAGTTGCAGCGTGAAAATAAATACATTAACACCGAGGTCACATTGGGAAGATCCCACTGAGTCGGTTTCATTTGATCTTTTCTTCCTTCTGAAGGCTTTACAAAACGCCGCGGTTTGAAGAACTATTTTATCGTTTATTTAATCTGAACAAATGCACCGGCCACATTTATTTGGTAAACACCCAACTGTTGCAATAGCTTAAGCCATAATCTGTTCCCCACATTTCATGCTCCCAGATATCTTTGCCAAGACAAGACAAAATTTTCATAGTATTCCATGGTATTCTACAGTAATAGAAGAAAGACTTAACTTCTGCTGAGCGCACGTTACCTGTAATACGGTCCAAATGTTTAACACTAAACTTTAACAACAGAGTACGAATTCACATTAATTTAGGAATACCGATTGAAAACTTTGTAAATGATCTAAAACTGGGGTCCTTTGGGTTGATGCTGCCTTCACTCCTTCTGGTATAGCCAAGCCATAGGCATAAAGGGGAAACAAAAGATGAAAAAATAATTAAATCTTCACAGAGTCCATGGTACAAACTATATTCTGAATCCGAGTACAGGTGGGAATAGTCACAGTTAATATACCCTTCTTATGTGAAATGAAATGATTGACAGCATGATATTGTGGTCAGCTTTAACTAGCCATTTCCTGCCTTTTGTTGGGCTATGTCACAGCACCATTAAAAATACTTTTGATATTTTAATTTTCTTTTTGTTTAACTATTGCACTATTTTGGGGGTAGGGTATTTACAATGCTCCCTCATCCTATCCAAGAGGCCATAATGATTGTCAAGTAACTTGAGTAAGTCAAGATCTAGGGATTTTCTTACACAGTTATACATTTGAAAAATGGTATTTACCAATAAACTAATACAGCTCCCGTTGAGGCATTATCAGTCATGTATGTATTTAACCACTGTATACTGTTACCAAATGTCTTTTAAAAGTACTGTAGTTACTGTATTTTACATTAGGCAGTTTGCTAATAAAATATTAAAGTCATTATAAAAAAAATCAAACCCAGCAGGATCTTTGACTAATCACTTGCTAAATTTCACTTTTAAAACTAGGAACTAATATATTAACAATTATCTACTGGATATAAACATAAACCTCCATTAATTATCAATAAAATAGTCAAAGGTTCTTTTAACAAATTGGTCAAAACTTGTTTTTTGGTTGAATATTACATGTCAAATTTCAGGCTGAAATAGACCTATGAAGTGGGTATTGTAATAGAAGTTCTAGGACAACCTTAATTATAAATACAGATATTGGTTGCCAGACAGCTTTTAATCAAGTGTTGGAGTTAGAAGTTTTAAAAATATTTATAATGTTTAATGATAGTAAATGTAAAATTGGTGGTGTTATATATTTGTTAAGATTTGATCTCTCTATAAAAAGAACCCAATTCAAAAGTACTCCAGTGAACCTTAACATCTGAAACACTTAGGAGTTCCTGTCTAATTTGTAATTCTCCAAAACTGCATATTACATCTATAGGAGAATATATTCATTTGTATGATCCTAAAATAATTTCTGCAGCAATAATTTCAGGGTTAAAGTATTAAATTAACGGGATATAATGAGCTATTGGCTATTAAAGATTCTTGCATATCTACTCTATAATATCTTATATGACATAAATAGTTTAGTTTTAATGAATGAATGAAATTCTGTTGCAAAATATACTATATTATATATTAGATATAACTTTGGGCTGCTGATACTACTTCATGACATTATTTATATTGTAAAGAAGAAAGCAACAATAACAGAGAAAATGATAGGCATAGAGAGGGTCCAGATCCAGAGGACCTCACTCAGGTAACACTTTCACTGAGACAAGATCAGGCCCTGAATATGTTAACTATGCAATGATTTTCAATTTTAAAAGATTTTCTAGTATGAAATGGCTTCTTCTGTCCTTCCTTTCTTTGGGACTGAGTCATATTAAGTGGTTAGTACAATTAACTCAACAAGATATAGAAAGCCTCAAATTAACACTGGTTTAAATAGGAATTTGTTTCACAAAACAGGGAAATTACCAATTTTTAAAAAATTATTCAATTCCATGTACAATTCAATTCTATTTGCAATGGAAATGGACAGTGCTGTTGATAGCAATGGGGAGAAAGGACGTAAAGTTTTACAGTGTGAAAGCTCCACTCAAATATAATATAAATATAAAGGACTTTGATGTTGCCACAGTACAATGGCCTTTTGCTGCTAAAAAAAATGGCAAGACCAATGTGAACCACAAAAATGAGGTGAATCAAGATATTTGTTGTTTTATAGCAGGAGTTTGGTCTGTAACAAATGCAGAGAAGGGCTCCTATCTATGACAGTGTCCCATTCCAATGCCTTTATCCTATTATACTGAACAAGGCTAACATAAATAGCCTGATGATCACTGATGCAGCAGAGTGGCAGTTTCTAAACTAGATCATTATAGATAAAACTGTGTTCTAATTGAATTACAGCATGGATTTGATCTGTATCTAGCTAATCAAAAGCCTTGCTATTTGTAACTGTTCATTTTTATAAGTATACTTTTTTTTATAACTAAATTGGTCTTTAGTTAGCTGCTGCTCTTATATTTGTGGCTACTAATCAGATATATTACTCAGAGTGGGTGGGACACATTATTTCATTTGGTATAATATACTTGGGCCCGATTTTGCTTCCAGTGAAGTCAATGGCAAAACTCCGATTGACTTTGGTGTTGCAGGATCAAGCTCATAGTAAAGTGGCATGTTCTGTTTTGGCTGGTTCCTGAGACAAAACTGTTGAAGTAGATAAAGCTTCTCTATTGACTTAATTGCTAGCAGGATCAGGCCATAGGACTTTCAAGTGGTAGGGTGACCAGATGTCTCGATTTTATAGGGACAGTCCCGATATTTGGGGCTTTGTCTTGTATACATGCCAATTACCCCCACCCCCATCCCAATTTTTCACCCTTGCTATCTGGTCACCCTAGGTAGAACAGGGCCAGATAGTTCTATCACTATGTCATTGGGGATTTCTGCTAAAAAAAAAACCCCCAAAACAAACAAAAACCCTGAAGGCTTGATGTAGTCCATACATTTTACATGGTACCCACATGTAAAACAGAAAAATGCGCAAATTAAAAATATAGAAAGTCAACTTTAACTGAATGTTTGTCAGGACAAAATATTCACCAATTTAAAACTTTATGTCAATGCTACCTAAAATCTTAATCTGTGTGGTAGTCAAAAAAACCAATCCAAAATCTGAAAATCTGGAATCAGTGACAAACGTAAATAATGAAGCCTGAAAAGTTATGTCGAAGTTAACAGTCAAATGAATTTTGTGATATAAGGAACAACACATTGCAGTAACATATTGCATACATTTCTGGAATTTATTTCTACCTCAAATTGTACACTACAATAAAAGTAACTATTAACTTTGCATTCCTAAAATACATTGTGCACCTATAATTGCTTGCAATCAACTAGCAGTTAGTTTTATAAAATTAAATGCTTAATATTCATTAATTATAAATGTTGAGTATGTGTGCTATTTAAGGTCAGTTCAGCTCTGAATTTTAAATCTAGGTTAGTTGCTATAACAGACATCTCATATAGGCTAATTTATCTCACAGTTCATTCAAATTAATTTATAAGAAAAATACATTATATGGTCTCAAAAATTAAATCTTGAAATGTTTTCTGTACAGTGTTGAAAGGTGACTTTCACACCTGGGGAAACTTGAAAAAAGAGACCATTCTATATTACAAGAAAAAGATCTATTCTCCATCACTATTAGCTATAGAGTCAAAACCTGCAATCCTGACTCAGGCCTTGAGCCAGACACGACTCATATGACTTCAGTAGGACTCATGCCTAAGTAAGGATTTCAAAATGAGAATTTTAGTCTTCACATTCCCTCTCTGCTTGATAATCCAACAAAACCATAATCTTGGGTTTACGAGGATCTCAGTCTGTTACTGTAGAAGTAAATATAAATATCACAATTTCAGCTGCATAACTTCACTTCCGAACTGAGTAGAAGGAGTAAGTAAATTGTGAAGGGAAATTTCTTCTTTAAACACACATCTTTGGGTAAAAAAAACAACAGTGACAATGAAAATTTTTTTTAAAATGGAAGGTAAATGATATATTTTTAAAATCTTTCAAGTTAAAGTGATGTTTATAAAGTTGTAAAACCATTGAAGGTGATGTAGCTAATCTAACAGTTTATGATTTATTAATAGCATGACTGACAAATTCAACCCACAATAGGAAGTTCTGCATAAAAATCAGTGTCAGAATAGATCCTGTGTTATAAATTATTCCTGGGCATTTTTTGTTGGTGTTTCAGATGGATTTTATCTTATGAGGGTTAACATTTTATTACCCGGACACCTTTTTTCTAAGCATAATACCAATTTTTTCCTTTGCAAATTTCTCTGATACATTTGCTAGTTATACTGTCTTGCATCTTTTTAAAAGTCTCTTACTTGATTGAGGTATCCAGTAAAATAATGTCCACATGTGTTATTCTTCCCTCTATGACTGAAAACAAATAGATGTAATTTGTTAAAGATTTAATCACATAATTGGGGCATACTGGGATGTTTGCAGATATCTATAGGTTACATTAATTTTAGAGTAACTCTAGCTCACATATTACAAATTTGAACATTGTCATTACTAATATCTCAGCCCATAGACTGTTGAATACGGAAGAAACAGGCAATATTATATACTTGCTGACATCCTGATAGCTTTATTTATTGGACATGATGTACATTCTACCCTTCACTTTCTTTATTATGCGGAAACATTATCCCCAATAGTATTTCAGGCTTTGGTATAATCATTAGACATGTGGCAATCCACTTGCAGCTTAGGCATTATTCATTATATTCACTCCATGCAGAGGACCAGCACAGTACCTATGCACCTTTAAGTGAGTCTTAAGCAGTGCATGGGCATTGTGCTGGTCCTCATCTGGGTGAGTTTCACTCTATATGTAGTGAAGTACACACATAGAGTATCCAGCTTATTGAAAAAAATGTTTATGACTTCAGAATAGATCCTCTATTCTTTTTTTTATTCTTCCAATTATTTTAAAAGACATAGGTTTACTCATTAATTATATACCCATTTTAGTGAACTTCATCTGAATTCTTATTTAAAGATATGTAGATTTCAGTTACCTCAGCAGATGATGAATTTACCTGCTAACCCACAGGTCTTGTAGATTTTCATGCCAAACTTGAGAAAAATATGTCATGCATCTACTGTAAGAGAAATCCACTCTATCTTCCCCTCCTGGCTTCTGGCAGTCAGAGGTTCAGAATTGCCCTTAGCATGGGGTTACATCCCTAACCATCTTGGCTAATGGCTGTCAAGGACCTATCCTCCATAAAATTATCTAGTTCTATTTTAACCCAGTTATACTTCTGGCCATCACAACATCCCATGACAATGAGTTCCACAAGTTAATTATGCATTATGTGAAAAAGTATTTCTTCTTGTTTGTATTAAACCTGATGCCTATTAATTCATTGGGTCTCTCTCTCTCTCTCTCTCTCTCACACACACACACACACACACACACACAGCGAGAGCTGTTGGGAAAGGATGAATAACACTTCTCTATTCACTTTTTCCACATCATTCATGATTTTATAGATTTCTATTATGCCCCCTCAATAGTCTCTTTTTTAAGATGAACAGCCCTAATCTTTTCAGTTTCTCCTTGAATAGAAGCTATTCCTATGCTTGATCCTCCTTGTTGCCTTTTGTGAACCTTTTCCAGTTCCACAATATCCTTTTTGAAATGAGGTGACCAGAACTGGACACAATAGTCAAGGTACAGGTGAACCATGGCTTTATATACTGGAATTATATTATCTGCCTTATTTTCTATCCCTTTCCTAATAGCTCTTAACATACTGTTAGCCTTTTTTACCATAGCTACACATTGAGCTGAAGTTTTCAGAGAACTATCCACAATGACTTCAAGGTCTCTTTCTTGAGAGCTAACAGCTCATTTAAAACCCCTCATATGTGTGTAGTTGTGATTATTTTTTCCAGTATGCTTTTGTGATTGGGTGGACAAACCCCACACTAGAGAACAAGGAGTTAAGGAGCAACTCTAGGCACAGGTGCTCCTAACAAGCCACACCTGCAAAGCCTGCACAAGTTGGAGACGGTGCTTAAAAGGGGAAGCAGAGCTGGTCAGAGGAGAGCAGGCAGTGGAAGGAAGTAGATCTCTGCTCTGAGCTCTGGGGAAGTACTGTCCCAGGAGTTCTCGTAGCCAGAGAGCAGGCAGTGGAAAGAAGTAGATCTCTGCTCTGAGCTCTGGGGAAGTACTGTCCCAGCAGTTCTCGTAGCCTGAGACCTGGATGAATAAACCTTATAGGACCTACAAAGGAGAGATGGTTGACTGATTGGGAAGGTTACAGACTGTGTTTGTTATACTATAATTTACTCCATAGGAAGAAGGGTAGTAAATGGTTCTGGGGGTAGGCAGCTGCATAGCACCCTAAGGTGCAGAACATAGCTGCCCACCAAAAGTCTTAGGGGAAGCCGAAGGACAGAACTATAAGTGAGAAGGAGTAACCACCTGCTGCACCCCTGCTTGAGCCCTAAGCGGCACTGGTGGTGAGCATTCCCATTTTACAGCATTACTTTGCACTTTCCAATGTTGAATTTCATCTACCATTTTGCTGCTCACTACTCAGTTTTGTGAAGTCCCCTGCAATTCTTCTCAGTCAGCTTTGGACTTAACTATTTTAAATAACTCTGTAACACTTGCAAACTTTGACACTTTTCCAGATCATTAATGAATCTGCTGAACAGCATATGTCCCAGTACCGATTCTTGGGTAACTAAGGAAACTAAGTAGTGACTGGATCACCCTTATCCACATGCTTGTTGATACCCTGAAATCATTCTAATAGATTGGTGAGGTATGACTTCCCTTTACAAAAGCATGTTGACTTTTCCCTAACAAATAATGTACCTCTATATATATCTGATAACCCCATTCTTTACTATGTTTTCTACCAGTTTGCCCAGTACTGAAGTTAGGCTCCCCAGTGAGGATTGCCTCTGGACCCCTTTATAAAAATTGATGTAAATATAAGGCAGCCTGAAGCTGTCCAGTGGGCATTCTTTGCCATTTCTCAGGGAAGGGAGGCAATGGTCATCTTCTCCCATCCCCTTCTGGGTGATTTGCTCCCTAGAGGGAGCAAGAACAGAGCAGTCTCTTTTTGCAGTGACTGCGCTTGTACTTTGCCCTTCCAGGGCAATGGTGAAGGGAAGGTCTTTGCAGAGTGCAGCAAGGGTCAGTTAAAATCTTGACGCCTGATTACTTTACACTTCAAAAAAATTGCATGTGGGCTTGATAATTATACATTATTTTACAACAGTGTAACTCCATTGACTTCATTGGAGTTACTCTTCATGTACATGATAACACCCTTGTCCTGATTCTCCTCCCAGTTCTTAACATTTTTCAGTAGTCAAAGGTAACCATCTTTTCAATTTTTCCCAAATATTAATCAAATCTTATGAGCTTTTTAATAAAAAGATTGTCAAGGTCATTATACAGCTTATTAAATCTACAGTATTTGCAAAGTAAAGGTGGTAGAGGGTATGTTCAATGTTTGAATAGTTAAGAGAGGTAACAATCAGACAGAACTGTGAGAAATGTTATCAGAGTAATTTGACTAATCCCATGGGATACTATAAGTAAAACTGACTTTGGAGCAACACTATTAATGTATGCAAACTCTAAAATTGCTATGCTAATATGTGGCTCTACCCCAATCAGTTCCTGGAAATGACAGGGAGGACTGTAATGATCATGCTCAGTGCACCCCCAACATCCCACCAAAGGCAGGTTCTTCCCTCCTCCACCCCTATCAGCTGAAGAAATTTCTTGAAAAGGGTCACATACCTCAAGAAGGGAGATAAGAGAGACAGGGGCCTGAAGATTATCGCCCCTCTAATAATCCAGAGGGTGATGGAAAAGAGAAGGAAATAGTTTTCAGTGGGGAGCACTCACCTTTGGACAAGAATCCCTCTACCTAGCTCCCTGCAGGATCCAGTAGAGATGAATAAAATAATCCCTCAGCCTATATACTCACAAGTATTGTTCTTCATAAACAGTACAGAACGAAGAATCTCATTTCTCTTCTCTCCCATCCCCTTGGATCTCACAAAGGGCAAGAGCCATACATCTGTAATAATTCCCAGTCTTTTGTGCAGCTCTTAGCATGAGAGAGAGAACACAACCAAGAAAATGTAGGAGGTTGGACTGGAGAAAGAAAGCTAATTTGTATGAATTACTTGTTCCCTTTCAGAAACCAGGTGAATTTTAGGTAGGATTCCATTCAATAAAACTCACCAGTGTGCAGCTGGCTTATGTTTTTTTGTAGGGCTTATGTGCTCCAAAAGAATGCAAAACATTATGCATTTATGCTATTGTGAGTTATAGACACATATTGAGAAGACAGATCCCAAAATCTGAAAGGTAATCTTAGTGAAATAAGTGTCCATAGACAGGTTTATACTGGTTTAAACTAAATCTGTTTAAAATCACATCTGTAATTTTCATATGCAGTGTAACTCACTCGTGTAGACAAGGCCCAATTTACACTCATGCTTCTCATGGCTCTGGGCAGTCAAGAATAGCTAGAATACAGCACAACATCTTCTGGCCATGCAGCCTGTTGCTAGAATCTACAATGGGAGGATGCAGCATAGAGCTAGTTATTCTATAGGACCTTGAAGAAGCTCTACCTTGGCAGAGGAAGCAACTTATAGAAAAGACGCATCTCACCTTTCACCCTGGAGATAAGCACATTAAAGTTAAGCACATATGTAAACATTTGCAGGGTCAGAGTCTCATTATTAAGAACAAGTATGTTGCTTTTCTAATTTGCCCATGTGCTCAGAGAATTAATGTTCTATTTCTTCTGTCCTGAGCTTTGAGACTTACAAAGTTTGGCTCTCTTGTAGTTTTCCTGACGGGATACGATAAGGAGTTATCATACAACATATAATTTATTTTGTTTTTGCTTTTGAAAAATGTGTAGTCACTCTATCCTGATGAGAGAGAGCTCTCCCGTCAACATAATAAAACCACCTACACAAGCAGCAGTAACTACGTCAATAGGAGAGCGACTCCCGCCAACATAGCACTATGCACACAAGCGTTTATGCCAGCGAAACGTATGTTGCTCATAGGGTTGCCAAGCCTCCTGGACTGGCCAGGAATCTCCCAGAATCAGCCTCAATCTTCCTGTTGCTATTGAAAGCAATCCGGGAGATTTTAATAGGCCAAAAGTCTGGTCGGCAGGGGTGGTGCAGCAGGACTAAGGCAGGCTCCCTAACTGCTCTGGCTCCATGTGGCTCCCTGAAGTAGTGGCATGTCCCTGTGGCTCCTAGGCACAGGCAGGGGCTGCCAGGGTGTCTCTATGTGCTGCGTGCTGCCTCCGTCCCGAGCACCAACTCCGCAGCTCCCATTGGCCAGGAATGGCAGCCAATGGAAGCTGTGGGGGCAGTGCCTGCAGGCAGTGGCAGCAAGCACAGACCCCCCTGGCCACCCCGGCCTGCACCTAGGAGCTGCAGAGACATGCTGCCAGTTCCGGGAGCTGCCCCAGGTAAGCACTTTCCAGCTAGATCCCGCACCCCACATTCCCTCCTGCATCCAAACTCTCTCAGAGCCCACACCCCATCCCCCTGTCCCAGCCCTGAGCCTCCTCCTGCACCCAAACTCTCTTCCAGAGCTTGCACACCACACCCCAACCCCTGAGCCCTCTCCTGCACCCAAACTCCTACCCCAACCTGGAGAAAGTGAGTGAGGGTGGGGGAGAGCTAGTGATGGAAGGAGGGGGATGGAGTGAGCAGGGGCAGGGCCACAGAGAAGGGGGAGGGCCTTGCGGCAGGGAGTGGGGCAAGGGGGGTTTGGGTCTGGCAATTAAGACAGTTGGCAACCCTCCTTACTCAGGGGTGTGGCTTTTTCATACCCCTGAGCAACGTAAGTGTTGCCGACATAAGTGGTAATCAGGGCCGGTGCAACCATTTAGGCGGACTAGGCGGTTGCCTAGGGTGCCAAAAAGCGGCGCCCCCAAATTTTGTTTTAAATGGTTGAGCAGCCGCTGCTGCTGGGACAGAGAGGGAGTCTGAGCTACCACCGGCAGCCCAGGGTGTCCCCTGGGTCAGGGCCCCGCAGTGGCAGCCTGCAGCCCAGGGTCCCCCCGGCTCAGGGCGCCGTCGTGGCAGCCGGCAGCCCAGGGCCCCCCGGGTCCGTACGCCGCCACGGCAGCCACCAGCCCAGGGTGTCCCCCAGGTCAGCGCGCCGCCGCGGCAGCCAGCAGCCAGGGGGTCCCCTGGGTCAGCACGCCGCCGGGGCAGCTGGCAGCCCAGGGCCCCCCGGCTCAGGGAGCCGCTGTGGCAGCCAGCAGCCCAGGGTGTCCCCCAGATCAGGGCGCTGCCGCGGCAGCCAGCAGCCCAGGGCCCCCCCCAGGTCAGCACGCCACCGCGGCGGCCAGCAGCCCAGGGTGTCCCCCGAGTCAGGGCACTGCCGCGGCAGCCAGCAGCCAGGGGGACCCCGGGTCAGCATGCCGCCGCTGCAGCCCAGAGGTTCTGGCTGCCCGTGGTACGCTGACCCAGGGGAATCCCTGGGCTGCAGGCAGAGGCTCAGAATCCCTCTCCCTCCCAGAGCAGGGGATCCAGCCTATGCCATTTTTCTCGTTGCCGGCGAGGGCGCCGGTGGCTGAGCAGAGCTGCGCAGCTCTGCTTAGGGCACGTGGCAGGAGCCCTGCTAGGGCAGCGTGACACCAGGGCATCTGGAGGAAAGCGGGGGCTGCCCCCTAGCTCAGCCTCCACATCAACCCCAGCGAGGGGCATGGAGAAGAAAAGAGTCTCAGCAGTGGTCTGGTGGAGTGGAGGAAGAAAGAGGACCCCGATGCTCATGCATTGGGCAAGGTAAGCAAGTGCTTCCCCACAGCTTGGCCTCAGGTACCTGTGCTCCTGCCCCCTTGGTCCTTGGCTGGTCACTGCTGCTGCTCCCCTTGTGCCTGGATGGCTGGAGAGAACAGCAGCCTGCAGAGCTGAGCTGCCCCAGTGCCCCCAGGCACCCCCCGTCCCCATCCCCCCCACAGCCCTGACCCCCAGCTCCGAGCCCAGTCCCTCTGAGCTGGAAACCCCCTCACCCCATCCCCCCGACAGCCCTGACCCCCAGCTCCGAGCCCAGTCCCTCTGAGCTGGAAACCCCCTCACCTCATCCCCCCGACAGCCCTGACCCCCAGCTGACAGGTAGTGTCCCTAACACAGTTATTGCTCTTTGCATCCTCTTGACTCTCCCAGTTTCTGTGGCTAGTGGTCAGCGAATCTTCTCGAAGCTCAAGTTGATAAAAACATACATGAGAACATCAATGTTGCAACAAAGGCTTGTTAGGCTATCTACCTTGTCACTAGAACATGACATTGCTCACAGCATTGACTTGGAGGAACTTGTTTCTAAATTTGCTAAACTTAAAGGCCGGAAACATAAATTCTAAATTATAACATGTTACTCTGTGACCATGTATTGTGTATAATATATGTGATTGGGGGGTGTGGGGCACAAGATGGAAGTTTCACCTAGGGCGCAAAATATCCTTGCACCGGCCCTAGTGGTAATGCAGACATGGCCGAAGTCAATACAGAAGCAATTTAAACTAAACTGAAGAAATCTACTCAACCTGAAACTGGTGTTAGCTGCAGTTTAACTAGATTAGTTTACAAACTGATTAAGTTAAAACTGCTCTAACTTCCTTTTGTAGGCAAGGCCTTAGGCCTCGTCTACACTAGAGCATCAGGGCGATGCACGGCACCTTACCTCGCCCTATGTATGTTTCTACATGAAAATTTTGCTCCCGCTGATATAACTGCCATGCTAGGCTGAATGAGCAACTCCATCTTCGGGAGACGCACAAAGTCAATGCTGCCCTAGTTAGATCTAGGCAGCGCCAGTGTAGAAAGCCCATTGCTTACACCGTTACGGGCTTTGACACGTGACATAATCTTTACTTAAAAAGCCATCTTTGCTTCCTGGAGACTCCAGGCCAGTCCTGGAGGGTTGGGAACCGAGCTGCCCCCTGCACCTAGTCACTGCTGGCGGCCCGGCGGCGAGCGCGCTCTCGAGAGAGAGGAACCGCGCGCCTGCCCCGCTCCCGCCTGCCTTCTGCGGGCACCCTCGCTGCTTTGCCCCCTGAGACAATCCGGGCCTGTCTGTCTGGGGGACCGGCTGCGATCGGGCCCCGCCCCCAGGGGGCGCTCGCCGGCCGTTCGGAGGCTGCGGGCGGAGCAACACCGGCCCGGGCCCGTTGGTTCTGCCGGAGCGTTGCAGGCCGGGCCCTGTTCTTGGCCGTTCTTTGCCCTGGCGCCGCCGTTGCCATGGTCACGCTCCGGCAGGCCGGCCTGGCTCCGCGCTCTGGTTCTGGCAGGAGGGAGCCGGTCACCGCGCCAGCGACATGAACAGGTAGCGGGGCCGCTGCTGCTTCCCCGGCGCCTTTCCGTGACGGGGGCGTGCGGCCCCTGCTCCTAAACACCCTGCTTTTGTCTCCAGGTGTGAGGTGGGCTCGGGCCCCGGGACTCCCAGGACCACAACCCCCAAGGTAAGAGATTCCCCCTTCCCCCACCCAAGCTGCCCACCGCAGCCCCCTAGGTAAGAGATTCCCCCTTCCCCCACCCAAGCTGCCCACTGCAGCCCCCTAGGTAAGAGACTCCCCCTTCCCCCACCCAAGCTGCCCACTGCAGCCCCCTAGGTAAGAGACTCCCCCTTCCCCCACCCAAGCTGCCCACTGCAGCCCCCTAGGTAAGAGATTCCCCCTTCCCCCACCCAAGCTGCCCACTGCAGCCCCCTAGGTAAGAGAGTCTTCCTCCCCTCAACCAGGCTGCCCACTGCAGCCTCCTAAGAGACTTCCCCTTCCCCCACCCAAGCTGCCCACTGCAGCCCCCTAAGTAAGAGATTCCCCCTCCCTGCACCCAGGCTGCCCACTAGGTAAGAGATTCCCCCCTCCCTGCACCCAAGCTGCCCACTGCAGCCCCCTAAGTAAGAGATTCCCCCTCCCTGCACCCAGGCTGGCCACTGCAGCCCACTAGGTAAGAAATTCTCCCTCTCCCCACTGCAGCCCCTTAGGTAAGAGATTTCCCCCTCCCCCCAACCAGGCCGCCCACTGCAGCCCTCTAGGTAAGAGATTTCTCCCTCCCCCTGGCCACCCACTGCATCCCCCTAGGTAAGAGATCCCCCCGCCCCCAACCAGGCCGCCCACTGCAGCCCCCTAGGTAAGAAATTTCCCTCTCCCCCGGCAGGGCCAGCTCCAGGCACCAGCATTCCAAGCTGATGTTTGGGGTGGCATTCTGCAAGGGGCGACAGTCCCTGTTGTTTTGCCCCCAAGCAGCGTGCCAAATTGCCAGCGGAGGGGAGGTGGGGCAATTCGTGCGCCGTTAGGGTGGCAGGCGCGTTTCTGCGGTGAGGGCAATTCGGTGGCAGCTTCTATGTTTAGCTGTCCGAGGCAGCTTCAGCTAAACATAGATGCTGCCGCCAAATTGCCACAGCCACGGAAATGTGCCTGCCGCCCTAAGGGCACACCCGGACTGCCCCCGCAGCCTTCAGCAGCAATTCAGTGCTGCTTGGGGCAGCGAAAACTGTAGAGCCGACCCTGTCCCCTGGCCACCCACTGCAGCCCCCTAGGTAAGAGTTTTCCCTTCCACACACATATCTCTCCCACTGCAGACACCAGGGTAAGAGAACTGGGGAGTTTGGTGCCTAACCTACTTAGATGCTTTTGAAAACCCAATAGGCACCTTCATACCTTTAAAAATCTACCTCTAAATCTAGTCTCTATGACTCAATTTATTCATCTGTTAACAGGTCTAATATAATTGCCCAGCCTCATAGGTTGTGAAAAACACGTCATGAACCATGAAATCTGGTCCTCCCTCCCCAGCCTCCCTGTGAAATCTGTTCTTTTGTGTGCTTTTACCCTATACTATACAGATTTCACAGGGGAGACCAACATTTCTCAAATTGGAGGTTCTGACCCAAAAAGGAGTTGCAGGGGGCGTATCACAAGGTTATTTTAAGGGGGTCACGGTATTGCCATGCATATTTCTGTGCTGCTTTCAGAGCTGGGCCGGCAGAAAGTGGCAGCTATTGGCTGGGCATCCAGCTCTGAGGGTAGCACCCCCCCCCCAGTAGCAGCGCAGAAGGAAGGGGTGGCAATACCATGTAATTGCCACCCTTACTTCTGTGCTGCTGCTGGTGGCACCTCTGCCTTCAGAACTGGGCTCCTGACCAGCAGCCGCTGCTCTTCAGTTCAGCCATGAAGGCAGTACCACCACCAGCAGCAGTGCAGGAGTAAGGGTACCAGTACCACAACACCTCCCCACAACCATAACTTTGGGAACCCTTACTTCTTTGGGTCAGGACCACTGCAAATACAGCACTGTGAAATTTCAGATTTAAATAGCTGAAATCATAAAATTTGCAGTTTTTAAATCCTATGACCATGAAATTGACCAAAATGGACCATGAATTTGGTAGGTCCCTACTCATAGGAGTGATTTGTGGCTTAATTAGTGTCAAATTCTGCCTTCTAATGCATGCACATTAAGGGCATTAGTAATTGTTGTTCTAATCGAGAGTAGAATTTGTCTTTTACTTTGATCTTCCTGGTTGTGTAAGGCACTATATACTTTATTATATGAATTATTTATTCTTTTCTGTTCTTTAAAGTCTCCCCCCACACCTTAAATGTAGTCTTGGTAATACTCCAATAATTTATGGTATTTTGAAAATGTAAATGGTCAAATTTCATCTGCTCTTGTGGCATGCATTGAAACTATCTGCCGGCTGTTCTATTTTCAAAAGTTAAGTTCCCATTTTTTTGATAGACAGGATTTTCAAGAATTCAGCACAAGACACTTGATGCAAATATCCTTCATATCTCAGATGTGCGTATAACAATCAGGATCTCAGGAATGCATCCTGCACAGTTGTAAATCCTACACATAGTTACTCAGGATCTCTTTGGTGAAAGCCTCTTGACATCAAGACATTTTTATTTCAGTGTCTTGTTAGGCCTAATTTTGTTGTTAGTATCCGTATTATATCATCACAGTTCATGTTGTTGAAAGTTAAGATTGTGTCAGCACTTCCATTATAAAACCCTATTTTTCAGGACTTCGTAAATTTTCTGTAAAATCTCCTCTACACCTAGGCAGAAATTTGGCATACCATGTCTAAAGAAGCTATTTTTTCCTTTGTTAACAGAAAACTTTTAAAAGCTGAGAATGAAATATATGGGTTTGCTGGTTTCAAAAGCATATAAAAATATGCTTGTATAACTTGAAAGCTAATTTAGTTTAAAATATAATCTGACATGTGAATAGTCTCGATTTCAGTGCGATCCCTCTTTTGTATATTAAAATAAAGGTAAAAGTTGTTAATGTGAGTGGTGACCTTTGTAAAGATGTTTAATTTCTATAAGAAAAAAATTCTTAGCAATTTTTTATGAACCTAAGTACATATTTACACTGTAGACTATAGGATTTGGTAAGTTCCATAGTATGCATATTTAAAACATTTTGGCTGGCACTGGTCACTGATACTGAGGTACAGAAATGTTCATGTCTACCGCGTCAGTCCATTACAGCTCATGTTCTTAGTGGTTGAGAAGTTACCATCTGATGGCTGCATGAGATGAGTTTGATGTTCTCAGTCTGGCTTCTAGTGAAAAAGTGTCATATTCTAAAAATTATCACCATAATTGCTATTAGTTTCAGCTGTAAAGCCAAGGACTAAATGGGCATGAAGACTCATTACCCAACCAGAGAGATGGTTCTTTCAAATCAGATTAGTGACAGATTGGCAGGGCAATATAGGAAAGCTTTTATTGACATTGTCCCAGACAGACAGCCTGGAGACTGAAGTCCTCTTTCACTGGTTTTGATGAGCACTGAATTCATATGATTTTGTTTAGAAAAACATAGATGTACAGTCACGTAATTATCTGATGAATTTAGTGCTAAATTCTCGTCTCAGAAGGGTGTGTATAAAAATGTCAAGAAGTCTACTGTCAGATTTTTTTTCCCTGTGATTTCTTTCACTGTGTATGATTCTCCACTCTGTTACACCAGTGACCAAATGCAATAGAAATACAACTGGCCAAGCAGAACCCTTCTTCAAAATGGGGAGCACAAAAACCCGTACTAGTAAGTAGGGGAGAGAGGCATTGGGCTACCAGGGATCCACAAACACTACCAGTTAAGGAGTTGGAGAACTGATCTTTTTTACTGTCATTATATGGAATTGGGATTTTTGTAGCTGCTTAGCGTACAATTAGGAAATAGCTCTTCTGGTTTTTGTCATTATTCTGTGTTGTATGTCACAGGAGTATATTTTTATATACCTAATGTCAGTCCCTTTCACAAATAGTTATATTTTTGAGTCAGAAGAAAACTTGCAGACATCTATCCATGGTATGCAATCAGACAATTTGTAGCATATAGAAAGTTTATATCATATAACAGACTAACTGATTCCATTTAAAAGAGCATTTTGAAGAATTATCTGTTGGATGACTATAGAGATGCAGCTAACATATTTGTTTACTGTCCCCATAAAAAAAATTCTTAATGATAATTTTAATTATTTTCCTGTCAATTTTTTCAGGTCTCTGGAATGCTGGATGCGGTTGGACCAGATGGTATTTGTTATAGGTTATCAATTAATACAGTTTTTTTTAAACTGAAGAACTATGTTATTATTTCCAACATTCGAATAAAAAAAACTGTAGCTATTATATTTGATTATAAAGTCATAAGTAAGCATATTTTTTCATCCATCCATTTTTAATTTCTCAAATTTAAGCTTTATTTTTCATTTTTTTTAAGAAACGTCCCTCATATTTGCAGCTTGTCTTTCAGAGTGGCCACAGTCACACTTTTTCAAAGCTAATAACAGTGTAGCGATATGGATCTACCTAGTGGTGTTACCCTGTGAATTATGTTGTTCACATCTCTGCTTTCCAGGAAATTACACACATCAAGAAGTAAGAATCTGCTAACAAGCTTAGAGACCTAGTATGGAAATACATATGAGAATTCCCAGTCCTGTTCCCAAGTTCCAAATTAAAAATGAAGGGAAATCTTTTCAACACCTCTCCTCATGGTAAAAACATAAATTCAGATCATGAATTTGGGTGTGATCCATGGTGGTACTTAGGCAGTTAAGTCACATTTTCAGGCACCACTATTATCCATAAAACTCCTGCTCAATTGTCTTCTAACCCCGTAGGTGCCTCAACTCATTCAGCACCTAAGCTTTTATCACTGGGCATGTGTGCTGCAGTCTCACTAGTTAGCTGGGCGCCCATTTCCTCCTTGAGTCAGGCTTCAGTGCGCATGCTTTAGTTACTTGGGTACATATCTCCTGCCAAAGTCCCAGAGCAAGTCACAAACTGGGGAAGATAGTCATTCAGCTGCCTAAGTTGCGTGTGGGGACCTGATCCGGTAGGCATGGTCAGAAGCCGCCTAACAGATCTGGCCTCTCAGGTGAGTTCACACAAAACAGCCAGGAGTTGGGGTTGGAGGAGGAGGACTTCCCTTATAAACTTTAGCCTAGTGGATAGACTATTCACATAGTCCCCTCTCCTGCTGAGGGGGACAGCGGATTTGAACAGGGATTGTCCACCTCTCAGGTGACTGCCCTAACTGAGAGGCATTGTAATTCTTTCACTGGCCCAATTAATATTTAATTATTCAATTATTTAATTGGATTAAATTAATTATTTATGTGGCACAACTTCAACAGGCAAGATTTGAGGGAGATCCACATTGGAATATTTCATAACACACATCTGTTCAAATCACTTCTACTCAGAAGGAGGGTGGACTTGAACTGAGGGCCTCCCACATCCTGAGTGAGTATCCTATCCGCTTGGCAGAAGGGAGTAAGGGAGGTGGTCGTCTTTCTCCTCCTTCTCGCCTGAAGGGTCCAATCCAGCCGGTAGTCTCTAAGTAAGTCTACCAGATTGGGCCCCTCCATGTGATTTAGGCATCCAAATGCCTGTCTTCCCTGGTTTGTGGATTGCAAGCAGAGATAGGCACCTCCCTGCACCCTAGACTTAGGCACCTATCTCCATAATAGGGACAGGTTTTAGCACACATCTGGTTGATGTTGCCTATTGGCTGGCTTCGGTGGTTCCCACCTAGTATGCTGGCTTTGTAGATCGCAGTCTAAGGTTGCTATCTGTCCCCATTCATTGTATAGGAGCTTAGGCGCCTACCTCAGGCTTTGTGGATCGTAGTGCTGTTCTCGTGATGTTTCTAGAAGCCTAGAATTTAGGTGTTGCAATGCTGAACATTGTAGCACCTAAGTCCCTTCCTCCATCTGGGCCTTTGAAACTGTACTGCACAACTGGCTGTGTCATAAAACTGAAACTCTATGTACCATATGCAAACTCTGGAAATTAATTGTCTAACAATCTGTATTTATTGAGTTAATTGCACATACCTTTTACATTTATAAAGTCATCTTGCTTTAGTTTTTTTGGTTCAGTGATCCTAAAAGGTTTTTAATTGTCTGTATTTATTTATATAATGATACACACAATTTTTTATAAAGAAAACTGGCCCTATTTCTGGTTTATAATTATTCAGAAGGAAAAAAGATTGTTTAAAATATCTTTTTTTGGCACTTGCTGAATACAATGTTAGATAGTCTATACCATGCATGCTCTATCCTTTCAGTATAGAGTCAGTGGTTCGGTATAACATATTTGGAATATACAGAAAGCCATTGAGCAAATGCAGTTGATGACCAGGTACTCCATTGAGTATGCTTAGGTAGATGTTACTCTAAAGTACTACAGTATTTTGCATTTCAAATGTATATCTCTCTTCCTGGCTGTTTTCTAAATTTGATCTACATTCATTCACAGGAGAGTGTTAAAGAACGAATAGTTCTAAAATATTTAGAAAGGAAGGAAGACCATACAGAATAACAGGACTTCACAAGATTTTAAAAATCCCCTTTAGTCTACTGAATAAATGTACCTTGTGAAAAATACTTCAGGTCTCCTCTGAGTGATGTCAATGGGAATTTGCCATTGATTATATAGTAGCAGGATTTGGTCTTTAAACTTTCCAGGAAAAACTGAATATAAATTGGCTTTACGCACCCAAATTGTTTTACAATAACATTATGCAGAACAAGAAAAATTAGTGACCATTATGCACTAAACAAAGATTCATATTACCTTATACTGTACACTTAGACTGTTTTATAACTGAGGAAGGGAATGTTGACAAGACCATGGGATTTATCCCTGACTCTAAAAGTTCTATGTGAATGATTAACTTCCACCTGGATAGCCATGTGATACAGACAATATGGACCTCAGTTTTATGTCTCATCAGAGCTACAGTATCCTTAATTGCATTTTCAGCGCTGGTTATAAGCCCTAATTCTAGTATGAAATTTGGGCCCACAGTCTTCTGGTCCAAGGATGAGTGCTACCAACTGAATTATAATGAAACTAAGAAAATTGTAATTTAATTTTTTTAAATTATATTTTACAATAGTTTGATATCAAAAAGGGAATGTACAAAGAGAAGATTCTAGAGCAGGGATTCTCAAACTGGGGGTCGGGACCCCTCAAGGAGCCATGAGGTTATTACATGGGGGGTCGCGAGCTGACAGTCTCCACCCCAAACCTTGCTTTGCCTCCAGCATTTATAATGGTGTTAAATATATGAAAAAGTGTTTTTAATGTATAAGGAGCTTTGCACTCAGAGGCTTGCTGTGTGAAAGGGGTCACCACTACAGAAGTCTGAGAACCCCTGTTCTAGAGTTACTCTCACATCACCAGCACTAAGTCTGTTCTATATAACATTTACAAGTCCTCCATATATAAAGGCAAAGAAGACAAATAATACAGAAACATTTTAAAAATGCCATTGTATCAGAGATTTTTGAACACCCAGGTAATGTCAAGAAGAAAATTAATATCTAAAGTGAAAAGTCCTAATGTAATTTATAAACTGACATCTTAGCCATCCATTAGTAGCTCAGTGTTTTGAAATATTCAGTGCTTCAAAAATTTTCTGTTGTCTGGTTTTATAAGCCATTTTCTCATAAGCTCGCTAATAATTCTCAAGTGCAATCTAATTTGGTAAATATATAGAAACTTTGACAGCCCAACATTAACTGTATACTTTGATAATGAACTAATTGTGAATAAAAAAATATGCAGTTTAAGAAAACATGATCTGTTCTGTGTTATGCTTAATACATCGTGTGCATCTTTCTGTTTAGATGGATTTATTCTAGAAGCCTGCTTGACAATGTCAAGGTAAGAAAATATAGAAAAGAAAGACACAGTCTTGGCCCCAAAAAATTTCCAGAAGTTTTCTGTTGTGTGAGGCAAGCTGTAAAGGAATGTGAGTTGTGTGAATTTGGGGAGACCTGGTGGTGGAGGAACAGTCAAGGCGATCGGCTGATGGCCTCCCACATCCACGATGTATTGATCTATTCTTTCCTTTATATGTATTTAAAAGTAAGTGAAATGAGTTTTCATTGTATCAGTATATAATAATATGCAATCTTTGGGGCCAAAAAGCTTCCTTCTTTAGGTTTTGGAAGTTTATACCAAAACCATAATATATAAAAAATAGATTGCAAATCACAGTAAACAAATAAAACAATGATACAATGCAAAGTGTTACATTCAACTATCACGTCATATATTAAAGGTTCTTCTATTGCATTAAATTGATCATGCACAAGAGGAGTCATGCCTAGTGGTCAAATCAAAATTTTAATACAAAAAGGGCACATTGTGAAAGATAAAAAAAGGTTAAATATAGCATTTATTATAATTGTTGTGATATGACTGTAAAATATATCATATTTTCAAGCACTTCCTTAACAGTTAAATTCACATATTGTACTTTGAATATTATAGATTTGTGCTAGTGAAACATTTTTCTCAACCAGAACTACTAGTAAGCATCTTTTCAGTTAACTCATGCTTGTTGCTGGCCCAAAGGGACATTTTTCTTCTATTTTTTAAAACATTTTGACACTGTCTCATATTGATTAAGTCCTTATCAAGGTGGGTTCTGGCCAGGATGGATAAAAAGCAATGCTTTTTTTTAAAAAAAATATTTAAATCGGATTTTTTTGATAAAATGCTTTTTGAGAAAAAAACCTATCTAAAGATAGTTTTAATTAAGATACATTATAGCACAAAGATATGTCATCATGGAATAGAGATTATAAATTCTAATTCTATAGTACGAGACAATATATTCACATAATGCTTAAGAAAAGTTTTGTAAATGACTTCATGGATTAGGGACCCAATTTTATGGGGTTCCACAGGCTTCTGTATAGATTATTTGAGTTAATCTTTCTATCTACTCAATGGGACTCAGTGCTCAGTCTAGAAATACCATCAGAGATACTTAGTTTTGCAGTTCTCAAACTGTGGATTTGAGACTCCAGAGGTAACATGCTTATTAACAGCAAAAATGTTTTTAAATAAATAAATAATATATAGAGGTGAGAAATAACAGATCTCAACTCTATTGTCCCTCTGCAAATTTGTGTACATAGAGTCAATCCCTTACCTCTCTCTAAAAGTGCAAAGTTTCAAAAAGTTCAATGAATAGAAGATTGTTGGGGGCGGAATAGATCTGGACAAGGAGAAGTCTGGAGATAAATGTGAGAAGTGAGAGACACGCTTGTTTTGTTAAAATATTATATGTTTGCTGTTGAAGGAAAAAAATCCAGAATACTTAACATTGTTGTTTTAGTTAAATAAAATAATTTAAATGTCTGTCTGGTGATATTCTCCTCCTAATACAGCATGGCAAGAAAATCCTCCCAATATTAATGATTAACCTGTTGAACTGGAGATAGTTCACCTCTCAACCTAAATATCTCTTTGGTTACCTTTGGCAAATGAAATAACCAAACAATCATTCATTTTCTGATATAGCTGTAAAACTAATCTGAAAAGTTTTCAAAATAAATCACTGTTTAAAAATGTATAGTGTGTACCTTCTAAAAATGAAACCTACATCACCCTGCTTCTGGCCCTCAATAATTCTCTGACCTTTCTGTGTTGCACGGCTCCAGAGGCTGTTCCTGAATCTGCGAGCTATCTCCTCTATTTGTCAGCAATAGAATGCCATGCAAGCTTTCATAGGAATAGAGTGTTGTATATATTTGTTCTTGATGCCAGACAGAAGGAACATTATTTGACTCCTCTCGCTCCCTCCAGCCCCATCCCCGGTAGTGTAATGAACAGGAGCTGTCTGCCACCTGTTGTCTCTTAGATAAGTTTTAGAAATATAAAGAAGCTTAAAGAAATATTCTTAGCCATTAATAGAGACCAAAGATATGTCTCCCCAGCTAGTTCTGGAGTAATTTTCATGTGTAGGTCCAACCACATGGCTTTAAAAGGAATGGAGAAAAAAGATGACTACATGGACCCAGAATAGGGAGCCGTAGAGCATAGGCGCCGACTCTGGGGCTGCAGCACCCACGGGGAAAAATTGGTGTGTGCTCTGCACCCATTGGCAGCTCCCCGCGCACCCCCCCACCTCTGCCTCCACTCCACCTTCTTCCCTGAGCGTGCCACATGCCCACATTTTCCCCCTAGCTCCCAGCCCTTGCACCGTGAAACAGCTATTTCGCGCAACTGGGAGGGAGAGGGGAGGAGGGGGAATGCGGTGCCCTCGGGGAAGAGGCTGGGCCAGGGCAGGGATTTGGAGAAGGGGTCCAATAGGGGCAAGGAGGGGGTGGAGTTGGGACTTTGGGGAAGGGGTTGGAATGGGAGCGGAGCAGGGGAGGGGAATGGGTGGAGTTGGGGCTGGGGGCAAGGGGACACACGCACTCACTGGTGCTGGGGAAAGTTGGCACCTATGTCGTAGAGTGCAGGGCATGGCAAGTTTATTTTAATGAATCTCTAATGGTGAAAAGACTGGCATAAATTGGACGCTTTAAAAAAAATCACTCTGTGGATTAAAATGCCTGAACCTGGTTACATCATTACTGTGTGGTGGTGTACTGGTGCTACACAGTGTAAAAAGTCCTAGCTTAGATAAGGGCTAACCTATACTGAGGAAAGTTGGCTCACATTGGAGAAACAAAGTTTTCTGAAATCATATTGAAAATGCCTGTTCCCTGTCTACACTAAATAGCTTATTTACAATATTAGTAATACCATTGCAGCTGAAAGTGATTTGTACCTACTAATATTTCAATTCAGCAAAGCTCTTAAATACATATTTAAGTCCTAGTGAGCTCAATAGTAAAAACATAAGGGATTTACAGAATAGGGGATGGACTTCAGCATATGCTTAAGTGCTTTGCTGAATCAGATCGTAAATCTGGTTATAATTCTTTCTAGTGTGGGCCCTAATGCCATAGCCAGTATCCAGGGCTTGTCCAAACCCAGGAAAAGGCCTGAGTATTTTTTTGTTGTGTCAGACCTTAGAGTCCAGATTAAGTAATTGTTTGCAGTAACTGCAGGTGTGTAAGAATTCGTTACCTTCTAGATTTATTTTATTTTGTTTTGCTACCATATGTCCACTTGAACAAACTGAAATTCCAGTGTTCAAGGAGTATGTGTTCATACAAATGTCTGTTTTTCTACTAGGCAGAACTGTTTAGGAAGAACAGATGCCATAAAGGTAAGATTTAGTTTTCCATAGGATCAGCATCTCTTTCATGGGCAATTGATGTGTTTTATTCTTTATTTCGCTATTGTTATTGAAAAAACAATAGCTACTGCTTTTTGAAATTTTCGTATGCGTGGTGAAGAAATTTCAAACCTCCAATTCTGAATCCTGGTGTGGAATTCTGTTGAAGTTACTGGGAATTTGCATCACTGCAAGAAACCTTATTAATGTGGGATGGGTATCTTAAGTAATTACAGTGGTTTTCATTTTTAATGTTACTATTGTTGTTATTTTAGGACCAAAAGAATGGACAAAATGGCAGATTACATGTGTTTGGTCCAAAAAGTAAGTGACCTAATAATGATTTAGTATTTGGAGGGGGATCCACCTTTTTTTTTATTATATGCTAGCTTTCCCTGATTTAAAAAAATCCAGTAAGCAAGTTTTTGAGTTGTTTAGCAGTGCAAATTTTAATTGCAACTTTGAAACAATTTACATCTGTCACAGTCAAAGAAAGTTTAGAATTGAAAATCAGAATTTGTACTAAGTATATCAGAACTTTAAACAGCTGTTGTTCATTTGTTCTTTAGAAGAAGTGGTTATTGAACCAATTCAAACAATGCCACGGTGAGATGATCTCTTTGGTTTTGCAGCTGATCTATTACATGCCTTTTTAAGCAATTAGAGCTAGATAATGAAATCATTTGTTACCCAATTAATTTTGAAAGGCTGGAAATGCATGGATTAACACTTTAACCTTTGGTTCAGTTGGCACCATTGCTATTTAGATGGGGTATTTAAAATAGAATTTAAATCTTAATGATATTGTAGAAGTACATATTTTTAAATTAAGGCCTTTACATTTTGAGTTATTGAATAGTTATTTTTGTCAGTTTGATGTTTTTACTGTTGTAGAATGTACTTACATAAAATTTTCAGAAACTATGAAAACATTTTCTGTTGTGCATAATCTTTTTGTTTGAAAATAATAATAGAATTCATGTATAAACTAAAATTAGAAATATTGATTAAAATTAATGGAAGATTTATCTAAGGGCCAGATCCTGTATCACAGAAGTCAGCAAGAGCTTTGCCATTAGCCTTAATGAGTGCAAGTTCAGGCCCTGAATGATCTGAACTGCGTTGAAAATATCAACCATTATATTTAAGATTCTTATGAGGTTAAGTGAAAAATGTGAAATTTTTTCCAAAATAAGTTACTATGGCTCTTAGACTGCTCCTATAAAAGTCCATAGAAACATCCCATCAACTTCAATGGAACAGGATCATGCATCATGACAAGATCCCTTCATCCATGTAAGCAGTCAAAAGGCAGGTGTCGCAGTACAGTAAAAGATCTAAGGTTACATTTTTTTAGAAGTGGTTTGTAAATTTGGAGTGTAAATTTTGTACACATGAAAGGGTATGCATGAAAAAATGTGAATATTATTGTTAAAGGCTGTCTGAAAATTTGGCCCCTGGTGATTATCCAAGATTGCTCCAAAACATCCTTCCTTGCTTTATCTGTCATGTCAGTAAAACTCAACTTGGGGTGCCAGTTTTTTATCTCTTTTACACAAATGTAAACTTGGAGTAACTCCAAAGACTAAATGGGTCAAATTGTTAAAAGGGAACTCTTGTTCCTGGTTATATGCATTTTCACAAATATTTTTGTGCTTGCAAACTGTATTTGCGTGTGTAACCTGCTAAGTAGTAAGTAGCTGGATTTCTGACCTCTCAGTTTTCACACAAATATAATTTACCTGGAAATTGTAAAATAATAAATAATAGAAATAAACCAGTAAATTTTGCCTGGGTATGGAAAAGCTTGTAGATGCAATTTTTTAAAGCCACTTTTTAATACTTGGTCTTAAAATTCTTGCCAAGTGGACTACTCTTGATGATATGATACTTCTCTTACCATATAACTCCATAAAATTGCTTTTGTTACTAGGTTTTTTATTGCTGGAATTGGAATAAATTCCATTTGTGATTCCCCCCCCCCCCCCCGAACAATCATTATGTAAAATATAACTGCAATTCATTACAATGTGTAAATAAATCACTAAATCAGTATAAAAAAATTGGAATAGTCATCTCTTGTAAAAGAATAATTATGTTATAAGAATGGGTATTGTATCTTTTTCTAGCCCTGAGCTTTATTACAGGCGGTTAATTGAATGAAGGTATTTATTATATGAGTATGTAACCCCTAGTTTGTATAAATATGTTGAGACTGTCTCCATATTTTTACTGAAGTTTGAAAACTCTTATTCAGTTAAGGGTACTCTGTAGCACCCAACACAGGTGGAAGAATTACCTGTACATTTTCAAAAGTCAGTTCACAGCTGCTTGTTTCCTGTGTTGGAAAATGGGTATAAAAGTTATGAGAACATCCAGATGCGATCTATTTATTTCTTTTCATTCAGTTCCATGTAGACTTTATCTGGTGAATCTTCCAAAAAGTTCTTTTTGAGAAGTGATCTTAAATTAATAGAAATACTACATAATAATGGTTTTGAACAATCAGTGTAAACTGGTTAGTACCTGTAGTAGTCATCACAGGCATAGAACTTATTTTAATATTTAGTTAAAAAGAGAAAATAGGAGTTAGCTGCTATATTGCATTTGATTCATTCCCACTCCCTAGAAAGGCCGATTCCTAATCAATTATGTATAGGCCTTCTTACGTTTTGTATGGTATGAATTTGCAGAAGTGATTTTTGGATGCCCACTTTAAGACACTTTAAAGGAGTCTGATTTTTCAGAAAGTATTAAGCACCTGCCCTTTGAATATGAGACACCTTTTAAAGTGGTTCAAGTTAGGCACTCAAAATCACTTTTGGAAATTTGGTCTAGATTCTTAAGCAAAAGCATTAGTTAAAGACAACTTCAGGCTAATGATCCAAGGTATATAAGAGTTATATCATATATAAAATATGCCACTATATAGTTTGTACAGACAACATATGTTGCATTTTCTCCATTTGCATGCATCTACTCTCATTTTCTCAAAACTAAGTAATACTGTATTATTTAAATCCAAGAGCGCCTTATTCAGTTTAATTCTTGTTTTTAGTTGCAAACTGTCTATATCAATATTGTTGAGAAATAGATATTAAACTCCATCTGTCCATGGATTTTTTTGTTGTATTCCATGTCTGAGTAGCTTTATCACCTATGTGAGCTAATGTTGTTGGATTTTAAAAGTGTTTGGGATTTTGAAAGGTAATCGGAGAGATTTTGAAAGGTAATAGGAGGTACTAGACAAACATTCCCTCAGACTTTGTAACTGGAGAAAATACTTTTTTCCAATAATAATGGACAATGAACAATCTGTCATTATTTGTTAAATGGTGTCTACTGGAGTTTCTATTTTCTGAAATAAAAATGAAGATAAATAATGAAGTTGGCACTCAGTCAGCTGGCAGCTTCCTATGTTCACTGACTTAACCATGCTGGTGATGATTTGGTTATTTGTGGAGACTATTGATGTTACTGATTTACTTTCAAGACTTCAAATGACATGTTTGGGGGATTTGAAGATTCAAGATGCGGAAATCAATGTTGAAAATGAAATTCTCTGTGATCCCAACTTTATATTTTTGTGCTTTAATGTAGAAAGCTACATAAACTCTTTTTGGGAAGCATGTTCAGTTGCTTAACTCAGTTGTTGTCATCCTGAGAGAGTTATTAAAAAGGTACAGTAAATGTTTGTGAGCTGTAAACTAGGGATGTCAAAGTTTGAAACAGCTGCACCTTATTCAGCATATCTTATACATAAACAGAAATACAGTTATCTGTGTTGTGTATAATCTATATAAAGACTTGCCTGCAGTGCGGGCTAAATTCAGCACTGGGTTTTTATATCACAATATACATTTAAATGAAAGAGAAAAAATAGAATCATGTATTGAGGCCATTGTACAGATCACAGCCTTTTTGTTTGTTTTGATTTTTAGTGGGGCAAAGGGCAGATGGTACTAATCTTGGATAGCCACAAGTTCACAAGTATCAATGGAATGAACATAATTATATTGCAGTTAATGGCAATATTTGATTTGTGTTTCTTTATGTGAAAAACCATTTTAATTTAAACCAAGGCAGCATGGATGTGGACCAGAATCTACAAAGAAAGTTTATACTCCAACAAAACAAATCTCATTATGTGCAGCTAAATCAACTTTTGAAAAGTAAGTCTTATATCTTCGTAGCTCACTAGGTGCATTTAAGAAAAATGGGCTATTAAAATATTAACTTTGTGCTTTTTAAATAAATAATTTTAACCCTTTCGATTAATGCTTCAGGTACTGGCCAGTCAGGAGCACTCTGACAGAGGAGGATGGATTTATGGTCACTGGGAGGAAATGCTGGGCTGGAAATCTTGCTAAAATGAGTATCAAATGGCCCTGTGTCCCCCATTGCAAGTTAATGACCGCTTCCTTGGGCTCGGAACTAGCAAGATTTGGGGGGATGCACTTCAGAAGGACAAAAATTCTAATATGAAGCCTAGGCTGGTTTTGTGTATAGCCAAGACAAAAGCTTGCTGGTAGTACGGGCATTGGTTAGGCAGCTCAGATGACTGCAGCCAGTGTGGATTGTCAGTGCCTACAGTGAGCTGCGCAAATAGTATCCTGAGATGCAAGAGAATAACCAGAAAACATTAAACAGTGCAGTGTAAACACTAAGCAATGTAAAAACACAGCACTGGACAAGCTACTGACATGGCTACCAAAAAGCCCTACTATAACAAACCTGGATCGATCTTATATATTTTTTTTTTTTTTGGAGAACCAAACTGAGCTCCAGGTTGTCCTTGGATTAATTATCTTAAAACAAAATGGCTGTAGTAAAGTCCCTGGAAATCTAAGGCAGTGGAAAAAGACTTCTTGGGATGACAGCTGAAGCTCCTGCTGCTGTGGGGAAGCCATGGCAGAAGAGAAATAGTAACTAAATTTACTATGCTCCCTTTTGTTAATTTATCGTTTTGATTTGGAGAATTCTTAATCTCACCATCAATTAAGGAATAAATCATGTGTCTAGAAATATCCATATGTCCTTCAGCAAGTACACAGTCATCTTGCAGGCAAATCACTTTTCCATAAGAAGCAGTTAATTTTGACAGGGTTATCATATCTGGCTTATTATTTGGGTGCTGCTGGTGTTACATCTCTGTAAAAATTGGCTTAACCTGGAGATGTATTATTTTTAGTCTTTTTATGATGCTTTTTTCCCCACTGTAAATAATATCTAACATGTAGATGGGATGCTTCTGCAAAAACTATAAAAAAGAAAAATTCATCTAGGATTCAAGAGACTAATTTAAAATCACCCCACTACATACAAGAAACTACAGGTAAGATTTGCACTTTCTTCACTGAGTTACAGATAGGTCTCTTTTTCAACCAGCCACATCCCCCAAAAAATGAATAACAAATGTGTAAGGAGTAGAGATTATAAAGTGATATTAGTTTCTGTGCTGCATGATTGTAGAAAGAATAGGATTTTCTTGTAAGGACTGAATGTGATATCATAGGCCTTATGTGTATCTGGTTTGATGGAGACATTGCTGTTGTTTTGATCAGTGGTTAACTGTCTGAAGTGCTTGCCTATAGCTTATACATCACACTGTGGAAACCATCTTTTTTAGTCTGATCTCTCCTGATTCAGGAGTGGCGGAAGATAATACATTATAAAATAGCAAAAAGCTAAAACTAAAATTTTCTAAGACGACTCTAAAGAATATCTATAGTGTTCATGGAAGACACTGTTCTCAGTTAGATTGAAAAAGAGCTATAGTTTCATGGCTATGACACAACAGAACAGCACATGCCATTATAGAGCATGTACAATATATTATCTGACGTTGGAGGTTCTGAACTTCTAGGACTCTGTTTACTTCAGTAGTAATGTATTGCATACAAGAAGACTTGACCACATGTAAAGTGGTTCTACAAAGGAAACTCCACATTCGGTTGTGTAGATTTTTCTTTTGTTTAATAAATGTCTTCATAGAATACCATATATTATCCTCTCTCTTGGAAATAACATTAATTGCACAATAACAGACTGCATTTTTTAATCCCTTGTTTGTTTTAATTTTATACAGATGAGTAATTAAAAATTGATTTACACAAACTACATCATGAAACAACAATCAGTGAAGCTAGGACAGATAGTATCAAATCAGAAGTCATTGGTTGGCTGGTTCAAGTGAAACTTATCTGAATCCCTGACAATTCTCCATGCAAATATTTTCTATTCAGAGTTGCCTTTTATTATTTCAAAAAATGTTTTGTGCTTAGGAGATTGGTATGGGGAAAGTCTAGTAGTCTAAGGCTTAATTTGTACCTTTTAGACACAGCTTACAATAAGGGGTAGATCTCGGCCACACTACCCCGAAAGGAGCACTGGTGACCTTCTGTCTTTGGGGAATGCAGAAGCTGCACCTCTTGCTATTGCTCTTCTTTGGGTGCATGTGTCTTTTCCTCCTGCAGCCAGCTACTCTGTGTTTTGGGATCAGAGCTGTGAAGAAAGAGACCGATTTCTGCTTTGTCTTTAACGCTGGTCTACACTACAAATTTATGTTGATATAATTATGTCATTCAGGGATGTGGATTTTACCGACCTAATTCTCAGTGTAGATAGTATGTCAACGGGAGGGCTTCTCACATCAACATAGCAGCTGTCTCTTTGGGAGGTGCAGTACCTGTGCCAGTGGAAGAAGGTCTCCTGTTGGCATAGGTAGCGTGTTCACTAAGTGCTACAGCTGCACCTGCTGCTGCAGCACTGTAACTGTAGACAAGTCTTGATTTAGGGTGGGCAGGGGGGTTATGCATATGCTGTACACTCATATCAGGGCCAGGCACAATTTGGCCCAAGGTTTATAAACTGCTTCCAATCCTCTACAGACACTTCAGGCACTAAGAAAACAAAATAAATTAATCAAAATAACATTTAATAAAATACCATATAATATTAAAGTAATGTTAAGGTCGCATAGTTAGGAATACAAGAAGTCAAGATATGCAAAAGTTAAGATTCCAGCAATGTGACTGTATTAATATTGCTGTTGGGACCCATAACTTACACTTTTTTTTTTGTTTTTTTTTTTAAATAAAAGGGAAATAACGTGGGAAATCTTTAAGGTTAGTAGGGAATATAAAATACTGTTTCTCAGCATGGTTACAGATCTACTTTAGCTCCACTCTAGCAGTAAGACAGTGGTATAACACAGACACCACTAACTGTGGCAGAGAATTATGTACCAGCACTATGCTTGTAGGGTATATGGGCCATTAAAAATAGATCCATCGTGCTGTTCGCTAAATGCTAAGCTAGCAATTCAGGTTTTCGGTATAATCCAGAATCAACCAAGAAAATGTATTATAATTGTAAGTCTATTTTTAAAAATATAAAGTAAACCTTACAAAATAGCAAAGTTCTTTTAATGATTCTTTCAGTGGAGTTGATATCCTGTTCATTGTCCTCTGTAAATTACAAGCTGTTTCACTTTCTGCTCAGGTTCTACAAGCCTCATTTCTTGGCTGCAGTGGCAGCACAGTAAGCAGCCTTTTATAGTGTGGTTACACAGAATGGGAACATAGGATTCAAAAAATAGATTTTAAAAAACGTCAGTTCTAATCTCTATTTCTATTGAAATAATGTCTGCTTAGAAGTATGCAGTTAGTTTAAATAGACCTATAAAAGATATTTTTTGTAGAAAGTTACAAGGCACTAAAGTAGCCTGAAATAAACATTGTAAAGGAGTAAAATTAGAAACCAAGAGTAGAAATCCCTAGTTTATAATGGGAACTGTTCTATAATATTAACTATAGCTGTTGCTACCAGTGCAACTACTGTAATATAAAAACTAAAAGTGAAATCAGTTACTAATAAGTGTAACCTATTCCTGCCATTTCTTGTCATCAGCCAACCAGTCATTGGGTGGCACTTTGTCAGAATGTTGCCTTCCTTTCAAAAACATACTGTAAAACATGCCTCAATTGATCTGATCAAAAAATAAAATATATTAAGTAGAGAGAGAGAAAATCCAGTTTAACTCCAAAGAAACAGCCTGCATAAAATACTTATTCTTAACTTCTAAACAACATAGGTAGGTACAATTAAGGACATTACATTTTATGAAGAACACATCCTCCCTGGTGAGCTTCTCTTTCTCCTCTGCTGCTTTTGCTGAGCAGGTCGGCAGTGAAACAGTCTTTCCGCTCCAGATAACTGTCATCTATCCATCCTTCTTCTTCAGGTATCTCCAATCCCCCAAGTTTTAGTCAGTGATCCTTTTGATGTTCCAAGGTGTTAGCCTGTTCATCAATCCCAGGCAAGCAAACGAAGATGTTTACAGACATCCCTTTTGAGAGCATATGACACATTCTTATAGAATGGCTTATATATTTTAAAGACATTCACTATTGTAATAGTTTCCTGTAAAGGTGCCCGGCCGGGGCTTGACCCTCCCTGAGGAGGAGGGGAGCCACACCGGCCTTGCTACGCTGTCCGAGTCTGTCCCTCTCGTCAGGGCTAAGTGACGCCGCACAATCGCCCAGGGACTCCGGCCTTCTGTACAGGGCAGAGTGAACAGAAAGTCAGCTCGGGGTTGAGTAAACAATAGTTCAGGCTGCTCAGGTCCTTTGGGGCAGGACTGAGCAGTGGTACAGTTTACGGGGGCCCAGCCCTTGGGTCAGGCGGGGCACCAAACACAGTTGTAGAGTGGCCTCCTCAGGCCAGGGGGAGGGGGAGTCTGCCACCCTTGAGAGGGTGGCAGGGAGAATACAGGCCCTCCCACTCCACTGCGTTCCAGCCCAGGGCCCTAGTAGCTGCTAACACCACTGACGGTCAGTGGGGATCCTGACCGAAACACACTGACATGGGTTCCAGTACACTTGCAGCCCGACTAAGGTTGGCTGCCCCCAGGCCAGTTCCAGTCTCCCCCTCTGGGCCTACCTGATCGGTGGCGTCAGCCTCTGGGAAGTCCAGTAGCTTGGGCCCCTCCTGGCTGGGGCTGGGTGGTAGATCCGGCAGTACCTCTGGGAAGTCCAGCCAGGCCTGCTCCGGGGATTCCTCGGGGCAACAGCAGGGATGGGGCGGCTCCGGCAGTCCCTCCTCGTAGTGGGCGCAGGGAAGCTCCAGCCAGTCCGGGCAACCACCCGGGGTCTCAGCAGCCTCCCAGTCGCGAACACCCTCTGGCAGGTCTGCTCTCAACGGCAGCTGGGCCTCAACTGAGCACCGCTGGTCGGCTTTTATACTTCCAGGTCACCTCCTGACCCTCTGAGGGGCAGGTCCAGAGCCCTGTGGCCCCGCCCCTTCCGGCATCTTGTGGGGCTCGACCCTCCCTGAGGAGGAGGAGGGGAGCCACACCGCCTCATTACATTTCCCTTGTGTAAACAAGTTTGGGTTTCTGTTTATGCTACTATTACACTTATTTTTCCAAATGTTCCTTTGAAGGTATAGCCACACAACACATGACTCAGCCTACATTTGCATCCTCATCAGCTCTCACATGATTGTTGTTGGAAGAAGCCATTTTGGCATAATAATTTGACTTTTTTCAGAGGTGCCTGACAGAAAGTGTTAACCTTGAAAACTGCTTACTGTTTACTTGTTAGAGTTCTTAGTGTTAAAGTTGCTTTTTACCAGCATTTCAATTCCATATCAAATATTAATAATTGACATAGTATGTAGCACAGTTTTACTTCCCTTTAAGGGAATCTTGTTAATTGCACTTATACTCCCTTTTATGAGCTAACATATGATGTCATAGTTAAGTCAAGGGTAGTTAATAAAGAACTAAGTTGATGCAAACTTGAAACTCTCTAAAACCTGGCGAGAAGACTACTGAAAGATTCTATGGAGCTGCAGTCAGCAATAGAAACTGGGATGGTTGGTGAGCTAACCCCAGGATAAAGTTTGAAATTGTGTTCTGTCTTGGGCCTGAGCCAAAGTCCTCTGAAGTCAACAGATTCCCATTAGCTTCAATAGGCTTTGGATCAGACCCTAACAGCATTCCCAGACAAGCTAGTTCTGCCCTTCAGTGGCTCTGTGCAACAACTATATGCATGCTATTAAGGCATTTTAGTGTCAGTGATCTTAGAATATATTAAACTGACTTTTAAAGACATTTTAGATTTCACACACACACACACACACACCACACACTCTCTCTCTCTCTCTCTCGTGGTGTCACTACAGGGCAGAATTGAGGTGCCCTAACTGCATTTCCATAACTTAACATGTTTGGCTTTCTGTTAAATTTAACTTTTAACTCTGAATTTCCTGGATTTACAACAATTTGGTTGGGAATAATTACAACATCCTTTAATGTATCTTACCCTAAATTACTGATATGTACTCTTAACCTACTTAATATAATTTTTTCTGGAATGTCTGGTTTTGTTTTTTAAATTCAATACATTGACTCCAACCAAGAAACTCAAAGGTAATGCTGTGTGATACTTCATATCTTCAAATCATTAGAATTACCAGCTTTAAATATTTTTTTAAACAATTTTAACTTTTTATAGCCAGATGCACTAGTATATCCTGATTGCTTTACTCTAGTTTGCAGTAGTATGATGTAGCCAGAGCATCCTGGCCAGTTAACTGTGTCTACAGCCACTTTGTTTCACCAGAATAACTAAAAGCAAGTGGGGAATTACATCACAGTTTCCTCCTCCTTCCTATCCTCCAAATTCCCCCTCTTCTACTTCTTTACGTTCCTCTGCACATGTGCATACACCCCATTTCTCCCTCCCTCTGCTTACATGTGTGCCTACTTGCACACAAACATGGTTCCCTTTTCACTCCTGCCCTCTTGCTGAGTAGATCTTGAAAATAAATATTAAGCATTAAAGGTCACTTTTTGCCATTGTATTTCATAACTGAATATTCATTTGTCAGCAGAGGCTTGTGCATAATATCTTGTCCTTCAGAGAAATACCTAAAAAAATTCCTCTCTTTCAAAATGGTCAGTGCATCCTCTTATGCCGAGTGAGAGTAAAGCCAACTTGCCTTCAGCTGGTGGCCCTGAGCTGTTAGAAGGTGGAGAGGAACACTTAGAGCTTGTGTATGCTGGGTCAGAGTTTGGACTTTTCAAAGAGGACTACATTAATACAAATTAGGAATCTTTTAGTTTCCACCCACAGTGTCCACATAGGGGAGTTACATTGCAGCACTTTTGGCTGGTCATACTCCTTTTTGTCCAAACTGCAGGGCAGTGTCGACACAGCCCGAGTCCTGCATAGATAGTCTCAGCCCCATTTGAGAACAATGGGAGATAGATGCCTATGTCAAAATGGCCACCTGAGGGCAGCCTATGGCTTCAATCCCATTGAGAATAGTGCAGCCATTTTGAAAGAGTGCAGTTTATGAAAGTCTCTGTAGAAGAATATTTTTCTTCCACAGCGCTGAAGAAGAAACTTCTTGTTATGAGGAATAATTGGGGTGTGTGATGGGATCCCTGGGGTACAACCTGGAACTGGGGTACTGCTGTGCCCCCTTAACTCTCCAGTCTGGGCTCTTTCTTGCAGTGCTTTGCTAGTGACAAGCTACAAACCCTTCCAGGCGCTGTCATCACTCAGTACAACAGCTTGTGGAGCCTGACACTCTGCTAAATTGCATGATTGCTCCCTAAGCCATTCATGAATCACACAGAGAAAGGCACCAGCAGATCTCCCAAGCCCCCAGCCCTGGTCAGAAGCCTGACTAGTGTAAGTTCACTATCCAGTCTGCCCCTCCCTCTATATGGAGAGGCCACACATTAGCTTTTGTAAACTGAACTGAGATTTCCCAAGCACTTCTACCAAAACACACTGTTTTAGGTAAAATATAAAACAGATTTGTTAACTACAGAAAGATAGATTTTAAGTGATAATAAGTGGTAGACATGAAAGGTCAGAGATAATTACCAAAGACAATAAAAGGTAAGCATGCAGTCTAAATTTTGAATCTTATTAGACTGAGCAGTATTTGGATCAAGCAGTTTTTCTCACCCCACTGGATGTCTCAGATTACAGTACTTAATACACAGACTTTTCACTTAAGCCTGGGACCAGTCTCCTCAGTTCAAGTCTTTTTCTTCTCAGTATTCTTGTTGCTTCCAGCCTAGGTCGGGGACGAGAAAAGGTAAAAAGCAAGATGCCACTGTCCTTTATTTTATACCCTCAGTCCATGTGCCTGGAAAATACTAGCCCAGACATGTCCTGGTGGGCCTTGCTGAGTCACAGTGTTGAGCAATCCCCCATTGCTTGTGGTGCTTGTGCAACTCTCTTACAGCATTGTAAATCCCTTGTTTACATTTCCCTTGCTGATTAATGTCATTTAACAGCCACTGGGCTATGGATCATCTCCTTTGTTGTCACTGGAGAACTAGCAGTGGAGGACTCCCAAACTTACAATATATTTTAATGACAACCATACAGCAAAGTCTCATGATTTCATACACACTAACAATATACATATTTTGACAGAACCACGAGTTTCAGGAGATCATGACCTTTAATATGATATCTTACATGGCATGCTTTGTATGAAATATCACACCCAAATATGAATGATGAACATGGGGATTACAGGGTGCTATTTTGAGGAACAGTGTATCACAGGGGGAAATGACCATTAATATTAAAAAAACATGTAGCCTACACACACTGAAGATTTCAGTAAGTAAACCATAGGGGAAATTTTGAAAAATATGCATTCTGTTCATAAGATCATTTGGGACAAAAAGTCTGGCAGCAGGTGCTGAATTTCTTATCTTTAAATTTAATTTTAATTCCTAAATTAATTATCAAAGGAATGTAAATTAATTCTATAATCAAAGAGTAAGTGCTGGTAAATTTGGTTAGGATACACAATTTTTTATATACATAAGCAGTTGAATCTCTGATTTAAGTGCAAAACAGCTCAGCCTTAATAATGGAGCTGCAACTGCCCCTGCCCCCCATAACAAACTATTGGTATTCATTAACTTTATGAATTCCATGGGTTTTTTTCCTTAATTAGAAGTTGTCTTTTCTTCAACTTTCATTTTTCTTCCTTATTCTTCCTTATTACTTCATTCTGTGACACCTGCTGTTAGCTAGTTTGCTCTTTAGGCGAACCTCTTAAGGATAACATTGGTACAATTGATGTCTCTATAAGACTCTTGTTCTGTAAAACAAAAATATACTGCATTTTTGGCTTCTAGCAGATCAAATGTTGTTATAAGCACCATCAGTACAATGACTCTTCTTTCGGAATATTTAGCTGAAAGAATGGTATTACAGCTGAGGTAAAATTTTCTTACCAGAAAATTTCTTACTGCTTTTATGATCCTAATTCAGAACCCACTGAAGTCAATTAGAGTCTTTGCATTGACTTCAACAGGATGTGTGGTTGTATATGTTTCTGCACTTTGTTAATTTGAAATCTCAGAAAACTTTATCAGACCTGTTACCACAGTTTCATAGTACTTTTCCTCAAACACATTAGCTTGTAGTTTATGTATTTAAGATGAGAGATTTGGCTAAAGAAGGGCATATATTGCAAGCAGACACAATCTAAGCTTTGCCACCTAGTCTGCCAGTAGCTCATGCCTCCTTATTTCAATCTTAGGACTTTGCAGGAAAGGCTGTCAGCTGAACTCCATTAGGTCATGGTTCAGTGATGAGAACAAATACCCATTAGGACTCAGCCAAGAACAGCAACCTTTATTTACCTCTCACTGATTTTAAACTCAAAAGATTAGGCACTAATTTGTGTGTTCGTTTCAACGTATAGAGTCTATATATGAGACCTGAGAACTGAATTCCCTCATTAGTGAATAAGTCCTTATAAAATAATTTCATTCACATTGCACATACATATAGATGTGCTTATTTGAATGTGCATTCAATCACAATTCTTATTTCTTTTCATTCTAAAGCACCTATGTGTTCAGCCAGTAGATCATTTGATTAACTGGACATTCTAATACCTCTTGGGGAAAAGAGATGATATCTCATGCACTTAAGCCTCTGTGGACTGTTCCATTCTATTTGTGCTGGAAGAGAGCTTTTATCTTTAATAATAATAATAATAAAAACACCTTCCACACCATGATGTTTCAGGCCAAGACAGCAGCTTTTTCAAAATTGCCAGGCTGTATACTCCTCTTCCCTAGATGAATGGTGTAACTTACTAATGCTTTATAATACTTAAAAAGTGACAGATGAGGTTGGTTTTGCTTTGTTAGGCAAGTCCAAGAAATGCTAGTCTGCAGTCTGTGGTATTAGGTATTACTCATATATGACGTGGCAGCAATTTAAAATATCCAAAATGTACTCATGGGAAAACCTTTACAAATATAATGAAGAAGAAATTGAATGAAAGAAACAATAAATACTTAATGCACTGCTAGGATTGAGAAGATAAATGCAACAAAAGTTAGGAAGGTGAGAGTTATGGTTCCCAAAGCAACTATTACTTTCTCAAATTTTGCATTCTTTTTCAGGTAGTTATTTTTAGTGCTTTTGAAGACATGTAAGACTCTCTTTCTGTAAAACAAAAATATACTGGCTTTTGGCTCCCAGCAGATCAAACATTGTTATAAGTACCATCAGTACAATTACTCTTCTTTCAGAACATTTAGCAGAAAGAATGGTATTACAGCTGAGTTTCTGTAATATAGAACGTTTTAAAATGAGTTCCAGGCATGACATGTTACATTCAGTGGGCCTAATTCTTCCCTAAGAGGTGCACCATACAATTCTTATTTTCTTCAGTGGTAATTATCCTAGTCTATAAGAGGACACAATTGAGCTCAGTAATGTAAGCATTAAGCTTTTGATGTAAGAAAATAAACAGAAAATATTTTTCAACTGTATGTAAAAGTACCTTGTCAGTGATCCTCATTAACTAGTTAATGCTTATGAATCACTTTGAACACATAAAATGCTCTGTAACTGCTAAGTATTATTTGTTTTTATCACTGATATAATATTAATTTTGAATTTAGATGATGATAAAGAAAAAAATTCCAGAAATGTAGGAAAGCCAGTGAATAATGAACTCAGCACTGAATTTCAGACAAATAGTATTGAGGACCATAATATTGATGAGCAGCTGTCAGAAACTACAGATGACGATGAAAGCAGCAGTGAAAATAGTGAAAATGAAGATAGAAAAAGAAATGCACCAATAGAGTTGCTGGGAGAGGTAAATTTCACCTTCCCCCACCCCCCACCACTGAACAATGTGAACATAGACTGAGAGACCCATGTATTCTGCAGCACAGTGGAACCCAATTCTGTAGCAAACACTCCATAATTCTGCCAAATTCTTCATCAGTGTTGATTTATTGTATCTGTCATGTAAACATGCTTGTGACCATGTTTCAAAATTGAAAATACTCATTGAGGCACAATTCATCAATGATTATTTTCGGCAATGACTATTTTTTATATATTTTTTGTTTTGTCCTCCAGATGACCCAAGTCTGTGGGCTTCAGTGGTTACAGTGTTGTCCAGGCATCTCAGCTCCGAATCTCTTTTCCCTTCATCATGCATGCCATCAAAAATGGGGAGCTTATAGTCCGATTCAGTGGTTCATCTGAGTTCCACAGGCCTCTATTCTTTAGGCAGTCTAGCTGCCCAGCCTGCATTTCTGGTATTCCCCCTATTCCCTGGCTGCAAATTAGGGTGACCAGACAGCAAGTGTGAAAAATTGGGATGGGGGTGAGAGGTAATAGAAGCCTATATAAGAAAAAGACCCAAAAATTGGGACGGTACCTATAAAATCGGGACATCTGGTCACCCTACCGCAAACTGGTCTCTAGCCCTTGCTCCCTGAACCTCTCTTGTCTTTTCTGTAGAGTAGTGATGCACTATAATCAATTAATTCCCCTTTGTGGATAAAGATGCAGAGTAAGAGGCAGCTTCAGACAGGTCCCAGCAGGACAAGATAACAAAAGAACCCAAGATGCTAGGCATCTGGCTACAGCAAAATAGTATTTTTGTTGCAGAGTTTACTGAATTCTTGGTTTCTTGGAAAAATGCCAAAGCCCACAGTTGCACAATCAGAATCCCTGGAGCCCAGAATGAAATGACTGGGGCCATTCACATCTCTCAGAAGTATTGTTTTAGGTTTGTAGACTGAGATGGACACAATTCACACTTGGCGTACATTTTTTAGGTTTGCATACCTGTAAGGGTTAGAAAATTAATTTTTTAATTTTAAACCACAGTTGTGCAGCAAGGGGTGAATTGTGGCAAGTTCTGCAGTTGTGGAATACTTGGGGCTCTGCGACTGGCACTGTAATGGTAAATACTCTGTTGAAAACTATTATGTATTATGCAAACAAAATCCCTGCTGATACTGTCAAAAACAATTTTTCAAAAAATATGCCTGTGTAAAAGATGTGCCTGTATTTAATTGTTTGATGAGGGAAAACAGTTCAGTCAGTTTGTATGACGGCTTCTGTTCTAAGTGCTGCAAGAGATCCTGAGTGCCCACGAGTGTTTAATACTCATTTGGAGTACGCAGTGTATATGGGAAGAATTTTGGTTTTTTCTTTCCTGTTACCTAGACTTGAATATCAAAATGTTTGTGAAGTGGTAGATGGTACAGTATGGTTTTTTTTTCAGCTAATTGGTTGTTTGCTCAACATCCAGTTCCTTTTTTTTTCCTTTTTTTCCTTTTTTTTCCAAACAAAACATGAGATGTGTAGTGTTGCTGTCAAATGGCCCAATGGAGCAAAGTACTTAAGCATATGCTTATGTCCCATTGATTTCATTAAGAGTTAAGTATATGTTTTAAAGTTAAGACCTTGCTGTCATTGTGATACTAATATGCTTACAGGTAAAATGACAGTGCAGTAAGAAACGCTCTGGAATAAGAATTTTGCACGGCAAGCTGAAGAAAAACTTACTCAGCTCCTCTTTTGGGGGGACTGACTATCTTTGCAGTATCTGACAAAGCCTTATTAGTTGCTATTGAGAGTACAAAAGATGGGAAGGGTCAAAGACTTAAATCTAGATCCTATGCTGTATGAGAGGGATCGGCAAAACTCAAAGTAGTGTAGGTGTAGGCTCTGCCAATTATGAACATAGCTCTGAGAATTTAAAGAGAACTGTTGACGTTAACAACTGTCAAACTGTCTACTTGACTTCAAATGAAAGAACAGTAATAATATTCATTATTAAAACAACATCCAGCAGTTACCACACAGTGCTGTCTGAGATACTGTTGTCTAAGAAGAGAAAATGATGATACCTCAGATAATTCTTTGTTGATTTTTTTTTAATTTTTTTTTTATTTTTTAGTGGTGACCGCTGTATATATCATGTTTGCTTATGTGGTAATTAGTTTTTAATATCCTGTCGTTAATTATATAAGTAGATTCTTATACTGCTTTTAACCATTGTCTCGCTATTCTGATAATGCCACCTCAGACATCAGTTAAATGGGTCTGTTGTGGATTTCCATTTGTTAATTTAATATTACTGCTTTTAGATCGTTGAGATCTTGGTGGATTTATGTTTTGGGTTTGGAGTTTTTCCCCCCTTACTTGATAGCAATGAATGATAGCATGTTTGAAATACAAGACTGTTCCATCTGATGCCAAAAATAAACTGTGGGCCCAACAGGTGTTGTCAGGGCTTGATTCAAGTCCCTTGTCCACACTGTGCCATACTGACTGTGAAGCCTTATGTTATTTACTCTTGTCAAATACATCTCTCGGGGCTATTAATTTTTACCTTATTGTGTGAGCGCAGGTATTATTTAGAATACCTGTTGTAAAAAAAAAAATCAGTTCTCACATCAAACTTAGGCTACAATCCTGAAGACACTTAAGAGGGTGCATGACTTTACTCATGTGAGTAGTTCCACTGGAGTCAGTTGGACTACTCATTTATAAAACAACACACGTACCTAGATGTTTCCAGAGTAACTTGGCTGTGTGCTCAGAGTAACACAATTACACAGAAATAAAATCCTCAATTCTAAGATGTAGTAGCTGAGATGGAGTTTGTACAAGTCATGGTGGGACAAGCAGTTGTCCACTGTCCCCTGGTGGATCTACTTAGAAAAATAGAAAAATTCTGCACTTTACAGCTGTTGGGAAAATTGATCAAAGTTCTCACTAAAGTATTTTTATATAAAAACTGACCAAACTTGGAACTAATTCTCGAAGTGTGCACATCAACAATTAACTTTCATACTAAACCATATTGTTCTTTTAGTTCCTGAAAGCAATTATGGATCAAGACTACAATCTCTCAAAAAAACTTTGTCAGATGAGTAAGTACTCTCTCTCTCTCTCTCTCTCTCTCTCTATATATATATATAATATAAAAACTTTTTTACATTTTATCTGTTTCATTTTATTATTTCCCCTCATGTCCATTTTCTTAATTGCTGATAAATACTTGGTGACCTTGATCGATCAGTCCATCAGCCCTAACAGAGAGAGAGCCAATCACAATACATCATTCATGTTGTTCTACCCATTCCTTCAGCCACCCGCTGGCCAGGCTGTCAGTGGCACCAGACACCTGATCAGTGCAGTGCAGTGCAGCCCAGAACCCTTGAGCCCAAGTGATCTGGCAGCATCAGCCTCCCCAGTAGCTGGGATTACAGGCACGCACCATCGTGCCTGGTGCTGATAAATACATTTCTTAATTGCTCAGGTGGCTTTCATTTTGGATTTGGCTTATATAAAGTTGCTCTGTTTTCAGTAACATGTGCCAGCTTCCTCCATGGAAAATAATTCTTCTTCTCCATGCAGGAGAGAATTCTGATGAAACCTCAGAGCATTCCTACCCTGCTGCATCCTCTCCCTACCTATGAAACTGTAACTTTGTGGAATTCCCAGAGAGGGATTTCCACATAGTTGGAGTGAAGGAAGGAACATGCTACAAAGGTAGCACTCTCCCTTCCACCCGGGTCTGTAGCTGCAGGCTTGTGAAAGCTGTCTGAAGCATAGAGACCATAATACCGTATGGAAGCATAGTAGCACTTTTCGCATGGGGATTGCAAAGATTTTTTTTTTCTAAGAATTAATTCTGCCACACAGCATCCCTATGTAGTAGACAGGTAGTGCTGTTCTAGAGATGAGTAAACTGATGCATAGAGAGATTAAGTGACTCACTTGAGGACACAGTGAGTCAGTGCCAGAACCATTTATAGAACCTGGGAATCTTGACTTCCAGTTCCCTATTTTATCTTCTAGCCAGACTATACACTTCTCCAACCAAAATGCGGAAGATAGCATTGCAAGTTACTGCAGACCAAGTGGTGTGAAATTTTAGGAAACTAAGTCTAGTATAGACAAGACCAGTAGTAAATTAACGAATAGTGAAATTATGACACCACAGTTGACAGTTGCTTAATAGTCAAGTAATTGAGAGAGGGGTTGGGTTTTTTGGTTAACACCCATCAAACTTTAATATCTAATGCACATTTTGGAGAAAGGATGTCTTTGTTAAAGATTCAGGCCTTGTCTACACTACATAGTTTTGTAGATGCAAGTTATGCTGACAGAAACTGGTATAATTACATCATTTGTGCATGTTCACACAACGCTCCTTCTACTGGCGGAGCGCATCCACACTTGGTGCTCTAGCATCAACAGTGAGAACAGTGCACTGTAGTTAGCTACCTCACTGAGCTATTCGCCACCTTCTGCAGCTAGGAGTTGTGGGAAGGCAGATTGGATTGCAATGCATCATGGGTGTGGGCTCAACATCCCATGATGCAGTTCTTTCCATCCCAGCATTCCATGGGCCTCCAACTGCATTTCGCAGCATTTGTCAACAGTCCGTTTACTGTGCACCTGCCATTTCTGGTTGAAAGCATGTATCCCACACTGCTCTTTACTGTTGTGGTCACTGCTATGAACACCTCAGGATGGTCATGCACTATATCATGAGCTCCCAATTTGAACAGGAATCGGAGTTGCCTCATCTGTTGTGTGTCCTGGAAAGAAACAACACAGGATTACTTTGGACATTTATGTAGTAGCTGGACATGATGAACTGTCACTTTTGGGCTTGGGAAACAAGCTTTCATTGATGGGATTGCATAATTATGCAGATCTGGGATGACAAGCAGTGGCTGCCAACTTTTGGATACAGAAAGCCGCTTTCCTGGAACTGTGCCGAGCTCGCCTCAGCACACCAAAATGAGAGCCGCCTTCTCAGTAGAGAAACGAGTGGCAATTGCTGTGTGGAAGCTGTTGACTCCGGACTGCTACCGCTTGGTCGTGAATTAGTTTGGAGTGGGGAAGTCCACCGTTGGGGCAGCTTTAATGCAAGTATGCAGGGTCATTAATTGCATCCTATGAAGGACTGTGACTCTTGGAAATGTACATGAAATATTGGATAGCTTTGCGGCAATGAGATTCTCTAACTGTGGAGGGGCAATAGATGGCACGCATATTCCAGTTTTTGCAAGATGGTCCAGGCCAATGGAGTACATCAGTAAAAAGAGGTACTTCTCAGTGGTACTGCAGGTGCTTGTGGATCACCCTGAGCACAATGGGTTTCACTAACGTCAACACGAGGTGGTCCAGGAAGATGTATAATACATGCATCTTCAGGAACACTGGCCTATACAGAAAGCTGCAAGCAAGGACTTTCTTTCCAGACCAGAAGATTCAAGTGGGGGATATTGAGATGCCTATAGTGATCCTGCAAGACTCAGTGTATTCCTTACTCCCATAGCTCATGAAACCTTACACAGGACACCTGGACAGCAACAAGGAGTGCTTCAACAATAGGCTGAACAGGTGCAGAGTCGTAGGCGCTGACTCCATGGGTGCTCCGGGGCTGGAGCACCCATGGGGAAAAATTAGGGGGTGCTGCATTATGGGCAGCTACCCCAGCATGCAAATGACTGCAACGTACTTTTCAAATGGGGGTGGGGGCGCGGTGGAGTGTGACAGGCAGCGTGTTGTGTGTTGTGGGGAGAGAGAGAGTGGGGTTTTGGGGGGCTGAGAGCATGTCAGCATGCTGTCTTGTAAGTTCAGACAGCAGCAGCCCCCCATTCCCCCCCCCACCTCTCTCTCACTCACAGCATTCCACACTAATGGCTTGCATGCCAGCTGTCAGAAACAGAGCTTTGAAAGGTCATTTCCGCATTCCTACAGGAGTTCAAAACAGTGACAAGAGTGGCCACTTGACTTAAGGGGATTATGGGATGTTTCTGGAGGCCAATCAGAGTGCAGTAACTCAACATGTCGTTCACACTTACGCCCAAGCGTTGTAGCCAAAGTGCAGCAAACATTATTCCTCTTGCCGAGGTGGAATACCAGCAGCGCTGTAGCCGCGGAGTCAGAGCGCAATACATGCCTTGCCAATGTGGATGGGAAGTGAGCTAGTGCATGCGGAGCTCCTTTATTGTGCTGTAACTCGCAAGTGTAGCCAAGCCCCTAGAGATCTCGCAGGAGGATTCCCATGAAATCTCAGTGTGCATTAACACACTGTTCCACTGTACAAGGCTATGTGGAGCACACGCAAACACAGCTAGTCTTGTACATTTCTATCCGTTCACCCACTTTTATAATATTCAGAGCAAAGGACAGCTCTACCTCATATAACTGAGCAGCATCAACTCAAAAAGATCACTTACCAAGGCTATCCTCTACTGCATCATGCGCACCAGAGACTGGCCGTTGGGACTGGCTAGACCCAGGACCGGCTCAGGCTTTTTTGCCTCCCCAAGCGGCAAAGCGGGGGAGCGGGGGAAAGCTGTGATCGGCAACACTTCGGTGGCAGCTCTGCTGCACCGCTTCATTCCTTGGCGGCAATTCGGTTGCAGGTCCTTCACTCAAAGAGGGACTGAGGGACCCGCTGCTGAATTGCCACCAAAGACTCGGACGTGCCGCCCCTTCCCATTGGCTGCCGCAAGCACCTGCTTGCGCTGGTGTCTGGAGCCGGCCCTGGTTAGACCCCTCAGGAGTGGAAAAGAGGTTCTGATGTGCCACACCACTGGACGACCCTGGTGTGTGCTCCATGTCGTCCTCCATCTCAACCTCCTCGTCCATAACTTTGTCCACAGGGTCGAATTCCCTGTCCGCTATCTCCAGCCTCACTGAGGTATCCACAGGGCTGTTGGCAGTGGAGGGAGGGTCACCGCCGAGAAGTCCTTATAGAAGCGGCAGGACTGCGGCACAGCACCAGAGCGACAATTTGCCTCTCTTGCCTTTTGGATGCCAGCCTCATCTCCTTTATCTTCGCTCAGCAATGCTGCATGTCCTGTTTGTAGCCCTTCTCCAACAAGCCACAAGAAATCTGGCTCATAGGTATCGAAGGTCCTATGGCTGGAGTGGAGCTTGGACTGCACAGCCTCTTCTCCCCACACTGCCAGCAAATCCAACAACTCAGGTGTGGTCCAAGCAGGAGAGCGTTTGCTGTGTGGCACCACCATGGTCAGCTGTCCACACCGAGGAAACAGGAAGTGGAATTTCAAAAATTCCTAGGTCTATGGGGTGGATGCCTGTGTATCTGTGTGCAAGGCAGCGGAGTTTGAACTGCTGACCAGAGCCATCAGGATGGGCATTGTGGGATACCTCATGAAGGCCAATTATAGTGACATAACCAACCATGGTGTCTACACTGACGAGATAACTTTGCCCCAAAAAGCACTCTCGCATTGAGGTGGTTTTATTTTGTTTGCAAAGCAAGAGAGTTTTGTTGGCAGAAGGAGCATTGCAGTTTGCACACTTCCACTATTTTGTCTACAAAAGGCAACTGAATAATCATTTCCTGTGTTTACCTATTTATTTTTAAATTGTGAATGAATTTAGTGCCCAGAAAAGTAAGGGGCTAATAGTACTGATATGACTGAATGTAGTATAGTTTGGCAAAGTGCTGTTGTAACAGGGATCAGTGAATAAACATTTCCTGTAGGTTTCCATACAGTAACTGTGTATATGTGGTTCCAGATTAGATTTCACTAATTTTTCAATAGATTAGGTTTTATAAATATATTTTTCCTCATGGCACCACTACAGGGCTCAGTAAAAGCATCCAAACATTAACTCAGCATCTTCATGCCTGAACATGTTTGGGTTTATTTTATGTTTAACGTTGTATCTGAATTTCTTGGGTTTGTTATGCCTATGTCTTGTAGCATTAATACATTTTTGTAAGTTACATATTTACTGATATGTACTCTCAATGTTAACTCTAGCTTAATATAAAGTTAACCTTGAGGAAATATAAATACAAATAACTGAGAAATCATTATTTGCATTTTAAGTCTCTGAAATGAAAATTATGCCACTATCTGACAGCATGCACTTTAACAATATGCCTTGAAATTGTTCTGCAGTCTGTGAGTTGCTATTGTCACCATATAGAATTATCAACATATCCTGTTGTCAAATTTCAGTTCTAATCTATGAACCAGAAAATACTGAGGCTAAGCAGTTTCTTACACTTCTTGAAGAAAAGTTGCTGATAGGTAAGTCTGAGAACAGTAACTATTATATGTTGTAGAAGCATTCATGCTTTTAACAAGTGAACAATATTTGGGACTGCTGTAACTACGTGGATCCTATTTTATTTTTAAAAACTATAGGGTGAGAAATAGTTTTATCACTTTTGTGTTTAATGTGTTTTAAGTGTCATACATTAGGCCAGTGGTTCTCAAACAGGGGTCCAGGGCCCTCTGCGGGGGCTGCAAGCAGGCTTCAGGGGGTCTGCCAAGCATGGCTGATGTTAGACTCAGTAGAGGCCAGGGCAGAAAGCTGAAGCCTCACTGCATGAGGCTGAAACCCGGGGCCCCGAGCCCCACCACCCAGGACTGAAGCCAAAGCCTTAACAACTTAGCTTTGTGGGTCTTCCTGTGGCATGGGGCCCTGGGCAATTGCCCTGCTTACTACCCACTAATGTGTGTCCTAGCTTTTATGTGCAGAAAAACAGTTGTTATGGCACAAGTGAGCTGTAGAGCTTTTATAGCATGGGAGGGGGGGTCAGAAATAAAAAGGTTGAGAACCTCTGCATTTAGGCTATAAAATCACATTAAGCAAACATTTCCTAATTGTCAATGTTCAATTTCAAGCACTAATCCCGTCTTTCAGTATATTAAGATATCCTTACTGTAGACATTTGAGTTGACTTAGAGTCATGTCTGGGAATCACATTTGCTCAGAAAATGCATACTAGACTGAAAAATGATAACCCCATTGTACAAAATCCTCTGCCGAGGCATAGGAGAATACAGAAGAACTTGGAGGAAAGGAGTTGCAGAGATGGCTTTAACCTGTCATTGTCCTACCCAAGTGCTAATTCAGCTGTGCCAGCCCCTCAACATTAGTTTGAGTGGCCTGAATAAGCTGTTACTTATCAGCTTATTATCTTTTAGATGTTTGCAAATTGATTGCTTAATTATTTGCTCCATTATCATTCCGGGTACAGAAGTTAAGCTGACTGGTCTGTAACTCCCTGGGTTGTCCTTATTTCCCTTTCTACAGATTGGCACTGTATTTGCCCTTTTCCAGTCTTCTGGAATCTCTCTCGTTTTCCGTATTGAGAGCCAAGTGATCACAGCACAGAGATCTAGGCCAGCTGCACAACGTTAGCCCTGTAGCTTATTATCTCAAAATGGATAATTACCTTAAGTCAGTGTTTAATTTAATTTAATTTAAGTATGTTGTTGTATTATGAGAATATTCCTATTTTAAAAATACTCTTCTGTGGCTAAGAACCTAAAATATTAATAGCATGCATTCATTTTTTTCTTTACTTTTAAATTTGGGTTTGAAATGGGAAATTTCAGTCAAGTTCCATCTTCCCATAGTAGTACAGGTTGGAGACTCTTGTTTTTCTTGCAGACGAGATCAATTTCAGCAGTATCATTTTTATGATTTAACATGCTCTTGCTCTTCCAAACTGGCTATCAATCCTGTAAAAACAAATATGAGTAGTTTTACTCACATGAGAAGTCCCATTCACCTTCATGTTGTTGAAAAACTGCATATTTTATAAAATAAATATTTTGGAAAAGTCTGTAAAATGAGTGTTGACTATATAGACAAAAAATTGGTGTAACTGACAAAAATATTCCTTCTATCACTATAAGACAGTTGCTGAAAGTTTCCAAAAGCTGCACATCTTAAACAAGATACATATTTGGAATATTTGTGAATATATGGATGGTTTACCAAATTCTCAGGAAAAATACACACAACCATTGCATAATTTTCTTCCTGTACTAGAAAGGGGAAAATATTTGTTTAGATGTTTCTTTGAAAATTAGACAGCACTAGTAAGCAAAACAATTTTACAGTATTAATTCCCCTCTGTACAAAGCAAAATGCAATGACAATTTAGAATACAATTATTTTCTTCAGAAAAATACCCCAAAACACCTTGTACAACCTATTTATTTTGAATATGTAATTTGAGTTTATTTGGAATATAATATCAAATATTATGTATTTATCACATGCCTGAAATAGTCAGTTTTTTACTAACCAAAACTTAAGACTTACCTAAAATATATATTTTGTACATGTATGTCTTAGAAAGTACACAGAATTTTGGTAATGAAGAGGATGAAGAAACGGATGAAGGAAGCAGTGAGGACAGTGAAGAGGATACTAGCAGTTCAGATAGCAGTGATGATGAAGGAGAAGAAAGTTCTGATGATTCTGATGAAAATGTATAGCAGTTTGGTAATTCTTCTATACTCCCTATAGCTTGATTATTTTGATTCTTCTGTACAGTCACTTTTTAAACACCATATTAAAATGTACTGTTTAATCATTATAACTTTTCTCCCTCTTAAACTGCTGCATTCTTTTGCATTTAGATTGCCTCTCCACTCACACTTAGGCCAGCATACCAGTGGTTCTCTACCAAGAGTACATGTACCCCTGGGAGTACACAGAGGTCTTCTAGGGGGTACATCAACTCATCTAGACACTTGCCTAGTTTTACAACAGGCTACATAAAAAGCACTAGCGAAGTCAGTGCAAAGTAAAATTTCATAAAGACAAAATGAGAGAGCAAGTAATTTTGCAGTAATAGTGTGCTGTGACACTTTTGTATTTTTATGTGATTATGTAAGCAAATAGTTTTTTAAATGAGGTAAAACAAGTGAGGGTAAGCAAGACAAATCCGACTCCTGAAAGGGGTACAGTAGTCTGGAAAGGTTGAGAACCACTGCATCAGCCTAACCTTGTTCCATAGCACATTTGATGGTATAGACAGAATTGATCTCCTTAGACGTAACTCCTAAAAAATGTTCCTGTTGGAGCAATAAGGTAGATGAAAAGCTAGGGTACCTGTCATCAGTTGAGCAAAGACATGAATTTTTATTGAGGAATTTGGTGCTTTTAAAATTCATTGACACCAGTTCAGCCGGGGAATAAAGTCTTCCTAAATGATTGTGCAGAGCAAATGATTTCACACAATGCTGGTAAGACTCTGAATGGAGTAAAAAGCCTCTTTAAAATTTAAAGATAAATATACAGCTTCTTGGAAGAAATCAAACAAACAGGTTTTCAAACAAATATTTTGTGTTACAAAATGTTGTCATTAAACCATATCTTTGGAAATACCTGCTAAAATTCTGTTCATGCAACCTGTCTCCTCCCACCTCACTCCCCCACAGTTTAACTTAGATAATTACAGAAACCCTGACATAAGGGGGGTGCAACTTCAGTGGAAGTTTCTTGGCCAGATTTGGAGACAAAACTTACATTACTGTTTAAGATTTGTCAGGTATAAAGTTAGCCAGAAAATGTATGTAAGTAATAAAGCAGAATAACTTGTACCAACTTGGCATTCAGCGGGTGTGCAAAGTGAGGATAACAAACACATTCAGGTGGCATGGAATGCAGCAGGAAAAGCAGACAGCATGGTGTGAAAAAATGCATTCAAGACTTGGGACTGAACACTATTATGTTTTCTGTAGTCTAATCATGAAAAACATTAATATTTTAATACAGTATTCTGGTGTGCAGAAGACATGTCACAGTAAACATGTAACCATCTTTTGTTTCATGCATCAGTATACTTAAGTACAGTGTTTCTTTTTCACTCTTAACATTTCAGGACCCCTTGTTAATGTCAATAGCTATATGACACCGTAGTTCTTGTTGTAGTGCCTAATTGTTACTTGCTTTCTCTTCAGTGTAACAAATGTGTTGGTTAATGAAGTCATTAAATATAACAGAATACACATTTTGCTTGTTTATTTTGGTACATGTGTTCAAATCATTATGGGAGCATCACCTCTTAGAAGTAAAGTCTGATAAGTGAGAGAAATCAGTTGGGTAAGACATTTTACCTGTGTATGTAGATAAGTACACATGCATAATATCTGTTACTGTTGGTGTTGTCTTATTTATGAGCTGTTTTATTTCTTTTGTGAGTTCTTTGTCTTAAGCATTTCATTATGAAAATATGTTTTGGCAAATAAGATATAGAAGATACTTGTCAAATATTTGTGATTCTTGTAGATATCTGTAGGCTTCTTTGGATGTTTTGTATTGATTTGAAAGCACAAAGGGGAATCACAAAGGAGCTGTAACCCAAACTTAAATGAACCTGGGAGGATTTTCTCTGCATAGCAAAACCTTTCCATGGCATAGGGATAGCTTGGCAGCTCCTACAGCACTCCCATCGCAGCTTTTGGTGCAGCTAGTACTAAGGGGAGAGGGAGCCTTGCCAGGGTGTCCCTACACCTCCTGGAGTCTGTTTGTAGCTAGCCTAAGATAGCAGCCTTCAGACTCTGGACAGAACTGGTGCCTACTGGTCCCAGGCCTGGGAAGTCACTAGGGATGCATAAAGACATCTTTGTCCTCATACCTGGACTTATGCCAAGCACATATCAGCTGTTCAGCAAAGCATAGGGTGTAGCCTGTAAGTGGGGTTTTACTCTGAAAAATGACTTTAAGAATGGCACTTTCTTACCCAGGAGATCTGCTTGCTATGTGTTGAGAATTAGATCCATTAACTTCAGTGGTTGAATTAACTATGTATTCCTGTTAGCCCTGCAGAACTCATGTAGCAAAGAGAAAGGGAGTGGAATTCTATTCTTTGTATATCAACAGAATAGTTTACTAAGCTCTACTGATTTAGAGTAAAGTTTTGTCCTGCGGAATTTTATTTAATTTCTTTTCATAGGTGCTGATACAGAAGAAGAGAATTCTGCTTGTTTCTCAGAATCCAGGCTGAGTTTGCAGGTCTGACAGAACAGATTTTTCTTTGGAAACTTTTGGCATTTAGACTGTATTGAGCACACTTGTGATAAGGAATTTATTGAGAGACAATAAATGTGGAACCCCATGATGCCATTTTTACAGTCGTGTTTCAGAGAAGAACCAAATTTCAAAGTCGTGAGCAATTAATATTACAAAGATCTCTTGGATTGTCTACCATGACTAGTCATCTTTACCTAAGGCTGTGATAGAACTAGCTACAAAATTTCATGTTATTTTTAGTTATCAAAGCCTTGTAGAAAATGTTGATTGCAAATTATCACATTCTTTCTTGGCCTTTGTAAAATCAAGTAGTGGTGTGAGTTATTCCTTGTGAACAGGATAAGGTTGTCCATATCACAAAAACTTATGTATCCCTACTTCACACCCATTTTGAACCACTCAACAGGAGGTAAAAGACTGAATGGGCATAAAGTCTGAACTACCCTCTCTTCTCTAGAAGTTTTTCCCTAATTTAGGCTTGGAGCATATTGATGAGGTAACGTGAGGAAGTTTGCACTACAACTGCCCAGTTTACCACCTCTCATTATCATTCAGTTGCATATATTATTTAATAACCATAAAAAAGGGGGTAACCTTGGAAGAGAAGGATGCCTCTGTACACACCCCAGCAAGGATGAAATAGGCACTTAAGGTTTTGATCAAATGTTTTTTGATCTGAGTTTTGATATGGTTTCTCCTTAAGAACATGCTTGTATGGCCTGATGGTATAGCAAAGAATATTTCATGAAGAGGGAATTTGCTCATTCCTTAATGCTGAGGTAGGGCAGAAGGGCCAGATACAGCATGAGAAGTCCTAAAATATGGCCTGTAGCTGCTCTATTCTGGAGGGCAAGGGCAAAATTAATTAATTGTACATTTTTATTGAACTCTGAAGCACAGAAGCAGGGGAGGGAAGCCAGGTACACCAACCAATAGGCAATTTGGCCCTCCAAGCTCCTCATGTTACATGGAGATTAAATCTAATTTTGCAGGGGGGGATCTCTAAAATATGAAGACATTCTTTCTTATGGTGTCGATGTGCCAAGTATTGGAGATGACAGGGCTGGATTTAATCTCCTTTACAAGTGTTCAGTGAGAATAACATGATTCCTTCTACCATTTCCACCTTTGTTCTTAAATGTCCCAGTTTCGATCAAGAGATTATTTTCTTTTCTGGGTGTTTCTTATTCTAATGCATCTAACGTGCTTTCATATCTTAGATGTCAGTGTATCATAAAACTTCACATAAACAGAATGCAGTAGTTTTGGGTGAGTGAGGGTTTGTTCAGCTATTTCGAAAGACCAAAGCAGGGACCAAGAGTGAGGGTACATCTACACTACAGGATTATTCCGATTTTACATAAACCGGTTTTGTAAAACAGATTGTATAAAGTCGAGTGCACACGGTTACACAAAGCACAATAGTTCGGTGGTGAGCGTCCATGTACCGAGGCTAGCGTCAATTTCTGGAGCATTGCACTGTGGGTAGCTATCCCGTAGCTATCCCATAGTTCTCGCAGTCACCCCCGCCCATTGGAATTCTGGATTGAGATCCCAATGCACGATGGTGCAAAAACAGTGTCGCAGGTGATTCTGGGTAAATGTCGTCACTCATTCCTTTCTCCGTGAAAGCAACGGCAGACAATCATTTCACGCCCTTTTTCCCTGGATTGCCCTGGCAGACCCCATAGCATGGCAACCATGGAGCCCGTTTTGCCTTTTGTCACTGTCACCGTATGTGTACTAGATGCTGCTGACAGAGGCGGTACTGCAGCGCTACACAGCAGCATTCATTTGCCTTTGCAAGGTAGCAGAGACGGTTACCAGTCTTTCTGTACTGTCTGCTGTGCTATTGTAAATTGGCGATGAGATGATGGTTATCAGTCATTCTGTACCGTCTGCTGCTATCATGGGTGCTCCTGGCTGACCTTCGCTGAGGTCGGCCGGGGGTGCAAAGACAAAAATGGGAATGACCCCCCGGGTCATTCCCTCCTTTATGTTGTATCTAAAAATAGTCAGTCCTGCCTAGAATATGGGGCAAGTGTACTAGAGAACCAGTGTACCAGAGAACCAGAGAGCACAGCCGCTCCGTGTCAGATCCCACAGAAATGATGAGCTGCATGCCATTCTAGGGGGTCTCCCTGCAACAAACCCCACCCATTGCTTCCCTCTTCCTCCAACCCTTCTGGACTACCGTTGCAGGTCCCCCCATTTGTGTCATGAAGTAATAAAGAATGCAGGAATAAGAAATACTGACTTTTTAGTGAGATAAAATGAGAGGGAGGCAGCCTCCAGCTGCTATGATAGTCCAGGCAGGACATTAAAAGGTTGGGGGGAGAGGAGCCCAGCATCCCAGCATTTACTAAAGCAAAACCTGTTTAGTTAGCACATGGCCAAAAACTATAAAGGGGTACTAAGAAAAAAGCATTTAAAATGATTAAAAACTACAAAGGCAGAACCTGTTTGGTAAGCACAGGGTAAAAAAGTGAATAAAAAAGCATTGAAACTATTCAATACCAGTGTAGGTTAAGAAAAAAAGAGAGGTTAAAAGAAAGAACAGGACAAGAAAAAAGAGCAAAGATAGAGAGCACATGGTGGAATCAGAATGAGAGAGAGAGAGAAGCAGGCAGAGTCTGTTTACTAAGTACAGAGTAAAAAAGTGAACAGAAAAGCATTCAGAATCAGGGTAGGTTAAAAGAAAGAACAAGACAAGAAAAGGAAAAAGAGAGCCCCTTTGCAAAGGGCAAAGATAGACAGCACATAGTTGAGTCAGATAGAGAGAAAAAATGAGAGAGAGAGAGAGAGAATTCTCACCTTTTACGTCTTTCTGTAGAATGAGGCAACTTTTCTGGTTCAGATCCTCTCAGACTTGTTATCACCCCCTTTGGATCGGCCCAGTCAGAGGTGGTTTTACAGTAGCATCATAGAATTCATTTTCCTGAACCAATCCTAGAGTCCCAAGATTTTAAACAAGAGCCGACTCCCTCCTTTCCCCCCTCCCCTTCCTTTTAACTGTTTTATTCTTATCTAAAGAAACAGAACCCCCAGCATTTTTCTGCCATGTAGCCCTTTTACAGGGGGCTTTTTATAAAAGTTATGTCCATAAGCTTTTAGTAACACACCATTTTTTAAAGTTTTTTCCCTAGGTTTTAAACTAATGAGTTATTTTTTAGTAAAAACAATGTGAAGCTGCAGCAAAGCTCCTGTTAGCAAAGCAGCCTTTGTGAGTGAGTGGATCAGAGAGAAGGAGTTTGCTTCTTTACCTGCTTTTTAACAAACACAGGCTAAAGTAACATTAAGTTTTGCAAAGGGATAATCACTTAAAAAGACAAACCTAAGACACATCCCTTTTGTATTTGTGTTGTAGTAAAAAAGAGCAGGCAGAAGCACCCCAGGTTTTTAGTAACAGACAGTTTATAGTCCCCTTATTTTGTAAACCACTGAATTAGAGAGAAGAAGAAGTTGGCTTCTTTTCTCACTTTTTAACAAATAGTAGTGAAAGTCTTGTAAAGGTATAAACACTTGAAAAGACATGCCTAAATGAAGACACATTTCTTTATTTACCCCCCTTGGCATAAGTGTTTCAATGAAAAAGAGCAGGCAGAGGGACTTTTATAAAAGTTAAAACCATAAGCTTTTAGTAACAAACAATTTTTAAAAGTTTTCCCCTAGGTTTTAAACTAACGGGTTGTTTTTTAGTAAAAACAATGTGAAGCTGCAGCAAAGCGCCTGTTAGCAAAGTAGCCTCTGTGAGTTAGTGGATCAGAGATAAGAAGGCTGAATCTGACCCAAACTTTTTAACAAACACAAGTTAAAGTAACATTAAGTTTTGCAAAGGGATAATGACTTAAAAAGACAAACCTAAAACACATCCCTTTTGTATGTGTTCTAATAAAAAAAGAGCAGGCAGAAGCACCCCAGATTTAAAACCCCAGGTTTTTAGCAACAGACGGTTTATATACCTCTTATTTTGTTAACCATTGGATCAGAGAGAAGAAGATTGCTTCTTTACCTGCTTTTTAACAATCTTCTTCTCTCTGATCCAATGGTTAACAAAATAAGAGGTATATAAACCGTCTGTTGCTAAAAACCTGGAGTTTTAAATCTGGGGTGCTTCTGCCTGCTCTTTTACATTGTAATGAAACACTTATGCCAAGGGGGCTAAATAAAAAAAAAGTGTCGTCAGGTAGCCTGTTTTTCAAAGAGGTCTTCTTCTTTTCTAATCCACTACCTTTAAAAGGCTGTTTCAAGTGGTTCACACTAAAAACCTTGGGGGGGGGGGGACTTTTTCTTAGTAAGGGTTTTGTGGGTTTAGGTCTGGGGTGCTTCTGCATGCTCTTTTTTTTATTGAAACACCCCTACAAATAAAGGAATGTGTCTTCAGGTAGGTTTGTTATTTCATGTGTTTATTTAATACGTTAAAAAGAGGGGGTTTTAGACATTACTTCAAAAAACACATTTTAAAATGGTTTATAGTATGTGTTGTTCAGCTTTTCTTACAGGGTCCTGGTTGTTTAGATAAGAGCAGAGCAGGGTTTTGCTGCAGCTTCACACTTTTTACTAAAAAATAAGCAGTGCTAGTCTAAAACCTGGGGGGGGGACTTTTTTTTGTCACTATATATTACTTTTATAACCCTAGACTGTTTGTGCATGCTCTTTTTTTATTACAACACCTATACCAAAGGACTGTGTCTTCACTGCTCTTTTTTTATTACAACACATACAAAAGGGATGTGTTTCTGGTTTGGCTTTTCGAGTCATTATCCCTTTGCAAAACTTAATGTAACTTTAACAAGTGTGGTTAAAAAGCAGGTAAAGAAGCAAACTCCTTCTCTGTGATCCACTGACTCACAGACACTGTTTTTGCTGACAGCTGCTTTGCTGCAAAAGCCTGCTGTCCTTACTAAAAAATGACCAGTGCTAGCCTAAAACTGAGAGGAAAACTTTTATAAACAGGCTTTCTGTGTTTTTAAGCCTGGGTTGTTTCTGCGAACTTACATGTTATTGAAACACCTATGCCTAAGGAACTAAATGAAGATATGGGTCTTCAGGTAGGCTTGTCTTTTCAAGTGTTTTATTCCTTCACAAGCTTTTCACCTCTATTTGTTAAAAAGCGGGGAAAGAAACAAACTTCTTCTCTCTGATCCACTGGTTTACAAAATAAGGGGACTATAAATTGTCTGTTACTAAAAACCTGGGGTTTTAAGCCTAGGATGCTTCTGCCTGCTCTTTTTTTATTAGAACACATACAAAAGGGATGTGTTTTAGGTTTGTCTTTTTAAGTCATTATCCCTTTGCAAAACTTAATGTTACTTTAACTTGTGTTTGTTAAAAAGTTTGGGTCAGATTCAGCCTTCTTATCTCTGATCCACTAACTCACAGAGGCTGCTTTGCTAACAGGCGCTTTGCTGCAGCTTCACATTGTTTTTACTAAAAAACAACCCGTTAGTTTAAAACCTAGGGGAAAACTTTTAAAAATTGTTTGTTACTAAAAGCTTATGGTTTTAACTTTTATAAAAGTCCCTCTGCCTGCTCTTTTTCATTGAAACACTTATGCCAAGGGGGGTAAATAAAGAAATGTGTCTTCATTTAGGCATGTCTTTTCAAGTGTTTATACCTTTACAAGACTTTCACTTCTATTTGTTAAAAAGTGAGAAAAGAAGCCAACTTCTTCTTCTCTCTAATTCAGTGGTTTACAAAATAAGGGGACTATAAACTGTCTGTTACTAAAAACCTGGGGTGCTTCTGCCTGCTCTTTTTTACTACAACACAAATACAAAAGGGATGTGTCTTAGGTTTGTCTTTTTAAGTGATTATCCCTTTGCAAAACTTAATGTTACTTTAGCCTGTGTTTGTTAAAAAGCAGGTAAAGAAGCAAACTCCTTCTCTCTGATCCACTCACTCACAAAGGCTGCTTTGCTAACAGGAGCTTTGCTGCAGCTTCACATTGTTTTTACTAAAAAATAACTCATTAGTTTAAAACCTAGGGAAAAAACTTTAAAAAATGGTGTGTTACTAAAAGCTTATGGACTTAACTTTTATAAAAAGCCCCCTGTAAAAGGGCTACATGGCAGAAAAATGCTGGGGGTTCTGTTTCTTTAGATAAGAATAAAACAGTTAAAAGGAAGGGGAGGGGGAAAGGAGGGAGTCGGCTCTTGTTTAAAATCTTGGGACTCTTGGATTGGTTCAGGAAAATGAATTCTATGATGCTACTGTAAAACCACCTCTGACTGGGCCGATCCAAAGGGGGTGATAACAAGTCTGAGAGGATCTGAACCAGAAAAGTTGCCTCATTCTACAGAAAGACGTAAAAGGTGAGAATTCTCTCTCTCTCTCATTTTTTCTCTCTATCTGACTCAACTATGTGCTGTCTATCTTTGCCCTTTGCAAAGGGGCTCTCTTTTTCCTTTTCTTGTCTTGTTCTTTCTTTTAACCTACCCTGATTCTGAATGCTTTTCTGTTCACTTTTTTACTCTGTGCTTACTAAACAGACTCTGCCTGCTTCTCTCTCTCTCTCATTCTGATTCCACCATGTGCTCTCTATCTTTGCTCTTTTTTCTTGTCCTGTTCTTTCTTTTAACCTCTCTTTTTTTCTTAACCTACACTGGTATTGAATAGTTTCAATGCTTTTTTATTCACTTTTTTACCTGTGCTTACCAAACATGTTCTGCCTTTGTAAATTCTCTTTTTAAACCTAGTTTTTAATCATTTTAAATGCTTTTTTCTTAGTACCCCTTTATAGTTTTTGGCCATGTGCTACTAAACACGTTTTGCTTTACTAAATTTCTTTTTTAAACCTTGTTTTTAATGCTTCTTTCTTAACCTATATTGGTATTCAATAGTTTCAGTGCCTTTTTATTCACCTTTTTTTACCCTGGGCCTCCCAAACAGGTTTTGCCTTTCCCTTTTTCAAGCTAGTTTTCAATATTATTTAACTTTTTTCTTAAACTAGCCCTTCAAAAACAAATATTTCCTTTTTTTTTAAGTTCTATCTTTCTATTCTTTCATAACCAGCCTCTTTTCTTCAATAACTTACCTCTCTTATTTCAATTTTCCTTTTTTTCCTCTAAACCTTACTCAAACTTCTTTTTTCCTCTTAACACTCTCTCTCTTTTTTTCAACCTTTTTCTCTCCATGTACCCAAGCACAAACATACACAACACTTCCCCTAGTCAAACACATACACACACATTTTTTCAAAATGGCCGTCGGTGCCACACTTCGGCACCAATGTCATTTTCTCTCTCTCCCTCTTTTTGATTCCACCATGTGTTGTCTATCTTTGCCCTTTGCAAAGGGGGCTTTTTTTTTTTTAATCTACGCTGTTATTGAATAGTTTCAATGCTTTTTTATTCACTTTTTTTACCCTGTGCTTACCAAACAGGCTCTGCCGTAGTAAATTCCCCTTTTTAAACCTAGTTTTTAATGGTTTTTAAATGCTTTTTTCTTAACCTACATTGGTATTGAATAGCTTCAATGCTTTTTTATCCTGTGCTTACCAAACAGGTTTTGCCTTAGTAAATTCCCTTTATAAACCTAGTTTTCAATATTATTTAACTTTTTTCTTAACCCACCCTGGTATTTAATACACTTTTTACATTTATCTCAAAATTTTCTATTCTTTACCATCATCTCTCCTTACTCAAACTCACTAAATATCTCTCTTCTTTCAAACTAACCCTTTAAAAACAAAAATCTTTCTATTCTTTCATAACCTGCCTTTGCCAGCCTCTTTTCTTCAATGACTTACCTCTCTTCTTTCAAATTTCCTTTTTTTCCTCTAAACCTTACTCAGACTCTCTTTTTTCCTCTTTACACTCTCTCATACTCTTCTTTCAACCTTTTTATCTCCATTTACCCAACCACCAACATACACAACACTTCCCCTAGTCAAACACATACACACACACATTTTTTCAAAATGGCCGACAGCGCCACACTTTGGCGCCAACGGAAATGGGGAGTGGGAAGGTGGGACATAAGCCCTAAAAGGGGCGTGGAAACCTGTCAAAATTGCATGGTGATGAATACTATTGAGTTTATTACTACTAACCAATTTTAATTTGTACTGTTGTTAAAAACCTTGCTATAACTTGCATTGTAACCTGAATTGACTTCTCATGTTTTAGATATTTATAATAAATTAGTTAGCTTTATACTAGCTTATGTTTTCTTTTTAAGAGCATAAAACACACCAAATAGGTTTTCTTTGATTAAAGGGACTCTAATTAAACATTGATAAATCATTTGTCTGAGCACCTGAAAACCCTCTTGTTACTACACAGCCGTGTGAAGGAGTACGTAAACTCCTGAAAAGTTGCCATTCACTGAGTGACTTCTACAGTTGATGCTTTTTCTGATTAATCTAGACACTGTGATACAGAGTAGATTAGCAACCTTTAGCTTTCCCTTTCAGGACAGGGTAGTTTCTGCAAACATCATTTCACAACTCAAGGTAACAGAGTAATTTAAGATAGGATTTACTTCAAATTTAGATAAGCATGTGCTATTTCTTTGACATAATCTCTTTCTCTCCCCCCCCCCCCCCCCGGGCCCCTTATTCACACCTTAAAAAGTATTAAATAAAAAATCATTAATAGAGGTGGCAGGCATCCCTGACAGGTAGCTTAAAAAAGAGGAAGAAAATTACTTAGAGGAAAAGGTTATCTCTTTAGTTTACTTGGGCTTCAAAGCACCAGTCTGAACTGCAGTTCAAGGGACTAAGCGATATCTCTAGTTGGTACCTTATGCTGTCTGGCTAGTCAGCCGGCATTGGTTTGGCACCCTCCTTCTTAGGGAAATAGGATGATAGGGGCAGCCCTTTCTAGTGTTGTGGTGACCTAGGAAGATCATCTGAATCTTTACAGTTGCAATTCTAGTTCACTTCATCCCTTGGCACCTTTCCAGAGATCTGAGCAAAATGGGATCACCCTGATAGCATGGTCCAATCTGAGCTGAGGGTGAGTGAGCTTGACTTTCAGTCAGACTGGAAAGCCGCATCTCTTATTGGCAATTCTGTAATTGACATACATCAGTAGACTACAACTGATTAATCCAATAATATTAAAAATCATGGGATTAGCAGGAGTTGACCCACAGATGTGGCCTAGCTTCCCTCTTTTGTGCAAGTACAGATGGACGGTCTTCACATGATCTATGTCCTTCAGTCACCCTTCCACTCATTCATTTAATTCTCACTGGGCTTTTTGCTGGTAAAGTATTGGGAAACTAACAATAATTTTGCTTAATTGGATAAAGGCTCACCTGTTAGCAAAAGAGTTGTCAAATTTTATTCATATAAATCCTAATTAAACTAAGGAAAAAATATTGTTTCCAGAATCTAAAGGCCTCATTCAGATAGGACAATGTGGGGGAAATGGGCCTATTTACAAAATGTATTCCTCCAGTCATTTCTATGTTGTAATGTGCACTCTGATAGTAAAATGTTCAGTTATTTTTGAGTGGATTTATCTCTTCCTATGCCTCTTTCATTTCAGTCAGGGGAATTTCACCTTCCATTTTGGAAGTAAATTTGTTTGGATTGCTACAGTACTGCAAATGGGAAGCTAATAGAAGGCTCAAGACTACCAGACTTGGTGATCTAGAGGCCTACAAATTCACTGATGCCTGTTCAAGCGTAACCTATGTAAAAATTGTCAAGCAGGAGATTGACCTTTTCCATAGGAGAGATACCACTTTTAGGTAGGAGAAAAATATCTAATCAAGGGCACATTTTTTTTGTTATTATAATCTTGAAAAATGGATAAGTTAAGTCTGATTTAAGAAACTCCTGTAGGAAGCCTTCATATGCCCAATGTTACAGTCCTGAAAATAGCTCAGGTCTCCCAGGTCTGGTTATACTCTGAAAAGTGACTCTTTACAATGGCAAGAGGTGCCCTGTTTGCTGTATCTCAATTATTTTTTATAAAATGCTCTTTGGTTACCACCCTCAAAAGAATATATATTCTAATTTCCAGCCCTCCAAATTCTACCTGGGATTTGAGATTCAACCTGGGTTCTTTACCTTTTTGTATATTACCACCATTACCGAAGGTTCTACGGGCTTCATTTATGCCTTTCAACTGGGTTGCACAGGTATAGCTGAGTGGTAAATAAACAATTCTATTGACAACACACAGGAAGGAATGGAATCCAGCTTTTAGCTATATTAACACTGCAGGATTAATTGGCGAGGAGAGAGTAAAAAATTATGAATCACAAAAGTAGGCAGCTGTGACTCTCTAACTACTCCCAAGGAGCAGATCTGCTGAGTAAAGTACCATTTTTACAAAGTTACTTTTCAAAATAGGACCTTTTGGTCCTTTCATTAAACAAAACTACATAAGTTTTTTTTTCTTCTTGAGATTAGAGTTTTTAGAATACACAGCAGCACAAAGAAGTGTGAATAAAAAAGGGAATAGTTTGCATAACAGGGAAACCACAGTGTATGTAAAATAATGTGATTTCTGATTAGACCTTTCTGAATGTCCTTCATCATAAAGGTGCAGAATGTGCTAGCTGGCAGCCTATATTTAGATAAGCCCGATTTTAAGTGTGGAACACTTAGCATAGATCTGAGACGGATCAAGCATAAACATGAAGCAGACAGTCTCTCATGCAAGGAGGAAAAAATACCATTAAGAGTGAAAGCAAACCTTTTATTAAGTACAAGTAGATAACTATACACAACAAAATATTTTGCAATAGAGCTCAGCATAACTAGTTACAGTTGTTACAAGTATGATGTAATGAAGAAGCATGAGTTTTGAGTAGACTATAATTTTTATTGTGACACTATAGGCCCCAGCTGGGATTGGGGTATGTGTGAAGATCGTACCTGCCCCAAAGAGTGTTCAGTCTAAACATATGAGGACCCAGGCAACAAGTGGAGAAAAAACAAATGAAGCTAGAGGATAGGGTATTGGAGAAACTACCATATTTGGTAATGCACTGCCTGAAACTCTTAACAGGCAGACCTAGCTTCCGGTATTTGGTATATTGTATCTTAATGACTCTTTCCGTTTGATTTTATTCAGAGCTATGTTAATTTATATATGCACCTTAATTATTGAATAGCCATATAGAGATATCCATACAGATATTTATTTTTAGTTCCTGTAGCCTCCCAGAATTCTCAAGGTTCATATTAACTGCTTTCTGCTTACTGATAACTTATTCAGATGAGTTTAAATGCAACCAATATAGGTGTTAAACAATATTTGTATAGGAGATTTCTAACCTGCACCATGATAATAAAGGCACCAAGAATGTAGCACTACAGCATACTATATCCTACTATCTTTGACTTTATACAACAAGTCCACAGTTTTCACTAGACATATTTAACTCATTCAGTAAAGGTCTGTACATTTAAAGAATGGAGAGGCTCTGTCAGGATTCTGACTTGCAAAGAACACAACAGAAAACAGTCGTGTGCATGGTCTGGGTAAGGGGCACTCAAAGCAGCAAAAGCACAATTTACACACCTTTTGAAGGTAAAGTAATTGTATAAATAATTCAAGTTTGTATCACAGAGTGAGGGCCTGATCTTGAGAGGTACTGAGTACCTGCAGCTCCCACTGAAACCATTCTCAGATTGGACCCTATCTAACCATAGGAAATAATCTTTACAACTGCTTAGGAACCTTTTGTGTTTTAAAGTCTAAATATTTACCATGTTTCTGAATGTTTAAACCGAATGCAGGGACTTATGTTGGGAAAATGTTAATGGCCTAATACTGTTCCCACTTCCTTCTGTGGGTGTCTTGCCTATACTCTCCGATGAGTGGGTGTAAAATGAGACTCCGGGCCCCTTAATGTAAGGATGGATTCTGCACGGTGTAGATCGCCCTCGCCTGCCCTTGAAGCCACAGGAGTTGATGGCTCGGCCCCCTTGAACCGCACACGAATTCAGATGACACTATAGTGACAGAGTGAAATAAACGCTGGAAGTGTAAGCTATACATTATTGCGTTCACTATAGGCCCGTCTCCATTAAAGTTACTTTTGTTCAAAAGCTGAAATTGAGAAATAGCGCCATCTGCAGGAATTTTTCTTAACACATTTTTTAACCTTGTGACAAAGGCTGTCTTCACTACCATTGTTTGTCCGGGGTCTTTCCCCTCTGCCCTACTGAATCAAAATAAATAGACTGCTGCATCCTTGTGCACCTTTCTTTTTTAAATCACTTTGATTCAACTCGGATTTATTTTACATTTGCTTTAAATTATAAAATAACGTTCCTGACTAATCTACACTGGGGCCCACAAATTTGTGTTTGCCACCTAGATAAACCGCTGTTCCCTAATTTGGTTTTGACAAAGCCTCTGCCCGGTTAAAAAGTTCAGATTCCTTGCTGTAGCACATAAATACTCCTCTTGTTGATGAAGGGGGGGGGGTTGCCTTCGCTCCGTGTAATACCGGCAGCAGGGTGTTACATTTTGCATGAAACTGCAGGATTAAAAGAATCTAAGCAAATGCGGTGTGTTATTGAACCACTCTTTAGGAGAAGGCTGTAAAATGATCTTTAAGGCATAAGAGCACCTAACATTCAGACCGAAGTTCCATATCTATTCGCCTTGATAAAGAACTGATTTCAAACCCCAAACCTTTTATCTGTTTCCACTGGAGCTCTGCCCAGGTAAATGTGCCCAGGTTTTGGGGAGTCCGGTTAGAAAGGGGGCTAAGGGAGAGAAAGAACCATGTTTTTATTGGTTTTGCATTGACTTTAAGGCTCTGTGTGCTTTTCTAAGGCACCTCTGTGAGAGAGAGAGCTCAGCGTGTGCCACTGGTCCCCTTCCCTCTCCCGTCACTCAGCTGTCCCCTTTCCTCCCACTCTTACTCTAGCAGTAGCTTGAAATAATTATGGTCCTGATGGATCCTTGCCTTCCAGCTTCGCTCCCAATAGTTAGTTGAATTGTTTGAGTGGATCTTAACGCTGAAGCAAAAAAACCTTGCCGGCAGTTTGCATGTACGTTCAAAACCCTCTAAGGGAGAGGCGTGAGGTATAATCGTCGCCTGCCCTTCAAAGTGCTAATTCACAGAAAGCACCGGAATCGAACTCCCTTGCCCTTACAGGATTGCTGTCCGAGGTGCTGAAACCAGCGCTGGTGTTTGGACAGCTGAATGAGAGTGAACGCAATGTTCTTACTATAAAAGCCTATGCAGGAATGTTCTGCTGTCTACTAGGTTGCCATTTTTCTCGCTTTACATTTTCGGCTGGAAACATGGTGCCTGCTGAACGTGGACTAAAAATACAAAGTTTGGTCTGTTTGCCTTGCAGTTCTAAACAGCACTTTTCAGAACTCAGCCTGATGGACGTTCGTGCCATTTGATGAATTATTGTTTCAGTCGCTGAAACAACTCTGTCTTCAGCTTGCCACTGAAAGCACTTTGGGTGCTAACAGTTTGACTTCTTCCCACGAGCGAGTTTGGGTTTTTCCTGAGAGTAGGTGTCTAGATATTCTATTTTACTCGAAGACACAGCTTGAAAAGTCTCGCGATGTAGAAGAGCAAATGCACCCATTTCTATATTTTGTATTCATTTCCTATAAGCAAAGATATTTATTTACAATTATATAGACAATTAACTATAATGACATTATTCTGTCTCATCTTCTGTAATGAGCAAACGTTCTGTCTCATTAGTTGAAACATCATTTGAATAGTTTTCCCGAGAATAGCTGGAGCTAGTAGATCCTTTCAAAGTGTATTTAAAAGATGTTTTTTGGTTCCAAATATTTTAGTTGTGTGTTCATTTCCTAGGCAGCGCGTCTTCACGGCGGAGCGATCGTTCTGGGCATTTGGTGCTGTCATTCGGCAGTTTTGCTCTCCAAATCGGAGATTTTAAGGTGTTTTTTTTCCTTCTTTCAACCACCAAGTCCTTCAGAAAGGATTCGTCTGAACCTTTTATGCTGCTAACATTTCTGACTGACGAACACTCATTTGACCTCCATAAGACGTTTCTTTTTCACCTTCCTGCAAATCATGTACCTGTCTTCTTTAGAGACATTCGTATCTAGTCATACGTCTAGTTACTTCAACAATTTGTAACCTACCGCTACAATCCTCACTGGAAATTGCTAGCAAATTGCTAGGAAAATATCTCCTTTAAAATGTAACGCTCTTCTTAGCCTTTTAGAGGCTAAAAACAAAACGCTTTCTGAATTGATCTATTTTTAGGAAAAGGCTGTAGGTGGTAAGTCCTGGATATAATGAAAACATTTAAACTAAGTCATAAAAAAACAGGTGTTCCTTGTAGCCATGGTAAAGACCAAAAGATTCATCCATCTGGATCTTTGACGCCCTCTGGTGGAGACTCACAAAAATAATTACTCCTCGCTCGGGGGTTCGTAAAGAGAAAAAATGAACAGGGTATAAAATTCTGATCATAGTGAAGAGAGGGGGCTATTTTTGCTAAGCACCACGGTTTGAAATTATTGCTGAGAGAGCATGTGTTATATGGTAGCACAGTGTGATATGGGTTAGAACAAAAGAGACTGAAAGGAAGATAAAGTTGAGATCAAATAGCTTTCTTTTAAAGAGATGATTTTTTTTAAATCGGCTGTTTGTTGGCAGTCACGACTGCTTCGTGTTTATATAATGAACGTTTTTGGTGTGTTTGAAATAATCCTCTCCGTCTCGGAAAGAACTCAATCGGTATTTTTAAAAGATGTACATCCCCGAGCGGAAGTGTCTTTCCTACTAGCCCCCCTGCCCCTCTCTGAAAACTGAGCGTGTTGAGTACGTACGGTATTACTCATAGGTTCAGCCTTTCTGGGTGCAGCTTCGTGATCTGGATTCACAAGCGAGCTATAAAGCCCCGAGGCGACCAAAACACCTGCAAATAAGTCACATTAGCCTCGGAAGGCAACACTTGACCGCGTGATTTCCAACCCAGCAAACTGACCTGGTCGATCCCCCCTCACCCCCCGCCTGTCTGCCGTCCATATTGGAGCCGAGGAGGTGGTGGCAGCGGTGTGATTCGTGCCTGCGTCGGAGCAGACCAACCGGCGATTCACGCTTTAAAAAAGCAAATCCAAGTGCTTGTGGCAAAAGGTCATCTCGAATTAAATTCCGAGGCGCATTGGTATTCCGACGTCGTTTCTGGCGGAGTTTATAAGCTGCGTCTCCCACCCAAGGTTAGAATTCCCCCGGCTTTTTTGGACACTTAGTAAGTGTGGGTTCGCTCGCTCTCCTCCGCGGTAAGTCTCCTTTAAACTAGATTATGTTATTCAAGCCTTCAGGAGGCTCTTTCGGAATGGGGCGCTTTTAACAAAACCATTGTTGTGTGGCTGCCCTGCCCAGGGAGAAATAATGGGTATTTTGAGACAGCCGGTGCGGTAGACTGTTGGGCTAACCTGTTACTTCACTTCCAGGCATTGTCCAGTGAGTCCCTCTGCTTTAGGATTTAGGATAGCTTGGTTGATTGTGATTTTTTTTTTAAATAATGTACCATTTACCCGTTTACCATTGAAATCACTGGCCCCTTGTACTTACACGCTGGTTTTAATCCGAGCAGTGAAAATGAATAACAAGTATTATTGGCTGGGGGAGGGGGTAAGAGGGAAGGGGCTTCTTAATTTACTGGACCATGATTATCTTTCTTGAATTTTTCTGGATCAAATAAATCAGACCCAGCCATGGGTGGGGACAATCAGATAAGCGAGCCATTGATTCTGAGGTTCTCGATCAGCGAACCAAAACTGGTTATTGGAATGCAATGTCCGCCTGTAAGGAATTTAACAGCTGGCTGAGAACAAGAGTTGGTCCATAAAAGGTGGCTCTTACTATGATCACCTTATTTAGCTACCTACCCCTATATAGCATATAAAAAATTAAGCCAAAGCTTAAATGTGAATGTCATGGTAAATCGTGCGTATGTTTGAACGTGCATCTACGCACACACATGAAGACATGCATATAACACACATACCCCTACAAAGGCAAAAAATGTGCCTTTGTTACTGGAGGCAGATCTGAAGATGTATATATCAATCCTTCCTGAATATTTTTTTTATTTAGTCTGATGAATATTTCAGGGATTAGATGATAAAACACAGAATCGCAGCAAGAATTCTGTTGAGATTGTAGGTCATTTTGACTGATAATTTAAAAGTCTGTTTTATAAATTGGTTTCAATTTGACATGAGCCATAATTGCCCTCTTCAGTGGCCATTGATATAATTACGATAGACTTCATGGTCTGCTAAATCCATCATTCCGCACAGGATATAGCGCTTCAACATCCAGCAAAGAAACGATTTAGCTCTTCAGCCTATCGAAGCAATTTCTAATTGCCATGTTTCCATGTTAGCTGTTTTAAAACTAAATATGTGTCCGCGGCGCGCCTTCCGTGATCTTTCCTTTTCATCGCTTTGTTTGTGAATATTTTTGCCTGGCTAAGAAACGTCGTGATAAGGACTCTTCTACTCGAGATGCAACCCTTTGTGCAGGCTTTCCCAGACACTGTCACTTCGCGAGGAGTTTAATTGCTTATTATTGGCTGCAGAATCACACCTTGACTAGTTAATCTAAACAGGACTCGCGTTTCATCCTTCCAGGAGACCAGATCTCTAAAGCCGCCTTTTCTTTCCTTCCAGTAAATTCTTTACTGTCCACCCACCAGAGAAATATTGAAGGAAAATACGGAACCAAAGGACTTCGACTTTCTGAAGTGATGGCATCCTCTGCTCCATCCTCCTCCAACGCCAATCAGGACTCCAACCCCACTAATTTACGACCCACAAGTAGGTTTTAGTCTTTCTCCTCGTTTTAAACCTTTTGGATGCTTTATCGTTTTAGCATGGCACTTCCGTGAGACCAAATTTGCCACAAAACGACAAAGCTGAAAATCCTTGTTCCATGCCTTTAAACTAGGTGTGGGAAATGCATTATAGAAATATTCCATCTTTCTGGTGTTTTAAAATCAGAGGCTGGTCCTTAGATTTTTCACTAATTTTCTAAGGATGCCGAAAAGCCTCAGCTTCAGTCACGTTTGGTTTTACAGGCACATTTTGGGAGATTTAGAAAATAAACTAACTACTCAAATGGCTGGAAAATCTAGATTTTTTTTAAGAGGTGGAGATGACTGAATTGGTTAGAGGGTGAAACTAGACCTGGCGTGTGAAGTGTGTTCCAGACTTGCATTTTATATTGCTAATGCTATAGCTTCCTTTTTGCTTACATTGAAGCCTATAATCAACTGAAATTTGGATGCTAATTGTAGCTTTTCAGAGCTCTGTATCCCTAATTGCTCCGAATTTGCCTTGAGTTATTGAGGTGGGAGTGGGAAGCAGATCTGGTGCAGGTGGATGGAGAATCGTTTTATAGATTTGCCTAGACAATTCAGACAATCAACTACCGAAAGAAAGGGGGGGAAAGCTCGATGACATAATCACCGGAGACAAAGAGGGGGGAATAGTAAGAAAAAAAGCTTGGCAGGCACATTAATGCGGGGAATAGCTTTTACCCTGAAAGGGCTGCCTGGGCTATGAGGCATGAACATCAGAGTCATTATTGTGATTATTCTGCAACTGGAAAGAATGGGTGGGGGGCACACAAAATGCAAAAACCCACTGGAAAACAGTTCATTTGTGTGAGGCTTGAGTTGGGGGGCCGGGTAGTCTTTTGCTGAGATGTCAGGACTAAAATCGGATTAATCAGAAATTTAGTTTAATGAAGAAATAACCTATTAATGCCAGCAACACAAAATCCCATTTTCTCTCTGTATCTACATTGGATTAGCAAACAATTATTAGGGGACAACCTGACAGGGTTTAAACTTAAAAAATAATCACGCAGGGGGGCAGTTAACGAAATTCTCCATCTAACCAAAAATCCACGGGCTAGAAATAGCCCAGGAGTGCAGAGCTGCCTCAGCCGCTTGAGCCGGTCCTCCCCACCCTGCTGTTTTCTCAGCCGCCTGGGCACTGATTGGGGAGGGCCGCCATGTCCCCGGAGCCGGTGCTTTTCTGCCCCTGGCTCCCTTTGGCCATGATCTTGCTGTCAGGCTCCATCTTATTCTAGCCCTTAGTTGCCTTCGGCTGCCTGAAGTGTCAGAGGGGTTTTTTCCAGGCTGTCACTCTCTCCTCTCCTGGGTCCGCCTCTGACCCCTCCAGCCCCGCACCTTTTCCCTCCTGGCCAAGCCAGTCTCCTCCCCTTCAGCTGAGGTCACCTCGCCCGCCACCTCCGGCCTTGCGGTCCTGCGCCTCCGCTCTGGTGCTGCCCAGTCTGTTCCCCGCCCCCGCCTCAGCCCAGCCCCTCCTCTCCTGCTCGCGCCTGCAGCCCCGGCTAGTCTCTGCCTCTCCCCCTGGCCCCTCCCCGTATTCCCCAACCCCCTCGCCCGTCAGAGCCCCCCCTGCCGCCCCTTTCCTGGGGTCACCTCCCCTGCCTATTCTGCAGCCAGCCTCAGCCTGTAGCGCCCTGCCGCCCCCTACCGGCAGGAAGCCGCGGGGGCACCGGCGGCGGGAGACCAGAGGCTGCGCAGCCGGTCCCGCCTGTGGCTGGGCGCTGAGAGGCAGCTGGCGGAGGCAGCTGGGGCCGGGCGGGCTCACTCTCTGCACGTCTCTCCGGGGCGCCGGGCTGGGGGAGGGTCAGCTCGCCGGGCAGCGCTGGCGGGTGAGGCGTGGCCCCGCCTGCCCCAGGCCCAGCTCCGCTGCTCCTTCCCCGCTGTGAGCGCTCAGCCCGGGGCCCGCACCCCGCACCCTTCCCGCCCTGAGGGCTTGGCGCGCTCCGCGCCCCCTGACGGCGCCTCGGGGCGGCTCCTGTGGCAAACGCCCGCCTGTGGGGGGCCAGCAGGCGGGACCCGCCCCTCTAGCTGCAGCCCCCGCAGGGTTTCCGTGACGCGGGGGAGACCTCGGTCTTCGTTCGTTAGCGGCCCCGGGCCCTACCTCCGGGGGTGGCCTGGCTCCGTTACCAGAGCCCGGCGGCTTGTGAGTGGCAGACACAGCCGGCCCAGTCCCCCGGGGCTCTCCCGGCTTCGCGGCGAGTAGCGAGGGGGCCCCGGGGACCAGCTCCGAGTCCGGTCCCACGGCCCCAGGGCAGGCGGCGCGGTGGGGTCCGTCACTGCTCAGGACTCGCCCTGACTGTGGGGCACGTGTTACACCTCGACTGCTTATTCCGGTTACTGACAGGCGCCAAGTGCCCCGGAGACCAGCGATCAGAGCCCATCGCTGCCCACGCCCTGCACGGCTGAGCCCCCCAGCCGAAGCTCTGCGAGAGGGGGCTTTGCTAGGGGAAAGGCTGGGCCCGTTCTTTCTCCCCGCCGTTAATCTCTACCTCCCCTCGCACTCACTGCCTGGTTTTGTTTTTTCTCCGTACCCCTCGCGGTGTTGTTTTCTGGGGGCGGGGGGTAGCTTGCCTGATCTCTTCACCCCAAACCGCCTGCGTCACCTTAGCGCCCGTGACCACAGGATCGCGCCCTGCGAGGAAATAGATCAAGGCAACTGGAAAGGAACTGCTTATGGTACCGTGGAAATATACCAGCCACTTATGCGTTGTGGCTGCCTGGCACTGCAGGGGGACAGCAACCTCCTGGTAGCTGAATGTCGGGCATTCAAACCACTCACGCTGACAAACGCTAGGCAAAGAGAAATGGGATTATGCCAATGATTGCTTCTTCTGTCCTCCCTCTCCGCCCACACCCACACGCCCATCCCCAGTGCAGCGGTGAGCCCTGCTGGCAGCGCGCTGTCTGAAAGCACAGCCCGGGGGTGGAGTTGAATGAAGGGGCGGCTGGAAAGTGGGGAGCAGAAGCAGAGAGAAGATGTGAGGCGCACTAATGTGCTTCCCACTGTCAGTCCGGCGGAAGCTTATTCATGCAGGTCCGATCATGTAGCCAAATACTACTTTTCACCCAATTAATTCCTGAACTCTTCCAGGACCCCATTTCATGCCAGTTTATTTTAAGCTGCCATTTTGTTGGAGGCAGACCAATAAATTATTAGATGTTCAGGTGCCAAATGCCTTTTCTTGATGGGCTGGTGTGACGTTTCGATGGTACTGTGGATTTGAAGACAGTCATCTCTGCCCTGGGTGATTCCAGACGCCGGTCCAACACAGACCAGGCGCTTGGAGCCCTTTTAAAATGGAGATATCTGAAATTCTCTGTACACCTCAAAGGGCAGTGGATGAGGGTGCAAAGGGAGGAGATAGGCAAGAGGGGGAGAGGAGGAGTGTATATTGTATTGATGTGGGGGGATTTTATTACAATATAACAGCAGATGCCCCCCAAATTGAAGTGTCTGGATCTCAAACCCTAGTGCCTGGCTTCTGTATTATGTGAATCTGTCTTTTGTTTTAGCTTACGACACCTGGTGTGATGTGGCTCATGGATGTACCAGAAAAATTGGTCTCAAAATATGTGGTAAGTGCAAAGACGCTGTCCATAGTTCTCAATGTGCATTTGTGACCCTTTTTCTGTCTTTGACCCCGTCTACCTGGGAGTTTCTTGTCAAACAGAACGCTCTCTCCTGGTGTGAAGCAGGGCTGAGAGAGGGAAGCTTTAGAAAGCCATCTTCTTTGTATTCAGATAATTCAGCAAAGGGAACAAAATGAGAAGAGATGTGCCTCGTCTCACTGCGAGCCTGAGCGACGCAGCCCCACGCCATCCCCCAAACTCATTTAGCAATCCGATTTGCTTTTAGTAATTCGTGGGAGGCTGCGTGAGCGCCGCTCTTTGCGGACTCTTCCGCCCTCTGCTGTCAGAAGTGAGCAATGGCAGCGCAGGGCATGGAGGCGCAGCACCGTCCTAACTCGGTCTAGACACAATGAAATCCCGGGCTATTTTACACGACCCCCTTGTGCTCGAACCTGCTCCAGTTGAAGTCAATCGGAGCGCTCCCATCGGCGTCCGTCGGAGCAGGTCCGTGGCTCAGAGCGCCGCTTCACGCAGCTTTTCATCCCGGAGATTTTCTGAACCATATTTAAAAGCATTTTTTTCAGCACCGAGGTTGAGAGAAAGTGGCTGAGTCTGTGTGGGACTGTGGCTGGGAAGATGAAAGGGGCGTGGTGGTGGTGGTTACCGGTTCCAGGACTATTTGATCTGCTAAAAGCGAAGCATTGTCTCTATGCTGCTTCTTTATGAGAAGAGCTTTGAGGAGCTTGGTAGCTCAGCGTGGTCTCCTGTCTGATGACACGGTTCCACTGAGCTGGGGAGAGGGCTAGGGGAGGCGAAAGGGGCAGGGGCTGGCACAGAACTTGTGGAAGCTTAATGAGCCTGAGGGAGCGGCCAGAAGGGCGGCTGTGAGAAACGAGCAGAGTTTTTGCCACATCTCACTGTCTGAAAATTTTCAACCTTATCAGGCCAGAAAATACGGATCTCCTGGGGGGAAAAGATTAACGAGAGCCTTATTAAACGCCAATTCGTCACAGCGCTGTGTCTGGGAGATAGTGTTGGCAGCCAGTCAGCGTGCAGGCACATGAAATGAAGGAAAGGAAACAAATATACAATCAGATTGCAACGTTACAGCAAGAGATTCATTTACAGATAACAAGCTGTCTTCGCCTCTCCAGATTTCTTCATAGCGCCTTCCCTTTTGAAGACAAACAGTCTGATCTTTCTTATCTGATGCCAAGCTATCATTCCTTTTACGCAGCATTTCCCCCGTTATGAATAGGAATTATTTTCTCCCCGTTCTCAATTACCTTTTAGTAAGAGGACCATTTTAGTGTGTGTGAAATGGGCGGTGAGAGCGTTTAATCAATGCAAAGAACTATTTAAACTCCTTTTTCCCTAATCAAAGCTCATTCGCTAGATGCTTTGTTACATGGAAGTTTGGATTCAGGAAAATTTAGGTTGCAATTTTTTTAACCCTAGTTCTGTTAAGAAGTTGCATTGGAACCCAATGGTGCTATTAACGCGTAGCCGTTTAGTTCTATAAATAGCCCCTGATCTGGGTTTAATGGACCGTTCCCGTACGGGTCCCTTCAGTGTCTGGAGCTATGGGCTTATTCATCATCGTTTTAATTTAGCACGGCAAGCAGAACTGATAAAGTAACGCAACGCTGGGTTTGTTCCATGTTGCTAGACTACCAGGGTTATGAAGGGATATCGCAGCACCACACAATGTAGGTGTTAAATAAAATAAACTGAAAATGAACAGTCCCACCATGTTGGATCTGAAGAAGGAAAAGGACTGTTGAGGGGAATTCAGACCAATAACCATCTGGTTTTCAAGGAAGCAAACAAACCCGGATTAAAATGACACTGTATTGCATGAGTGCTTACTTTTAATTTTTAGTACTATTTATTTTATTACTCTTTTCTGCTTTATACTAAAATGATACACTAGATACTAATGATGATACAGGGTAATTCATCTAATACAGTGATTTATTGAACTCAGCACACGTATAAGTACACACACACAATTAATCGCACAGCTCTATAGCTCAAACACAGTAATAAAAAGTTACCCTTGGAAACTAAATAGCGTAAAATCTTAATGCTGCCAAGTACCATTTCTTAATTACAGCTATTTAGAAATATGACATTTGAATATTTACAGTTGATTCCTCTTAATTCTACACAATATTGTTTCAGAGCCTAAATATGGAAATACAGTTTTGCAGTAAACCTGACACCAGTCGCTTGTCTGTCAGGCAGAACTGCTTTTTTTTTGAAAACCATTAATTTTGAACGCAAACTTTAAATAAGATTCAAAACAGGGTTCAAAGCAAAAGCAAACACGTGAGCAATGTATCGGTCTTTAACAATATTTTTGTAAATCGTGTATTTTAATTTTTTACCGACTACTTGTCCAAGATTTATGCTATGTATCTTCCCTTAAATATGTCAGCCTGCCCTCTTATCTAATTAAAAGCCACAATCTGAAGGGAAAAATACCTTTTATAAGCAAATGTATTTTAAATGGATTGATTAATTTTCATTGATAGCAAAGTTCTCTGGCAGTGCTCAGATTTTTCACTATGGCTATAGTCCATTTATAATCTTTCAATATGACCCACAAAAATAAGTGTCTTCCCCAGACTGCTGTCATTGCTGAACGGACCCCGTTCTACAAACACATGATTTACTCCCATTGAAATCAGTGGAACTACTCTGCTGAATAAAACTGTTCAGATGCGTCTGTGTAGTGCGATCGGGCGCAGTCTGCTTTCCCTGCTGATGATAATACTCTACAAAATAGCAAGCAATACGGTATGGTGGAAATTTCGAAGGCGCCTAAGTGAGACGCATAAGTTTTACTGAAAGTCAGTGAGACTTTTGCTCATGACTCATCTAGGCGCTTTTGGAATTAACACCCCTGGGAGATATTGGTTTATGATGCATCTAGTACAAATGATTTATGTGTGTATGGAGGTACTATGGTGTTGTGGTTAAAGCACTGGACTGGACATTGGGAAATCTGGATTATAGCCCTCATTCTGAAGTCTATGTGATCTGCAATGTAAATTCTATAAAAGACGGTTTTACGCACACTATCCATTGCCCCTTCAGAGTGCAAATGCTATTGTTTCCTATCCATTTTATTTGTTATTAAGCCTGAGATTCAGGCCTCTAGTTCTGTCCCTTCTGGTACATTCCTGAGAAAAGTAGCTTTTAAAAATTCTGTCCATGCAAAACAATGAAAATAACTCGCAGTTTAATTTCTGAGTGTGTAGCAGTTGCTAATAAGGGCTTTCGTCTTCTCAGCTAGACGACAAATAGCATGGACAGTAATTTATTCTCCGCTGCTTCCACTGTCTCTCTAACATAATTCTTAATTTAAATTCATAAGTGGGATACAGATATTTTAACATTTTGATCTATTCATGTGTTTACCCTCAGGCATAGAAACAGCCTTCAAGTAAAGCCCTAGCATGGCTACTCTTTTCTGCATTCCGATGAACTAGTTAGGCGTCTATAAATCACCAGTTCCTAGAAGATGCCCAGGGAAAAAAAAGTAGACGCGAAGAGAAATTGTTGTGCTGTTCTCGGCCAATCAGAAAGCAGTAGACCATTCTATTATTGGTGCAGCTTTTAACCACTTTGGTTCCCCTTGTGTTATACATTCACAAAGTTCCATTAAAATAACATTGTGGTCGAGGCGAGCTCCACAAAGTAAATAGATATACCTACAGGCAAATAAATTTAAAGCATCAACAGCCCCTATATTCAGTCCTGTGGTATCTATACCCTCAAACCAGCCTTTTCTTTTGTAGGTTCTCAATAAGGCCAGATGGTCATATCCCATGTGAGTCTATAAATAGGTAGCAATGCTCCAACTTGTAGTCCTGAGCCTGAGTCACGCAAAATACCCATTTATTTCTCTGAAAGCTTTGGATGAGCAAAAAAAATACAAGACGAGGCCCCCAAGTTGGCTACAAAGTAATTATGGATACTCACCTCGGAGCATGAGTCTCACATCTGGGAGTACAACCGTATTCTCAGTGACTTGTATCGTTAACCAGCGCTGCGAGATTTTCTGCTAAATGGGAATCAAGACTATAAAAGCCCTAGTACATTATGGTTATGTGCGAAAGTGGAACTGTCACTTACTATTAATAGACATGCATCCGACGAAGTGGGTATTCAACCAGGAAAGCTCGTGCTCCAAAACGTCTGTTAGTCTATAAGGTGCCACAGGACTCTTTGCTGCTTTTCCTACTATTAATAGTTCAATTGCTTTGTTCCGGAATTAATCTCGTTTGCCTTTATTCACTTTAGATTAATTAGATAACAACATAGACCGAGGTGCTGGGGAACTTTCTTAAATATGTCAAAGGAAATATTGTTGTCTTTTAATTTGGACAAGGACTCTGGTTCCATCTTCTTGGTATGGTGATACCACCACCGAGATCAATCTGAGCACTGAAACATTGCGACCACCAAGGAGAGGCAACTAAGTGTTTGCCAGCCATACCAATCCCTTTAGCATCTAGACAACTTCTCCAACCATCTTAAATACAATCTTCTGCCTTCCGGTAGATAGTTGCCATCTTGTCTGTAATTCAAGATCTGCCCCTCAGTTTAGTACCGGAAATATTTTAAATCTATGTTTATTTTCACGCTATAATATTAACGCCATTGAGGGTATGCAACAGTGAGAAATCGCTGCATTTTTTTTCAGAGCCGTTGTTCTTTTTACAGGACTTCTTGCACTGAATATTTCATTTGTTGTTTATATGGAAAATAGTATGCTTCCTGAGACAGAGCGTACACCCGGTATAACACACGCCTACTTTGTTATGCTACAACCTGTTTCTCTTTATTAGAGGATCATTTACTCATAAGGTTGCAGCAGTTAGGTGGGTTGTTTGTTTGTTTTTTGTTTGTTTGTAAGAAATAATTTATTTTTAGTACCTGAACAGCTCCTCTTACTATGCACTAGATCTGAGACACCCTTATTTAATTTTCCTGAAGTTTCCGGATTGGAGGTTCGTGCTCTTAAATGCATGAGGTAGGATGGAAGGATGAGAAATGCCATCTAGAACCGGTGGAGGTGATCATCAAATGGTAGTCAAAAGTACAATGACTATCTGGGGCCAGCCTTGTAAACCATAGGATAGCAACCCTCAATTATGAAAGTAATCCTGTTGATTTCATTTGACTGTTCGGATTACTCGTGCAGTGAGGGTTTACTGTAGTGCATCCACATTTTTGTGTTGGTCTTATGCGACAAATTCCTTCTCTATCTTTGAAACTGAAATTAAGAACTTCCAAGACCATCAATTTTCAGCTAGTGGCTCAGTTTAACTGTTCCACAAGTATTACTCTGTAGCCAATGTGTTCACTGTATCATCCAGTTATTGTGTTATTAGTGTTATGGTAAACTCTGACTCATACGCTATTTCATATGCATAACAAAGCAGCAGAGATTATTTTTCACTCTGTTGACATTGAAACTGTAGCAACAGGAGCTAAATCCATTATGGTTTAATTCAGACTCATTAAATTCAATTTAAATAAACAAGGCTACCACTTCCTCTTCTCCGTATTTTGCGCTCCAAGTATGCTAAACCGATCTGTAAAAGGAACTCCAGAGCCTGCGGATTTACTACGCAGTAAATTATAGCAGAATCCGCTCCCCCCCCACACACACCTGTATTCAAGATGTATCTGCAATTTTCAGTTTGCAAGAGTCTAAATCATGAAGGATATTTCAATTGTCAGCCCCCGTAGCGTTTACCTATGAGAGATTAAACCTCTAGCTAGTAAAGTGGTGGCTGCGAGCTCAGAGGGGCAGAAGGGGAGCCTTTCAGTCTAGAAGGCCAGCCAAGGGAAATGGACAGAACGGAACAAGGAAAACAGTTACAGTGTTGGCTTTTCCTACGCGCTGTCTTTCTCCTGAACTCGGAACACAAAGTGTGGTTGGTTTTGATGGATTCAAATTTGACGGTAAAGGTTTCTTTTCAAGTGTCAAGGCTCGAGAAGCTGGTGAGTCGGTGGGAACCTTTGGATGACAGATGACTGCAGTTCTAGTTGAATGTTTACATTATCAGTACCTGTCATAACGTCGAATTACCACAGAATGTGCCATTCTCAAACTAAACTATGGCACCCTTTGACGTTAAGTGGCTACAGAGGCTGAAGGGTGGCTCATGTCTAAAGACATTTCTATAAGGTCTCTAATAAAAACAACGTTGCCGGAGAGGAAATAAAAATCCGTGTACTTGGTTAACACAAGGAGACAGGTTTAGCTGGTTTACTTTGTTTAGCTAGTGTGGATTGAATGGGAAATATAATTATAGTTTTCATTTCTACTTTATGCACGGAGAATATTGTTGTTTTCTATTAGGCTATTGTATGGAGCCCATCGCCATGTACTCGAGGGCCTGGAAATATTGTCATAATGATTATTTATCATTTTATTTATCCCTAATAGGGAGAGGAAGCTCGCTGAGGTTAGTGCCTCTATAGAACTGGACAATCTCCTAGGTTAGCCAGTTACTAACATAATTTCTTTGCGCGATGGCAACACGAGGAGGAAAACTGAAAGTTGCCCTGATTTTAATCACACATCACTGCCCCTTTCTGTCTGCTGGGCCCATAAACTTCGTCTGCAGGCTGCAATGGCATTGACTCATCCTGAACGCTCTTCCAGTGCCTGATTACTGAAGTGGAATCTGTCTGATCGACTTAATAAGAATTTACCACTGCACTAAATGACGAGAATTTGTTATTTGCATGGCTGGGCTTCTGTAGTTGATGTCATTTGGCGCTCACCCTCCTCGAGGCAAATAATCCCCATAAATACTCTTACTCCTGACCTCATTAGGTAGATACAGAAGAAACCCCACTTTGAACTGTTGTCTAGTGAGCTGCTTTAAGCGTTTATTAACATGCTGGGAAGTGAGAGTACTCTGACCTGTGGATCTTGTAATAATAATGTAGGGTTCTTGCAAAGGAATAACAGCCTGGAAGATAAAAGCCGGATTGTGAGCTCTCTCAAAGAAAGGCAATCTTCCAAGAACCTGCTGGCTTGTGAGAACAGCGAGAGGGAAGCCAGGTTCAGGCGGGCCGAGACAGACTTCTCCAATTTATTTGCTAGAGGTAAGTGCTCTTTACAACTATTGTCTGCTTAATCTCAGCAGTGTTTTTATTGTCTGTCTTTCTGGCATTGCATCTAGCTGCAGATTTTCCTTTTTAATAATGATTTTTTTCTGATAATTTTGCTGCAAATGTTATAGAGATACCTATATGTATTTAAAATACCTTGAGCCAGATCATCAGCTGGTGTAAATCGGATAAGCTCCAGCGACTTCAGTGGAGTTACGCCAATTACACCACCTAAGCAATTTCCCCACAAAAAATGAGTTAGCATTTTTTCATTGTAAATCGGCCACTAAAAAGTTAAATTATTTCCAGTACAACGTATGCTTGACGGGGTGTGTTTGTATCAGTCTGCTGTGATGACGTTTTGATGCATAAACTGGTATCTTCTGGTATCATGCACCTGAGGAAGTGGGTATTCACCCACGAAAGCTCATGCTCCAAAACGTCTGTTAGTCTATAAGGTGCCACAGGATTCTTTGCTGCTTTTGGTATCTTCTGACAATCTGCTAGAGGCGAGAGAGGATAGGCAAAGTGCTGGTCTTATATTTTATTGCTCCATTATCCCATGGATACTTACAGTAAATCTATTTTTAATTTGGGAAGAGCACTCATTACCAATATGTGTTTAAAGGCTAGTTAAAACAGCATAGCCATCCGATTAGGAAGCATCGCAGTTAATATGCTCCTAATGGGGTGAGGTGGGGGAGAACCAGAAGCACTTTCAGCCACAGGTTTCATTTGCCAGGCAGAGCGAGTGAACTGAGACAATGTTGTGCAGGGAGCAGCTTTTTACTCTCGGGCTCATTGCTAAGCGTGTTTTCCCCTCGGAACACGATAGATTAGCTTGTAGAGTGTCACGATTTCAGTGACATGCGCTTTTTAGCACCTAGCAGGAAGCTGCTATTGAGTGCCCTCGCCGCCCGATGATGAATGGGAATGAAGCTGATAGAGCCCTGGCAGGAGATACCAGACACTGTCACACAATTCCTGTGCTGGCGGCGGCGGAGCAGGAGCCGGGGCATTCCGCTGCCTCCGGGCGGTCGTGTTGGCGGACCCTGGGAAATGACGCTCCGCAGGGAGCCCCTGGTCCTTATTCTGCCTCCCGATTGCTAGGCAGGCGCTGAGTTCTTGTGTCCCACCCGCCGCAGATTTGCTGCCTGCCAAGAATGGCGAGGAGCAGACCATGCAGTTCCTGCTGGAGGTGGTTGACATTCTCCTGACCTACGTGAGGAAGACGTTCGACAGGTCCACCAAAGTCCTGGACTTCCATCACCCGCACCAGCTGCTGGAAGGGATGGAGGGCTTCAACCTGGAGCTCTCGGACAACCCCGAATCCCTCGAGCAGATCCTGGTGGACTGCAGGGACACGCTGAAGTACGGAGTCAGGACAGGTACCGTCTCACAGACCCTGCTCTCCATAGTGGGGGGAAGGGAAAAACGCGGTAAGGGGCCGATTTCTGTGGGTTTGACTCAGGCCCGGGGGGCCTGTTGACTTGTATGTTGCTCCTTGTGTGAGTCATCAGAGCAGGATTGAGCCCAACGTATTAATGATACACTCCCCTTGCCTCCACCTCGCCGGAAAGGGCTCAACTTTGTAAAGCTCATTCCAGCCCCTCTCTCTGGCGGAAAGTGACTTTGTCACCAGTGCCAGGCGGGGCTGCTCCATCCGTCACTCAAATGGATATCATTTCCCGGGGTTGTTTGTGGAGCCCAAACTCAAGTTTTTAAGCCGTAATCTCTTTCGCTTGATGAAATGTAAGACGCCTGCATCTCCGGGGAGCGATCTCATTAGGCAAATGAGGGTATAAATGAGACTGAATTCGCAGTTTTTCTTCTTTATGTTCACCAGAAGTTTAATGAAATCCTAGGAATCGTTAATAATCAGATTTAAACTCACCACACAGGGAGTCTCTCACTTCCAGGTCATTTTGAATCCCGTATCAATAAATACTTTTATCACAACTTCCCTTCTTATTCAGTGAGCTGTAGCCACAAACCCAAAATAAAGCCACTGATCGTCCGCTTGTTTCGCCTGAAATGTTTGACTTTTAAGTCTGTATAGTAGAAATCTAAACTGCCAATAACTCCGCATATGGCAGTTACCCGAATAGCAGTTCAGGACCTGGAGCAATAATAGGGCAGATCCCCTCTCCCCATCCCCACTCCAGTATTACAGCTTGCAGCTAATTCTGCTCACTCCGTGAGACCGGATGGAAAAGGCTACAACTTCTGTCATAACGGTTCATGATCGCTCCAGATTGTTCAGGTGGTTTTACAACAGAAGCTCCTGGAGGGTAGAAGGGAAGGGTTTCAAATCTTCCTTCTGAAATTCGCCTGATGAGCTATTAAGAGCAATGCTTTCTAAACTACGAGCATTGCTTGCGGAACAGTTCAGCCACATGGTGCTGAGGGGGGTTGTCCATCATATCTTCCTTCCTAGTACAAACCGATAGAATTAAACTAAGCAACAAAACTATGAAAATAATGTTTTAATCTTGTCTGCCCAATTTGCACTGTTCGAATTCTTCGAGAGTAGCAAGTACTGTGTTTTTGTCTTGTGCCTGTTTTAACAAGTGAGAGCATATTTCAGACCCCCAAGTCTGCCTTTTTAACCTGTGGCCAGCATGTTCTTTCAACAAAAGCAACAGTTACTGCAGTTTAATTTAATTTCCTAATTCCATGCCTGGTTGTCTGTGTTGTCTATTGTCCTGTCAGTGGGGTTATGTTGTTATTCTGTTTAGCTAGCACTTTTATCCTGACTCTTCCTGCTTGTTACCTGGGATTTTATTGGTGCTATATGCTGACAGCTATTTCATATTAATGTTATTAAATGACACCTGAGACGCAGATATGGTTAAACAGACTGTATTCATAGTAGCAGCAGGTTAAGGATTTTAATAACAGAAACTTCAGGCTTGGTGATGGATCCAGCAGCAGCAAAAAGATAATAAGGTAGGTAATAACTGGAGATATACCAATCTCCTACAACTGGAAGGGACCTCGAAAGGGCATCAAGTCCAGCCCCCTGCCTTCACTAGCAGGACCAATTTTTGCCCAACATCTGTAAGTGGCCCCCTCAAGGAGTGAACTCACAACCCTTGGTTTAGCAGATCAATGCTCAAGCCACTGCATTACCCATACCTCCCCATTGCAATTAAAAACTATAATTAACTTCACTGGAGCTTGGATCGGGCACCCGGTTGTAAAGGTTTTCTTCAGGCAAAACTCCAGTTGAAGTCCATGGGATTTAGTCTGTTGTTTAAAAAAGTAATCCAGCATAAGGGGGGAAAGATAGGTGCTGAAAGCATCAGCAGAAGATACCCCGATGATTTATTAAAATAGTTTCTCAAACTGTGTCAAGACAGCAGGAGAAGAAGAATTGTTTTGTAAAATACAAATCGAATCTATTTTAATATAACTGCTATTTAACCTGTACCCAACCACTATTCAGCAGAGCAGTAACTGGAAACAAATATTTACATTCATTTGGCATACGGTTTTCTGGAGAGTGTGAAACTTCTCTGCAGAAACTGTGGGGCTTAATGTTGTTAGAGAAGATGTGGCTTGTTAATATATAACTGTAAAATCCTGGTGGGCATATAATGTGGACATTATATGCAGCGGAGTGAAAGGAGTAGCTAACCCCATGCATGAGGGCTTTGCAGGAAAAGTGTAGAATACTTGAGCAATTGATTTTGTATAACTAAAAATAATTAATTAAGCTATAATAATGGATGTTGAGCAAGTTGCATACTGTTTAGGAATGTTGTTAACTAGTGGACAGTCCTCTCCCTCCATCCCCCACAAATCTTACATTGTATAGGCAATGAATCACAAATATGTGGAATCCTTATGCTCTACAACAGACTATTTACAGCAGAGTTCTGGAGCCTTTTTTAGTTTATTCTATTAATTATTTTACAGCACCTCACAGATCAATTGCTCATAGGTTATCCTATTTGAAAGAAAGGGATGTTAGCAATGTTCTAGAGCCAATTTACATACCTATGTTAAGGATCCCGTAAAAGGAAGGCTAGACTAGCCTAGGATTTGAGGGAGCAGCGTTCAATTCCCTGATCCACCACAAACTTTTTGTGTGATCTTTGGCAAATCATTTTGTCATTCTGTGTCTGTAAAATGGGGATGGTATGCAAATCAGTACATTCAAGATTGTAGAGCCTGATCCTGGGAGTTCTGCCAGTTGATTTCAGTGGTAGAAGGATTTGGCCATTTATTACAACTGCAATGATTCTAAAATTCTTATTTGCCTTTTCTTATTAATAGTGTTTGTTTATGCGTGCATCATTATTAAGGTTGGGCAATGGAAGTCGATAGTCAGTTTATAGTCCGTATCAGCTTCAGGTTTTGCAGAATGTTGGGGATACAAATGCTAAAAACTCAGAGGAATATTTATATGTTTTAAAAATTGTTCCCATCGGACTGTTTAAAAATTGTATGGCAATACTTCTATCGCTCAACTTGTTGTAAAAACTGTTTGTTTTTTTAAGGGGAAAAGAGGTCGTTTAGGTTTTCTTTGTTTGTTTTCAAGCTAAATGTTGAGCCAAATTCGAGGTGCCCATGTCCATTTTTGATGTCCAACACTGAACCTTACCATCGTTCCCCGATGAATTGATAAATATGTGGAAGAGCTTTGCATTATGCATCTGTTCCGGGTACTCCACAGGAGCTCAAGATTTCTGATCAGGAGAGATTACCACCTGTCAGTGTTTGGGGGGTGAACAGACTTGGTCTAATATTTGGACTCACTCTGTCTTTGCAAAGAGAGGCCAGCTAAATACAGCGGTCTGCCTGATTCTGAAGTAATTCACAGTTAGAGCAATATCCTCGTTTTAGTTTAGCTGAATGTTCTCTTTCAAAACTTTTCAGGGGCCCCGCCCCGATCCTGTCCCATTGAAGTCTATGGAAACCAGGTCATCCGTGCAAGCAGGATCAGGCCCAGCGAAACTTTCCTTTATTGCAGAGAGGAGAAGAGCAGAGTTCTTGGCTGTTCAGCTCCGCATGCCTACTGTTCGCGGCCCTAACCATTGCTTATCTAAAGAGACCCAGGAGTACACTCTGCATAGCTTTTCTCTATTGAAATGCAAAAATGACCCAAGTCTCCTGGCCACTGGTGCGGAAATATGTTATCCCCCTGCACTTCACCACCACCTCAATTATAGACGTTCTAGGGGCATCTATCATGCCACACATTTTGTCTTATAAAGCCAGGCTTTGGGTGACTGCTGAACTAAAAATGAACAGCCAAAGATGACAATGAAAGGCATGTGATGTGCTATATTGTTTTCAATGATCTTCCCAGGTCATCCTCGTTTTTTCAACCAGCTCTCCACTGGACTGGATATTATTGGCTTGGCTGGTGAATGGCTGACATCAACTGCAAATACTAACATGTAAGCAGTCTCCTATTTTTCTTTCTTTTTTGTGATTAATGATTATACAGGTTGCCAAGACTGATTTCTGCAACTCCTTTATAATAAAGATGTCCCATGTAATGTATTATGTGTCCTAGGCATTCTCATGTTATATAATGCAGCAATAAACTAGTGGAAACAATTACAGCTTTCAGCAGATTTTAAGAGGAAATCTTGCATTACTATCACACATAAACTCAGATATCCCAAAATAAAGTGTAAGTAAACTATAGTCATTCTGATAATACAACACCAAATGATGGAACACCTTTTGGGAGAAATGTTTGTTTATCTATCCCAGTGTGTTACAACCAGAACTCTTATAATTTAGATGGTCTTTCTTTCTTTCTTTCTGAGCTAATTTGGGTCTATTCTTGTTAAGATTTGACTTTCCAATTAATAATTTTGCAATTATCCTAATGCAAACACTAGAGCATAAAATATTTATGGACCTGATTCTGCTCCTGCTCCCATTGACCTCAGTGAGAGCAGGATTGGGCCCTTAGCTTCCTCTTTTTCAGCTGTCATCACATAAGTGGCTTTTAAGAGGCTTCAAAAAAGCTGTCAAAAGGATTAAAAACCATAACATTTGTAATTAACTTAATATGAAGGAATTATCCTGACTGAGATTAGTCAAAATTCAGAGTGTGGCAGGATCAGACAGATAACCTTTTGGAACTAGATTGTATTTAATAATTTACCCTCCATTATTCATTACATTTCAAGTAATGAGAGTGAAAATTAAGTTCAAGGTGTATTGTTGTATTTCTACAACAAATAGTGTCATTCAGAGAGGGGGAAAAAGCCTTTGGGCCATTTTAAATTATGTATTGATTTGTGTATGCTCCAAAAAGTGGGACATGCTTGGAGTCCAAATACTTATCAGATAACAAATACCACTTTCCATTTCAGGACTTTAATGGATGTGTGTATGTATTGTGTTATGGCTGTGTTCATTTCACCTAAAACTGCCACTAGCATGGAAATGTAGCTTTGTTGTTGCTAATGTGTAGGGCACAATGAAATTTACCTTCAAATTGAAAAATGAAGATTATTTTCATTTCCTTCATCCATTGATAATGGTTCACTGGGTATAGCTGATTACTAGCTGCTGTATGTAGTTTGCCAGATGTGCCCATCCAGTGCTCCAGAAACAAAGAAAACTACATAAGAGACTCAATTAAAAAATACCTAGTTCTTTTTAATAATACTGCTCCCAGTTAATTTCGTGTTTTCAAAAAATTATGTTAGTAATTCAAATGAGAAAAATAATTGAAAAAAAACTTTATACACTCAATTTGTAATGTAACTGTTGAATGATGTATTTAGTATGAAACACACCATTTTAAAATTAAAAATGTGATTAATTTTCTAAAAAATGTTTGCTTAAATTCCACTACTGTGCAGAGAGAAAGCATACTCTATTTTTAAAGTTATCAGGTAAATTAAGCGGATGACACTTATTGTGAGCCAAATTCTTTCTTAACTATCCTCTCATGCAATCCCAGTGAAGTCAGTTAGGTTGCACAAGCTATAAGTCAATGCAGAGTTTTACCTTATGACAGCATACTGTGTGGCTGTATATATTAAAAATAATTATTAAGAACATTTCATTCACTTATCTAATTTCAATAAGGTGATTATTATGAAGGATTTTTTTTCTTGGATTGATTTAGAAAATTGTCCTGTTAAAATAGCTTAACTCAGTAAAGTTCTTAACCCTTTCTGGGCCATTTGCACTTTGAACAGATAAACATATTAAATACATATAGAAAATGATTTTCTGTAAGCATGAAAATTACACAGCTTCCCCTTTTTGTGTTGGATTTACCAAACACAAATCACATAGACTGTTCCCTTACCTCAGCTGTGCAATGGAAAAATGCAATATATTTCAAGAATTTAAGACCAATATGAAATAACTTAATAGAACACAGTAATTACAGAGACTGTTAAAGACGTGTTTATACAATATTATATGATTCAACCAGATCAATAGAAAAGGTTATTTAAAATAGTCATTTGGTTTCTATCCATTCTAGAGAATAGATTCTCTGGTTAGTGCAGCTTTCCAGCACTGAAGAAGAGTTAATGAATGACCTTTATGTAGAAATTGTTCTAACCTAGTTCTGCTAGAGAAGCATGTAATGTGGTACGTAACATTGGATTCTTGTGGCAAAATTATCTTTCTATTGCCATTTTTCTTTTCCACCTCTAAACACCTCTGAATACTTTTGATTGATTGCTCAGAATATTTTTTCCCCATATGGGCTTTGAGTGATCAGAATTTCATCTTACCGTCTTTATATTTTGTTGGTGTTGTTATGAATATGATAAGCCATGGTAATCATAGTAAAGTCTCCATGTAGATATACAAATTGAGTACCAGATTAGTATCAGTAATTGAAATTACGACTCATAAGACATTTAGAGTGAAATTTTCAGAAGTGGTCAGTGTTGATCTAACTCTGTTCCCATGTAGTCAGTGATAAACCTTCCATTGGCTTCAGTGGCAGCAGAATTAAGCTAGTGCTGGGTACTTTTAAAAAACCCACCCTTCCATGTTTTCAATCACTGTCAATGATATCTGTAAAGATTATATTAGTATGGGAGTTCCAAGAGTCATATCCACATGAAGTATCAGTGGGGTAGTCATGTTAGTCTGGATCTGTAAAAAGCGACAAAGAGTCCTGTGGCACCTTATAGAGTAACAGAAGTATTGGAGCATAAGCTTTTGTGAGTGAATACCCACTTCATCAGATGCACCCACAAAAGCTTATTCTCCAATACTGCTGTTAGTCTATAAGGTGCCACAGGACCCTTTGTCGCTATCCACATGAAGGTCATTTCATAACAAGAGTTGTTTTTCCATGGCTACACACATTTTTTACTTTTAGGCTGAGATTGTCAAAGCTACTTAAGGGTAAAAATAAATGGGAATAGACTAGAGCATCCAAATCACAAAAGTGATTTTGAAAATCTTAGCCTTAGTCTTTGGGTATTGGACTTACGATTTTTTATCATCCACAATCTTCCATCATTTCTTTGTGAATCTTTGCAGCCTCATGCAATATGTTCCCTAGCAATTGCATTAATTCATTTTGACTTATTTAACATTTTCTCTGTGAATACTCTTACTATGACACCCACAAAAAAAACCTTGTTAATAGCTATGTACTCTGTGTACAGGCAATTTATTCTTTCAGGAGGTATTTGGAGTTTCAGTTGAAGGTACTCGGGGCCAAATCCAAAGGTATTTAAATCAACGGAAAAAAATCCCTTTGATTTCAGTTGGCTTTATGTTAGGCCCTCAATAACCTATACAGTAGAGGATTCACATGGCCTTTAGTTGGAGTTTTTCCAATTAAGGGCTGGAAGATTGGGCCCTAGATTTGCAATATATAAAAACAATGTTATAACTTTGCTCCTGGATAGACTGCAGGTGGAGCTTAATTTATAAACTCTGTATGTCTGTCATCGCTGGCAATGCCCAACTTCCAGAACACCACTGTAAGTGATTCCCTGTTGCAATTCTGATGATTTAAAGAAAAATAAATGTACTGTTTTGAGTCTTCAAAACTGAAAATAACTAGGAATAGAGAAAAATACAAAACCTATCTCATCTTAAATGGACATCCTAACAATGTCATCTTGGTACTAGGACAGAAGAGGAATATCATTAAGGACCTTGGCTGGGTTTTGAAAAGGCGACTACAGAATTTAGATGCCCAGATCCCATGAAATTCAGGTGTCTAACTCCCTTAGGCCCCTTTGAAAATCCCACCTTTGACATTTAGTTACTTTCTGCCTCATTCTAAATTCATTTTTTTTTCAATGTTCAGAATAAACCTAGTCTCACATAGCTTGTTTACACTGATAGTAATTTGACAATAAGCCTTCCTTGGTCATCTAGCAGAGTAGCATAACCTATCAATCTAGATTCAAATTTTTGTCCACGACACATATGGCATACTAGACTATGCAATGCTTCTGGTCTGTGTTAGGTGAATATAACAGTTGACTGCTCTCTTGTTGTTGGTAATTAGAAAATCATCATTTATAATTACTCTTGACAGATATTGATTGCATGGCATTGTAGAAATAAATTGTCCTTGGGGATTATTAGCAGAATATGTCCACATAAATAATTGTATTTAGATTTTTGAGCCCTAGTTCAATATTTCTAATTATCTTTGTGGTAAGTTGTCTAATGCTTACCATTTTCATAACTCTACGATTCTGACAATATGCTATTCTACAAGTGTGAAACTGGCACTCTGTGAACCAAATATTTTACAGTCTAATTTTGCATAGTACTGACTGTCAGTATTGTTGTAATTACTGTAAATTGTATAAACACAGAATGTTCTCAAACATATTAGCAGAAACAGTAGAAAACATACATGGGGCCTAATACTGCAGTTCTTACTTGCAAATATTCCCACTGGCACTGCAGGAAGTTTTGCTTGAGTAAGAGCTGCAGTATCAGGTCCCAAATTCACAGGCAATTTGGTTGTGAGTCTTAACCATTTTCACAAAGGATCAAAGATTAGGCATTTATGTGCATTTTGGAATGTGAACTATGTATCAGGTTTTTTTTTATCCACTCAGGTTTACATATGAAATTGCACCTGTTTTTGTCCTCATGGAGCAAATAACGCTTCGAAAGATGAGAGAGATTATTGGATGGTCAAATAAAGATGGTGATGGAATATTCTCACCTGGTAGGTTTTAGTCTCACTTTTGACAAGTTGAGATAAATATTGCCTGTAGCTGAAAGCATACATTCATGTAAGTACTGTAATAGAAAACTGTGTCTGAGTTTTAAAACTAATAATGGCCCATCCGCCTAAAGCATTTGTTTCTTTCAGGCTTCCTATAAAGGGTTTAAAACATTCATATGCAGTTTTCATCTTTTAGTATAGTTATTAATATAACTATTCAGAAATTTTGCCAAAATTTTCAAACTTGAGTCCTAAAGTTAGGTACCAAAATCCATATTTAGGTGCCTAATTTCCAGAGGTGCTGAACAACTACATATCCTTGGCTGACAGTTCACAGCTCTAAAAATCCTCACACATATTTAGGTGCAGATTTGAGCTGGAGGTCATAGACAAGGAGTGTGCTATCTTTATCCCTTCCTCATAATTCATAGATGCAGCTTTTTGGGTGATCAATAAGGATTTGGATTCTAGGTGAGGGACTGGAGGATGGCCACTTCCTATGGCATCATCTCCCCAGAAACCTGCAGAGAATCTGAGAGTATGATTACACTGGCCCCGTCCAAAGTACCTCCCTTATCACCCCGCTCCATGCTCTGAACCCACTCCATGAATGGAGCATAGAGACAATGGTCAGTGGCAGAGGGGGCTGGGAAGCAGTGCAAAGGTGCATGGCCTCTTTGCTGATGGCCCTAGTTTCTAGCAGGATTCCTGAGATGTGTAGGTTTCAGGGGGACTAATCCTCTTCTTGTTTCAGGAGGTGGAGGACAAATCCCAAGCACAAAACCCATGAATGCAAACTCACTAAGTTCCTAGTCTTCTATGCAGGAAAAAGAACAAAACAGTCTGGCCTAATGCACTGGTTAATGGTAATCTTTAAGGAAAGCTGGTTTAGTCTATTATAGGTCTTCAGTATCATGGAATTAGGTATGAAGTTGCTATTCTTTTACGTGAGGTTGTGGGCCTCATTCCCAAGTGCAGCATATTGAACACTGACTATCTAATGAATGTGTTACAGAAATATTAACCATCAGAAGGGGAGATAAATAAGAAATTCTGACTTCCAATATGGATTCTTAAAAGGTCTGTCTTTTAGACCTTCCTGACAGATAATCATGCATCTCAGTAATTTGTTCTTTCATACTTCACTGAAGTTTTCACTACATTGCACAGATGCTATTGATATGCCTTTGTTCTATAAAAGGTCAGATTGCTTTTCTCATTTTCAACGTTTTATTATGTGCTTTTTTTATAGGAGGGGCCATATCCAATATGTACAGTATAATGGCTGCTCGCTACAAGTATTTCCCTGAAGTCAAAACTAAAGGCATGGCTGCAGTTCCTAAACTGGTTCTCTTCACTTCAGAACAGGTGAGTTTAACACACTGCTAATTGTTGTTGTTAATATATTGCCAAATGGTTTTAAGACATTCAGATAAGTGACTATTCCACCATTAAGGCTATGTATGTTTTTCCTGCAGAGTCACTACTCAATAAAGAAAGCTGGGGCTGCACTTGGGTTTGGAACAGAAAATGTGATTTTGATAAAATGCAATGAAAGGTAGGATGAATGTTAAGTTCTTGATATATTAAATGTGTTCATCTGTTAAATTTGTTTTATTGTGCTTAAGGACTGGTTCAGTACAGTGTGTCAAGCTGCTAATGATCTGTTGAAAAGATCCCCTTCAATTATTTCTGCTGTAGCTGATACTCTTTTGTGTGCAATCTTTTAATTTTCTTTGTCTTTTTGTTTCTGCAATAATTACAGAGGGAAAATAATACCATCTGATTTGGAAGCCAAAATTCTGGAAGCGAAGCAAAAGGTACGCATTTTAAAGCGTAGTGGTTTAATGTTTAGATTAAGAATTTATTACTTTTTTCCTTTGAGGATAAGGAATAACATTCAATCAGAATATTTATTCTAGACGCTAGCAGAGACCTATTTTATTCTACAATTATAATTTTGGTTGCATAGCTCTATATTTCTACACTGTTCAAGAAATAATCTATAGATCTTGGTTTTCATTTACTATTTAATTCATGTAGTTATTTCAGATTCTTGATATACACATATATCTTTCTGAACGAGGCCTAAATGGGTAGGATTTTTCCTTTTTAGTGTTCTGTTTTAGAAAAATTGAAAAAGATTATTATTAATATGGAAAATTATATCAAAATTATAAGAACCTTTTGGGGGCTAATCCCATGAACTCTTCAGAATTCCTAGTGACTTCAAGGGTGGGTTTGTAGGATTGGTCCCTTTAAACATTAATTTTAATTTTCCATGTGAGGAATCCTATATTTAAAAATAAAAATCAATAAAATAACAAATTAATGTTTTGTAAAGCAGTGAAGAGGAATCTTCAAAAGTTGGTGTTTAAGAGTACCTATTCTAAATAAACTGTAGCTTGCATATTAAATACATATATTTTTGTAGCTATGCTGTCCCAGTAACAAGAAGATAGGTATATTTTAAATTGTATTTAATAAGTTCAAAGTCATCTCTGTTTGATACAACTTGCCATTGCACTTTTAAAATTCTGCATACAAGAAAGATCAAAGGAACAACTATCAACTTAAAATCACACTTCTGTCTGAATTTTTTTATTTTTCATTTATTTATTTTTTGCTTAATATTGTTACAAGAGTCTCCTAACTGTACCATAACTGAAAGAGATCAGAGACCAAAGTTTTCTTTGTTTTTTACTTTGTGCATTTGACAGCACTTTGTATAATCAGTTTCCCCATTTTCCCATGTCACTAATCAGGGAATCCGTTTTCATTGTTGTTTGTGGGGGTCTTTCATGCAGCAACAATGGAGACAAAAACATTTTTTGAAAAACTGAGTAGTAAAACCAGAAATGTTGACATGGGGACGCAGGGGCAGGTGAAGCACCTGAAATCACTTCAAGTCTGATTTTTGAGATGGACCAGATTTCACAATGAATCAGCATTATTTATATTGCAGGGACATGTTCCACTTTATGTAAATGCAACCGCAGGCACAACAGTGTACGGGGCCTTTGATCCAATAGAAGAGATCGCAGACATTTGTGAAAAATATAACCTCTGGCTCCATATAGATGTAAGTAACTGAACAATTTGCTAAAACTAAGCCTAGTGACAGAGGATTCTAGTCTGCAAATGTTTGATGTTGAATTTAAATCTTTACTATTGAGCAGTGCTCATCTTTCCTGTGATTTTGATTTTAAGAGCATTGCAAATAGATATAGAGCCCCATCCTAAGAATCCTCCACATATTTAACTTCCATTAGAAGCTCAGTGGTCACAGGGTTTAAAGGGCTGGGTGAATGGTAAACTAAAATATTACGGACTTTTAAAAAATACTGACTCTACCTTTTCTTCCAACATGTTCAGGCTGCTTGGGGAGGTGGACTTCTAATGTCCAGGAAGCATCGTCATAAGCTGAATGGAATAGAAAGGTACTGCACACGGCTTATTGGTGTTGCTATTTATTTATACAGTTGTACATGGTCTTTCACAAATGTATGAAAGGACAAAGTCCCTGCCTCAAGGCGCTTACACTGTAAATTAAACAGAAACAACACAAACAATAAAAGGTTGAACAGGGGGTTGAAAACTGCACTGGAGAAGAGGTCAGTGATGGAAGGCAAAGTGAAAGGTAAGTTTGAAGGAGGACAGGGAGATTGTTTAGCAAATGGGGAAGGGGAGACAGTTTCAAGAGTAACCTCAAAGGCGGCACAATGGGAAAACTAAAGAGAGAGGACAGGCTGAGCTGTAGGAAATGAGATTTAAGATGGGCTGGGCCTTGAGAATAAGGATTAAAAGGCTAAACTTAGTGTGGGGAAAACAAGAGGAATCCTGGGAAGGGATTTGAGAGAGTGTGTGTGTGTGTTGTGTGGAGGGGGGAAGGTTATGGGACTCCTCACCTGGAAGCTCTTTGCTATCGCTTCCATTCATTATTGAGCCTTTATTCTAGCTACAGATGTATTTTCTATAAATGAGAGCCAATGATCTCAACATCAACTGGAGCAGGGGTGGGCAAACTTTTTGGCCCAAGGGCCACATCTGGGTAAGGAGATTTTATGGGGACCCATGAATGTTCATGACGTTGGTGTTTGGGTGCAGGAGGGGGTGAGGGCTCTGGCTGAGGGTGTGGGCTCTAGGGTGGGGCCAGAAATGAGGAGTTCAGGGTGTGGGAGGGATTCCTGGCTATGGCAGGGAGCTGGAGTTCAAGGGGGGAGGGGTCCTGCTGGAGGTGCAGGCTCTGGAGTGGGGCTGGGGATGAGGGATTTGGGGTGTAGAAGGGTGTCCAGGCTGGGACCAAGGGGTTTGGAGGGCAGAAGGGGGATCAGGGCTGGGTCAGGGGGTTGGGGCATGGGAGGGCGGGTCAGGGGTGCAGGCTGTGGGCGGCACTTACCTCGTGCAGCTCCAGGAAGCGGCAGCATGTCCCCTCTCCAGCTCCTATGTGGAGACACAACCAGGTGACTCTGTGCACTGCCCCGTCCACAGGCGCTGCCCCTGCAGATCCCATTGCCTGCAGTTCCTGGCCAATGGGAGCTGCAGAGGCAGCGCTTAGGGAGGGGGCAGCATGTGGAGCCCCCTGGCTGCCCCTAAACATAGGAGCCAGAGTGGGGACATGCAGAGTGGCCCCTGACCCCACTCCTGGCTGGAGCATGGCAGTGGAACAAACCCCAGACCCTGCTCCCCAGCGGGAGCTCAAGGGCCGGATTGAATTGGTTGAAGGGCCGGATGTGGCCCCTGAGCCGTAGTTTGCCCGCTCCTGAACTAGAGGGACACATGGTGGGGTCACACTGGCAGCAGCTTTTGGGGGCAGATCTTCCCTCTTCATGGCTGAAAAGGACAATGACAGCAGCAGAGCTGGTACCTTTCCATTATGCAGGGGTAGGAGGATTTGTAGAGCTCACATAGTGGTCTTCCTGCAGCACAGCATCACAAAGCCACTGCACCTCAATGTGCAGGGGACTTGGGAGATGTGACTAGTGGTTCTGTAAATATACTGGTCCAAAAGCTATTCCCTCTTTACAGCAGGGACACAGGTGCTGTGAGGGCTACTGAAAGCCTAAGGCTACTGTAGTGTCCAGAGAGTGGTCATGGGAAATATACCTTACCTCCATGGGCCTTTATGACATTCCCTATTATACAGCCCCATTCATCTGGGTGTTCACTGAGGCAAGGATCTTACCTTTATTGAATAACCTTGATTCAAATCAATCAAATTTAAAACTGGCAGGACGTTCTTGTTGAACTTGACCCAGACTCATGTGCCGGTAACCTGCATCATCAGGGCACTGTCTTGGTCCACAGACTGTGTCACAGGACAGACCCCCCTGTATTTCCAAGTTTATCCATCCCTCAACAATGGTCCAGTCTAGTATGATAAGCAGACTTTTCCACAGGTATGGCTCTCATCCAATGACAGCAAGGCCTTAACCTATGTGAGGGTCTGTCTCTTGACTCACCAGGCCCCAGTGGATACGGCTTTGTCAGCAAGGACTGCCCATATGCATGTAAATCAGAAAAGTGCTGCATACCCAGACACCGTACAAGGTGCACCATTAATATGGGCAAGATATTTGAATCCCCAAGGAAAGCAAAAAGGCATTTGAGGTAAAATCTACCCCTGGCCAGCCAAATGGAAAAGCCTAGCACAAAATTCCTTCCATACCCTAGAGGCAGTCATTTCTAATTCCCAGGACACAAAGATAGACTTATTGTAGCACAATAAAAGGAAAAAATGAAACATAAGCACTTGCAAAAGCCAAAATTTCCCACCACTGGGAAATTTAGCATATATAACAAGTAACCAGCAAAAATAGAATAAAGAATGAGGTTGGTGGGTGGGAAAATAATGTGGACCCTCCTGGTGCAGAGATCAAGAAAGCAGTATGAAGCACTTGGCAGGGAAACCACAATGCAACTGAGACACACAAACCCAGGTTTGACCACTGGCCAATCCAGTTGGCCAGCCATTCTTATTACGGCAGTAGGTCCACTGAGGAGCTATAGTGCCAAATTCTACCCTTACACCCTGTTCCACCCATTGGTGAATCAGGACAGAATCTGGCACACTGATGCTGACCTGAGGGCAGCTGGTGCTAATCATTAAATCCCAACTCTAAGCAGTGACTAAAATCAGCAGGTCCCAGTGGGTGTTATGATTTTTCTCACCATAATAAACCACATTGATCTGCAGTCACTGGTAGAGGACACATGCTCCATAACTGATTGCCACAGGCCCCAGCTGGGATCTGTTAGCACTCTAGCCAGACTTGATATACCCAAAAACGCATACAGGCTCTGAATGGCTTTCCGCCATGGAGGCAGGGCCTGAATGAGCTATCCTGGTATGCCCTTTTATTGTACAAGGCAGTGAATGGTGCCCTTATGTTAAAATCCTCCTGATATCCCCCTTTTTTATTTTTTAACTTGTCCAGAGAAAACTACTTAAAATTCTCTCATGCTTTTGAAACATAAAGATAAGATTCTGTAACAGAGATGGTAAGTTGAGACCATATCTCACCAGCAGAAAATACAACAAATAAATTCTACTTCCTAAATGTTTCTTCTAATATGCCATTGATCTATTTTGAAAAAAATCCCCTCCCATACAAAGTCTGGTTTCTATGCAAAGAGGTCAGACTGTGCTGTGTGCATTGCAGGGTCTGTATCGGACTGCATTACACAAAGAGGAGTTCCAGTGGTGGGACTATGAATTCCCAGAGGTGCAGGGTGACCACACATGCTGTGCAGCTATTCCTTTGGTGGATGTGCTCCATTTTCCATCCCTGAGATAGCTCTGGTAGCAGAGGGCACACCCGCTCCATTTGTGGCCATTAGAGTGGACCAGCTACTGTGCTCCCCAGAATGCAGGGACTATGATTATTTCTGGCCCTTGAGAGGCGGATGCAAGGAAAGAGGAGGACACTTTAAATTGTCCTTCCCAACCCTGTGTGCACCCAGGCAAATACCATGAAAAATCTCACCCATACTATATACTTTCCCTCTTTAAAGAATCTAAATACATAGTTACACAAGGGATATTCAGTAGTTAATAAGATGGAATGGAGAGGGCAGTAGCACCAAAATGTTGGGACATTTTTTCTAGCACTACCCTGAAACTATCTAGGATAGTGCGTTTAAAACACAGGAAATCTCACCTGCTTGGCAAGTAAATTAACTGATCTTGCACATTCATTGACTTTTCAGCCTAAAAAGTTTATATATTATTTGTTTGGCATGCACTGTAGAGATTTTTATAGCCTCTTAACAACCTATATATTTGACAAATTAACAAGAAAAAGATCCCTTAGAGCTTTAGCTGGAAAAGTGGGTAAGAATTAGCAGCTTCTTTTCTTTCTTTTTCCTACTGGAGAACTATAACAGCATCAGCCATTTAGCAAAGAACTATAGATACCTGGTGTGTGACAATGTCTCCTTAATTCTCTGCCCACCTGCAGATACTTTGAACTAATCGAAGCTGTCCTGCTGTTTTTGTTATTCCTGTTAGTGCTGTCTCCAGAAGGTGATTCTTCTGGGAATAAAGTTATAATATCAAGTAATCAGCATAGTTTGACACTAATTAGTTGACGTTAATTACAATACCAAGTAATTACTAGTGTCTGACACAGTAATATCAATCCTGGAAGAACTGCTTTCCTAGGCAGCACATCTGGGAAAGGTGACATCAAAGACACTGATATACCCTTCATAGTTAGATCAATTTGGCAAAACACCTAACTTGTTTATGACAATTCTCTTGTCACTTACACTGGCTTTACACTGGTGTAAGTTTATCTTTGTTTTCCATATCTACTCTGAGGGCATAATTCTTTTGCAGAGCCAATTCGGTCACATGGAATCCACACAAGATGATGGGAGTTTTGTTACAATGTTCGGCCATTCTGATTCGGGAAAAGGTCTGTTTTATATTGTTTGATAGTCTTTCAATAGAACAATTAGTGAAATGAGCACTGAGTTTTTTAGGACATGTTGCAAGGCCTTTTTTCTCTGTAGGCTTCTTTCTGAAGGGAAAAGTTGGGTAGATTTATGTTTGGAGGAGGAGGTAAGCACTTTTTCCTTTTTAACCTTTGGTTAACACAGTAAACACTGTGGGTCAAGATCCTCAGATAGCTTCAGTGATGTCAATGGAGTCATGCTGATATATGCCAGCTGAGGATCTGGCCTTGTGTTTTTATAAAACATTGTACATGCACCCTGTGACTTGATAATTGGACAAATGTTAGGCTTTAAAAATAAACAGCAAACATTTTGCAAGTGGCTTAAGAGTTTAAAATCTTGTTGGAAAGCAGCCACATTACTTTTTGTTCTACTCCAGAAGCAATTTTAGGACTTTGTCATCAATGGGAGCAGGATTAGGATCCGAATACTTTTCTTTCAATATGTGAATATTATCATCTATGAGCAGGACATTTTAATTCTTCTAATTTCCATTAACTTGTCTAACTACCAGTCTGGGAAATGGGTACTTAGAGAGGCAGTGTGGTCTAGTCTCTAGCGCAATGTTTCTCAACAACCAGTCCATAGACTGGCGCTGGTACCTGAGAGCTCACTGACACGGTTTAGAAAGGCAGCAAGCTGGTCCCTGGCATCAAAAAGGTTAAGAAACACTGGTCTACTGGATATATCACAAGAGTGGACTTGGCAGGCCTCAGTTCTAGTCATGCCATGACCTGCTGAGTGACCTTGGACAAATCACATCATCTCTCGGTGCCTCAGTTTCCCCAGCATAAAGTGGGGATATGCCTTCCTTTGTAAAGTGCTTTGAGATCTAAAGATGAAGGTATAGTATACATTCTTAATATTATAACTCAGAACATGAGAACTTTGGTTTCTTTTTATATTTCTGTGTAGATCTTATGCAGTCAAGGAAAAATAGTTTTACTAATCGAGCTGGTGAAGACGTGGAATAGTTCTTTTTATTTTTATTGTTAAAGCATACTAGATGTGTCTACTATGGGCCCAGTTATGCTCATACTTATTACTGATGTTTAGTAGTACCAGAGTGGGCCCTAAATGGAGTTGAAGCCTTCATCCACGCTTTAAGTTAATTTATGCACCAGAATGAGCTTACGCAATCTCACAGTTCAATATAAACATATAGCAACAAAAAAAATGACAATGAAAAATTAACTCTCAAAAGTCTTATTTTCTAAGAAAGAGAAGTCTCATATTCTAGAATCCGGGTGGCTCCAGGCATCAGCATGCCAAGCGCCTGCTTGGGGCGGCAAGCCACTGAGGGTGCTCTGCTGGTTGCCAAGAGGGCATCAGGCAGGCTGCCTTCAGCAGCTTGCCTGTGGAGGGTCCGCTGGTCCCGCGGCTTTGGCGGACCTCCCACAGGCATGCCTGTGGGAACTCCGCCGAAGCTGCGGGACCAATGGACCCTCCGCAGGCAAGCCGCCAAAGGCAGCCTGCCTGCCGTGCTTGGGGCGGCAAAATGCCTAGAGCCGCCCCTGTCTAGAATCCAGGAATATAAGGCAGGAAACATTTGTTTGGAATACTAAGAATTTAAATACATTTAGGCTGGCATTTTCAGTAATATTATTTTTAAGTATCGTTAAAACTTATTTTTATCTCAGTGTGATATGCATGTAATGTCTCAGTGTGATATGCATGCAGCTTCACCACTTGAATAATCAGGAACTTAGACATCTAAATGACCAACTTGAGAGCACAAAATTATGTCTACAGCTTGTGCCCTCAAAAGCAGGTCAGTATCTGAAAATGTGGTCCCTAAAAGTACAATTTTTTTACAATGTATATTTGTTTGTATATATTCAATGGACATATTCAATGGATATATTTACATATGCGGTATATATATTTGCTTTTTCATAATAGGGTATACTTCAAGGTTGCAATCAGATGTGTGCAGGATATCTGTTTCAGCAAGATAAACAATACGACATATCCTATGACACTGGAGATAAAGCAATACAATGTGGTCGTCATGTGGACATTTTCAAATTCTGGTTGATGTGGAAAGCTAAGGTAAACAATAAATGTCCAATTAAAATGACTCAGAAATATATTTAATTTGTGTGTATGTAAGAGAGAAAATACCTACATTGTTTCTTTAAAAGAGTTGTTTGGACTTTATGGAAAACTTAGAAAACAAAGTTTGGTTCTATGAAGAGCTTCGCCTGACAAATGACAGCAGGATTGGTTCCCAAGGCCCTGAGACAGTAAACACCCAGGCTCACGCTTAACGTTAATCACATTGAAGTCAATGTGGCTTCTCATGTGACCAATGTTGAGCACGTGCTTATGTATTTATGGGATCGGGGCCCAAATTTGCAGGTAAACACATTGTCTTCCTGTTAATACTTCTTTCTTGCGCTCTACTTGAAATTGTAATACTCTGTGGCCATTCCTGCAGTGCTCAGTCAGGCAAAATTACCTAAATGCTTGATTCAGTTAATAAGCTGGCCACAATCTAATCCTTTATAAAATCATAATTATTGCTGTGGCACACTCTAAATTTATATAAAGAGGATTCTGACTTCAGAGGAGGATTAAGCAGCACATAACATCTGATGAATAAAAGCTCCTGTTTACTACAAATTTCTTTAATATTAAGAGTGAGGGAAGCAAATAACAAGTATGCTTCTCTATTTCTGTTTTTTAAACAAAATATTTTTTCAAAGATTTCTCTGAGTTACCAGAGTGTCTTTAAAAATACTGCAGCAAAGGAAATACAACTGAATAAAATATTAACATTCAGATTTGCAAAAGCATGAAGAATTATTGGAACATCCTAAATTATCTTTACTTGTGTTCATTTTACCAATTACTGTGGTATTCAACACAGATTTGGTACATTGAGTACCAATTCTTTCTCCAAATCAAACCTTTTTGAGGCTGCAGCTCCAGGACATAAATCCACCTATGATTAATTAAAATTGAACTCTGACCCATAACTTGAAAATATTATACGTATAATACTAATCACCATTGACTGACTACAGAACCCTGTCAACCCTGAGGCACCCATAGATCAGTTGGCCTTCTAAAAATCAGTCTAGCATGTGTTTTCAGTGCCTTTGGCTTTCTTCAACAAAATCAGCAGTCATTCTGCCCACACTGTGGCCCTCTCTTGGCAGGCCAACCTCACTACAAACATTCTCTTTTGTGGTTGAGAGCCTGGGCAGCGGGTATCAGAGGCCAGGGGAGACTGTGCATCCCCAAACAGCCTGGCATGGCTTCATCCAGGCTCCACCTCCAGGCTCTCTCCTGCAGTTCCCGGCGCTCTACCGTGGCCCAGGCTGGCTGGGGCTGGGATGGGCTGGCTTGCCACTGGGACTTGGGGCAGCTGGCACTGGGTCCAGGGCTGCGCTGCCCACCTGGCACTTGGACCACACCTCCTAGCTGCCTGGCATTCCGGGGGGGAGGCACTGGCCTGCGCCTCCCAGCCACCTGGAACTCCGGGGCTGGGGGCACTGCTGCCATGGCACTGGGCCGTCCAGGGCTGAGGGCACTTAGGTGGCCCAGGGCTGGGACCGGGGACTGCGATGAGGGTGCTTTGCGCTCATGCGGGGGAGGTGCAGGGCCTAGGGCAGAAGGGGAAGGGCCAGGGGCTAGCCTCAACAATGGCCAGTTCACCGGCCACGCATGGTTGAGAGCCATTTAGCACACCAAAATCAAGCATGAATATAGAACAGATGTGAAGTGCAAAATCCTCCTCTGCCTGTCAGAGAGAGGCTAGAGCACCAATGTGGTGTGTGAAGAACCTGACTGCCAGTCACTGGTACAGAGAGGGAGAATAGGAGGAAGACTGTTGTGTTTAATATTATTACTATTTATTATTTGCATTGTTTTAGTGCCTAGGAGCCCCAGTCATAGAACAGAAACCCAATGTAATAGGTGCTGTACAAGTACATAAAGAGTCTTCAGCCCCAACAAGCAATAACGTGATAAGGCCATATTTAAACTTCAGAAGTGGAGTAGGATGTTTGTGATTCTTTCTTAAAACAAATTGTAGACCCCAGACCACAACACAAAATTCAACTGAAGAAATTCAAATTTCTGAAAAAATTGAGGCACTCAGACTCAGCATTTTGGTCTGGGTCTTTTATAGAGGCTGCCTTTCTCAAAGCTATCAGCTCTGAGATTTTGGGTTGGACCCACTTCTAGTAAATTTGATGTTATATATATTGCAACAACTGCCTTTGGGTCATTTTTTGGAATAATGATACATTGGAAGCTGTGGAGGTTTTTCTTCCAGCATTAACAGCTGCCAAAAATGAGCACAAATTTGCCTTCAAAATAGACAGTGGGCTTAATGCGATATTTATCTAAGCCCTTGAATCATCTTGCAAATATTCTTTCACTGTGAATTTTATCCCAGTATAGAGAACCTGCACCACAGATACATAATGAGGGTGGCATTAAGGGCTTCACCGGTGCTGAAAGATGACCTGCAAGGGGGAAAAAATGTGTACATGCCCTTATTTACCTTTTCAATGAAGGACAAAGGTGGTCTGGATTTTTTTAAAGCTTTATTTTTCCAGGGTTGTTTTTATTTGTTTGTTTGGAGGACTGGAGAATGGGTGGGATTATGACATTACAAAAGACCAGCTAGAAAATTGAGCAACTGAGTGGGGAAATGTATTTTCAGTCAAACTCTTTAAAACTCTTTATTTGCTTCCTACCTTGTTTTTCTTAATGCAAATTCCTGACCAACAACTGGGAGAAAAGATTTAAAATTCTCCCCAATTCTCTAGTCCTCCAGTAAAAACAGAGGAGCCAAGATTTAATATTCCTGATATTCTGTAGGCAAAAAAAACCAACAAGCTGAAATATTTATCTTCTTAAAAATTTTTAAAAGACCTTTATTCATCTATTTATGTATTTATTTTTATGTATTTATCGCTATAAAGTTCTTTTAAAAACAAAATAGTGCACAAACAAAATAGTAATTCTTTTGTAGATCACATGTAACCATGTGAATTTCACTATTTACAAAATAAGTGTCACTAAAAGTATTCTTTATTTCTGTGGTCATCCTTTAACTTTTAACTTGCAAAATGATAGTCCTGTTATATATTTTATTTTCTGTCCAAACCTAATTACTAGAGATGGCTAGATGGTACAAGAAAAGAGGGGGAACTTTTTTAACTAATAAAACATTTTCTTTTTAAAATAGGGTACAGTAGGATTTGAAAATCAGATCAACAAATGTCTGGAATTGTCAGAGTACCTCTATACTAAAATTAAAAACAGGGAAGAATATGAGATGGTTTTTGATGGAGAGGTAAGTCATTACATAGACCAAAAATATTTTTCATGTAACTTGACAGCTGGGAACTGAGTTTGTATACATTTCTTGGAGCAATCTTGAAATTTCTATAGGTTTCTCAAGAGCTCATAGCTATGTATGAAAAAGAACAACATGGCCACTGACATATGGGCAGACTTTTGGCCAGACACATTGAACTTCTATATGGATTTCAATTATGAACACAGGGATTCCTCCCCTCTTTGTCTTTTCTTTTATTTTCTTTTCAACTTAAAGGACTGTATTGGGCCACAAGCTGAACACTTCAGATGGTATTTATCAACAAAGAGCCAGATTCCCATAAGAATGTAGTGCAGAGGAACTGATGTGGCTTCTCAGATTAGGGTATGAAGTTGGCCTTAATAAAGCCTGTTCATGCTGACATTCCAGAGGTTGTCACTCTTGGTTCTCTGAAAGCTGCTACCTCCTCTGCTGATGCCTCTGCATAAAGTCTTGGTTGATACACACTTTGTCTCTTCACTTACTAAGAGGAGGAAAATCAGTTACCAAAAGACAGACCTGTCTGTGTACAATGTCACTGAATACGACCGGGGGCTGTCTGGCACTGGAATCTTGGAAGGGACATCCTCTTAAAATTACATAAGTGTTGAACAATGTTTGTACTTCATCAGCACTCTAGAATATTGTAAAAGGGACAATGCATAGTGAATCCAAGATGGCGGCTGCAAGTAGACTGAAGTAGCAATATTATACAGAATGTATTGTTTCTTAGTATATAGAATTAACAGCCTTAATAAAATGTATGGACTCTACTTCTGTAATAAAATATTCAATAACAATTTATTGTCCTTCAGGAGATTGGTATGGGTGATCCATATATTCCTATTATGTTTATTCACTTATGTGTTTGTTTGTTCTTTTTTCAGCCTGAACACACAAATGTATGTTTCTGGTACATTCCTCAGAGTCTCAGGGGCATACCAGACTCTGAGGAGAGAAGAGAAAAGCTACATAGGGTATGCAGCTCACATTAAATGTATAATATATTGATTCATTTCTAAGCCAAAGGGTTCTATTTATCTAAAATAACATATCTCTGCATGTGCTGATTCTAAGCCAGGTTTCCAAAATAGAGTTGATGGAAATTTGGGATTTCCGTTTAGCAAGGGAATGGGGAATTCTGTAAAATCGCTGTTCTGGAAATGCCAGTACATGGTATTTCCCAAAATAATTATTTCCTGCAGGACTCTGGCAGCTGCTCACTGAGATTGTCATGATTCTTGACAATTATTCTTGTCATTTTCACAGCTGCTTTTCAGTGATGGGTGAAAGTGACAAGAATAATGTCCCTTTCAGTCCACATCTGTCAGATTTTTAAGGGTCTATGTTTTTGGGCAGCCACATCATGCAGACTGTCTAGGACCAGGAACCCCAAGGCTTTGAGACTCCTAGGCCAGCTATCTCCCTGGACTGCCCAATCCCTGCAGCCTGGGGAGTCAACAGCTCAGAGAGCCATCAGGCCCAGGAGCCTGGAATCTGTGGGATCCACGAGCAGTCTCCATGGTAGGACTGCCTCTGAGCCGTGAACCATGGAAGCCTGTGCTCCTCAGCAGCACACCAGCTGAGCTGGCAGGAACCCAGGCAGGTGGTTAATCAGTTTGTTGAACCCCATACATTGCTATGAAACACTTTGGTTACAACAAATCACCATTTTCTAAACCTATTTCACTGGAAAATTGCAGACCAGCTCTACCCCAGAGTTCCATATTATGACTGGCTTCTGGACCTTGATACTTCGTCTCCTGTTCTTATTGGGTCTGAAGTTATATTTCTCCTTTGAAATCAGACATGGAACATATCTAGTTCTTCTAAAGTACATTGTTTTGTGGCAGCATTTTGAATAGTTCAGACTGGGGTGAGGTTAAGAATACAAGAGAGAAAAAGAGATTACAGTTGTCAAGATGAGATAATCAGGCCCTGACCAAGAGTTTTTTGTGGTGGGAATAGAAAGGAGAGGGCAGATTGGTGATATTGTAGAGGAAGAACCAGCAGGATTTTGTGGCAGCATCACTGTGAGGAAAGAAGGACAGAGAGGAATTAATAAAATTACTTGTGTGAATCTATGGGACAAAATGACTAATGGAATTGCCAACAGTGATAGAAAAGAGAGGGAGAGGAAAAAGTCTGTGAAGAAAGATGAAGTGTTTGATTTGACCATGTTAAGAATGAGCTAGTGATGGGACATTGCGAGACATCAAGGAAAAAGTGTCAAATGGCACCCAGAGATAGACACTGAATGGCAGGGACTAGGTCAGGGGTGAAGTAGTCCTGGGAATCATCATTTTAACTTGCCTGTGTACTCTACCGAGTCTTCTCAGATAGACCTCAGATTTCACAAGACTCAATTGTGTCACCCTTATTCACGTGGAGTACTACTCAAGATGAATAAGGGTGGCAGAATCTGGCCCATAATTAGGCAAGAAAGGCAAAGTAGGTGCACTGCTCTTGATTGACGGATACTGTGCAACTGTTAAGACTTTGTTGGATTTTCTTCTTTGAAAGTGAAAATAAAGAAGATAATTGTAATAACTTCATGGTGCTGTAAAACCAATCCAAATGTTTTCATGATTTAAAAAAAAAATACCAGTAGAAAGTTTTCTTTATACAATAAGGCTAGTTGAAAATTTTCCATCAAAATTTTTGACAGAAAGGCTTTCTGAGTAAACAGAAATTTTAATGGAAAGTGTCTCCTTTCCTTGTTTTCTGATACAAATTCTAAAATTTCCACTGAAAATTCCTACAAAGACAAAAGAAGTCACATTTGTTAAAATTTTCCCATGAATTCTTTTCCTGACCTGTTTTCACAGTTAACGATCCACTTTCAGTGTTTGTCATCCAAATACTGAAGCATTAAGAAGTTGAAAATGAGACTATAAACCAGAGTGAAATTGGCTTTGTTACTTTTCATTGTCCAAACTATAAGAATTCCAATAATTAATCAGAAAAATAAATAGTGACACGTAAATTTAGATTTGTAAATTCTTCCAGTACTCTGAGATGTTATTAGTAGCTTAATAAGGAATACTGTTTGCTTAAGCTATGGTTTTTAAGTTGACATCGTTGTTAATCATAACATCTTAGATTATTAAGTATAGAAGAATTTAAACACCTAATTTACATATCACTATTATATATACATAAAATATGTTATCAAGCATTTTCTTTCTACAGTTTTATGTAAACATCTATCTCTGGTGTAATTGCTCTCTTTTCTAAATTAAGAAATATGGTGACTAGTAAGAAAGGAAAAGGGTTCTAAATTGCTTTCCTGTTTTGTTTTAATTATAAAGGTGGCACCAAAAATCAAAGCTCTGATGATGGAGTCAGGTACCACAATGGTTGGATATCAGCCTCTGGGAGATAAAGTCAACTTCTTCCGAATGGTTGTCTCAAACCCGGCGGCAACTAAGTCTGACATTGACTTCCTCATTGAAGAAATAGAAAGATTGGGGCAGGATCTGTAATACTCTTGGCAAACTATTTATTCCTCTAGTCCACTGTTTTCCAGCACTGGCTTTTTTACCCAGTTCTGCAGAACACCCTTTAAGGAAATTCCCTTTCTAAATGTTCCACTCTCCTAAGACACTCTAACACAAAAAAATCTGTAGGTTACTGCAGAGGTGCTGGAACAATTTGTATACTGGGGGGTGCTGAGAGCGATTGAACCAACTGTAAACCCAGTATATAATGGAAACCATTTCAAGCCAGGGGGTGCAGTAGCCCACACACACACCCAGTACCCTTAGTTCCAGCACCTATGGCTTACTGAAATATATATGTATTAGTAGGTCATTTTATTGAAGGAAAATATATTATCTTGAAGTGTACTATGATCCTTATTTTAGTCTGTTTATTATAGTCAGCAGGAAACTACTAAGTATTAAAATAGAGAATTAAGAACTCTACACAATATGTATGTACAGTATATATATATATATATATATATATATATATATATATATATATATATATATATATATATATATATATATATATATAAATGGTAATGAATTTAGAGCTAAGCCAGAGCATGTTTTCCACTTTAAGAGAACTAACTTTTCTTTCAACAGTTAATGATGTGGACAATGTGCGGCACATCTGTCTAACAAATGCAAATAGCTGTAAAGAAACATTTTAAAAAATGTAGCTTCTTAGGAGCTAAGGAAAATGTTTAATAGTATTAAACTTTATTGTTGGTGCTTCTCTCACATACAAAAACAATGGATCCTAAAAGCACCCCCCAGTAAGATAGTTGTATCTCCCCTTCAGTGTCATAGCAGGGGATAATAGTAACAGAGTCATTGTACCAGGTATATTATTGCTGTATTTTTAGAGATTAATTTGTGTAGATTGTGTATATTATAGTTAAATGACTTTGTGAAAAGGAATTAAATGTAATAGTTTTACAGCAAGATAACTGTTCAATTCTAGGTCTATGAAATATTTGCTTATTTATATGCAGAGATTTACCATGCTAAAGAGTTGTCTTGTATTTTCTTCCATTTGTAATGTATCCTATTTATATATTATTGAAGTTCTAAATGATGTTTATGGTATTTTAGTGCATTTGTGAGCCAAAGAGATGATAAAAATATTAGCTGACACTTTTTTATTTATATAATAGTGCCCTTAAAATAACAACTTACAGTTAATTTTACTGATCATTAGGAATTCTAACATTGTATATAGACTCTAGTATAATGAAATCCCTTTACTTTAATAGACTCTTCACTTTTATTAATTGTAATGTCTGCCTGTATGTCCAGTGTTCTGAATGCTTTTCTAGTGAATATTGGATAATAACCAAGGCCCATGTACTTCTGTTGTAGTTCAGGTTCAATCTCTGTGACTAGTTTAGCTAAATTCTGGGGCAAGATTCCTGAAGAAAATCTGTACCAAATCTGTGAGATTGTTAACCAGGTTTATTAATGTTTTGTAGAAGGGGAATTCACTATGTATTTTGGAGTTTACAGAGGAAAAGAAAAACTCACCACAGAATGTTTAAATACAGCTGGCTTGTCACCATAGTTTTAACTGATCAGACATTTCAGAATATAGACACAAGAGTCAGCTGCAGCCCATTCAGTTTTTAATTAACTAGGTAACCAGTTCAACAAAGTACATGATTTTGTACTGGCAGACCAGCTAAGTAGTGGAATCAAATAAAGGCTCAATAGTCCTCTGGCTACAGAATGACTATTATCATGATAACTGAAACCTGCTGATTCAAAATCTTTTCAAAATATGCTGCTATGGCTATTGTACAGGAAAGTCTGTAATAAGCTACTTTTCTTTCTGCTCTGAAATAAAATTTAATCGCATTAGAAATATTCTATTAAAGGATTGTAACGAGACACATTTTGATTTAAAACTACAGCAATACTCTGTCCAAAAAGATCCTAACACTTTGTGTTGCTTTTTCATTTATTTAGAGGGGGTTAGACACTCACTGCCTCGGTGCCTCACATTATGCCATGTGAACAGGCTGCAGTAGCATGAAGGGGCCCTAAAAGCCTTGGCTGTAGCCAGAAGAGAATTCCCTTAGTACAGGCAATGCAGAAGACATATGTAAGGTTGGCTTAGTTGGCATGCTGGAGAAGGGAAGAGTGTTTTGGGGCAGGGCTACATCACATAGCACTAAGGAAATTCCAGACATCCCTGCAGCTCATAGGACAATCCAGGGAGTCAGCTATAACTTACACAGCCCCCTCTAGGTCTTTGCAGCCCCTGGAGCAGCCCAGGATTGGGAAGGTGCAAATGTGACCATGGTCCCCTGGGACTGCAAATTCTGTGCTGTGCCTCACCTGTGGTCTTAAGAGTAAATACCAGTTGGATATTCAAAACACCATGTCTAACCCCTCTCATATAGCCAGGAAAGCCTGGGGCATTTTGACATTCTTTGAATGGAAAAATTGAGAAACCTATTTCAAGAGTCTAACACTGGTGGGCCCAATCTAACTTCCAGGTCCAGGGGGTCTAATTCTGATGTATAAGCACTCTATGCTTATTTTTGTCACCAGGACTCTTCCAAAATTTAAGGAGCTGAGTTTTGGGTGGCTAGTCATTCCCAAGCACTGTTTTCTTTTTCTTTTCCTAGAGACCCGGTATACCTCTCTCCTCTCTTACACTCTGTAGAAGCTTCTTCTTGAACTTCATTATGTTATTACCTTATTGCTCATTGGAGTCAAATTCAGGGCTTGTTTCACTTTTGTGGCTCTCTTTTTGCCTCCTAACTATAACATACAGAAGATGATCCATATAATCCACCTCAAAATCTTACAACTATGAAGCCACCCAGTAATCCCACTAGCACAGTTGTCTTTCTAGTAGGCCCATCTCCTTAGGGCAATGATTTTACTTCACGCAGCTGGTGCAGATAGTTGCAGTGGGCCATGCTTCTACAGTCGTGAATTTTGATCTTCCAGAATAAATATTCCTGACATCTTCCCTTCTTTGATACTAGCACCTTTGGTATAAAAGTCAATGATATAAGGTCTGAATCCTGCTCCCATGGATATTGTCAGCATCAATATTGGTTCTGGCTTCAACTTTTAAAATCAAATGCCATTCTCTCTAGATGCAGGCCATTTCTCATTAAAAGGTTAGAGTTCTCCTACTCACAAGGCTGTTCTCGGGTGTTCAGAAACAAACTCTTCTCTTAGAAATGAAAAGGCTGGATTACTTTTTGAAGCATAAGTTTCTGGATGAAATTTTCCCCCTCTGAATAGTTCACTTTATTCAAAGACCTGCTACAGAAGATTACAGCATCTCTCTAATCTTCACAGTGTATGAAAAACATTATGGCCTATGCTAGTCATTGCCAAGATATCTAACCAGCCTTGAAAGGGGAGTCTACCTCTTCCACACACAGCAGCAGCAGCCGCTTGTCATTTCTTTGACCAATTTTTAGCTTAGAGTTTATGATCCCCTTTATGCCCTCACTCAGGGAGTTTCAGTGACAGTACCACTAGAGAGGTAAGATGCAGGCTTCATACTTTATGCTCTAACCTTAAAATCTTAACTTTCTGGCCCTAGTGTCCAGATTATCGCCACCTTACAACAATAATATTTGAAGAACTCTATAGGCTTTAGAAACATATGTGGAAGCTAAGTAATAGGATCCCCATTTTGCAGACTGGAAAAGGACAGAGATCATGCAGCAAGTCCTGAATGGTACTGGCTGGGAACAGAATCTTGTTCTCCTGAGTATTGTGCAAACTGTAATTTGATTACTACAAATTGCTTCTCTTCCATTTGGCACAGTTTCTTGCTTTTGCCAGATCAGAACTACTAGACTGCTCTAGCTACTGCCAATGATAGTTTGGATCTAGAAGTGACATTTAATAACGTAGATCCTGCTGCCTATCACAGAGTTATGAAGTTTATTTTCGAGGTGGTTCTCGCAGCCATGAGAGTTAAATTTATCTTCATATATGATGTATGGGATTCTTTCTTTCTGGTACCACTGTATCTTAGTTTTGTGGCAAATGATGCTCAAAACCAGTTTCTGGTATCTCCTTGTGATTGATGTTGTCCATTAGGATATTTAGCAGTAATGACTTCCCATCACCACCAGCACAGGGTCCTGGTTTACCCAAACTCAGACAGCTGATTTAACAGAGCCTTATTTAGGGGATGGCCATGATCATCAATGAGACAAAGTCTCTCTATTTCCCTTCCAGTAGTCAATCTTCATCTGAGTAATATTCTGTGGCTTCTCAAACAATGACTTCTCTGCAACTCTCCTGTTCTTAAATCCACACAGCAATATGTGGGGAAGGTCAGAAAGCGTGAAGCCATGAACGAGGTGACTCATTCCAAGAAATACAATTATAGATGAGCAACTCAATTTTCCTGATGTAACGAGTTGGTAATTTACTCTGAGGTTGTGATTTCTTCTTTAAAATCTTACTGACAAGCTCTGTATTGTTAAGGTGGGTGAATTCAAAGTATCTTGACAAATGGCAAATAGAGGGAAGATGCCAAACTAGAAATTGTTGCTTCAGTGTTTACTAGCTGATGTATTAGATTTGGAAAAGGATAACCAAAGCAGCTGTTGATTTTAAGTAGGAAAAGTTCCAGTTTCAGTTGTTAGAACCCCTTTTTGGAGAACACAGTAAGATTCTACCATTTCTGGCGGACAGACAGAACCAGGGTTCTCGAGAGTAGCCCAGAATTTTAAAATCATCATTTATTCAGGGCACAACATGTTTTTTGAATGGTGACAAATAAAAAGAGATTTTTTTAAACAGAATCTCTGTGTTTTGTGGCAAAAAGAATTGTGAAATTATAAAAATGATATGCAATGCAATTTACATTTTTCAATAAAAATTTATCTTAAAATTGTTTCATTTGTCTCATATTATTTGTGAGTTCTCTGCTTTTCCTCAAGAACACGAGACGTACATCTCACAGCAAATCTTAAACACTAAAAACAGTGAGCCAAAGGTTTAGGACACAACACAGTTTTTAATCCTGAATTCAGTGGGAGCTTGCATGCATACATGCTGCATAAGAACTTCAGTATTCAGATATGAACAGAGTAATGAAGTTTTACTACTTTGCAGGGGTTGTGGATCATCTGGTGAAAAGCATAAAGCAGAAACATCTCTTCAGCTGGTACTGCTGAAGACACAGTTCAGCTTGTTCAAGCAAAACTCACATAAAAGTATGTGAGTTTACTGTGACTAAGACAGGGGTTCTCAAACTTCATTGCACTGACAACAAAAATTACTATGTGACCCTGGGTGGGGCAGGGGAGGGGGGCACAAAGCCGAAAGCTGCTGCCCCAGGCTAAAGCACTCAGGCTTTGGCTTCAGCCCTGTGTCCCAGCGAGTCTAATACTGGGCCTGGTGACCCCATTAAAATGGGATCCTGACCCACTTTGGGGTCCCAACTCATAGTTTGAGAACCGCTGGACTGAGAAGAGGTGGATCAAGCTCTTCTGGAAGACAGAGAGCCAAATATTTGCATTTCACTGATATTTAATATGTGGATATATTTCTAAAACTAACGTCCTTGAGGCAGAGATCATCATGAGCCCAATCATAGGCCCCAATCCTGCAAAGACTTGTACACGTGCTTAACTTTTCACACGTAATAGTTCCATTGACTTCAGTGGGACTATTCACCCTGTGTATAGTTAAGCATGTGTGTAAGTCTTTGCAGAATCAGGGATCATATACTGCAAGGGGACTTTTGTATGTAAAAGAAATAGAGAATCAGGTTTTGCAAGTGTGGTCAGAGGTGTTATGTGTATTAACTTGTGACCTGATCTTGCAACTACCTGATCCTGCAAAGCACAGGTGCCAGACTGCACCCACACACAACCAAATGCAAGATCAAGGGCTACCTGCTCATTATGGGTTCAAACCTACAAGGCGCAGAATGCCCTAGACCTGTTGCAGAAAAGCATTTAAGTGCTTGTTTAACTTTAAGCATGCGTTTTCTTTTGGAAGTCAATGCAGCTATGAACGAGTGTAGCTTCAAGTATGTTCTTAAGTATTTTGTTGGGTCAGGGCTAGAATGCTCAACATTTTGAATGACTGAGCATTATACTACACAAGCAGTTATAGTAAAAATGATTCATTTAAAAATACGTAAATTAGGTTTAAATTTTTATGTTGTGAATGACCTGAACAAACTTTAAAAGAAATCGTTTTGTAAAGGTATACATGAAAGATTCAGTCCTGTGGCCACTGAAGTCAATGGCAGTTTTTCTATTAATTTTAACGGAAGCAGAATCCAGTCCCTGATAAGTGAAATACAATGGGAGTTTTGCTAACATAACAACTATAGAATGGGATTCTAAACCAGAGCTGGGTAAAAAATTGTGACGTTTCTATACTATTTGTAAAAATAGGCCCTGGCATGTACCAAGGTCATACACGTTCAGAATATTATAGCCAATATAGTAAAAATTTTAATATCAGCCACAACTTGCATTTAATGAGTATGTAATAATTGAGCAAAATATTAATTATATTTTACTATCATTTATGCATTAAACATGGATGTAAAATACCTGTCATGTAAAAATAAGACACAGGGTTTGCAAGCATGCCATAATTTACTGCAGTAGAAGATAATTTTAAATTGGACTTGAATTATGCATGATAAATACAAAACCCAAGACATTTCCTGTATAAGAAAAATATGAACGTGTGGCAATTTGTCATAAAATGTCTTAAATACTAACTTACATGTATAAGATGGTTCAAAAGGTTAGTGTGCTTTCGGTTAATGTATTGTGTTTTATAGCAAACTACAGTGCCATTATAGGCATCTAATGAGTTTTAGACACTTTCCTCATGTGTGTCACTGAAAAATCAAGGTGCTTGTGAATTAGTACTCAAAATAACAAAAACATTTTCTTCTTGCATGATGACGGAAAATGCTGAAAAAATATTGCCTTATGTATTATCTATAGCATGATATTAAAATTTGTGTCAATTTATTTCAATAGCATGCACACAAATGTGGATTTGTATAAACTTTGAGGTTGTTTGTATTTATATGCTAAGGGATTTTAGGACCTGTTCTAGTTCTGATTTATACGATTACATAAAGCAAACAGACTGAGGCAGTCAATTTATACTACAAATAAGTTTTCTAAAGGTTAATATCTAAGTGTAATATATAAAAGTGTAATATAAAGCATGGACATAAAATAATTATTGTATTATATTGGAGAATATTTTCTTCCCCCAAGAATGTTTAGGAATGATCAGCTAATGCAGAGACCTGGTTGACTGATTGATAAAATGTTAGTATCAAATTCAGACTATTTGGGAGTGGGTGCATCTTCACTGATGTCAAGGGAACTTCACCTCTTTGCACCAGGCCTGAATTTGTCCCTTAGTGTTTTATGATTTTCTATTACAACCTCTACTCTAGGGATGAAGTTATTTGAAACAAGAAGTACTTGCAATGGGAAATAGTAACTTACTGAAGAACAAAGTGAGCAAGTAAAGCTGCTAAAGTTAAAATGAGAAGATGCAGCATCAACAGAAAACGAAGGTTAAAAGGAGAACTGCAAAGGTGAAGTGACTTGGGTTTCATCGGAGCATGATTGGGGATCAGTATTCTGGACAAAGCAAGAATTTCAATTACAGTTAGGAAAAAAGAGGAGGGAGGACTAGGTTTTGCAACAGACTCAGTAAAGAAAGAAAAATCTTCTTGTGCTCTGTTCCTTTAGAAAAGTCTCCTGAAGAAAAGGGTGAAGGTTCTCTGTACAGACAGACATAAAAAGGCACAGAAACATGTTGCACATCAAGATTTAAAATGTTTTAATTTGTCATAGTTAATCTAGTCTCTTGTCCAAGTGGAATTCTTACAGAATGAACATGTGTGTGCATATAATATAACATATAATTGTATGATCAGGCTGGCTATGACTTCCTCAAGGACATGTATGGTAAGAAAATACAATTTTAAAAAATTCTTAAAGCAGGACATGATAAAAAACAAATATTCCATCAAGAACGAAAGCAATAATGTTCTCTTATCTATGAATATATCTGTGATGGAATCTCTAGCACCTGAAATCTTTAAATCAAGATTTAACACCTTTCTAAAAGATGTGTTCTAGTTAATCCAGAAATTGAGAGTCTGATGCAGGAATTCTTAGATTAAATTCTTTAGCCTGCGTTGTGCAGGAAATCGGATCAGATCATCAGAATGGTCCCTCCCTGGTTTTAATATCTGTTAATCTGGGTGTTAAGACATTTTATAAGGCCTATAACTGCCTCTGAGCCAAATTCCCAAAGTGCTTTAGGAGTCAGCTAAGAAGAGGGAAAATGGCTTGCTAAGAATTACCAGAAAAGATCTGACAACTTCTACACAAATTGTTTAGAAAGGAATATTATTTTTAGCAATGTACTAACAAGTAATAGATACTTCAGTTAACAGGACCTAAAATTAAACTATGAATGTGCAGTGAAATTTTAGGAATGTGAGGTACAATCTTCTAGTCCAAGGAATATTAATAAACACCTGAGAACTATTGATATGCCCCACTATTAGCAGTTCTTTTCAGAATGTAGATCTGGTCCATACTGCTTGCACAGTACCATTTTGGGCCCTAAACTGTGGAAAGTGTTTAGAGGAGCGAGAACAGTTAGTTACCTGGCATTTGAACTGTAGAACTTGATACAAGTAAACACCTCAGATGCTAGAGAAGAAGAAGAAGCTGTTGAGAATTTTCTTGAGCTGAAGGTGGTAGCTTATGGCTTTTGAATGTTGTGCCTACTTCAAGTCTCAAAACCTGGGTTTGGAAGTTTCTGGCTTTCTGCAAGTCATAGATTCTTAGTTCTCCTGAGACAGATTAATGGAGAATTGTGGAGTCAGCGTAGCAGCTAGGTGGGCTCAGAGTTTATGGCTCTTTATTGTTGACATGTCAAAAGAACTGGGCCTGGTGAGTGTTACTAGTGAGATTGCACAAGTGTGTGCATGCATGCGCCCCTGAGGAATTAATTTTTTTGGACAAAACTAATTGGCTCTTAGTTATTGCTACATTCTGCTTTGGAAAAAATAACTAATTTTAAATATTCATTACTTTTTCATGGTTATACCTTTTTTGCATGTTCTCTGGATGTTTGTCCTGGTTTCAAGTTTTGTTTGTTTGGTTTTTTGGGGTTTTTTTGGTTGGTTGGTTTTTTGTCTGTATATTGAATGTACTAAAAACAAGTACAGAATACTGCAAATTAACTAACAAAAATTAACATGTTTTGTTAATTTACTGGTGTATAAAGGTCTGCAGTAAATTAGGTCAGTTTATTAATAGCAGTTTCATTTTTCCTATTACATTGTTTGCACTTTATTGAGTTGGGTTAGTTTATAACTTGGAACTATTTTGTATTATTATGAGTCTTCAATTATTTCATATATTTTTCCACATGGAAGAGCACCAATGCTATGAAACACACTCAAGTTGGAAGCTTGACTTCTAGGAGGCCCCATTCTGTTTTATTATTCTAGTGAATTGTAGTATTTCTATGAGTGCATTTGAGCCTCAGTAATCGAGCCACTAGGTTTTGTTATAAGTGTGTTAGACAATGACACTGTGCTTTATATATGCCCGTCTTCCAAAAAAAGCCATGCTTTATGTTTTTGCAAGATGTGATCAGAGATCAAAAGATGCTCTTCAATTTTATATTTGTTAATTTGTGTAACAGGGCCCCACTACAGTGAGAATTTTCATTGGCTTCAGACAGCTCCCTCAGATTTCTCTTGTGAGCACAAGCCATGTTCTGATTGCAGCTCTGGAATAAAAGCTGCTGTAATATCCCACACCCCGATTAAAATCAAAACCTTCCACAAAATTCTCCTCCTTTGAATACATCACCCACACTATAAAAAGAACCAGTAGTCCAGTAACTGAAACAAGTTGCCTTCCCCAAAAGGCTTATCTCATGGAAGGGTGGGGGTGGCAGAAATTCTGTGAGCATAGTGTCAATAATTACGTTGAATGACTCAGGTACTCATGTTTATTGTCTATATGCTGCCATAATTTTAGAATTTTCGAAGCTCTGAAAGTGCTACCGACATGGTATGTACAGCCATTGGGGGCCCTGCAGAATATTCAGTTTACTCTGCACCTCAATTCAGGAGTGGCTTTTGGCTGTCTGGAAGGTTCAGTGAAGGCTGGCAAGAGGACTGGAAAGGGATAGTTGGAATCGTCATGGGCCCCAAAGGAGTATTATTGGATCTCCAAGCAACTAAAGAACACTCTGGTTAATAGAATAACGGTCTTTTGTCCAAAAGATACATTAAATCCAACAAACAAAACCCTGGAAAACATGTCCTCAATTTGGTTTTATGAGATGAGCTTCTAATTTGTCTGTAATCCACCCAATCATGTTGCTCTCTTTACAAACATAGTTAATAAATAAATGAAGGGTACCATTAGTGTGTTACCCTTCATTTACAGTATCTCAAAGCACTGTCAGAATGAAATAATGCTCCGTCTGTCTGTCCCACAGTACGGGTACCTCTGCCCTGTACTGGATGGAAAATCAGACCAATCAAGAGAGAGTGGTGCGTGTGTTTGTGAGGTGGGGGGAGTGTACAAAAAGGGATCACAATAATGTGAAATTGTGAATCAGACCCTCTCATCCCACATACAAGTAGAAGGGAAAGAGATGGTACAATTCCAAGTAACATTCACACAGTGCCCATTCCAGAGACACGTCAAAACTAAATTGCCTAGAGGAGGAAAAAGAAACAAAGAGCACCCCTAAGAATGAATAATTTATAAGATAGCAATCAAGCCCAATTATTTAATCACATAATCTATAATTATTTAATGATTTATCCACTCTCTTAGCTTGCAATGGAATGTCCTCACCATCTCACTTTACCACATGATAATTTATATGTATATATTCAATATGTGAATTAATTTGAATATTTACTTTCCCTTAACTGTTAATTTCCATATTTTTAAATGCTTAGGGTTTTTCTAGCTGTATTTTTAGAATACATGCATCTCTAATAGAAACCTCAGTTTAGTTCATTAATTTTTTGTCTGTTAATGTATTTCATTAAACAATGACTTAGGGAGCTATTATAAGTATTTACAAAACTTTGAAAAGTGACCATACCATGAAGGGAATTTTGTAGGGTGTTCTGGAGAGGAAGAGTTAATTTAAAATAATGAGATAAAATGGGCAAAGGAAAACTTATATCAGGAGCAAGTCATAATGGTACCGCGGGGCCTGTAACAGTTCCCCGAGTTAAATGACGAAAGTCTCATCACTTGAGTCATTTGAAACTGGGAAGGGCAAAGCAGCGGAGAATGCAAGGTAACCATCCTGCAATGACCTCTGTGGGTAACTAATGTGACCTATCAGATAGATATAAAATATATAAGTCCCATCTGACAGTTTAACTAATCATTTGTAGGTATCTCACTTGTATCTACTGGAGATACAGTGCTTAGTGTCTTGGGAGACTGGATTATTGGATGCATGACACATATTGACTGAAGTTGTGTTATTCCTGGTTTTATGATCTATCCTATACAGTTTGTAATATATTTTCTTTAAAGTGGAATTTAAGACCAAATGGCCCTGGTTTGGGTTTTTAAAATGAAATCTGAAAAACAAGGTCTGTCAAAACCAAACAGATCTTGGTTTTACAGTTCTGTTTGAAACAGAACCAAAAACCCACACCCAAACCACATATCTGACTCCCCGCTGGTGGTGTGTGTGTGCGCATTCTGACTCACTGTCTGTATTTACATGCTTTCCCATTTCAGACTGAATTTTTCATGATAAGTTTCTGCCTGAAGGTACTTTTTGAGGAAAATCTGAGCAAATGCAACATAGCCATTTTTGAATAGGAGAGTGAGGAAAAGAATTCCCCATTATTTAAAAAAAATTAATAAACAGCCAAAATGACTTGTTAATAGAAAGTTGAAATTTGGCATGGAAATAGCCTTCATGGCAGAGAAGTGTCTTTGATCTTTTTGATATAGCCAAGTTGTGAACCTTTGAAATTGCATGCAGCACATGATCAGTAGATTTTTTGGGGCTGTTTTCTTGCCACATTTGTAGAGTGCACAGATAGAGATGGCCAATTTTGTGGCAAATGTATGCAAGGCTAATTCAGCTATGTATTGAAAACTGTAGTAAAGGACCACAGGGGTTGAGTCAAGCCCTATAGAACCACTACATACCTTCTAAGGTGTTCAGGGGCTCACAATGAACATATTACTCAACATCTCAGTGTGGTACAAAAGTAAACTCACTGCTCCAGCCCAATGCATCATGGCCTTTAGGCTCAGAGAACCTTTGCAGGTCTTTGCTTGCAATCTCCTACCTTCTGCTTTGGAGCTACCTTCTGGTAATTTGCTGGATCAGGGCCTAACCCTGTAGGGGCCCAACCGGTTCTAAAGAACCCCCTTGTTTCTCTCTTAGAATCTAGCTTACTAAAGCCAAGTATACACTACAGACTTCTGCTGGCATAGCTATGTCAGTCAAGGGCGAGAAGAGGTGTGATCCTTGACTGACATATCTGTGATGACAAAGGCACCTAGTGTAGATGCAGTTATACCACAAAATGGGACTTCCACTGATATAGCTGTGTCTGTGCTAGGAGCGCTTTACCAGTACAGTACACAGGGCTGGCTCCAGGATTTTTGCTGCCCCAAGCAGCAAAAAGGAAAAAAAAAAGCCGCGATCGTGATCTGCGGCACTACCACTGATGGTTCAGTCTTCAGTGGCAATTCGGGGACTGGTGCTTTGCTCCCAGAAGGAGTGAGGGACCCACTGCTGAAGAGTCAGAGGTGCTGCCCCTCTCTGTTGGCCGCCCCAAGAACCTGCTTGCTGGGCTGGTGCCTGGAGCCGGCCCCGACAGTACACCACTATTCCTATACTGCTAAAGTGTTCCTAGTGCACACAGAGCCTAAACAGGTTTGTGGCTACTGCCAGTGCCAATGACTAAACTGCAGATCACCCATTCCATCTTCTGGCCTCAGTAACATTCTCTGCACTTGTGTTTGACCTTTTGTCTGCTGTCTGCGAAAGCTCTTTCTCTTCATGCTGACCACACTGACAAGGATCCCAACTGATTCCCTGCTTGTCTCTGCCATTTCTCAATTGTTATTCCTATAGCAGCTTTGTCACATTTTCCCTAGCAGTTCCAGAGCAGGAATACACTTGTTATATATATGCAAGGTGACCATCCTGCAATGACCTCTGTGGGTAACTAATGTGACCTATCAGATAGATTTAAAATATATAAGTCCCATCTGATAGTTTAACTAATCATTTGTAGGTATCTCACTTGTATCTACTGGAGATACAGTCACCTTGCATATATATAACAAGTGTATTCCTGCTCCGGAGCCCAGTCCCACATCTTGCTTTTTGAGGGGACTCAGCACAAAGAAGGTTATAGGTTTGACTTAAGAAGTGAATGGGTCTGAGGCCATGATAAGCGAAGGACACTCAGAAAAAGAGGTCAGTTTTGTTATATCAATCTCCCAAGACTCCCGACTAAAATATTACAGACATGAGCACCTTAACAACACCTATCAGTAAAACAGACACAATGTTTTGCATATAAATTCTCTGTCTATTGCAGTTAGTCTCTTCTAAAGCAAAAGGAAAGGACTGAGTCCATTTGGTAAAAAGTTTTATCTTTAAGCCAATGGTCTGATGCTTGAGTTAAAAATATTATTATGAGATATTTTTTATACATTTCAAATGTTGTATCAGGGCGTTTTCCACAGCAACTCAAGATACAGCACTGTTGTCCTTCTGAAAGGGAAACCTCATCTCCCTCTGCTAAAGCCACTGACTGCTAGTGATACGATCAAGTGGCTGGTTTCTAGGCCAGCATCAGGACAATGACTGATGACATGAGTAACTGGGAAGTACCAGCGTCAATAAGGTGAGTCTTGCACATTCTTATACCAAAGTTAGGATTTGTTCTGGACAGAATTCCATCAGGGACATTAGAAGTGAACATTTAGTAACCCAGTATCAGCTGCAATGGAAAATGTTTTTGTTCTGTTTCATTTGGTCCTAGTTGCAGTCATTTAAAATGACAGACTAGTCTGGCTCATCCTTTGGCATAACACATGGGAGATAGCGATGTCTCTCTGCTGTTGCTTTAAGTACACTACAGCATTTAAATGAGTAGGAACAAGAAAGGTAGCCCTGTTCACCTGTCAAACTTTGCAGTTGAAATTGGATATAAAATTAAATAAATCCATATATGGACTGGTGTATCTTTTCCTAAGCTATACAACTACTGCAGTTTAACTGCTGCTGATTTTTGGGAGCAGTGGACATAAATGGTGCAATTTTCTAAAGTGCAAGTGGCATTTTTTTAGTTTATACACTGCAACAACTCTTTTAGGGTCCCCACATACACACACACAATGCTGTGCAAGGGTACTCTGTGGGCCCCGTTGAACAAGGGGTAAACCTCAATATAGCTCCCTATAGCTTCTAAACAGGTGTGCATGGGAAGACCACCTTCTTTTAAGACAGAGGTAGAAAAATGTCTTTGAGAAGACAAGGCTTTACATTCAAGCTCCTAGGATTAGTTGATCGCCAAGCACAAGGGAGTTTTCTCTTTCCTTTTCTGTTTATATTAATAGCTTATGTTTTCTTCCTATAAAAATGATCCTTTGAAGAAAGACCTTGGTGACTGCAGCTATTTCTGTGGAGTCATTTCACCAGCTTGCACTCCCATTAGGGTGTTTTGTTTTGTTTTTTGCTGCTGCCCTGCCACTATTCCTAATTAACACATTACGCTTGTGCAGTCATGACCACTTTGCTATTTTTAGCACTCTAGGTTGGGCAGAGCTAGTGTATGGCTGTCTGAGCTCAGAATCACACCTCCCAACTGCTGTTTAGACATAGCCTTGGTTACCACCTTTAAATTTCATTCCTTAGTAAACATATAAGCTCAGAATTAGTAAGGTGTATTTCAGAAGTTCCCAACAGAAGCAGTGCCCTGTTTCAGTGAGGCGACAAATATTAGCAAAGTGCTAAAAAATCCACAGCAAGGAGGTGTAGTAAAATCAGGAAGATAAAAGAGCCCTTCTCCTGTAGATCTGAAGGGAAAGAAGTTATCAGCCACCAGAGCAGAAGCAAATAAATCATTAAAGCCATTTCAGGGCCAAAATAAAAAAAAAAAGAGGAGAGAGAGAGAGAGAGAGAGAGAGAGAGAGAGTGAGTTGAGGAACCCTTTTTTTTTTCCTGAGGAGGGAGAAAAAATAGCTCAAGAAGTATACAATAAAGTAAGCAGAATCTGTATCCTGGATAAAAATAACTATTAAAATATAACAGAGTATAAACAAATCCATTCTTAAGAACATAAGAGCTGCCATACTGGGTCAGACCATGATCCACCTTGCCCAGTATCTTGTCTCCAACAGTGGTCCATTCCAGAGTTTCAGGGGAAGCATACAGAACAGGGCAATTATGGAGAGATCCACCTGTCTTCCATTCCTGGCTTCTGGTATTCAGAGGTTTAGGGTTGCTCCAAGCATGGGGTTACGTCCTTGCCCATCTAGACTAACAGATTAATTTACCCAAGTTTTTTCTGAAACCAGTTATATTTTCGGCCATCACAGCATCTCATGGCAATGAGCTCCACAGGTTAGTTGTGGAGTGTGTGAAAAAGTATTTCTTCTTGTTTGTACTAAACCTGCTGCCTATTAATGTCATTGCATGACCTCACTTTTTTTAATTGTGTGAAAGGGTAAAACATACTTCTCTATTTACTTTTTCCACAACCATTCATGAATTTATAGACCTCTATTATATTCCCCACTTGGAAGTCTCCTTTCCAAGCTAAACAGCCCTAATTGTTTTAGTCTCTCCTTGTATGGAAGCCTTTCCATATCAGGGCCACCCAGAGGATTCGGGGGGGCTGGGGCAAAGCAATTTTGGGAGGCCCCTTCCATTAAAAAAAGTTGCAATACTATAGAATACTATATTCTTGTGGGGGCCCCTGTGGGGGTTGGGGCAAATTGCCCCACTTGCCCCTGGGTGGCCCTGTTCCATACCCAGATCATCTTTGTTGCCCTTCTGTGAACCTTTTCCAGTTCCACTATTCCTTTTTGAAATGTGGTGACCAGAACTGGACACAGTATTCCAGGAGTGGGCAAACCATGGAGTTATATAGTGGCACTATGATAGTTTCTCTTATTTTCTATCTCCTTCATAATTATTCCTAACATACTTTGAGCATTACAGCTCATAAATAATAATGAAATTATTGTGCCTTTTCTTGCACCTGTCTATAGGGAGCATCTATCTATAGGGAGAGGCCTTCTGTCTGTCTCACATTCCCCCTGCCAGGCAAGAGAAGGTTCAGCATGGTCCAGTAACACCATACATAATATACTCTGCATTTGTACAGGGCTCGGTGTGGGCAGTGCCAGTAGGGAGTGACTATTTAAAATTTAGGGGACTGAAGTGAATCGTGAAATTTCTAGAGGAGACAAATCTGCCTTATTTAAGCTTTGTTTCATATGCAGTTCCTTGTTCTGAAGGCCTCTAAGGCTTCTCTTGGGCCTTGGAGAACATTGTGTATTGGGTCAAGTATACACATTTAGGTACAAGTTATGACACCATTACAGAAACATTCTTTCTTATAGATACATTAGGAATGATGGTGCCCTCCCTGCCATCTAGCCAAGTGTAATTTCTTTTGTGAATTTGTAATGCATTTTCTCTAGCTCTGTAACATACATGTGGAGGGTCGGGGGTTGGCAGCCATGAAAAAAGACGGTTACTCACCTTTGTAACTGTTGTTCTTCGAGATGTGTTGCTCATATCCATTCCAGTTAGGTGTACGCACCAGGCGTGCACGCTCGTCGGAAGATTTTTACCCTAGCAACTCCGGTGGGTCGGCATGTCGCCCCTTGGAGTGGCACTGCCATGGCACTGGATATATACCCCTGCCGACCTGACCGTTCCTCAGTTCCTTCTTGCCGGCTACTCCGACAGTGGGGAAGGAGGGCGGGTTTGGAATGGATATGAGCAACACATGTTGAAGAACAACAGTTACAAAGGTGAGTAACCATCTTTTCTTCTTCAAGTGATTGCTCATATCCATTCCAGTTAGGTGATTCCCAAGCCTTACCTAGGCGGTCGGGTTGGAATGAGATGTCGCAGAGTGTAAAACAGCGGAGCCGAAGGCTGCCTCATCCCTAGACTGCTGAACCAGGGCATAATGGGAGGCAAAGGTGTGGATCGCGGACCAGGTCGCTGCGCGACAGATTTCATGAATGGGCACGTGAGCGAGGAAAGCAGCCGATGAGGCTTGAGCCCTGGTGGAGTGTGCAGTCACGTGGCCCGAGGGGATGTGAGCCAAGTCGTAACAGGTGCGGATGCACGACGTTACCCAGGAGGAAATCCGCTGCAATGAGATGGGTAGGCCCTTGATATGCTCAGCCATCTCAACAAAGAGTTGGGGGGTTCTGCGAAATGGCTTAATTCACTCTATATAAAAAGCGAGCGCTCTACGGACATCTAGGGAGTGTAGCTGCTGCTCCTTGCAAGATGAATGTGGCTTTGGGAAGAAGACAGGTGGAAGATTTCATGGTTAACGTGGAAGGCCGATACCACTTTGGAGAGAGAGGCCGGATGTGGTCGCAACTGCACCTTGTCCCTGTGGAACACAATATATGGGGGATCTACCGTGAGGGCCCGAACCTCCGAGACTCGCCTCGCTGATGTGATGGCCACCAGGAAAGTGGTTTTCCAGGAGAGGTAGAGAAGGGAGCAAGTTGCTAACGGCTCGAATGGGGCGGACATGAGTCTGGCAAGAACCAGATTAAGGTCCCATGTAGGGGCAGGGCGGCGTACTTGGGGGTAGAGGCGCTCTAGGCCCTTAAGGAATCTAGACACCATCGGGTGTGAGAATACTGAGCTGCCAGCCTCCCCTGGGTGGAAGGTGGAAATGGCCGCCAAATGGACCCTCAGAGATGATACCGCCAGGCCCTGCTGTTTAAGGGACCAGAGGTAATCCAAGATGTTGGAAATGGAGACCTCAGTGGGAAGGAAGTTCCGCTCCATGCACCAGCATGCAAAACGCTTCCACTTGGCCAAATATGTCGCTCTAGTGGCAGGTTTCCTGCTACCAGGAGCACCTGTTGCACTGGGGTAGAGCAACGCAGCTCAGACTGGGTCAGCCACACAGGAGCCATGCTGTGAGGTGGAGGGACTGAAGGTCCGGGTGCCGCAGCTTGCTGTGGTCCTGGGTGATCAGATCCAGGTGAAGAGGCAGGGGGACAGGGTCGGCTATGGATAGGTCTAGCAACATGGTGAACCAGTGCTGCCGAGGCCACGCTGAAGCTATCATGATCAAGCGGGTTTTGTCCCTGCGTACTTTCAGTAGGACTCTGTGGACGAGCGGAAATGGTGGAAAGGCGTAAAGCAGGTGCGTCGTCCACAGTATAAGGAAGGCATCCACCACTGAACCCGGTGAGAGGCCTTGAAAGGAGCAGAACGTCTGGCATTTCCTGTTCCCTCGGGACGCAAAGAGGTCCATCCGGGGAAACCCCCACTTCCGGAAGAGCGAAAGAGCAACGTCTGGGCGAAGGGACCATTCGTGGGAAAGGAAGGATCTGCTGAAGCGATCCGCCAGCGTGTTCCGAACTCCCGGGAGAAAGGACGCGATGAGGTGTATAGAGTGGGCTATTCAGAAGTCCCAGAGTCGTAAGGTCTCTTGACACAGAGGTGAAAATCTAGTGCCGCCCTGCTTGTTTATATAGTGCATGGCCGTTGTGTTGTCGGTGAATACTGACACACAACGGCCCTGTAAGTGTTGTCGGAACATCTGGCAAGCGAGGTGGACCGCTCTCAGCTCTCGGACATTGATGTGGAGGGTCAGCTCTTGAGATGACCAAAGGCCCTGGGTGCGTAGGTGCTAGAGGTGAGCCCCCCCAACCCAGGGATGATACATCCGTTGTTAGGGACGCCGAGGGCTGGGGCGGATGGAATGGGAGCCCCGCACACACCATGGAGGGATCCAGCCACCACTCAAAGGAGTCTAGGATGGTTGGGGGAATGGTGACGACCATGTCCATAGGATCCCTGGCTGGACGGTATTGTGAGTTGAGCCACAACTGGAGGGGCCGGAGGTGCAGCCTTGCGTAGCCTTGGTACAGGCTGCCATGTGGCCCAGGAGAGCGAGGCAAGCGTGCATCGAATTCAACGGTGCCGCTTGCAGTCTCTGGATGATGGCTGCCATAGTCTGGAACCGTGACAGTGGTAGACAGGCTTTGGCAAGAGTGGAGTCCAGGGTGGTGCCAACAAATTCTATCCTCTGAGTGAGGATCAGAGTCGATTTTTCCACATTGATCATTAGACCTAGATGTAGGAAAAGGTCCTTGACAATGCAGACGTGACTGAGGACTCGCGCCTCGGAGGTCCCGCAGATGAGCCAGTCGTCTAGATACGGAAACACGTGTATCCGACTGCGGCGAAGGTGGGCGGCGACTACAGCCATACATTTGGTGAATACTCTTGGGGCTGTAAAGAGGCCGAACAGGAGGACCGCAAACTGAAAATGCGGGCGGTTGGCCACGAACTGTAGGAACCTCCTGTGAGGTGGGAAGATGGCTATTTGGAAGTAGGCATCTTGCATGTCGAGGGCGGCATACCAGTCTCCAGGATCCAGGGAAGGGATAATGGTCCCCAGGGATACCATACCGAACTTCAACTTTATCATGTATCTGTTGAGTTCCCGCAAATCGAGGATAGGTCTGAGATCTCCCTTTGCCTTGGGGATTAGGAAGTAGCGGGAGTAAAACCCTTTGCCCCGCTCGTGCTCCGGTACCTCCTCTATGGCTACTTTGGCGAGGAGTGTTTGCACCTCCTGTAGGAGGAGTTGCTCGTGAGAGGGGTCCCTGAAGAGGGACGAGGGAGGGGGGTGGAAAGGGAGGTTTGAAATAAATTGGAGGTGGTATCCAAGTTCCAGCGTGCGTAAGACCCAACGATCTGATGTTAGCTGGGACCACGCAGGGAGGAAAAAGGAAAGATGGTTGGACAAAGGAGGGGACGGATCCTTTAAAGAAACTGGTACAACGCCCTTGGGCACACCTTCAAAAGGAAGGTGTTGGCCCTGAGGAAGGCTTGGAGGAGCTTTGGTTCTGGCCCCCTTGGTTGCCCAATTGCCTTCGGTGACTGTTCCTGCCTCGCCGTCTGGTGAAGTCTTGTCTCTGCCGGGGCTGAGGGTAAGGGCGGTGCAGTTGGGGTAGGAAGGGCCTGCGCTGAGTCACCAGCGTGTGCATTCCTAATGAGCGCATAATGGCCCTGTTGTCTTTTAGGCTCTGCAGCCTATTGTCAGTTTTATCCAAAAACAGCCCTTAGCCCTCAAATGGAAGATCTTGGATAGTGTGTTGGAGCTCCAGGGGGAGGCTGGAGACCTGCAGCCACAAGATACGGCGCATAGTCACACCAAAGGCCAGAGTCCTGGAGGCTGAGTCCGCGGCGTCCAGGGAAGCCTGGAGGGAAGTTCTCACCACCTTTTTCCCTTCGTTGAGGATCGCCGAGAACTCCTGTCGTGCGTCCTGCGGAAGCAACTCCTTAAGTTTGTCCGCTGCCGCCCAGGTGTTGTAACTATAGCGGCTAAGGAGGGCTTGCTGATTGGACACGCGGAGTTGGAGAGCTCCCGCGGAATAGACTTTTTGCCATAGCAAATCCATGCTCCTCGCGTCCTTTAATTTAGGGGCTAGAGCCTGCTGGCCATGCCGCTCCCTCTCGTTAACCGACTGGATGATGAGGGAGCAAGGAGGAGGATGGACATAGAGATATTCATAACCCTTGGAGGGCACCATGTATTTACGCTCTACATCTCGCGCAGCAGGCGGAACAGAGGCCGGAGACTGCCAGATTGTAGTGGCATTGGCTTGTATGGTCTTAATGAATGGAAGGGCCACTCTAGTGGGGGCATCCGATGACAAAATGTCCACCACTGGGTCCTGTACCTCGGGGACCTCCTTGGCCTGCAAGTTCATGTTCTGTGCAACACGTCTAGGGAGGTCCTGGTGGGCCCTGAGGTCAATTGGTGGAGAGCTGACAGATGAGGTTCCAGCTACAGCCTCGTCAGGGGAGGATGAAGAGGAAAGACCTGGAGCAAGAGGGTCTGATGAGGGCTCCTCCTGGTGGATTGTGTCTGTCTCCCTGGGGAGCTCAGATTCCTGAGGCTGGGTCAACCCTTCCTCCACAGGAGGAGGAGGAGGAGGAGGACAGGTAATCATGGCCTCCGGCACCCTGTGTTCTGAGGTGGTCGAGCGCGATGGACCTGAGTGAGGGCCTTGGGCCTGATGGTACGCCCAAGGCCTCCAGAACCCCCACTGCTGTGGCCCATGATCTTGAGGCTGGGGCTCATGGAATAACGCAGCAGGTATGTAAGTGTCTGGGACGTATGCACTATCCGCCTGAGAAGACACGGACGGGTGTCAGGACGGCCATGGAGGAGCCGAACGAGGCTGGTATGAGTCCTTCGCTCCCGTCGCTGGAGATCTCCTCGGTGCCGGGGATCAGTACCGGGAATCATACCGGTGCCAAGACCAAGACTGAGACCTGCAACCAGCGCGGTGCCGGGAGATCGACCGGGATCTCGAGCGTCTACGGCGGGACCGGCTGCGAGAGTCTCGGTGCTGGGAGCGGTGCCTAGAGACGGAGCGGTACCGAGAGTACCGGGCGGGACGAGAGGTGGAGCTGTGCCACGAGTATGACCGGTACCGCCTGGGTGAGCGATGCCGGGACTGCGAGCGGTGTTGAGACCGGGACCGTCCATGAGACTGGGAGCGGTGCCGGGACCTGGATTGAGATCGGTGCCGGCTCGTCGATTCCAGTGAAGGAGGTCTCATAGCGGCAGGCTTGTCTCTGGAATGCAGAACCCGCACCGGCGGTGCCAGGGGTTGAGGCAGGGCAGGCTCAGTCATTGCGATAAGGTCCATGGCCGAAGAGAATGTCTCCGGCGTGGAGGGGACCGTAAGCTCAACCACAGGTCTCACCGGGGAGCTCTCAAGGACCGGACTCAACGGCCCTCTCAGGACCGGAGTCGACGGTGCCACAGTCGTCGGTGCCGCAGCAGGAGTAGGTGCCGGGCGATCCGAACGAGTCTGCATCGAAGGTGTGGAAGAAGCTGAGGGTCTCCGATCAGGTCTCTGTTCCGGAGAAGGCCGGTGCCGAGGTGTCTTGGCAGAGCCGGCGCGGTCCGGTGCCAGAGGAGTGCTGTCCGCGTTCGGTGCCGAGGACGGAGGGTTCAGGGCTGCCTCCATAAGAAGAGTCTTTAAGCGAAAGTCCCTCTCCTTTTTAGTCCACGGCTTAAAGGCCTTGCAAATGCGGCCCTTGTCGGAGATGTGCGATTCCCCGAGGCACTTTAGGCAAGAGTCGTGGGGATCGCTCGTGGGCATTGGCTTTTTACAGGCTGAGCACAGTTTAAACCCTGGTGAACCGGGCATGGGCCCCGGCACTGGGCGTGGGGAAGGGCTAATGCCCCAGCCCCGCTAAACTATATACAGTAACTAACTAACAACTATAAGGCTAATTACACTATAGACTAAGTCAACTATATACAACAAGAGATCAAATGAACAAGGAGAAGCTAAGGAAGTGGAGGACAGCTAAGCCACGCTCCACTGTTCCAACGACCGACACGGGTGGTAAGAAGGAACTGAGGAGCGGTCGGGTTGGCAGGGGTATATATCCAGCGCCATGGCGGCGCCACTCCATGGAGCGACCTGCCGACCTACCGGAGTTGCTAGGGTAAAAATCTTCCGATGAGCATGCACGCGCGGCGCGTACACCTAACTGGAATGGATATGAGCAATCACTCGAAGAAGAAGTAAAGTCTTCCACACACAAGTGAGATATAGTAACCCTAGGCACTTGCAAGGTAAGCAGAGGTCAGCTAAGAAAGTCAGGTTTAGATTTTTGCTAAACCTAGGCAGTTCAGATTGCAGAGTGAAGGACTAAAAGATTTCAGTGTTGGCCCATCTCTAAATTCAAGCTTCCTCACCCATGACCTCAAGCCTAGGCAGACTGCCCTTAGGAATGTGATGTAAATCAGTCTCCACACCAGCTTAGTTCTAGACTTTTCTGGACCAGAAACTCCAATTGGGTAGCAACACTGCTTAATTTGTGCCAGCGCTGAGCCCCAGCACCTCTAGGCTCGGCAGGTCATAATCCCGTCACCTCTGGGCTTGTTGCATCAGTTATGAATATAAAAAAATTGCTTGAGCCTAGTTGCTTCAGCCCCAGCACCTCTTTCATTACAAATTAAGCACAGAGTAGCAAATTCCTGAGCCAAGTATCTCTCTATAACAAGCTGAATCCAAACTTTAGTAAAGGTTGGATGTTGATCCAGCTTTCAAACGCCTAGATTGGGAGAGTTCAGCTCCAGGCGTTTGTTTGAGAGCCATCTCCGGATAAAATACTTTGAAATGACATGTAAAGAAGTGGTTCAAACTTATTTCATTCAACAGCCATTATACACCCTCTTTTGTGAACATCTTTATTAGCCTTAACACTCTAAGGGCCAGCTGCCACCTGCAGCAGACTAGCAGTTGGGTCTATTAAACCTATTAAGTGCTTGCTTTCTAATTCCTAAATGGGATGGATAGACCCCTCTAGATTATAAAATTGCTTGTATAATTAAGCTTCTCAGTGTTTCTATTATGAATCCTGTTTTCAGCCTCTAGCTTATTTAAATAAAAGAGCCATTCAACCATTATTTTTCACTCACAAAGAAGCAAATCCATTGTCTATGATTTCTGGTGCAGTATGTAACTGACTAGCTAAAAACAAAGCAAACCTGAGTTAAAATCATTCTGACATTTGTTATTAATTCTCGGGTCTCTATTAACCATTCACCTAGGCATCTTTTATGCCAAGTGCATGAACATAGTGATTATTCTCTTTTATTCTTGCTGCTTTTAGTCATCCAATCAATAACGTGTCTTTCACTGGTATTCTGGCCAGGAATCAGGGCCTGATGACTGGAGAAAATGGGACTAGGCCTGGGTAAGGACCGCAGGATCAGAGCTATAACTTGTAGAGGTAAAAGTCAAGGACAGTCTCACCTGTAAACTGTCTTCTTCTGGCTCATTCAAGTTCACATTCCAAATGTGTCCACTCATTTTGGGGACCTTGGTTTTGGACGTCCAACTGGAGACACCTAGGGCCTGCTTTTCAGAAGTGCTGATTTTGACAGATATTGCAGCCACAGGCAGCATCTTTGAAGACCATATTGTATTTTATGGCTGAAGCATGAAAACCTCAAAAGCCATTATATTGAGCTGGGCCAGATAGTGTGAGCTGTAGAATATTAATGGCCTTTTGTATCAGTACAGGTGATGTGTATGTATGAGTTCTTCATCCACTGGGGGGGGAGGGGAAGGAGGCTGAATGTTTCCTGTGGAATCTGGAAGCACTAGGGGGTGATTAATGCAAAATCCCAAAGCTCGCTCTTTAAATTCCTAGCCTTTGAAGCTTGATCTCCTGGGCAACAGAGAGAGGCACTGGTTTTACCAGTTTTCAAGAGGCTGGGGAACAAAGCAAGATTTTGCTATAAAAGGCTGAATTTAAACAGACTCTGGATCTTCCTTTTGATTCAGCGAACAGGCAGGAGCTTTGGGCCTGGGCAACCCTGGAGGGAAAGGTTGGAAAGGACATTGGTATCAGACTGCCCATGTGGAAGGTAGGTGATTTCTTGTACAGTCAGTAAGCATGTGGGAACTTCTATTGTGTTTATATGTTTTCTCTTTGCTGCTTTTGCCCTAAGAATAAATGTACTTTGCTTTGGAAGTGCTGTGTGGTAACTTGTAACACCTGGCAATGCCCTGTTCAGAGACCTTGGAGAGAAAGCAAAGCCCAAGTGCTGGCCTTTAGGCAGACTGGCTTGCTGGGGATATCAAGGAAGCTGTGCAGCCTTAAAAACCATGATCAGAAGGGAACGGGACCCAGGTCCCTGCCCAGAGGCAGGTGATGGCTGGAGGCCTGAGACCTAACTGGTCGCTCTTGATGTGGCTCATGGATGGGAAATACAGGCACAGTTATGCTGGCACTGTGATACAAAGCATCCATAACTCCAACAGAAGTTAATGGGATCTAGTCAGTGCTCAGCCTGACCCAAACTCAACCACTTGTGCTAGTCTAGACAAGGCCCAAATGTCTATGAAAATTCTACTTAACTTCTAACACATTTTCTAATGGTAACATCACAAGCCAATTGGGGCATAATTTGGCCTGTTTGAGATAATGGCCCTGGTTCTGAGCTGGGCTGTGTATGGCTCAGGGAGGAGGGCTGTGTGCTACCTTTGCAACCTTCTTGACTCCAAAGAGATCGACTAAGTGGTGACTGCTCTAGTTCTCAGTGTAAATTAAAGCAGGCAGAGGACTGCTCTAGCTTACATTTGGCTGCAATGGCCCTCAAGAGGCTGCTTCTGCTTTTGATAATGGCTAGAGTACAACAGCACTCCGACTATTCCTCTGGCATGTTGCCTGTCCCCAGTGTTGGTGTGAGAACTGTTCAGCCAGCTCTAGATGCCTCATATATTCCCCTTATGTAACAGTAGGGGATATGACCCAGGACACAGGTCTGCCAGCTTTGTGGCCACTTCCTGCTAGTGAAGGGATAAGGGGGCTGCAGCAGAGCCCAGAATGAGGGCCAGTGTTACCAAGTTAGAATTTTCTTTTAGTTGTAAAATGATGAATTAATTGGTCCTAATACTTTCCCTGCAAGCTATGAATAACTCCCACTGACGTCCCACTGGACCCGTTTTCCTTTTCATGTCCACTTGTCTAAATCGAGAGTAACTCCATTAGAGTCAGTGGAGTTACTCTGGTGTAAAACTGATGAGAGATCAGAATCAGGCCCTCAGACTTCAGTGGAAGCTACTCATACCCTGTCCCACATCCAGCCATAGTGGGGAATTGGGCCTGTAGAGTTCTGAGTGAGGAGAACATGCTTACAGGCAAAGCTGGTTGGCTAGTTCTAACCTCTCCTTCCCTTTACAGCTGTTCAGCAACTAATAACCATTTAAAGAAATGCTTTATTCCTCAATTTAATTAACTTTTAGAGCATCAGACCATAGTACTTTATCACAGCCTGCCTAATTTCTGGGGATCATTTGGTGTGAGAGTCACTAATGCTCGAGTCTGTTCAGAATGATTCACTGTTACGTCTTACTATATTTCACACGTTAGCTGAGAACCAGAAAAACCAAACCTTTTAACATCCTTTAAAAGCAGTCAAGGTCAGGTTCTGAGGCTACCACTGTTTTGCATCTTGCATCCATGCCAGCAGTCCCTGTTTTATCAGACTATCTATCCTTATGCCACATCCATCTAAAGGTTACCTAGGCTAATATTGCATTGAAATGGCAAGTGTGTGTCTACTACTGTAGATTGCTAAACAGGTTTAGAGCTGTTCCACTGTGTGTCATCAGACCTATACTGGTGACAGCTAATAGCGCTACTCATTTAGCTCCAGTGGTAGTGATATGTGTCCTGGGGCTGCAAGAACTAGGCTCTATCCCCTCCATTGATGTGAAGTTCCAAGTGGCTTAGTGACATCTGGACAGCTGCCCGATAGCCATAATTTGTAACACTGGTGTTGAGTGGAATTTAAACTCCTGAGGACCCCACGAAATTGAAGATCTATTTTTCTAAATGGGGTGTGTGTGTGTGTGTATGTGAATAACATGCAAACAGGCTGCACAGAAGGGAATCTGGCCCTGCATTTTATAGTGAGTAACTAGGACACGGACTGAATACATGAAGTCACACATTGATCAAGTGGAAAAGATCAGATCAGAAGTTAGAACCAAGGAGCTTCTTCCTCCCGGTCTTGCGTTCAATCCACTAGATCAGACTGTCTCGCTGTTGCTGTGCCTTCTATCTGGAACTATCTCCCCTTAGTTCTCTGTCCCCAGGGACATTTTCTCTGAGATTTATCTGTCTGTCTTCCTGAGACACTTGTGCCCTTTAAATTCCTGTTATTTACTTCAGTGCAGTAATTACTTTGTAAAGTATATTTTCTTACTGTCCACTGAAGATGGTACAATGAAAAGTAACTTCACACTCTTCCAAATTCTTCCTTAAAGTCCATCTTTCACCGCTCAGAGAATTCCCATTGGCATTCCCATGATAAAGCTATAAAACAAAACAGAAAATTAATCCAGAAAGTTACCTGCCTGTAGCAGTCCTCAGATGTCAGCACCTATCTGTGCAGAATAAATGAATAGAAATCTGGGTGAAATCCTATGGCTGATGGTCAAACTAATTTCTTGTATAATGGTCTTTTCTATCCCAGGAGCTGTCACCTCCCATGATATAGCACCTACTGTCGCCCTCTCTTCCTAGCCATGCCCATGACTTGACATTTTTACCCACTGAGTTGTCAGCACAAGTGGGATTGTAAATTCCTTGGAGCCTTTTCTTAGTTCTATGGGGCAGATCCTCAGCTACCCCAGAAATGCACCTGCACAGCTGAGGCAAGTGGTGCAAAGATTTACACACCCTTTGCAGCTCCCCAATCCAGAAGCTGATTCCATCCCCAGCTTAACTTCAAGAGGACTCAAGGCTGCTTTAAGTTTCATGTGGCTGCAATTGCCCTCAAGGTGCTGTTCTAGCAGCAGAGGACTACCACAGGGTAATATCCCCATCTCGCTCTATTTATAGATACCTAATGTTCTCCAGAAAAGTTTTGGGTCTGGCATAATTATCTGTGTTTGACTTTAGGTACCTTTCTTTAATAAATCATCATTTTCTGGCTGCCTCAGCTTCTAAATGCTTTAGGTCTGATGGGTCATTTTGTACACTATATTTCAGTAGCTCCTCACTTTCATTTACACATGATTTGTTTTCTGCTTCCATCTTTATTCCTGTTTGCACTGCACTGAGCATTCACAAAGTATTAAGAAGAGATTCAGGTCTGCTTTTCTCCAGCAGCTATATTTATTGCTCCTCTGAGAGGATTATCCCCACAATTAAAATGTTTGCAGCACACTCTTTTCAACAGTCAGACAGGGACATTTCAAAATATTTGTGGATGGCTTTTCGTAAAGATGAACTTTGGCTGTCAGTTTTCAAGAAGGCCACTGTAACATCCATCTTGTTTAGTTGCTCATATATAATAGCCAAAGTAATAATTCATAATTTTCAGATATGTATGGGTTCTATGTCATTATTTTATTAACATATAAGGGCCTCCATTTATTTATGAAATTAATTACTCTTATTAGATGATGACATGGTGTTACTTCAAAAGATGCACTTGCCATTTCCCAGCTAATTACAACAATTAAGTTTCCATGGTTCTACCACAAAGCACAGATCATTAACTTTAATTGCTTTGAAACGTAGTTGCTCAGGTCCATATAGAGATGAACAGATAGGGCCATATTTGTTAGTTAATTTCTGCAAATACAGTCTGTTGTCTTTAGGTATTAACTGATGATTGTCCTCCATATTTCTTACTTTATATTTGTGGATTTTCCATTCAAAAGGGCTATTTTTAATATTTCTCTTTCATTACATACAAAACTGGCTTTTTACCTCTACAGCATTGGATCAAGTTAAAAAATATTCCCAGATAAATGAAGCAGGTGTCTTTGTTCAGTACATACTGGCCAGTAATGGGCATTTTTAAAACCCCTTGGCTAATCATTACTAACTGGAATTAGAAAGATCCCAAATGGACTTAACATGCAGACTGCATTTTCATTAGTAGTAACAATGGTGTGGTAAAGTTAATTTTTTGTAGAGGAAGTGTCTCAGAGATGTAATGCACTTAGAAATATTAACTGTTAATCACTTTGGAGACGTAGACTATTACAGTATTGCCTTATTAGCCCACTGAATGATTCTGAATGATGAAGGAGGACAAACTATGGCTGCCCATTAGAAGGTGGTCTGGATGCGGTGGGGGTTGAGGGTGGGGGTAGTTGTGACTTTGCCAATCAACAGGAATATATTAATTTGGAATTGTCCTGAAAAACAAAGAAGTAGCAGTGGGTAGTTTGCTCATGACCAGCTCAGAATCTGTTTCCACATATGTGTGAAAATCACCAATATGCACCTTGAGAATTTCATGCATGTTTTCATTAAAATTGTAGCAAGGGCAAAAGGTCGTTCTTTTTTGCCAGCCGGGAATGTCCAATTTGGAGTTGTAGGTGATATACAGAGGAAGCCAGGAAGGTTAGCTATGTCTCTGCTAGCCCATCTTTAATTAAACAAAGAGCAGTCTTTTTACAACACTTTTCAGTGTAATGTAGAGCTTATGTTATAGGAAGCTCTGATGAAGGGTAGCTTTGTAAGTGATGAAACATGCAGCAGTCCTAGGTGAGGATTTAATGTATCTTCAATGAAGTACATTAGCAATTATCATGTCTGACTGACCATAAATGGTGGGTGGGAAATACCTACTATTCATGAAGTATTTCTCAGCATCGTAGCCATTTATCTGTTTGTAATCTCTGGGGGGAACAGAATTGTCACTGAAATTTACTGTGTGGTCTATAACCACTCTAGAATTTATGGTACCTTGGCTGGCGAGAGGAGCTTTCTATTGCAATACAGTTTAGGTTTTTATTAGCAGCAGCAACATAATTCCAGGTTCCTTAACTCCAAAGGCAAATCATGAAACTGGATCTCCCCTAGAGATGCCTTCGCCCAAAGAAGGATTTTCTCTCTATGAGCTTTTCTTCATCAAGCTGTTTTTGCTGCCCAGGTAACAACTGCCAACCATACATTTTTAAACGGCCAAAGACCAAATGCAGATGTGTGGCTAAGAAAGATTAAACTGAGTATTAGTAAGTTTAGATGGAATCTAAGACCTGATCCTTCAAACACTTACACACGAGTAACTTTATACATGGGGACAGTCTCATCAAGTTCAAAGAGACTATTCATATATGTAAAGTTTTTTATGCATTTTTGTCGGAACTGTAACTCAGGTGCTGAGAACCAGTGGAAACTAGTGTAGCAAGAAAAGCAATGACCACAAAGGTATAAAAAGGCGTAAGTGTAAGTAGCTCCCATATAACTTTAACATATACCTTCCAACTCTTTATGCCCTCACCTTGCCATTTAAGGTACACCAATATGGATCCATTCACCAATGTGTATGAGAGGCTGGGAGACTGAGTGGAAGGAGTCTGACAAATTAGCATATACATCAACTCTCTTACTATGGCCTCAAGTTTCCAACCCTCTGTCCTACACTGAGTCAGGCTAGAAACCAAACAGTATTTTAAACACTTGGCAAGACATCAACAGCATGTATGGCATTCTTCTAATGGACTTGGATAACTGGAAACTACCTTTTGCTTTTCTTCTGCAAGAGGATACCGTATGGCTTCCAGGCCATCAAGACAGCTTACCTTTGTCTAAGGCTTTGGCTACACTGGGATTTCAGCCAATGGTGTCGCTGCAATGGTGAGGCAGCATGTAAGAAAATGAGTGAGCACAAGTTTTAAACAATTTTAAAAATCAAAAGAAAGATCAAGATCTCTGAGTGAGCTGAGTAAGAGGCAATTAGCTTTGGAATTGGCTGGATCCAGGATTCTGAGGCTAGAGTACTAAATAAAAACCAATTGCATTATTTGGGTGCCTGTGAGATGAATGAGCGTGGATGGGCAAAAATGAGTCATTGACAATTCAGTTTCAGAACATAGCAGCAGTACTAGTCTAGCCAGAGCCAGGGAGCAAGAGGCAGACACAGGTGAAGGGTGGCAGAAAAGTTACAATCAGCTTAGGCTCCGCAAGCCTGGGACGCGGGAGAAGTGAAGCAGCCACGGCATGCTCGGGGAGGAGGCTGTCATAAACAGATAGCTAAGGGTTAATGTCTCTTTCACCTGAAGCACCTGACCAGAGGACCAATCAGGAAACTGGATTTTTTCAACTTTGGGTGGAGGGAATTGAGTGTCTGTGTCTTTGTCTTTTTTCTTTTGGCTGCCTGCCTGCTTTCTCTGAGCTTTGGAGAAGTAGTTCTATTTTCTAGTCTTCTGTTTCCAAGTGTAAGGACAAAGAGATCAGATAGTAAGTTATATGGTTTCTTTTCTTTGGTATTTGCATGAATATAAGTGCTGGAGTGTTTTGATTTGTATTCTTTTGGAATAAGGCTGTTTATTCAATATTCTTTTAAGCAATTGACCCTGTGTTGTATCATCTAATACAGAGAGAACATTTGTACTTATTTTTCTTTCTTTTTATATAAAGCTTTCTTTTAAGACCTGTTGGAGTTTTTCTTTACTTCAGGGAAATTGAGTCTGTACTCACCAGGGAATTGGTGGGAGGAAGGAATCGGGGAGATTTGTGTGTTGGATTGCTAGCCTGACTTTGCATTCCCTCTGGGGGAATAGGAAAGTACTTTTTGTTTCCAGGATTGGGAACAGAGAGGGAGATTCACTCTGTTTGAATTCACAGAGCTTGTGTCTGTGTATCTCTCCAGGAGCACCTGGAGGGGGGAAGGGAAAAAGGATTATTTCCCTTTGTTGTGAGACTCAAGGGATTTGGGTCTTGGGGTCCCCAGGGAAGGTTTTTCAGAGGGACCAGAGTGCCCCAAAACACTCTAATTTTTTGGGTGGTGGCAGCAGGTACCAGGTCCAAGCTGGTAACTAAGCTTGGAGGTTTTCATGCTAACCCCCATATTTTGGACGCTAAGGTCCAAATCTGGGACTAAGGTTATTACATGAGTGGCAGCTGGTGGGAGATAGACAGAACCCAGAAGCCAGTAGAAATATTATATTTTTCTTTTCTCTGCTAAGGGCTTTTTAGCAGAGAGAAACAGTTTGGTTTTAAAAGGGAACCAGAGAGAAATTTTTTTTCTGCTCTCTCTGGCAGTTTGTGGCTTGCATGTTAAGCAGAAGTCGTTAAGGACTATTAACAGTCTTTTGTCACACAATAGCACTCCCATTGAGAGTCGTACCAGCACTTATAGGCATGCAAATAAAGTGGTTTTTCTGGTTTCCCTTCATTGAACATTAGCTAGAGAGAGAAAAGGAAAATTAGCTAAAGGCACTGTTGCTAGGCAGACTTCAGGAGGCAACAGAGAACCTGCAGTTCAGAAGATAAACACCGGAGGGCACCCCAACACCAGAAAACAGGAATCATGACTTCTAAGGCAAAAATTGCGGCCGAAGAACAAATCAAAGAAGCTGAACACAGGCGACAGATGGAGATGAAAGAGAAGAACAAATCAAACAGGCAGCACACAAAAGAAAACTAGAAGAAGAGTTCGCCCACCGAAGGAAACAAGAAGAAGAAGAGTTGGCCCACCGCCGAGAAATGGAAAAGCAACAAAAAGAGAATGAAAAGAAGGAAAAACAGAGAAAACATGAACTGGAGTTGGCAAAAGCTGGGCTGCCTGTGCCAGCCAACCCTAACAACCCAGCGCCAAATATTGCTCCACAGCACAGGAAATTTCCCACCTACAAGGCAGGTGATGACACCGAGGCCTTCTTGGAAAATTTTGAAAGAGCCTGTCTTGGGTACAACATTCCCGAAGACCAGTACATGGTAGAATTGAGGTCACAGCTCAGTGGACCTTTAGCAGAGGTGGCAGCTGAAATGCCTAAGCACCAAATGAATGACTATAAACTTTTTCTAACCAAGGCCAGATACAGGATGGGGATAACCCCAGATCATGCCCGTCGGCGCTTCAGAACCCAAAAGTGGAAACCAGAGGTGTCATTTCCCAAACACGCCTACTACATTGCAAAAAACTATGAGGCCTGGCTAACAGGAAACAACATTCAAACCTTGGAAGAACTGAACCTCCTCATACAAATGGAGCAGTTCTTGGATGGTGTTCCTGAAGACATCACGCGGTACATACAAGATGGAAACCCCAAGAATATCGCTGAGGCGGGGGAGATTGGAGCCAAATGGATGGAACTGGCAGAAAGCAAGAAAGCTACTGTCAAGGGGAACGATTACCCCAGGGGGCACACAGACCATAAACCCTACAACCGAGGACAGCCAAAGACCCCACATACCACCCAAGTAAAGCCACATATACCCTACCCTTCAACCTCACCAGTCTCCAGTAACTCACCTCGGCCCAGTGACCCATCAGATGGAAGATGCTTTAAGTGTAATGAACTGGGACATATCAAGGCCAAGTGTCCCAAGAACACCATGCGAGTGCAATTCATTACACCACCATCACACCAAAGATCCCCAGGCCCGGATGCCTCTCAAATACCCTTGGAGCGAAGGGAAAATTTGAGAGAGGGCGGAAAGAAGGTTACTGCGTGGAGAGACACGGGGGCACAAGTGTCAGCTATCCACCAATCCTTCGTTGACCCCAAATTCATCAACCCAAAGGCCAAAGTTAAAATTTACCCCTTCATGTCACAAGCTGTAGACTTGCCTACAGCTCAACTGCCTGTCCAGTACAAAGGCTGGTCAGGAATGTGGACTTTTGCAGTCTATGACAATTATCCTATCCCCATGCTACTGGGGGAAGACTTGGCCAACCAGGTGAGGAGGGCCAAGAGAGTGGGAATGGTTACACGTAGCCAAACCAGGCAAGCTTCCAGACCCATTCCTGTTCCTGAACCGTCCACAGAGGCCCCGTCTGTGTTACCAGAGACCCAGACAGAGGTAGTGGATCCAGATTCCATGCCAACCACTGAAACAGCCACAGCATCTCCAGTCCCAGGCCCGGAACTGGAACAGCAACCAGCACCAGCAAGTGCAACCCCATCTTCAAACTCAACGCCAAAGGGCGCCAGCGAGCCAAAACTGGCAGAAGCAACAGACAGCCATACCCAAAAGGCTCAGCCAGAGCCTGAAATACCCTCAGGTGCACCAGCGGAGAGCGGTGCACCAGCAACGGAAACAACCCCATCACCTACATCGCTTCCAGAGGGACCAAGCCCAAGTCCACAGTCTGAGGAAGAACTGGTGACCCCAGCCTCAAGGGAACAGTTCCAGGCTGAGCAGGAAGCAGATGACAGCCTTCAGAAAGCGTGGGCGGCGGCACGGAGCACCCCACCGCCTCTCAGCTCTTCTAATCGATCCCGGTTTGTTATAGACCAAGGACTTTTATACAAGGAAATTCTTTCTGGTGGACACCGGGAAGAATGGCAGCCGCAAAAACAGTTGGTGGTTCCAACTAAGTACCGGGAGAAGCTCTTAAGCTTAGCCCATGATCATCCCAGTGGCCATGCTGGGGTAAACAGAACCAAAGACCGGTTGGGGAAGTCCTTCCACTGGGAGGGGATGGGCAAGGATGTTGCCAAGTATGTCCGGTCTTGTGAGGTATGCCAAAGAGTGGGAAAGCCTCAAGACCAGGTCAAGGCCCCTCTCCAGCCACTCCCCATAATTGAGGTCCCATTTCAGCGAGTAGCTGTGGATATTCTGGGCCCTTTCCCAAAAAAGACGACCAGAGGAAAGCAGTACGTACTGACTTTAGTGGACTTTGCTACCCGATGGCCGGAAGCAGTAGCTCTAGGCAACACCAGGGCTAACACTGTGTGCCTGGCCCTAACAGACATCTTTGCCAGGGTAGGTTGGCCCTCCGACATCCTTACAGATTCAGGATCTAATTTCCTGGCAGGGACCATGGAAAAACTGTGGGAAACTCATGGGGTGAATCACTTGGTTGCCACCCCGTACCACCATCAAACCAATGGCCTGGTGGAAAGGTTCAATGGAACTTTGGGGGCCATGATACGAAAATTCATCAACGAATTCTCCAATAATTGGGACCTAGTGTTGCAGCAGTTGCTGTTTGCCTACAGGGCTGTACCACATCCCAGTTTAGGGTTTTCACCATTTGAACTTGTGTATGGTCACGAGGTTAAGGGGCCATTACAGTTGGTGAAGCAGCAATGGGAGGGGTTTACGCCTTCTCCAGGAACTAACATTCTGGACTTTGTAAGCAACCTACAAAGCACCCTCCGACACTCTTTAGCCCTTGCTAAAGAGAACCTAAAGGATGCTCAAGAAGAGCAAAAGGCCTGGTATGACAGACATGCCAGAGATCGGTCCTTCAAGGTAGGAGACCAGGTTATGGTCTTGAAGGCGCAACAGGCCCATAAGATGGAAGCATCATGGGAAGGGCCCTTCACGGTCCAAGAGCGCCTGGGAGCTGTAAACTACCTCATAGCATTTCCCAATTCCTCACTAAAGCCTAAAGTGTACCATGTTAATTCTCTCAAGCCTTTCTATTCCAGAGACTTACAGGTTTGTCAGTTTACAGTCCAGGGAGATGAGGCTGAGTGGCCTGACGGTGTCTACTACGACGGGAAAAAAGACGGTGGCGTGGAAGAGGTCAACCTCTCAACCACCCTGGAACGTCTGCAGCGGCAACAAATCAAGGAGCTGTGCACTAGCTTCGCCCCACTGTTCTCAGCCACCCCAGGACGGACTGAACGGGCATACCACTCCATTGATACAGGTAATGCTCACCCAATCAGAACCCCACCCTACCGAGTGTCTCCTCATGCCCAAGCCGCTATAGAACGGGAGATCCAAAACATGCTACAGATGGGTATAATCCGCTCATCTACCAGTGCATGGGCATCTCCAGTGGTTCTGGTACCCAAACCAGATGGGGAAATACGCTTTTGCGTGGACTACCGTAAGCTAAATGCTGTAACTCGTCCGGACAACTATCCAATGCCACGTACCGATGAGCTATTGGAAAAGTTGGGACGTGCCCATTTCATCTCTACAATAGACTTAACCAAGGGGTACTGGCAAGTACCACTAGATGAACCTGCCAAGGAGAGGTCAGCATTCGTCACCCATGCGGGGGTGTATGAATTCAATGTCCTTCCTTTCGGCCTTCGAAATGCACCCGCCACCTTCCAGAGGCTGGTAGATGGTCTACTAGCTGGACTGGGAGAATTTGCAGTTGCCTACCTCGATGATGTGGCCATTTTTTCAGACTCCTGGCCCGAACACCTACTACACCTGGAAAAGGTCTTTGAGCGCATCAGGCAGGCCGGACTAACTGTTAAGGCCAAAAAGTGTCAAATGGGCCAAAACAGAGTGACTTACCTGGGGCACCAGGTGGGTCGAGGAACCATAAACCCCCTACAGGCCAAGGTGGATGCTATCCAAAAGTGGCCTGTCCCAAAGTCAAAGAAGCAGGTCCAATCCTTCTTAGGCTTGGCCGGATACTACAGGCGATTTGTACCACACTACAGCCAAATCGCTGCCCCACTGACCGACCTGACCAAAAAGACCCAGCCAAATGCAGTTAAGTGGACTGATGAGTGTCAAAAGGCCTTTACCCAACTTAAGGCAACGCTCATGTCTGACCCTGTGCTCAGGGCCCCGGACTTTGACAAGCCATTCCTAGTAACCACAGATGCATCTGAGCGTGGTATAGGAGCAGTGCTCATGCAGGAAGCAACAGATCACAACTTCCATCCTGTCGTGTTTCTCAGCAAGAAACTGTCTGAGAGGGAAAGTCACTGGTCAGTCAGTGAAAAGGAATGCTATGCCATTGTGTACGCCCTGGAAAAGCTACGCCCATATGTTTGGGGACGGCGGTTCCAACTACAAACTGACCATGCTGCACTAAAGTGGCTTCATACTGCCAAGGGGAACAACAAGAAACTTCTTCGTTGGAGTTTAGCTCTCCAAGATTTTGATTTTGAAATTCAACACATCACAGGAGCTTCTAATAAAGTTGCTGATGCACTCTCCCGTGAGAGTTTCCCAGAATTCAGTAGTTAAAAAGTGTTCTTAAAATGTAGAAGTCTGTTAGTTATATACTTAGGAGTATATGTAAAGGTGTATGTGTTGTATTAATCTGTTTATTTTCAAGTTCTAGAAGGAAATCGCCGCCAGTGAGCTTCCCCACTGTCTGCAATTTGGGGGGCGTGTCATAAACAGATAGCTAAGGGTTAATGTCTCTTTCACCTGAAGCACCTGACCAGAGGACCAATCAGGAAACTGGATTTTTTCAACTTTGGGTGGAGGGAATTGAGTGTCTGTGTCTTTGTCTTTTTTCTTTTGGCTGCCTGCCTGCTTTCTCTGAGCTTTGGAGAAGTAGTTCTATTTTCTAGTCTTCTGTTTCCAAGTGTAAGGACAAAGAGATCAGATAGTAAGTTATATGGTTTCTTTTCTTTGGTATTTGCATGAATATAAGTGCTGGAGTGTTTTGATTTGTATTCTTTTGGAATAAGGCTGTTTATTCAATATTCTTTTAAGCAATTGACCCTGTGTTGTATCATCTAATACAGAGAGAACATTTGTACTTATTTTTCTTTCTTTTTATATAAAGCTTTCTTTTAAGACCTGTTGGAGTTTTTCTTTACTTCAGGGAAATTGAGTCTGTACTCACCAGGGAATTGGTGGGAGGAAGGAATCGGGGAGATTTGTGTGTTGGATTGCTAGCCTGACTTTGCATTCCCTCTGGGGGAATAGGAAAGTACTTTTTGTTTCCAGGATTGGGAACAGAGAGGGAGATTCACTCTGTTTGAATTCACAGAGCTTGTGTCTGTGTATCTCTCCAGGAGCACCTGGAGGGGGGAAGGGAAAAAGGATTATTTCCCTTTGTTGTGAGACTCAAGGGATTTGGGTCTTGGGGTCCCCAGGGAAGGTTTTTCAGAGGGACCAGAGTGCCCCAAAACACTCTAATTTTTTGGGTGGTGGCAGCAGGTACCAGGTCCAAGCTGGTAACTAAGCTTGGAGGTTTTCATGCTAACCCCCATATTTTGGACGCTAAGGTCCAAATCTGGGACTAAGGTTATTACAGAGGCGGAGCAGGGGTGAGCTGAGGCAGGGAGTTCCCCTGCGTGACGCCCCCCATCACACTTACTTGCTGCAGGTGGCCCTCCCCGCACCCCCCTACACCAGGTCCCTCCGCCTAAATGCCGGCGGTGACCAGGGCAGCCGAAGATCCAGCCGCCGCGGTCGCTGTCGAAGAAAATGCCACCCCCCCAAATGCCAATGCCCTAGGCAACCGCCTAGGTTCCCTAAATGGTTGCACTGGCCCTGTGGCGGGAGGAAATGGTCAGGGCCTAAACTTTGGTTAAGCAGTCTGTATAGTATGGCCTGAAGGTAGAAGGGGGTGGGGGAAGTAGAAAAAGAAGGGTAAAGAGAAATCATAAAAGCAGAACTAACTGTAGAAACTATAGAAGCAGAACTAACTGTTTGTAACAGCTTATGATTAATGGCTGCCAGATGACAGAGCAAGAAACAGCAAAGGGCAAAAGTAAGGAAAAACAGGAAAGGCTTGCTTGGCTTTATTCCTTCTATGGATGTAAAATTTTAAGGAAGCATATGTAATTTTTGTGGTTTTTATCCTATATAAGCTCTCGCATTTTATCTGTCATTCGGCTGCCTTGGCTGACTCCCCCATGCATGCATGTTTGATTAATCAATAAAGGAGCCTCAAACTGTCTGATTAAAATCAATCGTGTGGTTGATTTTCCACAACAGTATCCACAAGTCCTTATATAAGAACATAAGAATGGCCATACTGGGTCAGACCAAAGGTCCATCCAGCCTAGTATCCTGTCTACCGACAGTGACCAATGCCAGGTGCCCAAGAGGGAGTGAACCAGCAGATGGAGGGACTTGACCATTCCCCTCTGTTCAACATTGATGAGGCCTCATTTGGAGTAATGTGTCCAATTTTGGGCCTCACACTACATGAAGGATGTGGAAAAATTGGAAGGAGTCCAGCGGAGGAGTGTGGAATAGGAAATAATTGTTCTGCTCTACTCAGCACTGGGGAGGCCTCAGCTAGAGTATTCTTTCCAGTTTTGAGTGCCACACTTTAAGAATGATGTGGACAAATTTGAGAGAGACCAGAGAAGAGCAACAGAAATGATACAGGGTTTAGAAAACCTGACCTAAGAGGAAAGTTAAAAAGGGGTTCAGTTTTGAGAAAAGAAGACTGAGGAGGACCTGATAACAGTCTTCAAATACATTTAAGAGATGTTGTAAAGACAATAGTGATCAATTGTTCTGCATGTCCACTGAATACAGGACAAGAAGTAATGGGCTTAATCTCCAGCAAGGTAGGTACACAGTAGATATTAGGAAAAAACTTTCTAATTTATAAGGATAGTTTAAGAACTGAAATAGGTTACCAAGAGAGGTTGAGGCAGCCCCATCACTGGAGCTGTTTAAGAACAGGTTGGACAAACGCCTATCAGGGATGGTTTTAGTATACTTGGTTCAGCCTCAATCCAGGGAGATTGACTGGGTGACCTCTTGAGGTCCCTCCCAGCCCTACATTTCTGATTCTAAAAGTGAACAATTTATCCCTTACCAATTTCATACTCATGTGCATCTATAGGCCTTACCATCTGAATTCTACTGTAACTTAATATGTATTAAGTAAATTGCAGACCATGGAAATTTATGATGATGAGTTGACTACATTTTACTTTTATTTTAAATGTCCAAACTTAATTTGATTTTTCACTGCAGTTTTGCTAATTAGGACCCCACTGAAGTCAATGGTAAAACTCCCATTTGTTTCAATTAGGCTAATATTTTACCAACATTTATTGCAGATGTTACCTGAAAATGCAGATACTACCAAACTGGGGGATTTTCAGATATTTGGGAGCTCAATCCTTTTCCAATCCTGGTTTGCCAACTCACTACTCCCTTTATTTAGATTACTCTTCAAAACTCTTTTTCACAGTACAAGCAAGACATGAGCCAGCATTTTAAAAAACACTTTTAATCTAAACATCAAGATGAGCCCATATACTTTGTCCTTCCCCATCTCCTCCCTATAGGATCTTAGACTAGATTGGTGGTATCATATCTGAAATTAGATTGTAAAATGTTCTGGGCAAGGCCACACCTTCTCTTTTTTCCTGTAATGGCCTTAGCACAATTATGGGTGGTGAAGAAATATTATGTATACAACATAGCTTTTGCTACTAGTGCCACTCCACTTTGCATTACACAAAAGACTCGAAATCCCTGGAACAATTCCATTGTCAAAGCCGAAGAGGATGAGAACTAGCCGGAGCTGCGGCCAGCAGGAGGTGCTTGGAGGCTCTGGCGAGGAATGCCAGCGGTGGAAGCTGGATTGCAGAGTTTAGGACAGCACTGGAGGCACGGAACTGCAGACAGCGCCAGGAGGGCAACATGGCATGAGAGCTGCGACGATAGGGGGAAAGGAGCCGGGCGGTAGCTGGAGAGGCAGGTGCGGCCAAGGACGGTTTGTTTGTAAGCCGGGAAAGCCCAACCGTGTGTGTTGTGCGGACAGAGCCAGAGCGAGGGAGGTCGGGAGAGGGGTTGGGATGGGGTCCCCGGGGCGGGGGGGCCTGCAGGCGAGCAGAAGCGAACCCTATGCGGCTAGGCCAGGAGGCGAGGGGCGGCGAGCGCAGCGGCCGGGAAAGGCCATGCCCTAGCTCGACGTCACTTTTCTCGCTGCAGCGACGGGGCGGCCTGAGGAGGAGCCCGGCAAAGCGGGCAGGGGGGTGCGGGCAGGCGCCCAATTCCGTTCCCGCCTCTGCCCCTTCCCCTCCCGGGGGTGGCCGGTGAGAGAAGCGGGGGCCACCCACCGCCACACCAGGGCTGCTTGGGGGGGTGGGCGGGCGGAGACACTCCACCCCGGGGCGGGGCTAGGGGAGGCCGATGTTCAGTCTGGCAGCCACTTCCTTCCGGCAGCGCTAGCGGGCGCGCTGCTCCGTGACAGGAGTGTCCTGCGACGGCCACCGTAGGATGCCCTGGTGGGAAGAGGGTCGTGACGCTTCGGCTCTCCCGCAAACCACGGCGCAGCCAGGGCCCCCTCCGGGCCCTGGTGCCCGCGAGACCCAGCAGGTGGCGCTGTCCCGGGAGCCGATGGCTGGTGCCTGTGACTCCCAGCATCCCCCGCGCCTCCCCTCCCAGGCAGGGCGGGGCTGAGGGAGAGAGTGCCACGTCTCTCGTGCGGCGCTTTGTGAGGAGCAGCGCCGCCTCCTCCGCCGGCCGGAGCCATGGGCGCCTCGCAGAGCGTGGACATCCCCGGCGGAGGCACCGAGGGCTACCACGTCCTGCGGGTACGCGCCGGGCCCGGGGCAGGGCCGGGCCCGCCTCGCCAAGGGGCCTAACTGCGGCCGCGCCGCTCGGGCCGGCGGGCTCCGGGCAGGGCGTCCGGGCGAGCGTCTCTCACGCGCGGGCCTGGCTTCGCTGGCCCCTTGGGCGGGAGGAGGTGGCCGGAGCGGCAGGGGGCTGGCGGCCCCCCGTGCCCGGTTTTCTCGGGCGGCCCTGGCTCTGTGAATTGTTGCCTCGGGTCTCCTCCGCCAGCCTCCGGGCCCAGGTGTGTGGAGCCGCCGGACTGGCCAGCTTGCCAGGGGCGGGCAGAGAGGAAGTTGCTGCGCGGTCGCTACAGGAGCGATCTGCCTCCCAGACCTTCACGGGGGGTCTCCTGAGGTCCGAGCCGCACGTTGCAGCTTGAGTTTAAAACACTGCCTGTGACTGCGACACGATTTCGCAAAAACTGCGTTGTTTGTTTAAAAGTGGAGATGACTCTGCCCCCAGCTTAGGGTTTGTTGTGGCTTGTCCATGTCCAGCGTCAGCAATACCTTTTCTGATATTACAGAAATTCAAAAAGCCATCTGCGGTGACACGCAGCACCCAGTCTTTCATTCTTTGAGAACTCAGCATCCTTTCTATTACTGCAAAAGAAATGGAAGACTAAAACGGTAGTTATATAAGAAAACGATGTAACTTCATACATTCTGATGTCTTGATACTGTATCTACGTTACATCTGTAGAAGCTATTGTCAGGATAACTAATCACTTGCCCCTCAGTTTGTTCTTCATTGTGTAAGCAATGTATGATGTTATGCTCCCTTTTGGGTTGTGTTCAGAGAGAACAGGAAAAAAATGTTTTTACTGCGTTAAAATCTTAAACTGTTGTTTTAACATGTTATCTGGTTGCACTGAACCCTAGGTTCCCCCAAGCTTTAATTCAGCTAGTTTAGCATGTTCTAAAGTACAGTTTATTTGTCTTGACTAGAGTTTTAGAACATGTTCATTAGGTCAAGATTGCTGTCTAACATCTTGCCTCTAAGACCTATTTGCATTTTTGACTATTGATAATGTTAGAAACCTTACTGTGGATGTGCTGGCATTTTTAATACTGTCACAAAGCCCTATTCAGGCCAGGTCTAATGAACACAATGTTTAAAAACACCAGCAGATTGGTGTCCAAGAGCTCCCAAAGTTGTAAACACCAATGGAGCTGAAGCAGAATTAGCAAAGGCGGAAAACTTTTTTAAAAAGGCCCTGTTTTCATAAGGGAAGAAAACTGCCTATTTTAAACACTCACCCCCAGAACATTGTATCATTTTTCATCAAGTTCCATATTTTAATTATCACATTTTAGTCGGTGGAGACATATTCTGATATTTATACAGCTTGGAATCTTGGTATATTACTAATTGTTGTTCCCTTAATTCTAGCCTTTTTATAATTTTCTTTTCTTCACAATTTAAGGCTATTCCTTTCTTTAGGCGAGAACAACAGTCTTTATTCTCTGTAAAGTAATAAGTAAACTAAACGGAGACAACACGAGAGCATAATATAGTTTGGACAACACATAGTAATTGAGGTGCCAAAGCAAAGAGACACGATTCACTTACGTATATCTTCAAGGTACCATTGTAAATTGGGGATAGGAATTAATCTCAGAAGATGGGAGGACGAGGAGGGAAAATTTATAACATAATGCACAACTGCCTGGCTTTTGTAGGTGACAAATCTGAGTAACTGTCACAGATTGAAGTGTCACTAGAGGAGGTTTTGGAATTAATTGATAAACTCAACATTAACAAGTCACCGGGACCAGATGGCATTCACCCAAGAGTTCTGAAAGAACTCAGATGTGAAGTTGCGGAACTATTAACTAAGATTTGTAACCTGTCCTTTAAATCGTCTTCGGTACCCAGTGACTGGAAGTTAGCTAATGTAACACCAGTATTTAAAAAGGGGCTCTAGAGGTGATCCCGGGAATTACAGACTGGTAAATCTAACATCGGGACCGGGCAAATTAGTCGAAACAATAGTTAAGAATAAAATTGTCAGACACACAGAAAAACATAAACTGTTGAGCAATAGTCAACATGGTTTCTGTAAAGGGAAATCGTGTCTTACTAATCTATTAGAGTTCTCTGAAAGGGTCAACAAACATGTGGACAAGGGGGATCCAGTGGACATAGTGTACTTAGATTTCCAGGAAGCCTTTGACAAGGCTCCTCACCAAAGGCTCTTACATAAATTAAGCTGTCATGGGATAAAAGGGAAGGTCCTTTCATGGATTGAGAACTGGTTAAAAGACAGGGAACAAAGGGTAAGAATTAATGGTAAATTCTCAGAATGGAGAGGGGTAACTAGTGGTGTTCCCCAAGGGTCAGTCCTAGGACCAATCCTATTCAATTTATTCATAAATGATCTGGAGAAAGGGGTAAACAGTGAGGTGGCAAAGTTTGCAGATGATACTAAACTACTCAAGATAGTTAAGACCAAAGCAGATTGTGAAGAACTTCAAAAAGATTTCAAAACTAAGTGATTGGGCAACAAAATGGCAAATGAAATTTAATGTGGATAAATGTAAAGTAATGCACATTGGAAAAAATAACTCCAATTATACATACAATATGATGGGAGCTAATTTAGCTACAATGAGTCAGGAAAAAGATCTTGGCGTCATCGTGGATAGTTCTCTGAAGATGTCCACGCAGTGTGCAGAGGTGGTCAAAAAAGCAAACAAGATGTTAGGAATCATTAAAAAGGGGATAGAGAATAAGACTGAGACTATATTATTGCCCTTATATAAATCCATGGTACGCCTACATCTCAAATACTGTGTACAGATGTGGTCTCCTCACCTCAAAAAAGATATTCTAGCACTAAAAAAGGTTCAGAAAAGGGCAACTAAAATGATTAGGGGTTTGGAGAGGGTCCCATATGAGGAAAGATTAAAGAGGCTAGGCCTCTTCAGCTTGGAAAAGAGGAGACTAAGGGGGGATATGATAGAGGTATATAAAATCATGAGTGATGTGGAGAAAGTGGATAAGGAAAAATTATTTACTTATTCCCATAATACAAGAACTAGGGGTCACCAAATGAAATTAATAGGTAGCAGATTTAAAACAAATAAAAGGAAGTTCTTCTTCACACAACGCACAGTCAGCTTGTGGAACTCCTTAACTGAGGAGGTTGTGAAGGCTGGGACTATAACAGTGTTTAAAAGGGAACTGGATAAATTCATGGTGGCTAAGTCCATAAATGGCTATTAGTCAGGGTGGGTAAAGAATGGTGTCCCTAGCCTCTGTTCATCAGAGGATGGAGATGGATGGCAGGAGAGAGATCACTTGATCATTGCCTGTTAGCTTCACTCCCTCTGGGGCACCTGGTATTGGCCGCTGTCAGCAGACAGATACTGGGCTAGATGGACCTTTGGTCTGACTCAGTATGGCCGTTCTTATGTTCAAAACATGCCAAATATTAAAACAGAATGTTTCCAGTTTCCTGTTCCCTTTTAGGCTAGCTTTTTGCTCCAGTGAGGTTCGTTAGTTGCTGTGACATCAACAACGTATTGCAAGCTGAATTGTCAAGTAGAGAAGTGCAAACTAGTCACCACAAGGCTGGATATGCGATGACCACAGGAGGGTGGGGGGGCTGAATATGCTTATTTCTTCTCATAGCCTGGTTGGCATGGGGACAGATGTTCCGTACTTACCCTTAAAGTTGACATTTTTATTATGTCTGTTTGTAGGTACTTGCAAGGATGGTAGTGTTAAAAAGCTTAAGGATGGGTGGTCTTACTCTGACTTCACTTGTCTTTTGCTTCCATAGTATTGTGCTTGTCTTAATGTTCAAATAATTATGCACAGTTCTAAAGATTAATACACTGAATTTCTGATAAAGGGGCAAATTTGTGACTTTCTTGCATAATTCAGATCACTCTGTTTTGATTAGCTGCTGTTGTTTAGATTATTCTCGTATGGGTTTATCAGATACTTACTTGGAAATTGACTATATGATTTTTAAAACTTAATTGATTTGTTAGTAAAATGATTTATATAGGCAGATTAAGGAAAGTGCAGAGAGGAAAATGGTGAGAAAGCAGTACAGTAATTACTTTTATACAATCTGTATCTTCCAGGCAGGGAAGGAAACTCTGGATAGCTATAGTTGCAGTTTCTTAGTATCCCTTCATATTTCTCTCCTCTTTTTTTCCCAAAATCCTTTGTTTATATTCATCAGTGTGGTCAAATACAGACTTCCACTTGACCATTGACACTGTAGAGGGTATACCAGAAACGTGGGGTAGTTCTGAAGATGGCTTTTGAACCTGGTACGTTGGGCAGCACCTGTATCTGTTTGCTGGAGGACTTGTGCTGTGAACATTGATACAATAAGTAGCTGCTATGCACAGGGTATGAGAAGTTTATCAGGCAAATGCTAGCTAGTGATAGATAAGAAAGCAAACGTGGCCTTTCACTACTAGGATTTTTAGGAGAGCTTACTTTAGAACCCTATCATGGGCGGTAGCAACAGGAGCATCACTTTTGTTCACATGGTATGCTTGCTTTTGGTACCATCTCTTATTAGAATTCCACTCTCCATAGATGGGAGAAATTCAGAGATATTGAAGGTTACTGGTAATTACTGTATGAGAGACTCATAGAATTCCTGACTGATATAAAGGGGACTTCCTTGTATTCATTGTACTTATGGAGTATACACCCTTAAAATAAATCAGAAGGGATTGGAATATCATCCATTGATATCTTTAACTATATATATGGCCTGCAGCCATACCACATTTAGCTATGATCTCATGTAACTTTCCCATATTGCTAACTGACTAGGTCTAAACCTGCTTAGCTCAGAAGCATCCAAGGTAAACTTGAGCTACAGGCTGGTGATTTTGTACTGAGCCAGTGCCCCGGTAAAAAGGAGGTGTTTCTAGAAGTATATGTTGAATACTGTGCTGAGCGAGACTTCACTTGTCTTTTGCTTCCATAGTATTGTGCTTGTGCTTGCAGAAGAATTGTGAATCTTCTTTTCTCATGAAAATCCCCTGGAAAACCCTGGAGCGCTGGCCAAATCTCAATATGAGTAATTGTGTTCTGTGTACCTAATATTTTCCATGCAGGATTCAATTGGGTGTATGCTTCATTTCTCCTACTGAAACAATTTAGTATTTCAGTATAGAAAGGCTGCTGTGTTTCATGCCAGAGGTGGTTGGAATTTGAGAGGAGGAAAACTGGTATGTTCAATATGGAATCATTCTTTAAAAAAAAAGACATGCTTTAGGATCAGCCTAAGTGAAGGGTACAGTATAACTATCAGGCACAATTTACTACTGTACATCTCTAAAACTGCAACATCAGTATTAGTTCATAGTTTAATTTACCCTCTGATTAAAGAACATGAACAAATTTTTGACTGTTTGTCATCCATGTGGTATAATCCACTTTATTGGAGTTGCACTCTTGTTTAAATGTGACAGGTTTTGTTTCTAGTCAGGTTGGCACTTCTTCATTTTAATTCCATTTTGGTATAGTATCTTCAAACAACAAAATTGAAATAAATTTTGTTTAACATTTGTATATAATGTTATCTGTAGAGGCATGTCTGAAATTCAGGATAATGAGGTTTGGCATAAATGTAGATGTCTCATCACTGTGTAAATTCAGTTTATCATGTCTGCCTGAGCCTATTTTTGTATTTCTCACATTTTTATTCTCCTTTGGTGTCTTCTTCTGAAGACACCATAATATACTTTCTTTGCTACTGTGGTCAAACTTGTATTAAAAAAACAAAACAACCTCTTTAAATAGCACATGACCTCAGGATCAAATGAAACCTCTGTCCTTGTTTCTGTGTAGTTGGAAGTTTAGGTTAATGCTGTGTAGGAAAAATCAAATGGAAGCTTTTCACAACAGTAATGGAATGATTTAGTTACAGACATGTAATATACAGTGACAAGAAATATTGAAGAGCTTTTTCTGTTAGAAATATTTTTTCTAAAATGAATGTTTAAAGGCCCATATCCTGCAATGAGCTTTGTGCAGGCATAACCCTATTGACTTCATTGGGTCTGCCTGCATGTGCCAGCTTGCAGAGACCTAAAATGTTAAGTGTTTTTTGTTAACTTATCTTCCCTGAGCTCAATTTTTTTTTTTAAAAAAATAAAAGAGTAGGGCAAAGTATGAAAAGCTGAACTGTAGGTGTCTTCTGTTATGGATTCAGTTCAGATAGGGCCATAGGGAGGGAATACTGCCTTGTGAAACTATATCGGGCTACTGGACTGTAGACGGCTTTGTCTCAATTAGATGTTGACAAATTGGAGCAACTTCAGAAAAGAGAAACAAAAAGTGATTGATAGTGTTGGTGAGAATGATGGAATTAATTTATGAAGGAGGTTCAAAAGAAAGTAAATGTAGTTTGGGTGAATAACTAAAGAGGAAGAAAAGTTAGAAGGATGTTAAAAAAACCAAACAAACCAATGGATTGTTTAGAATGGCCCTAAGGGTTGACTAGAAGTCATGGGAGGAAAGTAATCAAAAATAATATTAAGATTAGTATCCAGGAAAACTGGCTTATGGTGAGACCTTAGACTATGAAATAATCTCCCAAGAAAACTGGTAGAAGCACCATTATTCAGGCCATTTCAAACTAGACTGGCAAAGTGTTGGGAGTATGCATCCTTGGAAGAGGGGTGGCTGGATGATCTAAAATGCCTTTTGTATTTCATTATGGTGGTTCCTGCTGATTCTGCTATATTTAATGTAGTATTTTCATTATAAGCCTTATTATTTCTACACCTGGAAAAAGAAATATAGGCATTTGAATATATTGAATACTCAAGCACAAGAGTGGGGAAATGATCTGTTCATATGCATGTGAAGTGGGAAACATTGCCGGGGATTGTCTTTCTAGGGCTGTCCAGGAATATAAATTTAAAACTAAAAATTATACTGTAACTTTTTTCTTTTTGTGGTGAGGAGGAGAGAATCCTCAAATGTGATAAATTTGTTACATAATTTAAAGTATATCGTATATACTCGTTCATTAGCCCATTCATTTATAAGCTGACCCCCCCCCCCCCAATGGGTAAGTAAAAATAGCAAAAACTATATGACCCTTTCATAAGCCGACCCTATATTTCAGAGATTGGAAAACTTTGGCTCCCGGCTTGTCAGGGTAAGCCACTGGTGGGTTGGGACGTTTGTTTACTTGGAGCATCTGCAGGCATGGAGCCCCTCAGCTTCCTGTGGCCATAGAGATGCTCCAGGTAAACAAAACTACAATGTATTAGATCAGGGATCAGCAACCTTTGGCTTGTGGCCTGCCAGAGTCAGTTTGTTTACCTGTCGCGTTCACAGGTTCAGCTGATCACGGCTCCCACTGGCCGCGGTTTGCTGCTCCAGGCCAATGGGGGCGGCAGGAAGAAGTGCAGGCTGAGGGATGTGCTGGCCGCCATTTCCAGCCACCCCCATTGGCCTGGAGCGACGAACTGCAGCCAGTGGGAGCTGCGATCAGCTGAACCTGTGGATGCGGCAGGTAAACAAACCGACCCCGCCACGTGGCGGGCCATATGCCAAAGGTTGTCGATCCCTGTATTAGATAATCAATTCAATGATTCCATAGAGTTTAAATTCATCACATTTTGGTGTAGACCTGTTTATAAGCTGACCCTCGTTCTTTGATGAGTCATTTTTTTACCAAAAATATTCGGCTTATGAACGAGTATATACTGTAGTTAACTTTAGGTTAAATTTCCTTGTGTTACCATTAAATTAAGTAATCTTTTCCCAAGTATGCTTTATGAACCAACCTTTTGTTGGAAAAATTCTCTTCTCTGGTATGCCCTCTAGGAATGGAAACTTCCTCACATTTGCCGTTAGCTTTGTATTTGCTGATTGTATAACATGCCCTTAGATTTATTAATTTATTAACCCCATTCACATTGACAATATTCAACCTTATTTACCTCTATAACCTCTCCCCAGTAATGTTTGTCTTGTTATTGGAGTGCCTACTGTGTCTTTTCCCTGGAAACAGTGTCAGGCTTCTAATTTCTTTCGTGCACTTAGCTAATTAAGTCAACAATCTTTTCTGTTTTGATTGATTATGCGTTCATTTCTACACTTTCAAGATGAAATGGAGAGTAAATGTCTGAAAATAATGTATTCTTTCCATTTTATTACAGTTGCTCTGTATCCTTGCACGAGTAATCAATTTGGATATGTGGTTGTATTGATTCAACCAGTTTCTTTGTAGCAAATAAAGATATTTAAGTTGGCCTCAAGTGATTTACAGGTTACTATATTAGAGTACTTTTTCCCCTGCCATGGTACAAACAGAATCAGAATAGTCCCATGAGTTAGGAAGAGCTTTCTATTTTTTATTTATTTATTTATTTTTTACTTCAATGCTTCTTTGTTTTCTTATAGCAAAGCAGCAAATAGATGGTTATAGAAAGTCACTTTTTAACAGGCCAGTGTATACGAACTGTACTTTGAATGAAATTCATTGCTGAGTATGGAGATTTATTTTCTTAAAATCTCTAGATCAATTCACTTATGAAGCTTTTTCTCGTGAAAATTAGGTGTTTCATAAAGGAATTCAATAAAAATGTGTACCATCTAAGTAAAAAATGTGTGCTGTGCAGTAAAAAAAGGTGGCAGAGATAAAATTTACTCTATCAGCTCTGACAAATTGCTTTTAATACAAGCAATACATAATAGTTTTATTACAGCCTACATAGCTACAAAATTTTTTGCTTTACTTTCAGTGTCTTGCAGGTGATAAACTGGATACTACTTTAACAAGTTTCCCTGTAAAAGTCAATTCAAACTTTCTGCTACTGAATGTGACTTAAAGTCCATGGATTTGAACTAAAATGTTCAAACTTGGGTACATGAAGTTAGGCTCCCACTCCGAAGTTAGGAACCTATATAAATTGCTTGACTTTCAAGGGTGCTGAGTGCCTACAGTTCCCATTGATGAGAGTGATAGCTGTAAGGACTTTACACCTTTGAAAATCAGACTGGTTTAGGTGTAGCTATATGGATTTAGAAGTCTAACATTAAAAATCCAGAACTGCAAATCTTGACCATTCTGTCATACATACCCTTATAATCAAAAGTTCATCACCATCACAGAGAGGCTTCTGCGTAGTGTGGAGAAATGAGCTCAGCAACTTGAGTAAACTTGTCTAAGGCCTTATCCTGGCTGCTGGAAATAGGTGTGCTTTTTATGTTAGGGTGGCTAACACGTATGAGCTATCTCAATGTAAAAACAAAATGAAAACAAAGCACTTTAGTTTTACTATGAAGTCAGTTTGAATTTAACCCCTGATGTGGGTATAATTCTGACTCCACCTAGTTTAATGTGTGGAAAAACTGAAGTTCCTTGGCTTCACTATGGTTTTTACTTCGGGATAGCTCATGCATCTTGGTTACCCCAAGGTAAAGAACAGGCATTTTCTAGCTAGTGAAGATAAGGCCTAAGCCTGCAATGAAATGAGTAGTGATGATTGTCTGGAGCGGGGGTCTCAAACTCAGTTTACCTTAGAGCCAGTGCCAGTCCTCAAATCCTCCCATTGGGCCAATGTCACTCATGCTATTCAAAACCCAACCCCCCAAAAAACTCCACCCTCCACCTGCCTAAGGTTCTGGGATGGAGTTTGAGTGGTGGAGGAGGTCGGGGTAGTGGATTGGGGTGCAGGCTCTGGGAGGGAGTTTGGATGCAGAAGGGGTGAGAGGTTGGGCTCTGGGAGGGAATTTGGGTGGGGGAGGGGTGTGTGGGAAAGGGAAGGGTGCAGGCTCTGGGACGGAGTATGGGGGTGGGAGGGGGGGTGTGGGGAGGGGGTGAGGGTGCAGTATCTGGGAGAGGGTCAGGGGTTCAGCACTTACCTGGGACTTCAAGGCAGGGCGGGCCGGGGGCCTCCACATGCTTTTGCCTCCAGGCACAGCTCCCAGTGTCCCATTGGCTGCAGGGGCACTCATGGCACGGCACAGAGGCACAGCCCCACCCCATCTCTGGGCTGCAGGGAGGGGCTGGCAGCCACTGGAGCGAGCAGGCAGACATTGCTCAGCTCCGCTGCACTGCCGTGGCCCCTGAGTGGGGTGTGCCCGGGGGGCGGAAGGTGGGGCCAAGGGAGAGACCCAGCCCCAAAACTGCTGAAGCCCCGTGGGCCACATTGGGGAGGTTCGCGGGCAAGGAGTTTGAGACCCCTGGTCTGGAGTGAGGAAGCATATTGGCATTCTGAGGTGGGCCCCGAGTACAATACGTTTAAGTGCAGTTCTGCACAGGAGAGGTGGGGAAAGCAGAGGCAATCTGAGACCAGCGATAGACACACAAATGCTTCCAGTGGTTCCCATGTACATATCTCCCACAGCCAGTTGTTCGGTGCCTCCTGACAGGTTGGCTATGTTTGTTTTTACCAGCCTGTTGGCTTGCTTATTTCACTATTGAATCATGACTTACAGAGCTCCATGCTCAGCACCCTACTGGTTCGTTGAGTGCTTCCATCTCAACAACAAACCACATTTCTGTGGGCCTGAGGCAGCTGTTACTAAAGGAATGGTCTGCCAATTTCCTGTAGTGTGACAGTCTTCTTAATGCACTTTTAAAAAAGAAAAAAGTTTCTGATTCCTTTATTTAATAACCTGTTGGCTATTATAAAGATTTCTATTCATAATCTTTATAATAAACAAAATTCTCTCACTACACACATACTTCAATAGGTCTACATAGTGTACATTATACAGGCATACTGTAAGTTCATAAGTTAAAATGTGTGCTTTAGACAAGCCACTAGCTGCTATATTGTGCAATTCAGATAATGGTGAAACCTGATGATTGCAACTGAAAACAAATTATTAGCTGGTTTTTGATTAAGCTTGTTGAGATGCTGCTTTGATGTTCAGTGATTTTTCTAGTCAAGGTTGTGTGAAGAATAACCACTTTTTGGCAGAGCATTGTGAGGTCTAACACTCTATCCAATGGCATTTTGGTTTGAACTTTTGATGGCCACATCTGATCAATTCAAAAAATTAAGGGAGTGTACTAGGGCTAAGTGGCCAGAACCCTATTGATTTTGGTGGAAATCAGGAAAACTGAAAGGGGATGGTGAGGATACAGTCTCTGGCATCTGGTTAGTAATGGCAGTCGTTTCAAATACCTCTGTAATTGTCTGTAGGTCAAAGAACTGGCTGCTGATAGCCCTTACCACGTTCCTGCATAATTACCCCCACCACAGTCACCCCCAGTATCATCTCTCCTGATCCTCACAATAGCTTTAAAAATGTTGACATCCTGAAAGAGAGGACAAAATATGAGACTGGAGGAAGTGGAGAATGGGAGTGCACCCAAAGCCCCTGGCATGTGGGGAGAATGGGGGGCTTTGGGCCTGGGGGCACACACACAGCCCTTTGCATGGGGGGAAGGAGAACTGGGGGGCACTCAGAATCCCTGGTTGTTGGGAGAATGGGAGACGACCCTGGTGTGGAGGAGGAGGGAATGGTAGCCATGGGGGAATGAGGGACTACACAACTCCTAGCAGGGGGAGATTGGGGTTCCCTGGTATGGAGGGCAGTGAAGGGTATGCAGAGCTATTGGCATGGGGAAAGGAGAAATGGGAGACCCAGAACTACTGGTGGGGGGGAGAATGGGAGGCCCATCACAGGGAGCTTGTGGGTGAGAACAGAGGAATGCAGGGAGCTCCTGGTGTGTGCAATGTGCTTGGCCTGCAAAAGGAACAGTGTGTGTGTGTGTGTGAGACCCTCTAGTACTTTCTGGTTTCTTACAACTTAATATGTCAGTGGAGGGGGCCAGGTCTTGGCATTTCACTGTAGTTTCATCTGTGGTGCTAACTAGGGTGGAATGATTTTTTTTAAATCACTAATTCTGATCATGATTTAAATCAGTGAGAAGGGAACCATGATTTAAATAATTGTTTTAAATCTTGTTTTGCATTTGTACTTTTTAGTTACTTCCCTAAAGTGAGACTCATAGGTTATATTATAAACTGTTAAAACTAGGGCTGTCAAGCAATTAAAAACTTAATTGCAATTAATCGTGCAATTAATAGAATACCATTTACTTAAATATTTTTATATGTTTTCTACATTTTCAAATATTGATTTCAGTTAGAATACAGAATACAAAGTGTACAGTGTGCACTTTAGTTTTATTACAAATACTTGCACTGTAAAAAAGAATAGTATTTTTCTATTCACTTAATACAGGTACTGCGGTGCAATCTCTTTATCACGAACATTGAATTTACAAACGTAGTTATATAGAAAAAATGACTGCACTCAGAAATAAAACAATGTAAAACTTTAGAGCCTACAAGTTCACTCAGTCCTACTTCTTGTTCAGCCAGTTGCTCAGACAAACAAGTTTGTTTACATATGAAGGAGATAATGCTGCCCACTTCTTGTTTACAATGTCACCTGAGAGGGAGAATAGGTATTTGCATGGCACTTTTGTAGCCAGCATTGCAAGATATTTACTTGCCAGATGCGCTAAAGATGTCCCTTCGTGCTTCACCTATCGTTCCAGAGGACATACTTCCATGCTGATGATGGGTTCTGCTCAATAACTATCCAAAGCAGTGCAGACTGACCCACGTTCATTTTCATCATATGAGACAGATGCCACCAAAGTTAATTTACTTTTTGGGTGGTTCGGGTTCTGTAGTTTCCACATCAGACTGTTGCTCTTTTAAGACTTCTGAAAACATGCTCTACACCTCATCCCCCTCAGATTTTGGAAGGCACTTCAGATTCTTAAACCTTGGGTCAGTGCTGTAGCTACTTTTAGAAATCTCACATGGGTACTGTCTTTGTGTTTTGTCAAATCTGCAGTGAAAGTGTTCTTAAAAAGAACATATGCTGGGTCGTCATCCAAGACTGCTGTAACATGAAATATATGGCAGAATGCAGGTAAAACAAAGCAGTAGACATACAGTTCTCCCCCAAGGAATTCAGTCACAAATGTAATTAACACATTTTTTTAAGGAGCATCATCAGCATGGGAAGCATGTCCTCTGGAATGGTGGCCAACTATGAAGGGGCATACGAATGTTTGGCATACCTGGTGCATAAATATCTAGCAATGCCGTGGTGTCATGCGAACACCTGTTCTCATTTTCAGGTGACGTAAATAAGAAGTGGGCAGCATTGTCTCCTGTAAATGTAAACAAGCTTGTTTGTGTTAGTGATTGGCTGAACAAGTAGAAGAACTGAGTGGACTTGTGGGCTCTGAAGTTTTACTTTTTGTTTTTGAGTGCAGTTATGTAACACAAAATCTACATGTGTAAATTGCACTTTTATGATAGAGATGACCCTACAGTATTTGTATGAGGTGAATTGAAAAACAAAGGAAAATATTTATCACCTTTACAATGCAAATATTTGTAATAAAAAATATGAAGTGAGCACTATACACTTTGTATTCTGTGTTGTAAATTGAAATCAAATATTTGAAAATGTAGAAAATCATCCAAAATAGTTAATAAATTTCTATTAGTATTCTATAGTATTTAATAATGCGAATAATCGTGATTAATTTTTTGAGTTAATCGCGTGAGTTAACTGCGATTAATTGACAGCCCTAATTAAAGCATGTTTATTTGCAACCAAATATAGCCTTTACACTAAATTTGATCCTAATTTCTTAGCCGGGGGATACACCTCTATTAAGCAATTATATAGCTTAACATACATTTATTCAGAGTCTTAATTTTAAAATTGTATTGTGTTAGGAAACAGTGAGTGATGCATTTCTTATTTTTTTACTCATTTGTGTCAAGCTGCATTGGAGAGGAAATTGGATTTCAATTAAAAATAAAGAAAAATAGCTTTTAAAAATTTTTATTAGTTAAATAAAACTACCTTAAATGTAATGGATACATGCGAAAAAAGTAAGCTTATCAAAACAGATTTTGCAGTTAAAAGTAAGGGAGTATTAAGTGTAGGTAGCGAATTGACATACTCACTCACCAATTACAAAAAGCTATTTCACGTTCTAGTTTTGTGTCTGCATAATCTGTAAAAATGCATGAATGCATTAGGGTGGAAATGAAGGGGTAAAGTGACGGTGTTAGTGTCACAGATGGGGAAGCCTCAGATTTTTCCATAGTAGAACATTTTACTCTAGGTAGCCCATGTTAGGAAAACCACATTTCTCTAGGCAAAGCAAATTTGCAATTATCAGACTGACATAGGACTAACCACCAGTATGGCACCAATTCTGTTAGGACTGCAGAAAACACACAGTAAGAAACCCTATTCTGAGAAAATGTGAAACTGTTTCAAACCTCTCAAAGATGAATGTAAAGTATAAACAATAAAACCATTGGGTGAAATGAATCATGTTCAAGGGAACAGTTGGAGGATAATTTAGCATCTTCATTAAAGGTATTTGCAGTGGTGTTGTAGCCATGTTGGTCCTGGGATATGAGAGAGACAGGGTAGGTGAGGTAATGTCTTTATTGGACCAGCATCTGTTGGTGGAAGGTACAAGCTTTCAAGTTACACAGAGCTCTTCTTCGGGTCTGAAGTTACGGTAGTCTAGATTGGCACTGCATGATTCAGTGTAAATACAAAGATACTTGTCACAGTTTCTGATTAAAGTTACTCTATTTTGTATTAAGATTAGATTTCAAGCTCCTGGGTGCAGTCAGTAACAGTGGTTCTCAACCAGGGGTTAGGGGGCGCAAGCAGTTTTCAGGGCGGCCTCCAAGCAGGACCAGTGTTAGACTCACTGGAGCCCAGGGTAGAAAGCCAAAGCCCCACTACCTGGGGCTGAAGCTGAAGCCTGAGCAATGTAGCTTTGCAGGGGCCCCAGGCAGTTGCCCTGCTTGCTACCTCCTAACGCCGGCCCTGGCTTTTATATTCAGAAAACCAGTTATTGTGGCACAGATGGGCTGTGGAGTTTTACAGCATGTTGGGGTGGGGGACAGCACTCAGAAAGAAAGAGGTTGAGAACCCCTGATCTATAAGATACACCTCTACCCCGATATAATGTGACCTGATATAACGCAGGTTATCATACAACGCAATAAAGCTCTGACACGCTGCTCTGAGCAGCGTGTTAAGGGTGCCAGGCCAGGGCTGAGGGTTTGGATAAGGGGCACGGGGTCTCGAGGACGGTCAGGGGCTCCCTCCCCCCAGCCGCCCGCCAGGGTCTGGGAGGCAGGAGCTGAGGGGGGGCGGGGGGAAGCAGAGGGCTTCTGCCAGCTCCCATCTTTTTCCATCCAGGTCTCCCAGCCAACCCATTGCTGGGACCTTACCATCTCTCCCCCCCAAACATGGGTTAAGATGGGCTGTAAGAAAGTGGGGGTTGGCTCCCTGCTATACCACTCATAGGGGCCACAAATCTCTCCCTCCCCCTTCCCCGTTCAGCTCCTTTAACCAATGTCCCTTTTTAAGTCCTTTACCAAGCCATTTATCTGGTCGCTATATCCTTTCCCCATGGAGTACCTGCATTGGACATCTGCCCCACACTTACATCATGAGTTGCAACATCCTAACCTAACCTAACTCCCTTCCCTAGTCCCATAACAAAGCCTTCCTTTGCTGGGAGGGCCCCCCACCCCACCCCATTGCCAGTCCCCTAGAAAGCTGTGGCTAGTGCAGTGCCCACAAGCAGTCCTGACCAAACTTGATGTTTTGCTCCTCTGAGGGAGGAAGGATGTGCTGCTCCACCTGGTCTGGAGAAAAGAGGCTTGTCCCACTGGACTTGCCTTTTGTCAACTCCCCAACAGTTCTGGTCCTTGGGGGTGAGTCAGCATCAGCATGCTGACCCCACTCCTGCTTTTGCAGCACGTTCTGAGCCTCTTGCCCCATCCCTGCCCTGCCTATAAAACACTATTCCCTCTCCCTTGGCAAGCTGGATGTCATCCCCTCTCCTCCTGCTTAAAGGTGTACTGCGGTCATTCTAACACGGCAGTTCTCAAACTTCATTGCACCATGACCCCCTTCTGACAACAAAAATTACTACACAACCCCAGGAGGGGGGACTGAAGTCTGAGCTCACTCAAGCCCCACACACCAGCTGGGAGGGTCAAAGCCCAAGCCCCACTGCCCTGGGCAGGGAGGGCCAAAGCTGAAGTCCAAGGGCTTCATCCCCGGGTGTGGGCCCTATCACCTGAGCTACTCCACCCAGGGCTGAAGCCAAAGCCTGAGCTCTGCCACTCAGGGCTGAAGCCCTCACACTTTGGCTTCGGCCCCAGCGCCAGATCCCAGCAAGTCTAAAGCCAGGCCTGGGAATGCTATTAAAACAGGATTGCAACCCACTTTGGAGTCCTGACCGACAGTTCTAACACTTGAGGATGTGGTGCTGACTGTCTCCTAATGGTGCTAAAACAGAACAAGCTAAGAAGGATTTTAAATTTTTTTGTAAAAAGCAGGATTGAATAAAGTTTGGCTTTGAATTATAATTTTACCAGATATCTAGAGCTATTTATATGCAGCAGCAGAAGCATAAAATTCAGTTTTGGTGAGAAATAGTAGCTACTTTGTAGAACTGATTTCCCAACAAATTAATTATGTATTTTGTTAAGACTTGAGAATTTTTCCCAACAAGCATTTTAAGGCAGTTCAAATTTTGAGACTCAACTATTGTACTTGGGTGTTGTGAGAAATATCAGTGACTTCTAAAATTATATGTTTTGCAATAGTAGAAGTTGATAGTTGTAAAATACAAATGTTAATACCCATAGAATTGTAATTTTTCCACTAAATCCCCTTCTGTTATAACTTTTTTGATAGGTACAAGAAAATTCACCAGGACATAGGGCTGGACTGGAGCCATTCTTTGATTTTATTGTTTCTATTAATGGTTCAAGATTGGTAAGTTCATTGCATGTTGTAAGCAATACGTTTTTATTGTGAGAGTCTGTTTTTGCTAAACTTTGAGTTATTTTTCTTGAATTGTTTTATCTAAATATTTTAAAAGTTAGTCTTGAGTCACTTACCCAGTAGCTTGATTTCAGCAAGAAAATTAAGCTGAAGGACAGCATTTGTCTTGATCAAAACCAGTGTGGATTGATTTAAATCACCACGTAGAACGCCTCCATCTAAATCATGCATTTGTACTTTCTTTATTTTCTAAAGAAAGGTGCATTCTTGACTGACATAATCTTTGAAACAGTATTCATTTACAGCTAAATAGAGCCTTTACACTAGATTTGATGTGATACTGGGGAGGGTGCACAATAAAAATATACATTTATTTAAGCAACTATATAGTTTATTATTTTCACATTCCTATTAATTGTACATTTTAGTATGTTAGATTTTTCCACTCACCATTTTATGATTTGTATTTTTTAAAAATTAGTTTTTGGAAAACAACTGATTTTTTTTATCCACTCTGATCGAAGCTGCTGAACTTTGATATCTTGACATGCAAATATTATTGAACAGTGTCAAAGTTAGAATCAAGACTCACAATTTGTCAGACCACTCTGTTTATTAGCGCAGCGCTTCGCCAATAACATTCAGAATATGTGAGTGGCCATGCAAGGCCAAAACAGTCTTATTTATACAGATAAAAGAGCGGGAATTAGACAAAGGAACAAAGAAAGCAAAACTGTAAAATTCACCTGGGGCACAGCATGCATATCCTACTTCCTTACTAACTCTTTATGGATCTGAGGCTAATACTTCACCAATTGCCCTTAAATGGTGCAATTGTTCTATGTGAATGTCTGTATTCCTGACACCTGGATTGCAGCATTCCAACAGTTTTTCTTAAAGGTACAGACAGCATTTTTTTAATCCTTTCTATTTTCACAATATAATTTATTCTACTTTCACAATCTCTCCTTTTGGTCAAGCGCACGCCATGACCAACAATTACTGAGTTCCACAAATTAACTGTTCCTTATCTTTTAGTTCATCAGCGATATTTAAAATCATCATATTAGCACTCTGTTTTGGGGCAGTCATCTGGGTGACACAATTCTGGATACAACAGGAGATTAACTGAAAGCATACAAAAATCATTAAGATTCCAAACAGGATAGTTAGGGCTCCCTGAAACAACCAGTTTCCTATGCCAGAGAAATTGAACAGGTTACTTAGCCATAAAGAACTCAGCTCTTCATGAGGAAGATGTGCGATTTGTTTTAAGTGGCTATAGCGATCTATTATCTCATTGGTATTGTATAAACACACAACATTGTTTTCCAGTGAGAGCACAGGTCCCTTCTTTGGCCGTCAGCACTATGTCCAATGCCTGATGGTTCTGGAGGGCCACCTGTCCGATCGCCCCTGTTTCTTTGCTCAGGGCTTTTAAACTTTCTCTGGTTTTATTTGCCATTATTTAACTACTTAGGAGCCTTTTTTTTGCCTTGTGTATTGCTCCCCCAAGTGGGATAAAGGAACTGCCAATAGCCTCTTCCAGGTGTCATGACTGTTCCATATTGTGTTAAACGGACAAGGTCCTCCAGTGAGGTCTGGGGAATTGAGTGGGATAGCCAGGACAGGAACACCAGTTTGAGAGTGGGCTGGGATGTGGCTGCAGACCCAGCATTTAGAAATAATAAGGGTCTGAGCTATCCACACTTGCTGCTGGATAAAAGAATTGTCATTGTGGACTCCCCAGACCTTAAGATACCAGCAGCCGAAGAACAGGCACCACCAGAGGCACATGTTGGAGGCAGGGCCCTTCTGGTTCTGACAACCTCAACTGAGGGAACTGCAGTCACAGTTTTATGTCCACCAGGCAGCAGGCGCTAAGCTCACTACTGCTTCTTCTTGGGCCTTGCTTTATGTAGTCATCTGCTTTTGGCAACCCTTACGAGAGCGTAGATTGTAAGTTATTGCAGGCTGTTCCTCTACGTCTTCTTCTGGAGTCAAAAAAAATTGACTCTGCGTGGTCCTGAGGTGGTGGTTGGTTCACTGGGGGTGGTGCATTCTTACACTGCGAAGCATGTATCCACTCTGAGATGCCAGACAGTTTAACAGCCGTCCCTTGACTCTGGCTGTAACAATGGCCTTCACACCTTATCTTTTCCTGATGCATACATTCCTCATTCACACAAATAGATTTGAGAATACAAACAGTAGTATTTTATATTGAACAAAAAAAAAAACCATTGCAAATTAAACCTTGCTAAGTTTTACAATTGATAACTAAGACAATTTACATTGAGACCCAGGCCTTCAATGTTTTTCTAATTTACTTAACACAGACACAATAGAGAATCCTGTCTCTTACTACCTAAATCTTAAAACAAAGAGTTAGAGAGGGCCCAATTTGTAATGCATATGGGAAAACAGAATCTTATAGTCCCAGGGGGTCATTTCTTTCTGCTATTTAAAAATAGTGACTAGCAGGATGAAATCAAATTATACTTTAATTCTTATGGGATATTATAAAATCCTGCTCCTACATATCCCCCTTTTGACACTAAGATTATTAATCGCCAGTGTCACTTTTTATTTAGTTCACGTAATAGAAAATACTGGGAGGTGATTTGGGCCTGTGGCTTTAGCTTTACATACATTTGTTTTATTCACCAGCACATTTTAAACATTTCAATTAAACACATACAATGTAAAACCAAAAACAATTAGGGTAGTAATATTAGTATGCCAGTAGTTGTGGGAGACCATTCAGAAAATGTTATACCAATGGTAAGCTGTTATGCTTAATGCTTACAGTAAGCTGAGACTCTTTTGGTGGTGGTGTTGTTGTTGTGGCAAATAGTAAATGTGATTATTGGTAAACACAGTACTTACATTACATTTACATTTGTCTTCTGGTAAGTTGCTAACACTTTTTAAACACTTTTTTTCAAGAATTAACACATACACATAGTTTATTATACAGTACTTTGGATTATCTGAAAGACAAAAAGAACAATTTTCTACCCCTTTTGGGGTGGCATTGATTATTGCTTAAAGATTCCATTCTTTTACAAATACCCTTCCTGACTGCAGGCAAAACAGAGGAATTACCCCCTTATTTTTTTGTGGTTTTTTTGTTCTATAGGCAGGCCAGGTTTTAATGGGTTTTACTTTTTAAGGGTTATGCAAAAATTATTTCACTGTTTAGTTATTAAATTTATGAGGTGGTGTACCTTAAGTTTTGCCTTTTATATAGCAGACCAAGTTTGTAATGTTTTTCCTGCTGTTTTAAGCTTTAAGTTTATTCACAGGTAATAGCTGAGAAGCATCATTACCATATTACTTTAAAGGATTTTTTCAAAAATCATACACACTACAAGTTGTTACAGGGGTACTCACTGACATTAAAGTTATTTTAATGTTTAATATTAACAATAACATTAGCATTAAATCTATTAAAGGTATTTTGTTATACCAGGCCTTTTATGTAGGCAGTTTGTTTGCTGACCAGGTATGTTCTTTATTTGCAGCTTCGTTTGTGCTGGCAGTTCTCACCTTTCTACAATATACGCTGCACATGTCCTACGGAAAATGCACATTTTTTCTATACTATAACTTTTCAAAAACATTAGCCATATTAATTTTTACATAAGGTATAACTGTTTGTTTTGTTTTTACAGAGTTTTCATGTACTTTTATTAAAGTGACAGTCTGATTACACAGAGTCATTTTAAGGCTCAGTGTTTTTAACATTGCTTCTTTTTGTTTTGTGCACCTTACTTCTGCTGTTGCTTCAGAGGGTCACTGTTAATTTTTTATTCTGTCATTACAGCTCTTATCTGCTATTGTTACAAAAAAAAAAAACAAACCAAACAAACAAAAAGACTCCAGAATTTCTACCTATTCTCCTGATTCTGACTGCCCTATTGCAGCCATGACTTGGTCTTTATTTAAAAACATTTTAATTTTTGTAAAGAATCAAGTTACCCCTTGAGGGTTAAATGCTAAATTCCAAAGCCAAACAACACTAATTACCTGTGTCTTGCAAAAAGGTCTGTCAGTTTTGCAACTTTGAATTAAAGAGTTAAATGAATTTTTAGTGGCATTAAAAACAAAAACAAAATCAATTTATCTTACACCTACAAAACAGTAGTTTTACAAACCAGATGTGTTGGTTTAGATTCTTAGAACTTTACATACACAGACAAATAGATACATACACATTTTCTTTTCCTTAACATTTTTTTTTTACACTGCTTTGTTTTTGCATAGCTGTATATATATAAGGATTATTTACAGGCACTCTTCTGGAAAAGGGCCCATTTTCCCTTCAGAATGGCTGCAAAGAAACCAAGAATTTTCTCTCTTTAACATGGTCCTTTTTTAACATTTTCACAAAGTTTAACTGCTTAATTCTTTCCAGCCTCTGTAGAGTTAACTTTTCACTCTCTTTACTTAAATCACTTGTTTATGTTCCAAAATGACACCTTTATCACCTCAGATTTCACCATTTTAGGTATTGTTCCAGGGGTTCATGCCTGCACTTACTACTTTTCTTACTCCTGACACTATTCCCTTAGGGCTTTCAACCTGTTTCTTTATCTGTTGCTTGCCTGCTTGTCTGGGCCCGATCCTGCTTTTTCCAATGAACCGTTTGTGAGTGATATTGTGGTCATTTCACAATTTTGAAAGAAATGTTCAAGGAAAGGGACCAGGAAGGGTGGGGGCTAGTTGAGGAGCTCCCCTCGCCCCCAGCCTTGCTGAATTGATAGTGGGACACTATAAAGAATCAGTTTCTGAGGCCATGTCTACATCTAAAATTTTGCAGCGCTGGTTGTTACAGCTGTATTAGTACAGCTGTATAGGGCCAGCGCTGCAGAGTGGCCACACTTACAGCAACCAGCGCTGCAAGTGGTGTTAGATGTGGCCACACTGCAGCGCTGTTGGGCGGCTTCAAGGGAGGTTCGGGGAACGCGAGAGCAAACCGCGGCGAAGCTGGTCTCCTTTCCCGGTTTGCTCTCGCGTTCCCCGAACCCCGAGCAAGCAGGTCTCCTTCCCTGCGGTTTGCTGGGTGGTTCCGGGAACGCGAGAGCAAACCGGGAAAGGAGACCAGCTTCGCCGCGGTTTGCTCTCTCGTTCCCCGAACAAGCAGGTCTCCTTCCCTGAGGTTTGCTGGGTGGTTCCGGGAACGCGAGAGCAAACCGGGAAAGGAGACCAGCTTCGCCGCGGTTTGCTCTCTCGTTCCCCGAACAAGCAGGTCTCCTTCCCTGAGGTTTGCTGGGTGGTTCCGGGAACGCGAGAGCAAACCGGGAAAGGAGACCAGCTTCGCCGCGGTTTGCTCTCTCGTTCCCCGAACCCCGAGCAAGCAGGTCTCCTTCCCTGAGGTTTGCTGGGTGGTTCCGGGAACGCGAGAGCAAACCGGGAAAGGAGACCAGCTTCGCCGCGGTTTGCTCTCTCGTTCCCCGAACCCCGAGCAAGCAGGTCTCCTTCCCTGAGGTTTGCTGGGTGGTTCCGGGAACGCGAGAGCAAACCGGGAAAGGAGACCAGCTTCGCCGCGGTTTGCTCTCGCGTTCCCCGAACAAGCAGGTCTCCTTCCCTGCGGTTTGCAGGGTGGTTCCGGGAACGCGAGAGCAAACCGCGGCGAAGCTGGTCTCCTTTCCCGGTTTGCTCTCGCGTTCCCGGAACCACCCAGCAAACCTCAGGGAAGGAGACCTGCTTGCTCGGGGTTCGGGGAACGCGAGAGCAAACCGGGGAAGGAGACCAGCTTGATTACCAGAGGCTTCCTCAGGTATGCTGGGATACCTGCTTATTCCACGGAGGTCAAGAAAAGCGCTGGTAAGTGTCTATATTTGATTACCAGCGCTGGATCACCAGCGCTGGATCCTCTACACCCGAGACAAAACGGGAGTATGGCCAGCGCTGCAAACAGGGAGTTGCAGCGCTGGTGGTGCCCTGCAGATGTGTACACCTCCTAAGTTGCAGCGCTGTAACTCCCTCACCAGCGCTGCAACTTTCTGATGTAGACAAGCCCGGAGGCAGACAACAAAGGGGAACAGAACAAGGGACTTTTTGGCCTTTTTACAATGAGATGGGAGTATGAAGGGGTTTGGATCGATCCGGGGTTTGGAGAACGGGGTAAAGGGGAGCACTCGGTCTAGTGCTGGGAGAGGAGGCTTTTAATAAAGCTTTTAACTTATTATTTGAATAATTGAGAGAGGCCAGTTTTGATTTTGTCCACCTATGATTTGCCTCTTGCCACCACTGCATGAAACAATTAACCTCTCCTTTAGCAAATTTAGTTTTAGGTTGGCCGAGTTTGTCTTTTAAGACGTCCACTCAGTCTTTGTTCCAAGATTTTAACAGTGGCCACTGAGTTTTGGGATCCCCCTGAGTTAGCCTAGACCATTTTCCCAGAAATTTACAGGAGTCTGGACCCTTTTTTACAGGAGTCTGGACCCATCCTAAATACATAAAATGAGCCGGCGTTCATTTAGGGAACTGTCCTGACTTAGACGTCTGTTTACCAATACAGGAGGACTTCACACACCAATCACACAAGAAGGAAATTCAGGTTCGTCAGAGCGATGCCTGCTGCAACACACAAAAGGAGCCCACAGGCTACTGCCTCAATTGCCCTTGCTTTCACACTAAGGGTTTTACCCAAGGTGTGGTGCGGCTGCAGTTGTGCAGATTTCACTCACTCAGACCGCGGGGACAGGAACCCCTTGGTCGGCCGATCCCCAGACAGAGACGGCACCCAGACTCAAACACTCCACAAGAGGACAGATAGACACAGAGACAGGACAGTCCTCAGTCCGGACAAAACACAGAAATAATTACCTGACCAGATTCCTGATGTCAGATCCCGGGATTCCTACCAGAACAGAGTGGGAACCAACAGGTTCGATGACGTAGACCTCACTGTGGCTATGCGCCTTTCCGCTTTAGTGGAGGATCGCTTGGGCCAAATGCCCAGGTGCCGGCTGCCACAGTCATCCTACAAAAACAGTCAGGAATCACACAGCCCCAGTGAAGACGGTTGTCATCTCGGTGGAACCTCCAAATTGTCAAAGTTAGAATCAAGACTCACAATTTGTCAGACCACTCTGTTTATTAGCGCAGCGCTTCGCCAATAACATTCAGAATATGTGAGTGGCCATGCAAGGCCAAAACAGTCTTATTTATACAGATAAAAGAGCGGGAATTAGACAAAGGAACAAAGAAAGCAAAACTGTAAAATTCACCTGGGGCACAGCATGCATATCCTACTTCCTTACTAACTCTTTATGGATCTGAGGCTAATACTTCACCAATTGCCCTTAAATGGTGCAATTGTTCTATGTGAATGTCTGTATTCCTGACACCTGGATTGCAGCATTCCAACAGTTTTTCTTAAAGGTACAGACAGCATTTTTTTAATCCTTTCTATTTTCACAATATAATTTATTCTACTTTCACAACAGGAATGAAGGAGAATACAGTGATCCAAGCTCCCTCTCGCGCGCGCGCGCTCTCTCTCTCTCTCTCTCTCTCCCCCCCTCCCCCCCCCTCCTCCTCTGAGGACAGGGTCCCTTACCATTTTAACAGACCCTGAATCTTCTGTGGAGAGGAGAGTAGGTGAAACATACATTAGAGTCCCTCTGGCACTGGATTTTGGCAGGGTGGAAGGGTAAGGCTTGGCTACATCTCACCGAGACTTCTCAAACTCTGCCAGAGCAGAGTTTAACTAGGGGGAAAATAAGAATACTTGGTGTACCTGAACTCTCTTTTTCAGATCTGTAATTTGATCCTGACACCTTCCTTGTGGTACTGGCCACTTGCCAGAGAGGGTAACAGGTCCTGTGGGACACGCAGAGTAAATGGAACTTTCCACAGATAAGATCTCATGCATTCTGCGCTCACTGAAGTGAATCTTGTGCACTGTTTTGATGCTGCTGCCATAACTAAAGAAGAACTGCAAGGTGCTTCTCTCTGACTTTGAGATAGTAAGCAATTGAAGATCAGAACTTCTAAAAGGAGAGAGGGCAGCCTTAGTAGAGCCTCGTCTTCTAGGGTTTGTAATGCAGGATAGCGTAACTGCATCTACACAGGCTTTTCAGCGCAGAAGACTTCTAAGCCTATGGGGGAAATAACAAGGAGCTTCTATGATCAAAGTGCAGTTCTGGTTGCATTCTACGTAAGTCCAAAGCAAGCAAAGAAAATAGGCACTTGAAGTCAAAGTAAACTGGAAATATAATTCAGAAAGTTTTCTGAACCACAAGGCTTGTTTTTGGAAAGGGACATCATATGGTAACATTGTATTGTAAATGTAAACATTTTACAGCCTTGAACTAAATATGTCTGAAATAGTTACTTTGCATATTTGGATTATTGTTTACATCTGGAAGGGCTAGGTTTTGGCTATTGAATTGCTATTCGCAATACCCTGTTAGTTATGGAACAACTCTTTTTTCCCAAAAACTTTAAAAACATTTATGTTTTAAGCCAAATAATTTTGGATTCCAATGCTTTTGAAGCTAGATTTGGGCTCAGTAGTGTGTTCTATATGGTTTTTTGAATAAACAAATTTAATGTAAGATTACTTGGACTGTTTCAGATCCTATAGCAGTGATATTCAGACCTAAGTGGTTTAGGAGCCATATTAGCAATCAGCATTATCCAAGAGTCACAGTAATGTGAATTTGTTTAATTTATTATGCTATATGTATTCATATTTAAACAGTATGATGGGGAAAGTTTTTGTTTATGTATAAATACTTGGTCAGTCATTTTGCTGTGAGAATAATTATATATATATTAATTATAATAATTATTCTCATAGCAAAATGACTGACCAAGTATTTTTATCAACTACAATTGGTTAATAGCAATATAACATCCTGATTGGTTAATAATTAAATCAGTGTTTTAATATCATGTGCCGCAAAAAGCCACAGGAGACACATTAAAAAGCCACTTGTGGCTTGCAAGCATCTCTCTGAATATCACTATCCTATGGGAACATTAGTCTATCTAGAAAATATCTATTGTGAAAGCTTGCTTACTTTCACAAATCCAGAAGAAACTCCCACTCTGCACTTCTGGAGTAAACAAAAAGTAAGTTTATACATCATGTTGAATGCCTCTGTTTTTGCTTGTTTAGCACTTTAACGCTGCAGTTAAAGATTTTTGTATACAAAGTGATTGGAAGCTTAATAATTACTTACCATGTTATGTTTATGTACTGCATAAGACAAACCATTGCTTACTGATACCAGATTCCTACCACATTAAAGCTCAAAGACTTAATTTCCTTAATGTTGAATTGCTTATGTTTGGGTAATTTGTGTGTATAAAAATCAAGACAAAACTTTAGGTATATTTCTTACTGTGAATATAGAAGTTAAGGAAATTACTCGATAGGAAGTTCTGAGGAATTGAACATTTTTAATATGAAAACCACTGTAGAGAAATCCAATAAATACTTCCTAATCTCGATGTTCTCTGTATGACCTTTTGAAATGCAAACTTGGCACTATAAAATTGAACACTTCTTTTGTTAAATGCTATAAACCAAAGTAATTTGTATGTGTATTTTCAGAATAAAGACAATGATACACTCAAAGATCTGTTGAAAGCAAATGTTGAAAAGCCTGTAAAAATGCAAGTGTACAGTAGCAAAACATTGGAACTGAGAGAAACATCAGTAACTCCCAGTAATATGTGGGGTGGACAGGGCCTGCTGGGAGTGAGTATTCGTTTCTGCAGTTTCGATGGAGCCAACGAAAATGTATGGCATGTGTTGGTATGTACAATCTTTTTTAAAGGTTTCTCTACTGTAAAAAGTCATTGCCTAAACTTACCATATTGTATTTATTGTTAATTTTTAGCTGAAAATAAATAACAAACATGCACCTGTGGAGTGGGAAGGCTAGTTATTCAGTGCCAAGTAACTTATCTCCAAAATTACTAAAAAAGGGCTGTCTAGAGAAACAAGAAATGGTAGGCCAACTTAGGGATGTGGCTCCCACTATTTTAGTCACGGAGTTCTTCTACATAGCTTAGTAGTTACCACAGTTACAGAATCAGAAATGTAGGACTGGAAGGGACTTCAAGATGTCATCTCATCAATCACCCTGCACTTAGGCAGGACCAAGTAAACCTAGACTATCCCTGATAGGGGTTTGTCTAACCTGCTCTTAAAAACCTCCAGTGACAGAGATTCCACAACCTCCCGTTGGTGACTTATTCCAGTACTTAACTATCCTTACAATTAGGGTGTGTCTACACTACCCACATTACAGCATGGCTGTGGCAGCGCTGTGATGTGGGCAATGTAGACATGTTTTATCGCTGGGGGAGAGCTCTCCGGGTGATTAAAAAACAAAAACAAAAAAAACCCACCCTGAACGAGCGGTGGTAGCTTTATCACTCCTGGCGATAAAGCGCTGTCTATACTGGTGCTTTTCCACACCCCTGAACAACAAAAGTTTTAGTGCTGAAAGTGGCAGTGTAGATACAGCCTTAGAAAGATTTTTCCTAATATCTTACCTAAATCTCCCTTGCTGTAGGTTGATCCAATTACTACTTTTTTGTCCTTCCTTAAGTGATCCTGGAAAACAGTTGATCAACATCTTCTTCTTTATAATAGCCCTTAATATATTTGAAGACAGTTATCAGGTCCCTCCCCTCAGTCTCCTTTTCTCAAGACTAAGCATACCCAGCATTTTTAACCTTTCTTCATAGCTCAGGTTTCCTAATCTTCCCCCCCCCCCCCCCTTCCCAGGACCTCCCGGCCCAGCCCTGTGGAAACACCCTACCCCAGCACCGCCCAGCCCTGCAGAAACAAACCCTCCTTCCCCAGCACCTCCCCACCAAAACAGCTGTGGGTCAAAAAGGAAGGTTAGGGGTAGGGAGGTGATACTTGATTTTAAATCAACCAGGGGCTCCCAGCTGAAGAGGTGGCTGGGAGCCCTCAGGGGCAAATAAAGGCCCTGGGGCTCCAGTGGCTGGGGAACCCAGAGCTTTGCGGGGCGGGGGCAGGGATTTAAAGGGCCCAGAGCTCCTGCTGCTGAGAAGAGCCTGAGCCCTTTAAATCCCAGCCCCAGCCCATCCACTGGAGCCGCGACTGGGATTCAAAGGGCTCTGGTCTGCCCGCGGCGGCGGGGAGCCCCAAGCCCTTTAAATCTCAGCTGCGGCTGGAAATCTCTGCGGGTAGCCCAGAGCCTTTTGAATCCCAGCCACAGCTGAGATTTAAAGGGCTCTGGGCTGCCTGCAGAGCTCTGTGTGCGCGGGATTTAGAATCCCCCTGCGGGCTGCACAGTGAGCCTCCGTGGGCTGCATGTTGTGCAGACCTGTTTTATCATTTTATAGCTCTCCTCCAGTTTGTTCATATCCTTAGAGTGGTGCCCAAACTGAACACAGTACTCCATCTGAGTCCTCACGAGTGCTTTGTAGATCAGGACAGTTATTTCCTGTATATTATATGTGACATTCCTGTTAATGCATCCTAGAGTATTAGCTTTCTTCACAACTGTATCACGTTGTTGACTGATATTAAATTTGTGATCTACTATACCATTATTTTATTAAAGGAAAAGAAACATGAATGTGAAACAGTTTTTTCTGTTATCTCTTCATGGAAAGCTTTAAACTAAGGCTGTCTATACTGCCACTTTCAGTGCTAAAACTTTTGTCGTTCAGGGGTGTGAAAAAACACACCCCTGTGCAACAAGTTCTCCCCCAGTGATAATGCATGACTATACTGCCTATGTCACAGCACTGCCTTGGCCATGCTGTAACATGGGTAGTGTAGACATACCCAAATATCATACCTGTGAGCTAAAACTATTTCTGGAGTGCTTTTGTTCTTGGAAAGTTAAGACTACCAGAAGTCCCAAAATTATTGAGAGTTCAGTCTTAGTATATTTTCAAATTATTTTTCCCACTTATAAAATGTTTTAGTAATGTTCTTAAGGACAGTTGATTCCAGTCTGGTTATTGATTGCCAATTTATAAATCATTTTAGGTTAAGTAAGCAATTTTAACCAAACTCTAGGAAGTCAGTTTTTAAATCTGTTGCTTCGAAGAAGCCATTTTAAGGAGCTGCCTTAATACAGGACAACTAACGAATATTAATCTTAAATGAAAATTTAAAACTTTCTCTATTTACCAACATTTAGCTCCTATCCTGAAATACATGGCCCTAAACTATGGGGCTTACAGGAGAAATTGTTAATGTCTTAAGTGACAATAGCATTTCAATGTCTCAAATCCTTACATGAGTTCTAAATCTAACTATTTGTGCAGTGTTTTAACTTCCTTGTTGAAGTCTTGGATGTTGTCATTGACTTCTTTTTCTTGAGGCTTCTTTTTTGTTCTTGTTAGGTTTGTGGTAGTTTACTCGTAGAGACAAGGTGTTTGAATGTGTGCATTTTAGATGAGAGCAGAGGGAGTTTTATACCCTTCTCCTGTCACAGCTTTACTGGAGGCGAAGGTGCACCTTTTTAGGACTGGATCGGACTAAAATATATTGACTCAATGGCTTCATGAGTTGGTTTTGTTGACACCTTCAGTTCCTGAACATTCCGTTCCTTTAAGTGCTTGTGTTTTTTTGTGGCAGGAAACTCTTAGATAAGCTTTCATGTTAGAGGTTTTAATTTTTTTTTAAATTCTATTTCTGAGATTTCTTCAGTTTCATTAGGGTTCAACAGGAATTGAAATTCTATTTTTAAGAAGTTCAATGCGCCTGGTCTTAAAAAGCTTTTAAAATGGTCTTAACATTTCGAGATTACATGGAGCTCTTCTTCAGGTCTGGTTCTGTGTAAGCTCAAAAGCTTCTCTCTTCCACCAGCGGCAGTTGGTCTACTAAAATATATCACCTCTTCCACCTTGTCCTCAAACTAGAAGAGTTACTAAGTTGCTGTCCTTTCTCCACAGTCTTTGAAGAGGTGATTCTTGTTTGGTGAGGAGTTGCTAAAATACTGCTTCGATATAAATTCCTATTTTAAAATAGTTTCTTAGGTAATTAAGCATTAATTGACCTTGCTGTGTTGGTATGTAACTATTTCCAATTGAGTGGAAATGTGTTTTATAAGTAACACTTTCTGTAAAATATTTCCTGACCATAAATGTTTTTACATTTGAAAAATGAAGATGTTAGTGTGTTTATGAAAGAAACCCACTTTACTCCTAGTTTATTACTGGGATAACACATCCCTATTCATGACCTTTTTGTTTTTTGCTCTTAATACCATTTTGAAGTCAGGACCAACTATTTGCAAGAAATGTTGTTAGGGATAAAACATTTTTTGCCCACTGATGATTTATACCAAAGAAGTATCCTGCTCTGTGGTAAGGTTTGCCTATTCAAGTAAATGGTGTTTTCCCAGTTGCGACAATTACTACTTGAATTCAAAGATGCCTGTGGAAAATTCCGTACAACACACAACTACCATTTGACACCTGTATACATCCTTCAATTCATAAAACAAAGGCAAATAGACCAGCCTGTCAGGCTGCAGTCCAAGGGTCATAAACAAGTTCTCTCACTTGGCTTGTATCAAGTAACGTTTTCTCAAGTATCATAGTATAACAAAAACAACGAGGAGGGCCAATTCAATCAGGGTGGATGTAGTCCTTTCCCAATAATTGGTGAGGAGGTATCAATGCCAGGAGACAAGTATCAGGGGGTAGCTGAGGGCTGGTCTACACTACGGGGGAAAATCAATCTTAGATACGCAACTTCAGCTACATGAATAACGTAGCTGAAGTCGAAGTATCTAAGATCGAATTACTCACCATCCTCACGGCCCGGGATCGATGTCCGCGGCTCCCCCTGTCGATTCCGCAACTCCGTTTGGGTTGGTGGAGTTACGGAATCGATATAAGCGCGTTCGGGGATCAATATATCTCATCTAGATGAGACGCGATATATCGATCCCCGAGCAATCGATTGCTACCCGCCGATACGGCGGGTAGTGAAGACGTACCCTGAGTTAGTCTGTATCCATAAAAATAACGAGGAGTCCGTTGGCACCTTAAAGACTAACAGGTTTATTTGGGTATAAGCTTTTTGAGTAAAAAAAATACTTCTTCAGATGCATGGAGTGAAAATACCAGGAGAGGGAAAGATGCTTTTGTAGTGTGCCAACCACTCCCAGACCCTATTCAAGCCATATTAATGGTGTTAAATTTGCAAATGAAATTTGCCATTTCTCTTTGACGTTTGTTTTTTACTTCAAATTTAACACCATTAATTTGGGCTTGAACAGGGACTGGGAGTGACTTGCTCACTACAAAAGCAACTTTCCCTCTCCTGGCATTGATACCTCCTCATCTGTTATTGGGAGTGGACTACATCTACTCTGATTGAATTGGCCCTGTCAACATTGGTAAGGTAACTCCCTTCTCCTCATGTGTCAGAATAATAATGCCTGCATCTGTAATTTTAACTCCATGCATCTGAAGAAGTGGGTTTTTTATGCCCAAATAAATCTGTTAGCCTTTAAGGTGCCACCGGACTCCTCGTTATTTTTATGGATACAGACTAACACAGCTACCGCCTGATAGTATAACATAGTTGTAGCTAAATCCTAAAATTCATCGAGTTTGTAATGACCTAACATTGGAAGATTATATTATAATTAATACTCATTTTTGCATAAATACTGAGATCTCTCCACCACATCCTCCAGCTTGAAGACTTCAGACAAAGCATTTTGTGTGGCAGGGGAAAATAGTGACAAAACAGAGATCCATACGTCTGTGGGATATCTTATCAAATCTTATATTTGTATATGTACTGTTGCAGTATCTTTTAAAATGGGACTACGTGTAGAATAAGTATTTGGAACATTTTCCATTTTGTGTGTGTTAATTCCTTTAAACTCAAAGGTTGGGAAGGGGCTCGTTACTGTGTTTTGCTAATACTTCGAGGAGATTTAACTTTTGTAATTTTATATCTTGAAACTAGGAAGTTGAATCAAATTCTCCTGCTGCACTAGCAGGTCTTAGACCACATAGTGACTATGTCATCGGAGCAGATACTGTCATGAATGAGGTAATATAACTTTGAATTTCATTTACAAGAAGCAGAGTACCAGGGCAATATTAATATTAACCCCAACTTTTTCAGTGTCCTGTGCTAATAGAAGTTCTTTGCCACTTAGTGGGAGGAGCGCTGGCACAGCAAGTCTACATTTGAGTACACAAATATAACTTTAGAGTTAAAAAATGCTGTTTGAAATGCCTTCATATAATAAGATGAGATTAGTTTACACTTTTTAAAAATAATTTGAAATATTTATTAGGAATTAAACTAGTAAAATACAATTTAAACTTTCATTTTTTAATTCTGATTTGAAATCTGAGTTATTATCCCATAGGTAGTAGTTCGTCTTCTCAGTTTTTCAGTCTGAAAATATAAACTATTTTATCTGTGGAGTATACTGAAATTTGATTTTTTTTTTATAGAGATATAGACACACACACACGCTAGGTGCCAGGCTCTGCTAGTTCTGCATTGAAGCCTATGAGATACTAATTGCCATGGTTTTTTAGATTCTAAAATTAAAATACTATTTTAAAAAATTAACCAATTCGCAATGTTCCTATTTTTTTTTAGTCTGAAGATCTGTTCTCTCTTATTGAAACACATGAAGGAAAACCATTAAAACTTTATGTGTACAACACAGACACGGATAATTGTCGAGAGGTGATTATTACCCCCAATTCTGCATGGGGTGGAGAAGGCAGGTAAGCTAATTCAACATACCAAATGGTGGTTTTGCAGAGGCACCTAGCCCATTCAAGATTAGAGCCCCACTGTGCTTGATGCTGTAGAAACAGAGGAAAAGGTAATTCCTGCTGCAAAGAGTATTGCCGTTAAGAAGAAACTGTGCGGTGGTGATGTACATACAAATTAGTTTGTAAAAGGGCCCATGTTTTTTGTAGTTACTCAAATTAGCTTGTTTAAAAGTTCATAAAACTTTATGAATGCTTAGTGCATTGGACTTGAAATCTTGATACTGTATAGTATGCTAAAGCATGTTGTGTCTAGAACAGAAGACTGTAGCTGATGTACCTGGGTTATATTTTCAACTGTATCTCTGACTTACTCTGATTTTGGGCAGAACTAAGTTCTGTACTTTATTTCCCCATCTGTAAATCTATTTTACAAGGGTGTGGTTGAGGCTTAGCTATGTTTCTAATAGTTTTTAAATCTTTTGAACACCTGTGATGTTGTGTAGTGATATTAGTGGTTGAAAGGAGCTATAAAGGTTCAAAGTAATATGTATAATCTACTAGTGAGAGTATTTCTCTCCTCAGAAAAATGACAGTGTGTACTCTAGTACTTTTCCATATAACAATGGGCACTTAGTGATTTACAAGGCTTTATTCTAGAGATTTATTATGACATCTTGAGCCATTTGCAGGTAATTGGCTATGTTTTCTAAGAGCTATTTGAGTATGGCATATTGTAAACCAGTCCCCCAAAGGAAGTTATGGAAGCCTCATTAGTTGTCACTTAAAACTGGATTACACAAAGGAAGCCCTTGGGGGGAAAAAATACTGTAGGGGGAAACTGTCCTGTGGTTGCTGAGTGCCTGCAGCTCTGTTGGTTGACACACTTCTGTGTCTCGCTGTAGTTCAAGACACCATTCTTGTGTTTTTGGGGAATCTGAGAACTGAGTCCTTTTCACGTTAGGCAAGGTTGTTCTGTGCTGTTTGTTTAGTGTAGAGTCCATGGTGATAGTGGTTTATGCGTGTACCAAGGTCAGACTGATCTGTGGCTAACCTTCAAATGTTCATATTTTAAAAGCCTAGGATGTGGCATTGGCTATGGGTATTTACATCGGATACCTACACGTCCATTTGAAGAAGGAAAGAAAATTTCTCTCCCTGGACAATTGCATAGTGCACCCATCAGTCCACTCAAAGATGGATTTACAGAGGTAAGTTGTAATCTCTTTTGTGCTGGATAAAATCATAACTGTGAAAGTATAACTAACATTTTTCATTTTTGTAAGGTTCAACTGTCTTCAGTTAATCCCCCATCCACGTTACCGCCTGGAACAACAGGAATTGAACAGAGTCTGTCAGGACTGTCCATTAGTTCAACTCCTACTACAGTCAGTAGTGTTCTCAGTACAGGTATGTATAAAAAAAAAACCTCACCTGTGAAATAGTCATAATTTATTGACTTCTGTAATTCAGAAAAATGGATTTGTCAGTTAACTTCCTAAAGAGAAAACATGTTTGTAGAAATGCATAAGATTTCCAGAGTTCATGTCTTCCCTTTGCATCTCCCAAAACCATTTCCCAAAAACTAGGGCTTGGTATATTTCACATCATAGCCCAATGGTAAAATGTACTTTCACTGTAAGGTGAGTGTCTCTGAACCTACTAACACCAGGGTTCAAAATTACTGATAGCATTTTATGCCATTTTACAAGGTTTTGCTAATACAGAAACATTGAATCCCTATAAGTAGGGCCCTACCAAATTAATGGCTATGAAAAAAATCAGACTATGAAATCTGGTCTTGTGTGCTTTTACCTTATACTATACAGATTTCACTGGGGAGACCGTTTCTCAATTGAGGGTCCTAACTTAAAGTGAATTTCAGGGGGGTCATGGTATTGCCACCCTTACTTCTGTGCTGCCTTCAGAGCTGGACAGCCAGAGTGTGGCGGCTGTTGGCCGGGTGCCCCGCTCTGAAGGCAGCGCCCCACCAGCAGCAGTGCAGAAGTAAGGGTGGCAATACCATGCCTTCAGAGCTGGGTGGGACTGAGGCCATGGCTACACTGGCGCTTTACAGCGCTGCAGCTTTCTCGCTCGGGGGTGTGAAAAAAACACCCCCCCTGAGCGCAGCAAGTTACAGCGCTGTAAAGTGCCAGTGTAAACAGTGCCCCAGCGCTGGGAGCACAGCTCCCAGCACTGCAAGCTAATCCCCACGGGGAGGTGGAGTACCTGCAGCGTTGGGAGAGCTCTCTCCCGGCACTGCAAGCTAATACCCACGGGGAGGTGGAGTACCTGCAGCGCTGGGAGAGCTCTCTCCCAGCTCTGCGCCGCGACCACACTCACACTTTAAAACGCTCCTGCAGCAGCGCTTTGGAGTTTTGAGTGTAGCCAAGCCCTGATGATCCAGCTCTGCAGGGTGTAGTGCAGAAGTAAGGGTGCCAATACTGTACCTTACTTCTGCGCTGCTGCTGGTGGCAGCTTTGCCTTCAGAGCTTGGGTCCCAACCAGCAGCCACTACTCTCCAGCTGCCCAGCTCTGAAGACAGTGCCACTGCCAGCAACAGTGCGTAGTAAGGGTAGCAGTACCACAGCCCTGGCCCCCCCAATAACCTTGTAACTCCCCCTGCATACTGTGAAATTTAAGATTTAAATAGCTGAAATCATGAAATTTATGATTTTTTAAATCCTATGACCATGAATTTGGCAGGGCCCTACCTATAAGCTCTTCTTTGAGATACTGTGTGAGGAAGCGGGTTGGAATGTCGCATACTTGGACATATTTGAAATGATGGTATATACTTTCATGTATCTTTCATTAGGTGTCCCAACAGTACCATTATTGCCACCACAAATGAATCAGTCCCTCAGTTCAGTGCCACCAGTTAACCCAGCAACTACATTACCAGGTGAGTAGTGAAAATTTGAGCAAGTTCAAATGTTTTAGAAACAAAATAACTCAAGATGTATAGAATGATGGGGAGAAAAAGGTGGTTAGTATTTTTTGGCCCCATTCTAAAGAAAATTTTATGTCCGTTTCTGTCATTTTGTTTAACTGGAATATAGGAGTAATTTGTCCCTTTCATTGTCATAATATTCTAACAGCATTAAGGTGTAATGCTGTTCTAAGGATAGTTAAGTACTGGAATAGGGTACCCAGGGAGGTTGTGGAATTTCTGTCATTGGAGGTTTTAAGGACAGGTTAGACAAACACCTGTCAGGGATGATCTAGGTTTACTTGGCCCTGCCTCAGCATGAGTGGATGGATGAAATGATGTCTTGATGTCCCTTCCAGCCCTACCTTTCTATATCTAGATAAACCATACTTGCTGTTCCCTTAGAACAGATTTTTTTCTTCTGGACTTATAATTGTGCTAGATCCATAACCAGTGGGAGAATTGTATGGCCTTTGCCTTGAATACCATATAATCAAATTGTAGACATGATGTGACCAAGGAGGCTGACATCTAGTAGGGAAGAGAGGGCATGAGGAAGGACAAGGTACATGTGTGCAACTTGATGTTTCAATTACGTTTTTTAAATGTTGACTCTCAAGAACTGCGTGTAAAAGGGCTGCCTTAGTCCTGCCTTTGTCTCAGTCCACAAATTATGCAGACACCTTTTTGCTGGTTCAGTACCCTGTGCAGTTTATATACAGTTGCATCCCACCACACACAAACCTTTTCCAAACAGAGAAGCACAATCTCTCTCTCTCTTACTGCCTGCTTCCTTCCTGGGCCTCGTTGTGTGCTTTTCCCTAATAGCTTAATTGGCCTTTCTGCCCTGCCAGCCCACAAATTAAGCTTTGTCTGATTGGGGCTGCTGTGAAGAGTAGTGACTCAGGCCTTTGTGCCTAGCACTCTGTGTCACTGTGGAACAGAGTTTTGAGGCGTAATCTAAATAAAGAGGGAGTAGTGGGTTGGCAAACTGGGACTGGACTCTCAAACATCTGAAAATCCCCCAATTCGGTAATATCTGCATTTTCAGCACAATTGTATCTACAATAAATGTTGGTGAAATCCTAGCCTTGTGGAAACAAATGAGTTTTGCCATTGAGTTCAGTGGGGTTAGGAGTTCATCCTATTCTGATTTTTTTTTTTTTTTAAACCACAGTTTCGCTAATTAAGTTTGACATTTGGAGTAAAAGTAAAATGTAACCAATCCATCACTAAATTTCTGTTGTCTGAAATGTACTTAATGCATATTAAGTTACAGTGGAACTGAGATCTTAAGGCCTTACAGGCAGATGAATATGAAATTGGTTAGGGATGAAACATGCTGAATCACAGAAATGTAGGGCTGGAAGGGACCTCGAGAGGTCACCTAGTCCATCCCTCTACACTGACACAGGACCAAAACCATCCCTGATAGGTATTTTATCTAACCTGTTCTTAAACATCTCCAGTGATGGGGATTCCACAACCTTCCTTACTAACCTGTTCTAGTGCTTAAACCTTAAACTATCCTTATAGTTAGAAAAAACTTTCTAACATCTATTGTAAACCTACCTTGCTGCAGATTAAGCCCTTTCTACTTGCACTGTTTTCAGTGGACATACAGAACAACTGATAGTTATTATCTTTATAGCATCCCTTAAACATATTCAAAGACTTATCAGGCCTCCACTTCTTGTCTCCTCATGTGCCAAAATCATTCTGTTGTAGGTTTGACAGACAATGCAAGTCTTATTTCTCCATATATTCCCTGTTAAATGGTACAGGACACATAGGATTACTTAACGTACTTTGCATGCTAATACAATTGAAATATTGGAAATGTAGTAAAGTTTTTAAAAAATGAACCCAAAACTCTTGGAGTCAGATTTGCCAGTGTGGGAAGAAAATACAGTAGAGCTAAGTATGTGTGTGCAGTAATAATGTCAGGAAATTCTAAATTCCTATACCACAAGGTTAAGACGTCAAACCACTAAGAAGTTTCACTTTTCATTAAGGTGTGAACATTTCCCTGCCAACTCTGGGCAATATAAATGTGGTTTTGAAACCCACAGGAAAAAACTGTTCACTACTTCTATACTTGTAGTCGTAAAACTGTAAATCAAAGATGTTTAAAGCCTTTATAGTAGCTAAAGGTGGGCTTCTGTGTACAGTTAAGAGTTTCCCAGATCAAATATTTACATTAGTCTTAGCTTTCACTCTAAAGACAAGCTTTCCTTGCGAATCAGTCTGTTATTTTACTGCTGACCTACTTATTAATCTTAACTATTTATTGGGCTGGTTCTGTTTTGAATCTGATTTGTTTTTAAATAAGTAATTTTTGTTGGATCCTATCTTACAGTATTCTGTTAATGTTGACACACTAGGTTTATTTCCGGATTAGTCCTCATTAACCTAAACCCTGTGTACACCTTTAAGACAGAGGTGGTCCTTGCTCCATAGAGGATCCATTTAAAAAAACAAAACAAAAAACAGGATATACTTGTTGGCAGGCAGAATGATGGCAAGCACATGCCATCTTAATTCCACACTTGTATTGCATTATATAGCCTTTGCCTAACTTTGAAAATTACTTTAAAACTTGCCCTTATTTCTGTATATTTTTCGTCCTTAACCATAGCCTTTCCTATTTGTGTTTATAACTAACACTTTCGCTTGTTTTTGTCACTTAAAAAACAAACCAAAGTCATTCCCTTCCTTTTCATTATCCTATGGAAGATGCTCTATTACCATGATAGTAAAAATAGAATTAGCTGGGAAGTGGGATTTTTCTAGCCCTAACTCTTGCTGCTACAGCATCTAGGTAAATCCCTTTCATCACAGGATTTTAAGATCAAAAGAGAGGCGTATTCACTTTCCCATTTGTAAAAAGAACCACCAACTTGAAGTATAGTGTGAGCCAGTGATATGCAAGTTCTGTCTGGAACAGTTTTTCTACTGGCTGGGTGCAGCTCTTGAAATTGAGGTTTGTATCTTTCGTATTTGTTTTTTAGGTCTGATGTCATTACCAACTGGACTTCCTACCCTGACCAGTTTATCCAGTCTGAATTTACCTGCCCCACCCATCATTCCTGGTGCTGGATTGTCAGATATACATCCAGGTATGTTTACAAAATGTAAATATTACAGTAACTGGTTTCTGAAGACCTTTGACCACCCTATTTCCTTGATACCACCCATTCATTACTAATTCCAAGTTGTGCTCTATGGGTCAGTCATGCAGAATATGGTTGAGTCTGTTGCCACAGTTGCGATGGAATGGTGCTCTCATTGATGACCTCTTCTGGTCAGTCAGGAATGTGTGTCAAAGTAATCCTATCTAGTCCTCACTGCCTTAGGTTGATGATGTTTCCTCATTACCCCCATCATATTTAGGGCTTCATAAAGATGTTCCTTTGTGCTAAAAATTAGAGGAAGTATATAGCTTTTGGGGGAGGTTTAATGAAATGCACAGTTCATATTTTCTGTGTGCCAGCCAAGAAGACTGAGAAGTTAGAATAAGTATTTGACATACTAAATTTATGGTACTAAATACAACTACTGAAAAATACACATTGAGCAAGCAAAAAGTGGAACAAGGCTTCTGTGGGCATTGGCAGTTTTAAGGATGTGCCAGAGAAATCCAGGCCATAGGACAAATAAGTACATTAAAAGCATTGTCTCAAGGCTGGTAGCTGCCTCTTGTACATGTCAGCAAGCCAACACAAGTTCCATTATTGTTAACCTCTAAGGAATGCTTGATGATCTAGTTGAGGAGGATTGTTTGGCTTTCAAAATATTTAAAGCTTTAAAACTAGCTATTTGAGTTACTGCTGCTCAAAAGTCTTGATCATGTTCCTATTGAACTCAATAGGAGCAGAAGAAATCCCATAGTTACTCGGGGAACAAACAGATACCACGAGGCTTGGCAGACTCATAGTTCTAGTGTAGATCAAACTGATCACATGGCATCCTGGGGAAAAGTTTAAAAAGTAGAAGTAGAGTGGTGTGTGATTTGCTGCCTTTCTTTTTTTAATTTCTAGGTTTGCCACCGCTTCCTTCCTTGCCACCTCTAAATCTGTCTGGAATAACACCTCTCTCAATGCCACCTGAGTTTCTTGCACAATTTCCTTTGGTCACAGAGGTATCTACTCCACCTGCAGATCTGCTTTCCCATAGCACTACTGTAAGTGTAGAACAAACCTCTGCACTCACCTTGGATACTGCTATCCCCACTTCTAAGGCAACTCCTGTTGATGACAGGTCAAATGAATCTACTACAGTAAATGAAAAAACATCCACAGTCTCAGCTGTACATACTTCAGAATCATCATAACTTCAAATCATTCTGTTGGAGTGTCTTGGTAAATTTAGCCATGGGATGCATATTTGAAGATGCAAACTACCATTAATTTCATATTAGTTTGTACTTTATCCGTAGGAGTTCTGTAAATAATACTGAGGATAAATTAAAAAAAAGGAAATGGGATCTATACTGTGTGTTGAATGGGAGGGGAAGAAAAAGGCTTGTATTTAAATAACCAAAAAGAAGCATAATGGTAGTAAAACAGACTTCCACTGCCAAACTTGCAGGTTTAACAGGCTGACAGCCTCCACAACTTTTGCTTCTGTTAGAAATGAAGCAGGTTTGTGAGACAATTACATACCATATTTCTTGTTCTTTACAAGTATAGAAACCTTGTGGCTACAGTGGGGGGAGGGGGAGGAGTGTTTACTTTTGTTTTAGTTGTAAATTTTAGCATTACAAAACTTCCAACTAAAAATGTTTTATTAAAGTTACTGAATGATCTATCAATTGAGCATCTTCTCATTCAGCTTGTATGCAGATCTTTATCTTAAACTTTTAAGAAAAAATAGTCGGGCAACATTTTGTAACTGCTGCTGGATTCACTTTACACCCCCACTGTATAATGGTCTTCGGAAGAAAATGAATGTTAATGTTGCACAGTTTTAAACCAGAAGGTGGCACTTTGACTATTGTAAGATAAGTTACATAGAGGAAAACATACATACAGCAATAAAGTCCTGGAATTTTATTCTGAGACCAAAATAGCACAATATTTTTGTTCGGTGTGTAAGATGTGACAACGCTCTGTTCGCTTTTCAGTGACTTGTTTTTTCTCTACCCTAGAGAAAATAGTCTCTCTTTGTCACAGAAAAGGATGGGAGGCATGACCTAGTACTAGTGATGCATTTAGCACTGGCAAGTCTCATCTCAGAATGATGATTGTGGCACAGACCTGCATTTCAGTTGCTTCTCAGGATGAAGGGGCTTGTTTTGACTCTGTTACATCAATAAAGTGCTTTACAAAATGTAGCAGGATTGCTTCATCTACTGTTGAAGTGCAAATCTCTCCTTGTCATTGTGCAATAGCTGGCATCTTCACATACATGAAGTGCATCAGTTTCCTTTTTCTACAAGTATTATATTCGTATTGCTCAAAGATGCTCCTCAGTCTTAGTTCCTCAAGGTGAGAATATTTTTGCCTGATTTGCACTTGAACAGGATGCATTGAAACTCTGCCTGATCTAATCAGGCAGCCCAGAACTGAAAATCACTTTATTACACCCTTCACAACCACCAGCAAGAGAAGACTTGCTGATGCTTAACTGGGTGCCAGCTTCCTGCCACAACCACCTCAATAATCTTCTCAGACCTATGCCAACTCCCTTAGCAGTGCAGGTTAAAAAACAGATGAACCCTGTTGAAGGATCACTATAACAACCTTTTATTGAGACTTCTGTAGTATTTATCCATAAACAGTATCACGTAAGCAGTGTGCTAAGAGTAGTCAGTTTGTCTGGCCTGTTAAGAGTTGCTGTTACAGCAGAGTAAACCCTTTGCCAGTTGGCATTGAGGGGATTTTAGCAGTCACAAGTCAGGTGGATTTTTATGTTTTCAATAAGAGCTGTGTTAAAGTGCACCCAAACACACTTTTGTAGCAGGAATTGGAATCTCAGCTATTGTGCTGAGAGTTCCCTTTGTGATGAGCTAATCCCTGTATCTGCTTACAAAAGAATTTTTTTTTAAATGTTAAGGAAGAATTCTTTCAAATGGAAGCCACCTTTGTCAAGCTGATGCAAGTAAAGCCTTAAACTGACATACCTTGGCCTGTCTCCTCCACTTTGGTAGTGAAGATTGCTGCACACTTGCAGTACTTCCCATTCCATCTCCTTGCACTGAAGTTGAGGCTCCTCCCACACTGTCTGAAATGATGAGTTAACATTTTTCCTTGCCCCCACCCTCATGTACAAAGGGTGAAACTGTGAGGAGATCAGAAAACTTGTACCTCACTGCAGTTCTTCCCTTCTATGTCTTTGCAGCAGGGCACAGCACCATTCATGACTGTATTTAAAAACAGAAACAAAAAAACTAGTCTATAGGAGCTGGATCTACAAAAGGACTTCAACACCTAAAGTAGCAGTTCAGCACTTAAGACCAACAGTTAGGTACCACAGATCCCCCAAACCCTTGCTAAGCTGCTGCTTAACTTTCTGCCAGTGAGCATTCATACCGCTACCTCCAACCTCAGCAGGATCCTCAATTTAGGTTGCCCTTACCTGGGGGCTTAAGTGTACTCTGAGAACATGGGCCCCAGGCTTAACACTCCTTCCTCCCGAAACAAACAAAAAACATCTGGAGGAACAGGCAGCACCCCCTTAAACTTAACACAGTGATTAGAACACTCCTCTGACATGTGTGAGAATCTTGGTTCAATTCCCTCTTCTGCCTGAGGTGGAGACAGGCGCGCTCATATTCATTTTGATAGAATAAATGGGCCTAAAGACTCGAACATGTTAACATGACCCTGTCACATGTCCACCAGTGTTGAACTAGGTTCAGGGTTTGGTATACAGGGACCTCAACTGCTTTGGACCCTGACAAACATCATGAAAAGCTTTTTATTAAATATATGGAAAAACAGTAACATTTCACCTGCTTTAAGTAAATGTTTCATTTTAACGCTATGCCTGGTTCCCTTGAGCTGGAGAGTGATATCTGAAGAAACTGCCATCCACCCCCAATTAGATAGTCTCCTGGATGGTGGTAACTTACAGGCCTCCCCCTAGGTGGTAGACCAGTGTTCCATAAAACCAAAGCCCTCTCTCTACTCTTTAACACTTATCTAGTCAGTAAGTTGCTTCCAGAACCCTTTGCTTATGGGACAGGAAGTACCGTGGAGAAGATTGCTTGGATGGTCTTCCTCAGCATGCTCCCTGAAGCAAGCTACTGCATAGCAGGGTGTCATCAGTGCAGGCATGAACCATCACCAGTGTCTCCTTGCCTGTAGACTTCAGCTAGCTGAGCCAAGACTGAAACCCACATATCAGCTAATTGTAACTCACCATTCCATGTATACAACTATCTGTATCTGAGTAGTTACTCCATGTCTAATAGAAGCTAATAATACATTTAGTTTGTATAAGTTGTAATGCACATTGAGGTCTACAGCTGAAGGACTAGATAAATGCAATATACTAGTCCCATTTTGCATATGGAAGAAATGGAGACTGGTTGGGTGGTTTGGCTGGGAGGCCCTTTGTAGTAGAAGATTAATTGCATGATCATATGGCTTTTAGCTAAAGTTTATCAGAATTCACATACAAAGATTCTAAGATTAATATTTAATGTGGAACTGGTAGAGGTTTCTCACCACCCCCCTCCCAATGTAGTTTTGAAAAGCTAGTTACTCAACATGCCCAGGGATGTCCAACACACTACATCTGGTCACACTTTTTCTGTAAGCACAGAGCAAGAGCTAGGGTGCTCCGGAGCTGGGAATTGGGGTTATTTTTAATTCCTGGTGAGCTCAAGAAACTTATCTACTAAATGATGGTACTCGTATGTGTATCAAGTCTTCATTGCCACTCCAGCCCCAGCTGCTTACATTGCAAAGGTGCTGTATAAATTTGGATGCTGTGAAGGCTGAAAATATCACTGAGGTATTTCCTGGCCTGATACATGAACATAAGAACATGAGAACAGCCGTACCGGTTCAGACCAAAGGTCCATCTATCCCAGTATCTGTCTACCAACCGTGGCCAATGTCAGGTGCCCCAGAGGGAGTGAACCTAACAGGCAATGATCAAGTGATCAATCTCCTGCCATCCATCTCCATCCTCTGACAAACAGAGGCTAGGGACACCATTCCTTACCCATCCTGGCTAATAGCCATTTCTGGACTTGAATTTATCCAGTTCTCTTTTAAATGCTGTTATAGTCCTAGCCTTCACAACCTCCTCAGGTAAGGAGTTCCACAAGTTGACTGTGCGCTGCGTGAAGAACTTCCTTTTATTTGTTTTAAACCTGCTGCCTATTAATTTCATTTATTATTGTATTATGGGAATAAGTAAATAACTTTGCCTTGTCCACTTTTGCCACATCACTCATGGATTTTATATACCTCTATCATATCCCCCTTACTTTCTTCTTTTCCAAGCTGAAGAGTCCTAGCCTCTTTAATCTTTCCTCAGATGGGACCCTCTCCAAACCCCTAATCATTTTAGTTGCCCTTTTCTGAACCTTTTCTAGCGCTAGAATATGTTTTTTTGAGGTGAGGAGACCACATCTGTATACAATATTCAAGATGTGGGCGTACCATGGATTTATATAAGGGCAATAATATAGTCTCAGTCTTACTCTCTATCCCCTTTTTAATGATTCCTAACATTCTGTTTGATTTTTGACTGCCTCTGCACACTGCATGGACATCTTCAGAGAACTGTCCACGATGACGCCAAGATCTTTTTCCTGACTTAAATTAGCCCCCATCATATTGTATGTATAGTTGGGATTATTTTTTCCAATGTGCATTACTTTACATTTATCCACATTAAACTTCATTTGCCATTTTCTTGCCCAATCACACAATTTTGTGAGATCTTTTTGAAGTTCTTTACAGTCTGCTTTTGTCTTAACTATCTTATCATCTGCAAACTTTGCCACCTCACTGTTTACCCCTTTCTCCAGATCATTTATGAATAGGTTGAATAGGATTGGTCCTAGGACTGACCCTTGGGGAACACCACTAGTTACCCCTCTCCATTCTGAGAATTTACCATTAATTCCTACCCTTTGTGGAAAGCGTAAAGATACTCCCAATCCTATCATATGCAAACTTTTTAATAGATGAAGTAAAATATTCCTGTACGGTGAGTTAAAATAACGCGAGTCCTTTTTAGTCACCGGTAGAATTTGTTGTTGCCTTCCGGGGGGGGGGGGAAGCTATGTTGTTCCACTAGATGGCGCTGTGTAGTTTCTCTTTGCCTTAACTGGCAAGGAAGTGCCCAATCAAGGCACTGGTCTGTGGTCTTTTTCAGAAACTAACCACATTTGAATCTGCCAACTGGCCATTAGCACAACATTTTAAGGAATTATGAATAACCTCTGACAAGCTATTAATTTGGAGGCAGCAAAGACCAGTAAGGAGCCTGGCTCACTGTTGCTAGACTCCAATAACCCGCTGGCAATTATTTTTTAAAGAATTAAAAAGCCAAGCTAATTAAGGCATGTGAGTTTTGAAGCTTGCCTTGAAAACTGCATTACAGGCAGAGGCCTGTTTGGGGCTTATGTCACCAGCCAGGAGAACAGCCCAGCCTAATCTTTCCAGTCCAGGTGTGAGCTGGGTGTGTGGCAGTTTAGTGTGCACAGGCCAGGGGCAGATTGCAGCACAGTAAAGGGCAACATTAGGACCTGAGATTTTTTTTCTTCTTCAGTTAGGAAAGACCCCTCTCCCCCAAGAGTATGTGAAACTGAAAGCCGAACGGGTGCTATTGCTGCATCTGAGTGGGCATGCTGAGCGAAGGTGTTGTTGGTAGGGGGCCAGAGCTGTAGCTGGCTCCAGTCAGAAATGCTTGCTAATGATTATTCCCAGCAAATTTGATAGAGTGGGGTTTTGACTTCTCAGGCACTAACTCAGACTTCAGTTGTAGCTATTTTTTCCCCATTTTTGACGATTTAAGGTAAAATTCTCAACTCAAGCCTTTTGCCTTCTCTATCCACCAACATGCCAAGGAGCCACGGCAGGCCAATTAGTAGTGGTTTATTTTAACCAGCACGGGTCCAACTGTACATAGGAAACACCACACTCCTGTTGCTCAATGAACCCCCCCCCCCACTCCAAAATATTACAATTCCTTATACGCTCTCTTGGGGTAGCCTCTCTTTTTTAAAATAAAAATAGGCAAGGTAAGTTTTTTGGCCTGGGCTTTAAGAAGTGCTGTATTTTAGCAAGGTTCTGTTTTATGCTCTTTGTCCTCCCTTCAGTTTCTTAGCTGGTGAAGGCTTTAATAAGCTGCTTGTTACACTTGAGGGGGAAAAAACTAGGTGCTCTCCCCTATTTTTAAACCATCCCTTGCTTGAACTGACCAACACCTCTTGCACCGCTCTGAACGTGTTGTTTTAAAACCGGCTATACCCAGCATCTATTCCCACTAACACATTCGGAAGCAGTCAAGTTATATAGCGTGACGAACTGGGAATGTTCTTAATGTTTTCTCTGAATACTGTGTTGGTGCCTCAGGTTCCCCCATGCAGTTCTTGAGTGGCTGGGTGGTGTGATAAGGGTGTATGGTTGCTGCAAAGCAAAGGGCCAGTGTACCAAAGTGCCTGACACTCTGTCTCCTAGCAGCTGATGACCTGGGCCCCTTCTCTGCAAAGGTGCCAATTGAAGGTGTTGGAGAGAAAGAGGTCAGGTGACCTCCTGGCCCAGGGAAAGAGAGACAGCCCAGACAGGAGGGGCTGGGGGGGGTTCAGTTTTGAAGTTGGCTGGAAATGGAGAGGGATGTCCCAATGGGGCTGTGGCCTCCCTGGGGGCCCCAGATGGACCTAACTAAAGGGGGTCCTGCTGTCTGTGCCTGAAAGACCTATTTGGATGACAGGACACAGTTCAAGACAAACCTTCTGCTTTACTGGCTGGCTGAGAGTCATGGTGAATCACAGCAAGTGGGGGTGTTGGGTGGACTCGCTGTGGGAAGCGCACATGCTGAATGCTCCTAGGAGAGACCCAGGAGATGAAGCCGTGTGAGCTTCTTGCCCTGAAGAGAGTATGCTCCGAGGGAGAGGAGGCTCCCCAAAGTCCTGACTGGCTTTGTGAGGAGCAGTTCCAGAGCATCCCTCAGAGACTCCATGACATATAGAAATCCCCATTTACATTTGACTAAATTATTCATAGTTCAATCATTTAAATCAGATTATCACTCTGCCTGCAGCAGCCAGCACAACTGAGTGTTTATAGACATTTTAATTGGGTAGGGCCCATTCCCTTTAGAAAAGCTGTACGGCTTCTTGGAGGGAAAAGCATCTGGGGTGGTAGTTACCACCACCTCACCTTCCCTTTGCATAATTTGTTTTTTTTATTAAGGGTTTTACCAGGTGTCACTGCACTAAATTATATTCCATCATTGGGTTTTATTAAACTAAGCACTCTTTAAAAAAAGATATTCTAGCATTCTCTTTAGCACTTACACGTTTTAGTATTTTTACAACCCCCAACTATTTAATTCCCTTCAAACTCTTTGGTGTTTATTTGTACAAAACTCCTTTTAACTTCTCATTCTCTTTCCTTAAATTACTCACTAATTCTCCTCAAGAAGCAGGATGGTTCAGGGACCCTCCGATTGGCTGCCTTCATCTCACTTTCACAAAAGACCAAATTTTGCTCTAGGAGAGCGCCATCTGGTTGAGAATGTTATTCCCTGTGGCATGGGAAGGGGTGGCATTAGAGCACAGCACTGGTACAGTGCAGCATAGCACACACTAAGGGGGTTAAGTTAGCAGCCTGGCCTTTGAACAAGTCTTCCTGGCAAACAAGATTTTTTTCTGCAGTTTGTAATACAATTTTTTTTACTCATTAGCACAGAACAATTATCATTTCTGTCCATTAGTTGTATGGACAGTTTGCCTCAAATGGACCATCTAACATTGCCACAGTTCTCCAGAAGAAAGAGACCAGACCTAGCAGACCCAGAAGAAAGTGGCACGGGGAGTCCCTCTCACCTCAGGAACTTTGGATGCTACTTTTTCCAGCACAGCAACTCATACTAACAACAGTCCCCTACTTTAAGGGGTGTGCCACTAATAGTGAGCAGAATAGTTGAAGATAGACATGCTTTGTTCATTGAGGAAGGAACTCCCAGCTAAGTTTCTTTGTATCATTTAGCTTTTGTTGCAGCAGTAACAAAACCAGAGCAGGCACCAGGTGTATTCAGACTGCAAGGACTCCAGTTTACACAGGATCTCTAGATCTATAGGCAAATCCTATAATGAAACATTTCCTGATCTATGTCATTAAAGGGGCCCCTGCTAGGATGTGTGTATAAACCTTCAAAGTAATCAAAATAGGCATACAAGCTTGGCTCTCCTACCCCCAGCTGTGTACTTTAACTGCCATGCTATAGACATTCCCACTCTCTGGCCCAATGCATATTTATTTACCAGAAGTGGAACAACTTCAACAGGAAAGTTCATAGATTCAAAGGCCAGAGGGGACCACTGTGATCATCTAGTCTGACCTGTATAGCCCAGGCCGCAGAACTTCCCAAAATAAGTCCTAGAGCAGATCTTTTAGAAAAAGATCCAATCTTGATTTTAAAATTGCCAGCGATGGCCAGAATCCACCATGACCCTTGGTAAATTGTTCCAGTGGTTAATTACTCTTGCTGTTAAGAACGTGCACCTTATTTCCAGTCTCAATGTGTCTTGCTTCAACTTCCAGCTATTGGATCGTGTTACACCCTTGGCTGCTAGATTGAAAAAGTCATTACTGAATATTTGTTCCCCAGGTAGGTTGAGAGCACCCCACCCTAGAATATCCCATTGCCTGTGTCTCCTACATCCTGGGTGAGTGCCTACCACTGGGCTAAAAATATAAAGGTGGAGAAGTAACACCACATCCCCAGCTGGCTGTGTTTTGTGCAGTACCTGATCTGTTAGGCAGCATCTGAAATGGATTACCAGATGGTGCCCCACAAGCAGGACAAGCTTGTGGCCTAGATTGAGGATCCCACCAGGGATTAGGCATGAGATAGGCACAGGATTGAGGAAGCTATGCACGTGCTCACTGGCAGATTTTGAAGGGCCATGGGATTTTATGGGTGGCATCTAGGGAATTTAGGCACCTACAGGGTTAAGCAGCACCTGAGCAGGTATTTTGGGGATCTGAAGTGCCTAAAGTGGCACCCTTTGTGGCTCTAGCCCTTAGTTTCCAGCACAGAGCCTATGCTAATAGCAGGTCTCTTCCTTGCCCTTGTTTTAGTGTGTGTTAACTTCTATGAAACAGATCTTCCATGAAACAGATGGTCCATTTCAGATTTCTTACTTTTGTACAAATGAACATTAGCCAGAAATGGCTGATGTGTCTCAGTGTAAATATGTAGCAGTTCAGATTCAGTGCTGAGACAAAGGTGGGTAAGGCAGCATCTTTTATTGGACCAACTTCCGATAAAACAATCTCACTCACCTTGTCTCTCCAATATCCTACAGCTATACCACCACTACATGCATATTTAAACATACAGTCTGAACAAATATCAGAGGGTTAGCTGTTTTAGTCTGGATCTGTAAAAGCAGCAAAGAATCCTGTGGCACCTTATAGACTAACAGACGTTTTGGAGCATGAGCTTTCGTGGGTGAATACCCACTTCTTCAGATGCATGTGGTGGAAATTTCCAGGGGCAGGTATATATATGCTAGCAAGCAAGCTAGAGATAACGAGGTCAGTTCAATCAGGGAGGATGAGGCCCCGTTCTAGCAGTTGAGGTGTGAAAACTAAGAGAGGAGAAACTGGTTCTGTAGTTGGCAAGCCATTCACAGTCTTTGTTCAATCCTGAGCTGATGGTGTCAAATTTGCAGATGAACTGAAGCTCAGCAGTTTCTCTTTGAAGTCTGGTCCTGAAGTTTTTTTGCTGCAGGATGGCCACCTTAAGGTCTGCAACAGTGTGGCCAGGGAGGTTGAAGTGCTCTCCTACAGGTTTTTGTATATTGCCATTCCTAATGTCTGATTTGTGTGCATTTATCCTTTTCCATAGAGACTGTCCAGTTTGGCCGATGTACATAGCAGAGGGGCATTGCTGGGATATGATGGCGTATATTACATTGGTGGATGTGCAGGTGAATGAACCAGTGATGGTGTGGCTGATCTGGTTAGGTCCTGTGATGGTGTCGCTGGTGTAGATATGTGGGCAGAGTTGGCATCGAGGTTTGTTGCATGGATTGATTCCTGAGCTAGAGTTATTATGGTGCGGTGTGCAGTTACTGGTGAGAATATGTTTCAGGTTGGCAGGTTGTCTGTGGGCAAGGACTGGCCTGCCACCCAAGGCCTGTTAAAGTGTGGGATCATTGTCCAGGATGGGTTGTAGATCCTTGATGATGCGTTGGAGGGGTTTTAGCTGGGGGCTGTATGTGATGGCCAATGGAGTCCTGTTGGTTTCTTTCTTGGGTTTGTCTTGCAGTAGGAGGCTTCTGGGTACATGTCTGGCTCTGTTGATCTGTTTCCTTATTTCCTCGTGCGGGTATTGTAGTTTTGAGAATGCTTGGTGGAGATTTTGTAGGTGTTGGTCTCTGTCTGAGGGGTTAGAGCAGATGCGGTTGTACCTCAGTGCTTGGCTGTAGACAATGGATCGTGTGATGTGTCCGCTGAGCTTCAGTTCACCCACGAAAGCTCATGCTCCAAAACGTCTGTTAGTCTATAAGGTGCCACAGGATTCTTTGCTGCTTTTATAGTCTCAACAAAGCGGAGTCAAGCAGATGCAAAGATATTCCACTTCTTCCACACCCTGCAGCATGTGTGGATAGGACAGGTTAGTTGATTCCTTACTAACAGCTTTACCATATTTCTGAGACAGATCCTGTAAGCATCGGCCTAAAACATACAGGAATGAGGAGGTAAATTATTATAAATTTAATTCCCATTTATGTTAATAGGAGCAAAGTTATGCCACTGGTGAGTGCTTCTGAAAATCCCACCCTATGTAGAAAAAATTTCCCAACAGACCAACTCTTAAATCTTGAAAACATTCTTAAGATACCGAGTCTTTAGTTTGATTTTATTAAGTGCAGAACTTTACATCCATACACACCTATACACAAACACACACGCGAATTAATATTTATTATTACGCAAAGTCTAAAGAGCTTGGAGAAGGGATGTAGGAAACCACATGAAGAGTAATGGTTGAGACAAACAATAAGAACATTAAAGTAAATCCACTCAGAAGCTAGGGCGGAAACTTGTACAGCTGCAGATCATTTTTAGTACTTACTGGGCACAAGTCAAACTGAAGAAAGCTTGAATAAATAGAATGTTAAATGCTAGAATTGCAGGGAAGGAAATAGGACTGATTTCACAGCGTTGTTTATGTCCTAACACGAATACATGTTCAGAAGACATTGAAAACAGAATGAAAATGATCCCAGGTAGCGACTGTTCCAGCAAGCCCAGAAATCTAACATTAGGGGATTTGAATGATTTTGTAAATTTGAACAGTGCTCAGATCAAAATGATTTTGGAGAGCAACTGCAATTGCTAAGAAAATAGAAACCAGCTGGAAGCCAAGCATTGCCAAATGGCATGCTGTGTAGTGTGAATAACTGAAATTGGGAAAAAAAAATTACCTTTCGCTTAGAGGTTAAATGTTTATAACACAGATTCTGTTACCAGTCTTATCAGTAACACTTAGAGAAAACTTCCAAAATTATATTTTCCTTCTTTATGTGGATTTCTATTTTTCTTGGCTCAGATGATGAAAAGACTCTAGTCAGTTTAATTATTCTTTTTAATCCATTTTTGGCCCTTTTCCCTTTCATGGTGGCCTGAAACTTGAATAAAGAACACTAAGGTGGTGTTGAGAATAGCTGTATGACAGCTCACAGCAATAGAATCCAATAATCTGGGGAGGATATAAGGGGCAAAAAAAAATACAATAGAAAATTAGATTTAAGAAGGCAGAGTACAATTGCCTGATTTTAATTTTGAAAGATCTCATGGCTCTTCATAGATTTGGTCATCACCATAAGTAGTCAGAGCCTCCATTCAACCTCTGATTCCAAAGTTCGCTCCAGCAGCATAGTACTCGCCCAACACCATGCTGTGGCATTGTTTCAGTACTGAATCGCTAAGGAATTACCAACTTCTGAATCCATAACACCCTTTCCTGCAAGGCCAAGGTGGTGCCAGGATTGATCTGGCCCATCTTTTTGTAGCATGAGAGACTTCAAGGGATCACATCGCAAAACGGTGCATGCAGGGATATTATAAAAAGAAGCACCCAGTGTAATTTAGATTGGAGAAGTAAGAAGAGTCACAAGAATGTTTTCCATTTCTTGGTTGGTCTGCCATGGTGGAGCAGGAGAAATTGGTTTAGGAAGACGGGCTATGTGTCACTATGGAGATGGACCTAATCCACTTCCTATCCTCTCACTCTGGAGAAGGGAGCAGCAACAACCTCTGATTCCAAGCCCCAGGTTCAAGAGACAGCTCAGTTTATAGATCCAGATTTTTAAGGCCAGAAGGGACAATTATGGTTATCTAGTCTGACTTCTTGCTTAACACAGGCTATACAATTCACTCATAATTCCTGTGCCAAACCCATAATTTACGATTGAGCTGGAGAATCTTTTAGAAAGACATCAAATCTTAATAAACTTAAATGAGTGAGTATTGATTATATCCCTAGGTAAATTGTTCCAATTATTAGTTACCATTGCTTAAAAAGTTGCCCCTTAGTTCTAGTCTGAATGTATCTAGCTTGAGTTTCCACCATTGGATTTTGTTTTGTTCTGGAGTCTGCTAGATTAAAGAACCCTGTGTGGTCAGAAATCTTCTCACAGTGTAGGTACTTATAGACCAAGTCACCTCTTCACCCTCTTTTTGTTACCGTAAATAGACTGAGGTGTTTTAATTTCTCACTGAATTGTTCCTGTGGCTCAGCAAAGAGCTCTTTCCAATTTTTCAACACCCTTTTTGAAGTGTGAGCACAAGAACTGGACACAGTATTCCACTAATGGTCTCACTAATACTTTATACAGAGGAATCTTCCCGAGTCTTCACAATGGACAGGGAGAGGTGTCTTGTTGGGCTAACAGGTACTGAGGCCCTGGTGAGATGTACAACACATTTGCTTACATGAGTTTATCAGCAGTTATTGCTGAGAGGAGAGTTACACTCTTAAAAACGTTTCCAACCTACCTATGAATCTCAACTGAGCCAAATATACTTCAGGGAAAATATAACTTTTGCCAATCACCTCACTAGAATGAGTGGGCTTTAAAACCACAAATGAAGAAATCAGTAACATCAATTTTTTTCCAAATGAAAATCAGTACCTCTGTCTCATTAGCACAGGGTAATGGTGCTTATATTTAGCTAACAGAGAGAGTTCATAAGAATTCAACAAGGACAAGTGTTTGCTTCCACAATTTTAATCCTCTCCGTGTCCCATTCCTACCCTTGATACTTCTCGCTTCTAGAAAGTAATCTGTTTCAGGAGCCGTGTCTGCTTACTTGAGGTATGAGCAAACAAGGTGCTGACACTGCCGTCTTTCCTTAGAGCATTGGAAATCCACACATAGGCTTAGTAATGGCTTACTGTTATTTGCATTACAATAGGGTGCCCAGAAGTACCCAAGGATATTGCAGCTTCATTGAGCTAGGCACTGTACAAAAATATAGTAAGAAACAGTGCCTGCCCCAAAGTCTTACAATCTATACCCACAAGACAGGCAAGTGGGGGCATAACATTCCTGCCTCCCACATTTTGCAGGACATGCCGCATCTGGCTCCAGTTTTGAAACCTAGTCCCGCATTGCTCATCAATTGTTGGGCTGATCAGCAGCACAGGGAGGCGGCACCTGCTGTTGCAGTCTCAGGCTGCATTACCACCTGTTTGGCAGGTGGGTTTTCAGGAGGCAGAGTCCTTGCCTGCCCATTCATAGGCTCTGAGGGCAGAGCAGAGGGTGAGCCTGCTTCAGAGGAGAGCACGAGTCCCCAGCTCCAGCTCCTCCATCAAAAAACTGAAGGCTAAAATAGGGAAAGAACGAGTTAAAAATTACTTAGACAAGTTGGATGTCTTCAAGTCATCATAGCCTGATGAAATGCATCTTAGGATACCCAAGGAGCTGACTGAGGTGATATCTGAGCCATTAGCAATTATCTTTGAAAAGTCATGGAAGACGGGAGAGATTCCAGAGGACTAGAAAAGGGTAATGTAGTGCCCATCTATAAAAAGGGAAATAAGGGCAATCCAGGGAATTACAGACCAGCCAGTTTAACTTCAGTACCAAGAAATATAATGAGGTGATAAGTAACAGTCAGCATGGATTTATCAAGAACAAATCATGTCAAACCAACCAGACAGCTCTCTTTGACAGGATAACAAACCTTGTGGTTGGTGGGAAGTGGTAGACATGGTATATCTTGACTTTAGTAAAGCTTTTGATACGGTCTCACATGACCATCTTATAAACAAACTAGGGAAATATAGTAGCTTCATCTAGGTTGTAAGGTGGGTGCATAACTGGTTGGAAAACCATTCCCAGAGAGTAGTTATCAGTGGTTTGCAGTTAAGTTGGAAGGGCACATCGAGTGGGGTTCCGCAGGGATCAGTTCAGGGTCTGGGTCTGGGTCTGGTTCTGTTCAGTGTCATCATCACTGATTTAGATAATGGCATACAGAGTACACTTCCAAAGTTTGCAGACGATACCCAAGCTGGGAGGGGTTGCAAGTGCTTTGGGCAATAGGATTAAAATTCAAAATGGTCTGAAGTAACTAGGAAGAAATTCAATAAGGACAAATGGAAAGTACTCCACTTAGGAAGGAATAATCAGTTGCACACATACAAAATGGGAAATGACTGCCTCAGAAGGAGTACTGCAGAAAGTGATCTGGGGGTCATAGTGGACCACAAGCTCAATATGAATCAACAGTGTAACACTGTTGGGAGTGAAAAAAAACCCCCACAATCATCATTGTAGGATGTATTAGCAGTAGTGTTGTAAAGTAGTAAAGCAAGACCAAAAAATAATTCTTCCACGCTACTCTGATTAGGCCTCAACTGGAACATTTTGTCCAGTTCTGGGCTCCACATTTCAGGAAAGATGTGGACAAATTGGAGAAAGTCTAGAGAAGAGCAACAAAAATGATTAAAGGTCTAGAAAACTTGACCTATGAGGAAAGATTGAAAAAACTGGGTTTGTTTAGCCTGGAGAAGAGAAGACTGATAGGGGACACTGTAGCAGCTTTGAAGGATGGTAGAACCTCAGAGTTATGAACACCTCAGGAATGGAGGTTGTTCGTAACTCAAATGTTTTTAACTTCTGAACAAAACATTATGGTTGTTCTTTCAAAAGTTTACAACTGAACATTGACTTAATACAGCTTTGAAACTTCATTATGTAGAAGAAAAATGCTTTTAACTATCTTAATTACCTGGTCAATTTTTTTAGCACCTCCCCCCTTTTTTTAAAGTAGTTTAGACTTAACATTGTACTGTACTCTATTTGCATTGGGGGGGAGGGGCGTGTCTCTGCTACTGCCTGATTGTGTACTTCTGATTCCAAATGAGGTGTGTGGTTGACCGGTCATTCTGAGGTTTGTAATTCTGAGGTTGTACTATACATAAAAAGGTTATTACAAGGAGAAGGGAGAAAAATTGTTCTCCTTAACCTCTGAGAATAAAGACAAGCAGCAATGGGCTTAAATAGCAGAAAGGGCAGTTAAGGTTGGACTTTAGGAAAAACTTCCTGTCAGGGTGGCTAAGCACTGGAATAAATTGCCTAGGAAGGTTGTAGAATCTCCATCACTGGAGATTTTAAAGAGCAGGTTAGACAAACACCTGTCAAGGATGGTCTAGATAATATTTAGTCCAGCCCCCTGCATTCCTGGCAGGACTAGATGGCCTCTTAAGGTTCCTTCCACTCACGGGTGCTGGAACAGTTTGTATCATGGAGGAGCTGAGACACATTGAACCAAACTGTAAACCATGTATATAATGAAAACCATTTCAAGCACCCCCAGGTTCTCCTACTTCCAGCACCTCTGCTTTCAGTCCTACAATTCTATGATCATCCAAGTGAAGGAGGTTGAGATGTGGGGGAGACATGTTCAGGAGGATCCAGGCATGGAGAGGAGCTGAAGGGTGGGAGGCGGGAGGGAAGACACACTGACTCAGAGCAGTCTTTGTGGGCAGGAGGGAAACAGGTTTGGAGGGAGCCCTGGGAAGGGAAGGAGGCGGTCTGTTATGGGAGACTGGGCTGGTGGTGTTTGGTGGGGGCAAGGGAACTGGCAATTAGGAAGGAGTGTGGGGGGGAATGTTTGGGGTGGGGGCATTTAGAGGCTCAGTGGTAAGGAGCAGGAAGCATATGCCCCTAGGGAAGTGCAGTAACAAATCTGAAGTCTGTCATTTCGAGAGTTACTGTCCCTCCTTTGAGAACCTGGGAGCTGAGAGGTGGAATGGTGGGAGGGAGGGAGCATTGTTTTTATCCTATTTTTAAAAAAACAACGAAGTGACAGAGATGAAGTGAGGCACCCAAGCTTACGCAGGAAGTCTGTGGCAGAACTGGGCACTGAACGCACATCTCCTGTGTTCCCAATCTAGTACTTGATCACAAGCTCATCCTTCCTCAGGCTTCTCTTTAACCTTGATTACTAGTTCAAAGCTGGCAATACAATTATTCCTAACCATTGGCCTTGATTAAATTGACTGCTCGTGACAGTCCAATTTCCAGTGAACATATGCAAAATTTTAAAAAGCCACCATAACAATCAGTACTCCAGCTGACATCCCCAAAAAAGAGGTCCAGGACTGCATGGCGGCTGGTCTACTCTCTTACGCCCTAGAGGAGACCCCCCCCCCCAGGTCAAAGTGACAACATGGTGTGAGGACGCTTGCCTCTGAGGTTGCAAGTGCTGTCTCCAACTAGGGGACCACTGTCTCCAGGATTGTCAAGCTAACATTTTTCATGAGTGTTAAAATTAATTGGCTTTAAGAAGCCCCATCTACAAAGAAAAATGAATGATTTATAAGGTAACTTCAGTGTCTTTGAAAGCATATTGATGGCAGATATGCTGGACTTTGCTTAGCATCAATCTTTGCTAATCTTTTAGCAAATTTAATTTGAGTCAGAAGTGCTATTAATCAGTTTAACAGCATACAAACTATTGACTCAGTCAGAGTGAATCTCTCTGGCCAAAAAAATAGCAAGTTTATTGCATGGATGAAAATACTTTATATTTGTAGCATGGCTTGGTGCACATCTGCCAAGAGCAATTTCAATAACATCCTAAGAGTGGGCACCCAAAGAGGTTCAAAGCCTTGCAGGGGCTCAGCTTCGTGTCCATGAATGAGAATGAGCAACAGATAAAATGCTAGATGCATGCTTAGCACACACAGTTAATGCAAGTATTAAAGGGATAATTGAAGTAAAGTATATTACACAGGGGTTAGTTAGAACACCAGGTTCTTGCTTACATCGTATTGGCTAGAAGAGCCAGGGAATATTTAAAAAACTATATACATTCTTGTAATAATGCTCTCTAAAGACAGAGCTGTGCAGAAATGGCTCTGAGCAGACAAGTGCAGGTAGATTCTGGAAGATGATTGTGACTGTTGTGTCGATCTTCGTTGCCCTTTGGAAAGTTCAGTTCTTTGTGATTCACTAGGTCAGACATACCAGCTTGAGCTGTGCTCTAGTCTTCTCTCATACACTAAGCAGGATCACGCTTGGTCAGCACTTGCATGAAAAACAAAGGAAACACCGAAACAAGCCAGCCAAACCAACCAGCTCAGGGTGCTGCAGGAAATGGTGTTGGCTCAGCAGGAGATACTCTTCCTGCTGAGGTAGCACTTCCCCAGTGGCTCAGTATACTGTTCACTGCTTGGCATCTATCAGGTGAGAGATAAAGTCCCCACACCAATGCACTTCTCACCAGAGTAGGAGTTAATTCTTGTACGGAGGGACTGCAAAGCTGCAGTTGCAGATGTTGCCCTCCATAACGGAATGCAGGGCTCTGTGACTTGTCAACAGAGCAGAGAACTGCAGGCTACCACTAAGCGCCAACTGGGTTTTGTCAAGTAAGATGCATGTAAAGTACAAATGAATATGTTCACCTTCCTTTAGTGAGAAGAACAGCTATATCCTTGGTGCTGGGCAAATAAGATTCCAGATGCATTATTGTAGCATGTATGAAATTTCCTGTCATTTCAGCTGGATAAGGCATATTGTGCTAGACCATAATTGAAGAGGGAAGTTATTTGTGCAGATAGGAGGAGAAGAGAGGTGTCCACAAAAGAAGCTCTCTAGTAAGATGTGGTCCACATTATGGCCTGGTCTACACTACGCATTTAAACCGATTTTAGCAGTGTTAAAACGATTTAACACTGTACCCGTCCACACTATGAGGCCCTTTATATCGATATAACGGGCTCTTTAAATCGGTTTCTGTACTCCTCCCCGACGAGAGGAGTAGCACTAAAATCGGTATTACCATATTGGATTAGGCTTAGTGTGGCTGCAAATCGACAGTATTGGCCTCCGGGCGGTATCCCACAGTGCACCACTGTGACCGCTCTGGACAGCGATCTGAACTCAGATGCAGTGGCCAGGTAAACAGGAAAAGCCCCGCGAAATTTTGATTTTCATTTCCTGTTTGCCCAGCGTAGAGCTCTGATCAGCACGGGTGGCAATGCAGTCCCAAATCCAAAAAGAGCTCCAGCATGGACCGTACGGGAGATACTGGATCTGATCGCTGTATGGGGAAACAAATCTGTTCTATCAGAGCTCCGTTACAGAAGACGAAATGCCAAAGCGTTTGAAAAAAAAATCTACAGGCTACACAGTGCTGTGTGACAAGCGTAACAGGAAGCCAGAGACTCCAATGGACGCTCATGCAGGGAGGGAGGGGGAACTGAGGACTCCAGCTATCCCACAGTCCCCAGCAGTCTCTGAAAAGTATTCGCATTCTTGGCTGAGCTCCCAATGCCTGTAGGTTCAAACACATTGTCCAGCGTGGTTCAGGGAATAGCTCGTTAATGAACCCCCTCCCCCACATCACGTGAAAGAAAAGGGAAAAAAATAGTTTCTTGACTTTTTTTAATGTCACCCTATGTCTACTGAATGCTGCTGGTAGACGCGATGCTGCAGCAGTAAAGAGCAGTATCCGCTCCTCTTCCCTCCCCGGTGGCAGACGGTAGATACTTGATAACTGCTGAATACCCCTGGCTGGCCTCAGGGGCGCCTAGGTAAAAATAGGAATGATTCCTGGTCATTCCCAGTAGATGGTACAGAACAGCTGGTAACCGTCTTCATCATAGCCACTGGGGGCTGAGCTCCATCAGCCCCCTCCCTTTCCTGTGTAAAGAGAAGATTCTGTCCTGCCTGGACTATCATAGCAGCGGCATGCTGGGCTCCTCTCCCCCACACCGCTTAATGTCCTTCCTGGACTGTCATAGCACGGGGAGGCTGACTCCCCCTCATTTTATCTCACTAACAAGTCACTGTTTCTTATTCCTGCATTCTTTATAACTTCATGACACAAATGAGGGGGACGCTGCCATGGTAGCCCAGGAAGGTTGAGGGAGAAGGGAAGCAACGGGTGGGGTTGTTGCAGGGGCACCCCCTGTGAATGGCATGTAGCTCATCATTTCTGCAGGATCTGACACGGAGCAGCTGTGCTCTCTGATACACTGCTTCTCTAGTACATTTGCCCCATATTCTAGGCAGGACTGACTCTATTTTTAGAAATCATAAAGGAGGGATTGACTCGGGGAGTCATTCCCAGTTTTGCTTTTGCGCCCCCGGCCAATCTCAGCCGGGGCACCCATGATAGCAGCAGACAGCACAGAAGGACAGATAACCGTCACCTCATTGCCAAATTACACTGGCAGCAGACGGTACAGAACAACTGGTAACTGTCTCTGCTATCATGCAAAAGCTAATGAATGCTGCTGTGTAGCGCTGGAGTATCGCCTCTGTCCGCGGCATCCAGTACACATACGGTGACTGTAAAAAAAAAAAAAAAAAAGCTGAACGGGCTCCATGGTTGCCGTGCTATGGCGTCTGCTAGGGCAATCCAGGGAAAAACGGCGCGAAATGATTGTCTGCCGTTGCTTTCCCGGAGGAAGGAATGACTGACAACATTTACCCAGAACCACCCGCGACAATGATTTTTGCCCCATCAGCCACTGTGCTCTCAACCCAGAATTCTAAGGGGCGAGGGAGACTGTGGGAACTATGGGATAGCTACGGAATAGCTACCCACAGTGCAATGCTCCAGAAATCGACGCTAGCCTCGGACCATGGATGCACACCGCCGAATTAATGTGCTTAGTATGGCCGCGTGCACGCTACTTCATACAATCTGTTTTATAAAACTGGTTTATGTAAAATCAGAATTATCCCGTAGTGTAGACGTACCCTATGAAAAGTCTGCAAGCCTCTAAACTGTGCAGCTGGCTATGTGTATGCAGGGTTATTTTCACCTTTTTTGAAGCATCAAGTGGCTGGATACCAGCAGTTTCAAGGAGGCCAGTCTGTTGGCAGGGCTGACACCATGCTCTTGCACCAGGCTGGCATCAGGTATAATTCAGGGTAGTCACTATGGATGACCATACAATGTCACCTGGCCACACAGTGCCCTGCCACATCACCAAACTACACACTTAAACTTCTAATTAAAGAGACTAAGCTGATTGCTGAGATCTCATACATAGTACAAGATTTATCCCAGAGCAAATTTTTAACCACAGTTTTAAATTGATGAACAAAGACATGTGAACATCAGGATTGTCACATCCTTAATTATCCCTTGTGGATGGTCATAACACAGCAGCTATTAGACAAGAGCATTTTCTTCTTTGTTATGCCAAAGAATTACAACATAATATTGAATAATAAAAAAAGACAAGATTAAAGCACTATCAGAAACCAATGTAACCAACTGAAGTGAAGCACTCAGTCTTATCACGTGGAAATATTTGCTTGGGACAAAGATCTAACAAAAGCTGTAATGGTAAAATATATTTTAATGTAGTTTTTAATTTCTAAAAAATGCAATTGCTTTGCTATTAAGACTGCAAACTAGTACATTATAATTTTAAAATAGAGTATAAAACTCTCTTGTATAGGCTATATTGTAATCAGATATGCCATTTCTTGCCTGAATGCCACACTACAAATCAAACTGAAAACTATGCCCCATCATTAATTCATCTTTATCACTTCTCATATTCCAGGAATACTAGGTTGGGAATTTTAAGTAGTGACCATCACAAGGAAACGTATGACTTGGAAGTGATAAATGTGATACTTAAAAAGCTTCTGAGTTGCAATTTTGTCATTTCAGCTGTCAAGATGGCACTAAGAAGAATAAAATCCAGAGTTGAATAGAGCTGAATTACACTATTACCAGCCAGTTTCATTCGAAAATCATCTCTGTGAATCTTGCCTCAGACAATTCGGTAAACCTATCTAGGTATTTATAGGGAGCCACCAACGTAATATCAGAGTACCTGGAAGCGCTCTAGCAGGGTAAGAATTATACAACAAGATGGACAGAAACTCAATTATAACAAACAACAATAAGGATAAGCTACTTTAACGATCTATCTAGCATACACTGCAACTCACCCTGTGTTAACCAGAGCCCTGATTCAGCCAGTTACTGGCTAGCAGAGCTGTAATTACTGTTCTAGAACTCCTGCTCTGGATCAAATGCTCTTGCTGACCTAATAAGGCTTTTCCACTGTTAGCCTCCATAGGCTTTTCTCCAAATTTACATCTAAGGAGAAAAATAAAAGAAAAGGGAATATGATCATTAAGAAGTATGTGCTGAATTCCAAGATAGACAAGCAAAGACCAAGTCAATTGCTTTTGTCACACAGACTATCAAGTACCTGACAATCAGTGCCAACTAGTAGAAGAATTAGAGAACTGCTGATCTCTAGATTCTTGTGAACCATGTGAGCAGTGCCAGAAAGTCATGTGCTTAGCCGCATACCAGTATCCCAAGGATGATAAAAGTACAGATTGCTTGAGGCACAAAGACCACTTGTCTTATCACATGCATTAGCCCCATAAATGAAAAGTGTAACTAAGGTAAGTTGAAAGCAGGTTTCTGACAATCAGAATATTGCAACTTGCTGCACCATCTAGTGGACATTGGGAAAATCTGCACTCTCTCCAACTTTGGGATTTAGCAAAATGCAATTAATTTATTGCAGAACTCCACTACAGAGCCAGGGGCAGCTGAGCCGTGATTCAGATCAAACTGTTCTAAGATAACAGGAGTGTGCAGAAATGAAGTTTGGTTTGGGCTGCTCCTTATTTAAAACACTAGTGCCAAGAACAGTTATTCTCTAGGCCAGGGGTAGGCAACCTATGGCACGTGTGCCAACGACAGCATGCGAGCTGATTTTCAGTGGCACTCACACTGTCCAGGTCCTAGCCACCGGTCCAGGGAGCTCTGCATTTTAAATGAAGCTTCTTAAACATTTTAAAAACTTTATTTATTTTACATACAACAATAGTTTAGTTATATATTATAGACTTAGAAAAAGACTTTCTAAAAACATTAAAATGTATTACTGGCACACGAAACCTTAAATTAGAGTGAATAAATGAAGACTTGGCACAGCACTTCTGAAAGGTTGCTGACCCTTGCTCTAGGCTCACCAATGCAGAGGGAGGGCAGTGACCTCTAGTGGTTGGCATGTCATGGCTGCATTTGGATTTCTTTACACTCAAGAACTGGGGTCAGTGTGGGAGCTCCTACATCCAATTATAGTGTCCTCCTTTGGGGAGCTGTGGAATTGTTGCCTCCTAAAGTGAAGGGGGGGCCCTTGGATCCTGGCATCTTACAGCCTCCGTCCCCTCATGCCATGGATATCTGGAATTCTGACTAGTGGGGGTTGGGTCTGCAGAGGAAGGGGAGATCTGAACAAACAACCATTCAACTCAGAGTTCAGCTATAACAAGCTGGGCTCAGACCCAAGTCTTCAAAGGTGACACAAAAAGACCCCCTTTAAAAGTACAAATCCATGAACATTGGAGGTGATGACTCTATCCATGGTTTCCCAGCATCCTCTCCCCCTACAACTCCGCTGAAATGGGCCCATTCCACTGGATTTGGATCCTACAGGTGCTTGTGAACTCAGAACTAAATTGTTCACTGCACTGTTAGCACCTAGACACTGAACTGAGAGGCAGGCCCATTGTTCTGAAGAGATACAGAGAGAAATAGAATAGCTTGACCTAGATCAGCACACCGGGCTGGGCTGGGACTGCCATGGGCCAAATACCTACAAATACCACAGAGGAGAATCACTCCTCACTAATAGCTCCCAATACTCCGAGGATAAATTATTCACATAAGGTTAGTGGCTAACAGGTTCTCTCTCTTCTTCAATTCATCTAATTTTAAAAGTGTAGAAATTGTGAGTCTCAGGAGATGGGCTATTTCCATTCAGTTAACTTCAAAGGGCAAACCAGGAGTTAAGAGACACATCTTTCAGACCCCAGAGAGAGAAGCAGGGGCCAATACAGACAGTGAGAGGTTGCCTGAAAGTGAATTAGATTCAGCTAATCATTTCTTACAAAATATTTATTTTTCCGTAACTTAAGCATACGATTCTTAGGTGGCATATACTGTTCAAATCAGCACGTGCTGCCATTAAATGTTCAGCTTGCCTTTTCTAAATGCATCTCTGCGGCAAAGTTGCCTGGCAGCAAAATATTTTTATAGAACTAATAAGAAACTGTGGGATTTAATTTTAAAAAACCACCTCAGTTAATTTATAACAAGACAGTGTTGCTGCCATGGTGCCCAAGTCTAGCAGTTCTTAATGAAAGAGAGTAATTATAGAGTCAAATATACATAAGCTGAACCACCACCATATTTACAAAAGCAGTATATCAGTAAATCAGTATTTACACCTCTACCCCGATATAACACTGTCCTCAGGAGCCAAAAAAATCTTACTGCGTTATAGGTGAAACCGCACTGTATCGAACTAGCTTTGATCCACCGGAGTGCGCAGCCCTGCCCCCCCAGGGGCACTGCTTTACCGCGTTATATCCAAATTCGTGTTATATCGGGTCATGTTATATCGGGGTAGATGTATGTATGCTGTTCATATGGGGCCATCTCCAAAGCCCACTGTAGTCAAAGGACAGTCTCCCATTGATGGATGTCAATGGGCTGTGGAGTGGGCCCCACTGACACATCTAAAGGTCAGAGGTAGATATCCTAAGTCACGGGATAACCTAACTATTTAGAATGATGGGACAAGTCTGTTTATTCACAGATAGGTTTCAGGAGATGTGGAAACAATAGAGGAATAATTCTGTTGGACTGGAGCCTGGAGTTTGTTGAGTGTCATTGATGTTGCCACATACTTTTGGTTTTCATTCTAGAGCAACCATATCTCACAATGTATTATATCACACACCATCAGGAGAAAACATTCACTAATTTTAAGTAAAAGAGTTAACTTTTGCTTTCTAACCTGGGTTTTACATTTTTATCCATAAAAATTCAACAATATCTTGACAAGAATAAAATGAATACAAATTTAAAAATCAAATCATCATCTTCCCATTTACAAACCTTAACAATGGGATGAATTTAAAATAAAACAAAAAAACCCGCATGCAATTTTGATACAAAATATCTTAATTATCCTTAATAGTTTTTTCATGATTCACAGTGCAAGAGAGTAAAGGGGACTTATCAATGCTTTAATAAAGAAAGATCTACTTTGAAGATACATAAAGAATATTTTCTCCCTCACCTATACATTTTTGCTAAATTTGTGAAAAAAAATAATCTTACAGACAGCCCCCCAACCTGAAGCAAATACTCATTAGCAACTACACACCACACAACAGAAACACTAACCCAGGAACCAATCCCTGCAACAAATCCTGTTGCCAACTCTGTCCGCATATCTAGACAAGGTACACCATTAGGGGCTCGCTCGTTCAACTGCACATCTACGAATGTGATATAAGCCATCATTTGCCAGCAATGCTCCTCTGCCTTTGGCTGGGCAGTCTTTACACAAAAGAATAAATGGACACAAATCAGACATCAAGAATTGTAACATTCAAAAACCAGTAGGAGAACACTTCAATCTCCCTGGCCACTCAATAACAGACTTAAAAGTGGCCATTCTTCAACAAAAAAAACTTCAAAAACAGGCTTCAATGAGAAACTGCAGAACTGGAATTAATTTGCAAACTTGACACCGTCAAATTAGGCCTGAATAAAGACCGGGAGTGGCTGAGTCATTATAAAAAGTAATATTCCCTCTGTTTGTACTCACCCCTTCTTGTCAACTGTTAGAAATGGGTGACATCCACCCTGACTGAATTGACCTCGTTAGCACTGACCCCCCATTTGGTAAGGCAACTCCCATCTTTTCATGTGCTGTAATATATATACCTACCTACTGTATTTTCCACTCCATACATCTGATTAAGTGAGTTTTAGCCCACGAAAGCTTATGCCCTAATACATGTTAGTCTATAAGGTGCCACAAGTATTCCCCATTTGTTTGTTTTTTTTAAATCTAGATACTGATTCAGCAAGGTACTTAAGCAAATGCCTACTTCTAAGTACTGGTATGCTGGAAGATATTAATAGCTTCTATCAAGTGGGTCTTTGATGACAATCACAGACCTCATTAAAGCTGATGGGTGTGCTAAGCACCTTTATTTCAAACTAAATGGAAGGAGAAATTAAAATGTAGCAACAACTGAAAACAATAGGAAGCCACTGCCCAAGGCTATAAGCCGCATAGCAAGGTCCATCAGAATCCAAGCCACATAGGTTAAGGGGTTTTCCCTGGGACTAATTGCAAACACAGTGGCAACCAATCAATCTCCTGTTTTTCCCTGTGCATTATGGAGCCAGAAAGCCAGTAGTCAGGAGAGAGGCCCTGAGAGGGAACAGAAGGCACAGGACTTGCTGGAGAGGCAGGCTTGGAAGTTGTGAACAAAGAAAGTACCTACTGCTTGTTTCTAAAAGCAGCAAAGAATCCTGTGGCACCTTATAGACTAACAGACGTTTTGGAGCATGAGCTTTTGTGGAAGAATACCCACTTCGTCAGATGCATGTAGTGGAAATTTCCAGGGGCAGGTATATATATATGCAGGCAAGCTAGAGATAAAGCTAGAGATAAAGCTTATCTCTAGCTTGCCTGCATATATATACCTGCCCCTGGAAATTTCCATTACATGCATCTGACGAAGTGGGTATTCATCCATGAAAGCTCATGCTCCAAAACGTCTGTTAGTCTATAAGGTGCCACAGGATTCTTTGCTGCTTTTACAGATCCAGACTAACACGGCTACCCCTCTGATGCTTGTTTCTATTGTGTTCAAGGAAACAGGACTTTGGGAACATTCTTTGTACACAGACAGGTTTGCACCAATATATACCTGATCTGTGTCATCATCAATTTCTTCTTCTAATAGAAACAACCCAGCCAGGCCCCAAATACTGCCTAGCCACTTAGGCCGAAAGAGGCAAGACCATATTTTTAGTCCTGTTGAAACAAATCGGGCTGTTCACCTACTTAAAGTGAGGCACATGCTTTTGTACTTTGCTAAATCAGGCCCATGAACTTGTTATCTAAGAAACAAATAGTTTTAATTCCTTTGAGAACCCTTTCCTTAAAGAATTCATTTTCTGTGGTAGGTGAAGCTAGTCCCAGTAGTGGAAACCTAGTTGGCAAAATTCTACCTCCATAACATCCTCATTCTACGCCAGTTTTGCAAAGGGATAGCTAGGACAAGGTTGAGTCTGCCAGTAGCCTGAGCACTAACAAGTAGTTACTATTTAGTACAAGACGCTAGTGTGCTTGATTTAGCAGGGAAGCTCATGTGGTGTTGGATGGTGTGCCACACTGGGCAGGGTAACTGGGAATCAAACTGTTATTATTCTAATGGAAGTTATGCAACATCCATCTGGGAGGAATCAAACCTTCTGTTTCCTTCGATAAGGAACAGCTAAAAATATTACTTCATTTGGTCTTTAAAAGTTATTCTTACAAATCATTTGTTTAATAGCTTTGTCTTAAGAGGCTAAAACTTTAAAAAGGAGCATCTTAGGTGAATATTTGTTTTTAAGACATCTAAGACCTCAGAGAATAATATGGAGATTTTGCCATTTGGCTAAATCCACTTTTTGGGAGTGAGGTGTTAATTAAGAGTGATGCATTTTACTTGCCAAAAAAAGAGCTTTAGTCAAGGATATTTAAACCCCATTTTATAACTGGAAATTCACAGTATGTTTTGTTTTCTTTAATGGATTTAAGGCTGATAGCCACTGTTTTGTGTAAAACTGATTCTGAAGTCTCTACCTCTTGTAATCGCCTTTTAAATTATCTTTAACTCCAGACGTTGATTTACTCAGGCATGACACTGACATTTGCTGGTGACAATATTTTCCTAAGTTTGCCACAGAACTTGAATAGGTTTCAGGAAGCATGGGTTCAGTTGCTAAAAAGATCACAAGATAACCTGGGGCCACCTCACGCAAACAGATCCAAAATCACGGCGTGATGGAGAAATTCATTAATAACTTTCCATAACACTCATTTTCCAAGTCAGAATTGGTGAGATGAATAGCATAAGAAAGAACCCCAGTTTTGTGCAAAATGGAGAACGTAATGCAAAGGACACAAGAAAAAATGGCGTTGAAATAGAAATAAAAATGGGAAGGCTGCATAAGAAAAACCTGACACTTCATACAAATGTAGGGCTCAAAAGAACCTTAATATGTCATCAATCCAGCCCCCCTGCACTCAAGCAGGATCAAGCAAACCTAAACTACTACCAGCTAACCAGTTATTCCCTGTTCTATAGTTGTGCATTTGATTTTTCCTTCCTAAGTAAAGTACTTAGGACTTACCTTTATTGAATCTCACCTTTTGAATACAGACCAATTATCAAAATTTTCAAGGTCATTTTGAATTCTAATCCTGGCCTCCAAAGTGCTTGCAACACCTCCCAGCTTGGTGTCTTTTGCAAATTTTCTAAGCACACTCTCCACTCCATTATACAAGTCATTATGAAGACATTGACTAATATCAGACCCAGAAGGACCCCACTAGATACACCCGCCCAGTTTGACAGCAAACTATTGATAACTACTCTTGTCATAACCTAGTCCCAGATTTGGACCTTAGCGTCCAAAATATGGGGGTTAGCATGAAAACCTCCAAGCTTAGTTACCAGCTTGGACCTGGTAAAGCTGCCACCACCCAAAAAATTAGAGTGTTTTGGGGCACTCTGGTCCCCCCAAACCTTCCCTGGGGACCCCAAGACCCAAATTCCTTGAGTCTCACAACAAAGGGGAATAAACCATTTCCCTTCCCACCCCCTCCAGGTGTTCCCTCCCTATTTCCAGTCCTGGAAACAGAAGTACTTCCCTCTTCACACAGATTTCCCCCTGACTTCTTCCTCCCACCAATTCCCTGGTGAGTACAGACTCAATTCCCTGGAGTTCCCCACTAAAGAAAAACTCCAACAGGTCTTAAAAAGAAAGCTTTATATAAAAAGAAAGAAAAATACATAAAAAATGGTCTCTCTGTATTAAGGTGACAAATACAGGGTCAATTGCTTAAAAGAAATATGAATAAACAGCCTTATTCAAAAGAATACAATTCAACACATTCCAGCAACTACACCATGTAAATATAAAAGAAAAAAACAATAACCCCTATTGTTTTTATGATCTCTGTACTCACAACTTGGAAACAGAAGATTAGAAAGCAGGAAACAGAAATCCTTCCATAGCCGAGAGAGAGACAGGCAGAAGACCAAAAAACAAAGGACTTAGACACAACTTCCCTCCACCCAGATTTGAAAAAGTCTTGTTTCCTGATTGGTCCTCTGGTCAGGTGTTTCAGGTTACTTCTTCCCAGGTGAAAGAGACATTAACCCTTAGCTATCTGTTTATGACACGCCCCCCAAATTGCAGACAGTGGGGAAGCTCACTGGCGGCAATTTCCTCCTAGAACTTTAAAATAAACAGATTAATACAACACATGCACCTTTACGTATACCACTAAGTATATAACTAACAGACTTCTACATTTTAAGAACACTTTTTAACTACTGGATTCTAGGAAACTCTCACGGGAGAGTGCATCAGCTACTTTGTTAGAAGCTTCTGAGATGTGCTGAATTTCAAAATCAAAATCTTGGAGAGCTAAACTCCAACGAAGAAGTTACTTGTTGTTCCCCTTGGCAGTATGAAGCCACTTTAGCGCAGCATGGTCAGTTTGTAGGTGGAACCGCCGTCCCCAAACATATGGGCATAGCTTTTCCAGGGCATACACAATGGCGTAGCATTCCTTTTCACTGACTGACCAGTGACTTTCCCTCTCAGACAGTTTCTTGCTGAGAAACACGACAGGATGGAAGTTGTGATCTGTTGCTTCCTGCATGAGAACTGCTCCTATACCACGCTCAGATGCATCCGTGGTTACTAGGAATGGCTTGTCAAAGTCCGGGGCCCTGAGCACAGGGTCAGACATGAGTGTCGCCTTAAGCTGGGTAAAGGCCTTTTGACACTCATCAGTCCACTTAACTGCATTTGGCTGGGTCTTTTTGGTCAGGTCGGTCAGTGGGGCAGCGATTTGGCTGTAGTGTGGTACAAATCGCCTGTAGTACCCGGCCAAGCCTAAGAAGGATTGGACCTGTTTCTTTGACCTTGGGACAGGCCACTTTTGGATAGCATCCACCTTGGCCTGTAGGGAGTTTATGGTTCCTCGACCCACCTGGTGTCCCAGGTAAGTCACTCTGTTTTGGCCTATTTGACACTTTTTGGCCTTAACAGTTAGTCCAGCCTGCCTGATGCGCTCAAAGACCTTTTCCAAGTGTAGTAGGTATTCGGGCCAGGAGTCTGAAAAAATGGCCACATCATCGAGGTAGGCAACTGCATATTCTCCCAGTCCTGCTAGTAGACCATCTACCAACCTCTGGAAGGTGGCGGGTGCATTTCGAAGGCCGAAAGGAAGGACATTAAATTCATACACCCCCGCATGGGTGATGAATGCTGACCTTTCCTTGGCAGGTTCATCTAGCGGTACTTGCCAGTACCCCTTGGTTAAGTCTATTGTAGAGATGAACTGGGCCCGTCCCAACTTTTCCAATAGCTCATCGGTGCGAGGCATTGGATAGTTGTCCGGACGAGTTACCGCATTTAGCTTACGGTAGTCCACGCAAAAGCGTATTTCCCCATCTGGTTTGGATACCAGAACCACTGGAGATGCCCATGCACTGGTAGATGAGCGGATTATACCCATCTGTAGCATGTTCTGGATCTTCCGTTCTATAGCAGCTTGGGCATGAGGAGACACCCGGTAGGGTGGGGTTCTAATGGGGTGAGCATTACCTGTGTCAATGGAGTGGTATGCCCGTTCAGTCTGTCCTGGGGTGGCTGAGAACAATGGGGCGAAGCTAGTGCACAGCTCCTTGATTTGTCGCCGCTGCAGACGTTCCAGGGTGGTTGAGAGGTTCACCTCTTCCACGCCACCATCTTTTTTCCCTTCATAGTAGACACCGTCAGGCCACTCAGCATCATCTCCCTGGACTGTAAACTGACAAACCTGTAAGTCTCTGGAATAGAAAGGCTTGAGAGAATTAACATGGTACACTTTGGGCTTTAGTGAGGATTTGGGAAATGCTATGAGGTAGTTCACAGTTCCCTGGTGCTCTTGTACCGTGAATGGCCCTTCCCATGATGCTTCCATCTTATGGGCCTGTTGCGCCTTCAAGACCATAACCTGGTCTCCTACCTTGAAGGAACGTTCTCTGATATGTTTGTCATACCAGGCCTTTTGCTCTTCCTGAGCGTCCTTTAGGTTTTCTTTAGCAAGGGCTAAAGAGTGTCGGAGGGTGCTTTGTAGGTTGCTTACAAAGTCCAGAATGTTAGTTCCTGGAGAAGGCGTAAACCCCTCCCACTGCTGCTTCACCAACTGTAATGGCCCCTTAACCTCGTGACCATACACAAGTTCAAACGGTGAAAACCCTAAACTGAGATGTGGTACAGCCCTGTAGGCAAACAGCAACTGCTGCAACACTAGGTCCCAATTATTGGAGTATTCGTTGACGAATTTACGTATCATGGCCCCCAAAGTTCCATTAAACCTTTCCACCAGGCCATTGGTTTGATGGTGGTAGGGGTGGCAACCAAGTAGTTCACCCCATGAGTTTCCCACAGTTTTTGCATGGTCCCTGCCAGGAAATTAGATCCTGAATCTGTAAGGATGTCGGAGGGCCAACCTACCCTGGCAAAAATGTCTGTTAGGGCCAGGCACACAGTATTAGCCCTGGTGTTGCCTAGAGCTACTGCTTCCGGCCATCGGGTAGCAAAGTCCACTAAAGTCAGTACGTACTGCTTTCCTCTGGGTGTCTTTTTTGGGAAAGGACCCAGAATATCCACAGCTACTCGCTGAAATGGGACCTCAATTATGGGGAGTGGCTGGAGAGGGGCCTTGACCTGGTCTTGGGGTTTTCCCACTCTTTGGCATACCTCACAAGACCGGACATATTGGCAACATCCTTGCCCATCCCCTCCCAGTGGAAGGACTTCCCCAACCGGTCCTTGGTTCTGTTCACCCCAGCATGGCCACTGGGATGATCATGGGCTAAGCTTAAGAGCTTCCCCCGGTACTTAGTTGGAACCACCAACTGTTTTTGCGGCTGCCATTCTTCACGGTGTCCACCAGAAAGAATCTCCTTGTATAAAAGTCCTTGGTCTATAACAAACCGGGATCAATTAGAAGAGCTGAGAGGCGGTGGGGTGCTCCGTGCCACCGCCCAAGCTTTCTGAAGACTGTCATCTGCTTCCTGCTCAGTCTGGAACTGTTCCCTTGAGGCTGGGGTGACCAGTTCTTCCTCAGACTGTGGACTTGGGCTTGGTCCCTCTGGAAGCGATGTAGGTGATGGGGTTGTTTCCGTTGCTGGTGAACCGCTCTCCGCTGGTGCACCTGAGGGTATTTCAGGCTCTGGCTGAGCCTTTTGGGTATGGCTGACTGTTGCTTCTGCCAGTTCTGGCTCGCTGGTGCCCTCTGGCATTGAGTTTGAAGATGTGGTTGCAATTGCTGGTGCTGGTTGCTGTTCCAGTTCCGGGACTGGGACTGGAGGCGCTGTGGCTGTTTCAGTGGTTGGCATGGAATCCGGGTCCACTACCTCTGTCTGGGTCTCTGGTAACACAGACGGGGCGTCTGTGGACGGCTTAGGAACAGGAATGGGTCTGGAAGCTTGCCTGGTTTGGCTACGTGTAACCATTCCCACTCGCTTGGCCCGCTTCACCTGGTTGGCCAAGTCTTCCCCCAGTAGCATGGGGATAGGATAATTGTCATAGACTGCAAAAGTCCACATTCCTGACCAGCCTTTGTACTGGACAGGCAGTTCAGCTGTAGGCAAGTCTACAGCTTGTGACATGAAGGGGTAAATTGTCACTTGGGCCTTTGGGTTGATGAATTTGGGGTCTACGAAGGATTGGTGGATAGCTGACACTTGTGCCCCCATGTCTCTCCACGCAGTAACCTTCTTTCCGCCCACTCTCAAATTTTCCCTTCGCTCCAAGGGTATTTGAGAGGCATCTGTGCCTGGGGATCTTTGGTGTGATGGAGGTGTAATGAACTGCACTCGGATGGCATTCTTTGGACAGTTGGCCTTGATATGTCCCAGTTCATTACACTTAAAGCATCTTCCATCTGATGGGTCACTGGGTCGAGGTGAGTTACTGGAGACTGGTGAGGTGGAAGAATAGGGCGTCTGTGGCTTTACTTGGGTTGTATGTGGGGTCTTTGGCTGTCCTCGGTTGTAGGGTTTATGGTCGGTGTGCCCTCTGGGGTATTCGTTCCCCTTGACAGTAGCTTTCTTGCTTTCTGCCACTTCCATCCATCTGGCTCCAATCTCCCCCGCCTCAGCAAGATTTTTGGGTTTTCCATCTTGTATGTACCATGTTATGTCCTCAGGAACACCATCCAAGAACTGCTCCATTTGTATGAGGAGGTGCAGTTCTTCCAAGGATTTAACATTGTGTCCTGATATCCAGGCCTCATAATTTTTCCCAACGTAGTAGGCGTGTTTGGGAAATGACACATCTGGTTTCCACTTTTGGGTTCTGAAACGCCGACGGGCATGATCTGGGGTTATCCCCGTTCTGTATCTGGCCTTGGTTTGAAAAAGTTTATAGTCGTTCATTTGCTGCTTAGGCATTTCAGCTGCCACCTCTGCTAAAGGTCCACTGAGCTGTGGCCTCAATTCTACCATGTACTGGTCTTCAGGGATGTTGTACCCAAGACAGGCTCTTTCAAAATTTTCCAAGGCGGCCTCGGTGTCATCACCTGCCTTGTAGGTGGGAAATTTCCTGTGCTGTGGAACAATCATTGGCGCAGGGTTGTTAGGGTTGGCTGTGTTTTGCTTAGCCTTTTCTAATTCCATGGCCTGTCGGTGGGCTCCCCTCTGGAGTTCCAGCTGTTTTTGATGGTCTGCATCTTTGGCTTCTTGCTCTCTTTTGTAGGCCGCCTCTCTGGCTGCTTGTTCTCTTTTGTAGGCTGCCTCTCTTTCTCTCTCTCTTAGTTCCATCTCTTTTTGTTTTATTTCCAGTTGTCGCCTGTGTTCAGCTTCTTTGAATTGTTCTTCTGCCTCCTTTTTTTCCTTGGAAGTCATGGTTCCTGTTTTCTTGTGTTGGGGTGCCCTCTGGTGTTTGTTGTCTGAACTGCAGGTTCTCTGTTGCCTCCTGGGGTCTGCCTAGCAACAGTGCCTTTTTCCCTTTCTTCCTCTAGCTAATCTTTTAAATGTAAAGTAAACCAGAAAAACCACTTTATTTGCATGTGTATAGTGCTGGTAATTGCCCCCTAATGGGAGTGCAATTGTCTGACAAAAGACCCGTAATAGCTCCTTAATGGTTCCTTGCTTAACATGCAAGCCACAACTGCAAGAGAGAGCAGAGAAAAAAAATTCTCTCTGGTTCCTTTTAAAATCAAACTGTCTCTGCTCAAAAGCCCCTAGCAGAGAAAAGAAAAATATAATATTCCTACTGGCTTCTGGATTCTATCTATCTCACCACTGCCACTCATGTCATAACCTAGTCTCAGATTTGGATCTTAGCATCCAAAATATGGGGGTTAGCATGAAAAGCTCCAAGCTTAGTTACCAGCTTGGACCTGGTAAAGCTGCCACCACCCAAAAAATCAGAGTGTTTTGGGGCACTCTGGTCCCCCCAAACCTTCCCTGGGGACCCCAAGACCCAAATTCCTTGAGTCTCACAACAAAGGGGAATAAACCATTTCCCTTCCCGCCCCCTCCAGGTGTTCCCTCCCTATTTCCAGTCCTGGAAACAGAAGTACTTCCCTCTTCACCCAGAGGGTATGCAAAGTCAGGCTAGTAAATTTAACACACACAGATTTCCCCCTGACTTCTTCCTCCCACCAATTCCCTGGTGAGTACAGACTCAATTCCCTGGAGTTCCCCACTAAAGAAAAACTCCAACAGGTCTTAAAAAGAAAGCTTTATATAAAAAAAGAAAAATACATAAAAAATGGTCTCTCTGTATTAAGGTGACAAATACAGGGTCAATTGCTTAAAAGAAATATGAATAAACAGCCTTATTCAAAAGAATACAATTTAACACATTCCAGCAACCACACCATGTAAATATAAAAGAAAAAAACAATAACCCCTATTGTTTTTATGATCTCTGTACTCACAACTTGGAAACAGAAGATTAGAAAGCAGGAAACAGAAATCCTCCCATAGCCGAGAGAGAGACAGGCAGAAGACCAAAAAACAAAGGACTTAGACACAACTTCCCTCCACCCAGATTTGAAAAAGTCTTGTTTCCTGATTGGTCCTCTGGTCAGGTGTTTCAGGTTACTTCTTTCCAGGTGAAAGAGACATTAACCCTTAACTATCTGTTTATGACAACTCTGAGTATGCCCCTCTGATGGGCTGCAACCTTGTTGTGGCAGAAAGGCTTGCGTGGGCTAAAGACTCTCAGAGCTACATCGTCCGGAGCTTTTATACTCCTGAAAGGGTCACCTTTGGCAACCAGGTCTGAGGCGAGGCTCCTGACTAACCATAGCCCAAACTTCACAAGATCCCAACGGTGGATTGGGCACATAAGCAGATCTTCTAGTACTCTGTGGCTGTAAAGGCAGATGAGGCTGCAGCAGAAGGGAGGCCCCTCGTTGTCTTGGATCCCCTTGCCACTGGGTCAGGGGTTTCCTTCTGTCCGGTCTCCTGTGGTTACTGCCTGCACACCTATTTTCCCATGTTAAAAGATTTCACGCGCAGGCCTCTGCCAAAGGGCTCACACCCGTAAAACCCATCAATGAACCCCTTTGGCAGACATCATCCTCGCATCCAGCGATAGCCAAAGAGAAGACAATGACTCGGAGTATGGTCTTTCAATCAGTTGAGCACCCACCTTACAGTAATTTCCTCTAGACTATATTTCCCTAGTATGCTTATGAGAATGTCATGTGGCACAGTGTCAAAAACCTTACTAAAAATCAAGCTATATGATGTTTAGTGCTTCCCCCATCCACTAGGCCAGTAACTCTGTCAAAATAAAGATATTAGGGTGCGCTGTGTCCTTTGACTCCGTAGAAAAGCAATGTAGGGAAAGCAGAGAGTGACAATTTACTTAAACAAGAAACAGAAAAGTTGTGCCCTAGCTGTGAAAACCAGTCAAGGGAAGCTGCAACAGTTCTATGGACTTTGAATGCAAAGAGAAGCAGAGCCAGGAAGAAGCAGGGCCCAGTCACTAAATGCTTCATTGAGGGAGGAGACTAGGAGAACTCCAAAACCAAAGCCTCAATTAAGTTACCAGTAAGATAGCTAAATACAGTGCAAGAGAAGATGAGTGCCACAGAGCAAGTTATTAAAAAGCCCCTGATTATTAAAAATATGGAAATCACAAGCAGAAACAAATCTGACACCAAAGTTATTATTAAATTCATATCCTTACTGTCACTTAGGATTTCCATTTATTACAATCTTTAAGGATTTTTCCTCACCTCTAGTGCATTCAGTAGGGACCATTTTTCTGTAATTGCACTTAGCAATCTTTAACAGTAACAAATTATTCGTTTCAGAATTCCACCTCTCACACCCCTCAATTATCTCTGATTTAAGAATGCCAGAGTCCTGCTGATTTACATGTAAAACTCTGGAAAAAGCTTGAGCATCAATTCTCTCTACCCAGGTGTGCAAAGTCCTTCTCAGAGCAGTTACAGTTGTCTAACCAACAGCTTGTCTCCAGCACAAGTTTTTCAGCCCATTCTTGCTGCCTGACTCCAGACTCAATAAATTACACTGCTATTTATTTCAGATGACCAATGTTTCAAATGCTTTCTTCCCCTCCACTCCATTTTTGCATCATTTTTCCTTTCTCCCAGTGTGACAATAACTGCACCCAAGTCAGTCTTCTCCTGGTAAAGCATTTGTGGTACTCTTCATATGAAAAGTATCAATTTAGAACTTATTCTACTACTGGAAAGTTCATCCCTCTGGGGCATGAGGCGATCCAATTCGCCTTCCCCTCACGTTACTCTCAAAGGCATTCCCCAACTCATGTCAGACCTGTCAATGCAACAGCAATATCTGTTCCTAACTCATGATGCTGGGAGCTCTCTTAGCCCAGCAGCAGATTTCATTTAGGTCAATAAAAATAGCAAGCCCACCTCATTTACTTTTCATTATATTTCCCGGCTGTAAGTTTGCTGTGCAGTGTATATGGAAAGTAGCAATGATCACTGAAACTGTGGAACAAAGGCATTAAAGTGAAATCCATTATAAGAGAGGTGCCCGCAGCCCCACTGACAAATGGCAGCACCAATTCAACCTTTATATTTATATAGTTTATAATACTCTTCAATTGGCAATAAAAGCTAGAAAAACAACCCAGGGTATGTCGTCCACTTGGCAATCATGTGAAAACTCCACTAGGATGCAAATCAAGTAGTGAATATGCCACTTAGCCTCTCACACTTACATCTAACGTTTCCCAGCCACATATTGGTGGTGTCTATGGACCCCCGAATGGGGATAAGGGTGGGGGGAAGGTGAGAGATAGAAGAGCAGAGCTGAGCCTGGGCTAGAAAAAGGTGTCTGGCCTGTGAAAGAAATGCCTAAAATAACATTTAGGGTGAGAAATTACTATTTGTATCCAATTTCTTTAATATATTGACCTTAGTTTGCATGTTTGTTTTATTTGCTCAGTAATCCACTGAGCCCTTTGCTATCCCTTATAATCACTTAAAATCTGTCCTTTGTAGTTAATAAACCGGTGTTTATATTTTCTATAAACCAGTTTGTGCAATTCATAACGGGGGGGGGGGGGGGGAAGCTGTGCATATCTTCCTCCACATTGAGGGAGGGAGCGAATTTCATGAGCTTACGCTGTACAGTTTTCTGTGCAGTGCAAGTCGGTACAATTTGGGGTTTGCACCCCTCAAGGGGTGTGCACTTGAGTACTGGGCAATCCCCTAGCTGATTCTTCCCATGCAGAGCTGATTTCAGTGTCTGTGTCTTTCAGCAGTGGGTGTCCCCCTACCTCAGTGTGCTCGTGCATGCTAGAGGAGTCTTGAGGGCGTGGCACAGCAGGACAGGGTGAGGAAGCTCAGGCTAATGGAACTGGCAGACTCAGTGGGACTCCAGTACATCAGGTGGCATCCTGGGAGGGGAGTAACCCATCAGTATATGCTGCCTCAAGGTGATGTGGTTTTGCAGACTGATGAGCTACTTTATCCTTTCAAATGGATAAAGCCTGTCACCAGACTAATTTCTTGGCATAGAATTCACACATATCAAATACATATATGATAAATCCAAGAAACAAAACTCAAAGATTCATCAACTTTAAGGTCACAAGGGACTATCATGATAATCTAGATAATCACATTGCAGGGCACAGAACCTCACCCGCTCACTTCTGTAATAGACACCTAATCTCTGGCTGAGTTACTGAAGTCCTCAAATCATGACTGAAAGATTTCAGGTTACAGATAATACACTATTTACAACAGTTTAAATCTGCAGGTCACCCATGTTGCAAAAGGAAGTGACATCTCCCCCCTCCAAGGTCTCTGCCAATATGACCTGAGGGGAAATTCCTTCCTGACCCCAAATATGGCAATCAGTTAGATCCCGAGCATGTGGACAACAAGACCCAGCAGCCAGACACCTAGGAAATAATTCTCTATATTAACTCAGAGTCCTCTCCACTTGGTGCTCCATCAGCAGCTATTGGAGATATTTGCTGCTAGAAGTCAGATTGCCTACAATGGCATGTAGGCAGCCTCATCATACCCTCCCCTGCATAAACTTATCAAGCCAGTTACGTTTTTTGCCCCTACTGCTCCCCTTGGAAGGCTGTTCCAAAACTTCACTCCTCTGATGGTTAGAAACCTTCATCTAATTTCAAGCCTGAACTTGTTGATGATCAGTTTATACTCATTTGTTCTTGTGCCAACATTGATGCTTACCTTAAATAACTCCTCTCCCTCCCTGGTACTTATCCCTCTGATGTATTTATAGGGAGCAATCATATCTCCCCTCAGCCTTCTTTTGGTTAGGCTAACCAAGCTAAGCTCAAGGTAGGTTTTCCATTCCTCAGATAATCCTCATAGCTCTTCTCTGCACCTGTTCCAGTTTGAATTAATCTTTTTTCAACATGGGAGACCAAAACTGCACACGGTATTCCAGATGAGATCTCAGAGTCTTGTATAATGGCACTAACACTTTCCTGTCTGCACTAGAAATACCTTGCCTGATGCATCCTAGAACTGCATCAGCCTTTTTCAAGGCTCCATCACATTGGTGGCTCATAGTCATCCTGTGATCAAACAGTACAACCCAGGGTCTTTCTTTTCCTCCTGTCACTTCCAACTAATATGTCCCCAGTTTATAGCAAAAAAAATGTTGTTAGTTCCTAAGTAAGTGACCTTGAATTTGCACTATTAAATTTCATCCCATTTCTATTACTACAGTTTTCAAGGTTATTCAGATCATCTTGTATGATATTCCAGTCCTCCTCTGTATTGGCAATACCAGCCAATTTTGTGTCATTCACAAATTTTATTAGCACACTCCCGTTTTTTGTGGGAAGGTCATTAATAAAAATATTAATGAAGATTGGTCCCAAAACTGATCTCTGAGGAACTCCTCTAGTAACTGCTCTGCAGCCTGACAGTTCACCTTTCAGTATGACCTGTTTTAGTCTCCTTTTAATCTGTTCCTTATTCACCTTTCAATTCTCATATTATTCCCCATCTTCTCCAATTTAACTAATTTCGCAAGTGGAACTGAAAGAAATACCTCACTGAAATACAGGTAGATTGTTTTGACCGCATTTCCTTTGTCCAAAAAAATAAAATAAAAATAAATCAGTTATTTTCTCAAAGAAGGAGATCAGGTTGGTCTGGCACAATCTACCTTTTGTAAAACTATGTTATATTTTAAACCAATTGCTGTTCACCTCTACGTCCTTATCTATTTTCTCTTTCAAAATTTGTTCCAAGACCTTGCATACAATTGAGGTTATAGTAATGGGCCTATAGTTTCCAAGATCACTTTTTCCCTTTCTTAACAATAGGAACTATATTAGCAGACACAGTTTACAGACTCATTAAAAATCTTTGCTATTGGGCTTGCAATTTCATGTGCCAGTTCCTTTAATATTTTTGGATGGAGATTATTAGTGCCCCCACTCCCCAATTTAGTCCCATTAAGCTGCTTGAGTTTGACTTCCACTTCAGATATGACTTCCACTTCTACCTCCATATCCTCATTAGCCACCCTGCCACTACCCCCAAGATCTTCATTAGTCTTATTAAAAACTGAAGCAAAGTATTTGTTTAGGTGTTGGGCCATGCCTAGATCTTTAATCTCCACCCCATCTTCAGTGTTTAGTAGTCCCACTTTTTTCCTTTTGAATGTATATGGCTACCGAACCTTTTACTATTGTTTTTAATTTCCTTTTCAAGGTCCAGCTCTGCTTGGTTTTTGGCAGTTCTCACTTTATTCCTACACTTTCTAAACCCCAAGAGGTAGCTTTCCTTCCTAATCCATCATATCTTCCATTCCTTTCTGCTTTCTCTTAATCCCCTGCTTGAGATGTTTGCTTATCCAGCTTGGTTTGCAACCTTTCCCTATGATTCTTCCCCCTTGCTTGGGATGCAGGCTTCAGATTGTTTCTGCAACTTTGACTTAAAGTAATTCTTTGGTCCACATCCTAATTCTGTTAATTTTTTAAAGTTTGCCCTTTTGAAATGCAGGATCCTAGCTGCAAATCTATTTTTGTTTATCCTTCCATTTAGTTTAAACTGAATTAACTCATGATCACTCGAACCAAGGTTGCCCCCTACAATCAGTTCTTCTACTAGGTCCTCACTACTCACCAATACCAAACCTAAAATGGCATCACCTCTGGTTGGTTTAGTGACTGTTTGGTGAAGAAATCTATCAGCTATCACATCCAGGAAAATCTGGACCCTACTATTATTAGTAGCACTTGTCCCTACAATCTATAACTGGAAGTTAAGTCTCCCATAATCTCACAGTTCCCAGTAGTAGTAATTTCATTAAAAATATTGAAGAGGTCTCTATCCATATCCAAATTGGATCCTAGAGGTCTGTTGCTCACCCCAGGCACTATTCAGAGGAACCCCGAAATAATTTTGACCCAGACTCTCTCTTATCCATTCCATCACTTCTGATTTCTTTAGTCTACAGTCCCCTTTAACTGGTTACTTCTTTTAATCCACACAAATTACAATAATCAACCTAGAAAAGGGTGAAGAAAGCTCAAATTGCTGTACTGGAACTGATCAATGAGATATCTAGTCTAGATCCCCATGTTGATAGCAACCAAGAGTATTATAGGAAGGTGCTACATACTCATAATTAATCAAACTGAGCACAAACACAGCAGGGGAGATGGAGGAGGATCCTCTAGGGCTAGGTGCAATGAGGTGAGGTGGAGGGATATATGGGGCTTTGGGGAACTTGGTTACAATTCTGCCCCCCAAATGGAAACCTCTGCTGGAGTTCTACCTCTGAGCACTGCTCAGGGATCCATCCACTCTTCTCCAGGGCTCATTATATACTTTGGAAGAGAAAAACTACTGCATTTGAAATGGACCAGGGGTCCCCAATTTTTTTTTTTAAATATCCCAATGCAGGTGAATCTCTGTGCTTCCTAGGTTCATATCTTTCTACCATTCTTTCACACACTCCTCAGCTTTCAGACACAAGCTAGTGTTTTCCTCAGGAACACCACCACACCATTCCCCACAAGTGCAGTGGGTGGGTTTGTTTGTTTTGTTCCCTCCCTGCTTAGTTAGGAGAAACCTTAGTGCTAAAACAAGAAAACACAGCTGCGCAGCCCCGCTCCCTCTCTGCTCTGCTCTGCAGCATGGACACCCTAGGCTGCATGCTTCAGCAATGGTTAAATGAGGGGATTTTGTATTTGTTTCCATGTGAGTAAAACACTGGAAGCCCGCTCATTACACTGTTGATGTTCTGACTGGGTGAGCTGAGTCTTCGCAGGAAGCCTCCCTCACCCACTACCCAAATGCCTTCTGACAAAAGGAAATAAACCCCCCTCTCAAGGAGCAGGTAACACATACACAGCCAGGCTCTGGGTGGCCAGCAAAGGCTTAATCCAAACATGAAAATAAACTCAAATTGAGAGTAATTTGGTATGGGATGAACTGGACACATACCAAGTTCCTTACAGAGTCCTAGAGCAGCCTCTTCCACCCTTTGTAGTCCTGCTGTCTGCCTACCCTAAAACAGGCACCAGCCCTTCTTATAAGCTCCTGATTAGGTGATGAGTCTCACCTGCTGTGCTAATTAAGCCCCCTTCACCAAGGGCCACAGCTGCTCTCTCAGTTTTATAAAGGCCAGGGAGGGAGGGAAACTGCTGCCTGCTTTAGTTTCTTTACTCCAGCTAGGACCTGAGCTTTTGAAACATAACTCTGTTTTTCAGCCCTGCTTCTGCTGGTCTGAATCTGTCCTGCTGCCCCAGCACAGATTTGTAGGGTTTCCCTCTGCTGGTAATGGAGGAGTGGCAAGTGGTCTGGTAGCAGCATGGCAGCTTTGGAATGGCTGCACCTGGGTGGGAGGGTGGCCCAAGAGGCAGCTGCTTTTAAAGATCAGTGGCCCCTCAGGCTGAGCTCTGGGTACATCCTTTCAGGTGTCCTGACTAGAGCTACACACAAGCAGGTGGAACCAGCAACATCACACACCACAGTTTGGGAAACACTTTGTAGACAAAGACGTACAGCAGCAGTTTAAGTTGTTTCATCCGGTTTGTTATTTTGGCAGGTGACGCTTAGTGCAGACAAATACTAAGTGTTTCCTGTATTAGCTAGCTTGGGAGATACATTAGCAGTTCCTGACAAACCCCCCTCTAGTCTTCACCAATCTAGATAAATAGGCTGTCTGGAAACTTTGCCATACAACCTTTCAGATGGTTAAATGATGTGAGTTCAATACATTTATTATGAATACATCCTCTGTTGCTTGACTCTGTATTTTCTGACATCAGAAGAGGATAGCCTGACTAAAGAAGGGCTGGAGTCCTTGAGATCTCTCTCCCAATTCCTGGAGACATGCTTTCCTTCCCAGGAATGTCATACATTTTTAACATTTATTTTTAGAAGATGATGGCCTATTAAAAAGCATACAGATGCACTCTATAGATTCCAGAGCTCACCACAGCACAGCTGCTTGCTCACTGAGCATGGCATTTCCTTGGGAGCTGCTAAATCGTGTTGCTCCGACTCTGTTAGTGAACTCCATCTACACGTACACTTGTTTCTGTTAAAGAAAAGGGTGTTTCAGCCTCTCTTGCAGTCATTTACAAGGGGCATTCAGCTGATTTTCTGAAGTTAAAGCATGTTTTGTTTCTGATTATTTCAAGGCAAATTTTAATTAAAAGTGAAGCCAGATTAATTGCAATGTGTTTGCTTTACAAGCATAGAGCTATCATTGACACTTCTGAACACTCAAGCCTTATAAAGGTTCACTTGCACTGCTGGCTCTGGATAGGTCAATGTATGTTGTCACACAGCAGTTTAACAAGTGTGAATTCTGGATCACAGAGACAGATCCCATGATGGGAAAAAGAGCTGGAAAAAGACCTAGAAGCACCAAAGATTGGGGGGGAGGGAGAAATACTTTAAAAAAACTATAGGTCCCATAGCAATTGAAACATAAATGACAGAATTACCATAGAAATTTCGTACAATATAGCGCCCAAATAAAGTAACCCTCCCTCCTCCCTGGCTTGGAACAAACCTTTATCCAGGCCAAACAAAATTCTTGAAAGTCCAGGCCAGACTAACATCAGTCCCAGGACACTTACATCCTCCAAAGCTGGCACAGGCCTCTGCCTAAGCTAACCGAATCTATCAAGACTGGAGCAGGCTTTATAGTGCCAACAACCCTCGTCCAGTAGGTTACGGCCAATTAGCCTCATCCACCTGACTCAAAACTGAGGCTCCCAGCTGATACCAAACACTGTGGCCTCCTTTTAGTTCCAGAAGCACTATTACCAGTACGGTTTCCCCAGTGTCAACATATTAGCTCAAAGGAACTTAGCCTGGAGCTCAAAGAGAATGAAAAACAATTACCCATTAGACTTGCACTCACCCACCAACCAACCCCTTGGGCCTATCTGCTCCCAGTGACACACTCCTTCACTACAAAAGTCATGGAACATAAACAACAGCCACTTGAACAGATTACAGTGACACGTATGATGTTCAGTGGGCACAGGATGTCTGGTTTGTGTAGATTCAGTTTTGTAAGTATTCATGATACTTAACACTTAACAGACACCACATGATATTTTGTACTTGTGCATTCAGAGCACTCTACCAATGCCCAAGAATGTAGCCGGTGCGGTAAGGAAGTGTTATTTGTTCTCACCTGACAAAGGGAGAAAACTGAAGCTCGGGGAGTGTGAAGTAACTTACCCAGATTTACACAAGAAGTCTGTGGCAGAGCTGGGAATGAAGCCCACATTGCCAAACTCAGACTTGAGCTTCCTTTTTCTATAACGGCAGCGTGCAGAGGCCCCTTCCACACTGCCCAGCCTGCAGCACCCAGGGCTCCGGCGGCGATTTAAAAGGGTCCGGGGCTCTGACCACTGCTGCAGTAGTGGCGGCAGCTGGGAGCCCCAGGCCCTTTAAAATCTCCAGCCCCAGGACAGCTGCCTCAATCCCATCCCTCCCCTGTCCCCATCAGTGGCCGGGACTGGGGACAAAAGGGGGACATTACATTAAAGCACCGTCACAGCGCTTTATCATCATCCCTTTTGCTCCCGCCCCCCCCGCCAGTGGCCCTGCCGGTAGGGTCCCTAAATGTGGGGATGGGGAGAAGGGGCAGTCAGCTGTGTACTGGCTGGTCCCAGCTTCTTACCTATATGCCGTACCGGCCTACTTTCACCTACTTTCCAGGGACATGTAAGAGGTCAGCTTGCGAGTGCTGATTAACCCGGTCCTCTCAGACACGCTTTGTTAATGCCTGTGTGTTCATCAGATTCTAGGGCTGGAAGAACCCAGCCCTGGGGAACCTAGGTCCTGCAGGATAGCTTCACTGGGAGGGAACTTGCAGAAGGGAAAAGTAGAGCTCTGTATGAGAACACAAGTGACACAAGCAGTACACTGATAGAATTACACAACACCTCGCCCCTGGAAGAGTAACCCTAATAAATAAGCATACCCCAAGTAATGGGCAAATCTGGTAAACACAGCATGATTCCTTCTTCCATGGCATTTCAATCCCTGCATACGTGGGATATACAGCATGCATGCACCAAAGTGGTACTAATAATGACCTTTCTAACACCATGCAAATCCATTAATTAAGCCACCCCTTAAAATATTCACTCTGAATTTAAGGTATAATTTTAAAAAATAATTATTTTCCTGTAAGTTCACTTCTCCCAATATACCTTCCTGCAGAACTCTCACTCCTGGATCCTGTGACTCCAGCATGAGCCATGCAGGAAAATCCATCAGCTCCCTCGTAAGATCCATAGGCCATTAGACCATCATTTCTATTTATCCAGTACACACACATAACACTGGGTCCTAAAACTGCACCAGAGGTGACATCTTGTAAGAGTTGACACCATCAGAATAAAGGAAAAAGATACTTGTTTACTGGTACATGCAATAAACTTATTAACCAACCTCTGGAGCTCCCTTACTGTCCATCTTCATTGCACAATAAAGAGAAACATCTCAATGGATTATTGACACCACCAGTGAATGTTTCTCTGGATGAAATTTCCCCTGCCTTTCTTTGTTACTTAGTATAAATAAAATAAAATAAAATAAAATGAATATTTAAGAAAAATCCTTAAATTCTGGAACAAGCTCAGCCAACATTAGTAAATAGGCCACATAAGGATCATAAATGGCAGGACTCCATGAGAACCCATATAACTCTACGCATTGACACTATGGTAAACATCCGTCACCTAAACTCTGTTACCATCTTTTTAACATCTGACGATGATAAGAATCCTATGCTGTCTCAGACGACAGCTTGGTGTAGCTGCTTTCTTGCACACAAATGAGCCACATTCTAACCATGGTTATATCTGTGTAAATCTAGAGTAACTCTACGGAGGTTGCATGGATTTACCATGGAAAAACAGGGCAGAGTCTGGCTCGTATTTACTGCCACCTGGCCACAAACAGGACAGTTCAATACTGCTGAGGTGAGCTTTGTAGAGACACACCTATGTTATTGTTCTTGGCCCTTAAGTTTATCCATTCTCCTCCAACCCCCTGCCCCCCGTTTTTGTTTTTCTAGATAGATAGTAAAGTCTGATCAATGCACATCATGGCTACTTAACAGCTTTATAGCATGTATCAAGAATATGTAATTTTAAACACACCTTGCCAACCACCTCTTAAGTCTTTAGGGGTTGCTAATTTTTATGTTTCATTTAACTAAAATATAGCATCCTCCAGGGAATCTTGCTGTTACATCAGTGATTCTGCACCTAGCATCATGCATGACTTGCATACCGAAAGCATTCAGAGCTTTGTAATTCTTGAAAGATCCACTAATTATGCAGCAGTTCACTAATAGCCATAGTGTGTGCAGTCAATAGGATCTGGGCAGGAGGCCAGCAATGCAACACAATTCCTGTCTTCTTGCTGGTATTGCTGAGGTTCTTGGGGCAAACTAAAACATTAACTAGTTTTCCTGAACACTGTGTCTAACAACTGACTGTACAATAAGATATGGTACATAATGTTCTGCACTGCGGTTTGAACAAATCTGATATTAGTATCCAAACAGACTATTCTGGCATCTCTGAGAAGCTTGAAAAGGGTGTTTTGTGAGACAAGCCAACCATTGTTAACTGTGGTTAATGTGACCTGTAACAGAACACTAACCACAGCTAACAATGTGCAGCTTTTCTGATTGACACTTCTAGGTGAATGCAAAAATTCTGTATCTGACTACTTTTGAGATTTATTAGACTTGTTTTTCTTAGGTTCATTATGAAAGTATGTTGCCTACATTTATTTAATTTCTCTTTTTCTGCTAGTAAGTCAGAGGATGATCTAAAAATTTTAGTGACAGATCAATACAGAGGTAAAAAATTTAAAATGTATATTGACTAATTAGGAACATACACATGCAGAGTATCAGATGCATGTGACATTCTCTATCACAAGCTACACTTGAAGCTACAAGTGTCAGTACAAACAATTTCCCCCCAAACATACTCTACTGAACATTAGGCACTAGAGCAGGGGTTCTCGAACTAGGGGTCAGGACCCCTCAGGGGATCGTGAGGTTATTACATGCAGGGCTGTGAGCTGTCAGCCTCCACCCCAAGTCCTGCTTTACCTCCAGCATTTATAATGGTGTTAAATATATTAAAGTGTTTTTAATTTATTAAGGGGGGGTCGCACTCAGAGGCTTGCTATGTGAAAGGGGTCACCAGCACAAAAGTTTGAGAACCACTGCACTAGAGGGTACTAACTTGAGATAAAACTGGTTTGTCTTATTGCAAATATAAAATGACTCCATGTACACAGTGAAAGAATATGTAAAAACGATATATTATGCCAGTTCAGTATTCTCCCAGATTTATATAACACCTTAAGTCTTGAAGAATCCCAAAGCTTTCTCCAGTCCAGGGATCATTTTTACTATTATAAACTTTGGGGGGCAGAGGGGGAAAGAGGTGTAAAAAGTCAAACAGATTTGCCTTCTAATGAGTTGAAAAGAAACTGAATGGGCATCGGTCATTGACAGGACACACTGACTTCTAGGTCATTAAGCAGTACAGTAATAGGAAAGCAAATCTTCATTCTCAACCTTCCATTAGGTACATCAAAGCTATAGTACAGTGCTGTTCCTGATAAACATCTTTATTTTTAAAAGTTTCTGCATTTTCCCATATCAAATAGTCTTTTCTTCCCCCATCTCCTGCAACATGAGACAGGACGTGGAAGCAGAGCTCCTTCTTGTGGCTTCCCATATAGACTGGCCTTCAGAGCGAGGAAAGGTACATAAAAAGGTCACACAGAGCTCAAACTCTCCTGTTACCCTTAGCCAGTTTTCAATCACCTTTATTTTTATTTAGCCATTTCTGGGATCAAAATGTCCCATTGAACTGCCCGGGGGAGCTGTAAGGCCTGATTCTGATCCGAAATGTGACACTGTGAATCAGAAGTAACATCAGTTAAGCTAATGAGTTACACAGGTGTAAAAGTGATGAAAGAAAAATCACTGTATTAAAATAAATCACCAGGAGCCACTGATGCCCAGCTTCAAACTTTGCTTAAACAAAGTTGGTGTTTGATTGTGTGCTGTTTGGGGCTGCAGCACCTTTTCTATGGTACGTGGCTAGGAAGAGCCTATGTAGAAAAGCCACCTGGATAATAGTTAAAATACACTAACTCTGGATCTAGTGATGATATAGCCAGAAGAGAAAGCTCTGTGAAAAGAACAGAATATATTACAGAGCCAGGGCTCTGAGCTGCATAAATGTTTGGTATAAAAACTTCCAAAATATAGAAGAACAAACAATTGTGATATGTTCCACCACAGCATCTCACATTCTGAACTGACATCAGGAAAAACTCACCTTGTCCATATAGAATAAATCTAAATTCTGGTACTTTTGTAATTAACAAACAAATTCCTTCTTCCTGGGGGCAGATGATGTTCCAGAGCCTCAAGGCTCAGTATGTGTGAAAACTTAATTGTTAAGTAACAACATTCATGAAATTGTAAGCTCTTTCGGGCAAGAACAGGCTGTACCTTATTAAAGGGCCTTCCAGGCACTAGAATATAATAGGTGTAATACATAATTAACACAATCTGAATAACAACAATACAATTTACTCAATCCTGTATTTTTTTTTTCCGCTAAAGCAAAAATAATCCTTGTGTTAATTGCAGACATCAGTACAGACATGGTGCAGGAAGGTAACACAATGGTTCACAGTACCTAGAACATTTCTAGCTATGCCCCCTACCACTTGAGCTCAGACAGCAAGAGAAATGGCTGTTTCTTTGCAGTGTGGATGGTACAATGGGGAGAGGAGGTCTCCTTGTACACCTGAGGAGGAAAAGTCACTATTTCGACCTAAAATGTTATGTTTTCTTCTGCTGGAAAGAAAGAGTAGTTTGAAATCTTCACTTAAGATGACTTCTACGAGCCCCACTCACCACAGAAATGCCTCTGTAAGAAAGAACAGCAGCAATTTACTTCAATACCACTGTTGTCTGAAATATTTTGGGACCCTTCAAGTATTTAAAGATTTAAGTTCTACTGGCCTTTTTGTGAGCAAAATAATTGCTTTTAGCAGTGTCTAAGAGGTGTGGCCAAGCTGATTCCCCAGATGCAATAACTTTATACATACTTGAAATTTCAACTGTCATTGTTTATTACTGTTTTGGCTACATTCTCTACATTTTCAGCAGCATCTTAAAGAGACAGTTAATGTATCTTTATGTACAATGAAAACAAAATGGCTTGCAACATCAAAAACAAGAGCCACAGTTTAACTGTACAATATTAAATGAAGACCTGTGGTAATACAGCCTCCTTTTTCTGCAGCATGGACAAAATTACATTTAGGTTTTCAGCATCATGAATGGGACAGTAAAAGGAATCATGTACGTAAGAGAGAGTTCTGAAAAATAAGTTTCTACCATACAAAGCAGTTAGAAAATGTTTCACATTTTAAAATCTCTGTACAAGCCACAAGAAACATTTCCTTGTTGATAGGAACTTCCAGAAATAGAAAATAACCATGAACAACTTCTACATTTAGTATCAATGTGCTCCACAGGTTGAGAGCACAAGAAACGGACTTAAAGAACTGTACTGTATATGCCCAACACAGATTTCTTTTACATGCCTCGATTGTTAATGAATCATCTACTTTTAGTCTCTCTATAACGTACAGCTGACTTGCACTTCAAGGAGGTCATTTGATTCTTTGCAAAAGTAAAAGCAACATAATTTAGCAGCAATTAAAAGCGCCTTCAAGGAGACTTAAAAAAAATACAATATCCAATTAGAAAAAGCCATACTTTCAACATTTGTACAGGAATAAGTTGCTGAAATTTAATAACTGAAAATATGACCTCTGTACAACAATTTACAATAGCATTAGAAGGGAATTCATCATTATCCTGCATAGAACATCATACATAACCTGTCTGCATTTGGATATATGCTATCATTTAGTTTTCTCAAAGGCCTGTAAAGTGGCAGCATTGTCAAAACTTGTGACAAGTATTATAAATGTAAAGAATGTAGATGGGTTCAAAATTAGCTATTTGAGGGATAATATATCAGAAACTATGCACCACCCTTCAAATCTCAGTGAAACGAGAACACATGGGTTTTGAGGTACAGCCTTTAATAAGACCAAATAGCTAAACAAAAGATTATAACTTTTTCAGAAAAGCTTAATACAGAATACAGCTGTGACACTCACTTCTTACTTTGGTTTCAACCACTTGGGAAGTAGGGTGGTTGTTTTTTTTGTCCAGACACTGAACCTTTCCTGTGTGTTCAAATTGTCCATTACTTTTCTTATTTAAATAATGAAAAACTACCCTTCATGTTAGCACTCTCCAGTATCAACCAAATATACTTTATAAGTATTAAAAAGATTATTTACAGTGTTCCCAAAAAAAAAACCCCAAACCTTTTCTTTACTCTTAAACACAGCACATCGATTTGTGTGCAACAAGCAGTGTCATTCTTCAATGTTTAAAGGTTACAGTCAGAAGGGTATATTTATTCACAGTCCATGATCCATTCCCATCATACAAATGGACATTAAGCAGGAGGACTTCAGTCTGAAAACACAGTAATCAAAGTTGTCTTGTGTAAAAACACTCAAATGCTCACAAACTAGTCTCCATCTGGAAACTATAAATATATCATGCCAGTCTTCACTTGGAGAAATTTCAGTAAGAAATAATGCTTGAAGTAGGTGGCGTAGGGGATGCTGCCAGCCCAGTCATATGTAAGTTTCCTGAAGAATTTGATCTTCGCATGTGAGGGAGAAGATAAGGATCATTAGCCAGCTGGTGGACATCAAATCGATCTTCTTTGCGGTATGCTAAACAGCGTCTGATAAAGGCCTAGAAAAGCAGGGGGGGAAAAATTACTACTCTTCCAAATAAAATGAATGCTGCTTATAAGCCAATTCTTCCTCCAGTTGATTTAACAAGTTCTAAACAGTCTGAAGTTCTAGAAGAGTTGTTGTTTTCAAGCAGCTCAATTCAGAAGAACAATGTAATTTGTAACTAACTAGTGGGTCCCCAGAATTCTGCAACACTTATGTCAAAATGGTAGGAAGGTTACAGCAAATGCAGAGCAGACAGAATTCTATGGCAACTTCCAGTGAAGCCTCTGGCATTTCTATGACAATATTAGCTTGTAACGGCAATGTTTCACTACCTTTCCCACCACCTATATTGATTTAAAGTTCGGATTCTGTGCTCTGCTCTTCCCTTACTCTTGACTTTACATCAACCATTCCTCAATGGCACTTGTTAACATACTTGTTAATCTGCCAGCATATAACAACAAATCTAGTATCACTTTAAAAAAAAACAAAACAATCTTATTTGAAAAACTTCATGAACAGACAAACTATGGAATCCACATTTTACATGAAAACAAGCATCTTTTAACACATTAGTGGTTTGAAATAATTTCTGTTCCAGAAATAGGATACTGGCATCGGTGGGTGGGTGGGAAGGAATCATCTTGGTCCATTTCAGAAAGATTGAATTTGGGAGGCTCTGTGGTAGTGAAATTAAGTAGCTGTCAAACTGTGCTAGGATTATTGACTGTGCAATCAAATATATTTTCACAAGTTCATATGGCATGAAAGAAATTAGCATCTTCAGAATTTAGAAGATTTCTGTAACTTTCCTTTGTGGAAACTGTAGGAAATTCTACTGTGAATCAGATGAGAAGTTGATTAAACTATTCCATTCTAGTTGTCCTCTGTAAGTTAAGGTTTTATCACACTGGTTTGCCTAGATATGAGGGAATCTAGCAAAAAGCTACTCTTGATGGTGCTGGATGCCAGGCTGGAAAGGCGCTGTACCTCTAAGCATCCTGTATCTACAAAAAGTTGTCTGGAAAATCCCCTTACAGCTAACTCCCAGCCCCCAACCTACTTACCCCACCTTATATAACCAGGCCTGACAAAATGTGATTAAAAAAAAATAATTTCCGTGGATAATATTTATTTTTAAACCCCTCCTCCACAATTTTTAATTGATTTAAAGTTTCACAGTTGGGGGAAACCATGAGGGAGGATCAGAAAATAATTTAACAACAGTGGACATTGAGATTCAAAAAGTTATTAAGCTTAACAACATTAACACAAATGATCCTCTAAGTCCCAAAATAAAGTCCATCACCACAACACAAATGTTCATACTCAGCTCTGGTGTCTTCGGCCAATCTTGGAGCTATTCTTTTTTCTAAATCTGCTCTGCACTAAGCAACCACTACCTGCCCTTCCTAACTAGAGCTCAGCCTTCTTCAACTCTCTCTCTCTGGCTCAGAGAGAGTCAGCAGCCAACCCTCCACTGCTGCTGTCCTGATCTTCCCCTAGTTATTCTCTCCTTCAGGAGTCTCATTCTCTTTGCAGCCTCTCCGGCAGCTTCCTCTAGCAGCACCCTTACCTCCCTTGATTGAGAGAGGTCCTGGAGAGCCATCCTTCCCCTGCTGCTATCTCCCGTTTTATAAGGCCCCAGTGCCTTCCCCTAAACCAAACCTGATAGCATGTGTACTGGATCCTGCTCCCTCTTAGACAGGCCGTTAACCCTGTCACACAGTGCTATGGATTTAATTAACATACTATGAAAAAAATAATTAGTATTTAGTTAAGTAATTAGATTGTGGGAGGATTAGGGAAAAATCCTCCTTTCCCTGATAAAGCAATTCCGTTTTTTACCCTTTGTCCTAAAATAGAGACTGAAGATCAAAGAAAAACATGCATGTTAGTGATGCAAATTTCATAGAAACTGGACTTGTACATAGCAGTATCATCATAATTTACTGTAACTACTGCATATCCAATAAGTGCAAGTCTTTATATAAGAGCATATGTTACCTTCCTACTGGAAAATAAAGGAAAAAATCATGCAAATGTATGTGTATGTATATTAATATTCAGCAGTTCTTAGGCATTTTTGGCTTTTAGCATTTTAATATTTTAAAAAATTAATGAATTATTGAAAATAGTTTGCAAGGTCCTTGGGGCAGGGTTTAGTTTTTAAATCTTTGTGCACCTATAGCACCGTAGGAACAACAACATAATGTAAAAGACAGCTAAACATAAATAGGAAGAAAATGACATGAGGACCTTGAAGTGCAGTCACATACTGAACACTGACTGTAAAATATCATCAAGAATATGTATGTTTATTTAATCTCAGTAATTTTTAGATCAAATTTTCAGTTTACAACGTGTTTTTTCCAACTGCCAGGTCTGTCAATCTGGCTTCTTTCTTGCTTCCACATTGCCATCAATAGAAAGTCTGCAAATGCATGTTAGTTTACACTTGATGATGGTGTGCGCATCAGAAAAGAATTCATCTCTCTTATATAGGTATAGTGATTAATCGATGCTAATAACAGTAAAAGATAAGTAAAAATTAATTGTTGTCACTAATGGCAGCAAATACTACTCAGAGTACAAAGAGGGTAATAAATTGCCATTTTCTGACTATAACCACATTTAAATAGCTGTTGCCTCATGTTTTCCTTCAATAAGTTCAATCACAAAAAACCATCAGGGTCAAACTAAAAGGTATGGGGCATAAACTATTAAAAAATGTAAGCTTATCAGTCGCATGCTGTTCTCCTATTGTATGTGCCTGTGTCCATTAACTGAATACAAGAGACCCAATTTTTCCAAACTGAGAACAAAAATTACAGGACAAACAATTCTTCTTGAAATGTCTACATAAACTTTCCTTGACCCCCTAACTGTAACTTGCTTAATATGAAATTCCTTTTAAGAATATCACCAACAGAAATGTATGCTGGCAAACCATAACAAAAAAGGCTCATTCCAAAAAGATTCACATCTTCTTGAAAAGAAGTCTCTACAGTTATTAAATTATGGTCTACTTTGCCCTCTTAACCTTCAGAGGTGGAATCTTACTTATTTGAACAAGATTCCACATTGCTCCTACTTCTCCTATTTGGATCCCAATTCCTTACATTGCTACATTAATTCAAGGGTAGGCAACCTATGGCACGCCGCTGAAGGCGGCACGCAAGCTGATTTTCAGTGGCACTCACACTGCCTGAGTCCTGGCCATCGATCCGGGGGATTCTGCATTTTAATTTAAAATGAAGCTTCATAAACATTTTAAAATCCTTATTTACTTTACATACAACAGTTTAGTTATATATTATAGACTTATAGAAAGAGACCTTCAAAAAATGTTAACATGTATTACTGGCACGTGAAACCTTAAATTAGAGTGAATAAATGAAGATTCGGCACACCACTTCTGAAAGGTTGCCAACCCCTGCATTAATTGTTTTGGAACACTGGAAGTAGCACCCAATTGTTTTCCTATAGCATTATTTTGAACCAGCATCAAGTCTTTGCTTGAGACAGGTCACTAATATCCAGAGTAAGCATAAGAACAATTTTAAATCAAGTACCTCCAACTTATTTTCTCCCCCAATTTCTAGAACCTAGTTTATGGTACAGCTGTTCACAGCTATAATCACCAAAGTCACTGGAATCTCCTTTTAGCCTCACTTCTCTGTAGAATCTTGATTAATATGTCCAGGCAGAAGGGATTAGACCAGTATTTCTCAAACTTTTGTACTAACCCAACCCCTTTTACATAGCAAGGAGTGCGACCTCCCCTTATAAATTAAAAACACTTTTTTATATATTTATCACTATTATAAATGCTGGAGACAAAGCGGGGTTTAGGGTGGAGGCTGACAGCTCATGATGCCCCCTGTAATAACCCCGTGACCCCGAGGGGTCCCGACCTCCAGTTTGAGAACCCCTGGGTTAGACATTTCTTCCAGTCCGAAAACAGTATGGTGTTTTTAAATGTACAGATCTCTGCTCTGCATGCCCTATGGCAGCCCAACTATTCTGATATTCTTGTCCCTCATGAAGTTGATCTGATCTTGAGAACATGTACTACTTAACCAGCCTAGAGTAATGTGACTGGTACATTATGAATTTCAAAGGGAGCAATGATAGAAGGCATTTTCCCGGTGCATTCCAGCAGTGAAGCTGGTTCTTCAGATTGAGAAAACTAGGTAACAAACATTCACTATTTTCAGAAGCAGCCTGTTACAAAACAAAATTTTTATAAAATGACTTAATTAGCTAATACAGTGAAGCAACCAGAGTCTACTAGGGAATAAACACCAAAACCAGACAGCATCAGTGATGACAGTTTTTGAGAAGGCCTGGTTTGAAGCATCTTGGAGTCCTTCTGGAGGAAAGGCATAGGCAAATGTAAAATGATGAAGTAAGTCTTTCCCAGATTACTTTTGGACATCTGATCTTGGATAAGTCCCAAAAGAGATATATTGTACAAAAAACTGAAATAATTTCAAACTGTAAAGAGAGGCTGTAATCAGGTATACCTGTCCATTGTGTCTTTCCCACTTAGATGATATTCTTAAATTAGTGGTAATTTTATAGCTTGCTTCTAAAGTAAATACTCTAAAACCAATCAATAAATTTAGTGTTTGCTTCATGCTACTTAATTAGGTTCTAAGAAAATTTACCTTGGCTTCATTGCTTACAACAGGTTTAACTGGGAACTGGACTTCTGTGGCTTTTAATATTGTGTTTTCTTGTAAGATATCTTGCTGCGATTGATTATGACCAAATGGCTGAAAAATAAATTCAGATAAATTTCCTCATGAAGCATCCAAATATCAATTTCAGTGACAACATATCTTCATTCTAATTTATGTTATTTTAAATTGTCTGTGTGCTCACAAAAATATCTAGTAACACTTAAGTAAAACGACATTTTTATGTCAGGCTAGACTATTTGTTCCTCTACCTCTTGTTTGAAAGAGGTATCAATGAACATAATATCAATGTTCAGAAACTGAAGTAACATAAGGTCTTTGTGACCACAATTTCAGTGTGTAGTGGAGATATAAGTAGAGAACCTTGTCTTAAAGCTGTACATGGTTTTTACACACATTTTTGTCTCACCTTTCTTCCATAAAGACATTGGAAAAAGATTACTCCAACTGACCATACATCAACCTTGTTTGAAATCTTTGGTGGCTCTTTGCCAACTACAAAACACTCTGGAGGCAAGTACCTGCAAAACCAAAACCTTCTGTCACTACAAGTAAACCTACAATCTTTATATCATGTTCAAACACAAAATTATACATCTGACTGCACCTGATTCCTTAACACTGGTACAGTTATTTCAAGCCTGTTTTGTTTTTTTAAATCAAGAGTGACACTGTAATTTTCAATATTCCATAGTGTCAGACGCAGATAATAGAGCTAATCAACTATATAGTGAGATTTCAATTTTTAGAAAGTGAAGTTAATGTTAAATAAAATAGACCCTATTCTTTATTGCATATTCCTAGGAGTGGGCAAAATAACTATTGCCTGAGATTTAGAGATTGGGGCCCTAGACTGGATATATACTCCTCTTTTTGTTGCCTGTTCTCACAAGAGGTAAATAAATTAAATATGTATTTATTGAAACATCTATGTAAATCACAAGATTGTTTTCTATTTATTATAGAAGCAGAAAACTTTAAAAATGACTATACAGTACTTTACATCTATCAACATTAAAGCTTATGTAACCCTTTCATTACTGTCCCTTCTTCACACTTGATAACCTCCTGCAATGTATTGTATATCAATGAAATGAAAATACACCGTATAGTATATACAGTAGGTAGTGAAAAGTTTACAAGAGATACAATGAACATAGACATTCAGCTTCCGTACATGACAATTTACATAAATTCCTTATAAAATAACTCCTACTTTAAATTATCTTATAGCATTTCCTTCTATGAATCAACCTTTTCGAGACATACTCAGAGATAGAAAACAGCTAGCTTCTAAAGAAAGTCCCATCATTTTAGCAATGTGACGTGCTGAAACTTAGTAGTGGCATAAAGGTCATGGATCCTACTATTTTTTGATCTTGTATTAATTTATAATGTAATTATTGCACATGGCATTTCAGACTAGTTAGAGGCCAAGGACCAACATTTTATAATATAGATCCCCCTAAAGTAATACTGAGAGGGTTAAGTAGATACAACATCAGAAATAGTTCAAGGTGCCTAATGTCTCTAAAAATAAAGCCACTTATTTAAGCTCCTAAATATGGAATTAAGCAACCAACTTTAGGCTCCCAAGATTGAAAATTTTGTCAGCTGATTTTGTGTGTATTTATAGTATAAATGACTACAGGCATTATTATGCTAGTAACAGAACATTAATATATCAGTAATTTTAAAAGATGAATCACACCAAATGATAAATTATACCAAAACATAGGGCCAAACCAAAACATTAATGAAACAAAACAATGTATACATAGAAATATTTACACAAGATATAGAGCGTTGTGAACTAGAGAACATCTTTAGCCTGACACAGTGACTAGAAAGTGAAAAAAGTCAAAAGCAAGTTGTAGAGAGATTCACGCGTGAAACTAATTCTAAACACATCCATATTATTTAATATTTTCATTTGGCATAAATATTTCCAAATATTAATGTGTGTCTCTCTCTCCCACCTTCCTCCCCCTGCCAAATAGATATAGTGTTTCCTAACTACTGAGTGCTTGACTTTGCAACCTAAATTACGGGTTTTTAATGTGAGGGGTTTTGTGTATAATTTCCTAGGGGGGAGTTCTGTGTTTTGTTAGCTAAAGAAGAAGGTAAAAACAAATTCTATTATGTAAAACTTAGTAAACGGAAAAAGCTACCGAACTGATAGGGGCTCAAACTTAATTTTAAAACAGAAAAGTCAACACTGTACCTGACTTCTTGCCTTATTGCAGGTAAACTAATGAAAAGAGGCGAAGTGCTCAGAAGATTTGGCAGATAATGAGCTAGCCAACACTACTCTCCTACTTACTCTTCAAATCCACTAGCAGGATTGAAGGGCTTCTATGGCAAAGAGCAGAAAAGCCAAAAGCCCTATCAGAACAGGGAGGGACTGGGGAGAAAAAATCCCAGCCAGGAAGTTTCTATAGGCAATGAAAATACTCACTGCTTTTCCTGTTCTGTAGGCAGTTTTATCATTACAGTAAAAGTGCCCAACTGCACGAGAGAGAAGAGGTGGTTTATACCCCGCCTTCATTTCCACCCAACAGACACACTGGTGGGATGTCTCTGGGTCTCCTACTGACCTATTGAAGTTAGGATGCAGGAGGGAGGGAGAGAGTGTAAATTTGTTCTTTGGGGTATCTCAGGCTGGCTGTTGCCTGCCCTACAGCTGCTAAAATCCTCAGTCTTCAAGAGCAAGGGCATTTCCTACTACCTCCCCCCATGGCTGCCATGAGCAAATCCTAGGGCTTGTCTTGGTTATAACATTTTATATTAGTTAGTTAAAGCATGTTCCAACACATTTCAGACCATGACTTTGCAGTCAGTGCATACAAGGGAAAGTTGTATTTCACATTGTGTCAGCTCATCTGGATTCTGTTCAACCACGTCACAGTGACAATGCTGAATTTAACTTATCCTTGTCTACAATGACTACAAAACTGTGGCCAGTATACTGTTAACTAACTCTTTAAGGTTATATTCTAACACGATTAGATTTCATAGCAAAGACAATTCCCTAAAGTGCTCCCTCTTTTCATCAATAGGTGTGGGGCTTATTCCTGAAACCAAGTAGCATTAATTAAGGGGTATTCAATTTCTAGGATTAAAGGTGGCACAATTGACAAGAAGGGCTTTAAACTAGGAGATAAGAGGACAAGACTGGGAGAGACTCGTGAAATCTCTACATCTCACTTCAATACAAAGGAAAAGGAAAATCAGCTAAATGAAGATATAGTAAATGGTAGTGGAACATCAAAGCAAGGAAACCGGGTGAGGTCTGTGGGAAACAATTGAAATGCTTGTACACAAATGCCAGGAGTCTGGACAATAAAATGGAGCAATTGGTGCTACTGGTGCAGAAGTGAAACCAGATATTACAGGGATTACAGAAACATTCATGACTAGAATACAGGTATTGAAGGGTACATGCTGTTTGAGAGAGAGAGAGAGAGAGAGAGAGAGAGAGAGAGAGAGAGAGAGGAATAAAGGTAAGGATTGTATGTCAACGAAGTAGTACACTAAAGAAATACAAAGTGATTGTATGGACAAAACAGAATCTGTTTGGGTCAAACTTACTTTATGGAAGGACCGCAAAAAGACCCTCTTTTTACAGTAGTACCAGAGGTCTGCTATAGACCCCCATGGTCAGACTCGCATATGTGCACAAAGATTTCCAATATTATTAGAGACAAATACTTCTAGGAATGGTAAAGATTGGAGAATAAATGCTACTAAGACTGGTAAGACCCACATAATCCTGGTTGTGATAGATGACAGTTTTCTTCCTCAAATCATCACTGAACCACCAAGAGTTGATGTAATTTTAGACTTGCTTTTGGTAAGCAGTGAAGACATCAAGGAAGAGCTAGTCATAAAAAATAACCTTGGATCGAGTGTTCGTGGGCTGATTCAATTTAAATTAAATGAAAAGAATCAAAACCTGGTTGTCAACTATGATTTTTTATTGTAAAAGGGCAGATTTTGGTCAATTAAAAGAATTACATAAAGACATCAACTGTACTGAAAAGCAGAAAAAACAAATGTGAAGGTGGGCTGGAATTTCTTCAAATCAACTATACAAAACTATCTGAAATTTGCATTATAAGAAAAGGGAAAAGAACTTGTAGGAAAAGGCTACAGATCCAGCTGGATGAATAACCACCTAAAAAGTTTGTTAGGAGTAAGCCAAGAACCTATAGGGAATAAGAAAAGGGGTTGATTAGCCAAAAATAAATAAATCAATCAATCAATCTATATTGTGGAGGTTAGAAAAAGTAGGAGCAAAGCAAGAATTACCAAAAGTCAAGCTGAATTAGCTCTTGTTGTGGACATTTAAATAAGTAAGTTTTTTAGTTATATGAATAGAGAGAAACTATGGAAGGATGAAGTTGGGCCATTATGCAGTGTGGATGGGAAGAAGATTAAAGATCATCTAGATACAGCTCAAAAACGAAATAAATAATTTGCTTCAGTTTTCAGTAAGGATGACAATACAGAATATGTACATGTGATGGAAATGAGTGTCAAGAAATGGAAATTACTACATCTCAGGTAGAAGAAAACTTAAAGATCTTATTATGCTCAGATCAGGAGAACCAGATAATTTCCATTCCAGAACACTGAAACAACTGACACATGACACTGCTAGCCCGGTAGCAAGTATATTTAATAAATCTACCTATTCAGGGGTAATACCATATAACTGGAAAATAGCTAACGTATCTATATTTAAGAAAGCGAAAACAAGTGATCTGGGCATTTACAGACCTGTTAGCCTGACTTCAGTAATATGCAAGGTTTTAGATCAAGTTGTGAAGGAAAGAGTAACTACATTCATAGAGGTAAATGATAAATGGGATGTAATGCAATAAGGGTTAACAGAGGTAGAACATGAAAGACTGATCTGATTTCCTTCTTTGAGAAAATAACTGATTTTTTAGATAAGGGATGTGCAGTAAACCTAATAAACTTGGGCTTCAGTAAAACATGTGACAACAGTACCAAATGGGAAATTATTTCTTAAATTAGGGAAGATAGGGATCAGTACAAGTGTTGTAAGGTGGATAAGTAATTAGCTGAAGGGGAAAAGGCAGTGGGTTATGCTAAAAGGTGAATTACTGGACTAGAGGGAGATTACTAGTGGAGTTCCTCAAAGATTAGTCTTGGGGCCAATCAACATTTTTATGAATGACCTTGGCACAAAAAGTGTAAGTGTGCTGATAACATCTACTGATGATACAATTACAGAGGAAGACTTGATTATTGTACAGGAATATCAGGATGATCCTGAAGACTGAAGTGACAGAAATGGGATAAAATTCAATGGTACAAAATGCAAAGTCATTCACTCAGGGTCCAATAATAAGAATTTCTGCTTCAGTTGGGGCTCATCAGTTGGAAGTGACAGAGGAGAAGAGAGACCTGGATGTGTGGGTCTACCACAGGATGATTATGAGCCACCAGTGTGATGTAGTTGTGAAAAAGGCAAATGTGATACTAGGAAGTATCAGGTGAGGCATTTTCAGTAGAGATAAAGTAGTATTAATGACATTGTGTAAGGCACTGGTAAGAGTTAATTTGGAATACTGGTACGATTCTGGTCACTCGTTCAAGAAAGATTAATTTAAACTAAAGCAGGTGCAGAGAAGAGCCAGTAGGAAGATAAGGGGAATGGAGGACGCATCTTATGAGAGGAGACTGGGAAAACATGGCTTGTTTAGGCTAGTAAAATGAAGGCTGAGGGGAGATATGATTGCTCTCTATAAATACATTAGGGGATATGATTGCGCTCAGGGAGGCGAAGAGCTATTTAAGCTGAAAGACAATGTTGGCACAAGAACAAGCATATATAAACTGCCCATGAACAAATTCAGGCTGGAAATCAGAAGAACGTTTCTAACTGCCAGAGGGATGAGGTTCTGTAACAGCCTCCCAAAAGTTGTGGGGGGCAAGCAACTTAATTATTTTAAAGAGAGCAGAACAAATTTATGAGAGCTACTGTATGATGAGGTTGCTTGTGGTGTTAGGGGAAGGGCTCAATTTCTCTGCAGTTCACTTTTGGTTTATGTCTGATGCATCTGAAGCTTATGCTTCAGGGTTTCACCTGGCAACCAGAAGAAGTCAGGAAGGAATTATTCTCCTCCCCTCATATGTTCTGGGTGGCTGTTTTTATCTCCTTTCTTTAAAGCGTCAAGGAGGACCCACAGCTGGAGACGAGATATTGGAATGGAATTCTATTATTAACAGCGCGATTAATCACCATTAATTTTTTTAATTGCTTGACAGTCCTAGTTTTTTTTGCCTTCCTCTACAGAGTCTGGGTGCGGGTCACTTGCTATGATTACTTAGTTGTATTTCATTTAATCATTTCCCTGCCACCACAGGGGCCTTTAGCCCTCCTATTTGCTGTCTGTGACACTGAATAGGCGAGTCTCCTGTGGGTTGTAATACTTCGGTCTAATTTTGGTTGTTGGGTTTAACGTGCAGGTGCTGGATGGTGTTGGTGGCCTGTAATATGCAGAAGGTCAGGCTAGATGATCTGATGGTCCCTTCTGGCCTTAAACTTTCTAAGTAGCAGGAGAAGCAAGCACACCCTCCACTTCCCAGATATATTTTTCAAATAAATAGTCATATGAAGACAAACTGGCCATGCCCTTCACAGTATTTGGACTTCTGCACAAAGTGAGAGGTCAGAGGGTGTTCAGTCTCACTTTTCCATAAGATTTTTACACTTGCGCTCATTTGGGAAATGTATTTAGGCATGCATTTTTTAAAATGCTTTGTTTAGGACATGTGCTGCACTGTCACTACACAAAGTTTCAGGTACGCATGTGAGAAATGCCTAATTCTCGAAGGTCCTCCTAAGGGTCTAACCTAGTGCACAAATTTTAATTAACATACACAACACTGGAAAACACTCCATAGCAGTTTTATACTGACACAGTATATATTTATCCTGTATGTACATATGTAATAAAAATTGACATATATATATATATATTTATATTTTTTTTCCCCTACACATATAGTATGGATGGTCAGTTTTCCAGTCAACTGAACCTTTAAGACTAAAGGAATTATTTTAATGTGTGTGTATACATGGTCTGAAGAAGATGATGATTCGGGGATTAAAGTTCTTGGAATTGATAACATTTCTCCCAGGAGAATTTCCCAGTGCCAAGCATCTATGCAAACCCATCACCCCTGGGAGGGCTGTCATGATCTTCCAAAAGCCAAAGGGTTTAATATATATTTTCTTCTTGGAAAACATGTTTATAACATTCTGAACTAAAATGGTGATTCTTTCAGAATGTCCAAATATAAATCCTGGCTGCTGCTTTCCTGGAAAATTACGAGTGAAGTATAAACTGACTTCCACAGAAGTAAAAATAGAAACACAGGAACTGCCACACTAGAAGTAATCAAAGGTCTTCCTAGTCCAATTTCATTTTTCCAATACCCAACGCTCTGGGGGAAAAAAATCCAATAATAAAACCCTCATACTGCACCTAACTGTGCAACACTATGCTCTGGGCAAGGGTGATTCTCTCTTACTTCAGCTGATCCCCAGATCTGAAAACTGATTATCTAATATAACTACAGAAGTTATTCGTGCTCCTATAAACATCTGATTATGTTATGCATCCTACATTATGTTATGCATCCTAATATTATGTTACTTCAACACTAAGATCCACAGGCTAAATGTTGCACATAAATCCTTTTCCTTCCCCCATTTTGCGTTTAATGCTTTTAATCTAGATATCTGTGTAAAACTGATTTTACATTTATTGTTCAAATTTCAATAGTTTAAATAACATCTGTCCAAACTTAAAATTACCAATAAGTTCCTGCCCCTTGTGAAGTTAAGTCCATTCCATCCACACCATAGCTGTCATCATCCATTATTTTAGAGAGACCAAAATCAGTGATTTTTATTTCTCCACATGCTGTTCCATCTACTAGAAGGATGTTACCTAACAACAACAAAAAATTATGAATATGTAATCTTATCACAAGAATACTAAATAAATGCTTCTTACTAGGTTCAATCTGCAGAAGTACCTGATACAGCTGAAGCAGCTGACCACCACCTTTCTACCCTCCTCCTCAAACCATTTTGACCCCTGCATGGCTCTAAGTGGCTCCCAACTGCAATGCCCCCCACAAGTGATTGACTGGGTAGCTGGGAAACACGAGATCACAGCAACCCTGGCCATGGTGCTTTTTCCCACTTATTGTCCTGAAAACATGTTCTACCAGCACCACAGAAGTCAGAGGAAGCTGGTTAAACTGGCTTTAGGGCCAGCCTCTATATGCCCCCCAAGAACAGTGCAAAGGGGCTGCAGATGGGCCAACGATCTCTCCCCGTTTTTAAACTGCATAATGAATTTCTCATAGTATTTTTCTTTTCCTTCAGCAATATATTTTATTCATCATTTAAACAACTTTTTTTTTAACCAATCTTGATTTAATATTTTTGAAAGAGAACATAAATGTCTTAATAAAAATATATTCAGAATTGTTCTAGATGAGAACAATCACCCCTGGAACTGTGCAAAAGAGCATGCATATTGTACAACTCTATCCTCTCTAAAAGAAAACAATGTTAACAGTTTCTTACTTATTAAGTGACAGCTTGATGTTGTACAGCACGCTACAAAAACATTATCTTTGCCTTAAGGGGTTAACAATTTAAGATTCACAAAGAGAGTACTAACAAACTAGATGGTCAAATGAAGTCCCAAGGTAGAAGATGGCGTAAATCTTCAGTCTGTTTAAAATGGTCACACCCACTTTATTTACTCTATGTTGAGTCATTACTGGAAGACTTAATGGATGCAGTAAGATTTAAGGAGAGATTAGAATAAAGATGATGGTCATTAGACATGCAAGAAAAATTGGACTGTTCCCGGCATAAAGGGACAGCATGGAAGAGGACATGAAGATGATAGTGGAAGGAGGATACAAAGGGAGCAGCTAGGAAAGAGGCCTGATTATGGAAAAGGAGGACAACACTTGTATGCATGAGTGCAATTACACAGAGACTTCAGTGCGAAAACAAAAGCCTCAACTAGAGGTAGGTGATGATAGCCAGTGAAAGAATTTGAGTAGATAAGGAAAATGCACAATAAATGGAAATGATTTTCAAAGCAACATTTTGGAAAGATCAGAGGGGAATGAAACAACAAATTATTTTCTTTGTATTTCTGAAGGTGTCCGTCATATTCTCTGGATCTGTGATGGGGTGTCTGCCCAACACAGGCATAAAAGGGGTTAATCATGGAAGAAGCAATGGAAGTAAGTCCTCCCAGCAGCCCAGAGAGGCTGTTTGAAGTACAGCCAATTAGGGAGGAGATGCAGGGAGCAATCCAGGCCCCAAAGGCTCAGATAAAAGGGAGCTGCAAGGCAGAGTAGGGTCAGTTGCTTCAGGGAGCCCAGCTGAGGTAAGGGTGAAGCAGGTGCTAGGGCCATGGGGAAGTGGCCCAGGGAAATATAGCAGCACTGATGGAGGTTAGAGAGGAGCAGCAGAAGGCTGCTATTTACTGAGTCCCTGGACTAGGGGCTGCAGTAGTGGGTGGGCCTGGGTCCTCCCCCGCAACTCGTCACTGGGGAAGTGGCTCAACTGTTGGACAGAGATCCCCTCCTGGAAGCAGGAAACAAATGATGATCTAGCCAGAGGGCTGAGTTGAGAAGAAGATGCTGGAGTTCTGAGAGCTGAGAGAGGAGCCAGGTGGGAGCAGAGACTAAGTGCCAGTGTGCAGACCGCAGCTGTGGGTGTTTGCCTCGAGCTAATCCTCAGCATGACCAGGAGGGGACACCAGTCTAGTGATGAGGGCTGCACTTTGTCCCAGGGATTTACCCCATAAATTAAAATCACAAAATAATGCAAAATGACTAATAAGTTGAGGCAAGTGATAGCCAAAGAATAGACAAAGATTTCAGTAATAAAGATAAGAGAAATATGGATTTTGGAGATGTTTAAGAAGAAATGACAACCAGAAGTTAATCTGAGATTTTCCAACATGGATTACAAATAAAACACGAGAACACAAAAAGGACAGGTACCTGTTCAGTAACTGGCATTCTTCGAACTGTGTTGCTCATGTCTATTCTACAGTAGGTGTGTGTGCTCGCCACGTGCACCGGTGCTGGAAGTTTTTCTCTCAGCAGTACCCACAGGGGGAGCGATGCTGCTGCGACCCCTAGAGTGGCGCCACCAAGGCACGCTGTAAGGGGAGCTGCACGCTCCCCCGACCCTCAGTTCCTTCTTGCTGGAGCAACTCCAAGAGTGGGGAAGGAGGGCGGGATGTGGAATAGACATGAGCAACACATCTCAAGGAACACCAGTTACGGAACAGGTAACTGTCCTTTCTTCTTCGAGTGATTGCTCATGTCTATTCCACAGTAGGTGATTACAAGCTATGTCTGATGGAAGTGGGTAGGAGTTCACAGATTCCCTGGCTGAAGCACAGCTCTACCCAAACCAGCGTCATCCCTCGCGTGGGAGACAATTGCAAAGTGCAAGGTGAATATGTGCACCGAGGACCAGGTAGCGGCTCTACAGATGTCCTGGATAGGGACGTGGGCTACAAAGGCAGCCGACGAGGCCTGAGCCCTTGTCGAGTTAGCCCTCAAGACAGGTGGTGCGGGAACCCCTGCTAAGTCGTAGCATGTCCGGATGCACGATGTGATCCACCGAGACAGTCTCTGGGTGGAGATCGGTTGACCCTTCATGTGCTCTGCCAAGACAACAAAGAGTTGCAAAGACCTGCGGAACGGCTTAGTCCACTTCAGATAAAAGGCTACCTGCCAGAAAAGGTAAGGCCACAAGCATGTAGCCAGGGGTTCGAATGGGGGCCCCATGAGGCAGGATGGCACCAAGTTTAGATCCCATAAGGGAAGGACCGTACCAATGCTGCCGGGACCAAGCTGGGGCGAATAGGAGGACACGTGCTTTGTCCGTTTTTACTTTTTCCAGGACCTTGGCAATGGGGGAAAACGGGGGAAAAGCGTAAAGAAGTTGGCCCGACCATGACAGGAGGAAGGCGTTGGAGACCGATGTATATCAGTAGCCACAATGCCCTGCACTTGGACACAGTTGAGGCCATGGACCAAGCAGTTGTGTCACAGCTGCATCCGCCGCCGCCTGCAGGGCAGCTTTTGCAGCAGCGGAGCTCTCCTCCACCAGTGCCTTAAAATCCTTCCTTTCACACTCTGGAAGGGAGGGTTTGAATTTCAGCAGTGATCCCCACAAGTTAAACTCATAATGACCGAGGAGGGCCTGGTGGTTGGCCACCCTCAGCTGGAAGCTGGTGGATGAATAAAGCTTCCTGCCAAATGAGTCCAGCCTTTTGGAGTCTTTATTTTTGGGTGTGGGACCTGGCTGGACCTGTCTCTCCCTGTGGTTCATGGACTCTACCACTAGGGAGCTGGGGGCCAGGTGGGTATAGAGATATTCCTGCCCCTTCATGGGCATGAAGTATTTGCATTCTGCCCATTTTCATATCAGAGCAAGAGAGGCCGGTGTTTGCCAGAGGACATTAGAGATGTTGGCCACCCCTTCATGGAGCGGGAGGGCCACTCTGCCCGGTGCCGAGGATGAGAGTACATTGAACAGCGAGTCCGAGGGTCCCTCCATCTGCTCAGCTTGGAGGTGGAGACTGGATGCTACTCGCTTTAACAGCTCCTGATGGGCCCTGAAGTCCTTGTGTGGTACGGAGGGGGGTGGGGCTGCAATCTTGTCCTCCAGTGCCGGGTAGGGGGCCAGTACTCGGCTTTGCATGCCGGCCGGTGCTGCGGGATCCGCCCCTTGGTCGGACTCCTCTTGCGGTGCTGAGGAGCCGTGACCAGCCAATCTATCCCTCCAAGGTCTGGATAGTGCAGTTGACGGAGACATCGATGCTCCCGCTATTGACCGAGGGCCTTGCTGGACATGCACAGGGGGCCAAAGGGTCCACTGGCATCACTGGCCCTGCCACAGGGGCCCCTTGCCATTGGCCCTGGTGCGGCGCTGGCAGCACCAGCTGGTTGGGGTGGCCCAGCTGGGTCATAGGGCGCTGCGTGCAGGACGAAGTCGGGTTGTCAATGACCTGTCGGAGCCGTGCGAACGCTAGGTGTGGTGATGCCGAGCACGACATCTGCCACGGTATCTGGACTCCAAGGCGGCACCGTTCCTCGATGCCGAGGTGCTACTAGTCGAGATGATTCGATGCCTGGATCCATGACGATGTGGAGCTGGTGATCCCCGCCAGGAGTTGCGAGCTCGGTGCCTCAACGCGCGAGAATCGGAGCATGACCGGCGATGGCGGCCATGTCGGGAGCAGTTCCTATAGCTCCTCCTAGAGTGAGAGCGTCTGTAGCATCAATGCCTGTCCCGCTGATACCCTGCACTTGGCGTGGAGCGGTGACTGGAGCCAGCACCGACTCCACGAGAAGGGCCCGAAGTCTAATGTGTCTCTCTTTTTCCGTCCTGAATTTGAAAGACCTGCAGATTTTACAGCTATCGCTGATTTGGGGTTCGCCCAGGCAGTGGACACAGTCGGTGTGCAGGTCACTTCTGGGCAACAAATGCCTACAAGGATCGCATGATTTAAACACTGGGGCCAAGGGTATTCCCTGGGCCAAACTCTAACTAGCTAAACTAGAACTTTTAACGGACTAACTGAAACAGGTACTACTGAAGACGACGAGATTTGGGACAAGCTGCAGCAAAGCTGGAGCATGTAGTTCCGATGCACCATCACTGGCGGCAAGATGGAACTGAGGGTGGGCGGAGTGTGCGGCTCCCCTTATAGCACGCTGTGGTGGTGCCACTCCAGGGGTCACAGCAGTGCTCCCCCAATGGGTACTGCAAAGGAAAAGATTTCCAGCACTAGTGCATGTGGGGAGCACACACACCTACTGTGGAATACACATGAGCAAGCACTCGAAGAAGAATTATTGCACTTTCAGCTGTAATTTTTTTCATTTACCTGGCTTAAGATCATAGTGTATAATAGGGGGCTTGATCTCATTGAGATACCGTAGTGCATTTACTATTTGCATTACAATGGACCTAGCTTCTTTCTCTGACATCAGTTTATGTTGCTTGAGATAGAAATCCAAATCATTGCCTTCACAGTACTCCAACACTGTACAAAACCTAGAGTAAAAATTCAGAAATACAGTGTCAGATAAGGTAGAGTACAAATTGCCATCTAACGGCACAAATATATGAAAAAAACTAAAGATTGATAATGACAAGTTAACAATTTCACATATAAGAATAAAATCTTTTTAAATTAAGGGAATCTGGCATAACTAGTTAATTAAAAACCCAACATCGAAGCATTTGCATTCAATGGAAAAGAGACTACACAAATATTAGTGAGACCATGTAAAAAAAGACAGTTACCTTTTCTGTAACTGGTGTTCTTCGAGATGTGTTGCTCATATCTATTCCACAGTAGGTGTGCGTGCTCGTGCACTGGTGCCAGAAGTTTTTCCCCTAGCAGTACCCATAGGCGAGTGCCCCAGTGACCCCTGGAGTGACGCCTCCATGGCACGGTATAAGGGGTGCTGAGCACTTCCCCCACCCTCAGTTCCTTCTTACCAGACAACTCCGACAGAGGGGAAGGAGGGCAGGATGCGGAATACACATGAGCAATACATCTCAGAGAACACCAGTTATGGAAAAGGTAACTGTCTTTTCTTCTTTGAGTGATTGCTCATATGTATTCCATAGTAGATGATTCCAAGCTATATCTCTTGGAGGCGGGTAGGAGTTCACAAATTCTCATGACAGAGCACAGCCCTGCCGAACCCGGCGTCCTCCCTGGTTTGGGAGACAATCACATAATGTGAGGTGAAAGTGTGAACTGAAGACCACGTAGCAGCCCTACAAATGTCCTGGATGGGGACATGGACCAAAAAGGCAGCCGACGAGGCCTGCACCCAAGTCGAGTGCGCCTTTACAATTGGTGGCGGAGGGATTCCTGCCAAGCTGTAACAGGTATGGATGCATGAGGTGATCCAGTTGGAGAGCCACTGAGTGCAAATTGGCCGACCTTTCATGCATTCGGCCGAGGCGATGAACAGTTGCGAAGACTTTCTGAATGGCTTAGTCCACTCCAAGTAGAAAGCCAGAGCCTGTCTCACATCCAGTGTGTGGAGGCAGCACTTCTCACTGGACACATGGGACCTGGATCAGAGGACCGGCAGAAAAATGTCCTGACCTGTGTGATAGGCAGAGACCACCTTCGGGAGGAATGAAGGGTGTGGGTGGAACTGGACCTCGTGTATGGGGGGCTCGGCAGCCAGGGCCCCGAGTTCCGAAACCCGTCTAGTTGACATGATTGCAACCAGGAAGGCCACCTTCCACGAGAGGTGTGACCAGGAGCAGGTAGCTAGCAGCTCAAACGGGAGCCCGATGAGACAGGCCAACACCAGGTTTAGTCCTTCTGTGGGACAGAGGGCCTAACACTCAGGAAGAGACGATCTAACCCCTTAAGGAATCAGCCAGTCATAGCATGAAAGAATATCGCGTGGCCTTGCCAATATGGCTGCCAGGTGCACCTTGACTGACAAGGGCAACAGGTCCTGGGCTCTAAGGTGAAAGAGGTAGACCAGAATAAGCTGGATCGGGGCAGCCACCAGGGAAACATCCTGCTCGTCTGCCCATCTGGAGAACCAAGACCACTCTGGGTGGACTCGGCATGTGGAGGGTTGCCTGCTTTCTAGGAGGACAAGCTGAACCCCTTCCAAGCACGTCCTTTTCTCCCTACCTAACCATTGAGCAGCCATGCCATGAGGTGGCACGCCGGTAGGTTGGGGTGGAGGAGGCGGCCCTGGTCCTGGGAGAGCAGGTCCAGGCAGAACGGCAACGGTGGGGCAATTGCCAGGCCTGTGAGGGTCCCGTAACAATGCTGCCTGGGCCATGCCAGGGCAATCAGAAGTACCTGAGCCTTGTCCAACTGTATCTTTTCCAGGACCTTGCCGATCAGTGGGAACAGGGGAAAAGCATAGAGGAACTGGCTTGACCAGGACAGGAGGAAGGTATCGGAGATAGCCCCCCATCCTAGCCCCCTCAGAGCAGAACCGGGGACAGCGACAGTTCTGCCAAGTCATGAACAGCTCCACCTGAGGAATTCCCCACACTTGGAAAAGTCTGTGCACATCTCTGGGTGGAGAGACCACTTGTGCAGAGAGATGTCCCTGCTCAAGTGATCTGCCCGTACATTCTGGGCACCCAGAGTCCCACAGCCTGAGGGCTTCGCAGCAGAGGGCAGAGGATTGGGCCCTGCCTTGCCTGTCAATACAGAACATCGAGGCCGTGTTGTCCATGAGAACCCTGACCACCCAGCCCTCCAGGTGCGAGTGGAAGGCCATGCATGCCAGCCATACTTCCCTGAGCTCCTTGACATTTATGTGGAGGGTCAGATCCTGCGCTGACCACAGACCTGGGGTCTGAATGTCCCCCATATGGGCCCCCTGTCCCAAGTCCGATGCTAGTTCCAGCAAAGGGGCCCTGCCCCTTAACTGGGGCCCAGCCCCTGAACAGGGCTCATTGGAGCATGTTTCTCGGGGAGGACCACTACCATAGGGAGATGATCACTGGCTCAGGTTTTGTCTTCCCTGGACTGGAAGAACTCCGAGGCCAACCAGAGCCAGAGAGGCCTCATCCTGAGTCTGGCGTGACAGACCACATACGTGCATGCTGACATGTGACCCAAGAACTGGAGGCACACTCTGGCTGTTGTCACCAGAAACCCTGTGACCATGTCGATGAGCCCCTTCAGGGTCTCGAACCTGTCCAGTTCTTTGGCCGACAAGGTGTCCAGGACTGCCCCAATAAACTCTTATGCGTTGTACCGGGACTAACGTGGACTTGGTGTCACTTACCAACAGGCCCAAAGTGGTGCACGTGGACAGGAGTGCCACGTGATCCCACATCTGTGACCAGGAGCTGCCCTTGACCAACCAGTCGTCCAGACAGGGGAAGATCTGGACCTCTCGGTGCCTGAGGTAGGCCGCCACCACCTACATATATTTTGTGAATACCCTGGGGGCAGTGGACAGGCCAAAACGGAGGACCGTAAATTGGTAGTGCTCCTGCCCCACCATGAAACGGAGGAAGCGCCTGTGCTCCTCGAATATATGAAAGTGGAAGTACATGTCCTGTAGATCGAGGGCGACATACCAGTCCCTGGGACCCAGGGAGGGGATGATGGAGGCCAGGAAGACCATGCGGAACTTGAGTTTCACCATGTACTGGTTCAGGCCTCGCAGGTCCAAGATGTGCCTGAGCCCCACTTTGGCCTTCAGGATAATGGAATAGTGAGAGTAGTACCCCTTGCCTCAGAACTTCCCCGGTACTGCTTCCACTGCTCCTAGGCCCAGGAGCCGCCCCACCTCCTGCTCGAGCAGAGCCTCGTGTGAGGGGTCCCCCAGGAGGGACAGGGGCGGGGAGTGGTTGGGTGGGGAAGAAGTAAACTGGAGGTTGTAGCCCCGGGAGATGGTGTTGAGGACCCAACAGTCCAAGGTCAGCCGCGACCATTCCGGGAGGAAAGCACACAACCGATTGGAGAAGGGAAGGTTTACTGAGGGTGGATTCCTGATGAGAACTGGCAGAGTGCCCCATCAAAACTGCCTTTCCCCCGCTTGCTTGCCCTTGGAGGACCCAGGCTGGGGGGCAGGCCGAGACTGCCTCTGTGGGTGCCTCTTATAGTTCCATGACTTCTTACAAGGGGTCTTGTATTTTGAATGGGTGGCCTGAGTGGGAGTCTGCTGCAGCTTGAACTTAGGTTTAGCCAGAGCCAGAACATAGAGACCCAGAATCTAGAGAGTTGTGCATAAGTCTTTCAGGCCATGTAGCTTTTTATCTGTTCGTTCCACAGACAGAGCTTTACCATCAATGGGTGGCCTGAAGGGAGGTCTGCACCTTGCTTGACATCCCAGAGAACAGGAGCCATGATGCCCTTCTCATGGACACCGTGGAGGCCATGGACTGCAGGGCCATGTCCACAGCATCCGAACTGCCTGCAGGGTTGCCCTAGCAGCCGCTGTGCCCTCCTCCACCAGTGCTTTGAACTCCTTCCTTTTGCACTCCTGGAGGGAGTCCTCGAACTTGGGCAGGTAGCCCCACAGACTGAACTCATACCGGCCCAGGAGAGCCTGATAGTTTACCACCTGTAACTGGAAGCTCGAGAACGAATAAATTTTTCTTTCAAAGCATCCAGCCTCCTTGAATCTTTATTTTTCGAGGAAGGGGCTGGTTGGCCCTGCCGTTCCCTGTGGTTGACCGACTCGACCACCAGGGAGTTAGGAGCAGGGTGGGTGTATAAGTATTCATGCCCCTTAGTGGGGACAAAGTACTTGCGTTCCGCTCTTTAAGAGATGGGGTCCAATGAGGCCAGGGTTTGTCACAGGGCATTTAAAATTTTCACCATCCCTTCATGGAGAGGCAAGGCCACCTTGCTCGGTGCCAAGGAGGACAGTCCGAGGGCTCCTTCAGCTTGATGCCACCCTTTTTAAGAGTTCCTGGTGGGCCCTAACGTCTTTCTGCGGGATGGAGGAAGGAGGGGCCATAACTGCCTCATCCGGGGAGGGTGAGGAGGCCAGCATGGTATTTTGTATCCACTGGCACCGGAGGGTCCACCACCTGGTCGGTCTCCAGGCACGGTGCCAAGGATGCACATCTCACCGACTCTTTCCTCAGAGGTCTGGAGAGGGAGGCCAATGGTCCTTTAGAGGCTTCAGCCACTGAGCAAGCCCCACTGGGAGCTACATTGGGAGCCACAGTGCCCACTGGTACCGTTGGACCAGCCACGGGGCCCGGTGCCACTGCATCAGCTATGGCACCAGCGGAGCCGGGTTTTCAGACAGGCGGGCCTGGCCCATCAATGGATGACTGCGAAGGGTGGCCGGGCAGACATACGACTTGCTGCTGTCCCTGGCCAGGGAGGAGCATTGGCAACGATGCTGACCATGGGGCTACGATCCCGATGTGGAAGACCGTTACTGTCAGTAACAGCTGCTCCGCGATCGGCTCCGGGGGGCGAACCCGCAACGGTGAGACAACGGCGATCGATGGCCGCAGAGGCAGTGCCGTGGCGGGATGCCAAATGGGACAGATGTTGACATTCATGCCATGACCGGCTGCACTAGCCCCTCCAAGATGAGGACTTCCTTGGTCCTGTCAAAGTTTGCTCCTCAAGGCGGTGCAGTACCAACAGTCTCAGTCAGACGGAATCCAACCAGACAGCCTGGTGGGCGTCAAGGGCAATTCATGTGGACTTTGCCCTGAACAGAGGCTGGGTGGCAAACCACGTCGGGAACTAACTAACTAACTAACTAACTAACTACAGGCACCATACATTGAATGAACAAGCAGTTTTGGAGATGAGCTACAGCAAAGCTTGCACAGAGCAGTTCCAAAGCACCTTCACTGGCAGCAAGAAGAAACTGAGGGTGGGGGGAGCGCGCAGTGCTCCTTATACAGCACCATGGAGGCTCCACTCCAAGGGTCGCTGGGGCGCTCCCCTACAGGTACTGCTAGGGGAAGAACTTCCGGCACTGGTGTATGTGCGAGCATGCACACCTACTGTGGAATACACTCTGTGACAAAGTTCCTCCTCTACCTTGGTGGGTCCTGCGCTTATTTGGCAGATTTGCTCACCTAAGTGATCTTCCCCACAGTCTGGGTCAACTTCTCCTGTGTCTGATCAGGAGTTGGGAGGTTTGGGGGGAACCTGGGCCCGCCCTCTACTCCGGGTTCCAGCCCGGGCCCTGTGGTTTGCAGCTGTCTATAGTGCCTCCTGTAACAGCTGCATGACAGCTACAACTCCCTGGGCTACTTCCTCATGGCCTCCTCCAAACACTTTCTTTATCCTCACCATAGGACTTTTCTCCTGGTGTCTGATAACTCTTGTACTCCTTAGTCCTCCAGCAGCACACCCTCTCACTCGCAGCTCCTTGCGCCTCTTGCTCCCAGCTTCTCACACCACTTCCTCTCCTCTGGCTCCCCCCTCCCTGACTGGAGTGAGCTCCTTTTTAAACCCAGATGCCCTGATTAGCCTGCCTTGATTGGCTGCAGGTGTTCTAATCAGCCTGTCTGCCTTAATTGGTTCTAGCAGGTTCCTGATTACTCTAGTGCAGTCTCTGCTCTGGTCACTCAGGGAACAGAAAACTACTCATCCAGTGACCAGTATATTTGCCCTCTACCAGACTCCTGTACCCCACTGGCTTGGGTCTGTCACAACTCGAAGAAGAACTTTCCTTTTTGCAGACTTAGACAAGTTTCTTGATAACAAATATAGTGTAATCTCTTACAGTGAAATTCTGTGCTGGGTCTCTTAAAGGCGCAGCCCAAGGGAAACATGGTAGTGGTTAAGGAAACTCCTAAACCTGGCTTCCACAAGGAACTGGAGAAGCCCCTGGTATAATAAAGACAGCCCTGGAGGTCAGTCTAAGTTGCAGTAGCTTCCCTCGGCTGTTCTATGGACTACAGTGCTACCTGGACTCACTTGCAGTACTGTGTGCTGCAGTTCATCCCAAGTTACCCCTTATGCGAGGGTGTCCCCGGAAAGCAGCCTTACAACTGTACTCCACAATGTCTGCACCATGGGGAATTTTTCCCCAGACAGAACTGGGGCTTTTAGAGCCCCTTTATATTATTGCTCCAGTCATTTTAGATAACGAGGCCAGAGCTGAGGTGAGGATCTCACCCTTAGTGTTCAAATACAGTCTTCATTTTAATATAAGGAAGGTATTAAAAATATTTGGAATGTTCTAAAATCAGTGTAATTTCACTTACGTATCTGTATCCAGGGAGAAGTAGTCATAGAGTTTAACTATCCTGGGATGATCCAGTTCTTTGTGTATTCTATACTCTCTGCAGGCATGTCTAAAGGAAAATGTTTAAGAGGTTTGTTAACTTTCCATGATCAACAGAACACAGGTCAATTTACCACAAGAATCCTAAATCATTAGTATTTACTTGTGATAGTTTTCCTTCTTCTCGTCTCTCCAGCTTTTGTTAAGTTGGTGTATTTTCACAGCAGCGTATCTTTGTTCATAAAGATCAAAAGCCTAGAAAACCAGATATGGAACAATTACAACCAAAGATGACAAAAAAACAATACTCGAAAAGATCCAAATTCAGCATATAATCAACAGATCTACAGACAAATTAAGCAAAATGAAACTATATGGATGTGTTATAGAAAAACACTTCATAATCATGAAGACCCAGTTAATCTGAAGTATACAAAAACTTTATTATACAAGCAATACTACATGCAGTTTGTAGAGCCATGGTGTTGCATTAAATGGCTTATCATAACATTTATAATTTTGTTTCACTTTCCTCAGATATTTTCTTATCCAGGAAGACTTCTTTCAATTTTATATTCAGAAAAATAAATGTATCCAGAGAAGCTATGACTAACCAAGAGGTTACAACTATGTTTGAGTTCATAAAGGCTCATTTCAGTGGCAAGCGCTCCCTTCTATAGCTGGGGTTAATTATCCAGGTCCAGAAGGACTAAAACATTTTTAAAATTTGTACCACAAGTCCCTAATTTTCCAATTTGCTGTAATGCATTTTCCTTAGTGTACATATCAGCAAGTCTACAGTCACAATCGTGGCTTCTTCCCTACTACCAATGGAGCCTTCATCTATTGATTATATAAGTAGGATCAGTGATGCTCAGCTCAGTGGTGCTCTCTCCCTCCATATATAAGCTAAGGGGTTTTTCCAGCCTTTGTTTAAGAAGTGCTACTGTATTAGAACCACAGTTGCCAACTTTCACGCAGTAAATAAGCACACCGACTTTCACAATAAGCCAAAAATCGAGCTAATCCCATTTCAAAACAAGCCAATTCCTAAGAACCCCAACATTCTATGTAACTAGATCCCCCAGGCGTGCAGTCTGGGACTGTGGTGGGCCTGCTGTGCAGCCCTGACTCTCTCCCCGCCTTGCCCTTCCTTGCCAGGAGATGATCAAAAAAAGAAGCAACAAGCTACAAGTTAAACAACCTACAATCCAAAAACTAGCCAACAGGCAACTCACAAGCCAATTAAGCCAAAACCAAGCCCAATTTCTGCATTTTTTTCACGAGTTTGGCATGTCTAGTTAGAACTCTCTTAGTCCGGGAGATCAAAAGTAAGAAAATTATTATATATATAAATTATAATTTAATTTAATTATTTAACTATTTGATTATATATATATATATAAATAAACAAACAAACGTATGTGGCTATGAAATATTACATTAGCAGACCAAAATACAGATTACCTTATACACTTCACTGAAGCCACCTCGACCAAGTAAATGAAGTAACAAATATCGTTCATTTAATGTGGGATGATCTTTGAACCTTAAAAAGAAAGTAGGAAGACTTCAAATAATTGTTTGAGAGCAATTTCAAGCTCTACTCTAGGTCTTTTCATATTATTTTCATCTAATTTATCTGAGTATTGTTTTATAAGGAAAAAAACCCTGTTCAGCAATATTCTACTAAATACAATTTTATGGCAGCACTGTGTAATACAGCTATGCAGTTTTTAAAACAGTAAATTAGTGTTTTCATTCCATAATATCAAATCAACAACTGCTACCAAACACTGCCATTCAGCCACTTAGTTCTGTTCAAGTCTTTTTTTTCGTTTTTGAGAGATTATGAAAAACGTCTTAAGTTTTACCATTAAGCTTTTAACTGTTTATATTCTTATTATACGTGAGTTGAGTCCAATGACAAACACATTTTCAGCTGTTCTTTTGGGTATGTACTGTCTGGGAAACAAGTGTTCTTGTTTTTCAAATTTTCAAATTTTATTGGATCAGTAACAAGACAAATTATATTTTCTATTTGCTTTTTACATCTAGTTCCAGTTTCTTGTTTGTTTTCAAAAGAAAAACAAACCCAAAATATTTCTTAACATTCCTTTTCCCCTCCCACATCCCTCAACTTAGCCTTTGTCCCATGTACTCCAAGGAAGATAAGACACCAGGAAGGTGGTTTAATTAGGCTGCAACTTTAAATAAACCACCTGGGACCTATTTGGCTATAAATTGTCCAGCAAGGTCATCCTTTCTCGATAATCTGTTCGACCCATACCAACAGATCCCCACCCCATAAAGATGTTGGAACTCTACCACCCTTCCCTCATACAAGGGTAAAGGGAGTGGAGAAGAGGGGGTTATGTCCTTACTACGCCAAACATTCGGAGCGCCAACCTCATTCTCCACTTTCTTTACGAGATGCCTTCTCCTAATCCACTTCCAATTCCAGTGCATCAGGGAAGCAGACCATTTTGGAACAATTACGTGCACTGTACACCTATCAAGTTGCAATAAAATTAATTTTACAACCTACTCCCCCTTTCAGGTCCCTGGGATGCTGAGAGGAAGTTGAAAATTATATTTTACCCATGCCACACTTCACTGAGGGAAAATGTCATTCCTTCCCAGCCCCAAAACTAGTGATACCCACAGAAAGGCCCCAAAATCCATTCTTACTCTAATCGCAGGAGGAGGGAGAGGAAGCTTTCCTTCTCAGCACAGAATGGCATCCCAGGGCAGGGTTTATAATTCCTCCCTTTGGACGCAAGCGAGACAGAGGCTTATGCTGCACTCTTCTGTCCAACCAATGAGCCACAGAGCTCCTCCACAAGCCCATAAGGAGGCAAAGTGTCCATACGGAGGAGAGGGCTCATGTACAAGTTCGTAAAGGGGCCAAGGGTTTTCTGTCTCCTGTTGGCCCAGCCAAAGCACGTCCCTGCTGCTGACCTGAAGCTTCTCACTAAGGTTCTGGCCCCAAAACAGGAAGTATGAGAGGAGGATGTCTGCTGGGACTGGGATCATCTCTATATGGAAGTGTCTTCAGAACTCATGACGGAGTGGGACATGGGACAGTCTCAGAGAGATGAGCCCTTGGGTCAGCCCAAGAATATCTGAGCTCTGGCCAGCTCAGCACACAGGCTCATACAGCTGCAAATAGTTGGCACTAGTTTTGGGAATGAATTGATTATCTTTTTACCAAAATGTGGGATTTCCTAAATTTACATCTGTAGCACTTTATATTATTGTAATATGTTTCTTCAACAATGAATTGTAGCAATTCTTTACATTTTTATAGCATCATGTTCTAAACAGTCATATGTGCAACTCATCAGCCTTTTTGAATCTGTTCATTTCCCACTAACGTTTTCAGGTTGCTGGGCTTAGCTATCTTCTACCACGGACCTCTTCCCACCCACTCAGAACTAACAAGGGTAAAGTAGTCCTAGTATTTGTGCCTAGGAGAAAGTCAATTTGTTCATGTTCATACTGTAACAAACTCCATGAATCCATCAGGCTTTTTAAGACGGGACAGGGTTTGTGTATTTCTCCTTCATAAACTATGCAATTTTGTTTTTAACTGTTGATCAGATGAGTACAGAGTTATGACAGAGATCCATGTTAAGAATAATCCTAATAGGTATGATTCTTGTATTTTTGTAGCTGGAGCTATGTATTTCTCATCTGCAGTACTGGGACCTTTAACCAAATCTTCTTACAATTGTGCACTCACCATGTGTGTATTAAGAATCCTTTCACAACGTTGGTTCAAGCATAGTGGTGAAACACTGCTATGTAATTTTCTCTCTCTGGTCTGGGACTGCTTCCTTACAGTTTTCTGTAGAATTTATGTAAGGCCTTGCATATTAGGGTTTGCCAATAGCTGGGTTTTTATGTTTATCTGAAAGTGTGGGTTGGAAGTATTTTGGCATAGCCACAGTAACATGTAGTTACTAGAAATAACAAGTACATTACTGTCTACTGTGGCCATCTATGAAACATCAAAAGTTTTATTTCTCATTATCGAAATGTATTTGTATGTTCACAAAAACTTTTGTCTAAGAAAAACAAAACACTTTAAAAGCAGATAGTTATATGTATCACCAACTAAATTCAGGGTATCAGATATAACAGTGGGGTTGATTTCATGGCTCTAGCGACACAGTGTCCTCCAGGAGTACCAGAAGTAGAGTATCCAATCTATTTTTTAAGTGATGGTACACACTTACTTCCATCCGCACAACACACACACAAGGTAGGAAGTTTTTCATTTTCCAACACAGCATTTATAATCATCTACTGCAGAAAATTAGCACTGAAGTACATGGACTCCTAGAGAGCCTGTGTAACAGGTATTGTTCTCAATTTCAGAACAGGAAGCATAGTTGGAGCTTTTCTACCCAGGTACTAGGGTTGTCAACCCTCCAGGAATTCAAGATTAATCTTTAATGAAAGATTATGTCAGGTGATGAAGCCTCCAGGAATTCATCCAATCAGAACTGGCAACCATACCAGATACTATTGCATAGGATAGCCAAAACCTGCCATTCTCCAAGAAACAGTAATTTCCTTCTTGTTGATCCTGTTTTTTTTTTTATTTTAAGTATGCTTTCTTAAAATTAAGCAAATGTTCAGTTCAGCTGAGTTATATACATTGGACAGCTACCTAATGTCTAGAATTTTCCCAGCATATGGCAACCATTAAAAATATTATTGATATCCAATTGCATTACTGTGGGCTTCAACACTTTTGGAAATGCTGAAACCATATATGTATAGTTTCATTATAGCCAAGAGTAAACATAAAATTGAACTTTCTGTATCCTCTACCATTATAGAGGAGTTCACTTTACTCAGTTCTGTAATATATATGAGTCACTGTTAATTCTAGATGCAAGTTTTATCTTACAATAGATTACCACACAAATTCAAATGTTGCAACAGATATCAGTAACATATGCATGGACTTAGTCATCTGCTTTTCTGCGCTTTCTGGAGCTTTGATAAATATGTGAACAATACTGCAGTAGAGCTGAATCTAGTGTTACACAAACATAAAATTTCCACAAGTGCATCAAGATTTCACCATGTCTGTAGGTATTACTTTCAGATGAGTGGGTTGCTTTAGACTCCCCCATAACTATTTTTTATGTCAGAACTGTGATGTAGCAAGTTTAAGATGTTCTGCATTTTCAACTCTACAAGCTCAATCCCTCATATGCCCTGTAAAATTATTAACCATTATTTGTAAGTAAAATTAGTCCATTTAAGACAAGATAAATATAAAACCAGGGAGAACACCTAATAAAAAGTTATAATACATGCTGTTCAATTTTGGGGAATGTAGTTTTTAAACTATGTTATGTTTTTAAGAATAAAATGAGAAATTAAAATCTAGTGGCTTACTGTGAATTATCTTCATTGTTTATTCTTTTGAGTTCTCGTATGTGAAGATTTCTAACTCTTTCCAAACGTTCAAGTTCTGCTTGTATTTCGGCTTCTTCCTGCAGATGAAATGAATGAACAATAAAAGCTCAATTTACTCAATGTTTGAAAAGAATATTTTTACCCATGCATCAATACTGGTAGTGATGGAGGAACATTACATTAGAAAATCCTGCTGAACCAGAAAACAGAACTGCTTTTCTTTTAAGGCCTGAAAAATACAGAGATAAGGCATAAGCCTATTTCAAGGAATCCTTCTCTCCATGAAACTTATAAGTAATGGGATGTTCGGTTTTGTCCTGCACTGTGGGGACACTATTCAAACTGAGTGCCAGCTGGTTTTGTACCTCAGCCAGCAAGAGAGATTACCTGGGTCTGAAATTGATGTACAGTATGAAAAAAAATTGAGATATGTGCAATTTTAGAAAAGATGCTTTAAAATATTTTAAAGCTCACGTGTGAAACAAGGCAAGACTATGCAAGAATATTCTGTGACAAAGTTCCTCCTCTACCTTGGTGGGTCCTGCGCTTATTTGGCAGATTTGCTCACCTAAGTGATCTTCCCCACAGTCTGGGTCAACTTCTCCTGTGTCTGATCAGGAGTTGGGAGGTTTGGGGGGAACCCGGGCCCGCCCTCTACTCCGGGTTCCAGCCCAGGGCCCTGTGGTTTGCAGCTGTCTATAGTGCCTCCTGTAACAGCTGCATAACAGCTACAACTCCCTGGGCCCATGGCCTCCTCCAAACACCTTCTTTATCCTCACCATAGGACCTTCCTCCTGGTGTCTGATAACGCTTGTACTCCTTAGTCCTCCAGCAGCACACCCTCTCACTCTCAGCTCCTTGCGTCTCTTGCTCCCAGCTCCTCACACCGCTTCCCCTCCTCTGGCTCCCCCCTCCCTGACTGGAGTGAGCTCCTTTTTAAACCCAGGTGCCCTGATTAGCCTGCCTTGATTGGCTGCAGGTGTTCTAATCAGCCTGTCTGCCTTAAGTGGTTCTAGCAGGTTCCTGATTACTCTAGTGCAGCCCCTGCTCTGGTCACTCAGGGAACAGAAAAATACTCACCCAGTGACCAGTATATTTGCCCTCTACCAGACTCCTGTACCCCACTGGCCTGGGTCTGTCACAATTCATAATAATCTAAATATTATTTAGTTAAGCATTTGATCTCTAACGCTGATCAAAGAATACTTATTTAGTTTCAGAGTTCTCCCATTTGTGTGTTATCAAGATCACAAATGCAGAATGTACGTTGTCAAAGATTTACAGTGGGATTTTCAAAAGCACCTAGGGGAATCAGGAGCAAAACCTCTAATTTAGGCACCTTTGAAAATCTCATCTTTACTCTACATACTTGTCTATTCAAACATCCTTTAGTTACAATTCATTTATATCAGTGACACTCAGACAGAGGCTTGCAAGCCACAAGTGGCTCTTCAATGCAGCTCTTAGCAGCACACGATATTAAAACACTGTGTGACTGGTTAGTAACTTAGATTGGTTAATAATTAAATCAAGATGATTTTACTATGTTATTAACCAATTAAGTTATCAATTTGCACTAAGTTATTAATTTACTTGCTTTGAGTTTTTTTTATATTATTCATTGTTAAAGAGATTATATATATATATATATATATATATATATATATATATATATATAAGACAATGAATTCACACTGATGTGGTTCTCTTGAGTATCACTAATTTATATCCTATAGTACAAGTACACTATTTAATGGTGTTTAACTTGCAGGAAGACAGATATCTATAACTGACATTCTACCATCAGTAAACATGCTTCCTACAAGTAGAAAATGAGTTTAACAAGTTGAATATTTAATTTAAATATAAAATCATTGCACCATCATCATCATCTTATTACTATGACTACTGTACTGTCAATGGAATACACCCTTTATTAGCTTTCGTAGTGTTCCAATCAAGTAGTATTTTGCACATATCTCAGATTAAGGCATTTCTAAACTATTTCAGAATAAACACTGTGAAAGGAAAGTTTAGAACTTTATTACTATTTTCAAAGAAAGGTAGATAAAAAAATACTTCAGTATTTTTACATTTTTGTCCTAAAATGACAACAACATCACACTGGTATGCCCTCTACTCCACCTTTCACACATGTAATGTCCAACATGAGAGCTGAGTATGAACAAGGCTGTTAGATTTAACCTAGCCAAACTGGGAATCAAGGATTTTGAGAATTTCTGAGCTTCAGTGAGAAGTGCTTTTAAAATGTGGATCCTCAAAAGAACAGAGAAATTATATCTGAAATCCTGTTTATGTTAATAGAGAATGAATATCATAAAACCTGAAAATCAATGCTGGCAGATAATGAACTATTCATTTTAAAAAAATAGATGAACATGGAACATTAAAAGTATCAACATACCATTTTTTTCTTTATAAACAAAAGGATTGTGAAATGTTAATGAAAGTTTATTTAGCATAGTGTCTACATTATATTTTATCCATTGACATACTGTGTTCATAAGAACGGCCATTCTGGGTCAGACCAACGGTCCATCTAGCCCAGTATCCTATCTTCCAACAGTGGCTAATGCCAGGTGCCCCAGAGGGAATGAAAAGTTAAACATCAGGTGATCCATTCACTGTTGCTCATTCTCAGCTTCTGGCAAACAGAGGCTGGGGACACCATCCCTGCCCATCCTGGCTAATAATCATTGATGGACCTATCCTCCATGAATTTTCTAGTTTTTTTTTTAATCCTATAACAGTCTTGGCCTTCACAACATCCTTTGGCAAAGAGTTCCACAGGTTTATTGTGCGTTGTGTGAAGAAATACTTCCTTTTTGTTTGTTTTAAACCTGCTGCCTATTAATTTCATTTGGTGACCCCAATTTCTGGAGTTATGAGGAGTAAATAACACCTCCTTATTTACTTTCTCCACACCAGTCATGATTTTATAGACCTCAATCATATACCCCATTAGCTGTCTCTTTTCCAAGCTGAAAAGTCCCAGTCTTATTAATCTCTCCTCATATGAAAGCCATTCCATACCCCTAATCCTTTTCGTTACTCTTTTCTGAACCTTTGCCAATTCCAATATATCTTTTTTGAGATGGGGCGACCACATCTGTATGCAGTATTCAAGATGTGGGTGTACCAGGAATTTATATAGCGGCAATATGATATTTGTCTTATTATCCATCCCTTTCTTAATGACTCCCAACATTTTGTTCGCTTTTTTGACTGCCGCGGCACATTGAGAGGATGTTTTCAGAGAACTATCCACAATGATCTCAAAATCTCTTTCTTGAGTGGTAACAGCTAATTTAGACCCCATCGTTTTATATGTATACTTGAGATGTTTTTCAATGTGCATTACTTCGCATTTATCAACATTGCATTTCATCTGCCATTTTGTTGCCCAGTCACCCGGTTTTGAGAGATCCTTTTGTAGCTCTTCGCAGTCTGCCTGGGCCTTAACTATCTTGAGTAGTTTTGTATTATTTGCAAATTTTGCCACCTCACTGTTTACTCCTTTTTCCAGATCATTTACGAATATGTTGAATAGGACTGGTCCCGGTACAGACCCCTGGGAGGTCACCACTATTTACCAGTCTGAAAACTGACCATTTATTCCTACCCTTTGTTTCCTATCTTTTAACCAGTTACCAATCCATGAGAGTACCTTCCCTCTTATCCCATGATAGCTTACTTTGCTTAAGAGCCTTTGGTGAGAGACCTTGTCAAAAGCTTTCTGAAAATCTAAGTACACTATATCCACTGGATCCCTGTTGTCCACATGCTTGTTGACTCCCTAAAAGAATTCCAGCAGATTGGTGAGGCATGATTTCCCTTTATAAAAACCATATTGACTCTTTCCCAACAAATTATGTTCATCTATGTGTCTGATAATTTTCTTTTTTATAGTTTCAACCAGTTTGCCTAGTATTGAAGTCAGGCTTACTGGTCTGTAATTTCCGGGATCACCTCAGGAACCCTTTTAAAAATTGACGTCATATTAGCTATCCTCCAGTCATTTGGTACAGAAGCTGATTTAAATGATAGGTTACATACTACAGTTAGTAGTTCTGCAATTTCACATTTGAGTTCCTTCAAAACTCTTGGCTGACTATCACTTCATAATTGTGACAATACAATGTGTGATTCTGCCAGATTACTGAGCGCCATTGTTTCCACAGAACTAGACTTGCATGAAGTGGAGGGGAGTTGACAGCCTAGGCTCAGTGGAATGACCCACTAAAGGAATAGAATACCTTTCTTTGCAACTACAAGTTTATAATGTGAAACATTAGAATAAATTTATTGGTAAATTGATCTACGCTTGTTCAACAGAAAATGTCAGAGGGCATGTTTTCATATTTTCCCTGTACTATTTGTTACATGTTTCCACTCTAGATAATTCTGCTTAGAAAGTTCAAATTAATTGGAACATGATTTAGAAAGAATGATAATACCTTACTCTAGAATAACTGCCTCTTCGGTTAACCTTTATAATTATGAAGTGGATTGGAAATCAATCCACACACAAAAGCAAGTAATTATGGAATTACTCTAAGATGACACTAAGAAAAATGTCTCCCAGGGAAGAAGTGTTACCTATACTGCATAATTGACTCAAAACTATGCTGTTGCTATCTGGAATATAAATTAAATGAGTATATCTCCAAGTCTTAAGACACAGATCAATCAGAAGACTGCCAATGGAATCAAGAATCTCTCCCCATGACAGACAGGGCAAAAAACTATCTGAAAGGTAAATTTTTATTCTGACAAGAAGGACCAAATCCCCAATTTTCAGCAGCTGGCTAGTGCAAGATGCCTCTTCTGCTGGCAAAACTAAGTTGAGTATTTGCTTTTCCTAGTATATAATACTATTTGCATTTTCCTGTTTGTATGTTGTTAACAAGCTAATTTTTGCATATTTAGCTGCACCCTGGCAGCTCTCAGGTGAATACCCTGAAATGATATGCAGTTTCTCATAAGCCACTAGTCTTCTATAAAGAATTTGACACACACATCTTCTTAAAAAAACACCTGTTTGTCTCTTCTTGTCCCTGTTATTCTCAGAGACTACAGGGATGGGGGATCCTATTATTGCCTCTTTTGAATTTCTGTTCATATACTATGCAATTCAGTGGTTCTCAAAATGTGGTTCATTAGACCAGTGTTATAGTCCAAAGAGAACTGGCTGGTGTCACAGTTTCCAGATGTTACTTTAGACACTAAGGTTTTGAATACCTGTAAACAGAAAAGAACCAGCTAAGCTCTGTCTCCTGCAGGTCACTGCTATGTAAAAAGGTAAGAACAAGAACCATGAGGATCTAGCAGGAGAGAAATTTCTTGAGGAACTGGAGAACAAGAGGAATATTTGTAAGCACCATGCCCAGGGGAGCAAAGAAAGGAGCAACATGAAAGCATTTAGAAAGTGAAGGGAAGAAGGACCTGGCAGCAAAGAACCAGATGGAGAGAAGGTATGCAGATGGAAAGAAGGAAGAGAGTTATGGCAGCAGAGAAACACATACCAAGAGAACACTAGGAGATGAAAATAAAAAATGAAAAGCAAAAAGGAGACTGATTATTTTTTTCTAAAAAAAGGACATCTATCACATTATAGAGTTACAAATAAATATTTTTCTATTACTACTTTTTACAGACACACACAGACTTATTCTGCCACTGATTAATTTAGCTTTATTTTTTAAGTCAAGCCATTAGTGAACATGGACATATACTTGCTTATATACAGAATTCAAATGTACAAAATATTAATATAATAATGTATATATAAAATCAATGCAAAGACAAGTCTAGAAACCTTGAGTTTCGGTGTGAAAAATAAAATCTACATTTTTTTTGGTTTTAAACTAGAAGTCCTACTTTGGTGATTTTGACAACTTCCTTGACTTACAACTAATTTTAATATGAAGTAAATTGAGACACTTTAGTGAAACTTAAAAATGTCTACCTGCAAGGAAGCTATCAGTAGACACATAAACATTGGATTTAAGCTTTCATTTTAGTTCTCTTGTGTTGCTGCATTAGCTTCAGCCAAATAACCAGACCAGGTATATTACTCAATTCTAAAATGAAACACAGAATTATTTACAAGTAAAATAGTTTATAATTTTTAAGCATATGCTTAGCTTTTCCCATTTGAATGGTCCCTCTCTATAACAAAGGAACTGCTCACATGAGTAAAGTTAGGCATGTGTGTAAATCTTTGTAGCAGTGGGGCCTTAAATGCTTTTTAACAATCTACCTACAACAACTCAACTGTTGCTGAGTCACTGACTGACAAAAAGTGTTTCCCCAAGAATAGTGTTTCCAATTTTCTTCTTAAGCACAAGAAGAGTCAAATACATTTATCTTGATTAATTAAAACTAAATATATTTTCTTCTATTTTTCAAGAAAAATGTTTAAGAAACAAATAAAAAGTAACCATGCCAAGACAGAAATGAATGTCGAAAAAACAGTGATATTGGAAAATGTAGATCAGACGCCCAGATAACTAAGGCCATTAACGGTACTCTGCCAAGCAAGAATGAATAATAACTAAGCCTGAGTTTTTATGTTTAATGCCTCTACTAATCAAACTATGAGGTGATATATATTTTAACATTTTAAAATCCCCCTTTCCTTCCTTTGTGACACCCTTCTGGCATTTACTGGCTGACTGAAGCTATTCCAGAATGTGACAAATACCAAAACTGTCACTGCAACCTAGTCTATCCATGGTATTTATGATGTTATAGAATGATGCATTCTCAGATCTTTATTGAGTCAAAAAGTATGATAAGAATGCACAGAGAGATTCAACTGCAGTCACAATATGACATATAATTTCCATCTTGAAATGATAAATACAATTGAAAATAAAGGGTTTGTAAAACTTATTTCTGTGTTGAATGCCCCTGTCAGCTTGGTTAGTCAGGATATTCAGCAAAGGTATTTGACCTTAAATCAATTTTCATTTTTGCTTTAAAACACATTGTTAAAGGAAAGGCTGAATTCACGAATTATTCTAACAGAGGAAATTCATAACAAGAATAAAGCATATCAGCGCGCCTGGACTTATGGACAGGGTATTGCCAGGACACCATATTTACTTCCACAGCATTGTTTCTTCTGTACACATACAAACTTGACAGATTCTAACATTCAGAGGTGTGACACTAGAGCACACAAAGCAACATTACACCAATTCAGTTAGCATAATCTGGACCTAAACATTTTTAAAAAAAAGAGAATTTCTTAATCTCCCTTGAGGCTGAAATGTGGCAGTTCTGGAAATGAAGACAGCCAGAGGGGAGAAACAAGAAGTTTTATTTGCATAAATAGAACATTGCTTGGTTACCAACGGTCTTGCTATTTCCATTCTAAATTTTTTCACATTAACAATTCTAATTGTGGTATGTGTATAACATTCCTTGCTAGGGCTATGATTCTGTCACAGAGGTCAGAGATTCCATGACTTTCCAGGACCTCCATGAGGCATGGCTGGAGCAGCTATCAGCCCCGAGGTGGCCAGCCCCAGGCAGGGGGGACATGGGAAACACCGGGAACAGCTGACCAGGGCCGGTTCCAGGCCACAGCGCGCCAAGCACGTACTTGGGGCGGCACACCGGGGGGGGCGCTCTGCCGGTTGCTGGGAGGGCAGCAGGCGGCTCCGGTTGACCTGCTGCAGGCGTTTCTGCGGATGGTCCGCTGGTCCAGCGGCTCTGGTGGACCTCCTGCAGACACGCCTGCGGCAGCTCCATCGAAGCCACAGGACCATCGGACCCTCCGCAGAAACGCCTGTGGGAGGTCCACCGGAGCCGCGGGACCGGCAAGCGGCAGAGTGCCCCCCGCGGCGTGCCGCTGTGCTTGGGGCCGCAAAATTGCTAGAGCTGGCCCTGCAGCTGACCAGCAGCCAGCCCTACCCCAGGTGAAGGGAATCTGAAACACCTATCTGTAGCAGTCTGGAGGGCCGCTGGAGCAGTGGCTGGGGTTGGGTCAGCCCCCCTCGGGCTGGAGCTGCAGCAGGGGGCTGAAGCAGCTACAAGCCCCATCAGTGCTCTGTTTGTCGCCCTTCCTCCCTACCCCTCCAGGTATTTTTAGTAAAAGTTGGGACAGGTGACAGCCAATAAACACAATTTCATGAAAGCCTGTGACCTATCCCGACTTTTACTAAAAATACCCATGAGGGAATCATAGCTTTATCCATTGCACCTTGCACTGAAGCTAAGAACTGCAGTAATATGCCCTTTTCATAAGCAGAGATCAGAAGTGTAATTTAGTGGAAATGACAATGAAGTATGGAGCACCTCACTGCAGGAAGCGGAGTCCCCTCAACTCTCAATGACCTCATCTGTGGGGCCTACAGAAAGGGAACAGTAGTGTTGCTTATATTGATATTTCATATTTAATGTATTATTACATAGCTGATAAAATCTATATGCAGAAAATACCATTAATGCCAAAACAAAAATTAAAAGTCACCCTGTCTGTACCAATCTCATTTGATAAATTATACCCATTGTGTCAACCTCATCATCTAGTACAGTCCCCTGCACTTAAGGCAGGACTAAGTATTATCTAGACCATCCCTGACAGGTATTTGTCCAACGTGCTCTTAAAAATCCCCAATGACGGAGATTCCACAACTTCCCTAGGCAATTTATTCCAGTGCTTAACCACTCTGACAGTTAGGAAATTTTTCCTGATGTCCAACCTAAACCCATTGCTTCCTGTCCTATCTATAGAGGTTAAGAACAACAATTTTTCTCCCTCTTCATTGTAACAACCTTTTATGTACTTGAAAACTGTTATGTCCCCTCTCAGTCTTCTCTTCTACAGACTAAACAAATCCAATTTTTTAAATCTTCCCTCTAGACCTTTAATCATTTTTGTTGCTCTTCTCTGGACTTTCTCCAATTTGTCTATATCCCTTCCTGAAATGTGGCTCCCAGAACTGGACACAATACTCCAGTTGAGGCCTAATCAGAGAGGAGTAGAGTGGAAGAATTACTTCTTGTGTCCTGCTTGTAATACTCCTCCTAATACATCCCAGAATGACGCTTGCTTTTTTTGCAACAGCGTTACACTGTTGACTCATATTAAGCTTGTGGTCCCCTATGACCGCCCAGATCCCTTTCCACAGTACTCCTTCCTAGGCAATCATTTCCCATTTTGTATGCGTGCAACTGATTGTTCCTTTCTAAGTGGAGTACTTTGCATTTGTCCTTATTGAATTTCATCCTAGTTACTTCAGACCATTTCACCAGTTTGTCCAGATCATTTTGAATTTTAATCCTATCCTCCAACGCACTGGCAACCCCTCCCAGCTTCGTATCACCCGCAAACTTTATAAGTGTACTCTCTATGCTATTATCTAAATCACTGATGAAGATATTGAACAGAACTGGAAGCAGAACCAATCCCTGTGGGTCCCCACTCGTTATGCTTTTCCAGCTTGACTGCGAACCACTGATGATTACTCTCTGGGAATGATTTTCCAACCAGTTACGCACTCACCTGATAGTAACTCCATCTAGGTTGTACTTCCTAGTTTGTTTATGAGAAAGTCATGCGAGACAGTATCAAAAGCCTTACTAAAGTCAAGATATACCACATCTACCACTCCCCTGCCATCCACAAGGCTTGTTACACTGTCAAAGAAAGCTATCAGGTTTGGTTTGACATGATTTGTTTTTGACAAATCCATGTTGACTGTTATTTATCACCTTATTAATCTTCTAGGTATTTGCAAATTGCTTGCTTAATTATTTGCATTGATTCAAGAGTTTAGTGCAGACTGATACAATGGACTCAGTACTTCATGAAGCTAAGCATGCTCTCTCTCCAGTACTCCCAAAATATGCCACGTTAGGGAACAGGAAGGAATCAAGTCATTATTCAATACATAACTCTTCATTGCTTACTGGAAATCAATTTTGTAATACAGCTTTAACAAGCTTTTTACACACTGTGACAGTATTAGTTTTTACACTTCGATGCAAGGCAGCAAAAATCACAGAGCAAATAACTACGCATACCTTTTTAAGATGTCCTAATCTAAGTTTGAAAATTTCTTCCTGTTCATGATATTCTGCTAGAGTCAACCTGCAAAAATAATAAGAAGCAGTTTTAGATTTTACTATCTTATAAAAAATACAGAAATTGACACACACATTAAAATGTGAATAGCAACAGTGAATAACATTCTTTATTTACCATTTATAACTATCAACACAAGATCACCTTTTAAATTGTATCTGGATTTTTTAACTTTTTTTTTTTTTTTTAATAATATGTCATTCCAGGGCCAAAATCCATTATTTATAGAAACCTATCTGGTATTCTGAAACATTAATTGTCTATGCTAGGACCACTTCCCATTCAGCAGACCACTACTTAGGGTAAGTCTTCACTACTGGCCATATCGGTGAGTAGCAATCGATTTCTCGGGGATCGATATATGGATCCCCAAACGTGCTCCTGTCGATTCCAGAACTCCACCAACGCGAACGGCAGTAGCGGAGTCGACAGGGGGAGCCGTGAACGTTGATCCCGCGCCGTGAGGACAGTAGGTAACTCGATCTAAGATACGCAACTTCAGCTAAGTGACTAACATAGCTGAAGTCGAAGTATCTTTAGATCGATCCCCTACCCTAATGTAGACCAGCCCTTAGTATGAGATCTTCTCCTTTGCCACCCCTAAATCTTAGCAATTGCCTCAGTGTTTGGTTCTCAAAATATGTCACGCAGTGCACTACCATGAAGGAATCCATAGACGGTTTGGAAGAACCTAGTTTAAAACTCAGGAATTCCAGGTCATTGTCTCCAATCATAGAAATTATGGAAAGTAGTTAGGAAACAGTATGGAGCGGAACTGTATCGTGCATCCAAGTTGAACAACCTCAACTACCCAATGAGCTGCAGTAATTCTCCCCAAAACTGCAAGGAAACAGACTAAACAGATCCTCAAAAGAAGGGGAAATGGAGAAAAGCCAAAGTGAAAACCACCTCTCAGTTCTCATTCAATGTATCAAACCTGAAGGCTTGATCCCAAAGATGACAAAATGAGTGGAAAAAGATTCATCAGCTCACTGCCTGATACATTTTCCACTATCCTGCCTCTTCTGATATTGCAAAGCCTGCACCTTTCAGTACTGAGGCCAAAACTTCCAAATGTCATGAAAGGTTTCCAATACCAAAAAAATAAAAAAGACAGTTCTTCTTCAGGACTGATGCAAGGACTCCCCAAGACTTACTGCTGGTAGACTTCAAAGTCTTATTCTTTGAAGCACCTTGCTCATCTTGAAATTGAAAGGGCACTCCACATCAATTAGGAGTAGGTCTCCACAGATCTGAGCCTTAGAATAATGTAGGAGTACTGAGGAAAAACAACTAATACCATTGTAAGAATCAAAGCATCTGACATGTCATGCCTGTAAGAAATACTAGGACATTTTCTGCTCGTCAGAAAAGTGGTCAATGAGAAGATACATCTCTTCCCAAAGATGCAATTGGCACCTAGCCACACAGATACTAAACATTCCTCACCAAAAGTCAAGCTGTCTGGTGTCCTTACCCAGTGGAAAGGTAAGAACTACCTTGGATTTTTCTCAACGTTTCAATGACTACTGACACCACCAATGAGCCAATACAGGTACAGAAATACTGGAATTCCTTATTATCACTGCCTTTTTTAGATATGGCTGAGATTGACACTGGAATCAATGAGATGTCTTTAGCAGGGTCCAGTAGCTCATTATTAATGTAGTGAGATTCTCTCAGTACTGCTGGTTTCATTCAATCAGTTAAAAAGGCTATCTATGGACAACTGAATTTCAGAGCTTCAGTTCTAACATCTCCTGAAATGGGCTGAAATCAGGGGGCAAAAACAAACAAGGATGTGACTACGTCCCCAGGAAAATTTGAGGAAGAACCAATCTTTCCTTTCAGGACAATGTTGTTGCAAAGCAGGGCTTTGGAGCCGTGCTCCGGCTCCACTCCAGCTCCACGCAAAAACCTGCAGTTCCACTATTCTAGAGCTGCTCCGTGCTCCAGCTCCAGGCTCCACTCCAAAGCCCTGTTGCAAAGTGCCCTACACCTTCTTCCTTGTCGGGTGAAAGGTGGTCATGCACAACAACTGAGGGGACAATTTAACAGATACTGGTGTGGCCAGCAGAGGAAGTGGCAGTGAAGAAAAAACCTTAGCTGTCTGGGAGCAGCAGATAGGTGAGTAGTAACAGGTTTTATGGCTGACCTTCTTCAGACTCACAAGGGAGAGGAGATCCTGTCATTAAGACCATATAGTCCATATGCTAAATGGAAAGCAAATGAATGGAGCCTCAAATGGCTTGTCCCAATAGACCAGAGAAGTGAGCACAAGTGAGAACATGAGCCCTGGACAAACCAACCATTCCAGTTCCAAGAACTGTCACAATGAACCTTCCAACTGCATAAGACAGCACTAAGTCTGAGCCAGCCACTCACAGAAGAATGGCCCTGATTGAAATTTCTGCTCAAGGTCCATGTCCAGTGTCTGATACAGGGACTGGATTTGTTAGGTTTCCTTGATTAGAAAGGCAAAGAGCCTTGGCTGCCCAAAGGAGTGAAGTCAAGATATGATGACCCTACACACATCATGGCAAGAACAAACTACTGGTTTGTGTGTCTACTTTCTAGAAACATGGAGAGACTCAATGCTCACAACCTAAATTTGCTGTTCTTATGAGAGTACTTGGAGGCCACAATCAAAAAATTGGAGGACCCCCTGATCCAGTAAAGGTACAAACATAAACTATCACTGGAAACATAAGTTTTATATCAAATCCTCCAGAAATCACTCTGGGCACTGAGTGAAAGTCCTCCAGCCACAGCTAGCTGAAGAAAGGAACGAACTAAGGCAGTTTAGGAGACTTGGTCCTTTCATAACCTTGGCTACCTACATGCAGGACCAGGATAGGAAGTTTGTGTAGCTCCAATAGGCACTGCTTTACAGGATGTTCCTGAAGCACAGTAACCCTTGAGAGGCACAACCCACAAGTATGAATATACAGAGGTCACCTTGAAAAGATATTACATTTCAAGTCAATCTCGCTCCATCCTTCCACACTATGCCCAGTAAACAATTGTTTTTCTTACAGTATATTTTATTTACAAATCTAATGTGGTTAGAGGCACTGCATGATGCATAAGCAATTTAAAACTGTTGACACTGATTTTTCAGAGAAGCTTATGAAATGTTAAATGTTACTGTAGGCACAATTACTTTAACTTATGTTAGATTCCTGGTGAAGAAGAAAACCTCATTCCCACCTGTACTCAAAAACAGTTACATGCTAGAAGTAGGTTTATTATTCCTTATTTGAACATTAAAGTGTGCTACACCTTACATAATAGTTTATAGAAACTAACAGAAATATTACTCCTATTTATCATATGTTAAGTTGAACAATGTACCTTGTGTTAATTTTTTTGGTTTATAGGCCACTACATCATTGTACTGCCCAGGCAAGGCACACAAATTTTCAGGTTTAGTTTTTTTACTTGTAAAATGGACCTCATAATTTAGATAGTCTCTTTCATACATAGATTTCAAGGCTTTTGACAAAAATACTGAAGAGTACCCCTATTTGATCAATATATTTCTCTTCACTCTCCTCTCATGCAAGACCAGCTCACTGATTTTTTTCTTATAAAAAAAAAATCATCAGGCACAGACCTACCATGGAAAATTTCAGCAGAAAATTGAAAATTTCAGAAGTGAATGACTGAAGACAAGGAGTTAAAACAGAAATTTTGATGCAACATAATTAAGGCTATTTTTTAGTCACGAGTAGTTTTAGTAAAAGTCATGGACAGGTCATGGGCAGTAAACAAAAATTCACGGCCCGTGACTTGTCCATGACTTTTACTAACAATACTGTGACTAAAACTTGGAGTGGGGGGCGGGAGGGAGGGGAAAGAGGCGCAGGTGATCTGAGGGTGCTGCGGGTGCTGAGGGAGGTGGCCCAGGATCTGCTGCTGGAGGGGAGGGTTGGCAGGGCTGGCTGGGGCTCCCTACCTGGCTCCGCATCTCTGCAGCTCCTAGGAGGTGGAGGGGCACAAGAGCTGGCTGCTGCAGCTCCCATTGGCAGAAAACCGCAGCACGGAGTCCCCTCGCCCCCAGCTGCCTAGGTGCTGCAGGGCCATGCCAGTGAGAGCCCCCCACTCCAAGGTAAGTGCCCCCTAGCCCCCTGCCCTTAGACCCTTCGCGCACACACAAACTGCTGCTGCTGGCCCAGGGGCTGCCTGGCTCAGGCAGCCCCTGCACCAGCCACTGCAGAAATCACGGATTATGTGACCTCCATGACAGACTCGCAGCCTTAAACATAATCTATACTGGATCACAACCAACACGGTGCTACTATTATAATGATCTCTCCTCTAGACATCTCCCAAGGGCGGGGGTGGGGGGGAGTAAGGATATGAATACAACAAAATGCTCAAATTCTTCTGCTCATACCTTCCTTACAAAAATAGAAAAATGTTTCAGGATGGACTTTTTAGAAGTGCTCCAGAGCAAGTCTAACTCTATTCGAGGTTTTTTACAGAGTTAGGCCAATGTTATGCACTTGCAAAAATCTCTCCCATAATGTTCTAATTCAACATCTTTTCTGGGTCTTATCTATGTTTGTTTTATAGACTAAGCTGCTTGGGGCAAGGGCTGTCTTTATTTGTCCTGTAAAGACCCAGGCACATTGCTGGTGCTTAAACATGTAATTCTGAAAAATTGCTGAAAACATCTACTTCCTCCATGCCCAACACAATGTTCCCTCTAAATGAGTTTGTTCAATTAGATTAGCATAACTGACATCTTAGTATCGCCTCCCACAAACATTTTAAATTAGACACAGAGATCAGAACTGAAGTATTTGCATGAGACACTGCCACTGAATAAATGTAGTGACAGAGGAAATGATGATTAGGGAGTCACCATGACCAAAACGGCTAAAGCTGAAAAGTGAAGGGAGGAGGAAGTCACTATAGAAATCAAAATTCTTCTTTCTAAAAGCAATAACATATTAGCCACATGAAGAACATAGAATCATAGAACTGGAAGGGACCTTGAGAGGTCATCTAGTCCAGTCCCTTTCACTCATGACAGGACTAATTATCTAGACCATTTCTGACAGGTGTTTGTCTAAACTGTTCTTAAAAATCTCCAGTGATGGAGATTCCACAACCTCCTAGGCAATTTATTCCAGTGTTTAACCACTCTAACAGTTAGGAAGTTTTTCCTAATGTCCAACCTAAACCTCCCTTGCTGCAATTTCAGCCCTTTCCTTCTTGTCCTATTCTCAGATGTTAAGAAAAACAATTTTTCTTCCTCCTCCTAAAAACCTTTTACATACTTGAAAACTGTTAACATGTCCCCCTCAGTCTTCTTTTTCCCAGACTAAACAACCCAATTTTTTTCAATCTTCCCTCAAAGGTCGCATTTTCTAGACCTTTAATCATTATTGTTTGCTCTTCTCTGGACTTTCTCCAATTTGTCCACTTCTTTCCTGAAATGTGGTGCCCAGAACTAGACACAATACTCCAGTTGAGGCCTAATCAGAGAGGAGTAGAGTGGAAGAATTACTTCTCATACCTTGCTTACAACAATCCTGCTAATATATCCCAGAATGATGTTCGCTTTTTTTTGCAACAGCGTTACACTGCTGACTCATTTAGCTTGTGGTCCCCTATGACTCCCAGATCCCTTTCCGCAGTACTCCTTCCTAGGCAGTCATCTCCCATTTTGTATCTGTGCAACTGATTTTTCCTTCCTAAGTGGAGTACTTTGCATTTGTCCTTATTGAATTTCATCCTAGTTACTTCAGACCATTTCAACAGTTTGTCCAGATCATTTTGAATTTTAATCCTATCCTCCAAACCACTTGCAACACCGCCCAGCTTGGTATCATCCACAAACTTTATAAGTGTACTCTCTTTGCCATTATCTAAATCATTGATGAAGCTTTGAACAGAACTGGACCCAGAACCGATCTCTGCAGGACACCACTCGTTATACATTTCCAGCATGACTGTGAACCACTGATGATTACTCTCTGGGAACGATTTTCCAACCAGTTATGCACCCACCTTATAGTAGCTCCATTTAAGTTGTATTTCCCTAGTTTGTTTATGAGAAGGTCATGTGAGACAGTATCAAAAGCTTTACTAAAGTCAAGATATACCACATCTACTGCTTCCCCACCTATTCACAAGGCTTGTTACCCTGTCAAAGAGAGCTACCAGGTTGGTTTGGCATGATTTGTTCTTGACATATCCAGGATGACTGTTACTTATCACCTTATTATCTTCTAGATGTTTGCAAACTGATTGCTTAATTATTTGCTCCATTATCATTCTGGGTACAGAAGTTAAGCTGACTGGTCTATAACTCCCTGGGTTGTCCTTATTTCCCTTTTTACAGACTGGCACTATATTTGCCCTTTTCCAGTCTTCTGGAATCTCTCCCATTTTCCGTATTGAGAGCAAAGTGTGATTTCACATACATCTGACAAAGTGGGTATTCACCCATGAAAGCTTATGCTCCAATACATCTGTTAGTCTATAATGTGCTACAGGACTCGTTGTTGCTTTTCATGTGGTTAGTTGCCATCTTGATGAGTACTTTCATTAGATTATAGATTATTACGGTTGGAAGGGACCTTAAGAGATCATCTAGTCTAACCCCCTGCTCAAAGAACCAATCCCCAAATCGCCCCTTCAAGGATTGAACTCACAACCCCGGGTCTAGCAGGCCAATGCTCAAACCACTGAGCTATCCCTAGATAAACACGGTAAATTGTTAATCATCCAACTACATCAGGAAAATGACCTGTCACTGGCAATGCCTCAGCCATCACCTTCTTCTGGTTTTGACAACTGTTTTCAAACTGTTCATATACAAAAAGCTGTTTTCAACCCTGGTTTCAACCACACTTTTCTATAACCAAACTAAAAAAATATTTGTTTTTGTCTACACAAAAAGCTAAGCTATTGTAACAACTAAATAAGGTGGTGCCTGAGGGACTCACTGCTGACAAGCTTTGTTACCAGATAATTTTTTTCAGCATAGCAGCGTAAAGGTCTGCCTAATCACATACATGTATGTTGTACTAATGTACCTCTGTTTTAGTTCATTAATCTCACCATTCTGTACTTCCCTCCAGCTAAGTATAAATAAAGCCCCTTCCTTTTGGCTATGGGCTAATTAGAACCATTATTCTCAGAGTGATGTGGGCAGAGTGATGAGCACAATACGAATGCAGTAATGGTAGATTAGGAAGAGTAAATGAATACTGAATACTAGACTGGAAAAGAACAATTATTAATTGTTTTAATCAGCCACATGGACACGTGCTATCTGTCTAACTCTGTAATGGTGAGCCGCAGTTTTACTGTAGGTATCTTTCAGAGAAGAAGAGGTATCACACCAACAAGTAAGACTACAACAAATCCTAATTAGAAGTTCTAAAACCCCCTAGAGTTCCCGGCAAAGGAACACGAGAGGTCCTTGTGTTCTGGTGATCCTATTTTGCATAAAGAACCCCAGCAAATAACACACAAATAGGCAGGCAGTGTTATACATAAAACAGCAGATATAATCAGGACCAAATTAACATATACAAATACACAGCTAGTCTTGATTCAATAATGATTAATACGTGTAAACTACCATTCAATTACTAAAATAGAAAAAAATTGCAATTAACTTACTGGCTATACCGTTGTCAAAAGAAATCTTCAATGCTCAATTTGTATTCAATTTACATGTAACAGCTTAATCAAACAAATTAAATGTGAATTTGAAAATGTTAAAAATAATTAATTTGAAAATATTTTGACAAAAGGACAGAAGTAGCTATTTGTGAATCTGGAACAAATCGGACAAGAGATATTCGTGGTACAATTAAATATGCAATGCCTCTTGTGAAACATGCAATTGAAGCAAAATTTATCATCTACTAAAGCAGCAAAAAATCTCACGAAATTTAACATGAATATAGACTAAAAAGACTTAGCCAAACATATTGATCAGGTATATTAATAGCTAAGAGTAACAGTAACAATTGCTTGGCTTTTAATATATAGAACATTTATATTGTCACAAGCGTTGTTTGTACGGTAGAAAGTAAAAGCAACTACAGAGCTGTCCTGCAGATTTAAAAAACAAGAATGCTAAAGTGTCTACAAACACAACACACAATTTACAGAATCCCAATATATGTATTCATTTTTCTTAAGTGGAACAAAGAGTTAGAGATTGACAAACTGTGCAAGAAGAATGAGCTAGTTCCCCTGGAAACAGATATTCTAGAAAAGAGCCCATATTAGTTCCAGTATTATTTAAAAAGTGAGGCATGCCTAGCTTATATGAGAAAGAAGCACTTCTTAAATGGTAAGTTATATATGAAAATTTAAGGGGTTTTATGTTTTAAATTAGCACCTCTGAACAGCCTTCCTACCATAAGCTTTCTGAGAAGTGTCACTTTTAAAAACAAACCATAATCAGTATTAACTTAAAAGATCTAATGTCAGTTCTAAATCCTGTTGCAGACCCCTTTTATTCTTAATTCTTTTGCCACCAAGTGCAAAATGTGCCAGAAACATACAATGAATGCACAGGTAAAAGGGATATTGGATTTGATAATCAGAAAAGGCTGAACATTTTGTTGTAATTGTAAATATTTAAAATAATGATTTTTCTGATGATTAAAGGTCACAATCAACCTGGGATCTAGCCAATTTCAAAACAGGAGTTTAAAAGAACTTTGAAGTACTGCTTCTGGTGCATTGGCCAACTTTTTGTAGTTTAATAACCACATTATCATATTTGTAAAAATGTGCTTCCCTCCTGTTGTTGTATGGAAAACTCAAACAAAGGAGGAGAAAAATTGATTACACAGGGAAATAGTGATAATGAATATACAATGAAGTGCAATCAAATGCAAAGTAAACAAATTGAAGGAAAAAAACTTTTCTTTTTTTCAATCTCTTTCCATTATACTTAACTTTACAGTTACTTGTAACAATAGTAGGTAAAATATTTTCATACAGAAGGGTAATTTTTAAATTGAGGGTGTCCATTAAACCAGCACTAAAACATTTAAATTAAAAGATGTAACATCATTTATTTTTTTTAAAGCACATTATTAATTTAGATGCAGGCTGTCAGATACTACGGGCTGTACCCAACTCCTTTCAAAGCCAATTGAAAGACTATTATCTTCTTCAGCGGAAGCGGACTTGGTCACCAAAAGCCTTCTCTATATCAGTTTAACTGAAAGAAGAATAAGGCTAACTCCACTGATTTCAGTGGATTTACAAGTGTAGAATACTAGAATTAGGCATGTCTAATTAGAGAACCATAGACACATTGCATCAGGGCAAAACAGACTGATGCAATTTACCCAAGATAAATTGGAATGATACATTGCAGCTACATAGACTTTGGTGCAAGTTTTGCCAATTTAGACAAGCCATCAGTGAGAACAGAGTACGTCCCTAACTTGCTGGCATATGGTGTAACTGCTGAGGTTATGCCAATACTTGCGCTGCAAACGAAATGGACAACATCTAGGAAACCATGAAAATGACTGACTGAATTGGTAAACTTACAGCTGTGGTAAACTGGGTCTAAGAAAGGGATCATTTTCTGCCCCATTGACAGCTTTATTTTTCCTCTGTTTTGGTTCTGAATTGGCAGATGGTGTTTGAGAATTATTTGTAGATGGAGGTTTTCGTTTGGCTAGGAGCTTTCTTTGCCTTTCGATATCTTCCCTTTGTTGATTCACCCATTCTTGTTGCCTGTAAAACCAAAAATATTGCATTAACTATTAATATTTTTACAGCTAATAACATTTTAAAAAGCAGGCTTATAATAATGGCAATGATGGATTCTAATCCACTGAATTACCATAATCTCCGTTCTTGGTAAAAATGAAATGCTCATGTGCTGTACTTAACTAACAGGCACTGTAAATGTCAATAGTTATTTTGGGGGGCAGAAGAAGAATTTGCATGATTTTATTTTATTTTTGTATGTTTGTTTCTTGGTGTATTCTTTGTTGGATAATATGCTACAGATCTGCAATTTGGCAAGAGGATGGTAATTGAAAAAGTTGTACTTTTTCTGCTGGTAATCATTTTTGCACAAATGAAGAATAAGAGTATTTCAAAGTATGTTAAAAAGAAACAGAATGTTCCCTATTAGGTAGGAGTAGTCTCACAAAGTTTTGGAAACATGTTGGTATAATTGTCTTTTGGAATAGGTTTCCAAAAAAGTGTAACATACATACTGTGTTCTCCACATTGGAAACAAATGGTGTTCTGACAAAGTGGTTATTATCGCTTACAACCAACACCAAAAGAAAAAAAAAAGTCAGAGATGTCAATAATATGGCTGTTTTACAATTCAGATACTTTATCTAAGCTGAACTTTCTAAATAAATAATCAGTTGGGTTACACAGCAAATATTGTATGTGTGCACAAAACACCTAAGGAAGACTGCAAAAGCTAAATCATTAGATATTAACTAGGTCAGGGGTTCTCAAACATTTAGTGTGGACCCATTTCTGACGAGTGCCTTCATATACCAAATCCCTACGCAACCACAATCCTATTTGCATTCCCACATCTTTCTTGGCAAAACTAGAGGTTTCCAGTGAATACATTAATACTTAACAAATCAGTTTACTTTCCAAAGCATGTCTCTGAAATTATGAATTAGTTTCTTTCTCCCATTTCACCCCCTGCCCCATCTCCCCAAGCTCCTTCTCTGCTCCATTCTCAGCTGAAGTACCTTGTTGAGGCAGCTCTTTTCCTGCTGGCGGCTACAGGCTCCTTTCCCTCATCCGCTTATGCTAGCAGCAGCCCCTAGTGGTGGCTGCTAGGTTTGCTCCTCCTCCTCGCTCCTCCTTCATTGCAATGAAGAGCCTGGATGTCTGCTGAAGCTGCTATAATTAAGGATGTGGAGCCAGAACCATGTGACCAGCAAGCCCTCCACAGACCATAAACTGTTCCACTGACCACCAGTAGTTGGTGGACCACAGTTTGAGAATCACTGATCTAGGTTTACAACTTTTTCTATCAATTGTGATGATTAATGAAATGCTGCGCAGTTAGTAAATTCACACTTGTTCTAAGGCTTGTTAAAAATCAAGTGAGGCCCAATGATCTTCTTTAAAAAACAACAGGATTTAGCATTCTACATTCTGTCAGTTGATTAAGGGAGTTCTGTATTGCATTCTGAAACTTCAAAAAGCAAAGTAAAACACTACATATGAAAAGCAGCTCCAATCCTAGAAGCTCTTAGTAATAAAAAAATCCACTGGAGGGAACTGACAATTACTGAGAATTTTAAAAACATAACATTGACTAACTTCACAAGATTTTGAAATGCAAAGCCATCTGTCCACTGTTCAGTAAATGAAGCACCATGTCGAACTGTTGTAAAATGCCCAAGGCGTAGTCTGTCTTGCATACTCTTCTCTCTGCTTGCCAGCTTTTCTTGTGTGCTCTAAGAAATCAAAATATTACCAGTTTTTTTAAAGTGTTTAAAAGTTCGCAAAAACACAGCTCCTTCCTCTTATGTCTTTTTTTGAGTAGTAGATAAAAGAATGATGGATGGAAATAAGTTTCAGCTACTCATATTCCAATTAACTCTGCAGAACCCATACGTGTTATTTTTTCTGGCTTATACATTATCAGAATGGTTAAAAATTCTGCAGTAAGAATTTAGCTATTATTCATAATGATACATGAACCAGAAAACCCAAGCTTGACTTTACTTGCAAATGTGACATGGAATTTAAAGAATGAGGGAAGAAGGCGGGGGAATTTGAGCTACCTTTGTTCTATCACAATTCAAGGCTCCTCAACAGGCTGGTGTGTCCCCAGCACAAGAGCTGTCTATGGGATGCTCTACTCCAGTGGTTCTCAAAGCTGGTCCGCCGCTTGTTCAGGGAAAGCCCCTGGCGGGCCGGGCCGGTTTGTTTACCTGCCGCATCCACAGGTTCGGCCGATAGCAGCTCCCACTGGCAGCAGTTCATCACTCCAGGTCAATGGGGGCTGTGGGAAGCGGCCCGGGACGAAGGATGTGCTGGCCGCCCTTCCCGCAGTCCCCACTGGTCTGGAGCGGCAAACTGCGGTCACTGGGAGCCGCGATCAGCCGAACCTGCGGATGCAGCAGGTAAACAAACTGGCCCAGCCCACCAGGGGCTTTCCATGAACAAGCGGCGGACTGGCTTTGAGAACAATTGCTCTATATTCCAGAGCAGGCCACACTCCCTCTAGTCTGATGAACAACAGGCTGATACATCCTGTTCCCAGCACACCCTGGTGCTGAGGCTAGCAATGGTGACAGCATAGATATTCAAAGTGACCCTCCACTGTGGGAATTCTTCCGCAGTCTCTCGCAGCACAATTTATGCAAAAATTTAGTTTCTTTTCTTAATGTCCTGATCTGTCTTATAATCATTGCATTAAACTAATTTTTGTATTCATTTTCCTTGACTTTTGGGGTTGTTCTTAAGAAAATCAGTATTGCTAGTGTTTAAGAATGTTAGCATTAAATTTGAAGTTCATATCTTCTTTACGTGAATGGGATGGCAGAGGGGTAAGTACCTGCTTTTGATACTCTTAATATTAAGCTAAAGACAGAAGGCAGCAGTGGACTGATTTACAGTGGAAATTCTCCTAGTTCTCTTATGTGCTTTTCACAAAAATAATGTTCCCAGTGAGCGTGTTCAGAAGTAGTTTTTCAATCACCTGTAAATTTATTTTAAAACAGTTTGGCCCAAAGTTCAGAAAAAAGGCTGAACACCACCCAGAAGAAAAGCCACATGCTAAGGTCATATCTTTTATGCTATTAGTGAGCAAAAAAATGTTTAAGTTCAAGAATGCATTTTTTCCCCACTCTTCCATATTTCAAAAATGGCTAAAGAGATTTTTCTCAAATTTAAAATTAATTAGTTCTGGACTGAGACCAAAAACTGAGAAAGTTTCAGCCCAAACAGAAAGTTTCAAGCAAATGAAAATGGAGTGGAGGGTTTAATAACAGTACTCCATAGGTAACTATCTATAGTGCTTTCCACCACATACACTGAAAAAAGTAGTGTTCCATCTTACCTTTTCAATCAGAAGTTTCTTGCTCATTGAAATGCATTTGTTTAACCTTTCTTTATATTTTTCAAGTAGCTTTTGTTGTTCATCTATTTGTCTTCTAAGATCACAGTTAGCCTAAGAACAAATATGAAAAAAAAGTCTGTTATATTTCACATCAATGTTATTTTATGGAAAATACTACAAATCAAAAACATATAACTATTATCAATACAAATGTATAGCTTCGGTGACATGCACTAAAGCAGAATACTTACATATATATATTATTAATTCTATACAGTTTAGCAGGTAAAGACAGAAAAATGCAAGATTTTATGAACATATTTTAGATGAAATATATACAATTTGTGAAGTTATTACAATTCCTTTTACCCATCTCCTTTAAAGGCTTCTATTTGTTCTATCTGTGCACTGTTGTCTGCTTTTTGTCACATCCTGTTTGTCTAGTTGTTGATATAGTTACCTCCGCATCCCGACTACTTCTGGAGTATAACCACCCCAACTCCCTTACTCTAGTACAGGAACTTTTCAAAGTACTTCATTTTTTTTCTCATTATAGCCAGTTATTTTGTGCCCATGGTACTTCTGTCATGGTAATCTTGAAAACGAAGGTAATAATAAATTGTTCTACTGAAGAATGCTTTACTTTACAATTAAAGCAAGAAATCTGTGAAAATATATCAAGATTTGTAAAAAGCCAAAGAAATTAAACACACACACTGCCATATACAATATCATCCTTGTCTGGAGGCTGAAGAAGTCTACAACCATATTTAATAGTTAGATGTGCCAAAGACATTTCTTTTAAATGCTGAACCAGAGAAAGATGAGATTCATGCACTTAGTTATTGCATACAGTATATGCTGCTTTTCAGAAAAAAGTATTTATGCAGATTTAATAGAATATTTTAATCTTCACAAATCTGGTGTTTTCTGTCATATATTTATATTGAAAGTTTAAAATACTTTCAGCTTTATAACTTCATATGGTAGTACAGATATTTTCTATACACCATCACTAACTGATATTTTAAACAGACATCTTTTACTCAGTCTTTTACACTTACCCTGAGCAAATCATCTATACGACCTTCTTTCTTTTCCAAGTCTTGATTTTTATTACTTTCCAGTGCAGCTAATTTCAGCATTGTGAGATCAGTCTAAACAAAAATATTTTCAAATATTTAATTCCATTCTTTGGCAGCTGTAACGCATGATCTTCCTCATTTTTGTATCAATGTTGTTAATTATTTTAAATTATTATAATCGTCTTTGTCCATTAACAGGCTGGGTTGAGTAAAGAGTTTGGATGAGCCACTTTAACTGATAAAGTTCTTCATTAATTGAAAGCCAATCTATTAAAGTGCAATTAATTTTCTTTTCCCAGTAAGGGATGAACACAATATGGCTTGAATGAAAAAGTCTACTAATAATACTGTGTTAAATTGTCTCTGTTTGGTCTGAAGTGGTATCCCTCTAAGTAAGAAAGTTTTAAACTAACCAACTGCCAAAGACAGAGGGTCAGAGGACTGGGCTGGACATGCCAAATGAAACAGCAGTTCAGCAATAAGCATGCTGCAAAGCGTAAAAAGTATTGCCATTTTCATTGACAAAGAACTTCGACTTTTAGTTCTGAAAGGCCATGTTTTATCTGACCATATATCATTGTCACAGTGGTTGCTATCTTAAAATACTGATAGAGCTAGAAACCAACACTATAAGATCAAATGACAGCCTGAATCTTGAGCAAAAGGTAAAAAGCATTCTTTTAACTCTAATGGTTCATGAAGTGCTATGCTGAAAGTAATGTGAGCACAAAATGGTAATCAGAATGACTAGCAGCTCATAATTTATCAAGGACAGAAATGTTTTTGCAGACCACTACAAATGCTTACAGAACCTGTAAATTTTCTAAATACTGGTCTTGAACCAGTTATCAGGCATGGAAATAAATGGTCATTGATCAATGTTTTCATGTATTCTAAAAATGACATGGGAAAAGTCAACACAGAAGTGTTTACCTGAGTAATTTTAAATGATAACTGTTTTGGCTGTGTAACAGGGTGGTCCCCAAAAGCTAATGCAGTAGGAGAAGGACTATTCTGTTGAACCTAAAATACATAAACAAAAGGATATCAGCTTCAACTTGAAATACACAGATTGCAAAGTGAAAGTATTTTGAATGTGTATCTCAAAATCCTGTAAAAATAACTACTTGACAGTTGGTTGTAATTAACAAGGTAAAATACGAAACATGGAAAGACCATAATCTAACTATATGACAGATCTATCTTTGGAGTATTGTATCTAGCTGTTCCCCATGCAGTTAATCACATGTGTATTTTGGAGAGGATGCAACATAGTCTAAAAAAACTATGATTGGATCCATTTCAAGGAAAAAGGCTGAGAGATTTGGTCTTATTCTGTATGGAACAGGAGCTCTTAGAAAGTTTCTAAAGACTGCTACTTACCTTAAGAGGAACAGAATAAAGTTTGTAGAAACAGGCACAATACATATGAATTCACACTAATGCTCAACTAAAACAAAATTTTGGCATCAAGCACAGCAGTTAGATAGTATGAACAAAGCTGATCTAATAAGGACTCTTGTATACCAAGTCTAACAACCTTTTGTCTGGTAACAACTAGCATCATAAGCTTGCATCCTTTTCCAATGTCCCTTGGCTAGATTTTTGTGAGGCTGTGTCTATACTACGCAACTTTTAGCGACACGGCTGTGCCACTACAGCCGTGTCACTAAAAGGCGCATATTGTAGCTGCTGTTTGAGCAGCAGTAGCTTTGTCGGCAGGCGAGCGCTCCTGTCAACAAAGTGCTGTTCACACTGGCACTTTTCGTCAGCCAAACTTTTGTCATTTGGGGATGTGTGTGTGCATGCGTTTTTCACACCACTGAATGACAAAACTTTTGTCCTTCAGTTTCCAGTGTAGATAAAGCCTTAGACTAAGTCTGACAACTCAAAAATAACTGAACTAGGTTTCCTTTAGTTTTGGAAGGCTTCTCTGTCATTGGGAGCCCAGAACAGGAGAAACCTGTTGTATATTATGGAATCAGACAGACATCACAAAGACATCAGTCTGAAAACTCTAAGAGAAATCATTTTTGGGGGGAAAGAGACAGAAAATATAAATTGTGTGTGTGTGTGTGTGTGTGTGTGTGTGTGTGTGTGTGTGTGTGTGTGTGTGTGTGTGTGTGTGTGTGTGTGTGTGTGTGTGTGTGTGTATAGAGAGAGAGAGAGAAGAGGGCTGTCAAGCAATTAAAAAATTAATCGCAATTAGTTGCACAATTAAAAAATTAATCGTGACTAATTGCACTGTTAAACAATAATGGAATACTGTTTGTTTAAATATTTATGGGTGTTTTCTACATTTTCAAATATATTGATTTCAGTTACAACACAGAATACGAAGTGTACACTGGTCACTTCCTATTTATTTTTTAACACAAATATTTGCACTGTAAAGAACAAAGGAAATAGTATATTTCAATTCACCCAATACAAATACTGAAGTGCAATCTCTATCATGAAAGTTGAATTTACAAATGTAGAATTATGTACAAAAAACACCTGTATTCAAAATAAAACAAATGTAAAACTGTAGAGCCTACAAATCCATTCAGTCCTACTTCAGCCAACTGCTCAGACAAGCAAGTCTGGTTACATTTGCAGGAGATAATGCTGCCCACTTCTTGCTTACAATTGTGACATTCCATATGCTATATGAAAAATGCCTGGAATGTGAATATAATGTAACTGGAATATGTTTTATGCAAAAGGTCTCTTGTAAGGTATCAAAGCTTATAATACATTGAGTGTATATTATCCTATTTGTATGTACGCATCATTCTTGTATCTAAAACTATACGAAGTTAACTCTGAGGTCCTATTGTAATTATGCAAAGTGTGGGCCATTAATGGTAGCTTAGGATCTTCATGGCTCCCATTAACTAGAACAACTGGTTGTAAATGGCTCTGTTTACTCACAAACCCTCTTGGGTACCTGCAGGCCAACTCTGAAAGAATGAACAATGAAGTCTTACAGTGACATGTGATCATGTCACCTGGTACTGGAATCCATTTGAAACCTGGTGCTTTTCCATTTAGAAGGAAGGGTGAGAACCCAGAGATAGATAAAGGATTCCCGTCTTGTGCCAAAGCTATAAAAGGGGATGAAACAGAACAAAGAGGGTTACCAGTCACGAGAAATCCCCTAACTTCCACCTGAGCTGGAACAAAGACTGTACCTGGGGAAAGGACTGGGCCCAGACTAAGAAGGAGTCTAATCTGTCAAAGAAGCTTCTTGGAACATCTCTGAGGGCAAGATTTACCTATATTCAGATTCTTAATGTACACCTCTACCTGATACAATGCAGTCCGATATAATGCAAACTCAGATATAATGCGGTAGAGCAGCGCTCCAGGGAACGGGGCTGCTTTACCTCGTTATAGTAAAATTCGTGTTACTGCAAGCGGTTCCTCTGTGCCTGCCCGTTACTTGCTGCAGCCCTCCTCAGGGGCCCCCCTACCCCAGCTCACTTTCACTCCACCTCCTCCCATGAACACGCCGCAGTCCGCTTCTCCTCCCTCCCAGGCTTGCTGCGCCCATTAGCGCGCTTGGGGGAGGAGATGGAGGCGGAGAGGAGGTGAGCTGGGGCAGGGTGGCCACAGCAAGTAAGGGGGGCGGGAGGCGCAGAGGAACTGCTCCCTGCCCCTGCTCACCTCTCCTCTGCTGCCTCCTCCTCCTCCTCCACATGAGCACGCCACCCAGCTCCACTTCTCCTCCTTCCTCCACAGCTGATTGGCGCAGCAAGCCTGGGAGGGAGGGTGGAAAAGCGGAGCTGCAGCGTGCTCATGGGAGGAGACAGAACAGAGTGAGCTGGGGCAGAGGGTCCCGGGGAGGGCCGCAGCAAGCAATGGGGGGGAGCAGAGGAACCGCTCCCCGCTCCAACTCATCTCCATCTCTTCCCCTGAGCATACCGCCGCCGCTCTGCTCCCCACCCCCTCCAGGCTTGATGGGCCAAACAGCTGATTGGCACAGCAAGCCTGGAAGGGAGGGGAGGGAGAGAGGGAGAAGTGGAGCAGCGACGGTGCGCTCAGGGAGGAGGTGGAAGTGAGTTGGGGCCGGGAGCAGTTGGTTCCTCTCCCTACCTTGATATAACACGGCCTCACCTATAACACGGTGAGATTTTTTTGGCTCCTGAGGACCGTGTTATATCGGGGTTAGACTTAGACTTGCATGTTTTGTTTTATCTTGCTTGGTAACTTACTTTGTTCTGTTATTACTTGAAACCACTTAAATCCTACTTTTTATACTTAATAAAATCACTTTTGTTTATTATTAAACCCAGAGTAAGTGATTAATACCTGGGGGAGCAAACATCTCTCTATCAGCGTTATAGAGGGCAGACAGACAAATTATGAGCTTACCTTATATAAGCTTTATACAGAGTAAAATGGATTTATTTGGGGTCTGGATCCCATTGGGAGCTGGAGACAGGTAACTTGCTGAGTTGTTTTCAGTTAAAGCCTGCAAATTTGGGGGTGTAGTTCAGACATGGGTCTGTGTTGCAGCAGACTGGAGTGTCTGGCTCTACAAGGCAGGGTTCCGGAGTCCCAAGCCATCAGGGAAAACTGGCTCAGAGGTAATTTCAGCACATCAGGTCACAGTCCCAAGGGGGTCTCTGTGACCAAACCTGTTACAATGTCACCTGAAAGTGAGAACAGGCATTCACATGGCACTGTTGTAACCGGCATTACAAGATATTTATATGCCAGATGCGTTAATCACCATTCCAGAGGATATGCATCTATGTTGGTGATGGGTTCTGCTCAATAACAATCCAAAGCAAAGAGGACGGATGCATGTTCATTTTCATCATGAGTCAGATGCCAGCAGCAGAAGGTTGATTTTTGTGTGTGCGTGTAGGGGGTTCAGGTTCTGTAGTTTCCGCATTGGAGTGTTGCTCTTTTAAGACTTCTAAAAGCATGCTCCACACCTCATCCCTCTCAGATTTTGGATGGCCCTTCAGATTCTTAAACCTTGGGTCAAGTGCTGTAGCTATTTTTAGAAATCTCACATTGGTACCTTCTTTGCGTTTTGCCAAATCTGCAGCGACAGTGCTCGCAAATCAAACATGTGCTTGGTCATCATCTGAGACTGCTATAACATGAAATATATGGTAGATTGTTGGTAAAACAGAGCAAGAAACACTCAATTCTCCCCCAAGGAGTTCAGTCACAATTTTAATTAACACACTAATTCTTTAATGATCATCATCAGCATGGAAGCAAGTCTTTTGGAATGGTGGCTGAAGCATGAAGGTGCATACAAATGTTTAGCATATCTGGCACGTAAATACCTTGCAACACCGGCTACAAAACTGCAATACGAATGCCTGTTTTCACTGTCAGGTAATGCCCATAAATGTAAACAAACTTGTTTGTCTTAGCCATTGGCTGAACAAGAAGTAGGACTGAGTGGATTTGTAGGCTCTAAAGTTTTACATTGTTTTGTTTTCGAGTGTAGTTATGTAACAAAAAAAAAATCTACATTTGTAAGTTATACTTTCGCAATAAAGAGATTGCACTACAGTACTTGTATGAGGTGAACTGAAAAATACTATTTCTTTTGGGTTTATCATTTTTACAGTGCAAATATTTGTAATAAAAAATATAAAGTGAGCACTCTACACTTTATACTCTGTGTTGTAATAGAAATCAATATATTTGAAAATGTAGAAAACCAGCCAAAATATTTAATAACTTTTCATTGGTATTCTATTGTTTAACAATGCGATTAATCAACAGCCCTAATATACAGCAAAACTAAAACATTTTCTAAGCAACAGAGCGTAAGGAAGTTTGGAGATCAAATTCTGAAGCATCCAACAAGTAGAATAAAGTGGATTTGTCCAGATGGGGGAAACAAGACAGAAATGGCCCTGCCACCTGGAGCTAAACAAAGGCAAATCCAACGTTGACACTGCAAGCCTGTGTCTGAGGGGAAACTATTTATTTTCAAATTAAATCCCAACTTTCAAATTTCAAAACATTACTATTAAGGAGAGTTATAAAGGATACAGTAGTCATGTATTTAAATTTAACTAGAATCTGTTGGTTTATCAGCATCTTCGCTTATAACAGAACAACCTGGATTGCTCACTATTCCTTCCTAGCAAAAAGGACAGAATTTTTTTTTTAATGTGTGTAGGGTAGATGTGAACAGATGTTATTATGTCCAGTTTTTGAAATTACTTAATGAAAAAGTTATGAATTTATTTTAAATAAATAGTTTGGAATTCAACAACCATCCATACCAGGTGACCATTTACCTGAAGTTATGCAGTGTAATCATAAACTTGGAGCTTCACTTCAGATTTTACAACAGTGTTTCAATGAGACAGTAATCCTAGTTTATAAACCTAAAAATTTACTGAAAGCATTTTTAAAAATTTCAACTTTATAATACTACTTGTTTGGTTTGAAGAAATAGATTTCTTCCTGAAAATAAGTTAAGAAAGTTGCACTATTTACAGTGATTATTTATAAACAGCGATTCCCAGTTAAGGTTACTTTCAGTGACTGAAAACTTTTGTACTGAAATTGAACAGATTAATAGTTCAAACTTACAGAAGAAGGGGCGGAATGTGAATGTGAATTTTGAGGAGAACGGATTGCAGGAGATATGCCTCTTACAGGACTGGAGCCGTTTCCACCTTGGCACTGAAGAGAAAACATTGCCAAAGAATTAGTTAACATTCGTATTGAAAATGGATGTAAGGAAAAAACAAACAAACACCACCACCACCAATTATATTACTGCACAACCTATATGTCTAAAGGCAGGAGAGTTGGGGAGAAAAAAACAAAACAAAAACTATTCAATATGTAGCTTTAATTTTTTAAATAGAAATTTTACAAACACTTCCAAAGACATTTTAAAAACTAATTAATTTAAACCATTCATTTCCTCATCCTTTTTCAGCTCCAGCAAGACCAAGAGAACATTTAAAAGACACTGTCAGCTCACAGTGTTGACATGACTTATATGTGTGACTTTTGTATAGAAAGCCATGCATTTTATGTTTCTAAATTAAGGGGGTGACAATCCACACAAATCTGTTGCCTGAGTAGTGCAATACTCTTTACATTTATGCTTGTGAATTCAACTAAATTTAGTATCTTACACAGTTACTTGCAACATTAAAGAAAATCAAAACAGTAATTTTCAAAATAAATAAATAAAAACTTACTTCAAAATAGTCACTAATTTTGTGACCACGTCCCCCAATACTTTTCCCTGAAGTTAAAGAAAAAAAAATTAAAGACATTAGAAGTGACAAAAATAAACCACTATACTTACTATAGAGGTGAAAAGTACACAATATGTCAAACAAAGTCTTAGAATCTGCTAAGCAGTTTTCTGCAGCTTGGTGAGCCAATGTGTGATCTTTCTATCTAGATATTCATATGACATCCCATCAGCACAACATCTTGAGAACTCCATGCACTTTAACTAATTTATTCTCACATCATCCACATATGGCAATGCAGTATAAGTATGCGCCCTTTTTTTTTTTTTTTAAACACAAACAGAAAACTGAGGCACAGCGAGACTTACCTGTTCAACTCACACAAGTCATCTGTAGCAGAGAAGCCAGGAATTAAATCATACCTCTGATTTCCCACTCCAGTGCCTTAGCCACAAGACTATCCCCATCTAATATGATGAGATGTTCATCATTAATGTCAGCAGGCAAGAGATTAGGTGCCAAGCTCCTGCACCTTTTAAGCACTGTGTCTCTAGGCACACCAGTCAATGACTTGCCAAAAATGTCAAATCTGGTTAGTCTACAACCCACTTTCTATAGTAGTCCCTTGCTCAGCTCCTCAACCTGAGTGGGCAAAAACAGTGAGGGCAAAATCTACTGAAGTACAGTACCAATTTATGGAGGCAACAATAAATTACTGACCAGCTAACTCAGTAGGCTGTGACAGCTGAGGCAATGTAAGGGGCTGAACAGAGTAGAAAGAATGAGTATCACCTTGTGGAGATGATAGCAGCTCTTTTCCCCTTGCAAGTCAGCCATAATTCCAGTAGGGGAAGTTAATCAAAGGCTTTTAACCATTGCAGGGACTCTTGGATCATGAAGAGGGAATGAGACTTTTTGAACTCCTGTGTTTGACACAGGGCATACCTCCACTGTCCCACATATATCCAAACAGTGTCAGGGGATTTCCTCTGGGCTTTGGTGATAGCACAGAAGTTGGAGGAGGGGTAAAAAAATCTCCTGGTTCAGGTGAAAAGAAGAAACTGATGAAGTGGGTATTCATCCACGAAAGCTCATGCTCCAATACGTCTGTCAGTCTATAAGTGCCACAGGACTCTGTCGCGTTTTACAGATCCAGACTAACACAGCCACCCCTCTGATACTAAATGCCATAAACTGTCAGCTGAAGGTGACCTTGACTAAAGAATTCCACTTTCAAGGAAAGCACAGTAAGAAGCACCAAAGCTAAGAATTCCACAAGGTTTGAGCAAAGCACTGAGAACCCTATTGAGGACCCAGGGACTTCACAGGAGGCCTAAGATAGGACACAACCCTAAGGAACTTGTCCCAATGGGATGGGTCCTCACTGTGTATCTCTAGTGAAGTCCAAAGAGAGATGGTAAGTTACTGAAGAGGGGGCAAAAGAGAAAAAGCTCCACAGAGGAGTAAATGTAGTGAACTGCTTGGGGTAAATTAGAGTAGAGTCCTTCAGTGCAGAGAGCAGGTGGGCTTGGTATTCTTTTTGGTTCATGCAATGGTCTCAAGATTAAGTACCTCTGCCTCTCCCTCAGAACCAAGGAAGCACCTTGGGAATAGGTAAGGGACCTGGGGGAAGCACCATAGCTCTTTTTCACCTGCTGTTCTAGGCATTTTCTCTAAAATGAATCTAGTGTGAGTGCTCTACAGTGAGGGGAGGCCACTCAATACAGGTTTGCTCTCACTGAATTGCTGACTAGATAATCCAGACACACCAGCAGTGATGGTTTGCAGGAAGCACCCACTGTCAGGCTACACTTTCCACTTCCAGCGTGTCTGTCTGTTTCCTCTGTGCTATCTTTCATAGTGCCTGTGCTTGAGGTCTAAAGACAACACATCAATGTGAAGCACTTTTTTTTTTCTCACTGAGAGGAATGAAGAGACTGGGAACAGTGCCTGAAAGGGTAGGGAGACTGCCTATCTTTTGCTCCTCCACTGCCTGACACCAGAAGAGAAGAACTGCGGAACCACACTGTGGAATCAAGCCACAGAAAATTTATTTTAAAAAAGAAATACATATGGATTTGTTTTCCAAAAAGTGCATTTGATATGTCAATCATTAAGCTTCTAGAGATTTTTTTTCATTGGTTTAAGGTAAGCATTACCATGAAGGTACAGCTGTCTCTTACACTTACTGTAGACCCCATTAATTGTCACATCATGGTAAATATACAACTTTTTCAAATTAAGCACTCAAACCTATTATCAGACGTACCCAGAAATACATTACGCTAGGAGATATCCTTTACTTCCATTAATTGCCTTTACAAAGCATACAAATCATTATACATTTAGACATATTACGGGCAAGATGGTTTATTGAGAAGCCATAAGAGATCAGGAAAACAGAAAGATGTGAACAAAGGAAAGAACCAGAGGGAAACTTATGCTAACAAATGTGTACACACCTGTACAGAACACAACAGCATGGTCCCAAATGTACTGTAATTATCATGCTGAGGGACAACTCAGTGATAACTAACTCTACAACACATTAAGTTATTACAGTGTACAATGCAACTTATATTGACTTATTCTGCCATTAACCAATTCTTACAGTTTTTCAAATACATTAAACAAACCTGTTCCCATAGAATCACCCTACTTAAGCAGGATGGCATTTAATCACATGGTTTAGTGCATTCCACCACATACTGCAAGTGTCTCTTTCATAAAAGCCATTTCCCTACACTTACTTACCCCCTACTCTTCATGATTTCAGTAAAGAAAGAGATGGTTTATTAAGGTTTTTGAACAAATGCACCATTTTACCACTTCCTCCACCTCCACACCAGTCTTACCCCTCCGGGTCAGCTTTTAGATAATAGGCAAGAAAGGAGTTTGTCAGCTGAGAAACATTAAAAGTGATCTGTAAGGGAAAAAACTGGGGTTTGTACCTTTACTTCTTTATAAGAAAGGCCAGAAAGCTCATCCTATGCTACAAACAGATTTTTTCTGCTTGTTTTTCACATTTGAAATTCATGTCCAATCTAGCATGGAGGACACTCCTGCCTTGTCTACATTAGGATACTTCGTAGTTATAATGTTCTATTGGCAGTAACAACATTGTAAACAGGGCATAACAGTTTTTATTACCAGGTTGTCTGCTCTAAGAATTGCTTAAAATTTCCTGCTTTTACTACCACTTCTTCCACTTCATCAAGGCAGCAATGATGGGAGCACTAGAAGAGCAGCTGTGGGAAATTTCCCAAAAAGTTTAGAATAGGCAAAGCCTCTGTGAGGTGACTGTACCACAACAGTTAAGAAACCAAGAGTCCAGTAAGTGCGAGGAGAGACTGTTAGATTGTTCTAATTAAAAAAAAAAGTTTCAGACAAAATATATGATACATTTAAATAGCAATAAACACTCAAATCAAAATGATCACCTAAACAGAAGTATTTTAAGGCAACATATCTTCCACTTTGCTTTTTTGGCTTAACATGGGAAGGGATAACCTACACTTCCCTGAAAAATGTAAAAAAAAATGTATTGCAAGGCAAAGTTAGACTGTCTGCATTATTCTTTACATCATGCATAAGTAGCTAGAGGAGAAATGCATCTCGAGGACACATACTAAAAGTGTCCTAGAATAACTTCAATATTAAAAGAAATGGACAAAAAGATTGTTTTATAATGCAAGCCAGTTATTTATTTATTCTAGTTTTCAGAGTCTCTTCTGTAACAGTTAACAACATTAACATCTAAAGCATTATAAGGAATGCAGCTGCCTCCATTGTTTTATATGTCAGTGATGTCATCAGCTGTTGCAGGGAACATATAAAGCCCTGAATTCAGGTCTTGGCAAGACATTACAAGAAAAATTCCCAACTTATTTATCTGTATGTGTGAAATATTGCCACTGTAGCAGACCAGAGATATTTAACAGAAATCAGTTCCAGAGACATAAGTTTTCATACTCAAACAAGTGACTGTGATTTATCAAGTGACATAAAACCAAGTTAACATTAAACTATGCAATCACAAATTAACACATTTCACCAATCCAAAAATACCAAACATCCATTTGAAGGAGTTCTCTATCTTTGCTCCCAAGAAGGCTCTGTATTTACAGGCCCTAAACTCCCTCTTCTTCTCAAGTAATTTGGGCAGGTCATGCCTCATCAGTCACTCTGGTAAAGGGAAGGAGAACATCCCACTACATTGTCTTTACAAATAAACCCCATAAGACCTCAGAGTTGGCTCTAATTTCCTTTTAATCATCTGACATTCTGTTCCTTCAGTTGTCAGAGTCCAAGTTTGCTGATTGCCCATGTGTACATCACCAAGGAGCCTAAAATCTACATCATCCAGCTCAGACTGGTAAATATACCCTTGGTTGGAAAATCAGGTGCTAGTGGCAGTTAAGCCACAATATTTTAAAATAGCAACCTTGATAATTAGAATTAATCTACATAGTTTGAACTGCCAGTTCAACAGGCCTACCCGTGATTAGAACAGGTAAAGTATTCAAGTATCAACTCAGAGGAAGAACAAGAACCACCCACAAAGGCAAAACAAAATACCACAGTAAATGACCAAGAGGCAAATGAACAATGCTCCTGGCTTATATATTTGCATTTAAAGAGATATTTATTAGTTCAAATGGAACACAAAAATAATAAAATAGGCCCTGTTCTCACAACTACTTTTTCTTTATATGCTAGATAGTTACCCAGAGACTTGAGTCTCTACCATTCCTGCCCTAAAAAGATCACCTTAAAATGAGACAGGATATTTCAATGAACCCCATACGTGTCTGAAAGAGTACCAATTAGTAAGTATCATGATGGTGTTTTGAGAAACAAGCACATGCTAGTCCCCCTAGGAAATGGATTGAGAGCACCACACATTTCACAAAGGCTCAACAGTCACTGGATAGTAACAATTATGGCTGGATTCAAGTCAAAGCCAAGCCACAGCAGATGGAAGTAATCTATTTCACTCTATTGATCCCCCCCAATTATTCTAATCCTCCCCTATGAACATTTGTTGGATGAAAAAAGGTCATTCAGGACAGTAATGGAATTCATCTGAAGATAAAGCAACTGAAAACTTTAAAACCATGAATTCCTGCTCATCAGCTGGAATAAGAAAAGTAACTGCGGAGGCACACTAGTGCAAAGAATTGTTGTGGTTCTGAATAAATAGGTAGAATGTCACAATGGCAAGAGCTAATTGCAGCCATGCAAAATTCTTTTATACATTTAACAGCTCAGATACAGAATCTGCCTGCCTGACCCTACCCAAGATTAATAATGAGGAAAGAGATATTTTATTCACCAGTTAAAAAAATCACTTGTCTCAGGCAATGAGTGTAGAACTCTGTAAGACTGTCTAAGGGCTTGTCTACACAGCCCCAGAATGCAGACTACTGGGTGTAAACTGTAGTGAGCACTAAAGTGTTGCACCGTAACTGTCCTGTGTAGACCCTGCTAGTATGAACTAAAAGATATCTAGTTTGTGTTAATGTAGTCCAGTTTGAAAAACAAACTAGGTACTTTCTAGTTTGCACGAGCAGGGTCTACACAGGACAGGTACAGTGCAAAACTTCACTGTGCACTGCAGTTCATAACCTCATAGTTTGACTGCAGGGCTGTGCAGACAATCCCTAAATTTCAAGTGTTCAAGCAAATATAATTTGACTAAGAGCATGTAATACTTAACTGACATACTATAATTCAAAATAAGTTTGGTGTACCTTGGCTACTTTCACTCTGGTTCTCTGCTTTCCTCTTTCTTCCCCTGGAAGGTTCCGATTGTTTCTTCTCTGGAGTCTACAAAAAGCAAATTAATGTCTTTAAATGCAAAAGAATCTGACCCAGCAACAGCTCTAATTATTTATATTATTGTTCCATGCAGTAAATAAAAAATCTCATTCTTAAAACATGGTCTCAGTTCAGCATGAATATAATTTCAGATTTTAACTGAAGGAAAAAGATAACAATATGAGTACTTACTCTTGTACTCTCCCTTCAGAAGGTTTATTACACCTGTTTGTTGTGTTTACAGTAGAACCTCAGAGTTAAGAACACCTTGGGCATGGAGATTATTCGTTACTCTGAACAAAACGTTACGATTGTTCTTTCAACAGTTCACAAATGAACCTTGACTTAACACAGCTTTGAAACTTGATTATGCAGAAGGGAAAAAAATGCATATTTTAGCTATCTTAATTTAAATGAAACAAGCACATAAATAGTTTTCTTATCATGTCAAATCTCTTTTTTAAATGTTCCCTTTATATTTTTGTTGTTGCTTAGGTTTAACACCATACTGTATTTGCTTTTTTTCCCCATCTCTGCTGATACCTGATTGCATGCTTCCAGTTTCAAATGAGGTGCGTGGTTAATTGATCAGTTCATAACTCTGATGTTTGTAACTGAGGTTCTACTGTAGTTTTAAATTAGATAATAAGGTCTTACAGTCAAAGTCTGCTTTTTTACTATATTTGTACACTGCTCAGCTGAAAGGGGCCCAAATCCGAGCCAACAGCTCGGCACTACTGACTTCTATATACTGCACCGTTTTGATATAAGAATAAAAGTTTGTCAAAGCTATTTTCAAAATGTATCTTTCTAGAGGAACACAATGCTTACAAATGTTTATCTACATGATGCTTGCTGAGTGATACACTGTTATCTAAAGTTATGTTCAGTCTAAACATTTAATGAACATTCTGTGAACAAAGCAAGTAAATGTTAAGTGATAAATTAACAAGATTTAACCAAGTATTGATGACATTAAAAAGTAATCTTCTCCTTTCATCCATCCTTTTCTGCTTTCAGTCTTGCTGGAAAGGAGTTAAGTGATTTTATTATCAAATTTGTTATTCGATTATTAGCATTTTAATATAGCATCTTAAGTAGCCAATGTAAATAAGTATAATTTTAAAACTGTACAGTCTTTACAACTATTAAATATGTCTACACAATCATTTTAAATCTCCCAAAAAGTTACTTTTACAATTGCAGAATAACTATCAGCTTTCTCATCTATAAACCTCTATATGGATTTAAATTTCATTTTGAAAAAAATCAAAACTCCAATAATTTGTAGAAAAAATATTTCCCATTTTCGTTTAATCCTTTTCATTCCTTTTGTTTAGTTTAACCTTAAACTGCAAACAGTATTAGCACTCTAATAAGACGTCTAAAATTATTCTGGAGGTAATTTTCACTTTTGCTAAATACAGTATTCATATGATAATGCACAATGCATATGCAAAAGTCGGGCATATCAGTTCAATCACCACACAATGTTTTCCAGAAACCAATCAGCACATTTCTTCTTCTAATGGAACCACATGAATTACAACAAATTCAAGAGCTATGAAGCTGGGGAATATCTAGTGAACACTCCCCAAATAATAAAGCTGTCTTCACTTACAAACTTCAGCAAAACTGACAAAGAAAAAAATGTGTGTAAGTCCCCCAGTGTCAGATTCCAAAACTATGAAGAAAAACACAAAGCTGACATGTTGCCAAGACCCCTATATTTTATGTCAGAGGTGGGCAAACTACGACCTGTGGGTCACATTCAGCCCGCAGGACCCTCCTGCCTGGCCCCTGAGCTCCTGCCCGGGAGGCTAGCCCCCAGCCCCTCCCCTGCAACCTCAGCTCACTGCGCCACCGGTGCAATGCTTTGGGCGGTGGGGCTGCGAGTTCCTGGGGCAGCGCAGCTGCAGAGTAGCTGCCTGTTCCGGTGCTCCGGGCAGTGTGGCTGTAGCAAAGGGCAGTGAGCGGGTGGGGGAGATGTTTGGATAGAGGGCAGGGGAGTTAGGGAGGGGGTAGTCAGGGGGCAGGGGTGTGGATAGTGGGCAGGACGGTTCAAAGGCAGGGAACAGGGGATGTTGAATGGGAGCAGGAGTCCCCAGGGGGCAGTTAGGGAGGAGAGGGGGGATTGGATCGAGTGGCGGGGGCAGTCAGGGGACAGGGAGAAGGGGTGGTTGGATGGGGCAGGGGTCCTGGGGGGCAGTCAGAAATGAGAGGAGGGGTTGAATGGGGCGGCGGGGCGCAGTCAGCGATGGACGTTCCAAAGGCGGTCAGGGAGGGTTGGATGGGGCAGGAGTCCGGGGAAGCCTGTCGGGGGACAAGAAGCAGGGGGGGTCGGTTTGGAGGTGGGGGCCAGGCCATGCCTGGCTGTTTTGAGAGGCAGAGCCTCCCCTAACTGGCCCTCCATACAATTTCTGAAACCCAATGCGGCCCTCAGGCCAAAAAGTTTGCGTGCCCTTGTTTTATGTTGTTCAGGTCCTGGTTTACCTGTATATTTTGTGTTTTACCACTTGTTTCTATCTTGGCTTGATAGTTTTTAATTTTGGCCTTTATATTTCCTTTTATAAAACATTCATTTATGATAGTCTGCTTCTAAAAGAATTACTCTCTCTTCCCAAAATCGTGGGTTAAGATAGAAATACAGGTCTATATAAATATTTTATATTTACTTGCAGAACATAGCACATAGAATTTTTTCAAAGAAAAAAAGTGGAAAAACCACCAATTTGTACTATGTCTCTCTTAAATATGTAATGTCCTTCCCTCTCTATAGCAAACTTGATGGTGCTGAGATTTTCAGTTTTTAATAATCTTTACATTTCTCCTATGTATAATTAATGCACTTGTATTTTTTAAAATTTCATTTTTCCCCTAAATCTTACCCCCTCCAACACTCAAATTTACAGCCACAAACTATAAAAAGAGTTTTAAAGAATTCTCTATCTGCAGAGAATAGAAAATACGAACTACAGTTACAAGGATGAATTTGAAATTGAAACTTATAATGGTGGGAAAGACCTAGGTATTCATACACTATCAGAAGCACTCAAAATCCACAGAACTCACTCAGTTTAAGATTAACCATGAATTGCACATAACCATTTTGAACTCCAATCAAAATCTACACACCTTAAATGTGAACAGAATCTAGTAAACTCATGTCATGCACATGTAAAAGGACACTGAAATACAGGTATAGTTTTCAAGAACAAACAGTCATATATAATTTTACTGAATATTTTCTATCAAATAAGTACAAGAAATACAGCATTTTCTAAGGAGTCTTTACATAGTCGCACCAAATCTGCAATCTGATCCGCATGGGTGGAATCCAAACAAAGTTAACTGAGGTCCACCCACGCAGATCAGAACCTATATTTGCAAGGCATTTCTATTAAAATTCTGCCATTCCAAAATCCCAGGTTTTAATACTAGTATTCGTGACCTAGAAAAATGATTATTTCTAAATTCTACTATGTTTTCTGCATCCTTGTCTGGCACACAAAACAAGAGATAAATATACACTGGAAAAATAAAGGAAAAGTATCTCATGTATCGAGAAAATAAAAAATATCAAACATTTATTTTTATATACCACATTATCACTAACAAAGCATAGCATGATTACATCAGCACTGCATCACAGTTTGATAAATTAACATTCTCACTACAGAAACTAATGTTAGTGTTGTATTTCTAATCAAGATTTAAACTTCTACATGATTTTTCAAAATCTGTTGCAATACAGTTAAGGTCTCAACACCACAAAGGGAAGCACCGCTCATCTTATGAATATATCTACTGGTTCCTACTGTACCTTTCATATGACAAATTGTCTATCATAACAGACTCTTTATTATGACACCATTTCAAAAACTCTTGTATGCAACATTAAAAGTTTAAATGTATTCTGTTAAAAGATTACATTTAGTGTGAAAACAAACCAGATGTTATTTAAAGGAGTACAGTGCTACAGTTTCTCATTATCATATCTGGCATAACTACAAACTCTTTGAAGAGAATATAACACCTTTTGAAAAATGGGTCAAGAAAGCACATTCTTTTATTTAGTGCCACAATTTTTCTGATTGCTTATTGAAAATGTAAAGACATCCTCCACTTAAATTTTTTAATAAAATCATCACAGCTGCAAAAAATAAAGCCATGGCATGGCAGAATTCCAGAAATCATCTCTCAGCGAACATGGAAGGAACCTGCAGCAGGAGACATAACACAGTGAATAGCTCTGCTCAAGGCCCTTTAAATTTTTTTTTTTTTTTAAAGTGTGGTTGCTGAATTTTGGGGGCTCTTTTGTTACTTGTTTTTAAGAATCCAATATACAAAAGGTACTGTACTTTGTGTCAGAAGATCTGGGTTGAATTCCCAATTCTGGCACAGACTTCCTTCGTGACCTTGGATAAATCACTTATTCTTTGTATCTCAGTTCCCTATATATAAATTGAGGATAATGGACCTTCCTACTTCACAAGAGTGTTCTGAGGATAAATTCATCAGTATTTGTGAGGCATTCAAATAATCTCAAAACTTCATTGCACCGCAACCCCCTTCTGACAACAAAAATTACTACACAAACCCAGGAGGGTCGTGGGGGCCAAAGTCTGAGCCCCACCCGCCCAGGGCAGTAGGGGGACCAAAGCCCCACGGCTTCTGCCCTCGGAGGGAGGCGTGTAACTTGAGCCCTGCTGCTCAGGGCTGAAGCCCTCACGAGTCGGCTTCAGCCGCGGGCCCCACCAAGTCTAATGCCAGCCCTGGCAATCCCATTAAAACATGGTCACGATCCACTTTGGGGTCCCAACCCACAGTCTAAGAACTACTGATCTACGACAATGGATGTCATACAAGATCCTAGATCAGAGGTTCCCAAACTGTGGTACGTGAGACATCTCTGTGAGGTACACAGGAGAAATTGTGTAATGGTGGACTCTATTTTACTTACTGCTTTTTCATAATAGGCTACTGAGACAAAGCTTTAAAACTCTGTGGGAATTTGTTATATAAAATATGGTAGTTAATTTACTTCAAGACGTACCAATAAGAACACAGATATGCAGAGACTCTGATGTACAGAGCCCTCACCTCCAATCACCGTACAGCGCAGGTGTAGTTGCTCAGCAACTGTCCAGTGTAACTGAGCTCAGAACTTAGTCAGGGGGTTTTTTTGGTTGTATATGTCACATCATAACTATATCTGTATGTAACAGTGAACTATGGACAGATGGCTAAAGACCAGTAGTGTTAAGAAAAAGACACAAAGAATCAGTGATGAGAAGGGTAGAAGTATGTGGGCAGCTGGTACATTTGGAAGGGGCATGCAACAAGAAAAGTCTGGGAAGTTCTGTCCCAGATAATAGGTACTACCCTGATATAGGACCATGTTTTTCTCTCACAGAATTGCATCAACACAGCATAATTTCCAGCATGTACGGAACACTTCCACTGTCATCTCCCTTAACTTCCAACCTACACCACTGCAGTACTGTTCAAAGAGAGTTCCCAGGCAGCACCATTAATATCTTTGTATATTGTTACTAGTTCTCTAAGTAGTGCTATTAAAAAGTTTATTAGGCATTTCTACATCTAGCAGTAACACTAAATTACTTTCCAGAATTTTTCTACAAATTTCCTTCAAGATTAACCAGAAAAAGGTAAATAGATTATTGAAATTTTAATAAAAATTTCCATTTGAAAAACTGAGATACTACCCAAGTAGATCACGCTCCATGTCTGAGACAATGCAAGATATTCAACATGCAGTTATAGTTACAAAAGAAATTTTAAAATAGCAACTTCTTACCTATCAAACTTGCTCCTGGCATACATTCAAAGGTTTTTCTGCTGTTTTTTTTTTGTTGTTTTGTTTTTTTTTTTAAAACTTACATTGTTACTACTTTTTACTCTTTTTAGCATTTAAGAACCAATACTGCTTTGGGAGGATAAACTCTAGTCTACCTATAGAACTGTTAATTAAGTATCAACTGGAGGGACAAACTGGGCCTTAATTAAACCTGTATAGCCCAATTACAGACAATGTGCCAGAGATTCTCTGACTAGTTATGATGCACAAGCCAGAATGAACACAGCTGAACTTTCAGACATGATGTTGAGTTTGCACAGCTGTCAGTTAGAAAAATGGCTCTCTAACTGAAAGTTGAGCGATTTTTGCTTATCAGTACTCTGGAAGTTACACAATCTCTGTCAGCGGATTCAAACAAAATAAAGATCAGAGCTAGATCTATGTCAGCCTCTAATTCTATCTAACCAGATACAATCTGAATGCAGTATTGTAATGCCATATCTTTCTCTGCCAAACAGATGGACAAAAAAGGCCAGAGAATTAAGACTTTTCTCTCAAGTGGACTGCCACAGCAGAAAACGTTTTTTCACAAGAACAAACTGTCAAAGTACAGGCAGTCACCCCCTTCTGGCCAAGAAAATGCACCCAGGAAGGACAAGATACAAAATTTATCTGGGTAGCACAATTATTCAAAGGAGGTGAACAAACAATGTCAGACTTAGGATCCACATCCTCTTTGTGACTGTTAAACTTAGTATCAGACAGCCATCTCCGGGAACCTGTTTTGCAATTGACATGCACTTACTAGACAACAGAAATAAACTTCAGCAGCTTAGGCAGAATCTTAGCTCTCTACCTTGTTAATTATAAAAATATAGTTCCTTAAGAGTTAAGTTACCTGGACATGATGAAACTCCTGCTAAAATGAAAGCACTCCTCCTGAACCAGCAATACTTCTAATTAGCAATACTAATTAACACAGCATGTGACAACAATTCAGATTAAGCAAAAAGACAGTTACTCACCTTTGTAACTGTTGTTCTTCGAGATGTGTTGCTCATATCCATTCCAGTTAGGTGTGCGCGCCGCGCGTGCACGTTTGCCGGAAACTTTTTACCCTAGCAACTCCAGTGGGCCGGAAGGTTGCCCCCTAGAGTGGCGCCACCATGGCACTCGATATATACCCCTCCCGGCCCGCCCGCTCCTCAGTTCCTTCTTGCCGGCTACTCCGACAGTGGGGAAGGAGAGCGGGTGTGGAATGGATATGAGCAACACATCTCGAAGAACAACAGTTACAAAGGTGAGTAACAGTCTTTTCTTCTTTGAGTGATTGCTCATATCCATTCCAGTTAGGTGAATCCCAAGCCTTACCTAGGCGGTGGGGTCGGAGTGAGAAGTCGCGGCATGGAGCACTGCAGAGCCAAAGGCCGCGTCATCTCTGGACTGCTGGACCAGGGCGTAATGGGATGCGAATGTGTGGACCGATGACCAGGTCGCCCCCCTACAAATGTCTTGGATCGGCACGCGGGCAAGGAAAGCCAGCGATGACGCCTGTGCCCTGGTAGAGTGTGCAGTCACACGGCACGCAGGAATGTGGGCCAAGTCATAACAGGTCCTGATACAGGAAGTTACCCAGGAAGATATCCTCTGCGAGGAAATCGGTAGTCCCTTGATCCGGTCCGCTACCGCCACGAAGAGCTGGGGGGACTTGCGGAACAGTTTGGTCCTGTCCACATAAAACGCTAGCGCCCGACAGACATCTAGCGAGTGGAGTTGTTGCTCCCTGCGGGACGAATGGGGTTTTGGGAAAAAGACGGGGAGGAAGATCTCCTGGTTAATGTGAAAAGCTGAGACCACCTTGGGTAGAAAGGCAGGGTGTGGCCTCAGCTGCACCTTGTCTTTATGGAAGACCGTATACGGCAGATCAACCGTGAGGGCCCGGAGTTCTGACACCCGTCTAGCTGAGGTGAGGACCACTAGGAAGGCGGTCTTCCAGGAGAGGTAGAGCAGGGAGCAAGTTGCTAACGGCTCAAATGGAGGGCCCATGAGCCGAGTTAGAACCAGGTTGAGATCCCATGAAGGGGCAGGAGGGTGGATCTGTGGATAGAGAGGTTCCAGCCCCTTCAGGAATCTCGCCACCATAGGGTGGGAGAAGACAGAACGGCCGTCCCCTCTGGGATGAAACGTGGAGATAGCCGCTAGATGAACGCGAAGGGATGATATTGCCAGACCCTGGGCCTTGAGGGACCAGATGTAGTCCAGAATAGTTGCGATGGGAACCTCCGTAGGGAGAAAACCCTTCTCCGAACACCAACAGGAGAAACGCTTCCACTTAGCTGAGTAAGTAGCCCTGGTGGAAGGCTTCCTACTGCCCAGGAGAACCTCCCGAACCGGGGTAGAGCAGCGTAACTCGGAGCCGGTCAACCACACAGGAGCCATGCCGTAAGGTGCAGAGACCGAAGGTCCGGGTGACAGAGCCTGCCGTGGTCCTGGGTGATCAGGTCCAAATGAAGGGGCAGGGCAACTGGGTTGGCTATTGAGAGGTCCAGCAACATGGGGTACCAATGTTGCCTGGCCCACGCTGGAGCTATCAGAATCACGCGAGCTCTGTCCCTGCGCACCTTGAGGACCTTGCGTACCAGCGGAAAGGGAGGGAACGCGTAAAACATATGGGTCGCCCCTGGGATAAGGAAGGCATCCGCTATTGACCCGGGCTCCCGACCCTGAAAGGAGTAGAATGTCTGGCATTTCCTGTTCCCCTTGGACGCGAAGAGGTCCATCCGGGGATGACCCCACCTCTGGAAGAGTGAGAGGGCGACGTCCGGGCGGAGGGACCACTCGTGTGAGCAGAAGGACCTGCTCAGTCGATCCGCTAGAGTGTTTCATACTCCCGGGAGATAGGAGGCCGAAAGGTGAATGGCATGAGCTATACAAAATTCCCAGAGCCGCATCGCCTCGCGACATAGGGGAGAGGACCTGGTGCCGCCCTGCTTGTTGATATAGAACATGGTCGTCGTGTTGTCGGTGAACACCGCGACACAACGACCTTGAAGGTGATGGACGAACGCTTGACAAGCAAGACGGACTGCTCTCAACTCCCGAATGTTGATGTGGAGGTCCAGCTCCTGAGGGGACCACAGGCCCTGAGTCCTCCGAGCGCCGCTGTGCGCCCCCCAGCCCAGATATGAGGCGTCCGTCGTCAGGGATGCCGAGGGTTGGGGCGGATGGAGTGGGAGCCCTGCACACACTACGGACTGGTCCAGCCACCACCGGAGGGAGTCCAGTACCCCTTGGGGGATGGTGACAACTGTGTCCAACGAATGTCTGGCCGGCCGGTACTGCGCGATGAGCCAAGATTGAAGAGGCCTCATGCGGAGTCGAGCATACGCTGTCACGAATGTACAGGCCGCCATATGGCCCAGGAGGGCCAGACATGTTCCTACAGAAGTCAGTGGGGCCGCCTGCAAGCGCAGAATGATGGCCAATAGCGAGTGGAACCTGGGCAAGGGTAGCAAGGCCCTGGCCAGGGTACAGTCCAGAACGGCCCCGATGAACTCTATCCTCTGCGTGGGGAGCAGAGTAGACTTGTCCACGTTGACCACGAGGCCTAGGGCAACAAAGAGGCTGGTGATCCTGCAGACGTGGTCGCGGACCTGCAGCTCCGATGTGCCCCGGACCAGCCAGTCATCGACGTAGGGGAACACAAGAATGCGGCCGCACCGAAGATACGCGACGACGACTGCCATGTGTTTCGTGAACACCCTTGGTGCCGTAGAGAGGCCAAACGGGAGGACCGCAAATTGATAATGTTGGTGGTCGACCACAAAGCGAAGGAAACGCCTGTGCTGTGGAAATATGGTGATATGGAAGTAAGCGTCCTGCATGTCGAGGGTGGCGTACCAGTCTCCAGAATCCAGTGATGGGATGATGGTCCCAAGGGATACCATGCGGAACTTCAACTTCACCATATACTTGTTGAGTTCTCGCAGGTCAAGGATAGCCCTGAGGCCCCCCTTGGACTTGGGGATCAGAAAGCAGCGGGAATAAAACCTCTTGCCCTTCTCGCTCTCTGGAACCTCCTCTATGGTTCCCTTGTCGAGCAGCGTCTGTACCTCCTGACGGAGGAATTGCTCGTGAGAGGGGTCCCTGAAGAGGGACGAGGGTGGGGAATTGTAGGGGGGGGCGATGAAAACTGCAGGCGGTAACCGGCCTGTACAGTGCGCAAGATCCAACGGTCCGATGTTATCTGGGTCCACACCTGGAGAAAAAACGAAAGACGGTTGGAAAACTGCAGGGAAGGATCTGAAGGGGAAACTGGTACTGCACCCTCGGGCGCACCTTCAAAATTAAGGCTTGGGTCCGGGTGGGGCCTTGGAGGAGCCCTGGTTTTGCCCCGCTTGGCCACCCGACTGTCTGCGCCTACTGTTCCTGCCACGGCGCCTATTAAGGTCCTGCCGCGGGCGGAACTGAGGATACGGCCGACGTTGCTGCTGCTGGTTCTGCTGCCGGAAGGGCCTGCACTGCGTCGCAGGCGTATGCATCCCCAAAGACCGTATGATGACTCAATTGTCTTTAAGGTTCTTTAGTCTGGGGTCTGTTATCGGAAAACAGGCCCTGGCCTTCGAAGGGGGAGGTCCTGGATGGTATGCTGGAGCTCTGGCGGAAGGCCAGAGACCTGGAGCCAGGAAATGCGGCGCATTGTAACCCCTGAGGCAAGGGTCCGAGCGGCCGAGTCCGCAGCATCTAAGGAGGCTTGCAGCGAGGTCCTTGCGACCTTTTTGCCCTCGTCAAGAATGGTGGTAAATTCCTGATGTGCGTCCTGCGGTAACAGCTCTTTAAATTTGCCCGCCGCTACCCAGGAGTTAAAAGAGTAGCGGCTAAGGAGGGCCTGCTGGTTTGAGACCCTGAGCTGTAGCGCCCCCGCTGAATAGACCTTACGGCCTAGGAGGTTCATCCGCCTCGCCTCCTTAGACTTGGGCGCCGGGGCCTCTTGACCATGGCGCTCCCTATCGTTCACCGACTGGACCACAAGGGAGCAGGGTGTCAGGTGAACGTGCAAGTACTCATAGCCCTTGGAGGGGGCCATGTACTTTCTTTCCACACCTCGAGCGGTTGGAGGGATGGAGGCCGGTGAGTGCCAGATAGTGGTGGCGTTGGCCTGAATAGTCCTGATGAAGGGTAGGGCCACTCTGGTGGGAGCATCGGCGGAGAGGATGCTCACCACCGGGTCCTCGACCTCAGAGACCTCCTCTGCTTGTATGCCCAGGTTTTGCGCCACGCGCCTGAAGAGGTCCTGATGTGCCCTAAGATCTAGAGGGGGAGGGCTGGAGGATGAGGTACCTGCCACCGCCTCATCAGGGGAAGATGACGAGGAGATCCCTGGCAGCAGAGCGTCCACGGGGGGTTCTGTCTGGGGCTGCACTTCTGGCTCTGGAGGGAGCTCTGGGTCCTGGTGGCTGGACCTGTCCTCGGCTTCCGGGGAGGGAGGGGGGCGAGACACCGTTGCCTCTGGTGGCCTGCGTTCCGCCGCAGGGCGGGGAGTAATATGTTGTGGACCCTGGGCTTGGCGGTACACCCAGGGGGTCCAAAACCCCCCGCTGCTGAGGCCCTCGGTCTTGAGGTGGAGGGTCCTAAAACAGGGCCGTGTGTCTGTCCTGCCCCAGCGTATAGGCGCTCTCCGCCTGAGAGGACACGGATGGTTCCCTCGAAGGCCATGGAGGCGCCGAGCTAGGCTGATAGACCTCTCTATGCGCCGACGATCTTCTCGGTGCCGAGGATCGGTACCGTGAGTCGCACCGGTGCCAGGATCGGGACCGGGATCGGTGTGGTAGTAGGTGCCGGGATCCGGATCGGGATCTGCCTCGAGGTCGATGCCGAGAGCGGGACCGCGATCTGTGTCCAGCGCGGTGCCAGGATGGCACTGGGGACCGGGACTTGCCACCGACGCGGTGCTGCCGGGAGACCGGGACCTACCACCGGCTCAGTGCCGGGAGGCCGACCGGGGAGCTGAGCGCCGAGGCGAACGGCTCCTAGAGTCTCGGTACCGGTGGTAAGAGAAGCCAGACCGGGACTGTGCAGATGTTGACCGGCGCCGCGAGTGCGACCGGTACCGCCGAGGAGAACGGTGCCGGGACTGCGAGCGGCGCCAAGAGCGCGAGCGTTCACGTCTCCGGGGCGATCGGTGCCTGGACTCCGGAGACGGCACTCTCAGCATTGGCTTGCCTCTGGAGGTCACCCACACCGGGGGTACCGGGGGTTGAGGCTGGGATGGCTCAGTGAGCGCTATCAAGTCCCGTGCTGAGGTGAAGGTCTCCGGCGTAGATGAGACTAACAGCTCGACCCCGGATCTCAAGGGGGAGCTAGGAGTGGCTGGACTCAACGGACCTTCCGGGCCCGGAGTCGAAAGCAGCCCTGCAGGCGGTGCCACGGCCAAGTTAGGTGCCGGGCGCTCCACTCGAGCCTGCTGAGATGGTGTTGCAGATGTCGAGGGTCTTGGATCGGGTCCTGGTGCCGGGGATGGACGGTGCCAGGGAGTCTTGCCAGTGCCGGCGCGGTCCGGTGCCGGAGTAGAGGTGGCCGGTTGCGTTGCCGGTACCGGAGTCAGTGCCGCTTCCATTAGGAGAGCGCGGAGTCTTTGATCTCTCTCCTTCTTTGTGCGAGGCTTAAAGGCCTTGCAGAAACGACACTTCTCGGTGATGTGCCATTCCCCCAGGCACTTCAGGCACGCGTCGTGGGGATCGCTAGTTGGCATCGGCTTCTTCCATGCCGAGCACTGCTTGAAGCCCGGCGAACCAGGCATGAGCCTGGTGCCAGGCGCCAGGAAGGGCAACGGCCCAACCCACGAATAAGTTCTATAACTATATACAATAGACAACTAACTACTATACTACTTTAAACTGTTTTTGAAACTATTTACAACTACAACTACTAACAGTATACAAAGGAGAGCTAGGGACGTGGAGGACAGCAAGCCGCACTCCACAGTTCCAGCAACCGACACGGCGGTAAGAAGGAACTGAGGAGCGGGCGGGTCGGCAGAGGTATATATCGAGTGCCATAGTGGCTCCACTCTAGGGGGCGACCTGCCGGCCCACTGGAGTTGCTAGGGTAAAAAGTTTCTGGCAAACGTGCACGCACAGAGCGAACACCTAACTGGAATGGATATGAGCAATCACTCGAAGAAGAACTATCATTCCAGCCAAAGAGTTCAAGATACCCATATTTAGGTCTGGTGCAGATTAGATAAAGGACTTGTCTAGACTGGAGATTTGCCTGGATTACACTAACTCCTTGATTAACATTGTAGTTATGCTCCTGAAAAATGTGACTTTAAGTAAAATGACGTTAAGCAAATCCAATTTCCCATAAGAATTAATGTAAATAGGGGAGGTTAGGTTCCAAGGAAATTTTTTTCACCAGAGAAAAGACTATGTACACTACACACACACAAGTTTAAACAAACAGTTTAACACTGTACACAGCAATGATGATTGTGAAGCTTAGTTGAGGCGGTGAAGTCAGGGGGTGGGATATTTCCCAGGGAATGCCTTACTGCTAAATGATGAACTAGCACTTGGCTGAGCCCTCAACGGTTAACACATTGTTGTTAATGTAGCCCCTCACTCTACAAGGCAGCACAAATGGAGAGAGGGGAGACAGCATGGCAGAGAGAGAGAGATGGATGCGCACTGCCCCTTTAAGTATGCTAACCCCACTTTAAGTACATTGCCTTTTTAGGTATATCAGCAAGTTGAGACAGCAGCTGCTGAGAGCAAACTACCTCTGTCCTGATCCCTCTCATGTCCCCCCTCGCTCTATGGAGATGGGGTAAGCGGGGGGGGGGGGTGTGGTAGGGGAAGCAGGAGAAAGGGGGAGGAGGACACTCTGACATTAGCCCCCCTCTACCCGCTTGCACAGCAAGCAGGAGGCTCCCTGGAGCAGCTCCAAGGCAGAGGGCAGGAGCAGCAATGGGGGGAGGGACAGCTGAACTGCCAGCAATTGATAGCCTGCTGGGCGGCTGCCGCACAGAACTTAGGGGAGTGGGGAGCTGATGGGGGGTTTCTGGTCAACCCTGGTTTCAAGCCCCCACCAGTTAGCTCCAATGGGCTGCTCTTTCTACAAGCAGTAGATAAAGCAGGCAGCTGCCAAACAACGTTATACACAACTTCAAACGAGTATGTTCTCTAACCGATCAGCAACCTAACAATGAAACAACGTTAACCGGGATGACTTTAAGTGAGGTGTTACTGTATAGCCATCTGTATAGCTACCCAGTGCAATATCTGGTATAGATGTTCAAAGCTTGCTATTTGTGGCAGGCAAGCTCCAGTGATGCAAATAATGGCTTTTCTTGTCCAGTTTAAGGGTTATACCAGTGCAGTTAAATTAATGGCAGGCCAATTATGGCTATAAGCAGGATAAATTTCCAGTCGAGACAAGGTGGAACTTATGCAGCATCCTGCAACCTTATACATGTCTGAACCTTTGTGTACCCTGAAAGAGGAGGTTATACTTGTAATTGGAGGTTCTTTGAGATGTGTGGCGCCTACCTGTATTCCACTGTCAGTTAGACATGCACATCATGCGCCCAGAATCGGAGAACTTTGAAAACAGCATCTGTTGGTCTGTGCATGCACCCAGGCTCACCTCATGCTTCTGATCAAGGCAATAAAGGGCAGGGCAGATCAATCACCTCTTCAGTTCCTGCTCCACCATGAATCAGAAAGATCCAAAGCAGAAGGGAAGGAGGGCAGATAGTGGAACACAGATATGAACCACACATTTCAACAAACCTCCAATTATAGGTAAGTGACCTCTTCTTTGAGTAATGGTCCCTATTGCATTCCACTGTCAGTGATTGACAAGCAATACCTAAGTAGGAGGAGGGTACGAGGATCAGGACAGTAGGGTCGAGCAGAGGACCGCCATTCCAAAGGAGACATCAGCAGCCGAGTCCTGCACTAGGGCGTAATGTTTTAAAAATGTGTGGATGGAACTCCACATAGCAACTTTACAGATGTCTAGGAGGGTACATCCTGAAGAGATGCCGTGGTTGTTGCGCTCTGTGGACTGAACTCATACCCCTGTAGGGGGAGGAAGTTTCAACAGCTGGTAGAGTAGAATGCATCTGGATACCAATTCAGAAATTCTCTGGGTGGAGATGGCATGCCCCCAACTCTCTCTTTTATGGCAATAAACAGCATCAGGGACATCCTGATAGGTCTTGTTCTCTTCAGATAAAAGGCCAAAGCTCATTGTACATTGAGGGAGTGGAGTCTACGTTCTTCTACAGAAGTGTGCGGTTTCAAAAATAATACAAGTTAAGTGAATGGATTAATTAAAGTGAAACTGTGACTACTTTAGGGATAAATTTGATGTGTGGGTGTAAGGAAACTTTGTCTTCGCCAGTGACAGGGGGTCCCAGGTCTTGTGAGGAGCTGGAGATGGTGGTACCGATGGAATATGGATTGGAGCCAGTGGAGCCCAAATTTTCTGGGACTTAAAATGTACTGAGTCCTCATAGGCAAAGCTGGTGGATGGGATGTCTGATTTTTCTGAAGTGAACTTAAAGAAAGATTTAGTCTCATGCTTATGACAGTGCTTCCTAACTTCCCAACTAGGCCCCGTCACAGGATCTGTGGGGTGGATTCTCAAGCACCGGAGGCGGACTTTGCAGCAGGAGGCACACCCCTTGCTGATTCAGGATGATATATGGAGGAGTTCCCTGGTCTGGGTCTGATTGGGGTCTCATGGCCATCTCCAGGAGATACTTGCAGAGGCAAGTGCCCACTCTCTCGGGTACAACTGGGGAAAGAATGGCAAACACTGTACTGAGCCGCAATGTGAGCTTCCTCCAGGCAGTAGAGAGAGCACTGATGGTCGTCGCTGAACAAGAAGGATTGCGGGCAGGAGATGCATAGTCTGAAGCACGGAATTCTGAGCATAGTCCGGTACCTGAACATTGGAACGAGGAAAGGGGGGTGGGCTGTAATCTGATTCTATTCTAAACTATTAAAACTACTAATCAATAGGTTATTTAAGAAATAATAAAACTATTGGCAACTGTTGTGTGGTAAATCCAGTAGGGAGCCTCAAATGGCCTAGTACACCCCCATCACAAGGCTCAATTAAAAAAGTACAGATTAACTGCTCATTGGAGCACATGGTGCACAAGGGACCCACTAATGCTTACCAAGTGCAAATTTACTATAAGAGAAGGTTCCATCACTTGCACTGTCCTTCATGCTGACTGAGATTTTTTCTGGAAAAGGGAATCCCCGGTGAGTCAGAGCCCTCTGCCACACTCTTCGAATCTGAGGCTCCATACAATTACACTAATATAAGATGGGCAACAGAGAGCTAGATATCCAAACAGCACATGGTGCAACAATGTCCTTTCCAGTGCGCTCTGTCTCTCTCCATTAATGGCAACTGACTGACCCCACACTTGGTCAGAATGTCAGAAACCCACTAACCTTTAGTGATATGCAGTATATTTTCACAGTGATTCAAGGCAAAGACTGGACTGAGTCAGATGAGGGAGACAGCTGAACTAGCAGTGCTGGAATAATTCTGAAAATTGATTTGTCATTTTTATACTGCTAATGAGCCAGCAGCAGAAAGAGCTTATGTCAGACTAAAAGGGCTGAAATTGTTCAGTACCTCACTTTATATGTGAAAAAGTATAAGCTGTTTCTAATTTGAGCGATATTAAGAAACATTCAAAGCATGACAGGTTCAAATTTACTCCTGCTCTTCTCCACCCTTTTATCTCTCATTTACAAAGTCCATGTAATTTTTATATAGGTATTCCTCCACTTTTTTCCTATAAAACACTTTTTGGGGAAAAAATGATGCCAGAAACTCATCCTTACAATACGAAAACTAGTTTCCACACCACACGAAAAGAAAAAAAATAAAAGGTGGTAAAAATTGTCATTTCAGATGCTATAGATATTATAAACTATGAGGAAAAAGGGGTTTAGAAGTGGAAAATGATCTAATGTCTGATCATTGAACACATTTCTATATTTCTCAAAACAATAAATACTGGCAAACTAATTAAGTTTGAAGAGTATTTATACAGCTACAATTAAACAGTGGCTAAGGAGGTTTCCCTGTGCTAGTCAAAGTTTTTCTGCCTTAAGGTAAAAATTTAGCAAGCTATACACACCATTCTTAGTTCCAAAATATGAATTTATCATCATTAATGATACAACAATCATGTAGGTTACGGATTCCATGACTTTCCGGAACTTTCATGACTTTTGGGGCAGAGCCAGAACAGTTGACCGATGGCCAGTCCTAGGGCCATCAGAACAGCTGACTGACCCCCTACCTGCTGGAGCAGTAGCTGGGATTGGGTCAGCTCCTCTGGTGCTGGAGCAGCAGCAGTCAGTGCTCTGTTTGTCCCTATCCCCCCCAACATATTTTTAGTAAAAGTCAGGGACAGATTGCAGACTTCCATTAATATTTGTTTATTGCCTGTGACCTATCTCCAACTTTTACTAAAAATTCCTTTGACAGAATCTTAACCTTAATCATCATGCAGCATAGCTATATATCAAGTCTTGGAGCGAGAGTCTAACCCTCACATTGTCCCCCTGGTGGTAAAAAGGCTGAAGTAGTATGCAAGTGCTCTAAAGGGGGGATTTCCCTGGTGCAGGCATTGTGAAGACCACCACTTTGAACCCCCCCTCCACACACCCCCACTTGTGAGTCCTAATATAAGGGCATGTCAGTGACAGGGTCACAGCACTCAGAGTAATGCAGTTTCTGAACAGATCTCCAACTCCATGGGAAACCCAAGGAAATTGTTGTAACTCAGACAGATCCCCCAGAGCCGTTTGAGTTATGCCAGGGGCCTCACCTGGCCAAAGTATCCCAGGATCAGGAAGGCACAAAGGCGGTTTAAAGGTGATCTTAATCTTCCCCCCGCTGCTCTTGGAGGCACAGCACAGAATCTCTGCCTTTTTTTTTTTTTTAAATAACAGGCATGAGATAAAATACAATTATTTATATATGAAATGTAGTTAACCTTTCATGCTACAATGCAGAACCAACATAAGCTAAAAAGTGAAAATTCTCTAAACACAGGACCAAAAGAGCTTTTCACAGGATGGCTGGCCCCGCTAGATGAAGCAGGGTCCAGCTCCCCTGTGCCAGAACAGGTGCCGCCAGTTTGGCCAGTTAGAGAGCCAGGCAGTACCTGGTACTATAAAGAAACTAGGAGATCTGAGGGAGGAAGAGACCAACAAGAGGGAGACCTAGTGAGTTAAGGTGCCTGTCAGGAGACTCCCTGGAAAAAGGGAGGAATTATCAAGGAAGCCAACAAAGGGATTAGCCTGCCGACTATCAAAGCCGGTGCCAGGAAGCAGAAAAGGGCTGAGGGCTCGGAAACCCACGGAAAAGCTAGCCAGCTATACTTCCTAGGCAAGAGAGCCATGGTCACAAAAGGCTGGAGAGGGCGGAAGGCTGAATGCAGCAGAGGAAGGTTCCCGCTGGCTCTCAAACCGGAGAGCTGAAGCGAGGGAAGGCTGAAGGCTGACCCCCTTAGGCATGGCTAAGAATACCGGGGCTGCGCTGGAGTCCCAGGACACAGCGAGGGACACTGAGGTTGCACTGGATAGCCAGGGCACTGATCAGAGATGCTGGGGCTCTACTTGATGAACTGTGTGGAGACAGGTCTGTAACTGTAGAATTTGGTGTTGGAACTTGTTTTCTTATGGGTTATGTGCATGGAACTGTATTTATACTTTGGAAGACTGTTTGGACTATTTCTGGAACTACAAAAGGATAAACTAATGCAGGCGTGTCTGTCATGCTGGGGCCAACTGCATATGGGCACTCCAAGCAGGACGTTCCACGACAGCACATTTATGAAGTCTTACCATACATATCTCCATCTAAAAAAAATTAGTTTGGTCCAAAGATGTAACGAATTTTAGTTTTTACCACTACATGCACTTTTTAATCTTATTGTATGTATAGAAATGATATTTTTATATGTAAGCGTCTTAAAGAAAATATAACTGCATTAGAACATATTGTAAGTATTTTGTTTGCATTAAAATATTGTAAACATACATACCTCCGATTCTTTATCACTTAGAGATCCCAAGCTTCCAAAACTGTGATTAGAACTTTCATTATTTGTTGAGGCCTATTGAGAAAAATAATATATCACATATTATGTTCAAATTTATAAAACAACTAATAAATTACAGTATTTGCAGTTATACAAAGTAAGGGGAATCAAATTTCATGGTTCAAGACAAAGTGCTCAACTGCAGAGACCATATGACCTGCAAGCAGAATACCAGATTTGATGGACAAATGGTGTGCTCCAGCACAGTAAATTCTATGTTCTTAATTGCTTCTAAAGCTATTCTGAACAATGTAGTTTTCTATCAAAATTGGAAAGGAAACAACTGTACATACATATCCTCTCTGAAAAGAATGCACAAACACAATTTACAGGATAGACCACTAATTCATGAAACAGTCACACCAATATGACACCGTAAGGAAACCATTTAAATGATTAAGTTAAGGAGAAAGAAGTGTCTACATAGAGAGCTTACAGCAGCACAGCTGTACCAATGAAGCTGAACGGCTAAAAGATCTCTCGTGTAGCAGCTCTAGGCCAACAGGAGAGAGTTCTCCTATCAACACAATTAAACCACCCCCAACAAGCAGTGGAAACTATGTCTGTGGGAGAACCTTGTCCACCAACATAGCTCTGTGCCCATTACCCCTTATGCTGGCAAAACTTATGTCGCTCGAGGTGTGTTCTTTTCACACCCCTGAGTGACATAAGTTTTGCCAACACAAGTGGTAATGTAGACATGGCCCAAGAAGTATGTCAGATACATAATCAAATCATCATTTTGAAGGGCTTTCCTTAAAAAAAAGTTAAACCTCTAGAATGAGCCACATTCCTCCAGCCTTATTTTAGACCAGCAAAGTATCTGATAGATACTTCTTGAAAGCTCTGACTCCAGAGGATGCATTTATATATCCACTAACGCTAGCAGATTTGAAGAGAGAGTTAGCAATTCTCTCTTTTTGTAATGAATGTAGTCTTCTTGTCTGAGATTAGGATTCTGAGAGGATAAAAACAAACAAACAAACCCAAAAGCTAGCCAGTAGCCACATAACACCAGGAACTTTATCTTACCTTAGACCTTAGTTCCTCCAGTGCCACTGACATCAGACAGCCCAGTTCTTCTACTGACTATGATCTCTCACTAGGTCTGGTACTTCTTCCCAGGTGACTGCCAGTGCATTCAATATCCTCTGTCACTGTCTTCCACTAGTTCTTCCCTGACTTTCTTCATTTTCTTTTTTCTCCCTTCTTTAACCTATTCAACACTTGCTTAGCATGTTTCCCATCTTAAATACAATGCGCATGTCACAACCACCTGAGGCTTCTTTCTTTGGCATTTTCTAGAATGTCCTGCTCTGTCAGTTCCCAAATCCTCACAGTTGTTGTTATGTCTTTCCATGAAATTTATATAATCTTTCCCAGTCATCTGTGATGGGCAGCCTCCAATCTCTTTTTGTTAGCCACCGTCATTGGCCAACTCTCTGCTCCACACTGTAGTGTTCTCAATACAACTGCATGACATAATCTAACCGTTAGTTTGGTGTGGAAACCTGTTTGACCAGATGTTTTCATCTTTCCAAAAGCGATGTCTGCTTTTCCTAAATCGCATATGAATATCCTTATCGTAGCCACCGTCAAAAGTCCTCACATTGCCCAGATAGCAGAACTTTTCTACCTGTTCAATACCTTTTCCCTCCACTTGCACTTTTGCACCTGTTGTCTGGCTTCCTACTTCATGATCTTGGTTTTCTTTAATTCCAATCCAATTTTTGCTGCTTCCTATTCTACCTCTGATGGAAGAACAACCATTTGATTCCACATCATACTTAGTAAAGCAATTTTGCTGACAAAGTCAAGGTTGTGTAACATCTCCACTAACCACAGTCTATGGTGCCTTATTATTACAGACGTGTCTTGTTCACAGCCTGGCTATTAGTGTTTCTTTCACCGGCTCCCAAGCCAACAGGGTCTTTGCTGTGATGTTATCCAGCATAATTCCTACACTTAATACATTCCTCCTCCTGAGTATAAGATTGTAGCACACATACAATCTTGCCCCTCCTTGCTCATCTCCTCTCACAGACATCAAGTATGTTCAGATCATTTTTTTTTCCATTTCTCATGTAACCTGTGCCAGCTTTCCTGTACTATGCAAAGTACACACATTCCACATATTTATTCTTGTTACAAATTTTATCGTCAGGATTCTCAAGATCTCAGCTTCCTTTTGGCTTTCACTGACATCTGTCATAGCTGAGTTTTCAGGCCCATCATCTAAGAACCTCAAGTTTTGGTTTGACTGAGGTGTTTCTGTTGCAGAAAGGTTTGAAACAAAACCTAACGGCAGAACCCTCCTCTTATCTGAAAACTACAATTTATTGCCAGTATTTTCCTACTCTTTAAACACAACCAGTTTTCCCTATATAAAAGGGTTAGACTGCCAAGAAAAAATAAGAAGTTAAACCATAAATATCCTTGGATTATAAAAATGTATGAAGTCATGCAGCCTGAGAAGTAATGTAAAACAGGACTTTTCTATGGCCTGGTTTATATCTATTCAGAGATCTGTTTGGCAAAGAACGGCAACAAAGTCCTTTAGTGGAAAAGCTTCCCCTATTGCCAACACATTTGGTATCTGATAGGGTGTCCATTTTCTACCTCCTTGATCACTGGATTGTTCTCTTTTCTTCCACATATCCAATACCCAAAAGCAAGGCTGTGCAGAAACATCATGATGCAAAATTATAACTTGCCATAGCAAGTGCTCATCTGGGAGATACTGGATCATTGAATTCCATTATTCAGCCAGTTTAAAGAATGAGACTGACCTCAGACTAGACGATGACTTGTGAATTAAAGTTCCTATTGAAACATAACCAGAATAGATAAAATTGGTAGGTTTTTCTCAGGGATCTTCCTTGTTATCTAGGAACATCTTCAGGTAATGCTTTCCCATGTCATATCCAGTGTTCCTCTGACATTTGTGTATTTGGACAGGAGCACTCATTTTAAGAATCTATATATTATGGTTTTCACCTTATGTTCTGCAAAGTTCTAAAAACTGTTTTGCAGAAGGTTAGACAGAGATAGCCTTTTCATAACTGTTCTTCCCAGGAAATAAGGGGAACTTTCACAAACCTGCTCATCAAGAGAAGAGGAAAGTTACAGAATCTCAACTAATTGCTTGAACAGGAAACACAGATGTACTTAGGTGCAAATTCCTGTGTGTCTTCCTGATTTCAGACAGCAGAAAAATGAGGACGTGGGGGAAGGACATATGTAAAGGAATATCTCTTCATTCTCTCTCCCAAAATGAAAGCTGTCCTAGTGGAGTCATATAGCCCATTTTCGCAGTGACCCTTGAACATCAGACCAAAAGAAACTTTTATAGTAAGTATAATATGGAATCCATAAGCCAATGTTTTTACTGGAATAAGAGACTAAACTAGAAAATAAATCATGCCAACCTACCCCAGATAGACTACAGCATTTTCTGATGAGACCGATTGTCATATATGGTGTGTGTTTTATACATAGTATATTTTCTTAAATTAAAATTAAATTAACTTTCACAGAGAGGTTTAAATAGCCACCCAATTCTACTTACTTTAGCTCCAACACTGCAACTTCCAGTACTCCCAGTGCTGCCACTCACTACTCCTGTAAATCTAGCCTCCAACAATTCTTGCCTTCTTGGATCCAGGCTATGAAGCTCATCCATTGCACCTAAGAAAAAATGTTTAATTACTTATATCCTATAACAAACTTGCTTGCACAAGAATGTTTCCATATAACGTATACAAAATCTTCACTAAAGTACTGACCATAACAAGCTGCATGAAGCAAGGTCTCACACTCAGCTCTATGGCATATCTGTCTGTTATACAGCAACTCAGGAACATCTAATCAATTCCAAAATTTCGGGGAATGTTCTATACTGAACCCTATTAATTTTGGTGAAAATCAGAAATCCAGAAAACAGGAGACACAAGGAGCTCCTTTATCATGTTAACAGATCTAGTAACTTCAATCACCTCAGTCATTGTCTATACCAAGGGTCGGCAACCTTTGAGAAGTGGTGTACCAAGTCTTAATTTAAGGTTTGGTGTGCCAGTAATCAACTTTACATTTACAGAGGCCAGCAGATGGAACCCCAGACCGGCAGCAGGCTGAGTCGCTCAGTCCGCTGTCGGTGTGGGGTTCTCTCCGTCGGCTCCTGGCAGCCGGGGTCTCGGCTGCCGGTCCCGCTCAGCCCACTGCCGGTGTGGGATCCTGGCCACCGGCCCCACTCAGCCTGCTGCTAGCCTGGGATTCCGTTTATCCAAGCAGGCAGCGGGCTGAGCAGGCTGGCGGCTGGGACCCTGGCTGGTAGAAGAGTGCCACTAAAAATCAGCTCACATGCCGCATTTGGCACCCATGCTGCAGGTTGCCAATCCTTGGTCTAAATCAAAGAACCAATTGATGGCAGCCATTAACATCTTCCAAGCATAACCCCCTCACCAGCTCTGCCCACGGTCCAATACAACTTAAATATACTGTCACCTTGAATCATAGGCACCGACTTCTGCAATGCACCTCTGCCGCATGCCCTGCCCTCATTTCAGCCCCTTTCCCAAAGTCCCCACCCCAACTCCGCCCCCTCCCTGCCCCTATTCCAATCTCTTCCCCAAATCCCTGCCCCGGCACTGCCTCTTCCCCAAGCACGTTGCATTCCTGCTTATCCCCCATCCCTCCCAGAGCTTGTTAGGCTGCAAAACAGCTGTTCTGCAGCAGCAAGAGCTGAGAGATAGGCGAAGAAGCGGGGACACAGAGCGCTCAGGGGAGGAGGTGGAAGCGAGGAGGGGGGTGGGAGGGGAGCTTGGCAGCCCCGGAGCACCCACAGAGTTGGCGCCTATGCCTTGAATAGTTTGTCTCCCAGATTGAAAAGAAATAAGAATGGTGGGGAGGAAGAGGGAATCAGGGTATGGGGAAAAACAGGGGCCCACAGAGCTCCTGGCACGAGGAGAGACTAGAGGCCAATAGGGGAGGAGGACATGCAGGACAGAGTCCCTGCCATTATGTCAAAGGGGTGAATGGAGGTATGAGTGAGCACAGGGGATGGGAGACGCATAGAAGCCCTTGTGGGGGGAGAATGGAGAGCCCTGCATGGGTGGCACAGAGCCATTGGCAAGTTGAGGACAGCTGGAAGCAATGATAGGAGGGAAAGGGGCACAGATTTCCCTCGTATACAGTGAAGGGGAGTGGTGGGGCACACAGAGCTGCTGGCATGAGGGACGGCATTAGATGGGTTGCAAAGAGTCCCTGACATACAGAGAGAGGGGAAGGTGGCATACAAGGAGCTCCTGGGGGAAGAATGGAGGGATGTGTGTTCAGTGAGCTCGGCCTACAGAAGCAGCAAAGCATGCAACCCTCTAGGTTACATTATGAACCACTTACGGATCTAAACCAATCTGATCGAGGAAGTGGACATTCCTAATACTCTGAATTTGCACAGAGAATTATTTATATTGTGCAACCGCTCTTTGCTTGTTCCAGTTTTAACTACTGGATTGTTATATTTTCAAGTGACATTGAAAACACTAAAAAGTTTTAGTACAGTTTGCTAAAACAAAGTTAAGTTACTTCATACTTAAAACCACACATTTTACATAGCATTTTTTGTACAAACTATATCCCACTTAATCCTAAAAGATTTTAAAAAGCAAGGAGCATATATTCAGTACAATATAGGGCATCAGGGTAGACTGATTTAAATCAAAGCTATTTAAATTGCTGATTTTAATCATTTTAATCAGCAAGCAGAAAACCTTGATTTAAATAATTGACATTAATCTTGTTTAGCATTTGTACTTTTTTGTTATTTTCCTGAAGAAAGGTTGTTTCTTATTGGTTAGTAACCATTAAAACATGTTGATTTTTACCTAAACATTGCCTTTACACTAAATTAGGCACTTTTGCTAACCAAGAGGATATGCTGTACCTACACGTTTATTTCAGCAATTATATTAGTTTAACATACATTTACCTAGAGTCTTAATTTTGACCTTTTTATTATGTTAGAAAATGGTGAATGATGCATTTCTGATGTATTAGATTGATATTTTTACTCATGATTTCCATCATGCTCTATCTGGATGAAAATTAGAAGTCAATTAAAAATGCTTTAAAAAGCAAATTTAAAAATATTAGTTAGATTAAACTTAAAATGTGATGATTAAATAAGAAATTGTTTAACAAAACTAATGATTTATTAAATAAAGCAAGTATTATCTGTAGTTAGTGAACTGTTAGTGATTGTTTTTGGTCACCTGTCATTCCAAGATTTTAGAATTATTAGAATTTTAGAATTATTAGATCTCATCTTTGCACACCTAGTTTTTAATAGGCCTGCAGGAATAACCAATTTTTCAGTTTTGTTGTCAACCTGAACAAAAATATTGCAAAAACATCTGTTTCAGATTAACGCAAAACAAAAATACATTTTTTTCCCAACAAAATGAAAAAAAAATACTTTTGGATCAACTGAAACACTTTAGAGTGACCCAAAACATTTTTTTTCCAGTTTTTCATTTTATTTTGTTTTTGGTGGCGGGGGAGAATTTTGTATTCTCTTTTAATTAAAAGTAGGTAAATTCCTAAATGAAATTTCTTGCTGAAACAAACAATTGAAAAAAATGTTTTGAGATTTCCAAAATCTTTTTCTTCATCTGAAACTATTTGCTGGTTTCAACTCAAATCTGCAAATAATTTCTGTCAACCAGAATCTACATTTTATGATGTGAATAAACTGGTTTCTTAACTCTAAATTAATGAGTTACTGAACCAAATGAGTTGAATAACCTGAAATGAATAAAATATTCTCTCTGCATCTGCAGAGGAGGATACCACTGTCAAAAGCTGAGTTAGCATTTTCCCAGACTATGGTTCCAGGTACTTAGCCAGTGATGAATTTATCAGAAGATCTCCTTTTTCCACAGAGGGTATAGCTTACAAATGATCAGTATTCCTATAACTTGTCCTTATCAAATTAAACATTGTCCTTGGATAGGTCTGGTAATCACGGCAACCTTGTAGTTTCCATCCCCATTAGTACAGTACAAAAAGCAAATGTAGAATTTTAGTCATAAGATTTAAAACGTAAATAAATAGCGCAACCATTTTAAGGAAATACTTATGCCTTGTCTATGTCAGAGCAGCAGGTTGTGTTGCATAATTAAAACACCAAGTTTGAGTGCATCCGCACTACTCACCCTGATAGTGTAAGGTTTGCCCTTACCACATTAGAGGTGCCATACCAAGAATCAGGTAAGGCTTGCTGTTAGCCAGTATCACATGCTGTCAGAATGCTTTGTATTTAGGCAAAGTTTTACAACTATGAACTGTACTCCCAGAATGTCTTGTACTCATACCAAGCTTTACTGTGGTAAAATTATTGTAACCCGTTGGTGTTTGTATGTAAAGAATCTGTCAGAAGCAAGATATATGTTTTGTTGAGGTGTGCCAAATATAAACCGTGTGCTACAGTTAGTGTAGATATCTCTACTGTCTACTGACACTTGGAATGTTACTGTGTGCTGAGAACTGAGTATAAATGTCTCTATCATTTAATGCTACTTGTAAGCTAGTTTACTAACATTTGAAATGTACAAAACTAAATAAGAGAAGGAGTGTAAGGTCTGTGGAATCAGTGGAATTTTCTATCAGTCATGAACAAGGGAAACATAAATAAGAGCCAAAATAAACTCCCAACTTGAAACACTGCGAAGATGTAACTGCTGCAAGCCTGTTCTCCAGATTGGCAATATATTAACCTTTCTGTATTACGCTGATCTATCTTTGATTAATAAACTGATTAAGCATGGTTACCTGGTGTTTTATCAATAGAGAAATAAAACCCTCAGAAGATGTGTACACAGCATACATGGCTTCTGGGGCTCGGGCTGGCGGCCGTTTTATTGCTATGTAGACTTCCAGGCTTGGGCTGGAGCCCAAGGTCTGGGACACTCTCACCTTGCAGGGTCTTAGAGAAGTGGTCTCAAACACATGGTCCGCGGGGCCCTTCTGAACGGCCCGCCAAGCCCCCCACCCCACCCCCTCCGCCTACCTCCAGGCCAGGGGTGGGCAAACTACAGCCCGTGGTCAGCCTGCAGAATTGCCTCCCCATGGCGCCATGAGACCGGTATCGCTCCCTTAAGCGGCTGGCAACGTGTCCCTTCAGGCTGGAGGGGAGGAGTCAGAGGGCTCCTGCATTGCCTCACTTCAAGGTACCGCTCCCCGCAGCTCCCATTGGCCAGGAACAGGGAACTGCGGCCAATGGGAGCTTCGTGGGACATACTTGGAGGAGCAGCAGTGGAGCCCTGTGCCCACATCCGCTTCCCCAGGGGCCATGGTTCCAGCTGCTTCCTGGAGCGGAGTGGCTCGGGGTGGGGCCAGGAGTCTGGCCTGGCCCGGCCCCGATACGTGCCGCTGCCACCCTGGAGCCACTCTAGGTAAGTGGCACCGGGCCGGAGCTTGCACCCCGCACCCTTCCTGCACCCAAGTCCCTGCCCTGAGCAACCTGCTGTACCCTGCACCCCGACCCCCTGCCACACCCCTCACCCCTCCTGCATCCCACACACCAACTCCCTGCCCTGAGCCTCCTGTCGCACTCTGCACACCTCCTGCACCTCAACTCCCTGCCCTGAGCCTCCTGTCGCACTCTGCACCCCTGGTGACAAGGAAGGGGTAGTGTTGGGGTGGGGACTTTGGGAAGGGGGTGGGAAGAGGCAGGGCAGGGGTGGGGCCTCATGGAAGGGGTGGAATGGGGGCAGAGCCGGGGCAGCGACAGTGGGGGTGTCAGTGATGCGGCCCTTGGGCCAATGCACTAGACCTCATGTGGCCCTTGTGGTCATTTGAGTTTGAGACCCCTGTCTTAGAGCCTAGTGTCCAGCCTGAGCCCAGAAGTCTACACAGCAAGAGAACAGCCCCGCAGCCCGTGTCAGCTGGCACAGACCAATCACATATCTAGTTGCTGTGTAAACATACCCAATATGGCCTTCACAGTTCTAGCCATTTTTCACTCTCTAATTATTATTTGTAACATAGCAGCACCTACTATAAATTGAATAAATTAGGGACTACACTGAAAGGACTTGGTGAGTGGGGAGCCAGGAACCTCTACCTCCTTTATATGCAGGCAGATTTTTGGGTTTTATTTAGTATTGAGAAGACTTCCATTTATACGGGCAGAGGGGCCTTGCAGATTTAGCAGCACCTAGATGTTTTGAAGTTCTACACATTATAGCAATCTGGTTCACCTTATAGCAATCTGAACAGTAAAGACAAATTAACCAATTTACCTCCTTGGAAGAACAACATGTCGATTTGTTGACAGTAATACATTTTGTGGAAGCACGTCAATTTTGACTAATTTTCATTTACAGAAAATGACAAAAAGCATTTCCATAATGTTGAATAATATTTTCATAATGGAATGTTTTGATTTTTCATTTCAAAATGAATTTCATAATTTAATTGCTTTTCTATTATTATTTTAAAAAATTAAAATATCTATATTGAGGAAAAAACATTTCAATTGACCCAAAATAAGTTTCTTCCCACACCACACAATTTTGTTTCATTGGAAATTCTGAAACTTTTGTTTTTGTTCTACTCCACAACAGAAAACAAAATTTATTCATTACATTTCCCACAAAACAGAAAATTCCATTCCTGCCCAACTCCACTCCTTCCTGTTGAGTGTTAATTTTACAAGAAAAAAGCAAATATGCAACAGAGTGTAGCAATTAGCAGTATATAATTTTGCTATCAGAGGTCAATATAAATATTTGCAGCTACAAATACTACAGGCTACACCAGAAGACCAGCTTTGGAAACGTGTGCGTGGGGTGGGAGGGGAAGATGGGGTTGTTATTGTTAAAGATGAGATTAACAAACAAAGCTTCCCAGGTTCACCTGAGTATAAGGCTCAATAAGTTTGTAATATTTGCATATGTATTTAATTGAACTATTTATTTAATATTAGTAATCCCTGTATATACAACACAATCCTTTACTGTAGAGCAATTAAACAGACTTTCCTGTCCTGCACCCTTTTTTGCCCAGGCTTCTCATTTTGATTAATCTATGCCCACTGAGGGTTGACTATTTGGCCGTGGTGGAATGCGTGTCAGTGCAAAACCACAACTGATTTTTGTTGTAAGGGAACGTTCTGACATTTATTTTGCCAATACAAGTTGCCTTAATCTGTTCCTTGGTGTTTTTCCTTCACTGTCCCAACATAGGAGTGTAAGAAAATATGTTGAAAGACCGTCAAAGAATGTGATGTCATTGTCTCTCTCTTTTACTGAGGATTCTACTACCAAGAACTACTCTTATGGAATGAGAAACCACACAAGGACACAAATAAAACAAATATTCCTTCATAGTACACATGCTTAACTTTGCATACGGGCAGAAATTAAACAGCCAGGAAGCAGACACATTCAGGAAGTCTGTTGTTGGCAGGCATGTTGGCACGGTCTTCCAAAGTGCAGTAGATATGTGAAGTAAATCACAAGTGTTTTTTCACCAAACATGTACACATAGAGCCCATTTTTTTTGGCAGTGGCGAAGGAGAATACCATAATTGGTTTTCTAGCAGTCATAGTGCTGCCTCAGGAATTTAGATTGTGAAAGGCCCTTTATTTTACTCATATTTAACATCATACTCGGCCTATAAAATCTTCTCTCTCTATTCTCCAAAAATATCCCTACACTGTTTAATCACCCTTTTAAAATGTAACACTTTCAATTCTCACTTTAATTTACTGAAAAAGGCTGTTAAAAATTCTTTTCTTAAAATATTTATTTTATTTCTGGCTTGATTTTTCAAAGGTGTTGAGCACCTAAAACTTAAGTTGATTTCAACTGGTATCTGTAAGTGCTCAGTATCTTTAAAAACTAGGCTATAATTTATTCAGTTTACAAAGCAAAACAAAAAGGCACCTATTTTAAAAATATGGTAATTTAAACAGATTCAGGAACATATTTACAATGCAGGATATGGAAGACCATTTATTTTGAAGTTCTACACATTATAGCAATCTGGTACACCTTATAGCAATCTGAACAGTAAAGACAGCTTAACCAATTTGCCTCCTTGGAAGAACAACATTGACTTAATACACGCTATTGGGAATGGAAGCTATATCTGAGGAAGACCCTTTGGTCAAACAAGTTGACTTCCCTCCCTCCTACCCCTCACTAAAAAGGCAAGTTTATCTTTAATACATTCAAATTTCACTTAGAAGATTTTTCCCAAGTTTAACCGTTCACTTTTCTGACACACTAATATGAAAAGTGAAATATGTAAGAAAAGTCAACTATAGCTTTACACTAATACCTTTTATCAAGGCTTTTCCACCAATATATTACATCCCATCTCAAAACTTATTCCGTTTTTAATTTATTTGCAAACACCAAAAACTCTTCGGAAACTTCTTCCAGTAAAACTTTACCCTCTGTAAAAATAAAGTAGGTGCCGATGTATCTATATGGTTTCTCTAGGAAATACTTAAATATTAATCTTAACTAGGGTGGATAAAAAGCAATGATTTAAAGATAAAAAAATAAACAAAGATTTTTTAAAATTAAATCCGTTTTTTTGATAAAATGCTTTTTGAGGGAAAAAACCTATATAAAGATAGTTTTAATTAAGATACATTATAGCTCAAAGATATCTCATCATGGAATAGGGATTATAAATTCTAATTCTATAGTATGAGACAATATATTCATGTAATGTTTAAGAAAAGTTTTGTAAATGAGTTCCAATAGTTCATGGATTAGGGACTCAATTTTATGAGGTTCCACAGGTTTTTGTATAGATTTAGGTTAACCTTTCTATCTACTCAACGGGATTCAATGCTCAGTCTAGAAGATACCATTGGAGATGCTTAGTTTTGCAGTTCAGAAACTGTAGATTTGTTTCTCCAGAGATAACATGTTTGTTAACAGCAAAAATGTTTTTAAATAAATATATACAGGTGAGAAATAACAGACTTCAACCCTACTTTCCTTCTGCAAATTTGTGTACACAGAGTCAACCCCTTACCTCTCTCTAAAAGTGCAAAGTTTCAAAAAAGTTCAATGAATAGAAAATTGTTGGTGGTGGAATAGATCTGGACAAGGAAAGGCCTGGAGATAAATGTGAGAAGGGAGGGACAGGCAGTAGAAACAAAAGTGAAACTATTTGAGCCGCATATTTCAGAAGTCTTGAGGTCTTTCTGAGTGTAGCCTTCATTGATTTGAGAGCTAACATACCATTCTCTCATTAGAAGGGAAAAGCAAGTCATGAAAGAGACCCAGCTTGGGAATATTTTAATCAAGTTCCCCTACCTGTGAGTAAGACAGGCATGCGTGCAAAATGAAAACAGTGCAACCAAGAAATGCAAAGGCCTGGTTGCCTTAATGAAACAACATCATAAGAAGTGTTCCTTCTCAGGAGGAAGCTGTGTTGAAGATGATGAAAGGAACATGTTTGAACATTCAGGATCCTCAGGTTGGTAAACTTTTTTATTTCATACTTCTTTCTTAAGGACTGCCTGTCTTCCTACAGGACTGTTCTTAAATTCTCATGTATGAAGAAAAAAATATAGTTGTTACTCTACGGTACTATCATTTTAGATGCAGTTGTGATAAAAAATAGCTGAAATAAGCAGATCTTCCTTTAACAATTTCACCTTTAAAGTAGTACTGACTGTCAGTGAATGCAATAAGTAATACTAAATGAGCAGTGTGGTAATAATAATGAAATAACTGCCTTGACTTATTTTGTTAAGGAGAATCCATCTTCAACCTACAGGAATCTGAAGACTATCCACCTTCAAGATCACCACCATTTTCTACAGTTTCACAGTTATCTGCCAATGATAGTGTTTCAGTCACATCATGCATGTCACATAGCCACAGTAAATCATCTGTAGCAAAAACAAACAAAAATCTCCATCATCCAGAAACAACCATAGATAAGTTTGTAATAAGAACCAGCAGATTACAAAAAGAGGTAATTGATGAAAAAATTGCCCAGTTTGTTTATGAAACAAACTTTCCTTTCCATATGATAGAGAACTCACACTTCATTAACATGGTTCAGTCATTAAGACCAGGATACAGTCCACCCAACAGAGCAGATGTCACAGTCAAATTGCTGGATAAACTGTATGAAAGAGAAACTGAGCAGTTCTGGAGAGTAAAATTGTTAACCTAAGTCTTGATGGGTGGAGCAATGTGCACAATGATCCTGTTGTATGTGCTTGTGTAACAACAGAAGAAGGGAATATCTTCCTTACAGAAACAATTGATACATCAGGAAATGCGCACACAGCAGAATACTTAAAAGAAGTAACAGTAAAAACTATAACAAACTGAACAAAAATTCAAATGTCTAGTATGCAGCTTGGTCACAGACAATGCTTGGTCACAGAGAATGCTGCAAATGTATCCAAGATGAGAAAAAATTATTTAAAAGAGAGTCCCAAGCTAATAACATATGGTTGCAGTGCCCATTTGATGCACCTCCCAGCCAAAGACTTCAGTGTTCCAGAAATAAAGGCTAATGCTAATGCTGTTGAAATTGCAAAATACTTCCGTAACAACCACTTTGCAGCAGCTGCTCTCAAAAAAGTGGGAGGATCCAAGCTAACTCTCCCACAAGACGTGCGATGGAACTCAGTAGTGGACTGTTTTGAGCACTATATCAAAAACTGGCCTAATCTGATGACAGTTTGTGAACAAAATCACGAAAAAATAGATGGCATTGTCACAGCCAAAGTTCTCAACATTGGACTTAAGAGAAATGTTGAACACATGCTGAGTACCCTGAAGCCTATTTCTGTACCCTTAAACGAAATTCAGGGAAATAGCTGTTTTATTGCTGATGCTGTTGAAATTTGGAAGGAACTAAGTAAGATCTTCAAAAGAGAAATACGCAATGACGGAGTTAAATTACGAGCATTCAAAAAAACAAAACAAATGGGACAAGCATGATCTCCGGCTCATTTTCTTGCAAATATTCTCAATACTCAGTACCAGGGTCAAACCTTAACTGCTTAAGAGGACGAGTTGGCTATGACATGGACATCCAGCAATCATCCCTCCATAATGCCAACTATAATAAACTTCAGCACTAAGGGTGAACCATTCAAGAAATATATGTTTACGGATGATGTTTTAAAGAAAACCACACCAGTGAACTGTCAGAAATCACTTAAGCACTTGGATTCAGAGACTTAAGTGATAATCTCACTTTTAACAGCAGTAGCATCTTCTGCTGGTGTAGAAAGAATATTTTCTTCCTTTGGACTAATTGATTCCAAATTGAGAAATTATTTGGGACCTGAAAAAGCAGGAACGCTTGTTCTTCTTTTCCAGGTTATGAACAAACAGGAAAATGACGGTGAAGATGACTGATTAGCTGCAGAAGCCAGTGTTTTAAGTTTCTCATGTTGACCTGGCTGACACAGTCGATATAATTTTTGTTTTTGTTGTTTTAAATATTTCATTTAACTATTTTAGTTAAAAACAAACAAAAACAAATCTTATTTTAAAAAACTTGAATGTTTAACTAAATTCAAAAATTCATATGCTTGTTTTGTTAAAATACTATATGTTTGCTGTTGAAGAAAAACATACAGAATACATAAAGTTGTTGTTTTAGTTAAATAAAACAATTTAAAATGTCTGACTGGTGATGTTCTCCTACTAATACAGCATGGCAAGAAAATCCTCCGAATATTAATGATTAACCTGTTGAATTGGAGCTAGTTCACCTCTCAATGACTTCATAAATATTTGCTTCAATTACTTTTGGTACATGAAATAACCAATCATTTTCTGATATAGCTGTAAAATTAATCTGAAAGTTTTCTAAATAAATCACTTTAAAAATGTATACTGTGTACCTTCTAAAAATGAAACCTACATCTATCTCTGAGTTCTGAAGAATATGTATTAAGGTTATAACAACCAACAAGAATGCACTTTTATGCAGAAATCCATGATTAAATTGAGTCTTCCTGACTAGTGATTTAAATCAATTTGATTTAATATTCACCCTGATCTTAACTGATTAACTATAAGCAAGTTTAACTAGCATGTTTTCTCCCACCTTTCGTCTGTCATGACTATCTGCACCATAAATTCTTCAAGGCAAGGATTGTGTTTTACCACATTTAAGCACAAACTAATACCTGCTGGGGTGTCTAGGCATTATTGTAATAAAACTAATCAAACAGGAATCCTCTTTAAATTGTTTGCCCTTCAAGCATTCTTATCCTGTGTACTGTACTGTTTGCAATCATGTCAAAGAAAATAATGGTAAAAGCTATGTGATAAGCTGGTTTCTAAAAGCAGCACATGCTTTCAGATGTACCTACATACCCTTACATGTATTCTAATGACCTACCCCCACCATGATAACTTATTTCTCTGAAACATACCATAAAGCACAGTTATGAAAAGCAGAGAGTTTAAATGGGCAAGAAACAGAAGCAGCATAAGTCTGTTAGGCAGATACAGTTACACGATTGCTCTTTTGCTTCGTTACTATCAAAATGCATGGAGACTGTACATTTTATAAGCATAAGGACACTACAACATTTTAAAATGAATAACTTTAGTTTAGAAAATGACGTACTTTATACTATGTGGAGCACGACCATCAATGTTTTGATCTACTGGATTATTTGAGAATCACTACCAAAGTTCAAAGTGATTATGAATACCAACATAATCTAATAATTATAATACATTAATGAGCAATGACTATATTATGTATATCAGACATCATAATAGCCTTATTTTATTATAATGATGCATTTGAGGCTTTTTATATAAGGTATATTGTAATAATGATTATAAGGTCTTAAAATATCTGTTAACCACATGCATTTAGATGTGTTATCCTGGCAATGAGAATTATTACTTGGTAAAGGGTGAGTCTTCCACACCACAGAAGATCACACCCAATCCTCCTCTCCCTCCCCTTTATTCCGTCCCCCCCCCCCACCCAACCCCCGAGTTAAGATCCCATGCACATCAGGGGCTGAATAGGACTCTTTCAGACTTTATTTCAGTTGTTCCTTTCTGGAGGACTCAGAACATAAAACACAATCAGTTCAACCAGAATACTCCATTTTCACCTAGAGAGAATTAGGTCAAAACAAAAAAATTCTAATCCAAACCTTCCTGATAACAGAAGAACAAAAAAATACTGCTGCTGTCTACCAGCGCCAATCCTTGCTAGTGAAATACTTTCTACTTCAACACCTTCCAATGTAAAAAAAAAATTATTCATTTCCAGATTTTACTTAGTTTTCCAAGAATAGTTAGGCTTGCCCCATGATCCTTTAGTCAGCAGTTGCACAAATAAATTGCCTACTTGTTTCCTCAAAGCTGCAAAAAGCCTTTTGAGGTCTCTGGTGATCTCAATCTTCAATGTAAATGCTTGTAAACTATTATCTGAGAACATATCTAATTACTACCTAACTACAAGAACTGCAACTGCTCCCAATTATCTTAAGTTTGTTTGCGGATAACGTGGACAATTCAGTAGAGTGCTGTTGAAGTAGGAAAGAAATTGCTGGGTACACAATGGTTGTATAATTTGGATTTGATGTTGGTTGCCTTTTCATCTGCTCTCCATCACATTTTCTGTTATTTAGTACCCCTGTGACTGTGACATAGTTTACTACTAAATTTTTTTCAGACTTCATGCTGAATCTGTATTTTAAATAGTTCTTTCAGATAGGCATACCAACTCTCTAAGCATATGCATAACATTGTGCACGAGTAATTAAACCAGACATCTACAAAATGGCTCAATCCCAACAAAAGACTCATTGCTAACAACTCCAGATTTTCAACCAGCGAAGATTGGAAGGGCAGATGCGCCTTACACAGAGCCCTGAAGGACCTCCTTTTTCTTTACCTCTTATAGCGAAGACAGATTTTCAAACTTCTAACTATTAGGTTACAAAATGAAATTTTTACCACCAGCTTTCTACCTAGATTCTTACTCTTTCTAAATTAGTTACAGGTCAGAAGCATAGCATGGTGACCGATATGGGCAGAGGTGAAGAGGCATGGCATTATAACTAAGGCTGCAATTTAGGCACTCTGGTCACGGAATCCATGACTTCCAAAGATCTCCATGACTTCAGCCAGTGACAGTTGGAAGCTGCAGGATCCCCTGCCGCCTGTGGAGGCAGGGAGCTGCAGGGTACCCCTACCTCCCCAAGCCACTGCAGGTGGCAGGTAGACCTCCACAGCTCCCCACCGCCGCAAGTAGCAGGGGATCTGGCAGCGGCCCTAGGGACCCCCAGAATTCCCAGCTGCCACTGGCAGCACAGGAGACCCCCAGAATTCCTGGCCACCACAGGGGACCCCTACCACTCCTGGCCACCACACGCAATACAGGGGACCCCTGCTTCTCCCAGCTCCGGTGGGTGGCAGGGGATACCCCAGCACTTCCCAGCTGCTGCGGGCAGCAGGAGGGACCATTGCCCACTCCCCGCAGCTGTGGGGGGGGGCCCCCCGCAGCTGGGAGCCACTATAGGAGGGAGACCCAGTAGCTCCAAGCCCCCACAGGTGGTAGGGATCCCTGGAGGTCCCAGCCCACAACAGATGCCCAGGCTCCCCCATTTTCTCATGGATATTTTTAGTAAAAGTCAGGGACAGGTCAGGGGCTTCTGTGAATTTTTTTATTATTGCCCGTGACCTAACTTTCACTAAAAATATCCGTGACAAAATCTTAGCCTTAATTATAACTAATGCTATTGTCCCACAAAATCAGTGCTTCTCTAGCTATCCAGCTTTCAGAACCTGGAACACTCCTTTTTCTTTTTTACACTTAATCAAAAACCCAACAAAACAAAATAGCCAGTTATGCAACAGGCTCCTAAAGAGACAAATCTATTAGCCAGAATCAACAAAGTTCACTTGAAGAAATTCAATATGGAAATTCCAAACTTCCATTGAGAATTTGCTTGATGAAGCCAAATATGTTAAAATCCAAAAGTCCTACTCTTAGGCCTCTTGACAGCATTCAATATAGTCAGGATACTGCTACCCTACTGAAGAAGCAGTAGCAGTCCAAGGAATTCACTAAAATGTTTCAAATCTTTCCTCAAGAGCAGTGTTCAGGCACAACTGACCCTCTGCCGCAAAAACCCCTCACTTGTGGAGTATACAAGATGCAAGTTCTTTGCCAAATATTTGTCTTCAGAGCTCAGTAAGATTAATGACTTGAAAAAATCTTCCAGATGAAAGTTGCAATATAACAATCCAATTGTTGGAACCTTGCATCCTTTGAGTGATGCATTCTGCTTCTACCTTCTATTGGGCAATTCTTGATTGTCTGTTGCATACAAGTACATGATGGATCTTCCCACAAGCTTTCCTAAGAGCCTGGAGCTGCCCTGCCTGCACCGACTAATAGCTCACTTGCATACAGTACGTTAACGTATCAAGAAAATCTGGACACCCTAAAGGAGTCTTAACCCAAGGTCTGTGAATTTGACCCATGCCCTTCCTGGCTTGGGAAAGAGTCAAGAACAACTCGTGGCACTCTTGACTAATAGTGAGCACCTCGTTCAGGGAAAGAGCCTTCCCCTCCTCCTTCAAACATGCAACAGTATGACCAACACAAAAAACCTCCTTGGATACGTCAGTTCTAGCCTAGTGTCAAATTTTCTATTCTTGAGCAAGCCCACAAAGAAGCTAGTTAAAGCTTCAAGTGCATTTAATTGAAGTGAATATCCTAAACCCACACAATCTAGATTCAGACCAGGTCATGAAACTGAAACCACTTCAGTGGCACTCGTGGATGATTTGCTGGCAGTAGAAGAGAAACAATTATTTTTATGGTGCTCTAACACTGATTATACTATTATCATAAGCTTTCTCCATCACCGGTTTAAATTAAGCACTGCATCAGCACCTGTTGTCAATCTTCAGCACCTGATCTCCAACTGAACAAGCTACAGATCTTATAATGCAGGGACTCCTTCTACAGCAGCTTTAGAAGCATACTTTTTCAAGCATTCTTCCCATTACATTACTTAAATAAAGGGGAAAATGTTTATAACCGTTTCATTCTACCTTATAATAGCTTGGAACTTTGCAATTAACAGGAGGACAGCAGCCTGGCACAACTGGACAATAGGCAAAAATGTAAACTTTGTCAAATAAAACTTAGTAAACAGGTTTTACTAAGAAGCAGGACCATTCCAAATACTACACTTGGGTTGTGGGGGTGGGGCAGTGAAGATGAGAGAAAACAAAGCTGAGTTGTCAAAAAGAATCTTGAAAAACTTTCTTTTCTTAAAAGAAAAGCATGCTTATATGAGAATTACTGATGTCGCATGAAAACGTGATGGCGATGGCAGCAGAATGGTGTGAAGCCAAGCAGAAGTAATACAAGAAGGAAAAGTTCAAAACCAAGATAGCAACAATAAAATGCAGCCCTTCATTTATCAGCACACTTAGAAGTGAATCACAATCCCAAGACCATAATTATCCAGTATTGGGAACACAAGAGTGAAGTCATCTCACTTGACCAAATCAGCAGTGAAGGAGGCAGACAGCAACATGAAGTCTCTACAAGTTCCAAAAATATATATACCTAGCACCACTATAATAGTTAGATAACCAAAATCTACAGCACACATTTTACTAGTACCAAGGAGCACAAGTTTTTCCACTAAAATAGAAATAACTACTGGCAGGGAGCCAATGAAGTCCCTACATCCAGAATTCAAGTGAATATGATTCCTTAGTAACATTAATTTCAATATCTCAGTTTCTAATGGTTAGATGGATGCAGACCCCTATCGTTAGGAATGGTGCAGGAAGCATTAGAATTTACTATTATGAACGAAGTGTCATTTTAAATACACAGTGAAATAAGAGTGCGCTTCATTCACTCAACTCTTTACTTTTGCCTTGAGGGCTTATGGTCAGAAAAGTGAGTATAAAAACAGCACCTCTGCATAACTTCTACCATGTCTTTCACGTCACACCTGTTTACTGACAGATAAGCTTCCTACAACTGATAGCACTGCAAAGCAAATACAGCTCTGGAAGAGTTAACTGGATTCTGCACAGCCTTACGCATAATCCATGACATTATCAGTTAAGATCTAATTCTCAAATCTTTATTACTGGTAACATGTAAGAGGCAGAGAACATAGCTTGATTTTCAAGTTAAAGTCCGAGTGTGCAATACTGGCAGCTAGAACACCATTATTTGAATTGAAAATTAAGAAAGTGTATAAGTTAAGAAAATCAAGAAGTGACTCAAAATAAATATGGAGGACCATCAGATCGTTACTTATTTTTCTCACTGTACCTGTATTTTAACTTTGATGAAGTTCTTGTCTAAATCTGTTTCCCATTCTATGCCTACAGCCAATTCTTCCTTGCCACTCCAATTTCTTACTTCAGTTCTTGTCTCAAAAGAGAGCCCTTCCACACCTGTGATCACTCTTCAGTCAAAATGGCCCAACTCCTACCCAATACACGTTACTTCCTCCTATGTCTAACTCCTCTACATGGTGTCACTTTTAGGGCTGGTCCACACTATGGGGGGGAAATCGATCTTAGATACGCAACTTCAGCTACATGAATAACATAGCTGAAGTCGAATATCTAAGATCGGATTACTCACCCGTCCACACCGCGCGGGATCGATGTTCGCGGCTCTCCCTGTCGATTCCGGAACTCCGTTGGGGTTGATGGAGTTCCGGAATCGATATAAGCGCACTCGGGGATCGATATATCGCGTCTAGATGAGACGCGATATATCGATCCCCGAGCAATCAATTTTAACCCGCCGATACGGCAGGTAGTCTGGACATAGCCTTAGTCTATATGACGATCTGCTTCAGGACAATGATAGTTCTCAGTTGCCTACTCCCTAAAAATCAACACATGAAGCACAGGACAACTGCAAAAACAGGCAGGGTAAATTTGGATGAGGTAAAGAGTCAGGATCCATTTTTCCATTCCAATTTTTTCTCCCCATAGGACACCTTTGTCCTTCCCTCTCAACATCCATGCTGAAAGGGAACAAAATCTTCACAGAGCCAACACTGCTGTAAATGTCTCAAACTAGGACATAAAAAAGAAAGGAACAAGAGAAGGAAGAAGACATACAAGGAAGAGTACAAAGGAAGAATTAACGCCAACGGTTTGAAAGGTATTAATTAGTACTTTGTCAGTGCAGCAAAGAGTTCTGTAGCACCTTATAGACTAACAGACGTATTGGAGCATGAGCTTTCGTGTCAGTGTTATACTCACCAGCAATGCCATCACTGATTTCCAAGACAATTCTGGGGATTAACAATACACAGTTGAAGTATGGTGCTGCAGACATTTGAGCATTACACTGGTTTCCGTTTAAGGAGTTAACATCTAAGCTACATTTATTGTACATTCATAGATCTGAAAAGGTTATTTTCTCATCTAAGTTATGAGGGAAATTGTGGTATCACAGTTATCACTGTGATTACTGGGGATAAATGTTGACATCTGCTATTGGCACTTGCTTCCTAAGAGGATATACTCCATGGTAGTGTGAAAAACAAAACAAAAAATCCTCATACCAAAACACAAACATAGAGAGGGAGAAATTAATTTTTTTAATGTAAAACAAATATTTTAGGGCTGTCGATTAATCGCAGTTAACTAACGTGATTAACTCAAAAAAATTAACTGTAATTTAAAAAGTTAATTGCAATTAATCGCACTGTCAAACAAGAGTATACCACTTGACATTTATTAAATATTTTTGGATGTTTTTCTACATTTTGAAATATAGTGATTTCAATTGCAACACAGAATGCAAAGTGTACAGTGCTCACTTTATATTATTTTTATTACAAATATTTGCACTGTAAAAATGACAAAAGAAATAGTATTATTCAATTCACCTCATACAAGTAAACTTTGTATTCTGTGTTGCAACTGAAATCAATGTAATTGAAAATGTAGAAAACATCCAAAAATATTTAAAATGGTATTGTTTAACAGTGCAATTAATTGCGATTAATTTTTTTAATCGCTTGACAGCCCTAAAATATTCATAAGCTTGTGTAAACATTAAGCTTCATATTTTAAATCCGAAAGTTTTGTATTACAAGAAAAAATGCTTTTCATTAATATTTTAACTTCTCATGCATGCTCTAAAAAGAGAATTGTGGAAATGAAGTTTAAAACAGAATGATTAGCATTCCATCTTAGTCACCAAATTTCTGAGTTCCAGAAATGTCATAAAACTATATCTTATTCAGATGCTTGGCTGGAATCTTCATCCTTTGTTTAGTTCCAGAGGCAGCAGAATGCAGCATTAAAAAAAAACCCAGGAGAAAGTCATCACCACTATCCTACGTATTATTTTGACTGCGTACTCTGCAGAAAAGGGGACACCAACTCTTGGCTCTGCAATCTAATACGCATCCCTAAAATTAGATGGATTAAAACTGGTGGTGGTCAGACTGACGGTTATTGGAAATTGGTTGATTTGTAACAGAATGACCTGTTGACTTTGATTTGATAAATTCTAAAACATTTTGATATGTTTCAGTCTCTGCTGGGATACACTATGTTGATGAAAAGGCAGATTATTGCTGACAAAAAGGAGATAACAGGGAGAAGCTACTGATTTCATAAATTTCCTGTACAGTCAGAAGACCTATCATAGTTTCTGCAAATTCAGACTCCACAAATCTGAAACTGATGCGTGTGTCCTCCAAATATTTAACTGACAGGCAACAGGAACTGGTACTTCTCAAATCCAAAAACTTCTGCAGCTGATTGAGCTGAACTATTCACTAGTGCTAATATTGACCTGTGTCAGATGAGTATGTGAAAATGACGGTTTTATACATATATATACGCACACATGCAAGGCAAAAAAACAAAAAACAAACTGAGCTTACAGAGTCATGAAGCAATATTCACCAAATATGTGATACCAAATATTATTTAGGGATTCTATATGCAATCTAAACAGTATAATGAATTTGTGGAGGCAATCTTATACAAGAGCTGGACAAAATTCAAAGATTAACAACTTCTCCATGCTTGGTGGTTTTATATAGGCAGGCCTGGTAGCAGCATCTATTATGGTTGCCTGACATTTGCCATTACAAGACCCTGTTTTCAGTTGCTTATAACTTTGCCAAACTTTAACCATTTGGGCAGACTTTTCCCTGCTGGACATTTGCCTCAGGCTGAACTTTTGGAAAATTTCAGTCAAATTGATTCAGATGTTTTCAAGAATGAAGCTATGGGAAAATATGTGGTTTTGCTCATAATAACCCTGCCTCATTCAGTGCACAGGCTCGATTTGTTCTGGGGATGAAATAGTAAAAGATGAAAATGAAGTAGTAAAGAAGGTCGTCAGCTGCAGGACCCCAGCCTCATTTTCTGCAGAAGTTGAAAGATATGCAATGTATGAGGCAGGGGATTGAAGAAAGAGAAAGGATGTTCTCATGGTGAAGGCAGCTGAATGCTCCCCTGGAGAACTGGATTCTAGTGAAGCAGCAAAGAGTCCTGTGGCACCTTATAGACTAGCAGACGTATTGAAGCATGAGCTTTCGTGGGTGAATACCCACTTCGTCGGATTCTATTGCTGCCTGTGCCACAGAGTTCCTGTGTAATGCTAAGCAAGTCAAAAACAAGCTTTTCACAGGTGGTCACTAACTGTGTTTTCCTCATTTGCCAAGTGCCTAGCTTGAGACCATGAGGTCTGATTTGCAGAAATGCTGAGCACTCACAACTCTATCTGAAGTCAATCAGAGTGCTGAAAGAACACTGAAAAATCAGGACCCATGGTGCCTCAAAATGGGCACCCAAAATCAGTGAATACTTTCAGTGTTAATCTCTCTGTGCCTCAGCTTCCAACCTGTAAAATGGGGAGAATAATACCCTCTTGCTTCACAGATTTTATGAAGATAAATAAATAAATGTTTGTGAAGCAGATACTATATGAATGCAATAGAAAAATCTGGAAGGAAATTAATAATTCTGTCTTTTAGGAAGGGTTTGAATAGTATGCGGCAAATAAGGCCAGAAGATCATACACTGAGTAACTAGGCAATAAAGCACTGGTTCTCAAACTTTTGTGCTGGTGACTCCTTTCACATAGCAAGCCTCTCAGTGTGACCACCCACACCCTTATAAATTAAAAACATTTTTATATATTTAACACCATTATAAATGCTGGAGGCAAAGCAGGGTTTAGGGTGGAAGCTGACAGCTCCCGACCCTCCATGTAAAAACCTCGCAACCCCCTAAGAGGTCCCGATCCCCAGTTTGAGAACCCCTGCAATAAAGTATCAGATAGCTGCTCATAAATTCTGCAGAATCCATCCTGAATGAGGCAAGGGCACTGTGGGAAAAAAATAGCATGTGATCTTGTAATTATAGACTGTATCATAGCATACCAACAAATGGGCCAAATTAAGGTTTCACATGTAACCTTAATTCTTGCATTTCCTAACTGCTTGACTTTGTAACCTTAATCCTGTTTTTTTAATGTGTGTTTTGTGTGTAATTAGATGGTGAAACTCAATTTTTTTTTAATCAAAATGAATTTGCCATTACCACATCCCCATCCCCATCGCTGCCTATAGCAACAATTTAAAAGGTATTTACTAGTTTTGACCTCTTTTAGAAAACTTAAACTATTCTTTGCTGACAAACAAAAATTTACCCAAATCAATGACTAGACTAATAAATGAAAACTCCCAAGTTTCACTGCACTTTATTGGTGGTGTTCACAGGAGTACAAACAGCATTATTACAAAAAGCAGATAAATTATCAACTGCTTTTAAGGAAGATTTAAAAGGCACTCATTTCTAACCACCACCAAACAAGCACTCATGGTAAACAATGGCAATGACAGTCAATTCAAATTCTGCCAAAGTTTCAGTCACTTCCATTAGGCAATTGTTTCTGAAAACATTCTGGACAAGTAAACTTGACAATCTCTCACTTCAGGTTATATCTCTTATGCATGAGTAGACAGGTTCACATGATATACAAAACTCTTAAAATACCTTTGCTCATGTTTGAGTGTCAGAGAAGAACTGATGATTATCTGTTGTAAACATTTTAATATTCCAGTGTAGCTCAAACTCAGAGGCTGCCTTCCCTAAGGAGGCTTGAACTTCTTTTTGTGGGAGGTAAGGGAGACAAGGGAAATTTAGAGAGGAACAGCTATTCTCTGTTCTCTCTTTTTTTTTTTTTTTTTTGGGAGAATTTAGGAAAACAAGAATCCAGTATTGAATACTGGCTATTATTAACTCAGTGGTGAATTGATGGTTCCTTATTTACTAAGTACAAAGCTGAAATGATGCTAACAAGGGGAAAAATTTAACTGTGTACTCAACCTATAATTAAAATATACCTTTCAGTCATCCTCCACCCAAAAAACCCAGTAATCATTTATTCTGCACTTATACTCCACTCTCCACTCCAGTTACACTGGGGGCAACCTGAGTACTTGTTCTGACCTCAAGGAAGACTGTTGTCTAAGTAAAAAGTTGTGTAGTGGCCACAAAATTTTTAGTTAACTTCAATCCACGTAAAATCTCAAAAGCAAAGAAGATTGTCAAAATGAGTTTGCCAGTTCAAAACAGCATTACCAGCCTATCTACAGTAGGAAAATTTTTAAAGTCGTCAAAACATCTAGTTTCCAGCCATTGTTTCTTAAAGAGAATGTAAATATAACTGAGAATAAAGTTAGTAATTTCAACATTTACTTTTATTCTATTTACTTTCTGCACTTCAGCCTGAAAGTGAAAATGAGTCAATTTCACTTTTATGAAAGTAGCTACAATAATCACAGCATGGGACTACAAATTTAGTCAACTCTCAAGGTCCCTATTTCACCTGCTCCTTAGGCCTGGTTTACATCTAAAAATTAGGTCGATCTACATATATTGCTCAGTGCTGCGGAAAAATGTCATGACCTGCACAATGTAGTTAAGTCAACCTAAATCCCAGTGAAGACACAGCTAGGTCGACCAGAAAAATTCTTCCATTGACCTAGCTACCGCCTCTCAAGGGAGTAGTTTTAAAAACTTTTATTAAAGCTAATGTTTAATATCAAGTTTACACAAGTTAAGAAGGAAGGTACTGCACATTTGAGGTCAGGCTTGAGTTATGAGAGATTACAAGTATCGATTACAAGGTTCACAAGATATATACATAGCACATAATCAGCACAGACCCAGATTGGGGCGTGGGAGTTTTTTAAAGCATTAGTGAATAAGTGATCTTGGGTATGCCACCCATAGAATGTACAGTGAAACCCCACTATAACATGATGATCGGGGTCCAAAAATTGGATCGCGCTAAATGCGGGATCGTGGTATAGCGAGGTTTACCATTTCAAGCTGGTCAGTTTCAAGCCAGTAGATTTCTCTTGGGCAGAAAACTACTTTCATTTGCGAACTGCCCACAGCAGTAACTGAAAGGGTGCAGCTCCAGCAGCGGGGGCTCTCAGCCATGCAGCGGGAGAGGGAAACCCTTGGGGAAAGTAGGGGAGACGTGCAAGGGGCAGAGGAAGAGCAAGGAGCAGCTGGTGAGGAGAATGGCTCTTCTCACCAAAAGGGTAAGCGGGAGTAGGCGGGAAGAGGCAGTGGGGAAGGCACATTCCATTTTTTGTTTTTGTTTTTTTTTTCTTCCAAGGGCGCTCCAGCCTCTTTTTTTCTTGTTTGCGCTTCGGCGCTGCTCTGGCCATATTTTTTTTTTGCGCTTCAGCGGCGCTCTGGCAGTTTTTCTCTTTTGCACTTCCGCAGTGCTCCGGCTGCTTTATTTTTTTTGCACTTCGGCGGCGCTCTGGCGGTTTTTCCTTTTTTCTGTTTTGCACTTCCGCGGTGCTCCAGATGCCTTTTTTTTTTTTTTGGCCTGGAGCGGCGGAGCCACCTTACAATCACGTTATAGCTGAATTCGCATTATTGAGGGGCGCATTATAGCAAGGTATCCCTGTATTTACAGTCCCAAGTCAGTGTAGCGAATAGGTACATGGTGGGGTGCATCCCCAACAGAAAAACCTACACTGCAGTGATGCAGTTACATGGGTGCAGCTGTGGCACTTCCAGCACAAGGTAGGGGTATGTCTGCACTAGAAGAGTAACTTCTGCCCCTCTAATCCCAGTGGAAAAGAAACAGAAGATAACTTTGGGCTTATGCTATTTGATACTGTGCCTTTAATTTTTAAGATAGTTAATTTTGCACACTAAACATTAAGAACCTTTTAATCCATTCTGCAATCTGAAGGTCATGGCTCCAATCAGTGACACTATAGCACTCATTTATCTATCGTTCAACAAAAAGATACACGAGGGGTCGCCTTAAGGCATTAAGGTGGTGAAACAAATCAGAAACATTAATTATACTTCCATAATATACAGGACAAATTTGAACAAATGCTTTGGTTTGGAAACTCAACCTCAATCCAAAAAGTTCTTCATTAAATAGTTTTATAATATGTATGATGTACATAGAACATTCTACTCACCAAAAGGCTAGAGCATGGGACTGCGAATCCAGTGATGAATGTTGTACCCCCAATTTACTAGCTTCCTGTATAATCTTAGGAAGTCACTTGGGCTCTGTAATGTAGCCATGCTGGCACAGCTATGCCAGCATAGTCCCCTAGCGTAGATGCAGAGAATGCTGACAGGAGTAGGAGTTCTGCTGGTATAGGAATACACCTTCTCCCAATGACCTTAGCTCTGTCCACAGAAGCCCTCTTCTATCAGCATATCTACACCTACCAGGAGGGAACAAGGGGAGGCTGTTGGCATACTATGTGGCCAGATATGTGGTTTTTTAACATCTCTGACCATCAGAACTATTCCAGTATAAGTTTTAAGTGTAGACCAGGTTTTAATTTCTTTGTGTCTCCATTTCTCCACCTTTAAAAGGAGGATAATACATAATCACCTTTGCTGCAGGAAAAGTGCAATATCCAATTGCAATATTATTTTCCATAATAAGTCTTATATCAACAAAAAAATAATTAACATCAAATGTCATCCAAAGTTTATGCACAGGAAAAAGAAACAAGCAAACAGCAGCTGCTTTCCTAGATTTAAGTTCAGAGCAAACACAAACACTTGCTGGCAGATCAATGAAGCAACAACTTTGGTTGAAAGAAAAAAGTCAAGGATGTGAAGAAATTTACTTGTTAAGTGACTGAGGGTGTAAAATTCTATTTACAGTGTTCTCAGCTAATTTAATAAATCATATTGATCATAACAGCATTCCTTGCTTAAAACCAACAATTTGAAAGTCACATTTTTATCTCAAAAATATTTACATACCTTGTTACTTGTTTATTTACTTTATGCATTCACAGCAATTGGTGTATAAACAGTTTTGCTGTTTCCCTTTTACAAACAGGTTTTTCACAAAGCAAGAAGAATCAGAAAAACATTTTAAAAACAAATAAAATCCACAAAAACTGGAAATAGGACTTGGGCAGGTGTGGTGCCTGAAACTGAGTCAATTTAAAGTTGATTATGTCATTTTAATGTGGAAAATGATTCCGTATGATAAAGGACCAATAAGATGCCCCAAATCAGAAGGAAAATAAGTAGACTGTGTTTAAAGGAAACCCATTGGTTCAACTTGCTGTGCCTAGAGAGAGGCAAACTCTCAATCTGGATCTAAGCAAAACAACATGAAAAACAACAAGGAAAACTTGGCTATGTACCAAGCATAGACAATCCAAACTAATGCAGGACTTTCCAGGTGTTTTGGTGGTAAAGAAAAAATAATTCTGCTTCTCGTAGATCCACTGCATAACACTTCAAAAAAAAAAAAAAAAGAAAAAAAACAACACCCTCTCCCATCACTCACACCTTTATGTTTTAATTAACCAGAATTGGCATGAGACTTCTGTAACCAGCAAGCCAGCCATCTTCTCTCTCATTTCATCTCTTGCAGAGCAGGTCACAAATGGAATGAATTTAGAATATTTATAAATACTCTCTCTTTCCTATTTGTGTCAGTCACTAAAGTCCTCCAAGGTCATTGAGGACTGTCAACTGAAGAATATTCTCTCAGATCCCCCAGGAAGCACAATTGATTTTATTAAACTCTGAAGATGGATCATCAAAAAAAAGTACCTTAATGAGGACGATACTCTCCAACACTAAACTGAAGGATGCAACTGTCAGTCCATGGTGAGGATGTAACCTGCTGCGCAGAAGTCTCCAAACCAAATCTAAACACAAGGTTCAGTTTATATTCAAGTGACACAAATTCAAGTCAGAAGTCAAATGAGATAGTCCAGTGGTTGCCATGGTGTCCATAAGATTGAGCTAACCCAGAAGAGCTGTTATTTGTATGGACTCAATAGTAACCTAAAATAGTTCATCACCTGCACCATTACAGAGCTCAAAATGGTATTCTGATGTGCAGTGAAACATCCTGGAGACTAATACTAGGCCCATTTTATCTCAATCCGAAAGACTTATAAACAAGACAGACATCTGATTCAGACCTGATTTTGGAGTGACCTATATTTAACAGATGCAAACAGCACACAGCTTTACAAGCAATCCTCTCTATGCTGAACCATATACTAGGCCTGATACAATTCTGCCAACGCAGGCCATGCAATGGCAAGCAATCAAGTCTCAGCTGTACATGCAAATTTGGAGGCTTCATCCTTAATTATATCATGATTGGTGGTAACTTTATTAAGCATCAACCCTGCATTAAGAAGTCGGATACACAGAGCTGGGTTCATGTACGTAGAAACCCAAAAAGCAACAAGGTGAAAGCCAGTGCAACCAAAACCATACATTTGACCCTGGTTTATACTTAATACATAGTCTTTCCTGCTGTGTCCCTACAACTCTTGCTGTCTCTTCCTACAACTAGCATTTTGATCCAAGGGTCCATGACCTACAATTCAATCTCTTTACAGTCCACTATAATCAAGTGATAGCATTGTTCAGTGATCTAAGCCACCCTGAGGTAAACACTAATGTGATAGTTGCCACAGCTGAATGCCCAAATAAAATTTCCAGAGCAGCCCACCAAGGCCATCTAAACAAGAAAGCCACCCAACCAACCACTAATATTCACTATATACACGAAAGCTTCTTTTTGGCCTTTTGAGAAGCTAGCCTCAAATCAGCCTATTTTCATTTCAATACCCCTACCCAACAGTTCTCAAAAACCATTTCCAATGAATGTCTTCATTTCACAAAGTTAATCTGTAGCCACCTCATCATGGCTGTCCTGCCATGAAGAAACTGGACTGTGGAAAAGACCACTGCCTCACATCTGCACATACATTATAATCAAACCAAAAACATAGCAAGCAATTGTGCAGCAGTAGTGAGGCAGCCCAAACACTGATGCCCTCTTAACAGGCTCATCCCAGACAAGTGCCGAGGGATGTGCTGGCTGCCGCTTCCCACAGCCCCCATTGGCCTGGAGCAGTGAACTATGGCCTGTGGAAGCCGCGATCAGCTGAACCTGCGAACACTGCAGGTAAACAAACCGGTCTGGCCTGACAGGGGCTTTTCCTGACGGGCCCCGTGCCAAAGGTTGCAGATCCCTGTTCTAGCTTGTGGTTTCTGTATGAGAAAAACTGTTTATTGTAACTGACATTCCCAAAAAGTCTGCACTTCCTTCTTGAATGATCTTTACTTTCTAAATGTATATAGCTTTCCAAATATGCTGTTCTCGGAAATAATTTCAACTATGAAAAAGACCCTAATTATCATCATCCCTTTTTTTTTGTGTGGCTAAACAGACGTTTAGGACAGGTGGAAATATCTGATCAGTCGCGCAGACTACGTGAAGCTTCTGGAGAAGGGTTAAAATAAGAAGGGCCCTTTTTTGTTTGAAACAGTATCCATATTTGGGGAAAAAAATAATCACAAATAACAAGGATAAGAGCACAGGGGCACTCACTGACACAAAATGGAAGAACATCTGAGATGTCATTATTAAATCCACATCCATCTTGAACAAACAGAATTGAACTGACCTGCAATTTAACCAGTTTGCATCCAATCAGTGACTTAAAACAGTTGTAATGTATAATTGTATGCAAAGAGAAACCTGTTTGATTTTCAGAGATACTGAGCCCATGTAACTCCTGATTAAGTTAACTGGATATCTGAGCATTTAACACTTCTGGAAATCAGGCAATATAGTTCTATATTCATCTTTCTTGCACTGAAAGCATGGAATAAGATTCTCTGGAGGCATTTTTTTTTAAAGATACATTACATTTGAAGATTTTAGTAGCTACATTTAATAATTCTGGCCATTTAGAAATTGGTGGTTCTCTTTTTCAGCAGTTTGCTAGAGCTGGAGGAGGCAACAGAAACTGGAGAAAGCTTCCAAGATTAGAAAAGGCCATCATTTTTGCAGAGCAAGCTACCACCCAAACCAATTCCTTGATGCTGGAAACTCTCAACTGATCTCTAACCTGATTTCCTGACCAAAAATATGCAATGAAAGGTTAATTAGAAAGGAGCAGGTCAGTGGGGAATGAGGGAAGGAATAAGCCTCTAACGCAGAGGTGGCCAAACTACGGCCCGCAGGCCACATCCGGCCCCTGAGCTCCTGCCCTGGGATACTAGCCCCTGGCCCCTACCCTGCTGTTCCCCCCTCCCCCGTAGCTCACTGCGCCACCGGCACAATGCTCTGGGTGGCAGGGCTGCAAGCTCTTGCTGGGCAGCGTAGCTGCAGAACCACGGCCTGACCCGGTGCTCTGTGCTGCGTGGAGGAGTGGCTGGCTCCAACAGGGCGGCAAGGCTGCCTGTCCTGGTGCTCTGGGCGACACAGCTGTAGCACCGCCAGCCACCGGTGCTCCAGGCAGCGCAGTAAGGGGGTAGGGAGCAGGGGCGGTTAGATAGATGGCAGGGGAGTTCAGGGTGGCGGTCAGGAGGTGGGGGGGTGGATGGGGTCGGGGCAGTCAGAGGGTGGGGAATAGGGGGGTTGAATGGGGGATGGGATCCCGGGGAGGCAGTCAGAAAAGAGTGGGTGGTTGGATGGGGGCGGCAGGGAGCAGTCAGGAGTAGGGGCTCTGGGGACGGTCAGGGAGAAGGGATGGTCGGATGGGGCAGGGGTCCGGGGGGGGGCAGTCAGGGAACGGGGGGGGTTGGGGCAGGAGTCCTGGGGGGCCGTCAGGGGACAGGGAACGGGGGGGGCGGATGGAGCAGGAGTCCGGAGGGGGGAGGGTCAGACGGGGGCAGGGACTGTGCCATGAATGGCTGTTTGGGAAGGCACAGTCTCCCCTAACCAGCCCTCCATACAATTTCAGAAACCAGATGTGGCCCTCAGGCCAAAAAACGTTTGTCTGCCCCTGCTCTAACAGTTCTGTCTTCAGGGCATTATTATGGATGCACACCACATGCACAATGCCAGCAGACCAACATTGAGAAAAAAAATAAAAAGCAGTCTCTTTAACTGAGTTCTCCTCCCTTTGCCTCCTGGACAGTCACCCGCCTTACACTGTCTTCTCCATTTTGACTACTGTAAAAGTTGCCAGAGGGCAACAGTCAGCAGAAGTTACTTCATCAAGTGTTTACACAGTCAGCATCTGTCTGTCCAGTAGAGACCAAAAGAACTGTCTTCCTCATCCTTATGTCTTATTTCTGAATTTGACAGTACTTCTCCCAAATACAGAGTAAAAGAACTCTCAGATCTCTTCGTGGCCACAAACTTTTTGCATCATTATAGTAAGATCAGCTAACTAAGTCAGGTGACTTCCACACACAATTAAGAATAAAGAATAGACTTATTTCCTATATTTGCCTATGAGACATGCATATTTAGTGTCGGTTTTCTAGTCATGTTCTTACCTTTTGTTAGGGTATTAGATGATCATTGTTCTACAACATTCAAAGATTTTCAAGAATAATGTAACTTTAGTATTTTTTCCTTTCATAACTTCACTGGCATCCCCTGATGTGACTTTTCATTCTCCAGACACTCTGAAAAAGTAAACTCAATTGCCAGCTTTCATAACAGAATCCTGTCCCATTTTCTACCCCCAAAACTAATTTTTAGTTCAACAGTCACAAGATAATACAAATCTTTTTCTCCAGCCTCTGCTCTTATGTCAAGAAGAGGGGAGTAGAGGAAAGACATGGTACAAAACTATAAAAAAAACCCAAATGCACAGAATAAATACCCTATAGCTACCACATTGTGCACTCTGATCCCTCAGAGTGCAAAATAACTGTTACTTCAGTTTCCACCAAGTCTGCTGCTTTTTTTCTAGCTTGCATTACATGGGATCATAATCTTCTGCATACTTTGATCTCAGGAGCCAATACCACCTTATTTCAGATTCTACACACTTCTACACTTCTGCCACAACATATGGAAAAATAAGCACTGAACCAGGTGGCAGGACCATCATGAAAGTAGGAAGAATAAGGCTAGCTCCAGCATCTTTGAAATAAAAATTCTGACCCAGTACCTGATGATGTACTTTCATGAACAGCACAGAGTAGAGATGATTTTAAGACTGAATCTGACTGTGGTTGATGTTTCTGAAAAATATAAAGTGCCTTTTGGAAAGATTTATAATTCATTGAAATTCTGAGATATTGTGCCTCATTTAAGTGCTATTCTTCCTCTATGTAAAAAAAAAAAGTCTACTTTTGTTTTGGTTTGGTTTTTTTAACAAATGGTTCACTAACTTAAGTCAGTTTTTAGCCAGACACTTCTTTAAGCTGGCTTTTTTACTGAGCATGCTTTCCTATCCCACCCCTCAAATTACTAAATCATGTTCCATACTTCTTTGCAATAGTTTGGCCATCCTGATAACAGAAGCCCCAAAGAAATCAGTAAGCATAAAAAAGTGAATGCAGAGACAATGCGGAAGATTCAACTTTATGTGTCTGTCTGCCCCATTCCCAAACTTCAAGATGCCTCTTTTTGCAGCATGCACAGGAAGCGTTAGCATAGCAAATAATGCTATGAGCAACAGAACCACGACAAGGTCCTTCCTGAGTCTGTTGAATAACATTTATCTTGGGTGCAGGAAATAGTTGATTAGAAGACTATAAAGACAGACTCACATAACATCAGTAACATGCTATTTCCACAGAATTGTTACACCTTGATAACACAGAAAACATAAGGTTGCATTAAAAAGATCAAAATTATTTGTACTTTTATCTTCCTCTTCTTCTATAACTGGACTAGAGAAGAGACTAACAAATCATAGTGGCCAAAAGGAAAGAATGATCATATTGGGTGTAGGAATCCTGATATTTAAGACATCATCCCAGATTCAGTAATCCTTTCTATGCTCCTGAGAACAATACTGAGACTGATTGAGCTAGGGATGATGGTATGAAAGCATATATTCCCCTCTCTTTCCTTCATCTTCAGGGTCCCATCTACATTCTGAACTTGCTATCCCACCAACAGAACCTTTCTGCATTTAAGACAATAACAATACAACACTCTGCAAGAGAGAAACATCAAGGAGGAACATCCCTCTTGGAAGTGTTCCTACTTGTGAAGAACTATACTGAACTGAGACAGCTGTGAAAATTACAAATAATGAAACATTTGCAAATTGTGAATTTGCAAAATTCCTCAATTTTAGTAGATTTTTGGCCAAATGGTATTTTTGAATGAGTCTTACAAAGTACCAACAGAAGGGAACACTATGAACTTGTATAAACTAGATGCAACACACCCAGAACATGTTTTACACAAGTAGTGGTGTCTATGTTGTTCTTGGAATTTGTGTCGTAGTTTACCAGCTAATGCCATTTTTTTCCCCACCCACTCTTTCATCCAGTTTGCTTAACTGCAGCAGTTTTTTGGATTATTATACGCTGCCTACAACACAACTAGGTAACCAAAGGGAGAAACTTTCTCAATTTAGTACAAGGACTTAAGGTGTATTTTCAGCATCATCAAGGCATACAGTGGAATGGCAGAGACTGGCCATGCCTACAGGAGGAAAATACATTAAAACGTGTTAGCTGACAAGTTAACACTTTTAAAATATACTTAGCTCCTAGAGTAGCCAAAGACAGTGATGACAGAAAACTTACCAGCTGGCTCCAATTAACTCTCATTCTCTGCAGGACTTATCTCTAAACATTTAGGGAGTTCAAAGGAAATTGAGAGATTTTGATAAACATTCTGCACCTTCAAAAACATTGCCACTACTTTAATAATAGCTTATGAGCGGGGGTGCTGCTGTGATGATGGAGGAAGGAGAGGTGCCAACTGTCTACTCTGACCAAGCACTTCTAGGGGAGTCTTTCTTCAGGATAGTTGTCAGTTTTGGAAGTAACTTGGGAAGTACCAAGAACCATGGGGCTGGGGCATTGGGTATGTCCATGACCATTTCATTTTCTGTGTTCTGTATAATGATAAAACTCTTCCCCTTAGGCCCCTCGTAAAAGTAAGAACAGTCTACGCTCCCTGCAATGAAAGTCCTCGAACAGGAACTGCATGCTGAATCTCCAAGGGTTGCTACAACTTATTCCTGAATTGAGAACATCTTCACTTTATTTGGAGTCTGCAGGAACACTTGGGTAAAGGTAACTTACTTCAGAAGTACTGCTACTATGACTGTACTTTACTGAGACAGGAGACAGATTAGAAAAGGCCACCACAGCAGAAAATGAAAATGAGAGCACACATTTTTGAGTCTATGGGACATGACTGCCTCTCAGGATACTAAAAAGTGCAGAAAATATCCTTAGTTTTGTTTTATAGCATTTCTTAATATACTGAAGCAGTAATTCCACTCACCACAATCAGGAAGAACTATTTTATCAGTTATTTTTATGATGCTCACCAACAGAGTATCTGAGGATCCATCAAGCAATGAGTTTACCCTCTAGGGAAGGAACACATCCCCATTTTACAGATGGGAAAGTGATACACAAGAGGAGAGACTAAGGGACTTTCCCACGGTTATAAAGGAAGTCTGTGGCTCTAACTAGGAAAAGAACCCAGACCTCCTGAGTCCCAATCCAATGCATTAGCCACAAAACCATCTCAACTGAGAGGTCAAGACTCAGACCTATCCAGACTAAATTTAGGCTTTTTTTGGGTTGTAACATATGTCACTATCTGTTAGCACAGAACTCATCATCCTTCCTAATTTCTGTTTGGATGCTGAAAGATCTTTAAAGTCCAGAGCAATGCTGACAGCAGAATGAACATCTGACCAAAGGATCACTGGAAACCATTACCAGCCGAACACATTTTCTGTACTCATTATCAGGAGACAAGCAGGAAGCTTTGAATATTCAAGTCAGTATTTACCATGAAATGGCTGCTCTGTCACAGTTTAAAATGGCACAGGCCCCATGTTCATCTCCTGTCTAACAAATACAACAGTGGTTTCTTCACTCAGAAAGGGCAGATGGGGGAAATGAGGTCATCTGGCAAGCAGAAGGAAGGGGTTAATGTCATAAAACTTTGATATATCTAGGTTTCCCCCACTGTGGAGGAAAGGCTGAGCCACAGCAGAAAAGACTCTAATTTAAAAAGTATATGAAAATTATTATTGGTACATTTTATTGTAACAGTAAATATGAAAATTATTTATAGTTCAGGGGAGATACTAGACCAATTATTATTTTAGAGTAGAAGCAAAAATACACCATCATTTTCAATATTTGACTAACTTTCAAACTCAGATGTACACATTAGAACTCTCAGATGCATACTGCAGAAAAAAAGTCTGATTACACCACGTCTAATTGCGACTGTAAGGCTAATGGATTGCTTTGCTTTCAAAACCACCACCATTTTAAGCTGAAGTTCATGTGGCTCCGCCAACTTTCAATTATTTTCATTTATAAACATTTGTACAATATATGTAGAGTATATAACATACTAAAAACACCTACGTTAAAAGAACATTAGTTAGGTTGCAAAGTCAACCACTTGAAAGTTGTGTTGCCCACACAACCTTAATTCTGTCCCCTTGTGCATATGTATAAATCATTCTACAATACTCCATACTATTCCCCTCCCCCCCCAACAGGAATCTTTCCTCACTTAGTGTACAGGAAGTAAGGCATCAGTTCAATACTTCTAAGCCTCATCATTCAGTGAGAAGCCCCTGCCTTACTTGTGCCCCCTCCTAATTCTGCACTGAATGTAGAATTATTCATTTCCTCAGAGTCTTTTTTAAGGCACTTATCACTGCAGCATCCACACGCTTCAAACATTAATACATTTATATGCAGCTCTCCCCTTTGAGATAAAAGTATTACTCCCATTTTGCAGATGGGAAAACAGAGAGATATGCCTAAGGCCACACAGTGAAAGCCTAGTTTACTACTCTAAACCTACTGATTCTCAATCCTCCACTCATTCCTCCAGTCGACAATGCAGAATTACCACAGCTTCTGAGTATCCATAGCTCCCAATGACTTCTGTTACAGGCACTCAGCATTTCTGAAAATTCAGAGCTCAGGGTACCCAGAAAAAAAAAGGACCACCACAATTAGCGACTACTTGCCAACATTTTACTTTAAGTGACTTGCTCAGCTTCACTACTGAAAGTCAGTGGCAGAAAGAAGGACAGAACCAAGCTGTGTGGCATTCACCTGTCTTAACCATAAGACCATCCTTTCTCTTCCTGCTGGCCTCATCTAATTCTCAAATTCACACATTCCAATTTCTAGAGTGGAATCCTAGAAACAATAGCTTCATTCACAACATGGCACCAATTCATTTTCTGAGAACAGTCCATCCTCTGCACTGAATGAAGCACTGTGAAGAAAAACAGTATGTGACCGGTTTGGGTTAATTAGAGTGTCATAATGCATATACAAAAGGAGCAGTGTTAAGGTTGTATGGGCACCAGAATCTGGCATTTCCTAGTTTTCAAATGTTTGATGTTGCAACCTAAATAGTTTTCTTTTAATGTCGTCATTTTTGTTTGTTTTAAAAGAAGAAAGGTAAAAATGTTACGTACAACTGTAGCAACCCCTACATCACACAACATCAGCACTGTTTGAATCCTGGACCTTCAGCTCTATAGCACAGACTTCTACCACTCAAGCTACAGAACAAACTAAATTAGTTAGTAGCAGGAGAAGGCCGTTATTCTGGGTAGGGGTAGATGGACTGCTGAGCCCATGCACTAGTTGAGGGAAGACTGACACAGCTGTCAGGTGGAGGTGGAAGGTGTTCCTGTATCATATGTTGTCCCCGGGGCAGGGATGGGCAACTCATGCCATGTGCTGTCTTAAAGGTTGTTAGAGGGCCTATCCACACACATAGCAACTAGACATCCCTGGCAGGCCTGTGCCAGCCGACTCAGGCTCCCAGGGCTCGAGCTGCAGGACTGTTTCACTGCTGGGTAGACTTCCAGGCTCAGGCTGGAGCATGGGCTGTAGGACCTTCTCAGGATTGGGCCTGATCCCAGAAATCTACATAGCAGTGAAACAGCCCCACAGCCCGAGCCCCGTGAGCCCGAGTCAGATGGCACAGGACAGCTGTGGGTGTCTGGTTGCTGTGTAAATATACCCAAAGTGAGCCATAGCTAGTCCTCTCCTCTACAGCTCCAGCAGCAACTAGGCTGTAATAGTTACTAGATAGGTGATAGCACAAATTATAGATTGGCTGATTAGTCAGGCTCTCTTAATTTAATCTTTGTTCACCCTCATAACCTCTAGGCACCTACGCACATACAGAATCATAGCCCTATACGTATTTCAACACAACTGATTCTATGTGTCTGCTTTTAGAGGAAGACTCATTTTTAAAAGTGTCATTCAACTACAGTGAAAATTTTCCAAACCAAAAGATCTGGACAAGTCTGAGATCTTCTGCCTTTCTCCCCCTTCCTCCCAATGACACCCAAGGAGGAGGTGGCCCACATTCACCTTGGCATGAATCAGGCACAGACTGAACAGCTGAGAGAAGACTGGTCCTTGTCCTAGCATGCAAGGCTGAAGGACAACTTAGGGACACATGATACAAAGATTTATACTACATTTTGTTATACGCTTATCTTAAATAAGACGACTTGCTCTCTGGATTTACCATTTTAAGTGGGTGTTGATGGACAAAAAAATTATTAAAATTACTAAAAACCTGAAAACTAATTAAGGATAATTACATAAAAACTGTCAAGCAAAGAGGGATAGTTTCACAACCAACATTTGCCAACTGAAAAAGAGGCTGAGGACAACTGGGGACACCCTACTCATCTTTCATATCTACTTTTGGCTAGTAGGCATCTGGCAAATTTTCCAGGCCCTGATAAAAGAGTACCACAGAGTGGGCAAGTGGGAATTGCTAAACAAGTGACAACAAAAAGGAATGAAGATTAGGGAGACAGGGACATTTACTTATCTCTTCCCTCATGAAGTGTCATTTTCAGCCTCAGAATACAAAATCAAATTTTGATAGAGTAAAATTAAATGAAAGCATATTGGAGTTTTCCCTTTTGTAAATCATACAATTCTTGCTATATTATTGTTACATCAATTCCAAGAACATTCCAACAAAGCAAGAGTAAAACAAAGATTAGATGCCGCTTCAGGAAAAGGCATAATTTTTATTGATGACAACACTTTATCAAAATTAATATGCATATAAGGCAAAGCCCACTTACTGAAAAATTTCCAAATTTGTGGCACGTGCTAACAAAAACAACCACAGCATACAATTTCTTTTGCTAGTACTGTTCAAATAGAAATCAGTCTAGTCTCTAATGAAACCAATTTAAATCGTTAATAGCTATCGCACTACATATCAAGTCTAGTGCAGGGATCAGCCTCATGCATCTTTGGCTGCCTCCTTGCGGATAGCCATTTTTTTGAGGGGGTGCAAGGTGCAGGCTCTGGCCAGGAGGCACTTATCACAGATGGCTCCCAGCTGGCAGCACAGCAGGGCTTGCCCCACAGCACTCCCGGAAGTGGCTGGCTAATGGTATGTGTCTGTGTGCCCCTTGGTGGGACGGGGGCAACGGGTCTCGATGCGCTGCCTGCACCCGCAAGCACTGCCCCCACAATTCCCATTGGCCAGCCCTGAGGATAGTGCTGGGGGCAGAGGGAAGTGCACGGAACCCCCCACCACAACCCCCAGTGGCGTGCAGAGACATGCCAGCAGCCAGACACTTCCAGGAGCAGTGTGGAGCCAGAACCCAGCTGCGCCGCCAGCCAGGAGCTGCCTGTGGTAAGCGCCTCCCAGGCAGAGCCTGCACCTCGCACCCCCTCCCACACCTCAACCCTCTGCCCCAGGTCAAAACCTCCTCCGGCACCCAAACTCCCTCCCAGACCTCGCAGCCCCTCCTGCACCCCAATTCCCAGCCCCCTCCTGTTTATATTCAAATTCAAACAACAGAAGTTGTATGAAAAGTATTGGTTAGTAGTAGTAACTTCAGTATGTTCATGTCATAAACAGATAAGTAAGAGTTAATAGAACAGAAGTACTTCATATCTCTTTTGCCTGTAAAGGATTAACAAGATCAGTGAGACTGGCTGTCACCTGACCAGAGGACCAATCAGGGGACAGAATACTTTCAAATCTTGAGGGAGGGAAGTTTTTGTGTGTGCTGTTAGTGTTCGGTTGTTGTTCTCTCTGGGTTCTGAGAGTGACCAGACGTGCAACCAGGTTTCTCTCTAATCTCCCTGATACAGATTCTTATAGATTCAAAATAGTAAGTACTAGGTGATAAGGCGAGTTAGGCTTATGTTTGTTTTCTTTATTTGCAAAAGTGTGTTTGGCTGGGAGGAGTTCAAACGTGTATTTGGCTGGAAGGAGTTCAAATGTGTATTTTGCTGAAAGGATTTTAATTTGTATTTGAATACTTAGGCTGGGAGGGTATTCCCAGTGTCTATAGCTGAAAGACCATGTAACATATTCCATCTTAAATTTACAAAGATAATTTTTACTGTTTTTCTTTCTTTAATTAAAAGCTTTTCTTGTTTAAGAACCTGATTGTTTTTTTATTCTGGTGAGACCCCAGGGGACTGGGTCTGGATCCACCAGGGAATTGGTGGGGAGAAAGGAGGGAAGCGGGAGAGAAAGGTTAATTTCTCTCTGTGTTAGGGTTACTTTCTCTCTCAGGGAGAGTCTGGGAAGGGGAGCGAGAAGGAGAGGGGAAGGTGCATTTTCCTCTCTGTTTTAAGATTCAAGGAGTTGGAATCACAGTGATCTTCCAGGGTAACCCAGGGAGGGTAAGCCTGGGAGAGGCAACGGTGAGGGAAACGGTTTACTTTCCTTGTGTTAAGATACAGAGGGTCTGGGTCTTGGGGTTCCCTGGGCAAGGTTTTGGGGGGACCAGAGTGTACCAGGCACTGGAATTCCTGGTTGATGGCAGCACTACAAGTACTAAGCTGGTAATTGAGCTTAGAGGAATTCATGCTGGTACCCCATCTTTTGGACGCTAAGGTTCAGAGTGGGGAATTATACCATGACAGTTTAATTATTATTAGTTGATAAATTCTAACTCTACAAATAGCTTTGCGCGTGATGCGGCTCTCGAAATATTTGGTCAAAGACAAAAACAAAAAAAAATAGCTCTTCTTCTTTGAAAGGTTGCCGACCCCTAGTGATTCAGTATTTGCTGGAGTTACTAATTCACCATTTTGTAATTTACTGTTTCCGTGTAGTAAAGACATTTTTCTAAATGGATTGCAGGCTAAATTGTTTATTTATCAGACTACAGAATTCCCCTATAATAAATAATAATACATTTTACTTGACTGAAAAAATGCCTTCCATGCTCTATCTTCAGATAACACCTACAACAAAGCCAATAGATTCAAAATATCAAATATAATGTAATGAAGAGCAACTTTAAGTGCTCTGGTCTTAAACTGAAATTTTAAAAATGATGATTTCTATTACTTGTAAGATTTCACTGTATTTTAGAGCACTAGAGAACACTCAAGAAGGGAAAATTTGTTCTTTCCTGAGAATGTCCTTTCTTGGACCTTTCTATTCCACAATTTTAACAATGAATTTCCCTTTTCCTCCTTGGTAGGTAACTGGCGATACTTCAGACAGTCTGTCTTAGAAGAGGCACAGCACCATTATCTTTCAGATCTGTTCCCAGTTCAAAAACTTCTATAGTTTTAAAATACCACGGTTCTAATTAAACAAAATATTCAAAATACCTATAAAATTAAAACTAATACCTGTTTGCAAGACAACCTTCAACTACTGGCAAAATTTGTCTAGCTTCAACTTCCAGCCACTGCATCATATTATATCTTTCTCTGCTAAATTGAAGAACCCATTATCAAACAGTTGTTTCTCATTTCAGGGGCTGACTCAGGAAAAAGTGAAAGCAAGAACCAATTTTTCAAATGAGGTGCTAAGAGATTGATTTTAGCGGTATTTCTGAAATATTTTGTCTGTGAGTTGAATGTAAAGTTCTAGAGTAAGCTTAGAACAAATACACCTCTACCCCGATATAACGCAGTCCTCGGGAGCCAAAAAATCTCAAAGCCTTATAGGTGAGACCGCGTTATATTGGGTTTGGTTCAGTACAGTGTACCGGTCTGGACCAGTTTCCCTGGCGGTGATTTAAAGGGCTCAGTACTCCGGCCGCTGCAGAGTCCCGGGCCCTTTAAATCTCCACCGGAACTCCGGCAGCGGGGCTCGGGCGGGGATTTAAAGGGTCCAGGGCTCCCAGCAGCGGCTGGAGCCTCTGGCCCTTTAAATCACTGCCTGAGCCCGGCTACCAGAGCCCCAGCAGGGATTTAAAGGGCCTGGTGCTCCAGCTGCTGTGGGGAGCCCTGGTCCCTTTAAATCACTGCCGGAGCTCTGGCTGCAGGGCCCAGGGCTCCACACGAAATCGGATATAACGCGGTAAAGCAGCAGGGCTCGGGTGGCGCTTTAAAGGGCCTGGGGCTCCCCACTGCTTTACCGTATTATATCTGAATTCATGTTATCTCGGGTCACATTCTATCGGGGTAGAGGTGTATACTGGAACATTAAAAAGAAATCTAGTAACAAACCTAAAGTTGGAGTTTGCTAGAGTTACAACTTTAAGGAAATATATATACTGTATATTTAATTTAAACTGACTTTACCTTAGCATTAACCGTTTGGATGCTTTATAATATACAGCATATATCAAATAAGAAGGCACTGATAAGATCCCGTGGGCATGGAGTATGCTATCAAAGGTTATTTCTACACTGTAATTAAACACCTGCAGCTGATCCTTGTCAGCTGACTTGGGCTCACAGGGCTCTGTCTTCGGGGCTGTATAACTGCAGTGTACATGTTTGGGCTCGGGCTGCAGCCGGGCTCTGGGGCAGAGCTCGAGTCCCAGCCCAAATATCTACACCACAATTTGCATGAGCCTGCAAGTGCAAGTCAGCTGACATGGGCCAGCCATAGGTGTTTAATTGCAGTGTTGGTGTCAGGGTGGATTTCATTTAAACCACTAGTCAGGAAGACTCCATTTAAATCATGGTTTTCTACCTAAAAGTGCATTCTTGTTGGTTGTTATAACCTTCATACATATTCTTCACAACTCATAGATAGATGTAGGTTTCATTTTTAGAAGGTACACACTATACATTTTTAAACAGTGATTTATTTTGAAAACTTTTCAGATTAATTTTCAGCTATATCAGAAAATGAATAATTGTTTGGTTATTTCATTTACCAAAGGTAATTGATGCAGAAATTTATGAAGTCACTGGGAGGTGAACTAGCTCCAATTCAACAGGTTAATCACTAATATTTGGAGGATTTTCTTGCCATTAGGAGGAGAATATCACCAGACAGACATTTAAATTGTTTTATTTAACTAAAACAATGATGTTAAATATTTTTTTTCTTCTAGAGCAAACATATAATATTTTAACAAAACAAGCAAATGTCCCTCGCTTCTCACATTTATCTCCAGACTTCTACTCCTTGTCCAGATCTGTTCCACCCCCAACAATCTTCTATTCACTGAACTTTTTGAAACTCTGCACTTTTATAGAGGTAAGGGATTGACACTGTGTACACAAATTTGCAGAAGGAAAATAGGGTTGAAGTCTGTTATTTCTCACCTCTATATATTATTTATTTATCTAAAAACATTTTTGCTGTTAAGCATTTTACCTCTGGAGATACAAATCTGAAGTTTGCGAACTGCAAAACTAAGCATCTCTGATGGTATCTTTTAGACTGAGCACTGAGTCTCATTGGGTAGATAGAAAGATTAACCTAAATAATCTATACAGAAGCCCGGGGAACCCCATAAAATTGGGTCCCTAATCCATGAACTATTGGAACTCATTTACAAAACTTGTCTTAAACATTGCATGAATATATTGTCTCATACTATAGAATTAGAATTTATAATCCCTATTCCATGATGAGATATCTTTGAGCTATAATGTATCTTAATTAAAACTAACTTTACATAGGTTATTCCCTCAAAAAGCATTTTATCAAAAAAAATCTGATTTAAAACAAAAAAATCAGATTTTTTTTTAAAATCATTGATTTATCCACCCTGGTTGGTGCACCCAAAGACAATGAAATTTGCCCTTCATAGTTTGGCTTTGGGTTTCAGCACTCATGGGGATTAGTATTATCTCACCATGATTTAATAACACAATTTAATTATAAAGCAGTTGCTTCACTGAAGGACTCAGTGCAGGTAGTTGATAGGAAGAATTAAAACAAGGCTGGGCTTGATACAAATACTCAAATTAGATTAATGAGGATTTAATGTGCTCAGAAAAACACTTAGTTCAGAATTTTTACATAAATTATAAAGATAAAGATAAATATATTTTAAACATTAAACTGCATTTAACTTATTATTTTAACTCAAATATGAATAATATTTCTCATACTAATTTTACATTCCTCCATACACTTAGTTACAACAGTTATTTCTGAAAGCATATCCTGATATTCAGTACTAGATTACATAGCACATCTGCAAGATAGCTTTTTAATCTGCTTCAAAGTATATTCTGCATGCTAAATATTTGTGAATGTTGATGCAATATTAACATAACCAAATGGCACCTAAATCTATAACATGGCAACCATTTGTAACTCTTAGTTCAATTAATGGTTGCCTTTTTCTTTTTTTAAAAGGAGAGCAGCAGTAATAAAATGTACAGGGTATTTCTGTGACTAAATAGATGCTAATTAATATAGTAACAATAGAGTTAGGTATAGATATCAAAAGATAAACCAACTGCCTAGAACAGTCCCTTCTATTTCTCTTTTAAATCCTGCCCTCAACTAAAGTACAGAAAAAAAACAGTAAACCTCTTGATGTACCTTAAACATACAAAACAAAGGAGGTGGCTGTGAAGGGATCCCTGTTTAGAAAAAAATTATAGGTGTGATCCTGAGGGAGAAAAGGAGATGGTGCATTTTGGTAGCATATGCCATGCAGTAACAAGTACCCTATTAATTTCTCCATCCTGGTACATCATTTCAACCTAGAATTCAGCTAAAGCAGACTAGTCTATTGACTATTCTATTTACAATAGATGCTTTGGTTTATGACAAGTCCTTAGCAGAGAAGATTCTAATCTTCCTTCCTTTCCCACGAGTGGTCCCTTCGCCCGGACATCGCCCTTTCGCTCTTCCAGAAGTGGGGATGTCCCCGGATGGACCTCTTCGCATCCCGAGGGAACAGGAAGTGCCAGATGTTCTGCTCCTTTCAAGGCCGGAAACCCGGTTCGGTGGCAGACGCCTTCCTTATTCCGTGGACGACGCATCTGTCCTACGCATTCCTTCCGTTCCCGCTCGTCCACAAGGTCCTTCTGAAGGTGCCCAGGGACAGGGCCCGCTTGATCTTGATAGCTCCAGTATGGCCCAGGCAACATTGGTATTCCATGTTGCTGGACCTGTCTCGGGCCGACCCTGTTCCCCTGCCTCTTCACCTGGACCTGATCACCCAGGACCACGGCAGGCTACGTCACCCAGACCTGCAATCACTGCACCTCACGGTGTGGCTCCTGAGTGGCTGACCAGATCTGAACTCCGCTGCTCTACCCCAGTGCGGCAGGTGCTCCTGGGCAGTAGGAAGCCTTCCACTAGAGTAACGTATTAGGCCAAGTGGAAGCGCTTCACCTGCTGGTGGGGTATCCTTCCCACCAAGATCTCCGTTGCCTGTATCCTAGACTACACCTGGTCTCTTAAGCAACAGGGCCTGGCGATATCATCTCTCCGGGTTCACCTGATGGCCATCTCCACTTTTCACCCGGGGGGGATGGCCGCTCGGTGTTCTCTCAGCCTATGGTGACTAGATTCCTTAAAGGCTTGGAGCTTCTCTACCCCCAGGTTCGACGCCCTACCCCTACCTGGGACCTGAACCTAGTTCTGACCCGGCTCACGTCCCCTCCATTTGAGCCATTAGCGACTTGCTCACTGCTCTCTCTCTCCTGGAAGACTGCCTTCCTGGTGGCCATCACCTCAGCCAGATGGGTGTCAGAGCTCCAGGCACTCACGGTAGATCCCCCATATACTGTGTTCCACAGGGACAAGGTGCAGCTGAAACCGCACCCAGCCTTTCTCCCCAAGGTGGTCTCGGCCTTTCATGTCAACCAGGAGATCTTTCTCCCTGTCTTTTTCCCGAAACCACACTCGTCCCGCAGGGAGCAACAGCTTCACTCACTGGACGTCCGCCGGGCGCTTGCCTTTTATAGAGAGAGAACCAAACCGTTCTGCAAATCCCCCCAACTCTTTGTGGCGGTAGCGGAATGCGTCAAAGTGTTACCCGTTTCCTCTCAAAGAATCTCCTCGTGGGAAACGTCCTGTATCCGAGCCTGTTACGACTTGGCTCACACCCCTCCAGGTCATGTGACTGCGCACTCTACCAGGGCTCAAGCATCATCGATGGCTTTCCTAGCCAACGTCCCCATCCAGGAGATCTGTAGGGCAGCGACCTGGTCCTCTGTTCATACTTTCGCTTCCCATTATGCCCTGGTCCAGCAGTCCAGAGATGACGCGGCCTTCGGCTCCACAGTGCTCCACGCCGCGACTTCTCACGACCCCACCGCCTAGGTAAGGCTTGGGATTCACCTAATTGGAATGGATATGAGCAATCACTCGAAGAAGAAAAGACGGTTACTCACCTTTGTAACTGTTCTTCTTCGAGATGTGTTGATCATATCCATTCCATACCCTCCCTCCTTCCCCACTGTCGGAGTAGCCGGCAAGAAGGAACTGAGGAGCGGGCGGGCCGGAAGTGGTATATATCAGGCGCCATGCCGGCGCCACTCTAGGGGGCGACCTGCTGGCCCACTGGAGTTGCTAGGGTAAAAATCTTCCGACGAACGTGCACGTGTGGCGTTGCTGGGTTGCTGTCCCTTTCTCAGCCTTGCACTAGGCCATGCTCATTTCCACACTCAGAGATCCTCTGATCCTCCTAGTCCTAGCTATTCTAGGCTCGGTCTGTGATTATCTATCAGGCATTGTCTTACTGCCGCTGTCTCAAGTCTGCTGCTTACAGCAACTGGCCTTCAGGCAATTCCTGGTTCTTTTGTGCCTTGTTTCCTCCATCTGGCCACTCAAGACCCCAAGTATACTCTACTGGTTTGTTAATGATTTGGGTCCCTGCCCTGGATGACCAGTAGCCAAATCCTCTCTCTCCAAATCATACAGGTAATGGGAGAGGATGCATCCAATAATGAATCAGCGGATTCATTACAAACCAGGTAACACAGTGAAAACAAAATAAAGTATCTCAGAGTTCTCTTTTTAACTTTATTTTAAGATTAATTAAAAAACTGAACAATTGAAAATTATAGTGAAAAAGAGGTTTACTCTTTTAGGCAGGCAAGTGAATATTATATTGTAAGATGGCTTAGTTGGCATTGGTGACTTAAAATGACAGTACCTTGCATGGTGTCAAGTATCAGAGGGGTAGCCGTGTTAGTCTGGATCTGTAAAAGCAGCAAAAAATCCTGTGGCACCTTATAGACTAACAGACGTTTTGGAGCATGAGCTTTCGTGGGTGAATACCCACTTCTTCAGATGCATGTGGTGGAAATTTCCAGGGGCAGGTATATATATGCTAGCAAGCAAGCTAGAGATAACGAGGTCAGTTCAATCAGGGAGGATGAGGCCCTGTTCTAGCAGTTGAGGTGTGAAAACCAAGAGAGGAGAAACTGGTTCTGTAGTTGGCAAGCCATTCACAGTCTTTGATTGAACTGACCTCGTTATCTCTAGCTTGCTTGCTAGCATATATATACCTGCCCCTGAAAATTTCCACCACATGCATCTGAAGAAGTGGGTATTCACCCACGAAAGCTCATGCTCCAAAACGTCTGTTAGTCTATAAGGTGCCATAGGATTCTTTGCTGCTTTTAAAATGACAAAATTTCTTGTACGTTTCATTGTTGTAATTACCCAATGTGCTTATACAAAACTTTAAGGAGAGCCATTCTCTTAAACAACACAACAAATCTCATGTCTGGTCTGCATTGTTTAAGGGTTGAAGTCTTTAAATCATGATTTGAGGACTTCAGTAATTCATCCAGAAGTTATGGGTCAATTACAGGAGTGAGTAGGGGAGGCTCTTTTGCCTGTAACGTGCAGGAGGTTGGACTTGATGGTCTCTTCTATACTTAAAGTCTATGAGAGTATAATAACTCTTTTGAAGTAGTTGTGCTTTTTAACATACTTTGAAATATTTCTTCATACTTTGTATGCAAAAATATATTTTAAAGCCATTGTACTGGAGATTCTTTACCTTTTTGCAAAATGCATTAGATCTGATGGATAATTAACACATTTTAAGTCAAAGTAACTCTAAATTGGCAGGAAAAACTTTATGCTAAACTGGCAGCAAATTCTTCCAAATGTTTTTTGGTGAAAGATTTTTGCTGCTGTTACATTCGATGTTTTAATAATTCTTTATTAAGCCAAAATTACATTGTTACAGTCACTTTTTTATATGAAAATAACCTCCCCCCAAGATTCACAGTTGTCTTCAAAGTTTGGCCCTGTTAAGAATGGTCAAAATAAAAGTTAATATAAGAGCTAAGTTTCGCATTTTTCTTTTGAACTAGAATTTATGCTACGGTACAAAAACAGTTATAATTTTCAAAACATACATCATCTTCTGGGTTATAAATATGAATCAAGACATGGTATATAAAGACATCAATAAAAGTGTATATTAAAAGCTCCCCCCCAAAAGCTAATGTAATTTTTGATAAAAATTAAAATAGTAAATTTGAGGCCCATATCTTAAGCTCTTTTTTATAGAGACTTTTTTTTTGTGTGTTTCAGACCAACCCCCATACAGTATTCCTAAAAGATGCTAAACTCTTATTAGGGCTTGTCTTCACGGAGGACACTCAGGAAAGTTAAGGTGAATCAAAAGGTGTGAAGTGAATGCACATAAATTAATGTGCTTTAAAACTTCCAACCTCTCCTGTGCCCCCTAAAACTTGTGAACTCTTTCATTCAGAAGTAAAGTGGCCATAGTTCGCTGTAGCTTCGTTCTCCTTCAAGATACAGCAAACTATGGCCACTTTGACTCCTGAGCGAGAGCATCCATGCAGGTGTTTCATGTGCTCCAGCTAAAGTGCATTTGGGTCCTCTGGCAGTCAGTGCATCCTATATGTGGCTATTGAGAACTGAAGCAAAAAAATCAGCCTCACTCTAGTTTATTTTAAATAGTTGAAAAAAATTTCTCTTTCAAAGCCGTATTTGACACACTCTGTTGGAAACGAAATGCCGAAAATACACAAAGATTTGTAATCAAACAGATGTATTAATGCATTTGTGTTATAACGTGGCTCACGTGACATCTTTTTATTAAATTATGTTTGTAACTACTATAGCCTACTCATATAGCCATGTACTGGCTCTCTCCAGCGTTAATTTTTGGAGGGGGGGAGTATGGGACTAAAAGCAATGGACTTGTATGTTTGCATTCTTTTGTAATGAAATCATTATAGTAACTTGTATTCCTCTAAATGTTGTCTTGGTTATTACATTTTGTTTTTGAATTTTTCTTGAGAAATAAACTGAAAACAAACAAATTTGTATGGAAAGGTAAACTTAAGGCTAAACAAGTTGTTTCTTTTTAAATATCATTTGCGGTGTCTTTCTATGCCTAAAAAAGAAAGGCATACGTATTTATAACTGTTTCTGAAACTGAAAGCTGGCCTCTCTGGGAAGCTCAAACAAGGCCCAGGAAAATGAAACCCAGCAAGGAGGCCATGTAGCTTAATAGATAGGGGGTTGGAACAGACTCACTGGAACTGCTGAGAAATAGAAAATCTAGTGCAGAGGAGAGGGGATGGGGGGAATCAAGTAGGAGGCAAGAAGTTAAGCCAGCCTCAGCCAAAGGAGTGTAGGGAACAGGGTGCGTCGCGTAGTCTGTCCTGCCCAGAAGCAGAAGCCATTCGGCAGTGGACACAGACCAACAGTTGAGTGGATTGCAGAGTGACAATAGAGGAGCCCCTGATGCAATCATCGGAGCACTAGAAGCACACCACCACTAAAGCTGAAACCAAGGGTCTACTACTGTTTCTTTCTCTCGGAATCATGTGGGCTACAGGCAGCAGCTTGGGCATTTAAGGCAAAGAACCTTTGCTATCCTTCTTTTGGGTTGCATTTACATATGTAGTCTGGAAGTTCTTTCCTTTCCTTTTGTAATTAACCTTTAAGATTTACACCTAGAGTATTTGCATCCTCTCTCCAGCCAGTCATAGTGAACAATTCTCCTGTACCTACTAGACGCATGTGAATGTTTACTGGAAAGTCAGCAAAAGCTGAATTTGTTGACCAAAGTGCTTGGAGTGTCTATATCATATGCCTCTGAGGCCTGATTTATACTTAAAACTTTAAAACAGCAAAGCTATGTTGGTGGGGGGGGGGGATTTTTCACTCACAGTTTTTGCTGATATAAGCCTTAATGTAGACACTTCTAAACAACAAAAATAAAGAGATACCTAAAAAAGAATGTGTTTAGGGGATTGATACAAGTTACACTAGCAAGCCCTTTCTAGTGTAAAGAAGGCTCAGAAAATTACCAAATATCTACAAGGATTTGGGATAACACAATACTCACAGTGACTTCTTCAATGGGGTTAGTTACAGTATTACTTTGGGCAGATTATTGTGTCAAGCAGCCATCAATGATTGATTGTTTACTTGAAAATGCCAGTAAAGTGCATGCTGGACTCTAATACCAAGCAAGGCCCGCTAGTACACAGTATGATTGGGCTTTGTTGACCTTTAAAAAAGAATGTGAAATTTAACTTTAAATTTAACTTTTAACTCTGTGTCTAGTGGCATACAGAATGCATAGTATAGTTCTCAAGATTTTTCATTCTGAAAGATATTTGCAGATTATGTTACCTTTAAAATAAGTGGCCATCTCGAATTAAGTCAGTAGAAGAAAGAAAAATGTTCCCTTTCGTTGGAAAAAAAAAACCAAAAAAAACCAAATGCAATGGAGTTTAAGGTACTGACATCACAAAGTTCTGTTATGACATTCTTATCCTGACGTGTTTCAGGAAGCAACAAGTTTTGCAGTAGCTAGCAACTGAAGGACAACTGAGCAGAGCCATGTCTACACACAAAGATTGTTCCAATTTAACTGGACAGGTATAAAGCATTACAACCCCTTAGCGTGGGTGCAATTATGTTAATATAAAAGAGTGTTTATAACCTCTAATGTGGACGCAGCTGTAATGTTATATCAAATTAATCATTTTGGTAACAACAACAAAAAATCAACCCCCCTACCTGAAACAGTTAAACCAGTATAAAAACTGTATATAGAAAAGGCCTAAGCTTTCAATTAGTGATACTGAGCAGCAAAGACAACTTAGAAGCAAATTTATTTCAAGTGTATATTACCACTCTTAAGTGAATCCACTTAATGCCTGCATTTTAAGCACAGAATATTAACACTATTTTCCAAAGTCATCTAGGATGTTCCTCTTAACTTGTTTATTTACAGTACTGAGCACTTAATACTAAAGTGGTGAAAGTTTAGGTCAGATAAATGCACATGATTTTTAATGATGCACAAAGTGCTGTACTAATAAAATTATCTGATAACATAATGCCTTATATTCTATAGATATAGGCCAAGATAGTCAATTCAACTACTACTAAAATTTAGCACATAATATTTAAATTACTATATAAGAAAACCAGTATCAAATTTTAGAGTACAGTGTTCTGTACTGCCAAGTTTTTATGCTCTACATGCAAAGAAAGAAAAATAGTAGCCTAGAATCAACATGAGGCAGAGTTAACATAACTTGGCTACCTTCACTATGAATTTCCATACTTCCAAAGGTTTGGGGTTTTGTAAATTTAATCTTAATTCTCAATTTCCTGGGTTTTTCTGAAGTTGGTGTGTACTAGTAAAACTAACATTCTTGAAAGATAACATTTACTCAAACCAATGATGTGTACTACCTGCAGCCTTATCTTCATCTCAATGAAATTTCCCATGGGTTACTGGTTGGTTGGTTGGTTGTTTTTTAATTTTTGTACAAATTATATTAAGGGACACCGAATAATAGCCCTAATCCTGGAAATCCTAGAAGATCCACAAAAGTGGAGGCCCAATCCAACAGTCCAGAAAGAAACCGTGGAGGAAAGGGGAAGACGTCTCCTAGGTCTGTTGGCTACATAATATTGAATACTTTCAAAAGTCTTCATCTATATCCTGTGGAGGGGGATCTATTTGGCAAAAACCTACATGCAAACTTAGGTAAGTACTCAAGATACTGGCTCATTTCCTACAGAAAGAACACAAGAATGTAGCTCCTCTCGTTTTGACTTCCTAGAGTTTGAAGTGTCAATGCTTTCCTCCAAAAGTGCACAGAAAAGGGGGAAGTGTAGCTGGCTAGAAGCTGGAAGCCAGCAGAAGCAGGGAGCTATGGTCAGCTAAGAGTTTCTGTAATGCGCCCTGTACTCCACCCCTATAAAGGGCAAAGATACAAGTGATTTTAGTGACCTTTCCCATTACTCATTTTGTGCATATCACAAATCCACATAATATGGCATGACTGTCAGCTTGTTAATAGGAAACCTACAAGAAGAAGCTCAGCACACTGATAAAGATATATAGGGAAGCGTAAGCCAGTACTAACACTAAACCTTTTCTTCCATAAGTGCTACATTCATTCACATTTTAAAACAAAATAAACACCAAGTATCACCATGAAATCTGAATTATCTCCCAGATTTCTCGCATTGCCTTATCTCACCTGACTTCTTCCATAAAATGATTCAAAACTCAAAACATCTCCCACTACATGTCAAGAAACAACAAGAGACAGTGGACTTGCTAACGATTTACCAGTAACTTATTTGCAATTGTTGAGTTCTACACTTCACACAAGTAATGGTAACAGGTAAAACAAATCCCTGAAAGTTGCCCAAGTATTCATGTATTTAAAATTCAATTTAGACAAGGAACCACTCTGAACAGGCTTCCTTCATGTTCATACCTATGACCACCACACATGTGAAGCATGCACAAGGCAAACCTGCATTTGGGAACACTGACCAGATTGGGTACTCTTCAGAGCAGGGACTGAGTTTTCATATTTGTACAGCTAGACCTAGCATAGTATGGGTGCTACAGGAATACAAATAATAATAAGTATTAATATTTGCTGAGAAACTTCTAGGGAAAAAATTGCCAAAGTCTGTCACTATTTTTACAGGAACTCCTCAAATGTCTAAGTATTTGCAAAGTTATATCAATTTAATACATATAAAACTTACATTTCTACCCAACTAGTAATCATGTGCATTAAATTTTGGGCCAATTCTACTCTGTTATACTGGTGATTTTCAGATATACAACACATTTATACCACTGTAATTTAGAGTGGAATCTGGCCTTGTGATTTTTACTGAAGTTTTCACTACCAACAGCAATATTTGGTAAGTATTTAAGTAACAGATGTTGTGTGATACACAAAACACCAGCAAAACATAAGGTATTCAAATACATTCCATCACCCTCAGCCTCTGCATAACTTGTAGGCTATAACTTGCACAATAACTTGCCTATTCCTACATAGTAAAGGGCACAGAATAGGGTGTTCCAACCAAAAGAAAAAAAAGATACTTTAAAAGAATGCTAGTCATTGCTACAGCATTAAAAAATAAACGACATTTCCAAATTTCGAAGCACTAACCAATGGGAGAACAAACAGCTATGAATCTATTACTTAACAGATCTTTCAAACCATTACTCATTTACAGAGCTTATTGATGTGCATAAATGGAAAATAGTGCAAGTCCATTGTTAAATAACTGATTTTTATTTTATGGGACATATTACCTTGATGTGAGGTTCTTTTGACATGCAAGTTTCCTTTGCATTAATGTAAGGTGTAGTGTTAATTCCCAACAGGTAGAGATTTATTTAAATAAATAAAAAAGACTATATCTCACATTCTTTTCAAACAAAAATAATTCAGTAACTCTACAGTAGGGAAGAGGCAAAAGCAGAATCTGCTGTTTTCACACAGGGAATAATGATATTAATATAGTATGTAAATACACTATGCTATCCTGGAGCACAAAGCATGTCTTGTGGTTACTCTCTAACCTTTGAACTGCACAACCTAAAGTATTGTAGTCAGAAAAAATAGTAATATTAGTAATTTAAGATTTATATACCAAGTATCTGAATTATTACTGGTGAATAAATGCATCCAAAAATATAGTGCCTAAAAAACTTCACAAAGTAAAATACGTACTATTCTAAGCCTGGTAAATCTAGTCCAAACTTTTATTTGTTTTTTTTATATATATATATATAAACACAAACCACTGTTTTCTCTGATTAAAGATTCAGCTTGAGGGGGCAAGAGTATAAAATGCTTGCTACTTTACTTGGCATCTTTAACATATGCCATACATCCAACCTTTCCATATATTTTCTGGAGCGTATTCATGCCAATCTCATATCTAGGAGCATGTGCAAAAGTCACAAGGAATGGTGCAAGTCTAACAACTACTGGCATGGAGATTGAGAACACACTCGTTCTTATACATGTTCAAGAGGCTCAACACTTTGTCAAATCTTGAAACTGTTCACTGACAAAAATTGGAGCACTTCAACTTGTAGTACTGCACAAGTGTCCTCTAAATAAAAAGATCCAATTTCTCTCCAAGACCTTATTAGCCTATTTTAAGTTTGAAAGTTTTCAGCATGGCTACCAGTGTTCTCTACACAAGACAACAGAAGCACTCAATATTCTGAGGCCATCAATACTGAATAAAACATTCAAGTCAAATTATACAACTGCTTAATATGCACATTTTTTACTTTACAAATATATGCATTTGGGTATAAAAGTTCTCTAGCAGTAACTGGTATACAGCAAGCAGTCATTTTAGTTAAAAGCACCAAGCATTTCACTAGCTGTATAATTGCTACATCTTGTGGCAATGTATTTCAAGTGCAAGGAAGAGAAAAATGGACAATAACTGAAACAGAATAAAAAAAGAGACTTGTTTGCACATAACCTTCATACAGATATTCCCTGCAAACACCCACAACACCCTGCTCTCACTGTCGGTATAATACAAGAGGGGAGGAGCAGGGGAGGGAGGAGAAAAATATCATCATCTAAGATGTGATGGAGGAAAGGAGAAAGTTGCAGTCATTCTGTGGTCGTTTTAAGGTGTCGTGTCACTTTTGTCTTCCAAATTAGCTGCTCAGAAAAGTGTCTCCCCGATGGGAACAAATTCCTTGATTTCGGTCTCTTTTTCTACTCCACCTCCATGATGCCAAAAGGACCCGACCCTTTCCATTAAGCAACAGCAGCCACATTCACCCAATACATCCAACAAATCACTTTTACTTTGTAATATGAGGTAAAGAATAAAATGTGGAAAGGAAAAGAACAGAGGATGCAAGTATCTCCCATAAAAATCACAGAGAAGGGATGAAAAATTAACACGTACACTTAGCCCCTTCTATAAGAACTGTCAAGGAAATGAATAAACATTAATCAATCCCCCTCCGTAGCCCTGGAAAAGGTGGGGGAAGGACAATATCAAAACGCTTTTGCTGCTAACAAACAGGGATGGGGAGGGAGGGAATTGATGGATTCAGGGACCAGGGGTTGTCTCCCGATTGCCCCTCAGGAGAAGGGAGGGTCTCTCACGGCAGGATCTGGGGGTCCCCCCTGTGCGGAGGGGAAAATACTCCTGCAATGAGGACAAGTCTCCCGCCTGCCCTCACCCCCATTCACTGCGCACCCGGCCCTACGAGCCTGGGACTGGCCTCCGGCGGCGGCCGGGCCCCCCTCGCAGCGCCGTGGGCACGGAGCGCGCTATTTACCTTCCTTGGGCGGCTTGCCGGGCGGCGCGCTGTGCAGCAGGGAGGCCGCCGCCGCGGAGCAGCCCTGCAGGCTCGGTGGGGACGTGGAGAGCCGGGACCAAGATGGCGGCCCCTCCAAACTTCCACTGCTACTTTGGACACTCATCAAGCTACTTTCCTGGAGCCCGGCAGCCGCCGGGGGCGGCAGGGGAGGCGGCGCGGCGGGGGGACACCCAGCGCCGCGCTCATGGCCGGGGGCCCGGCCCGACACCGGGGAGAGGAGACCGCCGCGGGGAGAGGGCTCCGGAGGGAGGCGGGGCGCGAAGGAGACAGGGCTCAGGGCCGGCGCAACCTGCCCGCACCTCTGCACTGCGTCGCCGCCGAGCAGCCGCCTGTGTCTGAGGCTCAGGCTAACCTCCGCCGCCGGGGGGGAGGGAGCGGGCGGGCAGACGGGGAGGGGTCATGCGCAAACACCACCACCAGCAGCGAGCGCCGCGCACCTCCAGAGCGCCGGGCAGGGCAGGGCAGGGGGACCCGCACGTACACCTGCCCCCGCCGGCCGGCCGGCTCGGCCCGATCGCACCCCGCCGGTAGGAGCACTGACACGCACCAGCCCCGCACAGCGTCCTGGCACCCGCACTCACAACAGCCTCTCACCACCCTGCCTGCTGCCCTGACCCCCCGCACACGCCCTGACACTCCCCAATACACACTACAACCCCTCCCTACCCTCCACCCACCTACCCAATACATTACAGCCTCTCACACCATAACACCTGCGGTACTGACCCCACACACAATACACTACAGCCCCTCACCTCGCCCTGCCTGCTGTACTGACCCCACACACAATACACTACAGCCCCTCACCTCGCCCTGCCTGCTGTACTGACCCCACACACAATACACTACAGCCCCTCACCTCGCCCTGCCTGCTGTACTGACCCCACACACAATACACTACAGCCCCTCACCTCGCCCTGCCTGCTGTACTGACCCCACACACAATACACTACAACTCCTCACCTCGCCCTGCCTGCTGTACTGACCCCACACACAATACACTACAACTCCTCACCTCGCCCTGCCTGCTGTACTGAACCCACGCACAATACACTACAGCCCCTCACCTCGCCCTGCCTGCTGTACTGACCCCACACACAATACACTACAACTCCTCACCTCGCCCTGCCTGCTGTACTGACCCCACACACAATACACTACAGCCCCTCACCTCGCCCTGCCTGCTGTACTGACCCCACACACAATACACTACAGCCCCTCACCTCGCCCTGCCTGCTGTACTGACCCCACACACAATACACTACAGCCCCTCACCTCGCCCTGCCTGCTGTACTGACCCCACACACAATACACTACAGCCCCTCACACCGCCCTGCCTGCTGCACTGACCCCCCCCCCATGCACACTACAGCCCCTCATACCATCTGCCTGCTGAGCTGACCCTCCCGCACACTACAGCCCCTCACACCACTCTGCTTGGTGAACTGACCCCACACACCTATACTACAGCCCCTCACACCACCCTGCCTGTTGCACTGACTCCCACACCACAGCCCTTTCTACCACCCTGCCTGCAGCACTGACCCCCCACACACATTACAGCGCCCCATCCCTCACACAGCCCTGCCTGCTGCAGATGTCCCATACACGCACACTACAACTCTTCACATAGCCCTGCCTGCTGCACTGACCCACACATAGTCTAACCCCTCATACCGCCCTTACTGCTGCTGTACAGCCCACCACACCTTACACAACCCTGCCTGCTGTACTAACCCTCACACAGCTCACCCTGCGCTGCCCATTGCACTGACCCAGTCACCCACACACACCCCACTTTAAACTGCTCCGACTGCTACATTTACCCCTAACTACATACACACAGCCACACACACCTCACACAGGCATGCCTGCTACACTGACCACCCCCATGCACCTAATAGCCCTGCCTGCAGCAGCTGCCCTCAACTTACATACCCCTGTTTTCTGCACTGACCCCCCGCCCCTTCCATACACACTCTACCATCTTTGCCCCATAAAGCCACATAATACAGCTGTGTCTGCTGCCTGGACCTTATCACCCCTCTACCTAACAGCTGTGTCTGCTGCACTGATCCTGCACAGTGCAGTTGTGCCTGCTGAATTGACATCCTCACATACACACACACCTCATCACTACCTTGTCATATACCCCTAACACAGCCTTACCTGCTGCACTGACTCTCTCGTACACAGACCTCACCACCATAACCTATCCACATCTGTGCATGGCATTGTGGGATGGAATTCCACTACATTTTCCTCCTCATCTCTTCTCAAAACCCATCTCTGCGTCATGCCTATGAGAAATCAGACAGTTAATGACGGCTTGAGGGGCAGATACAGATAGTTGATACTTTATCTAATTATAATAATAAAGATAATCCAAATGTAGTCACAAATTGCATATACAGTGGAGTCGCATCCTACGTGGGGGTTAGGTTCTAAAGTCAGCGCGTAAGGCCAAAATCACGTATAGTCAAAATTACCCTTGAAAATCCCTTAAATTGCACATAAAGTACAGTATACTGTACATGGTTTTGTGTATACAATCCTGTACAGTAATACGTATGAATGTATAATGTATACAGTAATGTACAGTATAAGAGTACATATGCAAAATATAATTTTACAGTACCGTATTTTTAATTACAGGGGGTAATCAGGGCTTGATGTCGATCCAGGAAACGGAGGTGATGGAGAGCTTGGGTGATGGATAGCAAGTCGTAGATGAAGTGGTTGGCCCTGGGGTTCAGCTCAAGAAGTTGATTGCGTGGGCTCATCTGCTGCTGGCCATTTTTCCTTGAAAAACATGGTGATCGGCAACTGTCGCCGTTGTCTTTTGAGCTGCTCAAACAATTCTTGATACGGTCTCTAATCGTCCGTAATACTACGTGTGATTTTGAGGCTTCATTCCATAGAGAGATCGTATTCAGAAATTAAGTCCTTCAAGTGTTTCGCTGCTTGGAACACTTCAGCAAATTTATGAAGATTCCAACTTGCTGGCTCTTCCTGTTCGTCATCGTCATCGTCATCTTCATCTTCATCTTCTGTAGACGATTTTATCAGTTCCTCTAACTCTTCGTTAGTCAATGTTTCTCTATGGCTCTCAGTTAATTCTTCAATTTCTTCCCCATGGATGTCGACGAAGCCATCAACACCTACTTGCCTGGCCACCTGCACAATGCATTTCACTTCTTTGTCTATGGTCAGGAAACCCTTAAAATCATGCACACATTCTTTCCATAGGTTTTGCCAACATGCATTGACCGTTTTAGGCTTGATTGCATCCATTGCCTGTTTAATATAAGTGATGCAATCGGCAATGATGAAGGACTTCTAAACACTCCATCACATTAAGATTAGGATCAGCATCCATAGTGCTATGTATCCATGAGAATGTAAGCCTCATGTATATGGCCTTGAAACAGCGAATCACGCCTTGGTCGAGAGGTTGGATGATGGAGGTGGTATTAGGGGGGAGAAAGATTACTTCAACTGCAAACCGGAGTGCCACAGGGTGGCCAGGAGCATTGTCTACAATCAGCAACACTTTAAAGTCAAGTCCTTTCTCTTTGAGGTACTGCTTGACCTCTGGAATGAAACACTTGTGGAACAAATCCAGAAATAATGCTGCCATCACCCAAGCCTTTTTATTTGATTGCCAGAACACAGGCAGGAGATTTTTGTTCTTGCCTTTTAGGGCACAGGGAGTTACATCCCAGCTTTATTAAATGTCCAGCCGCCTTGCCACAAAACAACACAGTCAGACTGTCTTTAGCTGCTTTGAAGCCAGGGGCTTGTCTTTCTGATTTTGAAATGTAAGTGCAGTTGGGCATTTTTTTCCAGAAGAGCCCAGTCTCATCAGCATTAAAAACTTGTTCCGGAAGGTAGCACTTTTCTTCTATGATTTTCTTTAATTGTTCGGGATAGGCTTTTGCTGCCTCTTCATTGGCAGATGCAGCTTCACCAGTAGGCTGCACATTTTTGAGGTTGAAGCGGTTCCTAAAACTGTTAAGCCAGCCTTGGCTGGCATTGAATTCCTTCTCATCAGAAGGCTGTCCCTCTTCCACAGGAGGTTTGAACAGCGCGTAGAGGGTAAGAGCCTTTTCTCACAACATGTTGCCATTGATAGGCACATGTTTACGATTCATGTCTTCCAGCCATAAGTTTAATGCCTTTTCAGTCTTCATTAAAGTCTTATCACGCATCTGCCTCATCACCTTAGCAATTATTGGAGCACTTGATGTCGCAGCTTGATGAATTTCTCTCTCTCGAATCTTGATGGCACAGATGCTAGATTTGTTGCGGCCATATTTACGCGCCACATTGGAGACCGACATACCATCTCTCAATAAGTCCAACACAGCCAATTTTTCTTCCAGCGCTGGAACAAATCGCTGTTTCTTCAGTTGAGCACCAGATGAAGTAGTTGGCTTGCGTTTAGGGGCCATGTTGTACGAAAAATACGTATTTTAAACACTAGAATCACACTCAGCACGACAACATGCTCACACTATGAGAGGCATGCAGGAATTGAAACCGACTGAGGGAACAGCAGATTCACGTCTCCCATCTCACACTCAATCTGGGGCGTACACTCATTGGGTGGAATCACCCGCACTATTTACAGGTATCTTGTTGTTTTTCTTTTTTTTGCCGAGTGTGTATGGTTGAATTCGCATAAGTTAAATGCATGAATGTTGCAACTTGCCTGTATTTGTTTCCCTTTCCTCAGACCTTTTATTTATCACATGTATTCTTAGATTCTAAATGCTGCAGGGCAAGAACCATGTCTGATGTGTTTGTGTAGCACCTAGAACAAGGGAATCTCAATCCTGTTGGGGACCTCTGGGCGCTACAATAATATAAATATTTAGCAACAATAATGGTCCGGTATAGTATGGCAGTACTGTATATCATTTGTAGATATGATTTTTATTTTTTTAAATCTATGGCTAATATAGTATTATATATTTAAATATATTGAGTAGCATTAAGGCACAGCTACAAACATAAGACCTAATTCCTCATTCCCTGCACACCCAAAACTCCCATGGACTTCAGTGAGAGTTTTGGGTATATAGGGAATTCAGTGTTAGTAGTTTCTAATTTGTAAATGCAACTTAGTGCTGAGGAGAGCATTGATTATTAATAATGCCATGATTCTCAGGTCTACCATGCCAGAAACAGACAACCATCTTCTCTATGAAGCAAGTTTAAAGACTGGGACTGTTCATCTTAGAAAAGTGATTATTAAAAAGGGATATGAAAGAGGTCTATACAATTATGAATGGTATGGAGAGAGTGAATAGGGAAATGTCACTTTCCCCTTCATGTAACAAGAACGAGGTGTCACCCACTGAAATTAACTCCACACATAACAGCCAGAGGAGAAGGAGGTGATGTGATGCTGCCACCTCCTACCTTATAACTTTTAGCCCAGAGGTTAGAAAACTCACCTGGGATGCAGGAGATAATCCAGACTCAATTCCCCTCTCATCTTGATGGGACAAAATATTTGAACAGGGATCTCCCACCCTTCAGGAGAGCACCGTAAACACTGGGCTATGAGATATTCTGATGTGGGTCTCATCCAGTCCTTCCCGCTGAAGCTGTTTCACTGTAGATAAATAATTAATGACTCACTGGACCAGGGGTACTAGACTCTTAGGGTATGTCTACACTGCAATTAAAAACTCGCAGCTGGTCCATGCCAGTCGACTCAGGCTCATGGGGCTTGGGCTAAGTGGTTGTTTAGTTGTGGTGTAGATGTGCAAGCTTAGGCTGCAGCCCAAGTTCTGGTACCCTCCTACCTCGCAGACTGTACTCATATATTTTCACAACCCTGAGGGCTAGAATCTCACCTTTTTTTTTTTCTCATTGAAAGCTGAGTTTCTCATGCAACATCATATTTCAGCAGCTGTGGCTTTCAGAAAAATATTAACACACACAAGGCTCATGATAAATTGTGGGTGGACAGTGGGACTAGTTGTGTGACTAACTGCCCATCACTGTAAGGAGTTCACAAATCTGGTTCTATTTTAAGCCAAAAATGTGTAAGAGGAGGTAGCCAGCACTGGATGAGGGGAATGGTTGGGGGGATGTTTTGTACCTAATACTCACTCAAGCAATGAAGAGGTTAACAACCTGCCCATGGCATAGGGAACAAGGGAGAGAGGAAAGGAGTTAAAGCTTGGTCTCACCACGCACATTACAGCAGTGGGGCTAACAGTGTATGTATAAAAGCACACAATTACAGAACTTTAACAAACATTCTTAACATAAACTGACTTTATTTAAACATTAAGGTATGGTAAACTCCACATTTATCCTCCACTCCTCTTGAGGAAGTATATTTCATGTCCATGGGCCATCTGCTGAGAGAGTTCTCTCCCTACTCCAACACCTTTCACCATCATTGCTCTTAATTCTGTAGTTACCAAGGGTCAAGAGAGAGACTTCATATGGAGGCAGCAGAGATGTTGAGGAAAGTTTATGTAATAGAAAAGGGGATTTTTCAGATCTTGACTGGGACACCTTTAGTACTAATTAATTATAATTATTAAAATAACAGAAAAAAATGAGGACCTTAAAATATCACTGACTCTGGGCTGAGTGTGGCTATTAAACCTATACCTTAGAACAGGGAGAAAATTCTACGTTCATATGAGATTGGGGATGGGGAAGAAACTTTTCTGTGGCAAAATGACAAAATGAGTTTGCTTTTTGTTTTTGTTTTTTTAAAATGACTATTGGAAGGCTGCTCAGAGTTTTGGAATGTAATTAGCCCTGGCAGGGATGTGTTAATAAACATGACTGGAGGTGATAATGTCAAACGTATACGATAAACAGTTATTACCTAGTTTGGCAATTTATCCCCACTTGCATTATATCTATTGCATCCTTCCCTCACCCATACTGGCACACAGTCCAGAAATTAGTCTCTTCCATCTGCTCTATGGTTCTGCCCTCCCTGCTCCGGGTTCTTCTTAGGGTTTCTTTTGGGCATTTACTCACATCACTTGGTTTCCACTTGATGTGGGAATCTGGTTGTTGGCATCCAGAGTACATGCAGTACTAGCTACAGTAGCTGGTTGAGTTGTTAATTCATCGCAACTTGTGACTGGTTTCCAGTGCAATTAAAAGGTTAAAATGAACAGTTTCCAGAGGTAAAAGACCTAGGATTTTGCTGATGAGTCTTGGGCTCATGGGATAGGGTGAGAGACTTGTGGACCTCATGAGATATTGGGACAAAAACATTTAATGTCACACTCTACCATGCACACAGGGTCATCTTTAAGATTTATGGTGCTCTACGCAGTATTATTAAACTGGTGCCCCTATGCCCAACTTGCTCTTAGCAACACAAACATAAGCTTACGGTATTGGAAAACTTGCCACATGCACTTTATTAAAACCAGTTTAAACAAATTAAGCACACTATAATGCTGATGGACTCTATTTGCACTAAAGAAGTGGCGCTATAAAAAAAATTCTGATTTATTGACAGAATGATACAAATAATATTTTTTTTAATTTGTCAACATTTTATTGGAAATTTCTATGAAGAGGTATTGAAACAAGGATTTGCTTTTAATTAAACGCAATCTTTCTGGCTTTTTTGGCTGCAAAATCAGTAATATTGTCATCGTATGACAAAGACAAAGTGATGTCTTGTTCAATTGCAAGATTAGCAAGAGCAGTCAACATTCCTGACTCATTGTAGAGTGGAGATAGTTTTTAATGAGCTTTAGTTTTAAGAAACTCCATTCTCCTGATGCTACTGTTACAGGAATTGTTAGCAGAATACACATTAGAATTTGTCAAGTTTGCTGGTATGAATAAACTGCACAGTGTCCATCACCGACTTTGCATGTGGCAACATTGATAATGTTCTCAATTCTTTGTACAGTTCAAGTCCATTTAAATCAAAATGATCACTGTGTTTCAGGAGGCTCTCTAGATTCTTGCACTTTGTCATTAGCTGCTCTTGTTTTCCTGTTTCGTTGAATTCAGTTATGTCATACAAAAATCCAAACTGTTCATGGTGTACTCGTAAGGTATTAAACCTTTCATCAACGGCAGATATTTCTTTATCCATCACAACATTAAAAAATTCAACCTCAAATTTCTTTTCTGGATCTTCTATGGGCTTATCTGCTCTTTTATATTCCACTTGCTGTTTTTTTCTCAAAACTCTTGTCACATTTGGACATGGAAGTTTTGGTTCTATACTGCATGCCTCTGCAGACTCTCTTGCTCTAACCTGTGCTTCTTTGAATCCATTTTCTCTGTATTTCACTAAAAAGTCTTGTGTGTTGTTTAGTAAGGTAAGTGTTGAATCAAGCTGCATCGCTGGACTCTGCATTATTTTGCTTACACTTGAGATTTTAACAAGAATGTCATATTAGATTATGACAGATGACTGGATATTTCAGAGGCCAATGACTGTGTTTCACTTTTAGATTTTGGATCTCTGGCTTCTTCTGACAAAACGGTGGCTCACCTCTCGGACACCACTGAGTGTGAGTGGTGGGAAGGGGGGCCTGGTACCAGGGAAACCCCCATGAGTTCCAGTACTGCCACTGCATTGGCCAGTGGCCCGGTGGCCATGCACTGGCCAGGGGGCTGGTACCAAAGTCCAGTGAGTAGGTCAGGTACCGGTAGGACTTAGATGGAGCAAAGGATTCCCCTTCAGACTCAGAAGAGGATTCTTCTGAAGACCATGGCGGCGCAGTACCCATGTCCATCTCCGGCAGTGCTGAGGACCTGGGGACCCGTGGTGGGCTGGAGATTTCTGTATTGGGACTATGGAGGGTTTGCCCCTGGACAGTGCCATAGTGGACCTCACTGCCCCTTGTTCCCTTCCACCCCCAGTTGCCTTGGTTGGCAGGGGGCCTTGAGGCATTGGCAGGATCAGGAGGGACATCAGGTCCTTTGCCACCTGGAAAGCCTATGGGATTCAAGGGGTCCACAGGCACATTGTCCCACGACCACTCCCAGAAGTTGGAGGCAGGTCCCAGACCAGACTCAGTGGTCTAGGCAGAGTTGCGGGTGCCAGCAGTGGCTCTGGGGAAGATGAGTGGCCTGCCGCAGGTCTCAGTACACTGGTCACTCCCCCTTTGTCCCTCTTGAGCACCAGAGAGCACTTCTCTTGGGCCACTGTTTCTTATGCTTCTTCCTTGGCACCAGAGATGGAGAACAGTCCAGGAGCACGGATGCCTAAGTGCTCAGCACCAATTCAAAGCAGCTCGGCTTCAAGACTGGTCTGAGAGCTGTCTCCATGAGTCAGACCTAAATCAATGTCCCTGTCCTTTTGAGTGTGCGGTCTGAATCCCCTGCAAATCTGGCACTCCTCTTTAATGTGTTTCCCTGAGGCACTTTAGACAGCTAGAGTGGGCCATTTGCTGGCATCAGTTTGCCATAGGGGGTACAGTCTTGAAGCACGGAGCCTGGCGCATGCCCAGCCCCTGAGGCAAAAGTCCCTCAACGATAAGGACAAGTATTATCACTACTATATACACTAACACTAAGAACTATATACACTAACTACAAGAACTATACAATATTTGACAGGAAAGTCCAAATCACTGGAAGCAAGGATAGTTCCAGGCAACTGTCATGGGCAGTAAGAAGAAACAGAGCGTACAGAGTTGGCAGGGCCCCATATACTGGCACATATATGCATGGCTCCAGAGAGCACTAGAGCTAGTCCTATGGATACCACTGAGAGAAAAATCTCCGGCAACTGTGCGCACTCCTCAATGGAATGAACATGAGCAAGCACTCAACATCCATTTCTTCTGCCAGTGGGTCACATTTGAAGGCTACCAAGTAGGAGGCCAGCTTTAATTTCCAAATACACTATTGCACCCAGGATTTATAAGTTCAGTAATGTGAGAAGGTTTTTCAGCAGTTTCTCTGGCAGACTCCAGGTAATTACTTTTTCACTTGCCTGGACTGGATTTTAGTTTATCCGTGTGCTAGAATATAGGATTTTCTTCAAGCTTGTTTAAAAGATATGGAAAAGCATACTCCAACATAAAACAACAAGACATTCTAATAACATAACAATATTATTGTAACAACTGTTCGGGGAAAATGTCAAAGGAAACCACAATAGCTTCACCTATACTATCAGGGGGTAGCCGTGTTAGTCTGGATCTGTAAAAGCAGCAAAGAATCCTGTGGCACCTTATAGACTAACAGATGTTTTGGAGCATGAGCTTTCGTGGGTGAATACTCATGCTCCAAAACATCTGTTAGTCTATAGGTGCCACAGGATTCTTTGCTGCTTTCACCTATACTATGATTTTTGCATGCACAAATGAACAAGTAAATAGTTACCCAGTTTGTGCACACAAAATGACAATTAGTGTATATAAATACAGATTCTTGTGAGTGTACATACTTTTAGAATTGCTTCCTTTTAAACCAGCTCAAATTGTAATTGCATTTTGGGTCCCCCTCCTTCCCACACCTCCTCTAGGGACGAGTTATATTGTATATAGCCTGGAGTGGCATCACAGTGAAATAGTTGGTCTCTTATCTTTTCACCAACTCATTCTCAGTGTGTCCCCATAGCTATTCCTGCCATTCATCAGAATTACATCCATTTGCTTCTGCTGTTTCTGATCAGCAGTGGCAGAGACAAAGATGCACTCCTTGTGTGTAAGACTGACCAGTACAGGAAAACGCAACATTCCCAGAATCCTGCTTCTAACTTAAAACCCAAGCTAACAGGAGTAAATGTCTCAAGGCTACCCCTCTGCTCCTTTGAAGAGTTTATTGTATATCTTCTCTCTCTCTCTCTCTCTCTCTGGTCCGGTTTACTTCTCAACACTAGACTGGGTTAGACTTAGGGAGAGCAAAAGCCTCAAGGAGGATAAGAGGATTCTTCCTTTTTTGGGACACGTGACTTCTTCCCTGGTTTGTTCCTGAGACTGGCAGCCATTTGCCTCTATTTAACTAGAACAGATGGGAAGAAAGAGATTAAATGGGCATCATATATGGCTCTCCCTTGCTCACCTTTCAATTTAATGTCAAGCCAGCCTGAGAAAAGCAGTAAAGAGGTGGTGCAAAATCCAAACATTGTATAAATAAAAACTGGCCATTTGGGATAAGAAATCTACTGGATGGAAGACATTTTTGCCTCTCCTATCACTCCAAGATAGCTTCAAAGTAACTGTGGTTCATTCAAGATGCTGTTGAGTCCATGAACCACTACCTTTATTACTGCAGCTTTAGGTTAGAGTATTGCTTGTTATTAGCATGGCTGCAAATAGGGATTCTGTAAATGCAGCCTTGTGGACTATAGTTGGAGGATAGCTCATATTGTGGTAGAAAAACTGTAAATAAGGTCATAAGTCATGGACTCAAATTTGCAAACCTTCCCAGAGAGCAAGAGCAGATATTAAACACATGTACATTATGCAGGTGCCACTGACTTTTTACCGGCCCCTAATCAAAAAGGCTCAAAGGTCAAAAGGGACTCATTCATCTTTCATTTTTAATCTGCTTGATGGCAGCAGTGTTTCATAGCAGCCTCAAAACAAACAAAGTCAGGCAAGAAGTAGCACATAACAGTAATACAATTAGAGATGGAAAAGACCATCCAGTCCATCCCCTGACCAGTGTAGGATTTTTCAAATAATATTTTCTACAGCTTTGCGAGGTTTCAATTAATGGGACTTCTATTAATTCACTTGGAAGGCTATTCTGCAGATGAACATACTTCATGATTTAGTTGGTGTTGGTCCTACTTTGAGCAGGGGATTGGACTAGCTGACCTCCTGAAGTCTCTTCCAACCCTAATCTTCTATGGTTCATCATTAGGACATTTTTCCTGACATTCTATCATTGTTAATGCTCTTTATTTTATCCCTTTGCTCCTAATAGCTCATCTTTAAAATTCTTGCCTCTTCTTGGGGTTTGCGCCGTTCACGTATTATATAAGAAAGTTATGTTGCCCATTAGCTGCTAGAGGCCCTACTGCTTTGACCCAAAGTCCTCATTTGTCATTCTTTTCATCTTGCCTTGTATGTCAATTCCTTTTTGGAACTTCTCTGAATTCCCTCCCATTTGTTGACACCATTCTGATAATGAGATGTCCAGAATCAATCATTCTAAGTGTGGTCTGGGACAACATTTGTGCGAGGGATAAATTTAGTGCTGTGTTCCAGACATTAGAGGAAAACACCTAAATTATGTATGTACAGAAAACTGATTAACAGTCCGCTTGAATCCATGAACCATTTCTGGGACAATTGCTCAAGATATTGCCCATTTGTATAGGAAAATTTAGACTATTCAGCACAATATATAAAAGCCAAAATTGGAGGATATTGAATATTCAGGTGTGCAATAGAACACCAAAATGAACGTTTCTGAATGATAACCTCCATTAAATGCAGTTACATTATGGATTAATTTGGTCCATTCTTGAGGAGAACCTCAACTTTTTCCTGCAAGGTTAGAAGCCAATGACATCTTTCTTCATTACCTCATCTCTTTGGGCTTCTAAAATTTATCCAGTTTTGACTGGAAAATTATCCAGTATTCCTCTTTTTTCAGCTTTCCCCACCACAACCCAAAGGTGGAGCATTCATCCTTTCATGAGCTGGAAAGGAGAATTTCCATTTGCACTCAGGAAAGCTTAAGGTTCTTGAAGTGTGTCACTACAAAGCAATTCAGAGGCTAGCTTTATTATGAGCCTTATTTCATCATTTACAGTGACATAACAGTTCCCTAATGTAGATAATAATCACAGCCAAGTTTGATACCACAGGGCAACAGTCAGTCTTAGAATCAACTGATTCAGCTATATAATCAAACACAAGCTAAGAAACGCTAACACTGATGTATAGGATTCTCTATAATTTGGAAGAAAACATAACACAGTACATTAAAGCACCCGTTATAGCTGTTATTGTGGCAGTGTTTCAGAGTTCAGCAGGAGGTAAAGTACACTGCTGCTGCAGCAAGCACCTAAACAGCATTCAAAGAGGAAGAAGAAGTGCTTCTCAGATCATTAATTCAGCTGAGAGGAGCAATGAGAGGCACAAAGTAGAAGTCCATTTTTGCAAAGGGTGGCTGAACTGAATTTTGGAAATTGACTACTGGTGACAGTTACATAGAGAGGGGGTAGGATACCCCTATGCAATAGAATCTCATTTATAAAGTTCCTTCTCATGCAAACATGCTAAGGAGCTATATTCCTAGCTGAGGTCATGTATGACACTTTTCCATCAGCCATACTAAAAAGTGAAAGCATTAATCTTACCTGCAGTAATATTTAGAGAGGGGCTTTTCCTTGAGTCCGGTGGGTGAAGGGTGCGAAATAGAAATATGTGCATAATAATATTTGGTTTTCAAAAGGCAAGACCTGGGGATAGAAAGCAACCTAGGGTTGGAGAATCAGAGAAAAATGACTAAACAGAAGATGACAAGGAAATCTAAGAAATAAGATGATACATGAACATGAAAGGCTTTAGAAGGTCTATTATAAAACGTGAGATTATTACTGATAAACAAGAAGAAACTGCATCATATCTGAAATACTGTGATGAGCTTCAAAGAGTACCTCAAAATAACTGATGACCATAAAAGCATCCTCATTCCTCCCATGTCTACCCCATCCAAATATGAGGAAATAATCGATCATACATAACCAGGAAGTGGTGACTAAAATTAATACACTGCTTTATTTTGCTCCTTCCACAGCTATTATTGACCACAGAGGTCATTCACATAAGAACGGCCATACTGGGTCAAACCAAAGGTCCATATAGCCCAGTATCCTGTCTTCCAACAGTGGCCAATGCCAGGTGCCCCAGAGGGAATGAACAGAGCAAGTAATCGTCAAGAGATCCATCTCCTGTTGCCCATTCCCAGCTTCTGGCAAACAGTTAATTGTTATCTTCTCTCTTTGTTACTACACTGGCAATATATTAGCAAAGGTTATTCTGTACACATTAAGTTAGGTGATACTAGCAGCAGGGCTGCACTCTAGGGGCAAAATCCTGGCCCTATTTTCGTTCATTGCAAAGTTTCCTTTGACGTCAGTAGGGCCAGGGTTTCACTCTAAGCGTTTCTGCATGAGGAGTTGTAGTAGCCCTTTCTATATCCTCATTCCTTTCCCTGGGGAAAATTTACTCCCTTGCTTTATACAAATGTTTTGCAAAACTCAACACACTGTAACACTGCAGGTACAGTACTTTATACCTTTTCATTGCAATTCAGAAGTAATCCTCACTTCATCTTCAGCCTTCCAGAGGAATGCTCACACCCCCACCCCCACCCCCACCCCGTTCAGCTCTTGCTGAAGCAACAAAGCTATGTCTGTCTCTGGTGGTGTAATCTGGGTAAGGTTTCATGATCTAAGGGAACAAAGGCTCTATATGATCTTATAAAATGTACTGTGGGTACCTGTAGCACTGTAGTAACACGGTCTAATCATTGACTGGTTAGTGGGGACTTTGTTACAGCCACAACTGAGCTTAAATTGCTAAAACTGGTCATTAAACTTGATTGTCAGGCACATGTACACAGCCTGGTTCTCACTTGACAGTTTTTATTAAAAATTCCCACTCTCTATTACCAGTGCAGTTCCACCCATGGTAGCAATGGCTGGAGCCCTTGTGTAGACAGGGTGTTGATGGCTGATGGCCTTTTAATAACCACATCATCTGTGCCTGTTGTTTAACCATCATGTAACTTAACTTCTAATTTCAAAAGAAGACTATCACTTGCTCACCTGAGCCAGAGGTATCCCAAAAAGTGAGCTCCCCTAGTTTTCAATAGCCTGACCAATGTTTAAATCAGGTTGGCCTGCCTGGGCCTTACATTCAGAGAAAACCAAAAAGTCTTTCGTTCACCTAAATGCAAAGTGCAGTCAGCAATGGACTCTGACTCATCTTGGCTTCTTGGATTATGGTAGAGGACCCAATCTCCATCCCTTGACTTCCTGCGGGAACTGCATTTTGGTAGAAGCAGCCAGCCCTTTTCATTTGCCTACTGGACTCTATCAGGCTACTGCCTGCTCCCAGCCCTTCTAGCCACTGGAGGACCAACTCTCGTTTGTTCCACCAGTAGGTGACCCTGGGAGACCTTTCTAGGCAATGCAGAAGGTCTAAAAGGCTCTGCACTTATCTTCTTGATGGGCTGCTTCCTGGAGTGGGATGCATCAGAGCAGTGGGATTTCTGGCAGGAGGCAGCAAATGCCTGATACACTCCATCACAGAAGCTAAGTGCCAGTCAACTCTTGTGATAATGTGATCCATCATCAAAAAATGTCATGCATCACAATGGATGTGATGCTGACCAGCGTTCCCATAATGATGTGTACTCTAGATAATAAATGTCTCTATGATTCATTTGTGTTCCTTACTGATTTGTGCCAGCTCTAGCCCTTTTCTTTTGTTCTATTAACTGTTTTCATTTTCTTGTTCAGTGCACCCAGAAATCAATATTCCAATTTATATAAGAAAAGCAAATTGTGAATGTTTATGTATAATTTAGCCTAAAATGAAGCTCTCAGGTCATTTGTGAATAGGGATGGCATATGCTAAAGTATCTATATTCATTTATTTATCCATGCTTTGTAGATTAAAAAAATTTAAATTTTATATAAATCAGGTTCTATTCCATTCCATATAAGATCTCATCCTGTGCTTTTAGAATCCACGCACCTTCCAGTAGTGTATTACGCAAACAGAGAAGTGTGTGCAGTGGAGTGTTTTGGATTTTTTAAACGCTATATTGTGATGGGGTGGTGCCCCCAAGCATGCCCTCTTGTGGCACAGCATGAGCTTGCTGGCTGGCTGTCCTCTTTCACCCCCTCTTGTGGTCTTGCAATAGTTTACTCAGAGCCAGGAACTGAGAACAAGAGGTCCCTTTTTGGATCCCATTTATTAACTCCTTTTACAGAGTACAAAGAAACCCCCACATAGTTAGTCCCTTAAATCCAGTACCATTTCTGGTCTTTATTCATTGATTGCAGATCGTTAATCAGTGCCTCTAAATCATGCACAATCAGGAAAGCTTCCCAAACAATCTGGATCTGCTCTGTCTGTGCCTACCCACCAACCAATAGGCCACCTGCATTTCTGGAGTTCAGTACATTAACTCATGAGGAAGTTCTGGACACTCTAAGAGAGTCACAACCCAGGACTTGTAAATCCAACCAGTGCCCGCCCTGGCTTGTGAAAGAGTCATGAGCAACTGGTGCCGCTCCTGACTGAAATAGCCAATATCTCGTTCATTCAAACATGCAGTAATCTGACCAACATTAAAGAAACCCATACTGGAGACATCAGTTCCAGCCAACTACTGATCAGTGTCAAACTTTCTGTTCCCGAGCAGCTCACAGAGAAGCTAGCCAGCATCTACAAGCTCATCTATTTGAAGCTATTATCCTAGACTCAACACAATCTGGATTCAGGCCAGACCTGGACACCATACTCCAGCGGAGGCCTCACCAGTACTAAGTAGAATGGGACAATTACCTGCTGTGTCTTACATACAACACTCCTGTCAATACATCCCAGAATATTAGCCTTTTTTGCAACTGCATCACACTGTTGATTCATATTCGTGACCCACTATAACCCTCAGATGTTTTTCAGCAGTACTACCACTTAGCTAGTTATTCTCCATCTTGTAGCTGTGAATTTGATTTTTCCTTCCTAAGTTAAGTACTTTGCATTTATCTGTATTGAATTTCATCTCTTTAAGTTCAAACCAAATTTCCAATTTGTCAAGGTAATTTTAAATTCTAATCCTATCCTCTAAAGTGCTTGAATCCCTCCCAGATTAATTTTCCAAGTCATAATGTAAATATTTAATAATAGAGGACACAAGATGACCCCCGCAGGACCCCATTAGAAATGTCCTCCCAGTAGACAGCAAACCATTGATAGCTACTCTGAGTACAGTATTTCAACCAGTTGTGCACTCACTTTATAGTAATTTAATCTAGACCGCATTTCCCAAATTTGCTTATGAACATGTCATGAGGGACTGTGCAAAAAGCCTTAATAAAATCTACTTATATCACATCTACAGCTTCTGCTTATCCATTAGGCCAGTAACCCTGTTGGAGAAGCAAAATAGGTTGGGATGATCTTGATGAATCCATGCTGGCTATTCCTTATAACCCTACTATACTCTAGGTCAGAGGTAGGCAACCTATTGCACACGTGCCAAAGGCAGCATGCAAGCTGATTTTCAGTAGCACTCAGATTGCCTGGGTCCTGGCCACTAGTCCGGAGGGCTCTGCATTTTAATTTAATTTTAAATGAAGCTTCTTAAACATTTTAAAAACCTTATTTACTTTACATAAAACAATAGTTTAGTTATATATTATAGACATAGAGAGAGACCTTCTAAAAACGTTAAAATGTATTACCGGCACATGAAACCTTAAATTAGAATGAATAAATTAAGACTCAGCACACCACTTCTGAAAGGTTGCTGACCCCTGCAGTCTAGGTGCCTACAAACTGATTGTTCAATATTTGTTTCAGTATCTTTCCAAGTATCACTATTAGGCTGCTGGTTCATAATTCCCCAGGTCCTCTTTGTTGCCCTTATTAAAGATAGGTACTACATTTCCCCTTTTCCAGTTGTTTGGGTCCTCACCCATCCTCCATGAGTTCTCAAAAATAATTGCTAACAGTTCAGAGATCGCTTCAACTAATTCCTTAAGTATCCCTAGGATGAATTTCCCTAGGCCCTGCCCACTTGACCTGCTCTTTTCCTTTATTGGCTTGATTTCTTCCCCCTTGCTGTTAATATTAATTAGATTAAGTTATCTGGTCTCCATTAACCTTTTAAGTGAAGACTAAAGAAAAATAAGCATTAACACCTCAGCCTTCTTGATGTCATCAGTTATTAGCTCTCCTTCCCCGCTAAGTAGAGGACCTACACTTTCTTTAATCTTTCTCTTGCTCCTAATGTATTTAAAGAATCTTTTCTTATTGTCTTTTATACCCTTGCTATGTATAACTCATTTTGTGCCTTCTGATTTTGTCCCTACATATCTGTGCTATTTTTTGTACTCATTAGCGATCAGTCCATATGTTTCCAGTTTTGGTAGGATTTCTTTTTCTTTTTTCTAACCCTTTTTTTATGTTTTCCCTTCTGCATTAACCCATGTTTTTTGCCATCAGTGCTCAAATTTCTATCCCTCTGTCTTCATCCGATGCAGGGTGTCAAAAAAACTAAGGAGATCTGTGTGGGTGATGAGGAAGAAGGAGCCATTAGGAGACCACCATGTCAGTGGCTAAGGCTAGTGTACACTGGTCATATTCACCAGATCCTAGACTCCTTGGATCATGAGAGCAATTGTAGTTATATTGTAAAACATCATAAAGACAACAGAGTTAATACAGCGTTGAGTTGCTATGTAAAAATCTGAGCCTACTGTTATCAGCTCATCAACATTCTACGTTTTTTCCTCACAGAAGAGCTAAACTCTGATCTTCTTATTTGCACTGGTGATCAGTTACTCATATGAGTAGTCTCAATTAACTCACTACTCACCATTCTAAGTAAGGGAATTCACTGTCTCATTTTTGTTTTATGATCAATGTAGGTGGGTATAGAGGCCTGTAAACTACATTGTAATTTTAAGTGTTTAAAGGTAATGTTTCCCACAAATCACTGATAAAGTTTTAGTCACATACTTGAGCCACCTTGGATTCCAAAATTATTTTTATATTATATATTAAGTGCCCTGAATGTTTCCCAAGGTAACTATGAAAAGATTCCCAAACCATTAAAGGTTTCCATCACCTACTGAAGTTCTGTCCTAGATCCATATAGAATTTCTAAAATGTTTACAACAGGACCACACAGAAGTGCTGAAATTAAAAAAGGACTGAAACAGGCATATTTAACATAGCTTGTATATTCAGATAGCTAGATTTCTCTCATATTCCTGCCAGATTTATACATTTCTGTCTTAACTACAAGGGCAATACTTTTCATGACCACTAGCTACAAGAAGAATTTTCTGCCAATGCACATTGCCCACTGTATACAAATAATAAGCCCAGTCTTCATTTTGACCATCTTCTCTGGCTTCTAAACATACTCATTTTCAAAATCTTTGTTCAGTAATACAAGAGTCCGGTTATCACAAGACAGTGGCGATGAAATGACAGGGACCTCAGACAACTATTCAAGAGACCAGCCTTTTACTTAATTCCTGACCTGGATGAAAAGTACTGCAGGAGTGAATATTATTATTATTAAGTAAATGTCATGCCATGCCATGCCATCATAACAACTAAAATTTGAGCTCACAAAATATTTTGAATGGGAGCATGATAATAGCCATAGGAGCTGTATTAAACAAAGGAACTCCTAACGTGCCAGAATCCCAGCCAAGCCGAGTTGTTGGTAAAGCTGCTCCCCAATGGCCAAGGGATTTTATACCATTCAGTTCAAAGTCCTTCACAAACCCTATTAGACTAAACATAACTGTAACACAGTCGAACCAGTTTCCAAAGGTTAGTCTTTCATTTACGCAAAGCAACATCTGTGTAGTAGTACGGAAATCTAACATGGATTCAACAAACCAGCTGAACAGGAAAGGCACAGATTCTCTAAATGCAAATAATTCAGGTACTAAATGAGTTTCTTAAAGGAAGCAAAGAGACACCTTTTCTCTGTCTAATAAATGAGAACACAGAACAGTTTAGTTTCTTCTTTAAGAATTCTTTGTATTTTTAACTCATCCTGCTGCTTCTATTACTGATCTTCTGTATAAGGTGCAGCTACCAGTTCTGAGCTGCTTCTGCACTATATAGTCTGAAAACCAAAATTACCCTTGCACTAAGACTCTTGTAAGAAGTTTATAGCTAGTTTTAAGAAGTGATGACAAAAGTAAAAAGAACCTTGACTGATATTCGAACGGTCCACGTTTTAATTTCACCTCCCCTTTCATTTACCTGAAGGATCCTGTGTTTTCATCCCTGTAACAGTTAAATCAAAAATATCTAAAAAGGTACAGAAAGAGTAGCCCAGTATTCATTATCTCAATAAAACAGGTGCAAATGTCTAAGGCTCAGCATGAGCAGTAGCACATAATGGCTACAGGTTTGATTACTCGGTCACTACTCTCCAAGGGTGAAATCCTGGCACCACTCAAGTCAATTGCAAAACTTCCTTGGCTTCAATAGAGCCAAAATTTCACCTTTAATATAAAATTATTTCTTTTTTCCACAGTGCTTTGGGATCACATGATTAGGAAAGGCATTACATTAAAAAACATTCTGTTCAGCTGCTCTGTAATGTGCATGACTGACGCAAGGTAAGTTATGCACCAGTGTACTCTGTCATCCTAAGTGCTGTCTAGTAGTTTGATTCGAGGATGCTATTGTGGGCCTTATTTAGCAGTGGCTTGTGGATTGGAGTAAACTTCAAGAACATTTATTACAGTCAGCATAGACTTACCAGCTAAGTCTAGTCTCACCACATAACACTCAAAAGGGCATCTTCAGAACTAATACTGATAGTCAACTCTTGGGATGTAAGACCTAACTCAAGAGAGAAGGTGGTAAAACAGTAAAAAATGGAAACAAGAATTCAAAATGAGAATAGTGTGCACCTAACTACCTGATTGGTGGAGATCACAGGAGGATTTTATCCTCCACTAGAAAAATATACAGGAATCATCAGGTGATGATCAGGCAGGGGCAGCTCTAGGTATTTTGCCGCCCCAAGCACTGCAGGAAGGCTGCCCTCAGCGGCTTGCCTGCGAGAGGTCCCCGGTCCTGCGGATTCGGCGGCACGCCTGTGGGAAGTCTGCCGAAGCCACAGGACCAGCGGACCCTCGGCAGGCATGCCGCCGAAAGCAACCTGCCTGCCGCCCTCACAGCAACCAGCAGAGCGCCCCCTGCGGCTTGCCGCCCCAAGCACGCACTTGGCGTGCTGGTGCCTGGAGCCGCCCCTGTGATCAGGTGAGCAATTCCCACGTAGTCACTTTCCCTCATTTCCCAGGAATATGAACATTGGTGGCCTAAGCTTAGACCTTTTTATTCCCCATGGTCTAAAACATTCTTGCTAGTGAAGCATTTATGTTATATTAACCGCTTTGTAATTATGGGAATTATTTTAAAGTCTTAAAGTATTAAGCAAAGCAGGAAAGCTAAATGGATAAATTCTATGATAAACACATTCTAATGCAGGAATGCCAAACACCTGGACACCATGGCATATTGTGAGTTTGCCAAGTCTATGTTTCCATTTTTAACAACGTATATTTCTAGCCCTCAAGAAATTGCAAAGGAAACTCTCCAAATGTGACTTGATCATTACTGATACAGTATCTTCTTGAGTATGCAGACAGCTTCAATCAATGCATTTAGGAGGTGTGATTATCCCCTATTTCCCACTAACCATTATTGTTGTTATTATTTATATTACATAACACCTCTGAGCTCTTGTCCAGAACCAGGACTCCCTAATCTCACTGGAGTGTTAACTTTAATGTTTGGTGATGACTTTAATTATTTAACTGCAGCCCATTTTAGCAGATGGGGATAGGAACAAAGCCCATGAGAGTCGAAAATGAAGAGTTGCTGCGGAGAAGGAAATAGAGAGGGGAAATGGAGCAGAGACAGGGAAGAGGGAGAGGAACAAAGGGAAGACGAAATAAGCAATTTTTCTACTGAGTGATGCTGAATGGGATAACAACGTATTGAACACATAATAAACTATAACAAAAAGTTTAGCTACTACACGAAGACCATATTCTACCTTAGATCTTATGCAAACCAATCAGTGACATCAGTGGGAATTCTGCTGGGGACTGAGTATAGTATGGAGTGCTAAATCCCACCAGAACATATTCCATAATCAAAAACAGCATTCAGTCTTCTTCAGAAAATGAGTTTGACCGCCCTGCCCTAAATTATTGGCTAATGCATGTAGCACTTTCCTCAAGTGGAAGAAATCAGAACTACTGAGCTGTGTGTGATAGTCCCTATACATCTATAGCAGCTAGGGTGACCAGATGTCTCAATTTTATAGGAACAGTCCCGATTTTTGGGTCTTTTTCTTATATAGGCCCCTATTACCCGCCAACCCCTGTCCCGATTTTTCACATTTGCTGTCTGGTCACCGTAATAGCAGCCAGCAGAAGTGTTCTTTTAGGCCATGTTTTGGGACCTGATCTTTTGGAGCCTGAGAATCTGAATTCTATCTTCATGCTGCTGTGAAGTTCTGAATGGCCATCATGTGAAGCAAAACAACAGACATGATGTCGAGGCTGGGCACAAATTTATTGCAGTGCATTGTGGTAATGGTGGAAGTGGAATCAATGAAGTGATCTGCCCAGTTTAACCAGAAATGTTATGGAGATGGATCAGGATCATGTTCCTCTGAAAGCTGAGCAGCTCCCTTTTCTGCCCTTGCTACAGAGAGCACAGATGCAAATTCTTCAAGATTTAGTTAGCAGCACAAGACCAAAAGTTGGCTCCTAAAAGGAGCTAATGTGGGTTGGATGCAATGATGAGGTACAGTAACTCTTCGCTTAACATTGTAGTTATGTTCCTGAAAAATGCGACTTTAAGCAAAACAATGTTAAGCAAATCCAATTTCCCCATAAGAATTAATGTAAATGGGGACGTTAAATTCCAGTTTTTTCACCAGACAAAAGACTATACACACACACACACACACACACACACACACACACACACACACACACGAATATAAGTTTTAAACAAACAATTTAATACTGTACACAGCAATGATGATTGTGAAGCTTGGCTGAGGTGGTGAAGTCAGGGGGTGGGATATTTCCCAGGGAATGCCTTACTGCTAAATTATGAACAAGCACTCGGCTGAGCCATCAAGGGTTAAAACGTTGTTAAGGTAGCCTCACACTGTACAAGGCAGCACAAATGGAGGGAAGGGAGACAGCATGGCAGCAGAGACATACATCCTGTGTGTGTGTGAGAGAGAGATGTGCATTGCTCCTTTAAATATGCTAACCCCACTCCAAGTACATTGCCCTTTCAAGTAGATCAGCAAGTTGAAACAGCAGCTGCTGCTAGCAAGCTCCCGCCATCCTGAGTCCTGTGGTGTCCACCCACCCTGCTCTATGGAGATGGGGTAAGCAGGGGACAGGAGCAGGGGGGAGAGGGACACCCTGATATTAGCCTCCTCCCCCTCGCATAGCAAGCAGGAGGCAGGGCCAGCTCCAGGTTTTTTGCCATCCCAAGCAGCAAAAAAAGATGAAAAAAACCCCCATGATTGGGCTGCTGCTGAAGTGCCGCCGAAGAGGGAGTGAGTAAGTGAAGGACCCACCGCTGAATTGCCGCTGCAGGTCCAGACGTTCCACCCCAATAATGAGTGGAGTGCCACCCCTTTCTATTGGTCACCCCAGGCACATGCTTCCTTCGCTGGTGCCCGGAGCCAGCCCTGGCAGGAAGATCCCAGAAGCAGCTCCAAGGCAGAGGGCAGGAGCAGCACATGGTAGTGTGGGAAGGGACAGCTGAACTGCCGGCAATTGATAGCCTACCGGGCAGCTGCTGCACAGGGAACTTAGGGGAGCGGGGACCTGAGGAAGGGCTGCCGGTCCACCCTGGTTCCAAGCCCCCACCAGCTAGCTCCAACGGGCTGCTCTTTCTGCAAGCAGTGGACAAAGCAGGCAGCTGCCAAACATTATAAGGGAGCATTGCACAACTTTAAATGAGCATGTTCTCTAATTGATCAGCAACGTAACAATGAAACAACGTTAACCGGGACTGATTTAAGTGAGGACTTACTGTAGTAGGAACTGATTCCAATTAGTAAAAGCATTCTGACACAAGCCAGTCACACTTTTACAAGATTTCAGCCTCAATCCCTATAGCCATTTTGCCAACTTCCCTTTTTACCTTATGTTGGTGTCTGCCAGGAAGACTTGAGAATATCATTTTATTATTAACGCCAAATCCCTTCCACTCACCATTTGCTCCATGAACCACCCTTCCATTTTGAGGTTATTGTCCATATTCTTGCTATATATGCAAACTGTGCACTCAAAGTTCAAAAACGAGCAGAGCGTTTCCATGCCCTCTAAACAATAGCACCAGGACCATGCGAGCTTTGTCATTTAAGATTAGTATCATCTAAGCTTATCTACATGATATTTGCCACCCTCTAATCTACATTATTATGATGGGCTAGAATCATGGGCATCTAGATAAGGTTTCATCTTGCTCCATATTCTGATTTTTATCCACCTAAATTACTAGCAAGAAATCCCCTTTTACCTTGAAAATTGGCCTTCGGAAAGGGGAGTTTGAAGATAACTGATCAAACTGTTTTTGAAATAGAAGCAAATAAAAATGTACTAGTTTCAAATTTTAACATTTTTCTAACTCTTTTTCTGTAAGTCACATATGAGTGACTGACTTTTAAAACCACAAACTTTACATATTGTTAATATTCCTGGAAAATTAGGGCAAAGCAAAATCATCGTCAAACAGGCAAAGTATACTGAGGATCCCCATGCCAGCCAGAATGTCCACAGTTAATAGCAGGCATTGAAAAGAGAGGAGTACATGTAGTGTAGGAGGGGCATATTTTGCATGCTTAGGAGAGGCATTAACTAAACCCCACCCAGTGAAGACAGAGCCCCAATGACCCCAACTTCCTGGAAATCCAAACAAGCTAAAGAACACACCATACAATAAGAATAATATTTTTTTTCTTTTTATGGCTAACAGATTGGCTACCATGAGCTGCTTCAGTACTAAAATTTTCTGTCTAATACGATGGTTAATTCTTCAGATGTTAACATCACTTGAGCTCTCCTGGAAAGGTCTGAAAACTCACTGCTGATCGCACCCGTTAGGCTTGGGTTAAAATGCAAGAAGCCCAAAGTTGTTACCGTTCATGTATTGACACGTGGACATTTTTGTTTAACTTCATATTTATTCACTTTCTCTAGGAATACAAAGAATACTTTTCATTTTTATAGCACCTTTCATCTGAGGATCTCAAAGTGCTGACTAACATGAATCAAAAAGTTGCAGCAACTTGAAACAAGAATGCTAAAAGGGGCATGATGTGTCAGAAATCACCAAGAACAGCATGTGCAACATGATCCTACAAAAACAATACTGCAGATAATCCATTCCATTTCATGCTCATAGACACAAGGAAAACTTATTGAAAATAACACTCAGTTAATATTTAGCAATATTACCATCTAGTAAGATTTTGGCTTACACAAACGGACTTTTTTGCTAATTGATAGCAAGGCCAATCAAGGAGAAAGAGAACAAACATGAAACAATGGGAGGCCATAGCTTAATGTAAATAGTAACGCCATTACTTTATCAGGTATTTTCTTGGAGATTACTTCTTTGCATTTTGTTGTGCTCTCCCTAGTAACAGTAGTATGGAGTTAATCTGAAAAGCGGAAAAATACATTGTTAGTGCATTTTTTCTTCTTTATGATATAAACCAAACCTGAAAGGATTTTGACAAGTGTTTGGATTTTTTCTGATAATTTTTTAATTTGATCTTCCCTAATTTTGCTGCAGCACCTGCTGAAGGTTTCAAAGAAGCAGTTTAGAAGTTCTCTCAGCCCTAATTAAAGGGGTGTTGAATATTTTAAAATAAACATATTTCCTCCCCAGAAGTTCTCAGGCATTTGAGTTAAAGAGGTATTTATGAAAAACCAGAAAGAAAGAATTTTAAACAGATTTAATAAAAAATCACTTCTCATCTCATTTTATCAGGGTTCAATTCCTTGGCTGTGATGTCAGGACTATCACAGGATTTAAAAGAGAACTAGATAAATTCATGGAGGTTAAGTCCATTAATGGCTATTAGCCAGGATGGATAAGGAATGGTATCTCTAGCCTCTGTTTGTCAGAGGGTGGAGACAGATGGCAAGAGAGAGATCACTTGATCATTACCCATTAGGTTCACTCCCTCTGGGGCACCTGGCATTGGCCACTGTAGACAGGATACGGGGCTGGATGGACCTTTGGTCTGACCACTATGGCCGTGCCTATGTTCATATGTTCATAGTACTTACTATCAGTTCTCCAGTTACTTAAATAGTTTTGCAGCATAGACAAGGCCTAAATTCCTAAAATAAAAAACACGGCAAGGGGGAAAAATAGCCAAACTTTTTATTACACAAGACTTTCTGTCCTTTTACAACATAAACAAGCAAAACAGGACACAGACCTATTTTTCCCCTTTGCAAGAAACCTTTAAATGTGAGAGATTATTAACAAGATTAATTTTTGCAAAATCTCACAGGTGAAATAAATCTGTCCCCATTATTTCTTCAACTTTTGTTACTAAAATACTTTGGGCACATGTTGGTCACAATTCTGATCATGATTATGCTGATGTAAGCCTGGGGTATCTCCACTGACTTTACTGAGAATCCTTTGGATTTACACTGTTGCAACTGTCAGAATCTGGTCCAAAGCCTTGAGGGGTTTTACCTTTGAAATGAACCACTGAGCTTCCCTTAAAGTTACTAGGCATTTATTGTTTCAGAGCAAAACAAATATTTACTACTTCTTTACTTTGTCTCCAGCCAATTGATGCAAGAAGGAAACAGTTTGATTTAGTATTTGGTGAAATATATTGAAAGGTGCAATATATTGAAAGGTGCATCTTTTAATGCATTGCATGATGTCTGTCATTTAGTTTCCTTTTAACTGCTCTCATTTGTTTTGAAAATAAGCGCATGTAGAAACAAATAAGGTTACAAACAAGGTTTCTGCTGAAAATGTCTATTGATTTCTCATAAAACTTCAGTAAAATAAAGTATAGACTTTATTGCCAATGTGATTTTGTATTTTTTTTCTTTGTGAGCACATGAGAATTTTCAAATTTAAAAATAGTTCTTATTTCACAGTTTGGTAACTGACATGTGGTATTCATTTAGCCTACTAATATTTGCTCTTGAACAATGATAAGAGAGATTTGATTTATCTGGAATAAAATTATTATTATTGTGTTTGTCACAGTTTTCATTTCAAATCAAATCACGCTCAATGGCCAATCATAGTCTCAGTATCTCACGCTTTATTGACACACACCTTGGTTGCTAGGCCACAGAAATGCAGAGAGAATGAAAGTGATGGACTTTGTCAATTCTGCACACCATCTTTGGGCCTAGTTCAGCCCTGGTGTAGGTAGGCTTAGCCCTCATTGGCTTCAATTGGAGTTACACCCACTTATATCCAGGATTAATGAGATCCATCCTTTGAGTATTCAGAGGCGTTTCATTCCAGGGATGCACCTTTCACTTAGTTTTGTTCTATTTTATTATTTATTTTAAACTAAACTCTGGTTGTTTTGCTTTTTAAAGAAAAAAATGTAAAAGGGACTCAAGTATTTATCACTCAAAATGATCGTTTTGAAAACAAAAGCCATCTTACAAAACCAACTATTAATCGAAATGTTTTCATGAAATGGCTTTGTCAGTTCAGTGTTTCAGTGCAAGGATGATCATCCTAACTTTGTACGAACCACTCCAACACACCCTCATGAGTATACACAGGCACTGCAAGTTCCACAAATGGATTTTTAAAATCCCTGAGAAAATTCACTGCAGCTACTTTCTAAAACTAAAACGACGATTTCCCCCAAATTAACTTGGAATTTTGTTTTAATAACAATGAAAATACATGAGGAAATACCCAGATAATCCAAGATCACCGTTTTTCTGACAACCCTATTGCCTTCTAGGCTATTTTCAGATCTAAGGCTCTTACTCTCAGTCCTCATCATGAATCACTAAGGTTCCTCTCTCACTGTAATATTGGCTGAAATTGGGGGACCGGGTAAGGCAATTGAAGAAGGTTTGAGGCTGGAGCGTAGGTGGGTTTGAATCAAGTTTGTGCCCTGCTAAAACCCCAGTACTATAGAATGGCTTGGGAAAATTATTAAATCAGGTCCAGTGCTATATACACTGCAAAAATTGGACCATGTGCTAGGCCAGAGGACCACTAGGTTGTAACTGAGGGCCCTCCACCCTCAACACAGTAATTTTTAAAAGGGATCCAAGATGTGCACATCAGATTTCCCTATGAACAGCGAACAGAACCACCTCACTAACAAGTTCCTGGTTGTTCAGGTGATTCACACTTGTTCCTAATCTCAGATAGGCCCTGACCTTGCAAACACATGCACACGTCTACTCACGACTCTCTCACAATATTTGACATAGTTTCTTAAAGCCCCAGGTCTTGGAGGCAAGTGACTACTGGAGAATCTCAGTTTTTATTTTTGTAAAAGTACGTTTCTTGCCATAATGATTACAGAGAAAAGTCTGAAAACATGACCTCAGAGAAGCTACAGGCTCAGAAACCAAACAAACAAAAAGAACCACACATTTTTTTTACTTCATAATTTTGTAGCCAGTCTCATGATTTTGAGAAGCATGACTCATGATTTTTGAAAGCCCATAATGGGTAATACTGCATTCTTAACTTTAACAGTGGAAGTATTTCCATTCCTTCCCTACATTTCACTTCAATGGGATATAAGCCTGTGTAAATCTGCAAAGCTGTGGAGAGAACTGTTCACCTTGTCAGTGAGCTCACATGTTGATAATATGAAATTAAGGGTCAATATTGCATAACAACAATAATAGCAGAACGTGCCATTTGCACGTTCTATGCCCCACCTATATTTTCTCCAGTGCCAACATTATACATGATAAGCAGAGTCCATAGATTCCATGTTACTTTTTTCTTAGCTAATTTAATAACATTATCTATAAAAACTACATCAAGTTTCTGTTATTATTAAAAACATAGATGAGCCTGAACAAGAATCTTGATCCAAACACCCCTAGACTCTAAAATGGGTATTCCTAACTGTCAGGGTGGTAAAACACTGGAATAAATTGCCTAGGGAGGTTGTGGAATCTCCATCTCTGGAGATATTTAAGAGTAGGTCAGGCCTGGTCTACACTACGCGTTTAAACCGAATTTAGCAGCGTTAAACCGATTTAACCCTAAACCCGTCCACACAATGAGGCCCTTTATATCAATATAAAGGGCTCTTTAAACCGGTTTCTGTACTCCTCCCTGACGAGAGGAGTAGTGCTGAAATCACTATTGCCATGTCGGATTAGGGTTAGTGTGGCCGCAAATCAACGGTATTGGCCTCCGGGCGGTATCCCATAGTGCACCATTGTGATCGCTCTGGAAAGCAATTTGAACTCAGATGCACTGGCAAGGTAGACAGGAAAAGCCCCGCGAACTTTTGAATTTCATTTCCTGTTTGCCCAGCGCGGAGCTCTGATCAGCATGGATGGCCATGCAGTCCCAAATCCAAAAAGAGCTCCAGCATGGACTGTACAGGAGATACTGGATCTGATCGCTGTATGAGGACACAAATCTGTTCTATCAGAGCTCCATTACAGAAGACGAAATGACAAAGCATTTGAAAAAATCTCCAGGCTATGATAGACAGAGGCCACAGCAGGGACTCAGCACAATGCTGCGTGACAAGCGTAATGGAAAGCCAAAGAATCAAATGGACGCTCATGGAAGGAGGGAGGGGGGACTGAGGACTCCAGCTATCCCACAGTCCCCGCAGTCTCCGAAAAGCATTTGCATTCTTGGCTGAGCTCCCAATGCCTGTAGGGTCAAAAACATTGTCCGGGTGGTTCAGGGTATATGTCGTCAATTTACCCTTCCTCTCCCCTATGAAAGAAAAGGGAAAAAAATTGTTTCTTGCCATTTTTCAATGTCACCATATGTCTACTACATGCTGCTGGTAGACGCGGTGCTGCGGCGCTGAACAGCAGCATCCCCTCCCCTTTCTTTCCTGATGGCAGACGATACAAAATGGTGGAAAACCGTCATCATCCCGTGAGTGCTCCTGGCTGGCCTTGGTGAGGTTGGCTGAGGGCGCCTGGGTAAAAATGGGAATGACACCCTGTCATTCCTGACAGAGGTACAAAATGCATGGTAACCATCCTCATCATAGCAGCTGGAGTCTGAGCTCCATCAGCTCCCCCGCCCCCTTTTGTGTCTAAGGAAAAGATTCTGTACTCCCTGGACTATCATAGCAGTGGAAGGCTGCGTTCCTCTCCCTCACACCCTTTAATGTCCTGCCTGGACTATCATAGCAGCGGGAGGCTGCCTCTCCCTCATTTTATCTCGCTAAAAAGTCAGTGTTTCTTATTTCTGCATTCTTTATTACTTCATCACACAAATGGGGGGACATTGCAACTGTAGCCCAGGAGGGTTGGAGGAGGAGGGAAGCAACGGGTGGGGTTGTTGCAGGGACACCCTCTAGAATGGCATGCAGCTCATCATTTCTGCGGGATCGCTGGGGCTCTGACCTGGAGTGGCTGTGCTCTCTGGCTCTCCAGTAGGCTTGCCCCATATTCTAGGCAGGACTGACTCTATTTTTAGACAGAACATACAGAAGGGAATGACCCGGGAAGTCATCCCCATTTTTGTCCATGTGCCCCTGGCCGACCTCAGTGAGGCCAGCCAGGAGCACCCATGATGGCAGGAGATGGTACAAAATGATTGATAACCGTCATTGCTAATTTCCAATTGCAAACGGTACAAAATTATTGATAACCATCATCGCCAATTTCCAATTGCAAACGGTGCAAAATGACTGATGACCATCATCTCATCGCCAATTTACAATGGCAGACGGTGCAATAGGGATGGTAACCATCTCTGCTACCTTGCAAAGGCAAATGAATGCTGTTGTGTAGAACTGCAGTACCGCCTCTGTCAGCAGCATCCAGTACACATACGATGACAGTGACAAAAGGCAAAACAGGCTCCACGGTTGCCATGCTACGGCGTTCGCCAGGGCAATCCAGGGGAAAAGGGGTGCGAAATGATTGTCTGCCGTTGCTTTCATGGAGGAAGGATTGAGTGATGACATTTACCCAGAATCACCCGCAACACTGTTTTTGCACCACCATGCACTGGGATCTCAACCCAGAATTCCAATGGGCGGGGGAGACTGCGGGAACTATGGGATAGCTACGGGATAGCTACCCACAGTGCAACGCTCCAGAAATTGACAATAGCCTTGGTACATGGACGCACATCACCGAATTAATGTGCTTAGTGTGGCCACACGCACTCGACTTTATACAATCTGTTTTACAAAACCAGTTTATGTAAAATCAGAATAATCCTGTAGTGTAGACATACCCTCAGATAAATGTCTATCAGGGATGGTCTAGATAGTATTTGGTCCTGCCATGGGGGCAGGAGACTGGACTCGATGACCTCTCGAGGTCCATTCCAGTCCTAGAATCTATGAATAAATATCTGAAGGTCAAACAATTAGGCCCTGTCCAGAACCCCAATTCTGGATTCTGTCAAACCCAGGGCGCTTTGAAATCTGGACCCAAACACAGATCAGATTTTTGCAATTAGGCCTTTTCTCTATAATAGGATGAACCAGAATCCAAACACCTCCAAAATTTGCGAAGGTAGGAGTCGAAAACCAGACTCAATTTTAAGAGAACTGGCTCGCCTCTAGTTTAGAATAAAAATAACCTGTCAATCAAGTGCCAGGATAAGGGTGATCCTTCCTTTTGGGAATACCTAGCACTTTCTTTCCATCTTCCCTCCCACATTACTTTCTTATTTGTGTCAAGCACAATGAATATAAGAGGAAATGGAATTCGCTGATTCTCCAGAATGACTTCTAAATATTATGCTCAATATGGCAGACAGTAAAGCAAACAGAGACATTAACATCCTAAAAACTTTTCCATGTGAAGAGCTAAAGACCAAAAATAAGACTAGTGGAATGATGGGTTCAGATGAGCATCATAGAGTTTAAGGCCAGAAGGGACCACTATATCTTGTTTGACCTCATGTATATCACAGGCCACCAACGCCCCCCAGGACCCACACACTAAACCCAACTGAAATTAGACCCAAGTATTACAGCCCACAGAAGACTAGACTATTATGTGCCACTGGCAGAGAACAGGAGGGTCTGAGCCACACTGGTGCCCAAGAATCATGCAATGGCATGGAAATTATTAAGTGATATACACCCAGATAATCCTGGCAAGTGACTTGGACTCATGCTGCAGAAGGCAGCAAAAACCACCCTAAGGTCACTGCCAATTTGACCGGAGGGAAAATTGCTACCCAACCCCACATACGATAAATAAAGATAATGCATTTCAAGAATGCAGATTTTAGCAAACTCAGGAAGTTGGTAGGTAAGATCCCATGGGAAGCAAGTCTAAGGGGAAAAACAATTCAAGAGAGTTGGTGTTTTTCCAAAGAAACATTATTAAGGGCACAAGAGCAAACTATCTCACTCCATAGGAAAGATAGGAAACATGCCAAGAGACCACCCTGGCTTAACCAGAAAATCTTCAATAATCTGAAACTGAAAAATAGAGTCCTACAAAAAGTGGAAACTAGGTCAAATTATGAAGGATGAAAATAAACTAACAACACAAATAACAAATAACAAAATTAGAAAGGCAAAGGCACAAAACAAGACTAAACTAGCTAGAGACATAAAGGGTAACAAAAAACATACTACAACTACATTAGAAACAAGAGAAAGACCAAGGACAGGGTAGGCCTGTTACTCGGGGAGGGGGGGGCGAACAATAACAGAAAATGTGGAAATGGCAAAAGTCCTCAATTATTTTTTTGTTTTGGTTTTCATTAAAAAGTTCGTAGCGACTGGCCATTTAACACAGTGAATGCCAACGAGGTAGGATCAGAGGCTAGAACAGGGAAAGAACAAGTTAAAAATTACTTAGACAAGTTAGATATCTTCAAGTCTCCAAAATACATCGTAGAATACTCAAGGAGCTGACTGAGGAGATACCTGAGCCATTAGCGATTATCTTCAAAAAGTCATGGAAGACGGGAGAAATTCCAGAGGCCTGAAAAAGGGCAAATATAGTGCACATCTATAAAAAGGGAAATAAGGACTGCCCAGGGAATTTACAGACCATTCAGCTTAACTCCAGTACTGGGAAAGATAATGGAGCAAATAATTAAGCAATCAATTTGAAATACCTAGATGATAATAAAGTGATAAGTAACAGTCAGCATGGATTTGTCAAAAACAAACGTCAAACCAACCTAATAGCTCTCTTTGACAGGGTAACAAACCTTGTGGAAAGTGGGGAAGCTGTAGATGTGGCATATCTTGACACTGTCTCACATGACTTTCTCATAAACAAACTAGGGAAATATAACCTAGATGGAGTTACTATAAGGTGGGTGCATAAGTGGTTGCAAAATCATTCCCAGAGAGTAGTTATCAGTGGTTCACAGTCAAGCTGGAAGGGCATATCGAGTTGGATCCTGCAGGGATCAGTTCTATTCACTATCTTCATCAAAGATTTAGTTAAAGGCATGAAGAGTACACTTATAAAGTTTGCAGAGAACACCAAACTGGGAGGGTAGCAAGTGCTTTGGAGAATAGGATTAAAATTCAAAATCATCTGGACAAACTGGAGAAATGGTCAGAAGTAAATAGGATGAAATTCAACTAGGACAAATGCAAAGTACTCCACTTAGGAAGGAATAATCAGCTGCATACATACAAAATGGGAAATGACTGCCAAAGGAGGAATACTGCAGAAAAGGATCTGGTGGGAGGGTCATAGGGCATCACAAATTAAATATGAGTGAACGGTACATCACTGTTGTAAAAAAAGTAGACATCATTCTGGGATGTATTAGCAGGAATGCTGCAACCAGGACACAAGAAGTAATTCTTCTGCTCTACTCCATGCTGATTAGGCCTCAACTGGAGTATTGTGTCCAGTTCTGGGCTCCGCATTTCAGGAAAGAAGTGGACAAATTGGAGAAAGTCCAGAGAAGAGCAACAAAAATGATTAAAGGTCTAGAAAACGTGACCTATGAGAGAAGATTGAAAAAATTGGGGTTGTTTAGTCTGGAGAAGAGAAGACTGAGAGGGGACATAATAGCAGTTTTCAAGTACATAAAAGTTTGTCACAAGGAGGAGAGGAAAAAATGTTCTACTTAACCTCCTATGATAAGACAAGAAACAATGGACTTAAATTACAGCAAGGGCGGTTTAGGTTGGACATTAGGAGAAACTTCCTGTCAGGGTGGTTAAGCCCTGGAATAAATTGCAAAGAGAGGCTGTCTGATCTGCTCTCAAAAAATATCCAAGCACCTGTCAGGATGGTCTAGAAAATACTCAGTCCTTACCAGGAGTGCAGGGCACTGCAGATGACCTCTCAAGGTCCCTTCTAGTTTCTATGATGATCAGTTAAACCTGAGCATGTGACCAGGAACCAAAGTACATTTGCTAGATTTCACACAACGAAACAGCACTCAAGAGTCCAAAGATGCAGCTCACCTATTTAAACAGCACATGCTGTTTGGAAGGAAACAGAAACCAGAGAAAGTCTGACAGTAGAGAAAAAGAAAATGAATGTTTGCCTGCACATCAGAATCATCCAACACAGCCAGCTTCAACTAGGCATAATTAATCAATTTCACATACATTTATCAAATCAACTTTCCTTTTTATTCCCTTCACTTTGGAGTTGTCTAAATATCTATTTATGGTGACACTGTGAAGTCATACGAGAATGAAGCCGACCGTTATGTACCTCTTTTCTGCATTGTACTGAATTTGTCAACTTACACAGACTACTAGCTGCTATATCAGGAGCAGGCAAACTTTTTGGCCTGAGGGCCACATCAGGTTTCATAAATTGTATGGAGGGCCAGTTAGGGGAGGGGGTTGTGGCCTGGTCCCCACCTCCTTTCTGCCCCCCCCCGGACTCCTGCTCCATCCAACCACCCCGTTCCCTGACGGCCTCCTGGGACCTCTGCCCCATCCACATACTCCCTCCCACTCCCTGTCCCCTGACCACCCCTGGACTCTCGCTGTCCCATCCAACCCCTCCTCTCATTCGTGACGGCCCCCCCAGGACCCCTGCCCCATCCAACCACCCCTTCTCCCTGTCCCCTGACTGTTCCCAGAACCCCTTCCCCTGACTGTCCCCCACCACCCCATCCAACCCCCCCTCCTTCCTGACTGCTCCCCCAGGACCCCTGACCCCATTCAACCCCGTTCCCCAACTGACCACCCCAACCCCTATCCACACCCCCGCCCTCTGACCACCACCCCAAACTCCCCTGCCCTCTATCCAACACCCCCATTCCCTGCCCCCTTACCGCACTGCCTGGAGCACCCAGTGGCTGGCAGCGCTGGAGCCAGGCTACACCGCCACTGCCACCACACAGCACAGAGTCAGGCCGGGCTCTGCAGCTGTGCTGCCCCAGAGCTCAGAGCCCTGGCGCCCAGAGCATTGCGCCGGCGGCACAGTGAGCTGAGGCTGCGGGGGAGGAGGAACAGCAGGGGAGGGGCCAGGAGCTTGGGGGCTGGGCAGGAGGGTCCCGCGGGCCGGATGTGGCCCATGGGCCGTAGTTTGCCCACCTCTGTCCTATATAGACTACCTGTTGGAATATAGATGAATTCACTTCCATTTTTTTAAATGGTGCTTTCCCCTCTACCTTGATTCAATTACATTTGCGTAAGAATTACCCTACAGCATCAGGCCAATGGTATATCCCAGCTCCAACGCTGGCTGATACTAGATACTTCAGAGAAAAGTGCAAGAAATCTTATCCAGTATTAGAAAATGATGGAATAATTCTGACCATAGGAGAAGTTTCTTCCTAAACCCAACATTTAGTGATTGGTTTATGCGCTAAAGAATGAGGGTTTATGTCCCTAATTATTTTTAGCCTAAATAATGTAAATTCTAATTTTTCCATTCTCCACGTACCTGTAGAGTCTTCATTTTTGAAATCCATCTAAGGTCCTAGCCCCAATGATATCTTGTGACAGTGAGTTTCTCAGGTTAATTGTGTACTACTTAAAAAAAAATCCTTTTATTAGTTTATATTTGTTGCCTTTCAATTTGATTGAATAACCCCTTGTTCCTGTATTATATGAAAAAGTAACTAGAAACACCCAAATGGCCTTCTCTATATTAAGCAAAACTTTACACACCTCTATTGTGTTCCTGCTTATTCATCTCCTTTCTAAATTAAAAAGTTCTAATCTTTTCGCTCTGTCGTCATATAATATCTTTTCATGCCTCTAATAACTTTCACCATCTATTACTGCTATATCTTTTTTGAGATCGAGAGACCTGAACAGAACACAGTATTCCAAATGAGCCATACACTGAATTTACGTTATGGCATCACAATATTTTCAGTACTATTTTTATCCCATTCTTTATACATCTTAACATTTTGTTTGCTTTTATAACTGCCAATACACACTGAGCAGTGGATTTCACTGAGCCATGCATAAAAATATCCAGGTCTTTTCCCTGTGTGGTTATGGTTAATTTAGAATACAGCAATGTGTATGAATAGCTCAGATTATTTCTTTGCAATATTCGTTATCTTACATTTTTCAACAGTGAATTTCATTTACCCCTGAACTGCCCATTTCACCTAGCTTTTATATCTCTTTCTCAATCCCTCACAGACATCGCTAACCTACATAATTGTGCATAATCTGCAAATTTTGCCACTTCACTGCTCCCCCCATCTTTTCAATGGTGTTGCATCAGGGATGCCTTTGGCTCACAGTGAGCTAAATGATGTGAAGGATGCAAGGCTTTGTTACACAGGCATTAGATTTAACACTCCTGAGGGATCTTGAGAAGTAAGGCCCTTCGGATGTGTCTCTCATTAACAATGTTTCTGTTTGGGTTGGCTGTTGTTTTCTAAAAATAAGAAGGTTGAAGATATGTTCCTGCCAAAGAGAACTGTGTTAGAATCCCACATAAGGCTCAAGGACTGTCCAGCTGTGATTTCTTTTTAAACAATTTCTTTAGTTTATATATATTCACTGAAGTTCTGTGGAACAGATACACATTTAACTGAAGCCAGGTCTGGGAGGAACTTCAAGGTGCTAATCTGGACATACAGCATTGATTTAAATAGAACACATGGAATAAATTTAGTTGTTCTGCCTTAATTCAATAAACATAATCAGTGTGTATAGACTTCTGGGTTTTTTTTGCATTAGTGTCACAAGAGGTTAGGATTTTAGCTACTGCAACTTTACAGTTCTACTTGAAAAATGGAAAAACATTTTTTTCCGAAAGAAAAAGAATAAGCAGGTACATCATAAATCTTCCTGCAGTTTTAAGATCACATAATATGGCACATATAAAATACAACAAATAAAATATTCCATATATTAAAATATGTTGTGATACATATGGACTAAAGGCAAGGCATATAATATTTCATCATAAAAGTCAAAAAATAGTAGTGCCCAAGGGGGAATATGCTTTGGAGGTGGGTGAAAATTTATTAGTTTTAAATAGCTCTCTGCTTTAGTTAGTATTAAAATTCATTCTCTCTTCCCCCGCTCCCCCACGTAAGTACAAAAAACCTATGTTAAAAAATTATTAAGGTTATAGAGTCAAGCACTCAAAAGTTAGGAAATGGTAGGATTAGGGTTGTCCACACAACCTTAATTTGGCTCCCTTGTGCCTATGCATTATGGTACACTCTTAAATTACACGCTCACATACTACTTTTTTCACAGGACAGTTTTCACACACAGTAGGAAATGGTTTCCTCGTGTTATTGGACTCCCTGTCACCTCACTGGGCATGATGGGTTTTGTTTGCCCTCCTGAGATGAGGTGGGCTTTGTTTTTATAAAAGAGGCATGTTGCTGCTGTTCAGTGGAACTGATATTTTAGCTACATCTTTTAAGAAACAGGGCACTTAAGAATTAAAGTTAATTATTAGAAGATGTTGGTTATTTTCTCTACCTTTACCTGCCTTTTGTACTTGTTTTCTCGGTAACGTTGATGGTGTTAGTCCTGAGTGATATTGAGTGTTTAGATCCTTTCCCCCCTCCTTTCCATGTGGTGTATGTGGAAGCTGGGCGAAAAGTACATCCCACTGACAAAACCAAGTGAAAAACCAAAGCCTGATTCCAGCCTGTTTGTGAACACAACACATTTGGTATTTTTACTACAATGTTTTTGCTTCGGCAAAACTGCTTTATCTTCCAACAAAACCCCTTATCTGTTCCCATTGGCAACTTTATGAGGTCAAGGACCAAAAACGTGCTGAAACCCAAAGGCTTTTGCCTATTAAAAAAGGACAATAGGCATGTACCTTATGAAAGAACGAGCTCAGATCTCAAGTGATCAATACTATTGTTCCAATTAGCATCCTTTTTCTATAGTAGGAACATTCTGTACATTACACCCAAATTTTCCTTCTCCCTGTAAATTAATTATAAACCATTCTTAGGGTTGGTTGCACTTTCCCCTATAATTCTCTCCATGGTTTCTTTCTGCCTCCTGTTGCAACCACTACATTGGCTGGGGAGGCTCTAGGCATTTTGCCACCCCAAGCACGGCAGGCAGGTTGCCTTTGGCGGCGTGCCTGCGGGAGGTCCGCCAAAGCCGAGGGACCAGCAGAAGGCAGCATGCCTGCCCACTCGCGGCAACCGGCAGAGCGCCCCCCACGGCTTGCCGCCCCAAGCACGCACTTGGCGTGCTGGGGCCTGGAGCCGCCCCTGTACATTGGACACCCCTGCCCCCCCTTTGGCAATACTGGTGGCATCTGTTCTCCATACCAGCACTAGAGCATTTGCAAATACTTTGAGACTACATCCTTGATTACTACTTTAAAAAAGTTAAATTCATAAACCAAGACACAGAGTGTTATACAGGTTCAAGAGTTTCCAGTTTGTATCTGGACAGAACATCTGCCTTCTTCCTTGGGCTGTCAAGTGATTAATTGTGCTGATAAACAATAAAATACCATTTATTTTAAATATTTTTGGATGCTTACTACATTTTCAAATATATTTATTTCAATTACAACACAGAACACCAAGTGTACAATGCTCACTTTATTTTTAATTACAAATATTTGCACTGTAAAAAACTATTTCAATTTTCAATATTTTTCATACAAGTACTGTAGTGCAATCTCTTTATCATGAAAGTTGAACTTACAAACGTAGAATTACGTACAAAAAAACCTGCATTCAAAAATAAAAATGTAGGCTCTGAAGTTTTACAAGTCCACTCAGTCCTACTTCTTGGTCACCCAATCACTCAGACAAACAAGTTGGTTACAATTTGCAGGAGATAATGCTGCCTGCTTCTTGGGTACAATGAAAGCAAAAGTGAAAGTGAGAACAGGCGTTCGCATGGCACTGTTGTAGCTGGCGTTGCAAGATATTTACATGCCAGATGAGCTAAAGATTCTTATGTTCCTTGATGCTTCAATCACCATTCCAGAAGACACGCTTCCACGCTGATGATGGTTTCTGGTTGATAACGATGCAAAGCAGTGCAGACTGATGCTTTCGTTTTCATCATCTGAGTCAGATGCCACCAGGAGAAGGTTAATTTTCTTTTTTGGTGGTTTGGGTTCTGTAGTTTCCGCATCAGTGCTGCTCTTTTAAGATGTCTATAAGCATGCTCCATACCTCATCCCTCTCAGATTTTGGACAGCACTTTAGATTCTTAAACCTTGGGTTGAGCACTGTAGCTATTTTTAGAAATCTCACATCAGTACATTCTTTGCATTTTGTCAAATCTGTTGTGAAAGTTAAAATGAACTTAAAATGAACATGTGCTGGGTCATCATCCGACACTGCTATAACATGAAATATAAGCAGAATGTGGGTGAAACAAAGCAGAAGACATCTAATTCTCCCCCCAAGGAGTACAATCACAAATTTAATTGACTTTTTTTTAAATGAGCATACTCAGCATAGAAGCATGTCCTCTGCAATGGTGGCCGAAGCATTAAGGGAATGTTTAGCATATCTGGCATGTAAATATCTTGCAATGCCGGCTACAGAAGTGCCATGCAAATGCCTGTTCTCACTTTCAGGTGACATTGTAAATAAGAAGCAGGCAGCAGTATCTCCCGTCAATGTAAACAAACTTGTTTGTCTTAGCGATTGGCAGAATAAGAAGTAGGACTGAGTGGACTTGTAAAACTTTAGAGCCTACACTGTTTTGTTTTTGAGTGCAGTTAGGTAATCAAAAAAATCTGCATTTGTAAGTTAAACTTTCATGATAAAGAGATTGCACTTCAGTACTTGTCTGAGATGAATTAAAAACATTTTCTTTTGTTTATCATTTTTACAGTGCAAGTATTTGTAATAAAAATAATATAAAGTGAGCACTGTGCACTTTGTATTCTGTGCTGTACTTAAAATCAATATTGAAAATGTAGAAAAACATTCAAAAATATTTAATAAATTTCAATTAGTATTCTACTGTTATAAGTGCAATTAATTGCAAATAATTTTTTTTAGTTAACTGTGTGAGTTAACTGGAATTAATTAACAGCCCTACTTCTTTCATTCTTCCCCTTATCAATTTTTCTAACATTTCAGACTACTCTGATCATTTGTTTTTCCACTGGAGTAACCACAGTCCTATAACTTACTAGCCTATCCTATGGCTTCTGAAATGGCCACCATTCAGCACTCTAACTGCAATGCATGGAGAGGAAACAGCCAATAAGTGAAGCCGTTATTGTTCCAGGCCTTAAGAGAATTCAACCGGTCAATCATTCTTAAAAGGAGTTTTTGTTTCATCTGGTACCATGTACTTGTTAAAACTAGAAACATATAGACATACACACACAGATCCTATATCCATTATCGGCATATCATTCTAAGTCAGAGTAAATGGGTTTTTGTTAGTCTAAGCCTATGGAAAATCCATGTTACCCACATACAGACGACTGTAACATCTCCTGGAGTTTAACAATGATCATCACCATCATCACTTAGGAACTTCCACAACGAAAATGCTTTTTGTTTCAGCCATGCACAGAACCAACCACAGGCACTGACTTCATGGATGCTCCGGGGCTGGAGCACCCATGGGGAAAAATTAGTGGGTGCTCTACACCCACCAGTAGCCAAGCTCCCCTTACCCCCCACCCCACCCCCTCCTCCTCCCTTGAGCATGCCACATCCCCGCTCCTCCAATCTACCTCCCAGCATTTCCTGCCAAGCTGCCGCCAAACAACTGTTTGGCAGCATTAGCACACTCTGGGAGATGGGGAAGGAGCGGGAATGTGGTGCGCTCAGGGGAGGAGGCAGGGCCGAGGGGTTGGAGAAGGAATTGGAATGGGGGCAGGGAAGGGGTGGGAAGAGGCATGGTCTCATGGAAGGGGTGGAGGCAGGGCTCAGTGGGGGGGTGTCGAGCACTCACCTGACAGAGGGGAAGTTGGCACCTATGGAACTAGCAACATAGTGTAGAAAGTTAATATAATGTATTAGCAGATGTGTATTTATGTTTACTCTTTCCTGAAGTATGTAGATTGTACAATAGCCTAAAACCCATAACCAAATTTAGGGACTGGAGGAACACAGTGAAGCTTTAATCTCTGACTTGATTTATAGTGCAGTTTAGTTACAGGTCTGACTTATGCCTTATATTAGATATCGCTGACTTGAATGAAAAACAAATAGCTGCTTTACTTTAGAACATAACATCTGACATCAGTGGGAGCTTTGAATGTACAAGGTATGCAGGATCAGGACCTAACATGGGATCACTTACTGCTTTTGATCTGTGAGGCTTATCTGATTTTCTTAAAAATAAGCTGGTCCTTAACACTGTCCAAAAGTCATAAAGATTCTTACACTTCAAAACTTCACCTCTCCCGCCAAGCAGATGAATAGTGATTTTGCCATTTTGGAAGACAATCATTTTCCTTAGTTTTGTAGTTAATATCTGACAGAAAAACTATGATGCTAAGATTGCACCATACTTACCGGTCAGACAAAAATCAAAAGGGAGAAAGAAGAGACCTTGGGGACTCCAATGGCTGGATGGCATTTAAAGTTACATGTGTTCAAAACCCTTTTAAAATATCACTATTGCTTATTCATTCACCTGCTTCTTGCTCTGTGTCGCTGAATGTTAAGTGACTAAGACTGGAAGGATTTGTGTCTATTGCTTTAAATACTAGTTCAAATGGTCGTATCTCATGGTCTGGCTTTGAAAAGCAACACCTGCCTCTCAGGGTCTTTTTTCTTTTTCAGACCACATGAAATGTGTGTGTGCTGTGTGGATCTTATTTGCATCTCTCTACAGTGCAGATCATATTGTTTCGTGTCTGGATTCTAAGACACTGGGTGAGGGCTCAAAAACCCATCTCTCTTCTGTGAATAATGACATGATATCCTGGATGCATCTATTATACTGACTTAACTGTTGTTTATATTACGCTATTGTGATAATAGGTCACACAATGGGTTTTTCTAATTTGCATCCTTCAGCTATTTCTGAGCTGTTTCTGATTCAGACCAGAAGGAATAAGCAATTTTGGCTGCAATATGCTCCCCTCCACCTACATAAATGGAGGACTGCTTGTTTTTGACATTCCTTTCTTGTGTGATTTTCAGGTTACCACCTAAGGAGCTTTAAATATATTATATACGTTACAGTTATTATTCTATCTTTCTGTGACTTATGATCCTGTTGATTATGACCTGAATGTATGTTTAAGCTTTTTGGTGTTATTCTGTATTTTAAAAGCCATCAATAAAAGAGTTTAATATTTCTTGTTTTGAAACTAAATAAAATGTGTCAATACATCAAAGATATAATTTGTTGACTTATAAATAGTAGATATTTTGGAGTTGATGACATCTTCTGAATTAATATGATATATTGGTAAGGATTACATTAGAGCTGGATTCGTCTGAAGACATATGGAAAAGACTTTTCTGCACTACAGTCTAGTAAACTGACATTACTTTAGCAGGATGTGTGATGCAGAGTCAATCCATCTCTCGTTCAAGGATGTTAATGGAACACTTACAAGGAGTCCGTTGAGTATCTGTCTTTACCAGACTGAACCCAAAATATCAGAGGGAGGCAAGCTGGAAAATCTCTGAAACCGGACACAGTGTTTTGTCACCATGACAGTCTTGCTGGGTTTGCAAGATGAACACATAAGAATTAGATACTAAATCACTGTTTATAGTTTAAATGTAGAGCACATGATCAGTCATCCTTTAAAGTGGAAAACCATTGTTTTAAAGTACGTTACCTAATCTTTAAAATTTAGATTTATAATAAAATTTTGTTTATTTCCCTGTTAATCGTTCAACCAAAAGGCACTTTCCCATGCTCTGAAGGCCCTTGCAACAATTGAAAATTACATTAATATTTTTTTAAAAACCAATAAATATCATATACTAATATAGTAGACTGCTCATCCCTCCACGAATCAGATGAATAAACTTGTCCAGCCAAAATAACATATTATACAGTTAGATGAATAATGCCAATATTACATTGTGTTGATTTGTTGCATTTTTTAACTAATTTGTCTTAGTTATCAGGTATCCTGAGGTGCTAATCAGCTGTGGTCAGGAAAGAGCTCAACACTTTTTGCAGTGGTAGGGATGCTAACTCTCCCTGTGTCCTGGTTAAATTTCAATTGGGGGTAATTACATTCTGTCTCCTGAAAATCCCCATTATAGTTCATAATAAAAGTGATATTCTTCACTTCTTGTCCTAAACAGTGGTGTAGCATATCTCTGCAGTTACAGAGCTACAATATTTCACCCTACATGTGGCTAAGTCTGAATGGTGGATAAATGATTTAGTGCCTAACACTGCAAGCATTGTGCACACAAAACTCCCACTGACTTCCACAGGAGCTACATGTTTATCAGGAATACAGGATCAGGTCCATAAAATTCTTCTGTGTGAAATGTAGAAAACAAGGACTTATGTTTTTGTAATTTACCCTAGGGCCTAATAAGGGTCTAGAAATTTAACAAAAGCACATTTTAGCTGAATGGGAAGGAAAATGGTTGGGATGATCTAGTAAGGTTTTTTCCATCTAAAACTCCTGCGATTTAAAATGCTATTGGTCTAAAATGATCACGGTAGATTAAAAAGCTACGAAGACTTCAGTTTTGGCACTGAAGAATGGAAGACATTAAAATGCAATGTGCATTATTTCCTACCTTCTACCATGCTATATGCTCTGAGAGGAGGGGGAAGCTCAGACCTTTGCCACATATTTAAAATAACTTACCTGTACAGAATACATTAAAAGTGTAACAAAAATATTTTGACAAATTAGGGACATTTCACATCTACCATAATGGAAGGAATCATAGAAATATAGGGCTGGAAAGGACTTCAAGAGGCTCATGTAGTCCATCACCCTGCACTGAGGCAGGATTAAGTACACCTAGACCATCCCTGGCAGGCATGTGTCTAACCTGTTCTTAAAAGCTTCCAAGGACAGGGATTCCATAGCCCCTTCAAATTGCCTGTTCCAATGCTTAACTATCCTTATAGTTAGAAATGCTTTCCTACTATCTAACCTATATCTCACTTGCTGCAAACTAAACTAATTACTTCCTGTCCTACCTTTGGTGGACAAGGAGAATAATTGGTCACCATCCTCTTTATAACAGTCCTTTACACATTTGTTATCATAACTCCTCCTTAGCCTTCTCTTCTCTAGACTAAATATGCAAATTCCTCAACCCTCCCTCATAAATTATGTTTTTACAACATCTTATTTTTGTTGTTCTTCTCTGGAGTTTCTCCAATTTGCCCACATCTTTCTTAAAGTGTGGTCACAGTACTCCCAGTACCTTTTCTATAAATTTTATCTTGCTTTATTTTTCAGTATCCAGAAATCAGCTGCGTGCTACCAGCAAACCAGGTGGCTGTTGCTTGCATAAATAAATATAAATAAAAATACAATGGCTTAGTTAGGCCAGACTCAAACAAAAAAAAGAAAGCTAAAAGCTAGATGGGAAGTGTGCATATGTAAAGCCCGTAATGTCTGGCCCCAAATACTTTACCCTTCACTGAGACTTAACCGCCTATAGGGTGCAATGTGGTAGTTGTGTAATATTTTGATACAACCACCACTACCCTTTCAAACAAAGGGTGCTTCTGCTAATACTTACTTCATCTTTTAATAAGGTTCTCTTTAAACCAATACTTCTGATTAAGGAGAGAGATGATATTTATCAGATGTAGTATGTCTGTGAACTGGTAAAATAAACTGATTTGGCACTGATGGTCTACAGTTATCTATCTAAAAAGATTCCAGGAATGTCATTCTGAAGCCTAAAATGGATGCTGAGTACTGTGATGCAATGGAGGCAGCTACAAGCTCTTTTTGGTCAGAATATCAGCAGGTTGAATCATCACTGGGTTATGTGGTCTGTTACCATCCAGTTTTTAAGAACACAGCCATCCTGATTTAAAAATTACACCTGCACATCCATACTAAGGCATGTGTCTATACCATGCCAAGAATCCTAAACCAGTGTGATATCAGAGGTAATTCAACCAGTCACCATTCTTACTCTACAGCTAATTTGCATGCATCAAACTTAACTGGTTGGGAGGGAGACCACACAGATGGTGGATTTCTTGGCTCAAATACCACACCTGTGTGCCCAACTGCCACCTGCAAAAATCAACACAAATCAACACAACCACTCACAACCAGCATACATAAGAACCCCAAACAGACATTGCCCTTCACTGAAGCATACACCTATTCATCACCTACATAAATTAACACCAATCTCCCAGCACAATGCTCCCCGACACAAATCAACACAACCACACAAATCAACACAGCCAGCACACACAATAACTCCAAATACAACTAGTCCTTCGTTGTAGAACAATCCCTCCTCTTCTACTACCCTTACAAGTCAACGCAACTCACCCAGCCAATACAACCCACACTCAAATCACCATAGCCACCCACATAACCACGCCATACATCACTCTCATGCCTAGAATGTCTGTGGAGTCAGTGTGAAGAGATGGAAACAACTACAGGCATGGCTGAGAGCCATTTTTGTTTAGTATATCACCAGGTTCAAACAGCACTAAGATTCGTGGTCTGTTACCGTCCAATTTTTAAGTTCTCAGTCATTTTCCACATGACTTTACAAATTACGCCTGCATGACAGCATGGGCTTTCAGCTACTAGCCTAGAATATATTGCTGACATTAATTCTTCAATGCGTGCACACTATTTAGATTAACCTGAGAATGCTCCCTGTTTATCATTGTATCATGAGCTAAATGAACCTGACAGATCATGTCCTTATAGAACAATAACTCTGAGGCCAAAAGCCAAGGACCGTTAACACAGGACAGTTATTATTGAGTTAACAGGACTCACCCTATTGAGTTAACAGGACACTTGCCTATTTCTTAAGCATAAATCCCTATGCTCTGTCTACCGCCCCTGGAATCCCTGGATTTATCTCTGCAACAACTCTTTGTGGCCTGTCAGGGCATGACTCATACAGCCAGGTGTCTCTGCTGATAGGTTTGCTGTCTCTTGCAAGGTCCAACGTAGCAGTGCTTTAGCCCTCTAGCCAAGTCACACTTCAGTCCTACCTCTTCCAGGGTATTATGGTTCATAAGAAATCAGAAAAAAAATTCCTCAAAACCATGGTATGATGAACCTGAAGTGCTTGTCTTCAATCAGGATTTCAACCAGTCTCTCAGTGTCTGGTCATCCCTTCCGCCAGGAGACGAGGCGAGGTTACCTCATCCTCAGTTTCTGTCTGCAACCAGGCTTCTCTCACAGCATGAGAAGCCGAGTTCTGATCTCCTTCCTGGTCAGCCTTGAATCGGCATAACGTTTCCTCCTTTTAACTCCCCTCCTCCAGGCCTGACATCTCCTGCAGGTACAGCGGGGCAAGGCCAATTGGGTCCAAAGGTTCTAATTAGCCCTCTGCTTCCCAGTGTTAGGTGTTTCTGCCAATCACAGTCCCAAACAAACATGACTGCCTCAACTTCTGCCTCTTTCCGCTACCTCATCCCAGTCTTCTCAATACACCCTATATCCCAGACTGCTACTTAGCCATTGGGAAAGGCTTAAGTTCCCTAATCTAATTAAATACAATCCTTTTTACATAAAAGTAAAGTCAGTACAAACTAAAATTTCATATTCTGTCTTGTTTATACTGCTTTATATACTATACACTGACGTAAGTACAATATATGTATTTCAATTGATTTATAATTATATGGTAAAAATGAGAACGTAAGCAATTTTTCAGTAATACTGTACTGTCACACTTTTGTATTTTTATGTCTGATTTTGTAAGCAGGCAGTTTTTAAGTGAGGTTAACCATTAGGGTACGCAAGACAAATGAGACTCCTGAAAGGGGTTCAGTAGTCTGGAAAGGTTGAGAGCCCCTGGTGTAGGGGATTTCTCAAAGTATGTCTACACGGCAATAAAACACTTGCGATTGGTCCAAGTCAGCTGAATTGGGCTCCTGGGGCTTGGGCTGCTAGACTATAAAATTGCAGTTTAGATGTTTGGGTCTGAGCTTGGGTTGGGGCCCAGGCTCTGGGACCATATGAGGAGAGAGGGTAGGAGCAGCTTGAACTATGAGAACCGGCATTCCTGTGCTTAAACCATGCAAGACAATTCCATTTCAGTCTAAAATTCTCTTCACAAATTATGAGAATTGCAGCAGCAAGTTGACTTGTTATATTTTAATATTATTGTTCAACTATTCAAACCAAATAATAAGAGGTCATTGAGATATGAATAGGTTAGTGCACGGCCATTTTATTATGTACACAAGCAGAGACAAGAGACATTTTTCCACAGCACTTCTTAACAAAAAAGTACACTTTTTAAAGAAAATGCTTTCAGTTCAACATTTTTTCTGCCTTTTCAGCAGTTAACATAGGATCCACAGGAAATACATATGCACTCACTTGTTTTGGTCTCTGGGGAATACTATATATTAAGCTATGAGGGTGCCTATTGGCGGCTATTCTGAGGTGACTGGAATGGTTTTTGGAACTTGCCTTGTATCCAAACTCGCTGCATTTTCACTTTTTTCTTTCTGTTGACTTGTAATCGTCGATCAACTAGATTCTGCACTTCAACTAACCCAGCCAGGGTAAACATGTTGTGGACCTCATCTGTTCCCCAAATGAGAAGTAGAATTACTATAATTAAAAAAAACCAAACTGATACAGCCAGTTAAAGAAATTTACCAATTTAACACATATACTGTAGTTCTTCAGAGCTGGAATCAGCTCTGCTTTGTAATCTGATAACCCAGAGCTAGAACAGTCCATGAGAAATCCTTCTGTAAAAGAGAATCTTTGTGGCATCATTGAGTTGTAATACAGTATAAAATCTCACACCTGGGGTCCAGAACACATTGCTCATAGTATATAACAACCTTTTTTCAGGGTTCCAAGTTACACTGGATTTGAGGAAGGCAAATATACAACATTTTGATCATTCTGGATATGTCTGCACTGCAACAAAAAACTTGCAGCACCAAGTCTCAGAGCCTGGGTCAATTAACTAGGGCTCAGGACCTTGGGTAGCAGGGTTAAAAATTGCACTGTAGACATTTGGGCTCAGGTTGGAGCGTGGGCTCTGACAATCCCCTCAAGCCTGAGTCAGATAAAGGGCCAGCCACAGCCGTGCTGCAGGTTTTATTGCAGTGTAGATGTACCCCTTGGTTTCCACATTAGAGTATAAAAACTACTCTATAAAACTACCTTTAACATCTTCTGTGGTGAGTCCCAACTGCTAATGCCAATGTCATTCTCTATCACTGCACAACCTCAGCTAAGTGATGTCTTCTATTGATAAGCAGGTGCTACTAATCTGTCTGGGCAACCCTTTCAGTCACCGCCTGGACTGCTGGGTAGGGAATGTAAGCCTTTGTGTCCATGATCCCAGAATGTTTTAAGCCCAGGGAGCCTGAATGGAGTCCAGCCACTGCCCCAAGGCAGGCTCTCTGGGTGTGTCTACACTGCACACCCCTTTCATCATACATACTTGCATAGTCCCCTCAGCACAAGTAACAACAGCAGCGTAGCCAGTGAGGCCCAGTACAGGCAAGTAGAGAAAAGACACTCCTGAAGGTGTGGGTATGTATGCTCTCTACTCACCCAAGCCCTGCCTCTCCAGCTACACTGCCATTTTGAGCCATGTGATGTCCCACTGTTGGCGCCTTTCCACTCTGCAGGAAGAGACTCCATCAGTGGAGAAAGACTCTAGCAGGGGAAAGAGGCAGGGGAAAGGCTCCACCAGCTCCCCGCTGCTGGAATCTTTGCCTTCTGCCAGAGTCTCTTCCATGAGGCGAGGAAAGGTCCTGGCAGGGGGGAGGCAGCGGCGAAAGGCCCCACTGCCATGAAAGGCTCCAGCAGCAAGGAAAGGCTTTGCCAGTTCCCTGCTGCTGGAGCTTTCCCCACAGTAGAGAAAGACTTCAGAAGGGAGGAAAAGCTCTGACAGAACCGTTTCCCACTGCCTCCCTCCTGCCAGAGCCTTTCCTTGCTGCAGTGAAGGGCTCTGACAGCAAGGAGTTTTCCTGCTGCCTTCTCTCTGCCACAGCCTTTCATTGAGACTTGAAGCTACACACTGCAGTGTGGACGCAGCTTGCTTTTTGCTGAGGCAAGTTCCTACATGCCACAGGCAGTGCTGTGTAGTGTAGATGAAGCCTCAGAGCACAGACCTGCTGCCTAGCACCCAATCCTGTAAACTCCACCTTAAAGGTCTGAAGCTTCTGATTAAAGTTTAACTCCCTCAAGGGCATACAGCAGTTGTGAAGCAGTTAACACAAACACACACTTTGCACAAAGTCTAACACATTAATACTCTTTTATACTTAATCACATAGAAACCAAGAGAGTACAGCTCATACAAAACAAAGAACACCATAAACCCTGCCGCAATTTCCTTCCCACTACAGGGCATTCTTTGCGCTGGGGTTAGAGCAGTGGTTCTCAAAGTTTTGTACTGATGACCCCTTTCACGCAGCAAGCCTCTGAATATGACTCTCCCTTATAAATTAAAAAAACGTTTTTATATATTGAATACCATTATAAATACTGGAGGCAAAGCAGGGTTTGGAGTGGAGGCTGACAGCTCGTGACCCCACATGTAATAACCTCGCAATCCCCTGAGGGGTCTCGACCCTCAGTTTGAGGACCCCTGGGTTAGAGTCCCTTGGGTTGTCCAGAGTCCTTGGGGCCATCTGGGCTCAGATAAGTGGGCAGAGCTCCACTGCCCCTATGAGGCTGCTACATGCTGGATGACTTTGCTCCCTCCTATCTCATGCTTTCTTTTACTATCTAGACCTCTCTGTTCCTGTGTGGCTTGCTATTTAAATCCCCCGCCCCTCCCACTTCTTTTGTTCTGTCCTTTATGTAACTTTTTACTGCTCCTACCTCCAAGAGGTGAAGCTAAAACCAGTTTTCTCAGGATGCAGCTGCTTTTTAGAATAGCCTCTGTGTAGTCAAAGTGCCATCATTAACATTAAATATTCCCCGGTGTTACTCTCATGTGTGTACTTGCTACAGGACCTGTCAGCAATGGTGGATCCACATAATATAGGCACTCATGACCCAGCAGTTTTTAACAACACAAATTCACCATAGCAACCAGATTTCTTAAGCTGTATAAATGGAGCCAGAATTTACCACAGTAGGCACTCCCCATTTTCTGCTAAGAATCAAGAGATCCCATGGCATGTTAGGGTTCCCCCACCCCCATAGTTAATATCTGAATCCCTCCTACTCACTTCCCCACTCTTATTACAAAGATGTCAGGCCAGACCCTTGGCTCCAGCTGTACTGCACACAGTGCAGGCCAGGGAGGTATAGGCACATAAAACTCCCCTTTGTGTTCGCCAAATCCTTGGCTGCTGTGCCAGGTTTTGTTCACTGCTAACAGCCCTAAGAGGCCAACAGTCATTCACAGAGCCATGGGTGATTCTACTCAAGCCAGAGATACCTGCCAGAGACGGTCAGGATCTGCCAGAAGTAAAGCACCAGCACATGCTCTCCAGTCCATTATTTGGCCCAGCATGTTTACTTCAAGTATAAAAGATATTTCTTTCACAGTAGGAAGGATCTTTAAGAAAGCATTAGAGGTGAGACTCTTCAGAGTAAAATTCCAAATGTAGTAAAATTCCAGTAAAACTTGAATGTCCCCAGACCCGTGGGAGGGGGAAGACCCACAAACTGAGACTGCTCTATGTATGGGTCATGGGAACACAATCAGCTCCTAAGAACCACCGTTTAGCTGCTTAATGGTATTTCTTTAAGAGATCTGACTTTGGATCTCATGCCCTTGTTAATTGAGGGCTAACATCATGCAAGTCAGAGCTAAATCCTGTGTAAAATTGCGGATGCTATCAAAAGTAGGTCGAAGGTTGTGACCCATAAACCCCTCAGTGCTAACTGGCAAGGGAGTTACAGGAATATCCTGATTATGGTATGTACATTCTCGTTCACCAAAGAATATCTTGTGAGGTCTTAAATCAAAGCCAGGGTTACGCTGGTCATTAATATTGTTGTGTAAGATCTGTACAAATACTATGTAAGGAGTTTTGTATGCATACTAAAATATATTCCTCAAATCTGTATTAAGGCAGACTGACAAATAGGTTTCTGTCAGAGCAAGGATGTTTATTTATCTGTCTCTGTTGGTTTGCGTGCAAATTAAGCACAATAAGTTAACACAAAGGGAAGTCATTTACAAAGTCAGAGGGGAGATATGAAATCAGCAGGAAGACAGTGCACCTGAGAATAACCTACGGTGGGGATTGGCTGGACTCCGGGAGGTACGAGCAATGAACTTTAGGGAATATAAAAAGAAGACAAGGAAGACACCCTTTATCCTACACCTAGGAAGTCATCGAGCAGTGCTATTGCATTCATGAAAATGGATCACAACCAGGCTTGGTTGAAGCACTGCAAAGGACATCTGGATGAGACAAACTTATTTAGATTTGAGATTAAATTTAGTCTCTGTGGATTGTATTATGATTTTGTTTTATATAACCCATCTGTTTCCATTATACTTACTCACTACCTCTTAAATCTCGATTGCTGATAAAAAACTTATTATTGTTTTCACAATAAATAAATCTCAGTGCTGTGGTATTGTACAAGGAGATGATCCTGAGTTGAATCATTCAAGCTGGTGTGCACACTGTTCCTTGGGGATGGCAGGCCTGGTGTTACTATGGGTGTTCAGTGGATAAGGCGTTGAACACTACAGGGGAATGCTTCAAAGGGGATCAAGGACTCGTGTGCACCTATGGTTAACCTGCAAAGCAAAGTAAGGGATGGCAAAGCCCGGAGGAGATTGTTTGGGTGGTTAACAGACTGGAGGTGTCAGGGAACTGAGAGTTAAGCACAAGCAGTTCTCCTTCTCACTGGAGGCAGGTAGGTAACGAGGTGACTCATAGTCCTGGATACCCCAAGAATCATCATAAAGGTACCTAATTAATTAAAACTGCTAATCTCCAGTAGGAAACTCCTCCCAGTATAGACCTACTTCTTGCTAAAATTGATGAACCCAGTCCTACGAATTTAAAAAGAAGAAAATGGAAAAAATGGACTATATACTTTTTACTAGTACCATAAAAACAATTGTGTGCTCCTGTATAATCCTCTATATAATCTGATATCGCGACAGAAATAAAGCAATGATGCTAGTGCAGAGGAAACTTATTTATCAAGGGTAAAAAGAGGCACTCAAACGACTGTTAAATTAAAATAGTTGAAGTATGATAACTTAAGCTTCAATGACACAGCTGAGGAAGGGAATCAAAGTCTGATGCTGGAAAAGAAAAAAATCTTTCACAAAAATGACCTTAATGTTTTTGAAAAATGGAGAGTTAAAGGGGTATAAAAATTACTTACATAGCTTTTTAAGTGGCTTTGTACCCCATGTCATCTAAAGAGACACTCAGAACTTTTCTATAAAACTGAAATTTGTTTTACCTTCTGTAAAGAAATAAACTCTGGTACCGTCTCCTCGTACATAAAAATTCTCTGACAAACAGCGGCCTAAAAGATAAAAATTGTGAATAGAATGACTGTGCTATCCCTTTAACAGATATGCAAAGTGAAAAATAAATACTAAAACATCTCTTAGGAAATACCTTTTTTAAAACGAAGCTGAGATGTATCGTATCTTCCGTAGTCTCGAAATAACAACATCCCTCCAGGTTTCAATAATTTGGCCAGTCTACTTACAACTCCTTGCATCCTTAGAAAATAAAATGTGACACTGGTGTAACTCCAAACGTAGCTTTTCTCTTGCCACTGGGTTCAACATGTTGTTTTTGAAGGCTCAGTGAGAAGGGACTGTCTTCAATCACGTAAAAATGTCAGACACTAACAAACAGCTTCAGTAGGAAGAACAATTTTTTTTTTACAAAGATGCAAAGGCACAAAAATGCAAAAGAAACTTTTACTGAATAATATAAAATGGTGGGAGAGAGTCCTTTCCTCCTCTTTAGCAAAATATCAGAATGGATTAAAGTAAGATTCTTGAGATCCAATCCCTCAAGATCAAAGGAAGCCTGGATCTTCAGTGAGTTACAAGTAAAGCAGCAGGCAGTTGTGTGGCATAAAGCTGAATGAACAGCCAGCTACCAAGGTAGGATGGATTGGGCTACCTGCCAGGATAGGGTGGATCGGGCTGTCTCTTTGATCTTCCTGCCAAAAGACTCTGGAGCAGGAGGCAGACAAGAAGCTCTCTCTCTAATCCAGCTATCTATCTATGTATTTATACCATACACACAACAGTGGACTACGAGTCTCTATCCTAGTGGAATAAAAGGAAGAGTTTGATATCTGTCAATAGAGGGGAATTTGGCAGGAGAAACTTGTCTGAAGATACTGGCAGGAAGCAGAGACAAGAAAAGTCTAGCATCCTCTAAAGCCCTGAAATTTTGGTGAATCTGGGCCTTTTCTAGCACTAATCTACCCTTACCTAAGATCACCGAACCATTTGCATTCACCGTAGGAGTAAATGTCACGCTCATGAAAAGGCTCTTTGTTCTATTTCCCATTTCTTTGGCCAGTTTACCTTGACCTGGCTGGGTGCTAAGTGGGGGAGGAGCGAGTATGCTGCACCCTGAAAAGAGCTGTTGTGAGATACATCCTCCTTTAATACAAGATATGAGCACACAGGCACTGCACTTCCAAGAGATGTCTCTGAGGTACAGTGTCTCCTGGGCTCCTCCCCCAGCTCACACACTGGCTCATGCTTAAGGCTATCGCTAGAAGCACAATCTAGCAAGAGAGCAGAAGCCCAGTTTTGCTCCCATTGACTTTGAAGGTGCAGGATCAGGCCTTAACTAAGCAGAAAAGGAGAATTATGTGCTAAGAGAAACCATTCAAAAAGGAAAACATGCACTTTTAAAGGAAATCCTGTGCTTAAATTCAGAAATAGAGGAAGACAAACATTTAAAGGGCCTCTGTTTTGTTCATACACAAAATTTGCATGTTTTTGCCCAAGCATAAAAGGGGTAGCTGCATGTACAAACACACACAAGAGTTCTCAGAGCAAACAGGCGGGCACAGAATTAGAAATGCCGCACGTGAAAATGTGTGTTCTGTGCACTCAGATGGGGATACTGACAAATTCTACACACACATGAAGCATGAACCCTTTGAAAATTTGGCACAGTATGAATACCACATGGCATAGAGGAAGGTTAATGGCTTCCCAATTATCTTGTTTTTGAGAACAATGTAATTTCAAAAGGGGGGCTGCTAGCCAAAAAGAAGAGTGTTGCTTTATAAAGTAAAAGAACAGCAACTGTCAAAACGAGAACACAATGGTTAACAACAAAGGTGCTGAATGAGAATGTATAATCCCAGAACCTTACATTTCCCAGGCACCCAAGTGTTATTTATTTAAGGCTCTGTATTATCAATCTCTTGGTTTTCCTTGTCATTTCTTATATTTCAAGCTGTTAGACAATTGTTATAAAAATCAACAAGGGTCTAGATTACAATTTTTTTATGCAACCACTTTATGTCTAGGGGTATTGTAATGAAGAAAGTATATTTGAGTACTTAAACTTTTGGAGACTGGATTACACTGCATAGGAATCTACACACAGAAATCTATATGCATTTATACATATAAATGCCCACATCAGCATTCATTTGGCTAATCTTGGTGGTGGGGGAGGGGAATTGTATTCTTAACGGTCACTGGGAAAAACACTCTCAGAAATTTTGTCTGTGAGCATTTTATCATTTCTCCTGTGGACAAAAGGTGTGATAAAATAGATTTTGCCTGGTTTCCTGCCCACTGCATTGCTGCACTTACACAAATTTCAATCTACTGTCTGAATTGTGTTTGGAATCTGCACCCAGGCTTAGCAAAACACTCTTCTGCACATGACTCACATGCTCATCTTTGCACAAACAGGAAGGAGAGATATGCTTTCTGGGAAAGATCGTCTTTCTGCAAAAGCTAATGATTAATAACTCAGCCATTCAGGCAAGAAAACAGTCCTCAAATGTAAAACTGACTCAGGTGAGTACTGTTCTAATGTCTGCTGAGCATGGATGGCCATATTTAATGCAGTTCTTAAAACAACACATTTACCATTACATGTGCAATATGCATTTCCTTTTGTACAGTCTGGTTAAAGGAGCAGTTCAATAGTAAGTGTGAATAATATATACCCTTTCGTATTTTTCCCCATGAGAAAGAATATTCTTTCAAAATTTGTCAGTGTTAGCTGGTTCTTCAGATATTGAGAGTTGCTTCAGTAATAAAGCTAATAGCTCCCAACCCAATATAGTGCAAATTAGATTAATTTGCCTAATCCGAACAAGCCAGGTCCTCTTAAGTGATCTTCTTCATAAGAGGCCAATATGTATGCAGTTGTGTGCAACTAATGAATTGCAGCCTGGATCTTTATCAACATGTTGTAAGATGCTAAATCACGGATATTTGTTTTTGATCACCAAGAATAATTTCCCTCTGGGAGACTAGTAGCCTGTTTCTGAATTTATGACTTGCTTGAAGCACTGTCACTTTTAATAGGTATATGTCTTTCAAGAAGAAGTTCATTTCATTCTGATGGTGACAGGAGGCTCACTAATGAAGTAGTTTGACCAGCTTCTCTCTTAGATTCCGAAAAGGCGAATGTGGCATTTAAAATGTCCTGCATTATATATAATGTAGCTTACTAAATAATAAATTCAAGATTCATCATCTCACTTTGATATTCTTGAAAACCACTAGTGATAAAAGAGCTTTAAACACATTTGCTTTGCCCTTTAGTCTTCATTTACCTGTCAGGATGAATGGCAGAGAGCACAAAGACAAGCAGAATGACATCCTGGATCTCATCTGGAAAAGGGTAGGGTAAGGAATCATCACACACATCATGAACAAAGGCAGAACACCAGGCTGAATTGTAGGACAAGTGTGACTGTAATGATTAAGTTTAAGAGAAACATAGAGAGAATAGTAGTAGTTAGTCAATTTACCATGACTCAAGAAATGTTTTTTCAATTATTCAGTTTTGTAAAATATTTCTCATAAAGCTGATTCTGTTCTGGGATCTTGCTCAGGACGAGACAGGCCCACTGGCGGCATTCACTTCTCTCTCTGCAGAGAAGGACTTTGTGCTTTGGAGTATTAAAAACTCCAGTTTAAAGTTGTCAAAACCATTGTGCTCCCTTTCACAAGAATGGCCTCCTTCCAGCTTTCTGAATGACAGGCTCATGGGGTACATCACACTTTCTAAAGTGAACACTTGAAATACCTTTACTAGCTCCACTGCTCCCGATGCAAAATCACAGCAGTACAGAAAGGCTCCAGGGGTATTGCTATGAACAAAAAACAAACATCAATTAAAGAAATTCTATTGTACTAACCACATGCAGCTCTTTGGGGTGCTCCATAGGTTTGATCAAAATCCCTTTCACTGGTCTCAGCAACATGCTTTATATTGTCCAGCACAAAGCAAACAGGTCAGAGCTGTAGGAATATCTGCCAACAGTTCGTGGGGTGGGAATTGGGAAGGCAAACACCAAGCTAGGAAGAAAGTGTAAGTGGAAAGCAAGAGAAGGAAGACGACTGGACGGAGTCACAGCCATCAAATACTTGTGATGATACCCAGGGGCTGCATTGCATCAATATGCAATAATGGGTCACACTTTCACTCTGCAATCATTTTGTGGGTTTCTGCAACTCCACTCAGAGATTTTCTGGCACTGGTCTATGCATGTAATTTAATTAGCAACATGAAACATATTTATTTCAGCTTCAACGGAGGAAATTATTTAACAGTTATTAACTGCTCTGAAGTCGTTTGGGTTCCCAGGTGTCATTTGTGCTGGCTGTGATCAGATTATGTGGTTTTGATTGTTTCCTTCCATTAACCTGGGCCTTTTTTCATCAAAATACATGTCGGTTTCCTGTAGTGCTAGCTTCCCTTCCCCTCACATTCACTGCAAAGCCAGTTGCAAATTTTCCGCACATCAAAACATCAGATGTCAAGAACCCAGGGCAGGAATTTTTTCAACTCTTGAACAATCAGTGTAAATGAGGGCAAGTCAAGCAGCAGACCCACTAATTAAGGAACAGGATTAGCCCTCAGAAAAACCATTTCTCCTAAAGTGCTGGAGATTTTTAAAGGAAGTCTCACCAAAGAGAAAATGTGTCCCTGTGCCCAGCAGATTCTGCTGTATACCCAGCTCAGCAGACCATATCTCTAAGGGGGCTGAGCAGGAGAACCCTCTTGGACCAAGAACAGCCGATCTTGATCTCACTACTGAGCAAAACCCTCATAGGCCCTGTGAATGCTTAAGAGCTGTATTCAGGCAACCAGTGGAATTACAGGTCCCAGACTGGATGTGAGATCTTGTGGAACCTGAAACCCCTAGCATGATTGAGGGTAAGCAGCAGGGGTTTTGACTGACCTAGTCCTACTTATCCAATTGACTCACCAAGGTGTATAAACAGCTGTTCTCTTCTCATAAAGTGGGAAGTGAACTGCACGAAAAGCCTCTGTTAAACAACAGGGATAGTTCTGGTCTGGACAGTTATTTCATGGCCAGCATGTCTGGACCCTAGTCTGAGGCATGGCCAGGTAGCTCTGCACGGTGTGCACTACCCACAGGCACTGCCACCGCAGCTCCCACTGGCCGTGAACTGCGGCCAATGGGTGCTGAGGAGCCAGTGCTGGGGGCAGGGGCAGTAAGCGGAGCTTCTTTGATTGCCTCTGCATCTAAGGGCCGGAGGGAAAGGCCAGACACTTCTGGGAGCTATGCAGAGCCTGGGCAGGCAGGGAGACTGCCTTAGCCCCACTGCACCACTGCCTGGGCTTTTAACGGCCCGGTCAGTGGTGCTGACCGGAGCCACCAGGGTCCGTTTTCGACCAGGCGTTCTGGTCAAAAACCGGATGCCTGGCAACTCTAAGCACTAACTGTGTCAAGCACCATCCCTTTTTATTTTTAATTTTGGATCATAAAAAAAAAAAAAATATTCCACAGAAAGGGGAAGGTTTTCTTTCAAGCACAGTGTGAATCTACATTGTATTACTATTCTTTTGTGCAAACAAAAGGCAATTTTACATTGCCAAATATAGTGTGAATTGTACTTGGATACAAGATGTGCCTTCCAGCAGATAAGAGATGTTTCCATCAATTCAAATATGAAATCAATGCATATTCTTAACTGCATTCAGACTTTAGTTACACCTCTGTGTTTTAAATGCTAAATACTATGTAGTTAACGCACCTATCTGGTCACATGCAGGATTTGCATACCAATTGAGATCACTGAGTAAAATACTGATTAATAGGAAGACTCTTAATTAAAGGAAGTTTTGCAGTACAAATTATGCTTCCTGTATAATGCACACCAGTTTGAGTTTTTCCCCATATACGTACCTAATAATGTCTTTTCTCCCACAAAACACCACTTTCTGTTGTTTTCATTGATAATACAGGTTTCTCCTTTCACAATATAATCTGACGTTCAGGGCAGAAGAATTGTTTTGGGGTTAAGGTCTGGTAGTTTGGAGACTGGATTCTTTTGCTAACTGCAACACACTTCCTGTGTGACTTTGGCACATCACTTGGGTGTGTCTACATAGCAGCTGGGAAGGTGCTTCCCAATGTGGACGGGCAGACAGACACACATCAGCTCTGCTCAAGCCACAAGCAGTATGGTGACAGCTCGGGCTATCCTGGTATGTTCCCAGGGGTCTGCCGGTTTGTATTCGGGAAGCTAGCCTAAGCCACTACCTGTCCCACCATAGCCACACTGCTATTTTTACCATGCTATCTAGAGCAGAGCTAGTGTGTGTGTATGTCTCCTTGGGCTAGGAAGCATGCTCCCAGCTGCCCTGAATCTCTCTGTATCTGAATTTCCTCATCTGTGAAATGGACACAATAGTGCTTATACCGCAGGAATGCTGTGGCTAACAAATGTCTGTGAAGTGGACTGAAGTCACTACAAAAGTGTAATTTATTAGCATTGGGCTGCAGAACAACAATTAGTGTGTTGCACACAAGTTTCAAAGATGAGAGCAGAAAAGAGTCTGTCTCTTCCCCTGATGTGTGGACATCGTTTCCAGTGAAAGCTAATAACATGCACAGAAAGGAGAACATTCTCTCACAACACTTCCTTCTGAAGACAAAAGCTATGTGGATGGGATGGAGGGTTCAAGGGATTACGTAATGCAACATGGAACTTTGGATCTCTGTGTCACTAAAACTTGAGCTGCTTTAATCGAGAATATGGACCAAATTCAGAAGTGACAAAAGGGGTCAAAGATAACACTCACAACTTCTTGCCAATGTGGTAATATACACCATCATTTCTGTCACCTCTGAATTTGGAACCAGAAGTTGATGCTATCTGATGGCTGTTCAGTGCTGAACTCAAATTAATATGCAAATTAGACACAATTAACTCAGGCCTTTACAGAGACTGGGAATGGCTGGGTCATTACACTAATTGAATCTATTTCCCTATGTTAAGTTCCCCTCACACCTTCTATGGGTCATCTTAATTATCACTTCAAAAGTTTTTTTTCCCCTGCTGACGATAACTCATCTCAAATTGATTAGACTCTTCCTGTTGGTATGCATACTTCCATCTTTTCATGTTCTCTGTATGTATAAATATCTCCTGTCTGTGTGTTCCATTCTGTGCATCTGAAGAAGTGAGCTGTAGCTCACAAAAGCTCATGCTGAAATAAATTTGTTAGTCTCTAAGGTGCCACAAGTACTCCTGTTCTTTTTGCGGATACAGACTAACACGGCTGCTACTCTGAAACCTGTATGACAAGTGTTGATGGTCTCAGTCCAGTGCCACTGGACTGGTGTAAATACCCAAACTAACACAAGCGACAGACACTTTTGTTAGTAGTTGTCATGAATGAGCCTGAAGACTGACCTACCACCTCAACACCCAATGTTTCCCCTTCTAAATCAAAGCCAAATAACTCGCTCAGCATCATGGGGAACAACTTGCATGGCTACTGCCACATTGTCCCTGTTCTGTGGGTAACCAGAAGACTCTGGCATCTAGCACTGTCAATCCAGCATTTCTCATAGCATAAGACTAGCTTAAAACTTTTTTTTTCATTTATGCTGGGCTTGTATTTGGGGGGACTGACATTGCTTACCATATAACTTTCAAAATAGGAAAAGCACTATTTCCAGCACCACAACCAACCTGGAATTAAAGCAGAAACAAAAATTTAACTAAACCATCAAATAAAGCCTGTATCCCAAATTAACGGAAACAATTACAGTGGTTAAAGAAGTAAAAAAGAGGTAAATGGCTTTGCTGCTCCTTACACCGTAACTCTCAGAAGCACTGACTCTTCCGCTATACTTATGGACCAGGATCAGGCCCTACATTCTCTCCCATGCCCAGAAAAGATTCTTCTCTCAAGGGCAACTGCACAGGAAATTGTACTTTTCTTGTACAATTTTGCTATTTTGTCACACAGCATTGGTTTAGACAGAACAAAATATTTTAAACAGGGATTTTCAGATAGGCCTAAGGGAATTAGAAGGATAAATCCCAATGACTTTCAATGGGAACTGGGCATCTAAATTTTCTTAGGTCTCTCTGAAAATTTCAGGCACAAGGCAAAAGTAGTGTTGTGAACTCTGAATAGTTGTTACCTTGATAAATATTAAGCAACCATTATATTTGAAGCCATCATTTGGAGTTGTAAATTATGTGTTGAATGTCTGCAGTAAAATACCTCTAGTATTCTGTAAGTAGCACTACTGCCAGGGAAGGATTCTTGCTTCACAGTTTCTTGTTCACAGTTCTTAACATGTTTGTTCTCAGTAACAGGTTCTGCTTGGTTTTTGTTGTATGAGTGTCCTTGCACAGAAGTTAAGTCATCCATCAAATTGTTCTGGCAATAATCTTTGCCTTCTTCAAACATTCCAGGAAAGCCCACATTTGTGCAACTGTTTGTAGCATTCAGTTTTACAGGATAAGAAGATTTTTCCTCTTTATTCATCTGATCTTTCCTTCCTTTTGGAAGAATTTCTGGAAACTCCAGAAATAGCCAATTACGATCCTTGAAAAAGTTATTCTTATAAGTCTTGTAAAATTCATTCCAGTATTTACTAGCTTCTCTTTCATATTTGTCTGGAACAAAAAAAAAAGAAAAAAAAAAAAAAAAAAAGGGCACATAATTGTCATAATAAAACAATATGAAATTTAAAAATGAAACTAGATAATAGTAGAGATAAAGGTTAAGAAATTTGATGGTCTCCACACGGTGTGGTTTAAATCACATATAAAGTATTATGGCCCAGTCCTTTCACTTGTGTACAAGGAAAACTACTATTGGAGTTAAAAAGGATTTTACCTGCATAAAGAGTGTAAGAACAGACTTTCTGCATCTTTCATTTTATTTTTGTTCAGTCATGCACAAGGAGAATGTCACCAAAATGCACAATAACCTGCTTACCCAAGTTTTATTTCATATAAACCAACTCTTAATACTTCCATTTTTATAAATAAGAGAGATATTTAATTGATATTAACTAACTATAGGGAAAGATATATGAGCCCCTAGAAATGGGTTTGCAAAATCCATGTGCACAGCTATATTACAGACAAAGTTATTGCATGCAAAATTACCAAGTAAATATTAGAACATTAGGATAAAATATTAGTTAGGAGGCCAAAAATAAACATCCCTAGTGTAAGCTGATGCAACTGCACAAAATTTGATCCCATGGCTCTAACATTGCCCCATCCAAAAATCCATAAGCAATATTATAAAAGAATCTAAATACTACTGATTTGTAATACACAAATTTGCAAACCTGCTTTCATCTACTGTAACAGCTCCCGTATACCTATACACACATACAAGCACACACACCTGTAAATTGTTCAGGAAATAATGAAGCCATAAGCCAAATTATAAAAGTGTCAGGGACTCTACCCCAGACGGCAAAGTTCGTTGTCTGACCGCGAGAGAGACAGGCAACACCAGCAAGGTCCGATCAAAAGCTCTTTATTGACAAGTGCACGCATCAATAGAGAGCAGCTCGTCTCCAGAGAGAACCAGCCTGCTCTTTACATCTTAGTATAAGCCTATATAGACAGTTCCGTCGCGTCATAAATTATTCACTGGAGCAACCCACCCCCTTCTTCTAACAACTAGAAACTAGACACCTTTAGTATACATGCATGCCTAAAGTTAGAAATGTAGGGGAGTTCAAAACAAACAAAGAACAAAACCAGGGAGCGAAAACAAGGAGGCTGGGAAACTAGGACTCTTATCAGTTCTTCGAAGGAGCTGCCCGAACACAGCACATCTGGTACTATGCCAGGAATGCAGCTTCTCTCTTATCTCACTTTTTCCCAGCGCTTGTGAGACATGCTGCTGCTTCTCAGTGTTTTCCACTCAGGGATTACTCACAAACCTCTGTTAGCCTGACTTTGGTCAGGTTGGCATACCTGGTTTTGTCTGCTATATCTTTATTCAGGCCTAACAATCCCCCCTTTGTCCCTAGAGGACCATAATGGGACTCTTGGGACACATATCCATTTAACAATTGTACGGGGGAGGCTAGTAAACCATGACCCAAGGTCTGAGTGGAGGTCCTTAAAACTTAAAGTGTGATCAAGAGATATAGCATGGAAAACAACAGCAACATTCTTAATAGCTTGTAAATCTTTGTCAATTAAGCCAGAGTGATTAACAGCAAAGCAACATTTTTCCCCAATGCGATAACAAGCCCCTCCCTAATTCAGCATTCATGGCATTTAGCACACGTCTATTTTGCAAAGTTACTTCTGCTACTTCATCAGTCTTTCGTTGCAACTTTTGGAAAGCGTCTATTAATGCATTAGCTGTTTTTTTTCAAGCTCTGCGGAAATATTTACAACTGTTCTCTTGAGCTTAGCCACCCACAATCCAGGAATGAGTGCACGGACAAAAGAGTGGAATCCTGTTTGTCTGACAACTAAGGGATTGGGGCACTGACTATAAATCAGTTAGGTATACCAAGTGGTCTAATTTCCCAGATGTTTCGGTGAATAATCCAGTCCCATGTGCATCCTCCCCATGGACCCGTCAGGATTCGGTATGTGGAAGCCCACACCCCCCGGTCCAAATGCTTGGAAGGAGCACTGTAAATGTTTACACTTCCACCCAGAAAGTCTTTAGTATATCTCCATGACCACAGATCAGATGGTACTCCTGATGTGTCTGTAAGGGCAGTGGGCCAAGTCTGGTACTCAAGATCACTCCAAATGGCCATCAGCTGGTCATTCAGGAAATTCTGAATCTCCAAACATACTAGATCCCACTGCAATGCCTTCCCAGCCTCAGTGATATTTAATACCATCTTTCCTTGGTGTAGTACTATATTACATTTGTTATTTAACTATTTTCAGGTACTTTTAAAAGGCATTGACATTAATAGCATAGGAGGGGGTTACATTATTAGTCACTGGAATGGTTTCAATACAGGTAAAATTTCCAGTGGCAGAACAAACTCTTCGGGTACTTGTTATTTAAAATCCAATTAGAGAGAGCAATACATGCTGAAGAATTTATCCAGAACACAGGGCACAGCCTGTAGAATAAACCCCAAAATCCAATCAATACCACATTCCCAAGCATGGGTCCCACAAATTTTTTCTGCCAGTGTACAATTCTTTGTTTCTTCACCGGGGTCAGTTCTTAATGCCCTTTCTAGTCAGGAATTCCTGGACTTTAGCAATTTCAGTGGAGTGAGTGTTCCTTCTTCTTTCCCAAAACAGTCTTGGTGCAGCATCATATAGGGGAGAGGTTACTAGCACATCACCCTGTAATGGTTTTGCTTTTTCTAGAAAAATTCAAAGGCACAGTAGATCTGTCAGTGGATAAGGGAGAGGTTGCTAGCACTTCACCTTGTACTTTTTCCCTGCTGTCCAGAAGGCACAGTGGAGCTAGAAGGTGAAATAGGCTAATCATCAGTAGGAGAATTCTCCCAATGTGGAGGGGTCTTTTTGCACTGAGAATCTTGGGTCCAAGCAGTCAGTCTTTGGCACTTCACAGCGGTGTTGGTAGTCATCAGGACTTAAGAGCCTTTCCAGCATGGAGCCAAGGCAGTCTTTCGTTGGTGGACCTTTACATCAATCCCGTCTCCTGGTTGTAAGGAGTGGCAGGGCTGCTAGGGTCTTTGGGTAGCGATTCCTTACCTGTGAGAAAAGAAACTTAACACATTTCATTAGTGCCTGGCAGTGTTTTTCAGATCTCATAGCTGCATGGGCAAATTCAAGCTCTCCTTTTCCTGGTTGTTAACCAAGTCTTAACTGTGAGCAGTGTCCTTGAATGGAGTCAGTGTCTTATCTATAGCCTGAGCTTGCTATTTTATTTTATTTTATTTTATTTTTTTCAGTTAATTCATTCTGTTCTTTGTCCTTCTTTCCTTCTTGGCTTCTTTTAACCTGCAAAGGAAACTTTCACTTTTTACTTATACACCTTTTTCCCAACAATGAACACCTACACATTGTCATTATACAGTACATTAGTCTTATTATTCAATATATGCCACACATAACCTTTTACTAAAATAACCTTATTACAGAGCTTTCGAGCAACAAGCCAGGACAAGCACACCCACTTTGAGGAGTTCACTCAATACAACCTCTAGTCCAATAGCCTTCCACCATCCCCAGCCCTCTGGCTAGAAATCTGAGGTAGCCAGAAAGATCCCATGTACAATATGGGGAGTGGGTTAACTTTTCATGTCTTTGCTTTCAAAGACTGTTGGTATGCAAATTTTAACAACAATTTTTGCAATTAACAATTTGACCAATAAAGTTTCTTTTCCTTACTTAAGGAAATGCATTAGACTTTAGTATATCACATTCTCCTGAGTTATCTAAACACTTTGTATTCCAAGTTGAACAAAACAAGTATCTGCATTTTAATTTAACCTTTTTGTTTGATTTTAAACTAGATTATTTTATAAAAATATTAAACACAAAAATTCCGGCCACAAGACTAACACCACAAGACAGAACATAGAACACAAAACATAATTTCTATTGTGCCAGTAAATGCATGGTACGTTGAATGCTGTTTAGCTGGCATCAGTTTTCTCTGATTATCTGAAAGACAAAAAAAAACAGAGGTCTACCCCTTCTGGGCAGACAATCATTGCTTAAAATAGACAAATACCCTTGTTGATTTCAGGAAAAACAGAGGAATTATCCCATATTTTATGTGTTTCATAGGCAGCCCAGGTTTCAGTGGCTCCTACCTTATCAGTTAGATAATTTGCATGAATACAGATGCTTTCTGGCTTGCTTTTTACTTTTAACTCTTGCTTTCAAACACTGAAAGAAAACATCACTACTTATAGTGCCCTTACAGCCTAATAAAATTTCAATTACATAGCACTATATACATTCTTCAGCTAATTTAACTAAATTCTAAATGATTGCAATTAACAATTTCTTTGCCTCAATTTATTTACAAACATTTCAAAGACACCAAGAACTTTCCTCTTTAGCATTTTTACAAAGTTCAACTGCTGTTTCCTCCAGCAACTACAGAGTTAACTTCTCACTTTCCCTTAAATCACTTGCTTGTCTCCCAACAGCCACTTTTATCAACTCAAATCACCATTCCAAGTAAGTCCTGGGTATTTGAAATCCCCATGCTTACACTTACTTACTCCTTCCTTCCACTACACCCTTAAAGTTTTCCAACCTGTTTTCCAATCTCTCTGTCTGTTGCCTGCCCACCTGGGCCCGATCCTGCTTTTCTCACTGAACCGTCCCTTCCATAGGCACCAACTTGTTCCACTACCAGTTTAGCTAGGAGGGTGGGCTTCTCAACTAGCCCCCACCCCTCCTGGTCTCTTGCCTTAGACATTCTTACTTACAAGACTACCCGAGTCCTCCTTCATGAGGCTTGCCACCTGGATGAAGACACATGGCCCATTGGGCAAAGGCCATTTACTTAACATATAATTTGAAGGACTATTCTTAGAGGGTTTACCCAGAGACTCATTCATCTGTTTGACACTTAAACAGAAAAGAGAATTACACAGAGCACAGAGGGAATTACAATTTAAGCCAGACTTTCCTACTTCTATACACTGACTGCTACAGGAGACGGGACAGAAGGATCTTAATTCCACCTCAGAACTCTCTCGCACACATGGCTTCCACTCCGAGGAATTACGAACGAGAGGTTCAGTTCCGCCCACACTCCTAACACCCAAATGAACAGAGAAAAAAAAACAACAACAGTAACTGGTTAAATAGAACAGAACCAGAACCAAATAGAGTTTCCTTATCCTATTTGGACTTACTTTTACTCATGCAGTTCTCAGCGTATAACACCAACAGTACCAAGCAAAGCAAACACAAAATAACAAGGGTAAAACAAATAGATGGTGTAAATTCTGCAGGGCTCCCCCCTTCTTAATTGCTCACCAAACTGTGACAAATTTCTGTTACCAATCTATCCCTCATGTCAGATGATCAGGCTGACACTACAGGATCGTTGGGGGAAGATAAAGAAAACACACCATATAACTGAATTTTAAAGCTTCATTTATAAAATAATAAAACAACAACGGAGAGTGTTGGGAACGCTCTCACATCATTCAGGAAAATATTAATGCCCCAAGCCCGAAGCTCCTTTCATACTTACACACGTACGTCCAGATTGGCCACTTCTGTGTATAATGTTCAGAGGAGGGGGAGAGGTGGAAGGGAGATTATCCTGTATACAGCTTGTCCAGAATTTCCAACATGCTTCTGCTCTTGGGAGGGCTGTTCTTTTACACCCTGGAATCTCCTGCGGCGTCTCTTTCAGAGGTTCCAGTCCAGGTCGGCTGCCTGTGGCTTCTTTGGTGTCACCAAGCCACACCGACTCCAGGGTCACAAAGGCACTCTGTTGGATCTTACTGGACAGTTAAGCTTTGCAAATGTAATTTCAGTTCTGTAACTTGTATTTCCTTTGCTTCGCCTCTGTCTATATTTTTTCCTTCACAGCCAGCTGGGGCTGAAAGCAGCCCCTCCCTGCACCAAGCACAGTCCACGCCGATTCCTGACCCTGAACGCAGAGCAACCCCCTCCTTCCATCCCGAGGCCAAGATGATTTTTAAATTAACCCGTTCCTTATGTCTTTTTCTTTCTTTTTCTCTTTCCCATTAAACATTCTAGTAGCAATGCTAACTACTTTAGACAAACTTTTCCCTTGCGTACCATCTGGATGCTCTCTAAATCTCTTTGCAATATCCTTTGCACATTGTGACATGAAAACCATTTTAACCATCTCCTTTCCATGATCAGTTTCAGGATTTAAATTCCCATGCTTTTTAACTTCACAAATCAGTCGAGCACAAAAGTCAGAGAGGTGCTTATCTGGATGCTGAACACAAGCAGTCACCTTGCTCCAATTTGGAGTAGCCTCCCCTGCATCTCTAATACCATTCAAAACAGCTTTTAAAAATCCATCCAACTTTGTCTTTTGAGCTGGATTATTGGGATTCCAGTTAGGGTCAGTAATTAGCCAAGGTGCATTCAAATGAGCTGCAGATTTTTCTTTTACTTTTTGTCTTTCATCTTCTGTCATGAGAGTATCTAATAACTGATTTACATTTGCCCAAGTGGGCACATGAGTGAAAAAGATTGTGCAGAACATTCTTTCCACTGCCTCAGGATTGTCTCATAAGTGAGGCATAGTGCACTGCCAGTTAAACAAATTTGAAGTTGCAAACAGGGTATGGGTAAAACCATCTCATGTTCCCCAGCAACCAGTAGAACCAGATAAATTCTCAATGAGGATTGTAATATCAGAGGTGTCTCAGAAACATTCTCCCTCATGGAGTTAAGTAACCTAGTGGGGGTCCACAAGGGCAAGGACAAGGGCTGCTGTAATATTGGGGGTGTTTGAAAAGCAGTCCCTGACCAAGTTTGCAAAAGGCTGGCTGGAGGCTGCACAAAGGGGGTGAGGCTGCCTGATTCCTCTGAAGATGAGGGAACATCACTCTGAGCTCCCCCTTGATTCTCCTCTGTCCCTGAACTGTCCCTAACCTGCTTTTGAATCCTTGCACTCCACCAGACGGGGAAGAACAGGAACAAAATTGTCCTCCTCCCGGTGCGGCTCTGGTGCATATGGTGGGTGATTTTTTTACAAGAGCTCTCCATACAAACAGCTTCAAAAGCTACCCATCCCTCCATGGGTTTATAATTATACCATACAAACAAGTAATCCATTTGTTCCGGCCTAAGATCAACCAAAACATCCCTTAAGGAGTTCATCCTATCTGTGGAAAAGGTTTCACCCTCCGGCCAGTCTCTAGTCAGGGACAAATGAAAGGTAAATGATGGCCATTGGATCCAACACAGATTTCTCATCTTAAATTTAACTAGACCAGCTGTCTCAGAAATCTCTTTCCAATCTCTAAGTATCAGAGACAACGGGGCGTCCCCCGGGCACTTATTGCCAACTTGTCCCATTTTAATGAAGGGACTCTAACCCCTCTTCCCTGCGTCGAGGTAAAGGGACTCTAACCCCCACCTCCCCACGTCGAGCTCTCACTTACCTCTCCAGGGACTTGAATACCTGGACTGGGACTCAAACCCAGACAACTTGGATCCTGCGCAAACCTGGACTGGGACTCTAACCCAGACCTGGACTGGGACTCTAACCCAGACCTAAGTAGTCAGGGACTCTAACCCCGACAACCTGGACCCTACTCAACGGGTAGGTGGACGTTGCTGGATTTCTACGAGTTTCAGCTGGTTCACAGAACACGCCTTATCGCCAACGCAGAGATCAGATCACCAGGCAAGGCTCCTCTAAACTGGAGGATGCGCGCTGCGTTGCCTCAGGGTCCGATCCCCCGCCGGAGAGTCAGACGGGTCCCGGCGGAGTCGCCAAAGATGTCAGGGACTCTACCCCAGACGGCAAAGTTCGTTGTCTGACCGCGAGAGAGACAGGCAACACCAGCAAGGTCCGATCAAAAGCTCTTTATTGACAAGTGCACGCATCAATAGAGAGCAGCTCGTCTCCAGAGAGAACCAGCCTGCTCTTTACATCTTAGTATAAGCCTATATAGACAGTTCCGTCGCGTCATAAATTATTCACTGGAGCAACCCACCCCCTTCTTCTAACAACTAGAAACTAGACACCTTTAGTATACATGCATGCCTAAAGTTAGAAATGTAGGGGAGTTCAAAACAAACAAAGAACAAAACCAGGGAGCGAAAACAAGGAGGCTGGGAAACTAGGACTCTTATCAGTTCTTCGAAGGAGCTGCCCGAACACAGCACATCTGGTACTATGCCAGGAATGCAGCTTCTCTCTTATCTCACTTTTTCCCAGCGCTTGTGAGACATGCTGCTGCTTCTCAGTGTTTTCCACTCAGGGATTACCCACAAACCTCTGTTAGCCTGACTTTGGTCAGGTTGGCATACCTGGTTTTGTCTGCTATATCTTTATTCAGGCCTAACAAAAGCAATGCATCACTTTAGTTAAGCTTTCTCTGCTCTTTGAAATTAATACTCGGTCATGACTTACGAATTTATATGAACAACTGCAAATGCTTTGCTAACTGCAATTCTCTCTTTAAATATATGCTATTAGAAATCCACTCCTTCAGAGCCATTATTCACTGACGGGTATTATTGCATGTGGCCAATAACAGCCCATACTCTTTTAACCATACTACTGATGTGCTATAGAAAATTATAACACGAGCAGGAGCAACAGGAATGTTTGCTTACTCTGCAAACCCTTTAAAGAGATCTGCTAAAAACTGGCCCTTTGTGTTCAAGAAATCTGATTTCTCAGTCAATTTATTTAAAATCTAGTGATTTAACAACTATTCCATACAATATATACATACAAGGTCACTAGTTCTATACCACATTTCCTCCTGTCATTTTCCTTTGTATCTTAAAACAAAATTGCCTACAATCACTCCAATTTTTCAAAGTTAAATAAAGCTGAGAACAGCCATTAGAGATGTGTGGATTAGGAGACATAGTCAGACGTGCCAATGGGGTGACAGAATACTGTGTAGTAGAGATCTGCATAATTCTTTATTAAAGAGCAAGACCCAGTCCTGCTCAGTAACGGTGCAAAGTTGTTTTACACTGCAAGTACAGAGTTAATTGAGGTAATACATACTGGATTTCAAAAGTCTATGTCACACTTGTATAGATACTTGGTGATAAAAATGCAAAACCAAGCCTCCTTCTGAAAAGAGTCTTAAATTACTTTCATCTCTTTGTTAGATTCACAATTTTTCCTAAATGTCTGATCAAAACACAATTAAAAAACCTTGCATTTAACTTCCCTGTAAGATTTCTAGATTTGATAGCTTGTTTAATACAGGAGCACAATGCTTAAAATTAAAGCCTTTAAAAGTCAGGTTCAGTAGTAACACTAGTTTGTTGGGCAGTCTTTTATGTATTTATTTTTTTTAAACATCCATCCTTCACTGCATTGTGTTATTGCCAATTAGTTTTCTTATCAATATGACAGAACCCATCATTATTAAATTAACTCATTTAACAATTTCTTTATAAATTGATCGGAAAAGAATGTATTACTCATCAAATTCTGCCTACAATGCTCCTGCGCGACTCTCTCTCTTTGTGGTTCAGGCACAGAGATAGGTAATGCAGTTTCCAATGCACCTAAATTATTAACTTTCCTTTCTTAATCTCTCAAAATTTCATAAGTCAGAAATGTCAGTCAGCCTAGCTCTTGGGTCATGGTTTTTATTGGCTTCTGTTTATTTTATTAAGCTGCCCAATTGTAGCACTTTCCAAAACCTGGCAAGGCACACAGCTCAATGGTGCACTGAGCTTCTGAAACTAGGATCCTGCAGAAATTGGTTACTTTGCCTCATTTTTTAATGGACTCTTTTGTGCAGTTGCTCTGCCACAGCCTGTAGCCCTTCCTGAGAAGAAGCTGAACATGCTAATAAGCAAACCAAATACTCCAAAGTGGTATCATCAGTCCATTCAGTTTTGCATTTCCTGGTTGTACTGAGGCTTGTCACAGCTATTTTATTTTAGTGATATTACAGTATTGTGGGAAACTTTTTTTTCCTTACTGCAGTGTCCAAGGCACCAAAATACCTGTTCATTACCTTCAGTCTAGTTCATTGTTAATACTGTATAAATAGGCCAAAATGTGATGCCACTTGCAGAACCAAGCTGGAGTTTTGGGTAAAATATTACTGTCAATGCTTGTCTAATTCAAGTTTTAAACAGAGCGACATTCATAGAAAATGTCCTTGGATTCTTACATTTCTTGGCAATAAGCAAATGCATGCTCATTTTATTTCTAGCAAGTGCAAACTAAATTATAATTGACTTTAGATGATGAGTAAGAATGTCACATCAACCACATGTGTACACAGTTAAGTTTTCAACCAGGGGCTCATTTTCAACGGTTTTCAATAAATAGATGAAAATATTAAATGTGAAGTTTAAAAGATAAACATTATTTTTGTGGATTTAGATAAAGAATGAGAGAATGAAGATAATGTAAAAGAGCAGGATGACAGTAAGGCCCTAGAATAGAGACTTTTTTCAGTCTGGTGTGCAGAGAATCACTCTCATTAACCATGATGGGAAAGCATGCCCTATTCTCAAGGTATTATGCGACAAAGAAATAAGTGTCAGAAAAAAAGCTTCAATCACAAGGTATTAAAAGGGATGAAGGAGACATAGTCAGATGTGCCAATGGGGTGACAGAATACTGTGTAGTAGAGATCTGCATAATTCTTTATTAAAGAGCAAGACCCAGTCCTGCTCAGTAACGGTGCAAAGCTGTTTTACACTGCAAGTATAATGACACGGTCTAGTTTGACGAAGTTCAAGACCTGCAAACCCCATTGTTACCTTAATGCACACAAAAATAACTGTTTTCTGAATATCCTTCTAATAATAGAAAGATTATTGGCCTCCAAGATTAATGCAGCAATAGATTTAATGCCCTAGTTCTGGGAATGTACAAAAACCTAACAGAACAAACTCAGGAGTCTGGATTTCTTGTACATGGAGACCTCCCTCTAATTGCCCCAATCAACACTATCCATTTCACTATATTGCTGATTTTTTTCATCAAAATATGCAGTGTAATCTGCCTTACTCTCCTCCTGCATGCCAAAGGTTCAGAAACTCTGCGGTATGTGCATGTGTGCAGAGGAGTGCTGGTTTTCAATTATGGGTAACAGAATCATTCGGAATATGAATTCAGTGAGATCCAACTGTGAGTAGAAATTCCACTTTGATGATGCCACCAGCGTGTATGTGTCACACTCTTCCCTACAGACAGGGCAAAGCCCTGAAAATTTTAAGTCCTTTACTCCCCTAATTCACCATCCTTCTGAAAGAGGGAATACATAGCCAGCCAAGGAAACCGCTTAGTTCACAGGAGTCACCTCTGAATGATATGAGAAAACACCTCTGCCCAGCACAATGTCTCTAACCCATTTCTAGCTCAAGCTGCCTAGGGCATAAAGTTGGGACCAGAAATCCATCTCAGATCTCCTGAGAGATAGCACTATGCACATCCACTAGCCCACTAAGCTGATCTGCAACCAAATTAAAAAGCAAATGTGAAAATTTTACATGAGAACTTTAGATTTCATCATGCCCAATGATTGCAAATTCACTCCCTTTCCCTATGGTGACAGCATAAGCAACAATGGGGGCTTTAATTTGAAGCATTGTAAATGTCAGGATTCACAACTCTGAAAATCGCAATTTGCAGATTTCATCATATTAGGCTGAGACCTATTGCCCTGGAGAAAGGGGAAATACTTTAAAAGGATAATTGAATAGCTAGGTAAAAGTGAATGCTTTTGGACAAGTTTGTAGTGGTTAATAAGAAAGATAAATGAGCAAAAAGTGGATTTAATTAAGGAAAAAATATTAATTAAAAAAAAGCATTCTTGGAGCATTACAACTTCTTAGGAATTATGTAAAAGCAGCGAAGAGTCTTGTGGCACCTTATAGACTAACAGACGTTTTGGAGCATGAGCTTTCGTGGGTGAATACTCACTTTGTCACATGCATCCGACGAAGTGGGGATTCACCCACGAAAGCTCATGCTCCAAAACGTCTGTTAGTCTATAAGGTGCCACAAGACTCTTTGCTTCTTTTACAGATCCAGACTAACATGGCTACCCTCTGATACTTAGGAATTATGGGCTCATTACCTTGATCTTCTGGTTGAACCCGCACAAGAGAGTTCTCTGTTGCTTTTTCTCTAGCTCTTTCTTCTTCCTCTTGTGACCATTGCATGTAGTCCCTGCAAAAAGACAGTTGCAGAACATGTTTTTAATATGATTTTGCCATAGCCTTTTCGGGGGACTGTTCGCAAATTAACTACATTATATGTTCCAGTGTCATATAAATACATTCTGGTGCAAGATAATTCTTCCAGCTGGTCCTGATGCAATCTGGAGCTCCTACAGTTCTTATGTTTAGTTCTTTTGCTTTGTTCTGTGTTCCAGCAGCCTCTGTGCTGACAGCTAATATAATATCCTCTCCTAACTGTACACCCTACTAGCTGATTATTTGATTGACTATGTAGCATGTTGTTTTTTTGTTGCTCTCTCTGTGAGACTTTCTATAGCTATCCCTTTGCTCGATGATTTATTCTCACATTGGCAATGGTAGAAATTGTAGTGCTGCTTTCTTTATATTTTTGTAATTTAAAAAAAGGCACTCTTGCTAGCTTGCATGTATCTATGTTGTCTCGTTCTTGTATAAAGATGATTCATTATGTTGGAGCGATATATTGTATATTACATTCCAACAAAAACGATATGTCACCTTAACTTTTCCTCCCTCAGTTTATAGTCCTACAGTTTTGTATCCTGGTGAGCTGAAGTCCTTCAGAACTGTACTTTTTAGAAACAACAATTTAATATGGGAATATATTCACTGGGCTTGTGAAAGACGTTTACAATTTCCGTGTGTATTTATGGATTACAAAAACATAGATACAGCATCCAAAAGGATGGTGCTATAAAGCAACTAATAGCCAAGCATGAATAACCAGACAGGAATAAAGATTCAGATCTCCTGGCCAATTAATAACTTGCAAATGTCAACCAGACTAGAGTTAATGAATACTGGAGCCAATGCCCTACCATCGCACTATGCCTATGTCTCCAAAACACACTTTGATTTTTTGCAATGTGAGCAGATTCCCAGGAATGATGCAGGTTCAAACCTGGGAGTTTGTAGGCGTTAAAAAAAAAAAAAATCTAAGCTTGTGTGTGTTACAGATAACGATGAATCACTAGTGACATAAATCTCAACCAGCAGAATGATTAAACACAGACTTCGAACTGCAAATGAGGCAAAATAATCAGCATTTTGTTTTCATTCCTGGGTTTAACATGCACCTTGCAAGTTAATTCTGTTTATTTCGAATGTCATATTAGATGCATACTTGACTGAGTCTAGGCAGACCTATTAGCGCAGATTCTGATCCAAAGAATCCACTTGTTACTAATGTTTATCATATGGAGGACCAAAGGTCATCTAGGTAGGAAACTAGCCGCTGCTGAGACAGGGAACACACTTCTATCCAGAAATTCTTACAGCCTATATGGAAGAAGGAAGAGCAATCAGTTTCTGAAAACAGGCGAGCTATGCTGCAATACTTTGCGGTTCCAGAACGCGTTATTATGCTTGTGTAAAATGGTTCACCCTGATCATTTAACAGATTCATGTCATACCTTAAATGGAATAAAATAAGGACCTGATCCTGACAAGTGCTGAACTCCAGCAATTCCTATTCACTCTAATGTAGCTCTCAGATCAGGCCCTAAGGACCTGCTAAACTCCCATTTACTTTGACATAAGCGGGATTGGGATCTAACTTGTTTTCTTTAACTCCTTTCTAAGACTGTTTTCAAACTGTAAGCTTAAGGGGGGAAAACCTTCAGCTTCCTCTCTGTTTGGAAAGCTCCCAGTACATTTTGGGTACTGCCACAATATAAATAATCATCTCAAATACAGTAAGTCCTCACTTAACGTTGTAGTTATGTTCCTGAAAAATGCAACTTTATGCAAAACTATATTAAGCGAATCCACAGTAAAAGTTTTAAACAATTTTAAACAAACAGTTTAATATTGTACACAGCAATGAATGATTGTGAAGCTGGTGGAGTAAGAGGGTGGAATATTTCCCAGGAAATGCTTTGCTGCTAAATGATCAACTAGCACTAGGCTGAGCCCTCAAGGGTTAATACACTGTTGTTAATGTAGCCTCACACTCTACAAGGCAGCATGGACTGAGGCAGAGGGAGGGAACACAACAGACGAATGGCAGAAGCTGCAAACACTTCCCTGAAAAAAACTGAACATGATGATGAGCCCAGGCTACCCAGCTGCAGTGCACCACTCCCTCCTCCTGATAGCACATGCACATGCACAGCTGCATAGGTGCTGACTTTCCAAAGTGCTGAGGGATGCATGCATGAGAGAGAGAGAGAGAGAGAGAGAGAGAGAGAGAGAGAGAGAGAGAGAGAGAGAAATGTGCACTGCCGCCCCTTTAAGTACGCTGACTCCACTTAAAGGATGTTGCCCTTTCAAGCAGATCAGCCAGTTCAGACAGGAAGCAACAGCTTCCAGCAAGCTCCCTCCGTTCTGTTCCTGAGCCCCGTCCCCCTCTTCTGCTTTGTGGAGAGGGAGTATGGAGCAGGGGGACATCCTGATATCAGCATCCCTCTCCCCCCATTCCCCAGCAAGCAAGAAGCTCCGGGGAGCAGCTCCAAGGCAGAGGGCTGGTCAGGAGCAGCATGGCAGTGGGGGGAAGGGGGAGGGCCACCTGAATTGTTGCTGGGCAGCTGCTAAACCACATACCTTGCAGGGAATTCAGGGAAGATGATGGGGGCGGGGCTGCTGGACCCCCCTAGTTCTAATCCACACAAGGAGGGGCTGCTCTTCCAGAGAATCCTGCAAGCAGTGGACAAAGCAGGCAGCTGCCAAACGACTTATACCGGAGCGGAGCGTTGCACAACTTGAAATGAGCTTGTTCCCTAACAGATCAGCAACGTAACAATGAAACAACGTGGCCGGACAACGTTAAGTGAGGAGTTACTGTACACACTAGCAATAAAAGGTTAATTTTATTTTAGCTTGCACATTAAACTTGAACAGGGCCAAGTTCTTCTGCTTTAAAATGCACTGTACATGATCTTTGAGCACATTACTAACCAGGCTACATTTATTTTCAAACAAGGCCAAGTATCATTCAAGCCTCCCCCCAGGTAAGTTATTCCAGAAATCAGCAGTTTCAGATGTGTTTTTCACAATAGAAAAGAAAATTCCTACGTTATGAAGAAGGGGACATGTGAGCTGAAATGAGGAGCAGCGGGAAAGGAATATATCAGGCAAGTTACTGAATGTGAAACATAGAAACTAAAAAATATAAAAAGCCTTCTGATAGTTAAACAGCATGTTCACATGAGATATGGCAAACAGACATATGCAGGCAGCATTACATAGGGAAGTCTCCACACAAAGATGATCAGAGGCTAAGATGTGGACAAGCCAGCTGTCATTAACAGTTATACATTTTTTTCTCTCTCTCAGCTGCATGCTTGCTTTAACAAATATTTGTCATGGGCAAAGCAAGGAAAATCCCACCCATGTCTGATTTTGCTGTGTTTCTCTTAGAGTCAATGATGTAATAGAGCATGTTCCAGACCCATTTGCAAAATGTGATGTCCTTATGCCACAGTTTTGACACTGAGATTTAGGACTGATGGTAGGTAAAGATACAGAGTGTGACCCTTACTCTGTGGCAACAGTGTGAACTATGGAGGACAGGAAAAGCAAATATCAGAACAATGGACTAGGTGATATCCTGGAACATCAGTACAATTTTACTGTTCTGAGGTAATTCTCCCATGCTCTCATAAAGCCAGATATTGCCAATGCACTAAGGACTAAATTCTGCTCTCAGTGACATGGGTGTAACTTATAGTGACTGCAGCGGGAGTTATACATATGTAACTGAGAACAAAATGTAGTATTAAGTGTAAATAGAAACTTTGTCTTACAAGCAACTAATAATGTTTGCAGTCCCCTAATAAAATGGAAGACAAGAATCCCTCTGCTGACATTAACTGAAATCAGTGCTCAAACATGCAACTGGCTGCTCAATTCGCAACCATACACGGGCATCTCGTTCTGTGTTTTGAGGTTGTTGGTTTTTTTAAAGAAATTTAATTCACCTAGGTTTGCCCAGTCTGCTGTTCACAAGATGCAGAGGAAGATAAGAGATGCACATGATATAAGTAATAACTGAAAAATCAGATCTGGAGTCCTGAAGAAAGCCAGCCAGTCAGACGTGTATCACAGATGGGAAAGGAACCTCCAGAACTCTGGTGGCTCTTAAAAGATGAGAAAGTCTTGACAACCAGGGAACTTTGTTCGTTCTCTAATAGTTAACATAAAAAACAGCATTCTCTGCCTATCCCATGGGAAATCAGTTACACAGGGATGTGTCTCATGCTATGCTAATGTGCTTCAGGTATCATGGTGGCCTGAAGTTTTCATTCTTAATTAATGGCTTGTTGCTTTTGCTCCAATTATATTTTCATTAAGCTGAATGAAAGACTCTTGGCTTTTCCCTAAAAGTCTGTATAAGATGGGCGACATGTCTCACACACAGTAGCAGACTAGAGCTTGGATGTTTTAAAGGAGACTGCTTGTTCTTTCATACAGGCCAACTAGAACTATGATAAAGCTTACATAAATACTTTAAACACTTCTTTCAATAGTGCTCTCTAAAGGGACGCTAAGAGCTCTCCATCTCAGCTCCTCCAGGATAGTATTCACTTGAGAAAGTCTGATGTAAGTTCAGGCAATTCTAACTTCAGTTTATTACCCACTTTCTACTAACTTTCCAATTAATGGGGAAAAACACTGCCTCCACGTCTCCACACATGAAAACCCAGAAGATTACTGGCTTGAACAGGAGGTTATAAATGGAAGCAGACGTTTTCTGCATTGTTTTGCATAATTAGTCACCTCTTTAAATAATGAGAGATCATGCAACAAGTATCTAGAGAAATATGCCAATATATAGAAGGCAATACAGGACCACTTTAAGCAAAGCCCCACATAAATATCTGCCAGCACTGCCAATAAATCCTACATGTGTTTAACTGGAAATCAGGGTTACCTATTAAATAATAGTACTACATAATTAATAGTACATCACCACCACATTAACCAGGAGAGAGAAAATTCTGCAAACCAGCACATTATTTAATGAGCTTCTTAGTAAACATCTGGGAAGAAGTTGCACAGCTCTCTTATGAATATGCATGTAACTAAAAACAAAGCTTGGACTGGCCCTTTTTGTGTTTAGCTCTCTCAGTCTTGCTTTAAAACATTTGCCCCCATCCACTGCAACAGTTATAGGCTTGAAAAATGCTCAAGATAGTAATATACAAAGAAAGGCCCAGTTGAAACCTTTCCCTCTACATTACAGAATCATGATTGTGGTGATATTTCTATCCTGAGTTACAACAGTGTGACCCTGCTCTCTTTTATGTTGTTGATCTATTTCATCTGCTTTTTTATTGTCAAAATTCTACTAAAAGATGGTTTGAAAAGATTTTGATCATACCTACCTGATGGACAAATAAAAAAGGGACTATTAAAAGATCCAGTAACTTGCAAACCTTATTCAGGACCATGGGAATTATCATGGTGGATCAGACCTGAGTTCCATCCACACAGTATCCTGTTTGTGACAGTGGCTGGTATCAGGTGATTCAGAGGAAGGTGTGAGAACCCTGCAGTAGGTAGAGGCAGGACAATCTGTCCACATTAGATCTCATCCTGAACTCTAAGACAATGCCTACACAGCCCGTGGAAGCACGCCTCCAAGCCTGGTCTGACAGATTTGGCTTGTGAGGCTCATGCAGCACTCTAAAAATAGCAGTCTGAAGTTGCAGCTCGGGCTGGAGCTCAGGCTCTGAGGCTTAGGAAGGGGACTGGGCTTCAGACAGCCATCTCAAGCCCAAGCTGCAACTCCAAAGCATGTCTACACAGCTATTTTCAGAGTGCAAGTAGGAGCCCCACTAACCCCAGTCTGTAGACCTGGTCTGGGAGGCTCACTTCTGAGGGATGTGTAGACCTACCCTAATACTTAAGAGACTGGCTTAAATTCTAAAGCATGAGGTGTAATACCCCATCCATGTTCCCTGTCCAATCTGTTTTTGTTTCTTATTAAAGCTCAACAACTTCCTGACACACTAATTTCCAGTTTACTTACACATAGTTTTTCCAACAATTTCCACCCTTTTTATTTCAGTGAATGTCCCCATGTTCTTGTGTTATGTAATGGGGGAGTAAAAGGTCCAGATCTCCCTTCTCTAGATCAGTCATTATTTTATATACTTTTACGATATCACTTCTTATTTATCTGTGTCTTAAGGTAAAAAACACCAACCTCTTCAATCTCTCTTCATAGAGATACTTTGCATTAAATTGACAGTGAATTTCATTGGCCACTGTCATCTATTCAGAGAGCCCTAAACAAGTTAGATGCAGTTCCTCACAGTACTCTCTGGTCCTGACTACCTAAATAACTTTATGTCAACTGCAAATGTTGCCACCTCATTACTCACCCAATTTCCAGATCATTAATACATAAATTAAACAATGCGGAACCTAACATGGAACCTAGAGGCACCTCTCTGATAACCTTTTGCCATGATGAAAATTGGGCATTTAACCTTACTCTTTGCTTTCTGTCACCAGGCCAGTTTTTGATCCATGACAATATCTCACCCCATGACTACTCTTTAGTAGCCTAATAGACACAGAGCACTTCAACATCCACATGAAGATTAAATTATACCAAATTTCAAGTTTGCTTGTTCCTGGCCTCTATTCTATAACCGTTATCCCTTCACACACACCAGCACCCATCCCAGAAAAAATGGTTACGTACCTTTCTGTAACTCTTATTCTTCAAGATGAGTTGCACGTGTCCATTTCATTGTAGGTGAGTGAGCACCTCATGCAGTTGTTGGAGAATTTTTTCCTCATCACTACCCATCAGGGTGGTCCATGCACTCTCTGTTGCCACACACCACTGAATGCTAATATAAGAGGGCAGAGACATTCCCAGGGCCCCTTAGTTCCTTTGTACTGGATAGACTCCAAGAGAAAGGAGAGTGGGTGGGTCGTGACATAGACACGTGCAACTCATCCTTAAGAATATCATTACAGAAAAGTAAGTAACCGTTTTTTCTTTGAGTATTTGCACATGTCCATGCCACTGTAAGTGATTCACAAGCAGACAAACGTAGAGGTGGCCTCCAAGTCTACCTGACCTGTGACTTTAAGACAAAACCCATCTGGCATTGTCCCTGGAATGACAGGAAATGGCATAATACAGAAGTGTGGACCGATAATCAAGCTGCCACTTCACAAATGACTATGACAGGTACTTGTGCCAAGAAAGATGCACAAGTTGCCTGCACTCTAGCAGAATGTGTCAATACCCTAGCTGGTGGTGTTATATTAGCCAATTGGTAGCATAAACAAATGCACAAAGAGACCAAGGATGCCCTTAGCTCTGTCTACAACTGCAATGACCAACTGAGGATTAAAGGTCTTAGTATGCTCCAGATAGAAAGCTAGAGCCCTTCTCACACCCAGCAAATGCAGCCTCTCTGAATCTCTAGGAGCGCGATGTTTCAGAAAGAAAGTCTGTAAATAGACTGCCTGGTTAACATGACAATTAGAGTTACCTAAGTGAGAAATTTTGGGTGAGGGAGAAGCTAAATCTTATCCCTATGGAAAACTATGTAAGGAGAGCCTGTACTAAGGCTTTCAACTCTTCCTCTTTTCTGGCCAATATAATGGCCACTAGAAATGCTACCTTCATAAACAAGTGCAGAGGAGAGCAGGCTGCAAAGGGTTCAACGGTTGGGCCCATCAATTTTGCTAGGACCAAGTTCAGATCCCAAGGGGGGATGGGATGTTGCATGCGTGGGTACGATCTAACCAAACCCTTTAGGAGTCTGTTGATGATGGTTTGGAGAAAAGGGATCTACTATCCACCGAGACATGGAAGGCCAAAATGGCACTATAAGACTGCCTCTGGTAGGCTAATAGCCAAACTCTGTTTTAGATACAGAATACAGTCCAGCATGAGGCTCAGGGGAGCCCACCTTCGAGATGTGGTTTTCTGATGGGATCAAAACACAGAAATGCTTCCACTTAGCCAGGTAAGTGCTCTGAGCTGAGGGATTTCTGCTATTCCAAAACACTTTCTCAATATTCTTTGAGCAGGATCTCTCAAATGGCGTTAACCACGAAGTACCCATGCTATCAGACGAAAGTCTCAGAAGCTAGGACAGAGAAGGTGACTGTGGTCCTGGGAAATGATGTCTGGATCCAACAGGAGAGACAGCGGAGGCTCGACTGACCTGGCTAGTAGGGTTGAAAACCAGTACTGATGAGGCCATGCTAGTGCTATAAGGAAGAGACATGCATGATCTTATTTGCTACCCAGGTTCTTATTCAAAGTCAAAGGAATTGGAGGGAAGGCATACAGGAAGGAATTCTTCCAGGATAGAAGAAAAGCATCTGTCAGTGAGCCTGGGCTGAGACTTCCCAGGGCACAAAGCTGATGGCATTTTCTGTTGGTTTTTGTTGCAAACAAGTCTACTTAGGGAGTTCCCCAGAGCTGGAAGATGGATTTGGCCATGTCTGGGCACAACAGCTAGTTGTGGTGGTTGGAAAAGGACTTGCCCAGCTGATGCGTTAATGTGTTCTGTTTCCCTGAAAGATAAGCAGCTCTGAGATGAATTGAGTTGTTTATGCAAAAGTCCCAGAGGCAAATCGTCTCTTGGCACAGTTGGGTTGATCGTGCCCCTCCCTGCCTGTTTATGCAAAACACAGCTGCAGAATTTTCTGTTAGAATTAATAAATTCTTCCCTATAACGTTGAGGAGGAAGGCCAAGGAGGCTAGAGGGACTACTCTTAACTCCCTGACATGTATGAGTCGTTAGAACGTAAGACAACCAGAGACCCGGGGTCTGCAGCGACTCCATATGAGCTCTCCAATGCAGGGATGATGCGTTTGTGACTAAAGTGAGAATTGGTAACGAGGGGAACAAAAGGGATGCGATGTTACACCCCCTATTCTTCACAGAAATGTGGTTATGATATGAATATGGCATAACTAAGATATACATGAGCTATCAAGCACAGAGGCCACTCTATTTGAAAGATCTTGATGAGCTCTGCAGTCCTCTGGTGGTGGTGAATCACCTGGCAGCTCGATAGCCTCATCTGGCGATGAGGAAGAGGCTTTTAAGGTGGTGGCTGGTCTATGTCTCGCCTGAGTGACTTCTGGCTGGTCAGTACTGACCTCAGTGCCAGGAACTGGAGAATTTGGTGCCAATGCCTCCAGAAAGTTCTTGAAAATAGTGAATGAGATGGTTGAGGGGAGGTCCTAGCCAGAGGGGGGACACCCCACAGTGTCCAAAATGGCGAGCAGTATGGGCCTGGGACCCATCCTTGTCCAGACCGTTGTCCCTTAGAAGGTCAGTTCTCAGGTTACTGCATGACCTATGGTCCCCATTCTTGACAGGATAGAGATAACCTCACCTCTGAGAGTCCGAAACCTCTGACAATGGAGGGGCAGAACCAGCTGGGATGGGAGAGAGATAGCCTGAGCCCAGGAATGGCATTACTAGGGATATCATTAGAAGCTTGCCTCTCAACTGCACTGGCATTTGCAGAAGCTTGGGAGGTAACGGTACCGCAGGCTCTTGACGCAGTGAGGCAGGAGCTGCAGCATCAGTACCAGCTATAAAAACTTCATGAACTGCAGGCAATACAGGTACTGAGATGCTAAGCAGGTCCCCTGCGGCTGCGTATGCCTCTAAGGTGGCTGGGAGCGGCACTCTGCAAAGAACTCTGCAAGGAATTTTCCAGGTACAGCCTTGATAGACCTGGCACATGTTTTGGAGGTGGCAGTCTCCTGTTTCCAGGTGATAAGAGATTCAAAGTGAGCTTCTTCCTTCAATGTTACGCAGAGTCACTGCCTTTCCTTGGCTGAACTACCAACACACTCGATCGAGGTACGAAACTTGAGGAAGGCCTAAGTCTTTTCTTCAGTATCAGCAAACGGGGTGCAGAAGCTACAGATATCTCCACTGGGGCACTCCACACTGAAGCTGATGTACCTGGGCTGCGTTCCCCATGTAATGACACCGAAGGAGGGCAAAACACTGCCTCCATAAGTAAGCACTCAAGCCTCGCCACTCTGTCTTTCTGCGAGCAGGACTTCAATCCTTTACAAGTGTGACATTTGTAACTAATGTGGGATTCCCTCAAACACTTGAAGCAGGCCAGGGGAGGGTTACTGACTCGCATAGGTTTAGTGAAAGCCCAGCGGGACTTAAACCCCAGCGGGTGAGACATTGTTCCAGTACTAATCCTACTAAAGATCCTGGTAATGCAAGATAAAGAGAGTCAAAAAAGACCTAAAATGAAAACCTAGCCCTAAAATCTAGCTACAACTAAGTAACTTCTACAACTACAACTAACAAAGGTGTGAGGGAAGCACTTGTCACAAGTCTGGAATCGCTCTAACAACCATCACAGGCAGTAAGAAGGAAGGGGGGGAGGGAGAAGTCAAGGGCAGCTCTGCCCTCTTATACCAGCATGCAGTGGTGAGTGGCAATAGAGGGGTAATGCCATGACCACCATAACAGGTACCTGTGACGGTACCAGTTTACAGTACCTCTCTGTCAATTGTGCACAAGGTACACACACAACTCCTGGGGAATGGATATTGCAACACAGCTCAAAGAAGTGTTATGAATCAGTATCAAACATCAAGTTTGAAGAGGCAACTCACCACATGTTATGTTCAAAAACTTTAGTAGGATCAGTTAAAATCCGTGACCCAAGTGGAGCAATTGGTCGTCTGTTACTTTGGCACCTCTGCTGCATCTTGCTTTTCCTCACATATGAAGCAGAAAGCCTTTTAATGACATTCATTTTGATCAGAGATCTGTAAAAACACAATCCATTGAAATTATAGCTTTGCTAGAACTTAATCATATATGTCACTTAGAAGAGACCTTGGTCAAGTAGTCAAGTTGCAATATGGGCTTTACTGATGGAGGTTGTTTTTTTTTAATCAAATAAAATGCTTTTTTAAAATGTTAACATCTTCCAAGAGTGCTGGAAACCCAAATAACCCAAAATACGCTACTGCTATATAGAAAGCAGAAAGTAAAACTTGCCAATCTACTTTCAAAGTCCTATTAGGCGGTGACAAAAAGCCACACACACAATGGTGAATCAATGCATTGATGTGTTTTGGTTTTCCATTTGAAAAATGTAAAATGTTATTAGTAATCAAGGTAAGGAAATTATTTTTGGATTAGTCTGTTTTTACCTTGACACTGTCCCTTTAAAAAAAATAATCAAGAAGCGATCAGAAAGCAAACCATTTGTTCTAGTGGAAACATACTGGTATTCTGCTTGACATTTTTCACCCCACTCACTAGGTTATGGTCTTCAAAGGATTTCATTCTAAAGCTGTTACTGTAGTTTCACTCTTTAAAATAGAAAGTGAAAGATTCAGAAATGCATTATATACAGTATGCACGACACCTTTCAAAAAATTTCTACTGCGTATTGTAGTAATTTGTATTCAGTGCCTCATCTGAAATGAATGTTTTCAGATGTTAATTCTACATCCATGTGAATTATAAAGTGTTTGAGATTTTTCTGTTAAACATGTAATTCTAACCTGGCACCTCTGTATTTTTTACATTATAGTTACTCAAAAATGTTAACTCTGAATTTGTTCAAACAAGTCTAATGAGCAAAGATGAGAAGTATGCTGTAGTTAGTACCAGCATTCTATCTGGTTGAGGCTTCCGCGCCCCCCCATGTCCCTGTTGATGCAAGCTCTTGTTTTTAGTAGAGAAGTAAAAATGAAATGCTCCTCCTCCTACTTTTACCCTGATGTGCCTTTGTTCTTTCCTCCTTCAAGTGCTCTGCATGTTACAAAAAAAATGCTACTAAGTCATTATTTTCAGAGTGCTCTCTCTGCATAAAACATGCATATGAATCTAATGCATATAGCATTGAGAACACAAAATGTAGTTACAAAGAAGCAGGTTCTATTTAAATGCAAACATTATTCTGCAAACTGGCTAAAAAATTAAGATTTTATCTTAAGGAAAAAAACAGTAATGCACTATATGATTGACCACAAGTCTTGCATTGTGAACAAAAAAGATTCACTAGATGTATGATCTAAATCTTTGTAAAGGAATCAGTTAAATAACGTGAACAATTCCTCAGTTAAGATGCGCTTCTGAATTATTAATACTTTAGAAATGCTATTGTTTATTAATTTTAAGCCTTTAAGAGAGAGAGAAGATTAACACTTCCTTGTATTTGTCTGAAGGCTTAAAAACATATTTCTAGATTTCCAGTGTCAAATGTAACAACAACTGGTACATTAGGGCTGCTGTACCTGCTATGTAATAGTTTGTTTGCCAGTACACAGGTGCCCCCTTATTGCAACACGTGATTTCACATGTGTCTGACAAAGCGGGTATTCACCCATGAAAGCATATGCTCCAATACTTCTGTTAGTCTATAAGGTGCCACAGGACTCTGTATCTCTTTTTACAGATCCAGACTAACACGGCTCTCTCTCTGATGGTGAAGATGTTGCACTTAATCATATAACAAAACTATTTTTTCAATCAAAACCATTTCTAATTTTGATCAATTCACCATGTCTCTTGGCAAGATATTTGGGTATCTAAAATGATAATTCCAATTTACAATAAAATCACCACAGTAAAATCATTTAGGCTCTGATTCTGCAAAGACTTATGCATGCAAATTGTAATATTCCCTTCACTGGGATTACTCGTGCATAAAGTTAAGTATGAACATAAATCTGCAGGATCAGGGCTTTAGCTAATTTATTTTATTTACAATAAAACAACAGATTCACATCTTATCGATCAGCTAAAGCTACAGTACAGCTCTGCAACAGCATGCATACAGACTGCACACACAAAGTTATTAGAAATGCTTCTGTACAGTTGCTAGTATTAAAAATTAACATACCCACTGCTCCATAATGTAGGATTTATATTACATCAAATTAATACTATTTTAAAAGATACAAAAAACAACAAACCAACCCCCCTAAATCAAATTGTGATCTCAAATCATTAACAGATTATACAGATGCTTAGAGGCACATTATGTTATTACATTATATACTGTTTCAAAATCAGCTCCTCCTTCATTCATTTACCTGCCAAGGCCTGAATTCATGCTCTAAATATCCTTTGCTATAAAATTGATGTTCAACATAAAATAAAAATGATTCAGACATTAGGCATGATTTTGGTTGGCTCTCTATCTTATTAAGAACATGAAAAGACGCACAGATGGGATACATAGACAGGTGGCTAAAATGATTTGGCATGAGTAACAGGTGGAACATTGGGATTTGTATGAGAATTTGACCTTTGTATGAGAATTTGTAGCTGACTAATTGTTGAAACCTGCAATATTCAAAACATTGCAAGGATATAGAGGAAAGGCAAGTGAAATATGGGAGCTGGAAGTGATAAGAATGCAGAGGAAAGCCCTGGAACCAAGCTTAGCACTGATGAGCTGACGGAATTACTGATCATGTGATTAATGGCCAGTGTGGCTACTAAGCGTAACATTTCAAAAAGCACCTAAGTGACTTAGGATCCTAAATCCCATTTTCAGAAGTGCCTCATCGCTTAATTGCTTCTTTATCTGATTTTTTTAATGATCTATTGAAAGAGGTAACCACTTCTCTGCCAGATAGCTGCACACTGTGGAGTTGACACCAGGGAATGTTGTTTGAAAGTGTTGGTTATTTGGTATAGAGGCATAGCCAGGAATAAGCAAAATGACTATACACTTAATTATTATTGCAATAATAATCTGGCCTCCATTTGAAAACCCCTCAACTTCTCAGAAATTACCACTCACGGGATTTACATAAAAAATTACCAACCACTGTAAGCAGAACCATTTATCCAGGAGGAACACTAGAGGAATAACACACTAGAAAAGGAGTGGAAGTTGTCCTTCCTGTGGAGTGATGTGTTTAAGCTTTTAGAGGTTAGTGGTGAGATGTTCTATTTCTAATGATCATCTCGACAACCACAGACTCTGCCTCTCTGCCTCAGCTGAGCTAATGGAGGACACTTAAAAAGAAAAGAAAAAAAAGCTACACACTCAGTGCAGCTTTCTCACGGCGCACACGCAGAGAAGCTGTTATGTGTAAACTGCCAGTTGGACTGGAAAGTATTATTTTTTTAAACTGAAGTTGGCATTTGAGCTTCCCAATAGTGCTCTCCACCCTGCTGGAACTTGAGATTTGTAAAACAGACAGGATGGGGAAGGGAAGAGCTGTTTTCATCCTGCTTTTTAAATAGCAAAGAGTCAAGTTTTCTTCTGACTGGAACAAGAAATCAACACCAGGCCATACTGTAAACCTAATCATGGAGGAATAAAACCCAGAGGAGTATCAGCTCTGAAACAGGGGTCAGATAAAAATCAAGCAAAGGATTCTTCTACCTGAAAATTTGTTTCCAATAAACTATGGCAAAAACAATTAGTTGTTTGGTAGCTCTCTGGACTACAAAGCTACTGATTCATTATATCTGCAATCATTGGGCCTGGTGTTGTTGTCACAGTTATATTTATAAGGGGACTAGTGGGGTTATACTTGTAATAATTTGGGTTACTCTGTTTACCTTCTTATGAAATAAGATACGCTGAAAAAGTTGAACTTCATATTATTACTCGGCACTTACAAACTTAGTTGTACAAACATTCACAACTCTCCTGTGAAGCAGGTACTGTACTACTGTATTTTATTATCAAAATGCTACTGAGGCTTAAAAGACCTTAGCTATGCAAAACATCTAGAAAAGATAAGACAGAGATGCCAGCGGACATAAGATAGAAGAATCAGTCCTGGAAAATACCTTGCAGAACAGAATACCCTGAGTTGGTGATAGACAAATTACCTAACATTTGAACACTGATGTTTCTAAGGTCCAGACCTAACCCGAGAATAGCCTAAACCAAACCAACAAAAATAGACAAAATGGACTTTTTAAAACCAGTCCGTCTCCATAGCTCAGGCATTGCAGCAAAAATATATATTAATCTTGCCTTGAGCAGTTTGAGGAGACTGATATTACAGCCTCTCTGGGTCTTCTTTGCCATAACAGGGACAATATGACAAAGTCATTAACCTCTTGTGAAAATAAATCTGCAAAAGAATTCACAGAAATTGATGGGTTAGAAAGCTGGGAAACTGAAGAAAATTACATACAGAAGCTCAAAAATAAAACAGATTATTTGGAAGGAAAGCAAGGGCTTTGCAGCTGGTATATTAAAGTACAGGAATTTGGGAGAGAAAAATGGAAATGCTGGAATACCACACAAGAGAAAACAGATGAGTTCCAGGAATCCTTAAAGGTGAGAAGGGAGTAGACTCAATAGGCTTCAAGGGGAAAGTTATGTCACAAGTGTACAATGAGGTAAAAGATCTGATACATATTAAGTGCTTTTAAAAAATTACTCATCAGGCACCATTATTGTAGTACCGTCAGACAAACTGAAAAGGACAGACTAATTCTACTCTGTGATTCTACTCTGAAAAGTCACTCTAAATATGGCAGTGTGGAGTTTCATCTTCATTCTCTCTCAAGGGTATGATGATGTGCTCAATTTGTAAGTAAAATGATATTTTTCTAGCTGCCAATCCCGTGAACAACCTGGAATCAGAGCTTCAAATGTAGTACTTTCCTTCTCATACACCATCACAGGCAGTGATGCAGGTCAACTCAGGCCCACAGTGACTCCTGTAAAACCCCACTGCCTTCCAAAGGTTTGCACAGATTTAATTATGAGAAAACTTACTCAACAATTTTCTTTATATATAAGAAGGAATAGAATCCAAGTCTCTTTCTCAGCACTGCAGGGTCAATACAACTAACTGAAGTAATAAGTTACTTTTGCCACTAAGGTCAGCAAATATTACTGAATACACACAAGGAGCAGATCAGTTGAGTTTAAGGTGGCACCATTTTTACAATCACCTCTCAGAGTAGAACTGGGGAGTAGCTAGGGAAAGAGGAAATGTTTTGTACAATGGGGAAGAGAGCTTATATTCTCCTGACCATATCTCCCTAACAAAGCGCTGTAGGAAGGAAATAAGTCTCATAAAACAGCCTTTCTGGAAACAGATTTGCTAAAGCCATCAACTGAACTATAAGGAATACATTCTTGGGGTAAAAATTCTGCAGCTACTGTTGGCTCCTGAAAAACCAAGACAACACCCAGCACACACTAATGTGGAAGGAGTGGTGAATTAAAAATGTTTAAGATTATGAAACAGCCATACTGAATTTGGAGGGTGTTTTGTTTTTGTTTGTTCTTTTTGTTTTAATTTTATCCTCTTTTGGCATTTTGGAGATTTGTTCCTCAGTCACTGTTCTCCCTCTGGAGACTCCTGTTAAAAGTATTCTGCTAGATAACTCAAGTCTGTGATGAAGTGCAAAGCTATAGGGAAAAACAATAAGTTATCAATATTCGTTTGCTAAGAAATAATAATCATACCTCCACCAAAAGGGAGATCTATTTTACTTAATAATGTATATGAATTGGAGTGTGAATGGTGTGCTGAATTTTTTTTTTTAAGAGAACAGCTCCAAATTATCCTTTGTAGCACTGAGGGAACCTACTGTGTGTGTTTATAAAAACATATTAACATTACAGTTCAAAGAAAAATGTAAATGCAAGTCAAGTTGAGCTAATGTCAAATGCAAGAACAAAGACATGAATGAACTGACAGGTAAGGAAGGAGTAAGTATCTTAGACATAAAGATATCGTTTATTTAGAGAATCTTTAACTAATACAAATGCAGTGAGAGAGAAACAACTAAAAGCAGCAGCTTTGAAAATGAATTATGCAAGGGAAATTGCTGGATATGGTTGCCAACCAAAAGGAAGGACAGACTAGATAAAAGGCTTCCTGGACTCATTCCATCCAAAACAATCTGTGCCCCTATTTTATCTTTTTACTTGTAATTAGAGCTGGTCAGGAATTCTCCAATGGAATAGTATCCAATGAGAAATGCTGATTTGATTAAACCAAAATGTTTTGTAGGACTGTACTGATTTTCTTGAAAATTTTGTGGGAAATTATCAAAACATTTACTTACAATAAGGTCAAATGGTTAATTTTGATAAGGTTCAAATATTTTGTTGTAACTTAATTGTTTCTACTTTTATATTATATTTTGTTTATAATTATAAAAGTCAAAACAATAAAATCAAAACAAAACATTCTTGACCATATCAAAATGAAATATCTTGGAATATTTTCTATTACGAAAAGTTCAGAGATTTCAACTTTTCATTGAGATTTCAGATGAAAAACCATATTTCAAAATTTCAGAATGTCTTGCAGGATGGAAATTCCATTCTTCAGCAAGTTCTATATGTAATAGTGTTTGTGTTAATCACGCCAATTGAAGATTTTTACACTTAATGTGCACTGAAAAGCACACACACAGCAAAACTGGTGCCTGTAATTTACTGTGATGTAGAGATTTTAAATAATGGACATGAGGGAGATATTGGTGACCCTCACTTCAGAGTTCTTTGTTACTAATGCTTGCTAATTTAAAGGGATCGGCTCACATATATATTTTTTTAATGTTTAGGTCCAGATCCTGCAAAGACTTAACTCTACATACGAGTAGTCCAAGTGGTAAGTGTTTGCAGCATCTAGGATTTAGACACACATATATACTGCCCTCCAAAAGGTTGAAAAGTATCCATCCCACTTCTTTCCCTATTAGGGTATGCCTACACAGCATTTTGGAGCACGCCTCCCAGCCTGGGTAGAGAAACTCCAGCTAGTGGGGCTTGCATTAGTCCTCCATTTATGACTCTAAAAATAGCTGTAGAAACAAAGGTTTGCAGTGGCAACCGGAGCTAGAGCTGGGGCTTCAGAGCCTGATCTCTAGCCTGAGTCACAACTTCAGCTATTTTTAGAGCACTAACACAAGCCCCACTACCCCGAGTCTGTCATTTTGGTCTGAGAGGCTTGCTCCAAAATGGTGTGTAGACATAGTTTTTCCCTTTTTACATGTGACAACTCACTTCCCTTTTTGTTACTTATAAGGCTGAGTCTATCAGGCATCTGACTCACTGACTTCTTTGTCCTCATCAGCATGGAAAGAGAAAGCCATCAATGAACATCATAGCTCTGGCTGGGCACAGGGTTTGCTAAATAATTTGTGTATCCCCTGCTTGCTGGTGCTGCAACAGCAAAACAAAGCAAAGTTAATGTTATGCATGAACAGTGACCTTAAATTGGTGATAGATCTTGAGTAAATGAGTATTAAGAAATTAAATACTTCATCCAAGCTATAACAATAGTAAAACCTAATGTGAGGACTTTTAAAGTGACAGAATCTGTTTAGAATATTTCTGTTTTGCAAATAAAGATTTGAACTCTTCACAATGTTCACTTAAATTACTAGAAAGCCAAAAACTACACAGTCACAAAACTGGTCAATACGTTAAACTAGAATTATGCTAATTTTAACTAGGAGTCCAGCTCTTGACTTATAACTTAAATGCTCTTAGACTTTGATTTAACAAAATATGATTAAATATCTGGATTAAATGTTTTAGTTGTTTAAAAGTTACTTTGTTTTATAAAACAGGCATTATGAAAGGAATAGTTTGTCCGGCAAAGGTTCTAAACATGCAGGTGTCCTAACTAAATGCACAGGCTAGGACACATTAGCTAACCCATGGAGGGAGAGGAAGGGAAATTGTGCTTTTCTCTTACTGCTTTTAAAATATCGATTTTTTTTTTCAAATTAACTAAAGCAGTCAAAATTTACAGTTGTGAGCAAAACTACTTAAAAGCATCCCTTTCACATGACATATTCTCTTCAGCTATTTCTTTTAAATATCCTTTATATTTATTATTATAGGACCACTTTATGTATTTATTTTGATTTGTTAAAAATGTCTATGCATGTTCTAAGCATCTATAGGAAGCTAAACAAGCATACAACTAAAAAAGACAAATAGCCTTAACACAAAATAAACTTTTGTACTATACCTAAAACTTTAACAAAGCTTAACAGATTAATTCATCACAACCATGAAAATCACAAATTACCTACAATTTATACTTAAGAACTCCACTGTTGGCCTCTACAAATCCATCCACCCACATCTCCAAGAGAGCCCTGAGAGTCTACATGGGCTTTGTCCATGCACAGCATACCCTGAAGGCCAACAAACCCTAGACCTGCCAGACCAGGTATGAGTTCCAGAGCTGAGCACCACTCATGGAAAAAAACATCAGGAACCTCTCACCTTAGTTTTAGCAACTGCAACTACCACAGAGATCATGCATTTAGTTCTCTTCATTACAATGAGTAATTAAGCTTGCATTTTTCTTAGTAGTCAGAATTTCATGGTTTAGGGATACATCTCTTTTTATAGCACCAGCTAAGGACAGTCAGGCTTAAAACTTATTACATCTAAAACTTAGGTCAACTTATCTATGGCACTCAGAGGTGTGAAAAATTTATAGTTAAAGCATCTTAATGCCCAGTGTAGACACTTGTAGGTCAATAGAAGATTTATGTCAACCTAGCTACCACCTCTCAGAGGGCTGGATTAACTACAGCGATGGAAAAAACCCTTTCATCACTGTGGCAAGTGTCTATACCACAGATGCTACGGTGGCACACCTGCAGCGCAATAGCTGTGCCATTGTATTATCTGTAGTGTAGACATAGCCTCAGTGTTATGAGCATTAATCCCTCAGGTTTGCACCTGAAACATACTTTCCTCTCACTAGCCTGCACAACATGAATAGTTTCTCTCTCCCCTGTTTGTTGCAAGTACACTCTCTGCACTACCACTTGAGTTTCTTCACTCATTCATTCATTCGTTCACAGACATTGCTAGGGCTTGGCCTGAAGGAGACTGCCCCATAGACATGTGTGGCAGCAAATCCATCTTCCCTTGGCTCTCAAAATATTTTTACATTTTTAAGATAATATAATACTTGTTTAAAGTCCCAGTGTATTTGACATCCCTAAAGACTGAAGTCCACTATTTAGCCTCACAGACAGTGGTAGCACAAGCTTCCATACAAGCCCACCAGTGTGCCTCACTCCTGATCTGCAGACCTCTTCAGGCAAGAGGATGATTACCATGGGTCCAAACATGCTGTACATCTCAGGGAACTACTACCGAGATGAAGTGCTTTACATTTCTAAGCCACTTATCCTGCAAACTTCACGTATGTCATCACTAAGTATTTCCAGGATTGGGAACTGAGTCAATACAAATCCAGCCCAGTTCAGTAGTGACCAGAATTCATTACCTGGTGATAGCTGTTCAATGGTACAAATACAATGAGTTTGTGAACTCCATTAGTTCCATATCCATGTGTCTATATCAGACAAATCACCAACAAACCAAGTCTCCATGAAGATTCAAATTACCCTTCTAACCTTCTGTATCAGTTATACAAAAAAGAATTCAGTCTCCATAGTTTTCTGTCCAGCAACTTTCACAACCCCCAATTTATATTTAAAAAACTAATGACCAGTATCATCACTGGTATCTCACTGAAGAGCATGACTGCACAGAATAGCAATTACAGTTTCAGTGAGTTGCACAGTATAATTGCCCTGCTAATATTGTTGAATATTATTGAAAAGTAACAATGCAGAGCATAATTAGACTTTTCTTCTTTTCCCCTGCTCAGTTTAAAGGTATTTTATTTTCAATGAGGGAAAAAAAAATTGGAAAGAAATTCTCACTTCAATTATCTTGTCTTTCCTAATCATAAATAAATGCCTTTTTTTTTTCAATAAATGCATGATAAAATGCCTTTGCTTAGGTTTTTTTTTTTAAATTTGACAACATATGTGTACTAGTTATGTTGTGTTTTGCCAGACATATGGAACCTCATTATAAGAAAGCAAAGAAAGCATTATAATAAACTATTAAGGCCCTCATCTTGCAAAGATTTACCTATATGCTTAACTTTTGTGCACACAAGTAATATCACTGATTTCACCGAGATTACTCTCCTATAAAGTTAAACATGTGCGTAAATCTTTCCACCATCAGGGACTATATGTGTGTACTTAAGTTATTCTTATTTACACCAGCACTGTATATTTTCATGATCTTTATAAATTAAGGCATTTTGCTTGTGCTTACTGTGGCTGATTTACTGAAAAGTGCCAATAACATTTTAATTTAAAAAACCTCAAACGTACCTTCAAACTGTTCTTCTAGTTTATAGAGAAAATCCTTTAAAATAATCGCAGGGCCTTTTTACTAATTTCCCCCCCAGGACTGCCTGTGTATAGCTAAAGGGACTGTTTAACAAGTAAGGACAGTAGCACACTGCATAGAGTTCACAACATCAGTTATTTCCCACTCAGGAGCCCCGCAACCTTTCTACACATAGCAACGTCTAGCCCCCAGGATTGGGTGACAACCCCGTCCCATCTGGCACTTAAGAGGACCTGCGGGAGCTCTGCTCAGCGCCCCAGCCCGGCTGCTGCCGTAACACTCTCCATGCGGCTGGGAACAGGAACCCGGAAGGACAGGCCGGCAGGCGCCACACGCGGGAGGAGGCGCACGGAGAGGGCAGCGCAATGGATTCGGGGAATTGTAGTTTTGGCGCGTCATTGGGAAGCGTCTGAAAACTACCCTCCCGGGCGCCGAGTGGTGGGAGAAGGGAGCGGGCGGGGCCGGGCAGAGGCCTGGCCTGGCCGGTGCTGCTCGTGGCAGCACAGACACGCTGGGGACTGACGGGGGCAGTAAGTAATGGCCGCTGGAAGTTGTGTCACTCTCCTCCCCCCGCCAATGGCTGGTGGTGTGTTCCGCAGAGCCCGGCCAGGCTCCAGGCGCTGCTCTCAGCCCACGGGCCTGCCGCGAACAGATTGATACACACACATAGCAGCGGCCGGGTGAGCTGCCGCTGCCAACAGGGAGAGCAGTGGGGCTCACGGAGCCTCTCTCGGACCGCGGTGGGACGGGCCCGCGCCTGGGGCCCGGGGAGGCGGGCAGGCAGGGCAGGGGTTTCCCTGTCTGCATCCAGGCTGGAGTGTAGCGAGGGCTGTGCAGGCAGCTCTTTCCCGCTTGTTGTGCCCTGTGCCCGCGGAGGGCTCCAGGATTTGGGGGAGGGAGAAGGAAGCATCAGCCGGGGGGGGGGGGTCCATAATACTTGTTGCCTTGACAGATGATCAGGCACATGCATTGTTGTCTCCTTGTATTGAACAGCCCCGCGCTTGCTGCCGGAGCCAGGAATTAGAAGGAATTCGAGCTTTTCCCAAGAAATAAAAATGTCCCCAGATTCAGCCGCTTCTTCCTCCTCCTCAGCCGCGAGACTCTCCTCCAATGCTTTTAAAATTCACAATGTCTGCCGCCTTCTAACCAGGAGATCTCACGGATTTTATACAAAAGATGCAGGTGTCGCCCACAGAAAAAACATGGGAATCCTAAGAAAGCTAGTGTGTCAGGTAACCGCTTCTAACATTTTCCAGCAGTGACTCAGTCCTTGTTTGGAACCTGATTTCTTCATTCCAGATGTTGTGAACTCCAGTCTAGTGCAGGAATTTGGGTAACCTCTAGACCAAACTGAACGGGAGAAGTTTGGGAGAGAGTGAACAGCGTGAGTTCTTGATTAAGGATGAGAGAGTTAGCAATACTATTAAACTTACCTCTGAAAAAATCTGGAAAAGATGCAGCATCTTTCTCATTCAAAAATGAAGAATATTGTATGGTGGAAAAAATGGCATTACCATTTATAAATCAAACTTTTACTTTATAACAGTATTACTGTGTGACTCTCTTTTTAAACTCTTTCACTCAGATTTTTTAATCCTGGGGACTATTGTTGTACACAGTTATATAATACTTAATATTAAAATTATGCTAACAGTGTAAGGGACATCATCAACTTTAAATTTGACCTCAAAACTCTAAGGGTTTGTCTACATGTGCAGTGGTGCAGGCTGCCCCGCTATAGACCCCTGGGGGAAATCTGTGCCAAATTTCTCAAAATAACACTATATATTCACACCAGTTTCAATTATTTTGGTAATTTATTTCAAAATACCTGTCAGCAAGTATGTCTGTAACAATACAAAAAAAAAATCAGGAATTTTTTTTGACAAATAGATTCCTCACTGGGCATATTAATACACAATTTTGAGTAATTTATTTAAACTACAATACAGATCTATATTTCCTCCACCCCTTAGAAGCCGTGCAAAGGCTTGGGGTGGGCAGGGGTAATGGAGGTGCTGAGGGAGAGGGAAGGAGCCTGGGAGAGAACCTGAAGGGTTGTTGGGTGTGAGTGGGAGAAGTATGGAACAGGGTTTTTTGTCATGGAGTAAGGAAGCCTCCCCCATGCAGCCCCTGGCTGACCCCATGTGTCCCTACAGCCCCTACCCCCTCTCCCTCATGTTGCCCTGCAGCCCCCTAGCCCCCATCCCCATGTGGCCCTGCAGCAGGGATGCTGGAACATGCAGGGCCATGCTTGCCCTTCCCCTTCCACTTTTTACCAACCATAAGGGCAAGTGACAGGGAGGAGAGGAGCAAGCAGGTGGCAGGGTCTTGGGGGAAGAGGCTGTACAAGGGCAGGGTCTTGGGAAAGGGGGCAGCATGAGGGTGGGACTCAGGAAGAAGGGGCAGTGTGGGCTTGCGGGGGGCACAGTTTGGGCGCCTGTGGCCCTCCACACACACTTTTAGAGTGCTTCTGCCCTCCCATTCAGGCCCTGCTCGGTGCTGTCGCCCCGTTAGCCCTTCTGAACATCAGTCTGTTACAGGGCTGCCCCCCGCTGCCGAATTGCCGCTGAAGACCCGCCCTGGAACCCGCTGCTGAAGTGCCGGAAGGACCCCCTGCCACAGGTCTTGGGGGCACTTCGGCGGCGGGTCCCGGAGCAGAATGACCCCCCGCCGCCGAATTGCTGACGACCTGGAGCGGAAGAAGCTCTGGGGGCCTGGGCCCCACGAGAGTTTTCTGGGGCCCCCAGAGCAAGTGAAGGACCCCGCTCCGTGGCTCTTGAAAAACTCGGGGCCCTTGCAGAGCCTGGGAGCAAATTGCCCTTCTTACCCCCCCCCGGGCAGCCCTGGTCTGTTAACCCCCCAAATCCCATAACTTAATGGGGCTGCGCAGGCAGAGCACGGTGAGGAACAGCCAGCTGCTGACAGTTCTGGTGCACAGTGGCCCCTGGTGGGCAAAAGGCAGAACTGCAAAGCTTCTGGCAGAGTATTTCCCTGCAGAGGGACATGAATTCTGCATGTGCACAGAATTCCCCCAGGAGTAACTAGCACTTTAGTGAAGATTCCACTACACCAATAGGAGAGCTTCTCCCATCGGTATAGTTAATCCACCTCCGCAAGAGATGATAGCTATGTCGGCAGGAGAAGCACTCCCATCAACATAGTGCTGTCTACACAGGCAGTTAAGTTGCTATAACTCAGGAATTTTTCATACCTCTGAATGAGTTATACCAGTGTAAATTAGTAGTGTAGATCTGGCTTAAGTGCAACAGAATTGTTTCCACAATTAAAAAAATCAATAGTTTTCTGTAAACAAATAAACATGCCTCTGAAGTGGAAACCAAACATTGCAGCACTGGGAAACTGAAATTGCAGATGATTATAAACCAGAGTGAAACTGATTTAAATTTTGTTATTGCCCAAGCTGAGAGAAATGTAAAAATAGCACACATAGGGACAATTAAATTAGTATTTAAAAATTACTTTGGTTTTAACAATCTAAGGTATTAGGCCCCATTCATGCAATCAGATATGTGAAGGGGGATCCCTGCACTCACATAGGGCCCCATTGAAGCTAATGGGGCTTTGTCTGACTATAGCCCACCTACATGCATCTCATAAAGGATTGGGGCTTTAATTAATACAGATACAATTATTTACAATCCCATATCCTGATATCTTTAATGCACATGAGTAACTTTATGCATGTGAGTAATTCAAGTGAACTCATTAACATCTTGCATTCATTATACAAGCACGTAAACTCCCTCCCGTGTCTTCCTCCAAACACCAAGAATAGGCTGGATCCCAAAACTCCATGAATTCAACAGGACTACTAACATATATATGGGTACTTGTGCATATTTGCAATATCAGAGCCTATCATTCTTAAGTTGAAAAGGTTGCATACAAATTTTATTACCAATTTTATTTTTAACCTGTGTCGGTTAATGATAAACATTTATTTTCCATGGTGCCCATGAATTGGTAAAGCTTCTCTTTTCATTTTTTTGTCCCTAGTTTTCTTATAAAGGCCATTCATAAGTTTTATTACATTTTCCTCCAGCGCATACCCCACTCCAGCTTTTCTAGATTTACTTTTCAAATACTTTTGAGTCAAAGCCCTGCTTGCCTTATTTCAGTGCCTACTGTATTCACAACTGGAAGCATCCAGTGTACAATCATAGAAAGAAGGAAAGAAAAATTTAAAATGGCTAGATAACTCCAGGAGAGTTATTTATTTATTTTAAAAGTCTTTTATGTGTTCCACAGACTATGTTAAACTAACATAAGTTATTAAGCGGTAGCGGCAGGTGAAATATTTTCCAGAACCACAGCTTGTCATAAAAGCCTTCTTCCACTCGTTGTCTATTTCAGGAAAGTACTAAATTCAAGAATGTTTGGACAACTCATTCCACATCTCCTATTGCTTATGAACGTGGAAGAATTTATTTTGACAATTACCGCTGCTGTGTGAGCAGGTAATTATTTGATTGCCAAAAATTGCCATTATTTTTCATTTTAATACTCAGGCTCTGATCTTAGAAACTCCCACGAGTAGTCCCACTGAGTTGAATGGGATTACTTGTATAAGCGCAGATACGCCTATGCCTAATTGTTCGCAGGATTGGACCCTTATTTTAGTATCTTTAAGTGTTAGACAATAGCTGTATTGCATTGCTTTTGGCAAGGTAAGGCCTGATCCTGTGAGGTGCTGCTTATGTTCAACTATCACTGGACTTTAATGGGAGTTTAAGATGTTCAGCACCGCACAGAATTCAAATTAAACAGACTGAACGCTAGTTTTATTTCTTGTAGTTGTCACCTGGCCTCAGTGGGTCACAGCGGAGGATGCCAAATTCAGGGCAAACTGCTGGGAAATAGGGCATTCTCACCCTAAATTGGTGGTTATTCTATCATTAGATTATACCAAGCCAGTAACAAAAGTAAACTTCTGTCTCAGCACATTGATTAACAAGAAGTCAAAGGTGCAGTCTCTTTAGGCATTACAGCCCTTGTCTCATCATGCAGACACTGGACTCTGTGATGAGTGGTTACTAAAAAACAATTTAATCAAACATAGGGTTCTTTTACCCCCAAGAGATCAGGCACATAGGCAGATCATTGTATAACTGAGATCTTACCCAATAATCATGCTGATGCCAATCCTTTAGTAACTATAAACTAAAAGTTTAATAATAAAAAAAATAAAAGAGTTGTTCCTAGAATATCAGGGTTGGAAGCGACCTCAGGTCATTTAGTCCAACTCCCTGCTCAAAGCAGGATCAATCCCCAGCCATATTTTTGCCCCACATCCCTAAATGGTGCCCTCAAGGATTGAGCTCACAACCCTAGGTTTAGCAGGCCAATGTGCAAACCACTGAGCCATCCCTCTCCTCAATGGTTAATAGATCAAATAATTGCAAAGTTCTTATATCAGGTTTATAGCAATGGATTAAACTGCTATCTTGTAAAGTCTCTCAGGTGAATCAGGGCAGGAAAGAGGCAAAGTGGAGATATTTCAGGAGCTTTTGTATTCTGTGCCATGGGTCTGGAAATTTACTGTCTCAAAACAAAGCTCACAGCCCAGTTTGTGGAAAGTTACTGGCCCAAGGTGGAGTTCAAGATCACGTAAGCATATCACATGTCCTTACATGGCTTGATGATTCACAGGGGTAGCCATTGCCTATATTCGTGCTGAGGCATCCACAGGAAGAGCTATCTAGGTGGAATGGGTTTCCTCTATGACCAGGTCATCAACACATAGCTGATCTGGCTCTAATGTAAATTCTATCTGGTTGGTTGGTGTTACCCAAGAATACCACACATGTTTAAGATTAGGGCTGTAATGCAACTAAAAAAATTAATTGTGATTAATCGCATGAGTAATTGTACCATTAAACAATAATAGAACACCATTTAAATATTTTTGTATGTTTTCTACATTTTCAAATATATTGATTTCAATTACAACACAGAATAGAAAGCGTACAGTGCTCACTTTATATTTATTTTTATTACAAATATTTTCGCTGTAAAAAACAAAAGAAATAGTATTTTCAATTCACCTAATAAGTACTGTAGTGCAGTCTCTTTATCATGAAAGTTGAACTTACAAATGTTGAATTATGTACAGAAAAATAACTGCATTCAAAAATAAAAATTGACATTAGAGCCTACAAGTCCACTTCAGCCAATCACTCAGACAGACAAGGTTGGTTACATTTGCAGGACATAATGCTGTCCACTTCTTGTTTACAATGTCACCTGAAAGTGAGAACAGGCACTGTTGTAACCAGTGTCACAAGATATTTAGGTGTCAGATGCACTTTAATGGGAGCTGAAGATACTTATCACCTTGTAGGATCAGGTCCCATTTTAGCCTGTGATATCCAGCAGGTAAAATGCCTTGTGAATGATGTCATTTAATAAGTCCAAAAGAAGAAGACAGAACTAGAGACAGAGTTCATGTCAGGAAACGTGTTGCTAAATTCTTAAACCATACAAGAATTCTCAGCTTCTGGCACCCATGCCATGAAAGGCACAACACTCTGATACAGTGGAAGAGATTCCTCCTGATGTTACTTAATGGGTCAAATTCTGCTGTCAGCTACACAGTGCAAGTCAATGAAGTTACTCTAGATTTAAACAGGTGTAACTCAGAAGAATTTGGCACAATAACTTGTTACAAACTGATAGTTCCCCCCACCTCAAGTTCTAATCTATATAGGTTCTTATATCATTCTCATGACTCTAGAATCTGAGCACCTTCTAGTAGTGCCATCAGCAAGGTGAGTAATATCTGTCATTTGTGCTTCATTCTTTTTCTCCTCCTCTCTCCAGGGGGAGAATTGTTCATGCTGTGAAGTATTTTGTTTTGGTAGCGTTTTAGAGTGAGTGAGTGTGAGTGCGAGTGCGCTGCTATGATTTTGCATTAGAGAAAGCAAGGTGGAAGCAGTATGTCATGCACTTGGAGCTGCAGGTGGTGAGGTTTTTGATGGTGGTCTGCTCCTGAGTTAATTTTCATATATTCTGTTTAGTTCTTTTTTTAAGTATGTTACTAAAATAAGAACATTATTGGTACATCTCTTGTCTAAAATGTTTACCTAGACGAAAAGTGATCTTTTTAATGGCATCTTATAGTGGGGGGTGGGGTTACCCAAATTCTGAAAGTAGCACAGAGAGACAGTTACCAAAATAAGAATAGCCTGGCATGCTGGGAAGTTCAGAATGCTGACTTCATGAGGAGGAGGTAATGTTTATAATAGTGCATAAACTGACCTATTGACAGAGGTAGTTTATAAAGTAGACTGATCATTTATAATCTTTTTTTCTCAGCATTGCACGAGAGCCAAGAATACTTTATCAACTGCCAGCATGTTCTAAATCAGAAAAAATTGAGGATGCATTATTATTGGAATGCCCATTGGTAAGGTTACTTTTTACTGAAGGAATTTTGAGAACAAAATATAGCAACTGTTTTAGCTGTAGAAGAACAATTCACTGATAATGTAGACAAAATTGAAACCAAGCATTTCAAAAAATGGGAATGATGTTTATTGCAAAGTATGGTCAGTTTATGTCTTCAGATGGCTGCATATGACTCCCATTGAAGTTGGAGGGAGTTTTGCTGTTACTTCGTGGAAGAAGCCAAGTATTCAGAGACCATATTATCAACCTGCTCTTCTCTAACATTCTCAGTTAACCTAAATAACTTCAAAGCAGTATACATTAATATATTATGCTTTTCTTTGCTTGGAGCAGTTATTTAATGGGTCAGTTGCACTGTTTGTAACAACATTCTTGTTAACAACTATCACATTGCTTGTCAGGAATGATGATCTTCACACAGTAGGTAAGTGAGAATTTTTGCATTGAAATGGTCTTAGACGCTAGAGAACGCTCTCTTCTCTGAGTTAAGTAATCATCTTTGAAAAAATTCCATGAAAATACAGGGTTCATTTAAAGTTTGCAGAACCTGAGCTTCAGTCCGAGCCAAACATCTACACACTATTTTTAGTGGCATAGCACAAGTCTGTAGACAGGGGCTCTGAGACTTGCTGCCATGGGTTTCTGCTTGCCATGTACACATATCCTTATTGACTACAGCTGGTCATAACTCTACTGGCATCTTAACTCACTATTTTCATTTGCGCACAGCTTTCTCTAAACTTGATTTTTTGACTGAAATTGTCATACTTTCTCTCAGACCAAAGGTGACTTTTAGGGAAAGATTGAGTGGTTTTCTCATATTAAGATTTATTTGCGTCTGGCTAACTCAAATAGGGGAACTCTAAAATATGACATTTTGCACATGGCAAATTCTACTGGGAAATAGTCTGGTAATTTTTGAGAAAAATTAGTAACTATTTTAAAATGTGCATTAATGAATGCAAACTACAACACTTTTATAGTTTTTTTTAGTTATGTTACTGCCTATGGTACAATAATATCCGTGTGACTTTATAGTGCCACATTTCTCCACCGTCCTGCTCCTAGATTTCTGCCTCCTGTAAGGAGCTGAGTGTCTTTAACTCCCACAGGAGTTGAGGATAGTCAGCATCTTGCAGGATCAGGCCAAGACAGAGAAATGCAGTTTAAATCCCATGGAGTCATGCAAAAACAATTGGATAACTCCGTAGTGTCAGAGGGGCGTGCAGCGCTCAGGGCAGAGGTGTGGGGGCGTGTTCAGGAGTCAAGGCAGGGGACTGGGGATGTAGGCTGGAGTCGTGGGGATGCTCCCAGCCCCCTGCCCTGAGCAGCTCACGGCAGGGGGCTTAAGGGGATATGCCCTAATTCCACCCTCCTTCCCCAAGGCCCCGTCCCTGCCTCTTCTCCAGAGCAGCGAGCAGGCTGTGGCTGCAGTTCGGGCTCTGCTTCTCCCCCTCCCTCTCCAGGGCCATCAACTGTTCAGCCGCAGGGAGGGAGAGGAGAAAGGGCAGGAACCCAGTACGCTGGGGGAAGAGGCAGGAAGGAGGGAGCTTGGTTGCCGGTGGAGGCTGCCCTGCAGCAGCAGCAGCCGGCAGGACCAAATTTCTGCCCCCTGCCCCTGCAAGACAGAGTGGTGGGCGGGGGTGGAGAAGAGCAGGCTGGGCTTGGCAGGATTTTTAATGGCATGCTGCTGCCTGCTGGGGTCCCGGCCACTGGCCCCACCCAGCCCGCTGCCAGGCAGGATTTGGCAGCAGGCTGGGACCCCAGCATGCCGCAGCGTGCCATTAAAAATCAGCTCCTGTGCCGTCTTTGTGCCATATGTTGCCGAGCCCTGGCCTAGTTTCTCCTTCTGTTTCTTTTTTAGGGAATCCATGTTTAATTCAGATTTGCTGGCCAAATGTGCATATAGAGTTGCTGTAGGTCTTGGCAATCTGGTAATATCTGAGAAATGAATGCAGTTCAGGTAGGTCAGGGTAGCGTAGGCATTGGGGCCCAACAGATGGGAGATGGCATGTTTAAGTTGGACGTATTTCCACTCCTTCTTAGTCTATAGATCAGAGGTCACCAACCTTTCAGAAGTGATGTGCCGAGTCTTCATTTATTCACTCTAATTTAAGGTTTTGCGTGCCAGTAATACATTTTAATGTTTTTAGAAGGTCTCTTTCTATAAGTCTATAATATATAACTAAACTATTGTTGTATGTAGAGTAAATAAGGTCTTTAAAATGTCAAAGAACCTTCATTTAAAATTAAATTAAAATGCAAAGCCCCCCGGACTGGTGGCCAGGACCCAAGCAGTGTGAGTGCCACTGAATATCAGTTCATGTGCCACTTTGGCACACGTTCCATAGGTTGCCTACCCCTGCTATAGATTGAACCTTCTTTGAATATTATAAAAGGGAGGAAGGTATCATTTTCAGTCAACTGAATGATGGTCAGAATTCCTTTCCTAATTAAATCTTGCCAAGTGATGGGGTTGTCTGCTATACAGAGTTTCAAGTTACCCCATATAAAGAGTCTTTGGTATGTAGAAGAGGGTGATTTTTAAATTTAGTAGACATAGTTTGCCAAATATTTCTGTCTGCGACAATAGCTGGTAGTTGTTCTTTAGGGAATCAGTAGTAATCCAAGTGCAGTGCACTGGAAAGGGATAAAGGAGCAAACAGTTCTGCTTCCAGCTGGAACTAATCTGAGTTTCTAAAGCACAAGGGAATGAACCACTGTGCTGGTGGCTAAGGATTATTGCTTGATGGTCGGGACATCTAAAACCTGTTTTGAGAGGGAACTGTAATCTTTGTAAGGAGATTCTGGGTTTGTTACCAGCACCCTACAAAACAGACGGGAACATGTTGTCAATTTTGGTAAAATAAAAAGGAGAAATATGGGTAGGAAAGGAATTCAGAGTAAAAAGCATCCTCAGAATGGCATTCATTTTGATTGTTTATTTTTTCCCAAAGGGAGAGAGATAATGCCTGCCATCTATATAAATAGTTGGCTAACTGCATGATTAATGGGGTGAGGGTAACCTTAACTGTGCTTTTAATTTCCTTAAGGAAGAACATGCCAAAATATCTGAGATTTGTCTTTTGCCATCTAAATATTCCTATACAGGTAGAGCCACTTCCATCTAAATCCAATAAGATCTTTATTGTTTCAAATTTATCTTGTAGCCAGAGAATTTACCAGTTATCTGTAGTTTGTAGACTGTTTAGAATAGATTGATTTGGATTTTTAATATATAGGAGGATGTCATCTGCATACAGAAAAATTTGTCTCCTGAATCTCTGATTTGTTGTCTCCTAAGTCTCTGATTTGATCCATTGAATATTTTGATGTTCCCTAATTTCTACTGCAAGTGTTCTAATGCTAGATTGAATAGGAGGGGAGAAAGAGAAGGCATTCCTGTCTTGCTCCCTGAAACAGGTCAAAGGGGCAGGGAGATATTGTGCTACACCTCTACCCTGATATAACACGAATTCGGATATAATGTGGTAAAGCAGTGCGGGGGAGAGAGGGTGGAACTGTGCACTCCGATGGATCAAAGCAAGTTTGATATAACGCGGTTTCACCTATAACGCGGTAAGATTCTTTGCCTCCCAAGGACAGCATTATATCGACGTAGAGGTGTATTTGTTATATTCCAATCCCAATTCTTGGATCCTAACAGCTTTATCCATGAAATGAAGGACTTTCCCAAGCCAAATTTATCCAGGGTCACAAACAGATATTGCCAGTTCACTCTGTCAAAGGCTTCCTCTGCACTGAGTGAAACAATTCCATGGGAATTTCTAGAGTGTGAACTATGCCTTTTTAAAATAAATTTCACCTGTTCAGGGTTAACCATTTAATTCATTACTTTTTCCAGTCTCTTAGCCAATATTTGTGAAAGTATTTTTACATCTGTATTGATTAATGAGATGGATCTATAGCTGTTACAGTTTTGAGCATCCTTAGCTGATTTAAGTAATACAGTAATTAGAGCTCCTCTCATAGTAGGAGGTAGCATACCTTTCTTTAAGGCATCTTAGAAAAGTATAACAGCTTAGGGGCCAGAATGTTCTTGAAACTTTGATAGAATTCTATCGGTAGGCCATCAAGGGCAGGGGTCTTGGCCAGATTAATTTCCTCCATGGCCTTGATTAATTTCTCTAATTGCAAGGGAAAGGCCAGCCTGGTCTGCTGTTCTTATGAGATTGTGGGCAGTTAAGAGCTTTAATAAAATTATTTAGTTCTTCTTCGAGTGATTGCTCACATCCATTCCAGTTAGGTGTGCGCGCCGCGCGTGCACGTTCGCCGGAAACTTTTTACCCTAGCAACTCCAGTGGGCCGGCAGGTCGCCCCCTAGAGTGGCGCCGCCATGGCAGCCGATATATACCCCTGCCGGCCCACCCGCTCCTCAGTTCCTTCTTACCGCCGTGTCGGTCGTTGGAACTGTGGAGCGCGGCATTGCTGTCCTCCACGTCCCTAGCTCTCCTTGTTACTACCGTTGTTACTACCGTTGTTAGTGGTTAAGTATAGTTAGTTATTTAGTTTATAGTGTAAATAATATTGTACATAGTTGTTAGCCGGTTTGGGCCGTAGCCCTTCCCGGCACCCGGCACCGAGCTCATGCTTGGTTCGCCGGGCTTTAAGCAATGTGCGGCCTGTAAGAAGCCTATGCCGACCAGCGACCCTCACGACGCATGTCTAAAGTGCCTGGGGGAATCGCACAGGTCGGACAAGTGCCGCATTTGCAAGGCTTTTAAGCCCAGAACAAAGAAGGAGAGAGACCAGAGACTTAGGACTCTCCTAATAGAAGCGGCACTTGACCCAGCAGCTTCGCAGACCGTGATCTCTACACCGGCACCGGATCGCACCGGCACCGGAAAGACTCCCCGGCACTGGGTGCAGAAACAAGACCATCGAAGTCTGCAACTCCAGCCAGGCAGACTCGAGTGGAGCGCCCGGCACCGACATCTGCTGCGGCGCTACCGGCACCGTCGACTCCGGGCCCGGTGGGTCCGTCGAGTCCGGTCCCGCTGAGCTCCCCCATAAGATCTGGGGTTGAGCTATTGGTCCTTTCCACTCCAGAGACCTTCGCTTCGGCACGGGACCTCATTGCCCTGACTGAGTCAACTCAGCCGCCACCCCTGGTACCTCCGGTGCGGGTAGCGTCCAGGGGCAAACCCATGATGACGGCGCCGTCTCAGGACTCACGCTCGCGATTGAGATCCCGACGCCACGGTCGCTCGAGATCCCGACGCCGCTCGCAGTCCCGGCACCGCTCCCCTCGGCGGTACCGGTCGTACTCGCGGCACCGATTGGCCTCCAGACGGTCACGGTCTGGTTCCAGCCGCCGATACCGACACCGGGACTCTAGGAGCCAGTCTCGCAGTCGTTCAGCGCACCGGTCGACCTCCCGGCACCGAGCTGGTGGCAGGTCCCGGTCCCGGTCGACCTCCCGGCACCGCGTCGGTGGCAGGTCCCGATCCCGGCACCGAAGCAGCGGCCGGTACCGGTCCAGATCCCGGCACCAAGACAGAACCCGGTCCCGATCCCGGCGCCGGTATGACTCCCGGTACCGGTCCCCGGCACCGAGGACATCTTCGGTGCCGGACCGCGGAGACTCTTACCAGCCGCGGTCGGCCCCACCATGGCCTTCTAGACAGCCGTCGGTGTCATCACAGGCGGACAGCGTATATGCGCTGGGCACCGACAGACAAGCGGCTCTCTTCCAGGACCCTCCGCAACAGGACCAGGGTCCGCAGCAGTGGGGGTTCTGGACACCCTGGGCGTACCATCAAGCCCAGGGCCCCCAACAGCTTCCTCCTAGGCCTGCAACGGCAGAGCACAGGGTGCCGGAGGCGTCGTTGTCCCACCCACCTCCCTCCCCGGATGGGGAGAAAGGATCGAAGCAGCAAGACCCTGGTCTTCCTCCTGAGCCAGAGGCGAGGGCTGAGGCGGACCCCCCGCTGGACACTTTCTTGCCAGGGGTCTCCTCATCCTCCTCTCCTGACGAAGCGGTGGCTGGCACTTCCTCCAATAGCCCTCCTCCGCTAGATCTCAGGGCACATCAGGACCTCCTCAGGCGCGTAGCACAGAATCTGAGCCTGCAAGCCGAGGAGGTCTCTGAGATCAAGGACCCCGTCGTCAGCATCCTCTCCTCCGATGCTCCCACCAGGGTCGCCCTTCCCTTCATTAGGACGATCCAGGCCAACACCAATACAATCTGGCAATCACCGGCCTCCATCCCCCCTACGGCGAGGGGCATCGAAAGGAAGTACATGGCCCCCTCCAAGGGCTATGAGTACCTCCACATTCACCCGACACCATGTTCCCTGGTGGTGCAGTCGGTGAACGAGAGGGAGCGTCACGGACAGGAAGCCCCAGCCCCCAAATCCAAGGAGGCCAGGCGTATGGACCTCCTCGGCCGCAAGGTCTATTCGGCTGGGGCCCTTCAGCTCAGGGTCTCCAATCAGCAAGCCCTTCTTAGCCGCTACGCTTTTAACTCATGGGTGGCAGCGGACAAGTTTAAAGAGCTGCTGCCACAAGAGGCTCGTCAGGAATTCGCGGCGATTCTTGACGAGGGCAAGAAGGTTGCATGAACCTCGTTGCAGGCCTCTCTGGACGCTGCAGACTCGGCTGCCCGTACCCTCGCCTCGGGGGTAACGATGCGCCGCATCTCCTGGCTTCAGGTTTCTGGCCTTCCACCGGAGCTCCAATACACCATCCAGGACCTCCCGTTCGAAGGCCAGGGCCTGTTCTCAGAAAAGACAGACTACAGACTGAAAAGTCTTAAGGACAATCGGGTCATTATGCGCTCCCTTGGGATGCACACACCTGGGACGCAGCGCAGACCCTTCCAGCCGCAACAACAGCAGCAGCGTCGGCCATACCCCCAGTTCCGCCAGCGGCAGGACCTTAATAGGCGCCGCGGCAGGAATGGAAGGCGCAGACAGTCGGGGAACCAAGGGGGGCAGAATCAAAGCTCCTCCAAGTCCCCGCCTGGGCCCAAACCTTCGTTTTGAAGGTGCACCCGAGGGCGCAGTACCAGTTTCCCCCACGGATCCTTCCCCCCCGTTTTCCAACCGCCTTTCGTTTTTCCTTCAGGCGTGGACCCAAATAACATCCGATCGCTGGGTCTTACGCACGGTGCAGACGGGATACCGCCTGCAGTTTGTATCATTTCCTCCCTCCCGCCCCCCCTTCCTCGTCCCTCTTCAGGGACCCCTCTCACGAGCAATTCCTTCGGCAGGAGGTACAGATGCTCCTCGACAAAGGAGCTATAGAGGCGGTTCCGGAAAACGAGAAAGGCAAGGGGTTTTATTCCCGCTACTTTCTGATCCCCAAGGCCAAGGGAGGCCTCAGGCCTATCCTCGACCTGCGAGAGCTCAACAAGTACCTAGCGAAGTTGAAGTTCCGCATGGTATCCCTGGGGACCATTATTCCATCCCTGGATCCGGGAAACTGGTATGCCGCCCTCGACATGCAGGACGCTTATTTTCATATTGCCATATGGCCACACCACAGACGATTCCTTCGATTCGTGGTGGGTCGCCTTCACTACCAATTTACAGTCCTCCCATTTGGCCTTTCTGCGGCCCCGAGGGTATTCACAAAATGCATGGCCGTCGTTGTGGCACATCTTCGGCGCAGTCATATCCACGTGTTCCCTTACCTAGACGATTGGCTAATTCGGGGCACGTCGGAGCTACAGGTTTGCAGCCACGTCCGCAGGATCACCGGCCTGTTTGCTACCTTGGGCCTCATGATCAACGTGGACAAGTCCACCCTGCTCCCCTCGCAGAGAGTGGAGTTCATTGGGGCCGTCCTGGACTCCACCGTGGCCAGGGCCCTTCTGCCGTTGCCAAGGTTCCAGGCGTTGTCGGCGATCGTTCAGCGCTTGCGGGCAGCCCCCTTGACATCAATACGGACATGTCTAACCCTGTTAGGCCATATGGCAGCATGCACATTTGTGACCGGATACGCTCGGCTCCGCATGAGGCCCCTCCAGTCGTGGTTCATTGCACATTACCGGCCGGCAAGGCAACCACTAGACATGCTGATCACAATCCCCCAGGGGGTGTTGGATTCTCTCAGCTGGTGGCTAGACCAGTCCGTAGTGTGTGCGGGGCTCCCATTCCACCCGCCCCAGCCCTCGGTGTCCCTAACGACGGATGCCTCAGATCTCGGCTGGGGGGCCCACCTGGGAACCCTGAGAACGCAGGGCCTGTGGTCCCCACAGGAGGTGAAGCTGCACATCAACATGCGGGAGTTGAGAGCGGTCCGCCTTGCTTGTCAAACGTTCTGTCACCAGCTTCAGGGTCGTTGTGTCGCGGTATTTACCGACAACACGACGACCATGTACTATATCAACAAGCAGGGCGGCACCAGATCCTCTCCCCTATGTCACGAGGCGATGCGACTCTGGGACTTTTGTATAGCCCACTCCATTCACCTTACGGCTTCCTTCCTCCCCGGAGTACAGAACATGCTGGCGGACCGCCTGAGCAGATCCTTCCTCTCACACGAGTGGTCCCTTCGCCCGGACGTCGCCCTCTCGATCTTCCAGAGGTGGGGTTGTCCCCGTGTGGACCTCTTCGCGTCCGGAGGGAACAGGAAGTGCCAGGCGTTCTGCTCCTTTCAGGGCCGGGAACCCGGGTCTATAGCGGACGCCTTCCTTATTCCGTGGACGACCCACTTGTACTACGCGTTCCCCCCGTTCCCGCTGGTCCACAGGGTCCTTCTGAAGGTGCACAGGGACAGGGCCTGCGTGATCATGGTAGCCCCGGCGTGGCCCAGACAGCATTGGTACCCCATGTTGCTGGACCTGGCCATAGCCGACCCAGTTCCCCTGCCCCTTCACCCGGACCTGATCACCCAGGAACACGGAACTCTCTGTCACCCGGACCTCCAGTCGCTGCACCTAGCAGCGTGGCTCCTGCATGGCTGACCAGTTCTGAGTTGCGCTGCTCCACCCCGGTACGTGAGGTACTCTTGGGCAGCAGGAAGCCTTCCACTAGAGCGACATACTCAGCCAAGTGGAAGCGTTTCTCCTGTTGGTGCGTGGAGAAAGGTCTCCTCCCGATGGAAGCTTCGGTGGCCAATATTTTGGACTATATTTGGTCCCTCAAACAACAGGGCCTGGCGATATCGTCCCTGCGGGTCCACCTGGCGGCTATCTCCACCTTTCACCCGGGTGAGGATGGCCGCTCCGTTTTCTCTCACCCGACGGTGACTAGATTCCTGAAGGGGCTGGAACGTCTATACCCTAACGTCCGACTCCCTGCCCCGACCTGGGATCTTAACCTGGTGTTGTCTCGGCTCATGGGGCCCCCCTTCGAGCCGTTAGCTACTTGCTCCCTACTCTATCTTTCTTGGAAGACTGCCTTTCTAGTAGCTATTACCTCAGCTAGACGGGTGTCGGAACTCCGGGCTCTCACGGTAGACCCCCCGTATACAGTCTTCCACAAAGATAAGGTGCAGCTGAGGCCACACCCTGCCTTTCTCCCCAAGGTGGTCTCAGCCTTCCACGTCAACCAAGAGATATTCCTCCCGGCTTTTTTCCCGAAACCTCATTTTTCAGGCAGGGAGCAACAACTCCACTCGCTTGATGTCCGTAGGGCTCTCGCGTTCTATGTGGAGAGGACCAAATTGTTCCGCAAATCCGCCCAGCTTTTCGTGGCAGTAGCGGACCGCATGAAGGGGCTTCCCATTTCCTCGCAGAGGTTATCCTCATGGGTAACATCCTGTATCAGGACCTGCTATGAGCTGGCCCACGTTCCTACGGGCCGTGTGACTGCGCATTCTACCAGGGCGCAGGCGTCGTCGCTGGCTTTCCTCGCCCGTGTGCCCATCCAGGAAATCTGTCGGGCAGCGACCTGGTCATCGGTCCACACCTTTGCTTCCCACTACGCCCTGGTCCAGCAGTCAAGAGAGGACGCGGCCTTCGGATCTGCAGTGCTCCATGCCGCGACTTCTCACTCCGACCCCACCGCCTAGGTATGGCTTGGGATTCACCTAACTGGAATGGATGTGAGCAATCACTCGAAGAAGAAAAGACGGTTACTCACCTTTGTAACTGTTGTTCTTCGAGATGTGTTGCTCACATCCATTCCACACCCGCCCTCCTTCCCCACTGTCGGAGTAGCCGGCAAGAAGGAACTGAGGAGCGGGTGGGCCGGCAGGGGTATATATCGGCTGCCATGGGCGGCGCCACTCTAGGGGGCGACCTGCCGGCCCACTGGAGTTGCTAGGGTAAAAAGTTTCCGACGAACGTGCACGCACGGCGCGCACACCTAACTGGAATGGATGTGAGCAACACATCTCAAAGAACAACAGTTACAAAGGTGAGTAACCGTCTTTTCTTCTGGGTCAAGTGGTGAATCATTATTGTAAAGAGCCTGGTAGAATTTCAAAAATTGATCATTGATCTCTTTTTGATTAATAATAACCTGCCCTTATTATGATTTGAGTAATAGTATTTGGGACCTTTGACTGCTTACTTTTAATCTATATGTGAGAATTTTCCCTACTCTTACCCCTGACTCCCAGTATCTCTTGTGTGAGTCTAAAAAGAGAAAATTGGGGGCTTGTGCTGAAGTCAGTCTATTTACTTTTTACCAAAGATTGATTAATTTTTTAAGGTTTTCTTGGTAGGACTAGTTTGCACATTTTATGTCCATAGCGTTAAGTTGTTTGGTTAATTCTAGGACCTGAGCCTGGCTAGCCATCTGCGTATCTGCTGAATAGGAAATAATCCTGCCCCTAATAAAAACTTTTAGTGTATCACATAGGGTGGATTGGGATATCTCTGGTGGGTCATTTGTTTAGGAAAAAAACTGAATTTCTTCTGTGACATAGTTCTGAAAATGTTTATCTTTCTCAAGAGCGGAGTTCAGTATCTTTCTTTACAAGTCCAATTTGTCTTGGGAGGGGTAGCATCCTGGTGCATGATGAGTGATCATAATAGACTTGATTTCATTATTGAGCACAGAGTCTACCAGATTCATAGAAATCAGGAAGAAATCTATTTGTGAATATGTGGACTGCGAGGAGGAAAAAAAAAGTAAAATCCTTCATCCAAGGGTTTCGCAACCACCATACATCTTTTAACCCCAATTCTTCCTTATAATCTTTTATAATATTTCTAGTTTGTGATTGTGTATATTGGGGCTGGCCTGATTTGTCTAAAAAAGGGTCCAATACTTCATTAAGATCTCCTGTTACGATGGTTGATTCTAATGGCATATTAATTTGGGGGGGCAAGTGTTTTTAAAAAGTGGAGCATCTTTATTAAGAACATAAGAACATGAGAATGGTCATGCTGGTTTAGAGCAAAGGTCCATCTAGCCCAGTATCCTGTCTTCCAACAGTGGCCAATGCCAGGTGCCTCAGGGGGAATGAACAGAACAGGTAATCATCAAGTGATCCATCCCATCACCCATTCCCAGCTTCTGGCAAACAGGCTAGGGACACCATTCTTGCCCATCCTGGCTAATAGACATTGATGGACCTATACTCCATGAATTTATCTAGTTCTTTTTTGTACCCTGTTATAGTTTATTGGGTCCACATCAGTGGGTGTATATAGGATCAGAGGTCATAGCCTTCACCAATAAAAAGTACCTTCCTGATCTTCATTTACATCTAGAATTTGTAAAGTGAGTCTTTTATGAAACAATATTGCTACATGTTTGGCTGCAGAGGAGAACTTGTTAAGCACCCCTCCACCTATCCTAAATGTCTCTGCCTCCAAGTCATTACGTGGGTTTCTTGTAGGAAGATATCTGCTTTCAGTGTTCTAAGATGAGTGACAATAATTTTTCTTTTTATAAGATGATTGACTCTTCTGATGTTCCAGGAAACATAGTTTAAAATATTAGCCATAAGGCGTGTTTAAGTCAAATATCTCTTTATCAGGTGGCTGAATACTTCTCATTGCTTGAGCTGCATATCTGGATTCCTCCTCACCATCCTGGGCATATGAAGAGTGGCCTCATCACTCCTTCCCCCCACAACTCAAAACACCCAACTGGGGCATAGCTGGAGTCCTTTTAATTTGATAAAGGAGAAATAGTCTCATATCAGGAGAGGGCATGGTTTCTGCACTATTCCCAACAACAAAAAAAGTGTGAAGAAGACTACTGTCTCAACTTAAGAACAAGTCTATAGTAGATATATAAGAAAAAGTTATACAAATTGTTTAAACAATCTTATTCCAACATAACTGGATCATTTGCAGATAAGGACTGATTAGCAGAACTCTTTTTCCTAAACTTTGCCATTGGAGCCTTGTCCACGCTGGATTATAGTGTAAACTCCATAGTCACCCGTGTAAATCAGCATAACATTTATTTCAACTCTAACAAAAATAAAAACTAAAGAAAAAACTTGAATATTACTGAAAAAAAACAGACGGCTACAACTACACTGCATACAACAGTGTCATAATAACACACTCTCAGTAATTTGGTGAATCATAAACAGCAATAATAATTATTCTTGGATAGGATTTAGGAGATCAGATTTCTTTACAGTTGGGGAATTGAAGCAGTTCATCGTTCAACTGAAATCTTCATTACACTATTTAGATCTGATATCTCTTATAAGTGTACATTTAGGGCAAATGGATTGAATATTTCCAAATTTACTATAAACCCAAAATCTAGGAAATTAGATGGGTATGAAACAAAATTATCGAGGAAGGGGAAAGGAGAGGAACATTTTAAAAATAAAAAAAGGTGAGAAAGGGTTGGAAAAGATATCAGGGGCAAGAGTGCCTCAGATCAAAAACAAAACCACACTTCTCTGTGGCACCTTACCGATCCATGGGTGTAAGGAGTCCACAGGTCCAGTTAAGCAGTTTGGTTGGAGTGAGGGTCTTGAATGTGAATATGCTCCTGGTACACTGGATTAATGAGGGGCATGGGCAAGGGTGGATGCAGGCAAAGCAAGTATGTCCATATTGTAACCCTCCAAGCTGCTTACAGCATTAGGTGGAGCACATAGTGGCTTCTTGAGTTTGGATGGAGGCTCAAAATTCAAATCAGAGATGAGATTCTTCTTCCCAGCCAGCCCCCTCTGCTGATGAACCATGGAAGTTCAAAGAAATGAAAAGCAAGGGGACAAAATGGTGGATTTGTCCTTTACAATTGTTCTGTTAGACTGAGAACTAAATTCCACCACTGCAGTGACTTATCTGGTAAAGTTGTTTTAATGCATCCCATCTGTATCTTTTACAGGGTTTTTTTTTTCCTCCTTTTTTCTTTTTTTCTCTGTAGTGAGATCAGACACCTTTCAACTTCTTCTTCTATCATAAAACCATCTTGCCATCCCTTTTAACTTCGAAAGTAGAAGGGAAGAAAATGAAGTAGTCCAAACCCAATCCTTTGGCTACAGCTCTTGATCTGTTAAATTTAGCTCTCTTCACCACATCCTTGTGTAGTCATCAGCCTATGTCCCTTCCATGTTAGGTTTTTAAGTTCTTTTTTAAGAATGAGTTCCTTAAAACTGTATTTTAAAAATCTTAGTTAAGCCTGGTGCTTTGCATCTGGAATGGATTTTTGCACAAATGAGCAATGGAATATCTCAATATTTAACTTTGATTGGTGGGGGAGAGACAAAAAGAACTGGCAACATGGTAGATAAAAATTCCACAAGCTTCCCTTTTTCCAACTCCTCTTGGAGACCCACAATTCTCAGATATTTTTCTCCTTGATCTTCCCTCGAGATCATTAACCTTCTCCTGCAGTGTTTTAGCGGTCCTTTTCTGTTGCTCTGAGGTTATATTCATAGTACTCACTGTGTCTTCTAGTGAGGAGATTCTGTTTTCAGCTTTCTCTAGTTTTGATGCTGAGTCTTATTAGTACACATCAAGTCAATTTGTAATAGTTTTGATTTCAGTTAAATCTTCAGATATTTTTCTCAAGATAGATCACTTGAGATTTGTTTTAGCTAGTCCATAATTTCATATAGTCTCAGAGGAGCAGCCTCTCCCTCGTCGGCCATCTTGCTGCAAAAGGGCTGTCTGACACCTTCTGCTTTTTAGGATTTTGTAGAAAGTCTGGAGATGGAACAACATCTGTAATGCTATTAAATTAAAAGAGTTATAGAATATCTGATGAATATTAGATGGGGCGTGGCGGTGGGAAAGCGAATCAGTTGCTGCTGGTTATGGATTTTAGAGGTGGCAAAAGGTAGTTATAAAACTATGCATCCACCGTTCCCCTTGTGGCTCTCAGAAGTCCTACTACCAACTTTAAAACTGTTGCAGTCTTGTGTTTGTATGTTTCATTTTTATTGCAGGACATTTTAATTGTATCTGTGTTTTAATCTGGGTTCGTAAACGCCATCCATCACTAAGGCACTGATTTTGTGTTTGGCCTCTATGTACATCTTTTTTGAACCTGCAGTTTTGTAAGCACAATTGGCATGACATTCAACTGCTTAATATCAAGCAGTTAGACTTCTACAGCCTTGTTGGGGGGGAGATTGACCAGTATAGCTGTCTGGAATAATTAGATATTACAGAATAAATAAATTATATCAGAATAATTCCTTGTGTGGATGCTCTATTCCAGATTTACCGCGTCTAGACGAGACACGATAAATCGATCCCCGATAGATCTATCGCTACGCGCCAATCCGGCGGGTAGTGTGGATGTACCCAAAAAAGTGAGTCCATATAGGAAGCTATTCTGGTATAGCTTATTCCACAATAACTTTGCCTGTCAATTTCTCCATGTAGATTCAGCCTAAGCGATATCAATTACACCTACAAACAATTGTGCCCACAGTTATTTGTACCTGCATACTGTGAATGTGAAAAGGGAGGATGGTGTTCAATAATCTGCCCCCTAATCTCCATCTAGGCCAGATAGTTTGCTTTAAAAACTATAGGAAGTAGGCAGTATGGCTTTCCTCATGTTCACATTCAAACTTTTTACTGATAACTTCTTTTTATATAGGAGGAAACGCTTCCTAGTCCACCAGACTGTAAATCTTCTCTGGCAGTTTTGACTGCTCATAACTGGCTCCTTCGTCTCTCTGCTAATACTGGAGAAATACTGGAAAAAATATACCTTCCACCCTACTGTAAATTCAGGTATTAATTATTGGCTGGGCTTTCTACAAGTAATGGTTTAATTATTTAGGATTATAGCAGTACTAGAGGAGAAAATCACTTAATTTGTAATATATTAAAGCTATTTTGTTCCTATGCATTCACAAAGCTTTGTTTAACACTGTTACTTTGGAGGGGCAGAACCTATATTGTTTAGCCAGAGGTCTGGAAAATACATTTTTCTGGATGAAATTTCTCTCAGATTCACAGCAGGAAAAGGATGAAGCCCAAAACTCATCAGCAAATAACACTTTTCTTTCAGACTCTGTGGAGGTGCAAGTGGTTGAATAGCATGGAGGTTAACTATCCTCCAGATCAGAATGAAGGCATGTTGTTGATGCAGTCAATGGCAGCCTGCAGTGCTGGTCCCATGCTGTACCTACTCTATGGATGACTTCAAGGCTCTCAGTCTGGCATCTTTTGTGAGCACAGTTACCACACCGAATTTTCTTTTAGAAAAGTTTTAAACTTCAGCACTGTAAATGTTAGGGACTTGAGTTTACACCGACATTTCCAGTTAACTCATCTGGAAAAGCAAGAAAACCACAAAATCAGGCTAACATGGGCTTTTCTCTGCCAATTTTACAACTTTTAATATTGCAACAACAGCATGCCAGAATGTACCTTTTAAGATGTGAAAAGCAAACTTCATAAAACAAGGAAAATATTATCAATTCAGAAATAGACAATTCTAACTTATGAATGTTCTTTTGCATAAAATATCCATTTTTCCATTTAAGAGGAGGGCAATTACTGCTACTGGAGAACTGCAAGTTTTTCTTTTAATTCCCAGAGGAAATGACCCTTTTTATATTGCAGAATCAGAAAACTGGTTTATGAAGGGAAAGGGAAAAAGTGCATTAGCCGGTCTTAATATATTAAGAGCTTGCAATAGTGCTTGTCTCATTGTCTCAATAAAGTGAACCAGATCTTGGCCCCCAACTCCATCACTGTTGTGCTACTCCAGGTGCCCAAACACTCTTTACCCCAGATGGTTTAACAAGCAGAGCTTGGCCAGATACTGGGACCTGCTCCAGCATCCACATGATCTGACTTGTGTTATAACCTGTATTGCAAAAAGCTGTCAGTGTGAAATGGTGCATTTGCCTTAAGAAAGTCTAAAAAAACGACTACATTTAAAAATGCATTTTTATCACCAATAGGTATCTGAGTTGGGACACTCCTCAGGAGATTATGGTTGTCAAGTCAGCTCAGCATAAATTTACAGCAACAGCACAGCAGGTAGGTTTACTCAAGCATTCTGTGAGGTGAGGTATATATAGCCAAATATTTACAGGATAAGTCCAGAGGTTGAGAGAGAACTCTTGGTGAGCTGACCCTGTGGCATTACCTAATGCAGGTATGTTAACACTCTTCTTTTATGTTACTAGAAGAGAAAACATGACTGGCTTTGTGATTAGAGGACAGAACGCTTCCTCATATGGCTTTGGGTATGACTACAAGTTCTCTGAGCCTCAGTCTCCCCTTGTGAAAAAAAGGTGATAATCCTCCCCTAATTCACAGGATGTTGTAAAGTTCTGAACAATATTGATCATGGTTTCATACTGTTAGTGTCACGGAGTCCCTGGGCGATGCTCTGGAACTGTTCCCCACCAAGCCAGTCAGGACTTTGGGGAGCCTCCTCTCCCTTGGAGCAGACTTGTTCAGGGCAAGAAGCTCACACATCTTCACCTCCTGGGTCTCTCCTTGGAGCATTCAGCATCCTCTGCCCCTCTGTGCGCTTCCCACAGCGAGCCTGCCCCAGCGGGGTCCTGGGGAAGCCACAGGGTCTTGCACCCCCACTTTGCAGTCAGACGTGACTCTCAGCCAGCCAGTAAAACAGAGGTTTATTCGATGACAGGAACAGGGTCTAAAACAGAGCTTGTAGATACAGCGAACCGGACCCCTCGGCTGGGTCCATTCTGGGGGCAGTGATCCAGACCCCCACTTCTGCCCTCAGCCAGCTCCAGCCTAACAACTCCTTCCAGCCCCTCCTCTCTGCTCAGCTCCTTTCCCTGGCCAGGAGGTCACCTGATCTCTTTGTCTCCAACACCTTCAGCTGGCACCTTTGCAGGGGAGGGGCCCAGGCCATCAGTTGCTAGGAGACAGAGTGTCAGGCATTTAGGTGCACCAGCCCTTGCTCTGCCAGATACTTAAGAACTGCCATGGGGACACTGAAGCACCAACACAGTATTCAGAGAAAACATTAAGAACATTCCCAGTTCGTCACAGTTAGCTTCATGTCCAAGCATGTAATATTGCCTGAAATACAATAACTAAGGTCAGTGTTACTGTTCTTCCCCAGGCAGGCATCCAGCAGTCTGTGCTATTCTTTCTTGCTGTATTCAGAGTTCTACCTCTGAAATTTATTGGAATGCTGGAGATAAACAAAAAAGTGAGTTACTTTCTATATTAACTATGCTTCAAGGTGTAGTAATTTAAAAAGCATTGTGTTGCCTCATTGAACGTCCCAATAATGCAGGACTAATTTGTATAATGTAGTGGCTTATTTCCCTGGTGAATGTAACAATATCCCACTTTCTTGGACAGAAACAACCACAGAGTGATTCTTCACACAAGTGACCAGCAGGGAAAATACCAAGTGCACCAGATCTGTTCTGTAGGCGCTAGGAAAGGTTGTTTGAAACAAATTCCTTCTTAGGGCTTGGCTACACTCACACTTTACAGCGCTGCAACTGGGGTGTGAAAAAACACCCCCCTGAGCACTGCAAGATACAGCGCTGTAAAGCGTCAGTGTAATCAGGGCAGCAGCACTGGGAGCGCGGCTCCCAGCGCTGCATGCTACACCCGTAAGGGATGTGGTTTACATGCAGCGCTGGGAGAGCTCTCTCCCAGCGCTGCCGCTCTGACTACACTCACACTTCAAAGCGCTGCCGCGGCAGCACTCCTGCAGCACTGCCGCGGCAGCGCTTTGAAATTCCAAATGTAGCCATACCCTGTAAGGAAGAAGGGAGTTGGGAATTGGAGTTTTTAAGGAAGCTAGCTGTGAGAATATCCCCGTCCACCATTAGGGGTGTAATCTGTAAATACTACATATAGTGAGTGATTTTTAACTTGTGTTTATATTAATCTGGAAAGATATTAGAAAAATAATAAAAATGTGAGTCGTCTTGTGCCAGTCAAGAAGAAATATGTCCTATCTGAAACTTGTCTGTAATAGCATGTGCATGAGGAGGCTATTGATGAGAAAAGCAGCAGTGAAATTTTGCTATCAATAAGCCCCTCTGTCCATAAATAGTTTGAGTTGCAAAATAAAGTTTACAAATTGGGTGGTGAACAAGTGGGCAAAAAAAAAAAAAGGCAACACAGTTAATCTCACTGAATGCACTGTGTGTAAATTATTTAATTTACACAATATTTATTTTATTTAAATTATTTAATTTACAAATAATTATTTACTGTATGTGTAAATATTTAATAGTAGGTTAGATAAATGTCTATCAGGGATGGTCTAGACAGTATTTGGTCCTGCCATGAGGGCAGGTTACTGGACTCTATGACCTCTCGAGGTCCCTTTCAGTCCTAGAATCTATGAAAATCATAAGTGGGGTTATTTTATAGCAAAACATAAATTACTCAAGAGCCTATGTAAATTAATATCTGCCACAAACTAGAAATCTAACATCTTATATGCTGGTATGTTTTTATTTAAAGTTTACCACAAAGCACAGAATTTGATATAATTGAAAACAAACCTGTGTAGGGAATGTAATGAAGAGATTTCAACTGTGAGGGTCAAATTTGAGATTAAATATATATGCCAAAAACACTGATAAAGGAACCACTGGCAGACCCTGCCTAAGGGCCCAATTCTGCACCACTGAAATCAGTGGGAGTTTTGCCATTGATTGCACTGGGTGTAGAATCAAGGGTTAATGCCACCTGACAAGTTAGTACACCTCTACCTCGATATAACGTGACCCGATATAACACGGATTTGGATATAGCACAGTAAAGCAGTGCTCCGGTGGATCAAAGCAAATTCGATTTAACGCGGTTTCATCTATAACGTGGTAAGATTTTTTGGCTCCCAAGGACAGCGTTATATTGAGGAAGAGGTGCATCAGAAACTGGTGAAGTGCTGATCCATTGGTGCAGATGAGTATCCTTTCCCCATCTCAGCCATCTAGTTGGTGCTGAAAGGAGCTGAGACCTCTGAGGCAGAGGGCTTGGAATCAGAGCAAGCCCTCCTAAGCTCGGCAAAACATGACCTTTTTTCTGCTGTTCTGATTGCTGCTCTCCCAACAGGCCCTAGTGCCAGTCTTCATGCCCCTTTTTTCTCCACTAGCAGACTGGCCAGTGTGGAGGACAGAGATGGCCTTATTCCAACATGTACTGTTGATGTAGCTCTGAGCCGCAGAGGTTTTCTTTTTTGTTACTCATCTGCCCAAGCTTAGCGCAGCAAGACCCCAATTCTTGACTGGAGTTCTTAGGCCCTACAGAAATACAAATAATTAGAGCTGGGCAGAGAAAGGTAATTCTGTTTTGTGGAGGATTTTGACATTTTGGTTTTGTTCCAATTCAGATTGAGAAGCAAAAATGCTGAAATTCTCTGTGAAAGGGAATGAACCCTTGTTCTGGAGCAGTCTGCCTGGCAGGCTGCCCCGGAGCCACAGATCCTGGAAGCCCTGGGAATGTGAGCTGCCAAGGACTTGGAAGCTTCGGCTCCCCAGCATGCGCACAAGCAAGCTGGCAGGAAACCAGGCAGGATTTCATCAGAATCCTGTCTAAGTTCTGTCAGAACTTCACAGAAATCAAGCTGTCTCTGCGGAACATTTTGATTTTGACAAATTGGCAAATTTCAGTGAAAAAACATTTCATTAGAAATTTTCCAACCAGCTGTACAAATAGTGACTAGTTCTGTGGAGAGAGCATTAAACAGGGCATGTAGATTCAGATCTAATCCCCACTGATTTGGCCCCTTCTGGCCTGTGAAGCAGGCAATACATGTATTTCTAAGACAGCCAGAATCTGATAGCATGTATTTGGGATGTGGTTCCTGAGATGTGCTGTGGATCCAAATGGTTTGGGTTTTTTGTCCTACATATGGGTCAAAGAACATCTGATTTGATGCTTGTTTTTGGCTTTTCCTCTCCCCCATTTTAACCACATTTCCATAAAATATATCTGATTAGCAGAGTGAAAACTTTACTCTTCATAAATGCTTTATAAATGTAGGAAGAAATTGAGCTTGGAAGCGCCTGTTTGGCCCATTAAATATTAGGAATAAAGTTCATCTGTTTACATCCAGCAAAAGTTTGTTTGCATTTTTTGTTGTTTTCCTTCGTGGAAATGCATGAGGCACTCTGGACAAAATGAATGCTGCAGTATCATTAAGATCATAAGCACCTCTCCACAGACCTATCTAACATGGGTTCAGGTTCAGAGCTTAAACCTCCAATATTGCATCCTGAGTGATGCATTAGTAACATAATTAACTTTTCAGCTATGTGTGTCTTGGATTCCTGAGCAGAATGAACACTTGCCTCCAGTTATAGCAGCAAACCAGGAATCAGGATTAAAAGATTGTATTTCCAGCTCTGCTACTGATTTATCATGTGCTCTTAACCAACTTCATCACTGTGTGAATTTGTAAAAAACAGGGTAACAAGTTACCTGTTTTAGACGCATGTTGAGAATGAATGTCGGTAAAGATTCTCTGACTTCAGAGGGTACAGAAGTGCAAAGTATTATTACTGAAGTACAAAAGAATAGCTGATTTGCAAAACCATCTAAAATAAAACATCTGTCAGCAATTTTGGAGAAGAGCGTAGCAGGAAATGAAACTGTAAAACAAAGCGAATCAATTTCTATGTCAAGCAGCCTTAGTGTTTTACATTTTCTTTTTAATGATCTCTTTCCTGATGGAATATTTTCTTTTCCTTGAGCCAGATATTTGGGAACAATGTAACAGATGTTGCTTTTTCTCATGGAATGCTGATTGTGATGTCTAGCGTGGGTCTGGTCAGGCTCTACAGCTTCCAGTCTATCTCTGAGCAGGTAATGGAGTATGGAATTTGACACACAACCTACTATACTTTGAGGAAACTGATTATTATTAAATTAGCACTGTATATGAATATGACACTTTACTATAGGAGAAATGCACCAAACAAAGGTTAGAATCCATGCTCTAAGAAAATTACAGTCTAAGGTATGAATGGGCAGACTACCTTACCAAACAATTCCAATAGCATTATTCTCAAATTTTAAAACGTACGTAGGGTGGGTACATAAATAGAGATCTCACTCAGACTCCCCATAGAGACAGCTTACCAAAACAAGTATCTACAGCCTGCTACATGTCATGTCTGTCGTAACAGGAAGAAGTATTGAGGTTGGAAACCAATGGGCAAGGAAGACTCTTTGATATGAAATGGAATCAGAGAGAGTCTAGGCATAATAATTTAAATTCCTTTAGCCAAAAAAAATCTACTAGTACTTAGAAAACAAGATTTTAGGTTTAAATGAACCATTTGAGTAATGCAGTAAAATTGAACAGCAAACGTGTACATCACTAAAACCAATTTGTTTTGTATGATCTTAGTTCACAGAGCAGAAATTTGATTTGGGATGCAAATGCAACTGGAATGGTAAAGTTGGAATTGTAGGAAAGTATCCATTTGGACTTCCTTGTAACATTAAAATAACAGGTATTTTATCTTTTCATAATTGATACTGATGGCTGTTATGTTTTATCTGTTGATCTTTCAGTGTTAGCAAGAATATTTAAAACTGCTGTGTCATGTTGTGTTGTTGTGTACCTCTACTTTTAATTGGGTATTCATGTTATAATTCAGAATGTTTTCTGTTTTACTTCCAAATCCAAGAATTTACTAAATAGGACTTCTACAGAAAGTTAGAACAGGAACAAAACCGCTTCAGAAACTAAAAACTGTGCATAAACAGGAATCCCTTCACCTACCAGTGTAATACAGCCACTTCTGAGGTGGAACGTGATAGCTGTTAAATTGCACACAGAAATGCTACACAATAGTTAGGGCCCTACCAAATTCATGGTCCATTTTGGTCAATTTCACAGTCATAGGATTTTTTAAATAATTTCATGATTTGAGCTATTTAAATCTGAAATTTCACGGTGTTGTAAATGTACGGGTCTTGACCCAAAAAGGAGTTGTCGGGGGGGTTGCAAGGTTATTGTAGGGGGGATTGCAATTCTGTTACCCTTACTTCTGCACTGCTGCTGGGAACAGCACTGCCTTCAGAGCTGGACAGCTAGAGAGCAGTGGCTGCTGGCCGGGATCCCAGCTCTGAAGGCAGAGCCACCGCCAGCAGCAGCGCGGAAGTAAAAATGGCATGGTACGGTATTGCCCCCCTTATTTCTGCACTGCTGCTGGCAGGGCACTGCCTTCAAAGCTGGGCACCCGGTCAACAGCTGCACTGTCCAGCCGTCCAGATCTGAAGGCAGCGTAGAAATAAGGGTGGCAATACTGCAATCCCCCTAAAATAACCTTATGCTGGTCTCCCTCGTAAAATCTGTGTAATATAGGGTAAAAGCACACAAAAGACCAGATTTCACAGGCGGAGACCAGATTTCACTGTCCATGACGCGTTTTTCATGGCATGAATTTGGTAGGACTCTAACAGTGGTATAACATAGGAAGTGAGAAACAGATTACTGTATGTAATCTAAACTGCGGGGAGAACTCAAGGGGACAGAATGTAATTTATCCAAATTGCAGTTTGACCATTCTAGCTGTCCATACTGTGTCAGACACACTGAGCTTAATTCTTAGTGAAAAACTAACCTATTTTAGAAAACAACTCTTATGTCCAGCTTACAGATATGGCATTCTGTACTATTACTTTTTGTGTGTAAAGTTCTCAGATACAAAAGGCATCTTTATACCAGTGCATCAGAGATCAGAATCATAAGGTGGGTCCCAAGTCCAGGACTTCCTCATCTCAGCACATTAATTGTTTTTCTCTAATTAAAGAAAATCTAGACTTTTTCCTCCCTGCCCTTGCAAAAGTAGGAGCCTCCTACATTAATATTTGGGCACAAAAGTGCTAAGCTGTTGCCAGCTCCCACTGCTGTCAAATATGCACTTAGAATACCAGTTTTAGGCTCCCTTTAAAAAAAATAAAATAAAATCATGTGCCTTTTGTAGTCAATATTTTAACAAATATTGGAACATGATTCCATATAAAAAGTGCATTTTATATTTACATTAATTTTTATTGAAGAATTTCACATAGTAATAGCAGACAAAACAAGCCAGATACTTCAGCCTAATGCAAGTAATTCACAAAGATATAGTATAGAGCTAGATAATAATCTAAAGCTTTAATTTTGTAACATCTTATGAAAACAAGAAATGAGACTGTACGATGATCCAAATTGGATCAAGTTCTGCAAAGGAGAGGGAGTTTAGGAAATCTCTCTTCAGTTCCTCTCTGACGTAGTATACTAAACCATGATTTAGTGTTGGATGCCCTGTTGAGAATACACCTGTGTGAGTTTTGAAAGGCAGCTTATATTAGATACATTTCCAAGGTTTGTGGATCGTTAGAGTTTTGGATCATGAGTTTTAAAGACAGAGTAAAAGCAAAAGAAACCTTTTTGATCTTGAACTTTATTCAAGAACAGTTTGTGGTTAGGACATTTTCAGCTTCTGATGAACATTGACTATAGCTGCTGTTTGGAGATAGTTACATTCCTGTGTTTTTTGAGTTGTTTTCTTTTATGAGTGAGATGGCTGATTTAGCCTGTGCAGTGACATTTAGTGCTTCCATGAAGAAGCAGCTGATCTTTTTGAAGACTGCAGAGTCTAAACTTGTGCTTGTTGAAACTTAACTGTTTGAGATGCTATGTGGAAGGCTTGAAAGCTGTGGGGACTTGAAATCTTGAATTTTTCCACAGAAAAAATACATCCTGGGAAGAAGCAACATACGTTTCCCAGCATTGCTCTGCAAGGGTAACCCTGACCTGGAGAAACCACCTCTACAGCTGACAGGGTAGAGCAGTCTCCATTTGTATTCAGTTCTTGGCCTCTCTGCCAAGACTGACAACAACATAGGTGATGTGGACACCTATCCAAGAGGAACTGTACAGAGATCAATAAGTTAGTGCACATAGGTCACCAAACAGCTGTTGGCTGGTAATGATTTTCATGTACTACTGACCCTGGCCAAATTTGAAAGAAGCAAAAAACGCCTTCAAACCATCATAAATCTACTATCTCCCGTTTAACACACACACACACACACACACACACACACACACACACACACACACACACACACACACACACACACACACACACACACACACACACACACACACACACCCCCAACATTTGTTATGAGAGAAGTTAACAGTTTCATAAAAATGGAGAGGAAAATATCTTGCTCATTGTTTTTCCAAATTTAGAACAAATATACTAGTACTACCAGGAGCAAATCAGGCTTTGCATTTAGATGATACTGGAGTATTTTGTGGAAATGAACTAAAGAGGCTCAAATAATGATTGAAAATTGACATTTCTAGGAGGAGCTTTTAAGAACAATGACAGTATTCTAATAAACAGTGGACTGCTGGGTAATGGGAGCAAGCAACACATAATAAAGAAAGGAGAGGTGGGAGATAGTGATAGCAATTGCTGTGGTTTTGGGGTCTGATCTTTAAAATTGTTAGCAAAAGACAACATAAGCGTAAAGAGAGAGAGACTTGTGAGGTCTATATTTTTTAAGGCTGTTGTGGCATAAAATGGGCTCAGAGTTAGTAATTTAGTCAATCTCCCTGAACTTTTTCAGGATTCTTAGTAGTAAATGTTTTTATAAAGAAAATGATGAGCTTGTCAGGGAATGAGGTTTCATGAGGTTTTCCTCTAATTTTTTAACCAATTCTATTTGCTATCAACCCTCTTCCAGTACTTCTGATCTACCACATATTGCACTTTTCCCCCCAGAGACATCATTTATTATTAATCCTATGTTATTAAATCTTGCTTAGAATCTCCCTTTTTACTAAATGTTAGATCAGAGGCAGTCGTCTTCACTTCCTGTCCTAACCTACTGGCTGCAGCTAAACAGCTGCCACTTTCCAAGTCAGATGTGGTTTCATTCCCATGATAGATAAAGCAACTCCTCTCAGAATAGCTGGCTGAGCACTTTGGGATCTTGAGATGCGTTGGGGGGAAGGGGGGAGCACTAGCTAAATGTAAATTCAGGTATTGGATGCAGTCAGACTACTTCAAGCTGTAATTTTGTTCAGTCTCACAAATTAAGCAGCATAAAACCAGGTCAGAATTTGGCTGAGACATCTAGGGAAAACTCAAGGTGCTGCAAGAAGTACTGTGGCTGATTCAGTTGGTGGCATTTTGTTTCGCTAAAGCAGCACATAACCAATGCCTCTGCACAGCACAGGAGGGCACTGTACGGCTGTAAATTCAGTCTTTCAAAAGAGACATCAAACTGAAGTCATAATCAGTTCTTGTCATTAAACGTACCACAGTATATTTTACAAAAGCAGAGATGTGGGCCTTATTATTATTATTTATTATTATTATTATTGTTGCTCTGGCCAAACTCCAGCTCGGGTAATTACATTCCACCTATTTCAATTCCCCTTTTAATTTCAAACAGTCTTCACTTTCTGTCACATTGTCTTGTAGTATTGCAATATTCTGTTAAACAGGGCTGTTTTTCAGCCCAAAAGTTGGGTCCATGTTAGTGGCTGTAGAAATTATTTGTAGGATACTTGTTAGTAAAGGTTTGTAAAGTTTTCTGGTATCCATTTAGATTAAAGTTGCTATGTAAATACCTTCTCCCATTGTTGCACGGAGGATTTATATGAGTAGCTTATTAATGCTGAATGTAACTTGCTCCACCTGAGCGGAAGGGAAAACTAGATTCCTTTTGCCATTTACTGCACTGAGTCCTAAAATTTTCTATTTGTATAATTTATAAACTCAGCTGCAGATTACACTGATTGTGATTCCTCCATTGTTTTTTTAAGAGAGATGAGTGGGGGAAATATTCAAGTTCAGACACTTTCTTGCACGTAATGCCAGTTCGCTAGGTAGAAGTTAAGTTGCCCATCTGTACTGTATTTCTATGTGCACAATGACATTAAACACTGTAATGAGTTTTTAGATGTTTTTAAGAATGAATAATTTAATTAGAATTCTACAGACCAATGGAATTATGAGGATGTTAATAATGATCTTAACATTACACAATGTTACAGATACCCCACCTTTGCTATTTGAAGTGTCTTCCCTGGAGAACTCATTTCAAATTGGAGGATACCCTTGGCATTACATCATCACACCTAACAAGAGAAAGCATAAAGGAGTCTTCCATATTTGTGCTCTGAAAGACAATGCTTTGGTAATATATTCACATAGCAGCCTCACTCACCCTATCATCTGAGTAACACTTGGAGCAATAAAGATTTTCCCATTCTCTCCTACAGTGCCCTCTTAATGTGCTGATTGCCCCCTTGGCCAGGGAGTGCCATACTTAATGGGCTGCATCTATAGCCCAGCAATGCTGCTTCTGAAATTGCCAGAAGAATCAACACAAAGCAATGGAAATATTTTCTTCCCACCAGTGTTGCTTCTGGTGCTTCCTACCTTCCCCTGCACCCACAGCATTACCTCCTCTGTGTTCCCAACTCAACAGTGATGGGTTGAGCTGAGTCTTGTACCTATACCCTGCGTGGTGCCGTTTCCCACTGTCTACAGCCATTTTACAAATAAGCTGCTTTATTATTTGGCAATTGATCCTTTTACTCCTGGGTGAATTCTGCGCCACTGTGCACATACAGAATTTATGTGCCAAACAGAATTTTTTTTCTCCTGCAAAAAATACATTCTGTTGGAAAGTTGCTGCAATTATGCCTATCACCCACCAGGGGCTGCTGTGGTGCCAGAGCAGAGCAGAGCTCCCAGACCAGCCCTAGCTGCGGGTAGGGAAGAGAAGAGGCTACTTTCCTCACAGTGCCCTGCCCCTGGGGCCAGGTCAGGAGGCTAGGGGATGGTCAGCATTGGGCACATGAGGCTGCTGGGAAAGGGGATCACAGACTAGGGTTCATAAGGGCTAATGGTGCAGAGGCTGGATGGGAGTGGGGGTTCAGGGACACATGGGGACAGGGTAGGGAGATGGCTGAATGGGAGTGCAGGGACACATGGGAACAGAGAGGAGGTGCAGGGCCACATAGGGATGAGGGTGAGGGGGCTGTCTGAGGGGGGGGGTGCAGGGCCAGATGGGAGAGGGGTGCAGGGCGACATAGGGATGGGGGATTGGGAGCTGGCTGAGTGGGGGTGCAGGGACACATGCAGATGGGCAGATGTGCCTGACTGAATGGGAGAGGCTAGGGGTCAGCCAGGGTCTGCAAGAGGAAGGCTCCCTAACAGTCCCTCCCCGACCCCCCAGAAAACCTGTTCTGTACTTCTCCCACTCACACCCAACATCCTTCTAAGTTCACATCCAGACTTCTTCCCAGCAATTACTTCCCTCTCCCTCAGCTCCTCTGTTACCCCTGACTCTCCCAAATTGTTGCACTGCTTCTGAGGGAGGAGTGAGAAATACAGTTCTATATTGTAGTTTAAATAAATTATTACTCGGAGTTCTGCATGAATATGCCTACTAAGGAATCTATTTGTCAAAAAACATTTTCTGAATCTTTTTTGTTGTCTGTATTGTTACAGACATACTTGCTGACGGGTATTTTGAAATAAATTACCAAAATAATTGAAACTGAGTATATTGTATAATTTTGACAAATAAAATATACACAATTTTGCAGAATTTTAAAATATTGTGCACAGAATTCCTCCCAGGAGTATCTTCCTTTTGTGGTTTCTCTTTCAAAATGTTTTTGAACACTGTGTTTATAATTGTGTCCTTTTTAAAAAAGTTGTATTATCCACCATTTTGTCATTTGCTTGAGGTCACTTTTTCAGACTTTATTTTGGCTCCCTTGTTCAGACTAAAAACATATCAGCTCAGGATTCTTCAACTGGGAAGTTTATCGTCTATGTATGTCCCCATCTCTTAGTCTGTTGAGACCAACGTCCCTTCCTTCCTGTCTCTTTTAACATCAGAATATACAGGTCTTCAGCCTCATGGTGAAGTACAGCTGTACAAAATGTGGTGCTTTTGCTTCGCAGATCTCAGGCAAACCTCTTGCCCCTGGCTTTATTTTGTGTGAGTTCACACTCACAAAAGTTTGTTCAAAATTAAGTCAAAACAAAACTCTGCCAAAATGCCTGAATTTTGCCTAGTTTGAGGCTGAAATCATAAACCGTCCCAAGTTCACAGACCTCAGTAAGCTTTTCCACATACCTGCCCAGGTTTTGAGTTTATTTTAAAACTCAGTGCTAGTATAAAAGCTTTTCATAGGTCTCGTCCCAAGTCAAAGGTTACTTTGTTTTGAATTGCTGAAATGTTTGCAGGTTAGGTCTTTAATTTTCAATGTGTAGTTTCAGGAGAAGTAGGAACAGGTCTAATCATGTTAAAGGCCTTGTTCATTGGATACTAAACAATGTTACAACCCAGTGTGATGGAATTTCTTTAAGTCGTGGTGTTCCATAGGGTTTGTTATTCCCCTTACGGATTCAGCTCCACTGCTGCTTCAACTTTTTGTAGTGTCTATATGGTTATACCTAGTACTGAAAACGCCCAGATGTAGATGGGTTGGAGCTGAGCTTTTCCAGTTTAATCTCATCTAAATATAATCATTCTAAACCTTCTCTTCCACCTTCAGGCAAAAAATGGAATACAGGATATGAAGTGCTGTTCATTAGAACCTGACTGGATATATTTCCATCCAGATACTTCAGGCAGAATAATCCACGTGGGACCAAATTTGATAAAGTATGAGCAATAATTTTTTTTCAGAGCTTGTTGTTTTCATTAAAGAGGCTACTGGGTAACATCTAATTCTCATCCTGATTTTAGGAGATGGCTAAGAGTTAGACAGGGTAATTATGGGGTTCCAGGAGCAATGCCATTGTTAATGTGTGTAGAGTCAGAAAAGCACATCTGTAAAAATGATATCATGCGTTTTTTTACAAATTCTCTTTTCTTCTGACCTCCAAATAAAATGGCACATTAAATAATTAACATTATATACAGTTACGGAAGGGCAAACTGGATCCTTCGTGATACATGAGGTAGGAAGAACCCAGCTTACTCTTCCATGAGAGAGTGCATTTATATATAACACAAAATGTTACCTGTGCAAATTTATGATAATAGACCATAGAATACCATTGGCTTGATTAACAGGGATGAGAATATAACTCTTGCAGCCTTAGGGTGTTAAGATCCCAATTGTAACTATAAAAATGACTCCATCTTAAATATGTGTGCTTGTTTTCTTAACATGTTTTTGGTACTGTAAGCAAGAGAGGCAGTGCAATTAGGAAAAATAAACTGGATTATGTTCTGCCTCACATATCCTCCAGAACGCAACATTCTTTTGGAAGACACTACTACTAGCGATGATTACACGAAGCCAGAAAGACCAGGGTTTAATTTTCAGACACCAGGTTGAGTCTAGAGCACTATTAAAAGGCCATCTGCCAGAAAAGGAGCATGCTGGGAAAGGCTCCTATACAAAGAGTGGGCCCACAGTTATACTTAATAGTGCTCTTTAGAGAGAATAAGCTGTAATTCTTGTGTATGAAAATAGCTCTGAAATAATAGTAAAAATAGCTGTGATTTTGTTTACATAGGAAAACTTTTCTTTAAATTTGTATTTTGCTAATCTATGTAAAAATCCAGATGCTTTTTAAGAATTCCAGCTTCCACTATCACAAGTTCATTCACATGCCTTAAGCATAAACCTTTGAGACCTAAATCACTTTTTGGGTGCATAAGCTTTGATCAACTAATGCTGTGCATTTTCTATTTCCTACTAGCAGATTTAACCTCTTAAAATAAAACAAATCTGACTTTATCATTCAGACCATTGACCTTTCTCTACTGTCCTGCAGTCTTTGCTTGCCATTGCTTCTCATTGATTTCCACTCTGTACCTCACCCCAAAGTTCATTTATGGGAATTTCATTCCAAAGATTGCAAGTTTTTTGGCTTTGCACTGAAAGGGCACTTTACGTGTAAGCAGAAAATTAACACCTGAGGGAGCCAAGTAAGGAATCAGGCCAGATTTGCTCTTCCAATGCCATCTGAAAAAAGAGTGGAACTGCACCAAATGTTACCCCCCCAACTACTTTTAAGATGATCTACAAATGAGCCCAGCTTATCTCCCAGTCACATTACTTCTCCTTCCTGACCCATCAGTTTTAAATTTTGTACACTCTGGGATGTCAGCTCTAGAATATGCACAATTTGATTTGAATGTCTCATCTTCTGAGCACGCATTCAAATACTCCTGCAGTGACAAGCCCATGATAACTTACTTCCTAGCCCAAATAGTCCCAGACTGTTCCCCCACCATGGTGAGCATGCAATTGCTTTCTGATACTCCTACCATGTTCTACTGACAGTCTGATACAGACCCTCATTCTGTTCAGCTAAAAGATCTGAGGCCCAAGTCCAGACTGCAAGAGAAAGGATTTGGGATAGGGTGGACGGGAAAGAGGACAGAAAAATGTCATTCTTTTAACAATGAAAATTGTGGTCATTAAACTGAACGTACTGTAAACAAGTGGCCTTCCTTGAGGCAGCCCTGCCAGTGTTCCCTTGCCTCAGCTTCTCTCTTGAGTTCCCAGTAGGTCCACATGAGCTTTTTCTCTAGTCCTCCTACAGTTTATCAGCCAAAACACAGTGCAAAAGTCCCAAACCAAATGTCCCACAGCATAGTCCACATCAACCCTGTGCAAGTAATCTTTGAGCCTGGGCTTCATTCTTACCATCCTGGTTTCTTTTACCAGATGTGGACTCTTGGAGTCCTCCTCTAACCCTCCACCCCAGCACTTTCTTCTGGGGCACAACCCACTCTTCCTAGGGGGAATTCTCACAGTCTCTCCACTGGTTCCTCTGGGACCCAGCTCTCTGGCAAAGAGACATCAGCAGGTAAGTCTCTCTGCTGCTCCTCTTTCTGCAACCCTCTCTGGCTTTTGGCTTCATCTCTCTGGCTCAGAGGCAGCAGGCACTTTCTTCTGCTGTTCCTCCTGTTTTCAGCTCTCTCCTGCCCAGCTTGGGGACATTGGCCAGCAAACCATTCTTGTTGCTCCCTCCAAGAAACCACCTTCTCTCTGGCAATTCTCATCTCCGAGTCTTTTCCCAACAACCCAATGGATCTCACCAGGCCTCTTAGAGTTCCCCAAGCAGTGCCCCACCCTGTTAATTAACCCACCTGGAGCGGAACGGGAGAGCTGAGCCCATTTTCACTTAAAGGGCCAGCTACCCTGTTACACCCTATTTCCCCCAAATAGAAAATATATTTTAAGGAGACTGCTTAAGTGCTGGTTCTGAAACTTTAGTTGATCATTTCTTTACTTTTTAGAGTTTAAAATCTCAGCTCTCTATAAAATGATGTATCAGAGCTTTCTCCCTCCCCTCAAAGGAATAAATTTTCAAACTTAAAATTATTAATGCAAATATACTTATGAGAGTTTAATTTCTGTTGCTTGAATGTATTTTAAAAGTTAGATACATGCACTGAAGAACAAAATGTTTTGGTCACCTCCCACAAATATACAGTTGTTCATATCACAGAAGACATCTTTATTTACACTGATCTAGATTTTAACTTTAAAAATATTTTGAAAACAGGATCAGAACTAAATTTTGTCAGAGGGAAAGTATAGTCAAGGCTGTAGTTTTGAAGCCTAGTTCAGGAAATATCTAAACAATAAAGGCAGATTTCACTCTATTATATCCTGTAAGGATAGAGACTAAATTCTACTTCTGTATTGTCCCCTTTTCCTTTAATGTTATGTTACTGTGGCTCATTTTATCAAATAAAAAAAAATCATTTTATTAATAAAATTGGGCATATTTCTATAGAGAATTACTGTTCCCTAAAGGCTAGTATGGCTTATTTTCTATTACAGAGTGGCCACTATTTGTTTTGTGGTAGTGCCTAGAAGCCCTATTAGAAGATCATTGTACTAGGCAAAGAATACACACATATTCCACCCCCAAAGAATTACAGTCTTAGTTATCATATGTTGCTTCCATCAGTGGATCCTGAGCTGGTTCAACAGCTTTGTAAACATGTAGGAAGAAGTGTAAAACACTGATAACTAGCAATGTACCCAAACTAAAAGCCCATATCCAAGCCCTCTTCTGAACTTTGGAAGAAGTCAGATCCAAATTTCAATTGTGCAGCTCGGTCCCATAGCTATTCCTGAGGTTCTCTCAAAGGAAAACTTGCATATTGAGTGGTCTCAGTAGTATGCATTATGGAATGTTAAAGTTTAGTGACATAATTCTGACCAGTCCTCCCCTACATGACTCCAACTTAAGCTGAGAAGTACTAGACCAAAGAGTTACCACCAGCCTATAGCATCCAGAGGATTTGTAAATGAACCAGCATCAGGAATTCTAGAAGAAACATCTGCAGACTTCCACATAGTGGATGTGAGCAACGGTAGAATTTAATAAGGAAACATATTGTATATTCTAGAACTGATGTGCTAATCAGATGTAATAAAATAGCACAGATAAATGTGTTACAGTAATATCTTTCAAATGTGGTATATATTTACCCTGTAATATATTTGAAAGAAGTTATGAATGTAACTTATCTGTGCTATTTTAGTACATCTGATTTTAGAAATCACAGCATGTTAGATTTTAACAAGACTCATTTTATATCTTCTTTTTTTTAAGAATACTGAAGCTGAAGGAAATTGAAAATAATAAATACCAACAAGAAATTGCAGAAGATTTTGTGATTGTGGCCAACAGGCAGAACAATGTGAGGCTATAGTAGGAAATTCTTAATACAAACAATACATTTTACTTTTGCATGATTATATAGCATACGTAGGTGTTTTATATGCATATGTATATCCGTGTATTGTGTGGGCCTGATCCAAAGCCTATTTAAAGACACTTTGACTTCAACAGTCTTTGCATCAGGCCTGTGTGTGAGAGGAATTTCAAAGACAATTACATTTTCAGGGTATTTCAGTGAAACCTTTTATCACTTTTTAGGTTCTTGGCATCTATTGTGGTGAACAGTGCAAATAGTTGCCTTGGGTGTAAACCTTAAGCAGCATACAGAGAGATGGTTTTCTTTGGCAAGGAGGTGTCACTGACTTAAGTCATAATTATATGCAAATTTGATAGCGATGAAGTTCAAATGGCTGAAAAATATCAAGCCTGGCGAAATAAACATTTGTGACAGCAAACCACAAAAAACAAATGGGAATGCTAAAAAGTCCAAACCTGTCTCTGGTTACTGTTAGTGAAAACCCTTTGATGACACTGCTGCAGCTTAGAACTGCAGTTTGCTTCAGCAGAGACTTGTAGGGTTTTTCATAGTTTATGAATGCTGAGCCCCTTGCAGTCAGTGACACTGCTTTTGAAGTTCCCTCATAAATAAAAATGTGTATTTAAAAAACTACATAATGTCAATAGTAAAACTCCCATTAAATCAGATGGGGCAGGGGTAGTCCCAAGTGCACGACACTCCTTTTCTTTTCCTAGGATATTTTTTAGGGAGGATGATCTTGGTTTGGGAATAGGAGTCAAGAGATGTGCATTCAAATTCTGCCACAACCTTCTCTTGTGACCTTCCTTAGCCAAGACATGAAGGGCCCAATTCTGACAGGTGCTGAGGATTCTCAAATCCTATTCATGTCCATTGGGAATTGAGGACACTCATCACATTCAGGATCAGGCTCTTAATGCTTCTATGCTCCCATTTTCTCAACTATGCAATGGGGATAATAGCACCCACTTCACAGGAGTGTTGCAAGGATATATTCATTAATGTTCGTAAATCACTTTGAGAAAGTAGAAATAATATGGTGAAGATGGTGGTTTAATAAGAACACAAGAACAGCCATACTGGGTCAGACCAATTGTCCATCTAGCCCAGTATCCTGTCTTCCGACAGCAGCCAGTGCCAGATACTTCAGAGGAAATGAACAAAACAGACAATTATCAAGTGATCCATGTCATCTAGTCCCAGCTTCTGTCAATCAGAAGCTAAGGAACACCCAGAACATGGTGCTGCATCCCTTGATTTTTTTTATTGGCAGTCTTCTTTTACTCACCAGTGTACCTATTTGCTAAATTAAGGGTCTTCCATTTAAGAGATCCTTATAAAATGGATTGCTGCCTGATTATTTGTACCATAATTTCCTAAATATTAGATTATTGATGTAGGCCAAATAGGCACAACCCTGTTGATTTCAAAGTGGTTGTGCAGAGCCAGGTGCAGGATTGGAACCTAAATTGCTGGCTTGACTTCGATATTTCTAACTAACCTAATTTTTCTGTAGAAACTGTAATTACCTCTCACTGAAAAATACTCCAATCAACAAAAATAATTGAATCAACAACATTACACAATCTATGTGCTAGAATTTCTACAGTGAAATTAGGTTCACTGGCATATCAAGGGATAAAATAGAGGAAGAACAGGATAGCGGGGGAAATCTTTAAAGATATGAAAAATGTTCCTGTTTCCTCTGCAGGAAGTGGGGAACGAAATAGTTTTAAAGGAGGAAAAGCGGTTTAGTGCTGTCTTTTCTACCTTGTATTATATTATATCTTTATATAGCAGGGGTAGGCAACCTATGGCATGATTTTCCGTGACACTCACACTGCCCGGGTCCTGGCCACCTGTCCGTGGCTCTGCATTTTAACTGAATTTTAAATGAAGCTTCTTAAAAATTTTAAAAACCTTATTTACTTTACATACAACAATAGTTTAGTTATATTTTATAGACTTGTAGAAAGAGACCTTCTAAAAACATTAAAATGTATTACCAGCACACAAAACCTTAAATTAGAGTGTATAAATGAAGACTCGGCACATCACTTCTGAAAGGTTGCTGACCCCTGTTATATAGTTTTAACCTCAAACAGTCCTAAAATGCTTCACCAACCACATGGGGTAGGGATCATCTTTTTGCATTTGTACAGCATGTAGCCATGACTAGGGCTTCTAGATGCTCTAGTACTACAAATAATAATAACCACATAGAGCATATTAAAGTCCAACCCTGGAATAGATGGTGGCAGCCAGCCTGGGCATAGCACAGTATTGGGACAAGCTTTGAGGAAAGTTTGGCAAAAGGACACAAGGGTTCTTATGGAGTCTTCAGTGTCCTCTCAGCTCAGACAGGAAATCAGATTTTTAGGAGGGCTGTAAAACATCTCAGCTAAAACAATGAATGATGCTTAGTAAAATGATTTATTTGCTCCTGTACAGACTGTCTATACTTTCTGTTTAACTAAAGATAGTGTTGCCTTTTAGTCTTTTTAAAAGCTTTACCAAATTTCAAATAAAATGAATGTACTGCTTAAAAAAAGTATACACATCCTATATTATTACCCGCCACACAAACTTACACCCTCTCTCTTTTTCTTTTTTTTAAATTCTGTGTCTAAGGTGAACAACTCAGTAACTGTAACTGCTTCTGGCCGAGTAGTGAAAAAGCGTTTTAACTTGCTGGATGATGACCCAGAACAAGAGGTAATTGTGATACAGTGAGCTAAAAAGGACCAAAAGACTGGCCAAGGAGTTGAGCCATCAAGAACTTTTAGCCACATTAAGTACTACATTCATTCTTTATTGCTCTCCTTCTGCTGCCTTCATTCCCCTCCCTTTGCTTTCTTCTCCCATCTTTATCTCTTTCTTCTTCTTTGTTGCTACTGGTGCCTGAAAGAGTCTTCCTCATTTAAGGACTGAGCCTAGTCCCATTGAAATCAATGGCAAAGTGGTATGAGACCAAACCCTTAATGTGAGAAACTACAACCATTCTCTCCATTCAGATCTCTCCTTAAAACATTTCTACTGACAAACTTTTCAGTAGTAAATACAAAGAAACAAAATTTTAAATGATATTTTTGTGTTGAGACTGGATCGTCCAATTCCCAGAATCTGGTCTGTGGTGTCTGAACTACATTTTCTCTCCACTCCGCTGTAGCAGGTAAACTCAACCCAGGGACCATCTGTTCCTCTGCTATGAACAGAACTGAGCACACACACATACATTATTGACTGTGAACAAAAATACTCTGTCACTAGTCACTCATGAAATTTTTCCTTGTTTTCAATATAACTGAACAGTTTAGAAAAAAGTGGGTGATGGTGGGAACTCCTGTGACATCACTATTCGGGTTTAAGCTACAATGTGGCTATATAAAATCATAGGACTGGAAGGGACCTCAAAAGGTCATCCAGTCCAGTCCTCTGCACTCATGACAGAACTAAGTATGATCTAGACCATCCCTGACTGGTGTTTGTCTAACCTGCTATTAAAAATCTCCAATGATGGAGATTCTACAACCTTGCTAGGCAATTTATTCCAGTACTTAAACATGCGAGAACACTACTGAGCAGGTCTGATTCAGATCCTCAGATTAATTATGATGTATCCTTCCTGCTTGCTGATCTCTTCCCAGTTTTATTTCTTCTTTATTTCATTCATTCATTCAATCTTTGCATTTTGTTTCAACTTGGACAAGAAACAAGTATGGGAATTACTAGTTCACGAGGCTGGAGCTTGCCCCTGCTCATAGTCTTGAAGTACAGAAAAAGGGGCGAAAATCTTCAAGTAGCCTTCTTTTTCATTTTGTTAGCTTATATTCACTTTATTTTACCCTGGATATAAATACATTATAGTCTTGAAGACTATGAAGAATGTGTCAAGCCTGCTGTGGCGTTGCCACTCCTAAGTAATGCAGACATCGAAAAGGGGGGGAGGGGAGCAGAACAGGGTGTGAGAGAGTGAGAGACTGGTGGTTGAATCCCCCAGGATTCAATGTAAAACTTTTTGCTAGATCATTCTAGCTAAAGTGCTTCAGCTAAACCTCTCTTCTCCCTAGTCTTCTCTTCCCAACCCCACAAAGGTAACTAAGGAATGAGCCAGAAGACTTTCTCCAGTTATCTGAACAGCACCTTTCTGAAATAGGACTGTTATATCCACACCTAAAGACAGGACCCTGATATGCCCTTAATTAGAACATGGGTTGTCAGATAAATAACGTTTGGATAGTTTAGGCTACACTGTTATGAAAAGAGGTCTGAAGCATCTAATTGGCCAATGAAAGTTCTGAGTGTTTGGATACCCATGTAACTGCACAGTTCGCCACTCTTTGGTCAGGTTAGCCTGCCTCAAATTTTGATGCCAATGGATCCTAACTAGAGGGGTTAGTCAGCCATCTTGGTAAATTGCAGGGAAATTATTTAAGTTTTTTTTTTTTAATGGAATATTTTCAAATTAAAAACACTACATTGCTGAGGTCTTCACACAGTGTTTGAAAAACATATTTTAGCTCTCAGCTAGGACTCAGCTGAAATTCACACTGAAATGAGAATTCTAATTCCTCAGCTTCTGACAACCATTTCCACTCTTGTTTCCATGGGAATGGATACCAGCTCAGTGAAAACAGGGTAAGTTTTTACATAGCCCTTAAAGCTTGGAGTTAATTTACATTCATTTATAATCAACAGAATAAAAATTCCATGAAGACACTTCAGTAGTCAGAACTCCAAAGATTTTGTTCCTGCTATTGAGCTTTACGCTCTGAACTATGTAGGAAATATATTTCCTTGGATTTAGACAGGAGAAGAGCAAAAAAGTCATTTAGGGTATGTCTCCGGTGCATCCGGAAGTGAGCCTCCCAGCCTGGTCCACAGACTTGTGCTAGCGCTCTAAAAATGGCGGTGTAGACCGTGCTTACTTACATGTGTTGATAATAGCTTTTCCAAAACAGCCTTTCCCCCATCCTAAACTGGAGCTGCTGACTGTATATATGTAGAGGTATGTAACTTTAAAGAGAGGCTGCAGGAGTTTTTGTGACATATACCTCTACCCCGATATAACACTGTCCTCGGGAGCCAAAAAAATCTTACCGCATTATAGGTAAAACCATGTTATATCGAATTTGCTTTGATCTGCCAGAGTGCGCGGCCCCACCCCCCGGAGCTCTGCTTTACCGCATTATAGACGAATTCATGTTATATCGGGTTGCATTATATCGGGGTAGAGATGTATTACCCTAGTACATTTCTCAAATCTCACAGCCTAGATGTTGACAACAGGTTTAAATCATATTGCTGCTAATGTGTATAAGCAAATGGCACTGAAGTGGTGCCTTTCTTCCTCTCCCTCTTGTTGTTTACAATATTCTGTCTTACATTTCCTATGTGGTGTGTGTGAAACCCTTATACTCACACACAGGACCCTATTTTCTCTTCTTCCTCTTATATGGGGGCTCTGCTGAAATGCACTGAATAGTCTGTGGTTGAAAAGATGCCTATAGCTTACTATCTGGATGGCAAAGATTTTCCTGATGAATGATGGCAGATCTGTGAACCGGGACGCTTTCCATTTCTTTCCTTTCCCCTTCCCAAAAAAATATGTAAAGTTCTTTTAAAAATAACTGTAAAAGTCTATTTATTAACTGGTCAACTTGAGATTTTGTTTTTTCATAAGACTTTCAAAATTGTGGACTATGAAGATGAGCTGGATTTGTTATCCGTTGTGGCAGTTACTCAGATAGGAGCTGATGGGAAAGCTCACCTTGACCTGCACTGTAATGAACATGGGATTCTACTTAAGAGTATTCCATTAGTGGAATCTTGGGATGTGGTGAGTATAATCCACTGAATTCAGTTTACAGTAACATTCCCCTGTATCCACTTAACACACCGCTTTGCGTCCAAGTAACTGTTTTGTTCAATTTTTCGAGTCAGATATATAATACAGATCCCACTGGCAATTCCCATGTACAGTATCTGTTGCAGAAATTACTCAGTTGATTTTCCAAGTATTCTGTGATACAGTAGTTCATTTATCTGAAAATCTCCATAATCTTAATTCAGGATTTCTCTCAGTGTGTACCAATTGCACAGAAAAATGTATCTTTTGACAATTATAAAATGCTTAATCAACCTAAGCCTTGATCCCGCAAACACTTATGTGAGTGCTTAACTTTACAACCTTTGAACAGTCCGACTGATGGCATTGGAACTTCTCATGTGCACAAAATTAAGTATGGGCCTAACTCTATGGGAATTTATGTATTTAGACACTTAATTCCCATTGATTTTAATGGGAATAAGGTTCCTAAATACTTTTGAAATTCTGGACCATGGTTTCTAAACACTGCCCTTGCTTTATCTGAAAGACCAATTATCCATATATGCTTGTTGTCATGTGTACTAGGAAAATGAACAGTTTTCTGCTGTAATTTTTTAATCAGTTCTAGGGAAGTTATATTTACATGGTACTTACACCAGCCTCTGGAAAATGAAGCTGTCATTCAAAATTATTTTCTCATTGCAGACTTACAATCACGAAGTTTACTTTGACAGAGACATTGTGTTACATATAGAACAAAAGCCTAACAGGATCTTCATCTGTTATCTTTACCAAATGGTCTGTGATAGTGCAGAGGAAGATGAACATTCAAGCCTTGAAAAAGTGGAGAGAGTTTTTTGTAAAAAAGGGGAGAGAATTTTTGAATGTTTTTGAGAGAGAAAGACTTCTGCATAGACATCACTCTACACAATATCCATGGATTCTGTCTCTTTGGACTAGTCAAATATTATATTTCAACCACTGTGTGTTAGAGTGTATATTTTGAGCTTAAGTATTAGTATTACTGTCAGGGTTTTTTAATTTCTCTTTTGCATATAAAGATAGTTGTATGTATTTTCATAGACCACAATTTAACTTCATTTATTTACCTTTTACTTTTGCTACTGATTATGATATTGTAACACAAATAATGATCAGATTTGTTGCCCTTGTCCACCAACCAGTTTGATTGAAATACTAGATATCAGGCACAAGGCCTTGGACTTACTCACATCCATACTGTTCCATATTCTCTTTTACTTATGCTTGGATCTTATACTGTAACTTTCTTTTAATTAGTCTATATTAAAGTTTTTTAGAATAAAATTATATATAGAATAATGTGGTTGACAGTTCCAGGGCCCCTGCTACCACTGGCAAAACATACTTGTATTGATACTATCTAATATTGGAATCCTTTTGTCACTTTTTTAATTCAATTTTAAAGAGTTATTTCTTAGGGACATTAATGGTGTATATTAAAATAGAAGATTTAAACAATATGATCCTGAACCCAACAAATATTTAAACATTCAGAATACAACTGCATCTTGCAGTACCTAGGCTGTTTTGGTGGATATTTTGTATTTTATTATCCAATATAAAACAGGTCCAGAAAGACAGTGCTTATGTTACATGTAGAAGTAGTTCAGGGTCTTTTGAATGTGAAAGTAGTTGAGACCGCCTACAGATCCAGGAAGAGGGCTGTGGTTGACAAATCCACTACTCAGGCACAGTGGAACCGCCAAACACAAGGGCAAAGCTCCCCTGCAGGAGACAGGGCTTTCCTCAAGGTCTGGTCCCGTGCTGTGGAACGAATTCCCACAGGAAGTAAGGACCACCATAAACCTCACCACCTTTCACTCCATGTGCAAGGCATGTTTCAACTTGTCTTCTCTTATATAAACACACAGCATCTTGTAGATATTTTAAACAAAATCTACCAAACAAAAACACTACACCACACACACAATTCTGTCCTGAGGAGAGAATAAGAGGATGAACCGCATGTGACAGATGTTTATTACATCATTTAATGCACTACTTGAAGGTGCTAAGATAATACAGTGATGAATGCAGTATAGGAACCTACATAGAATAGAATTTTAATCAATAATAACTGGGCTCTATTCTGAAATAGTAGCGGTATCAATATAGACATAGCAATCCTGCCAGATGCTAAATTATCTTAATGGAAGCCAGTGGGAAGTAATAAGTAAGAGTCATTAGTGAGACCTGGAAAAATGTCACATGGACTGAAGAAAAGAAAAACTAAAAAGATATTTCGTAGGCAGTAGACCAATCTCCAAGTACCCAAAAAACTTACATCTCTGCCAGGGCAGTTAAGAGTTACACAAAGAGGGTTTAAAAAACCCCAAATGTAAGTCTCTTTCCCCTTACTGGTTTTAGAGTTGATTAACAATAGACTGTTTGATCATCAGAAGGGCACACTACATATTGCATTACTCTTCTGTGACACAGAGGCCCCATGCCACCCTGAACAACTAGCTTTGGCAGGAAGCAATAAAGGCAGACACGCACAGGAACTTCCTCAGAAGTTCCAACTGGGCAGAACTGATACTGAATCTGTCTCCCTGGCAATCTTATGGCAAATCTTTGTTATCTAAAAAAAACCCACTCAACCTTTTCTTGACACTTTTTTTCACTTTTTGTTTTCCAAACTGGTGTTTTATGATCATTACATGTGGTCAAAGCACTTCTCTGAATGAAAAATTTCTATTTCCAATTGTAAAGTCTTCATTAGCCTATTTATACATTATACAATGGAGTCAGCTGTTGATCTGAAAATCTGTTGATGTTTGCATGGGTTTGTGACACTTTCCAAAGACTGTGTGTACAGAGACAGGAACTATTGTCCATTAACAACAAGTAAGCAGAACATTTGCACTTCTATTTATCAGTTTAGATCAATTTATAGTTCCAAAAATGTTCTTGTGATCTAACAGTATCTGAATTCCAAAAGGCAAGGGGATCACTGGTATCTAGTAGTTAGTTTCAGCTGCCCTGATCAGTTGAAGGCACCCCAATTCACAGATGTGATAACTTGTAAGTAAAAGGTGGCATATACGATATAAATAGAGCGCTAATAACATACTGATCATTAATATTATTGTGTGGTGTACAGAGGACAAATTCAAAATTTCAAACATATTGCAAGTTATGTTATTAAAGTCTGTCTGCCAACAGACAAAGTAAGGTGGTTTTGCCACCTTGAAGATATTTCCAAAGTACATTAAGAGAATATTGGCCTGCAATTTACATAGATGATAAAACAGGACCATCAAGACAGCAAGGGTGAAGGCTGCAGGAAACATCAATTTGCAATTTAGCAAACACCAGTGGGTGGGTAAGAAACCAGCAAGGTACTTTCACCAGCAGACTCTATGTCACCTTCTTGACACCTTGAATGAACTTTACGTTGGGGCGGGGCGGTAATCTTCAGAAGAATCTATTTCAAAGGTTCACTGGACTATACAGGAAAGGGACAAAGAACTCCAAGTTTTATTTCATCTAAGATGACAAAGGAACTGAGCACTTAGGACTTTGTAGGAGATACTGACCAGAGGGGTTAGTCAGCCATCTTGCTGGAAGGTAGAAAGATGAGACTCTTCCCTTGAACCAAGACTGTAGTTTTGTTAAGTCAGTCTCTAAAAAATGTTTTTCGCTTTTATTTCCTTGTATCCATTTCCAACTCTATCCTTTATATTTGAGCTCACTTAAAATCTTTTTTTGTTAATAAACTTGTTTTAATAAACCAACCCAGTTCTGTGTATGATTTGAAGTGACAGTTAATGTGGCAAGCTGCTGGGTGTTGTATCTTTAAAGGGACAAACAAATATTGAGTGAGAGCTGCATAAGACACAGACACTCACTGCATACTTATACGCTGGTTGGGAGCATCCAGACGAGGGAACTACAACAGCAAAGTATTTTAAGGCACTCAGGTTACAGGGCAAGTAGCGAAAACCCCCCACTGGTATGGATTGCACCCTAGAATATCACATTCATCCAGTACTGTTTTATTAAAACATGTTCTGTCATAAAATTTGCTTTCATATAACTTCACTTTAATACATACAATGGTAGAATGATATCAAATCAGACTAAAACCAGGCAGACTCGTTCAGAGTATATGACAGAAGCACACAGACATGGAGAGTACTCTTCTCTTCCTCTCCCCCTCTCTCAGTGTTCAGCTTAGCAAAAGACCGGCACTGAGCAGCCTTTATGTTCACCTGCACCACATAACTAGCAGTAGTAGTCATGAAGCTCCCAGCTCACATGTGGCCTGAGAAAATGGGCAATGTCAGGCTACAATACCCCTGTGTGTTCATGTAATGCTGTCTCCTAGTCACACGTTAGGGATATACACAGAAAGTAGCCATGGTTGCAGTGATGTACTTTGGGTCTTTATCATTTTGCTTCAATAGGCATTTCTGCTGCCCCTTCAGTATCCCAAAAGCACACTGGACCACCAATTTGACATGACAGAGGCAGTAGTCAAATTACCAGTTGTTAATATCCTCATAATTTTCCTCAGAGTAACAAAGGGAGTGCAAGGTCCTTGTTAAATCACAGCTGACACAGCAGCAGCACTGGTATCTCTGGTGTGTAATGAAAAGGTATTCTTGCATATCCCTTCCTGTACAAGCTTGAATGATTCAATATAATATTCTAGCACCATGAACCTTGCCAAGCCATCTTGTGTTTGCATCCATGAAATACCATCTGTAGTCAACCACAGCCTGCCTGATCAATGAGAAGTAAGACTCAGTTGTAGAATTCGGAATCTGATTAGGGTAACAAAGAATTGGAAAATGAGTTCCCTGAATGATTCCAGTACAGTTTGAGAAGCTTCAGCATTGTTCAAAACCATCCATTATTTCAGGATCACTCGTAACCTTGATCACACAAGTCTACAGCATCTACTTCATTGCACTCCACTCCTGTAGTCCAATGTGATCTTCTACATGCCAAGGAGCATTAGTATGTGTTGAGGGCTAGTTCCCAGATGCCTATGACACCTCTCGTCACCAGGGACAACAGCTGTCAAATGTGTTGTTTTATGGTGTAAGCTAAGCCTTTGTAAGGAATCTCAACCACAGCTGTCTCAGCTAGTCACTGTCAGTCTAGGAGTCATAACATTTTCCCACCAGTGGATAGAGCCTGATCTGGCTCAGAGTCTGCGCTCCTCGCAATTCAGTTCAGCATGTAGGTGAACCCAAATCTGTACATATCCCCTGGTATTCTTTTCAGGTACCACCTCAGAATGCTCTGGATATTGTTACCATTTCTGCTCTGCTCTTCCTCCAGTATGTCATGCGTCAAAATTCAGAAGTTGGAAGATGCAACTATCAGCAGTGACAAAAAGGTCTCTGATACCAAGTGGCAACTGTGACTGCCTTGGAAGAAGATTATGGACTTTATGTAAGAAATTGTATAATCTTAGGTAGAAAGAAGGAGTGTTGCTGAATTACACATAGGCCATGGTACTGACAGCAGCTGATAGGGCATTATGAAAGAGATGCCCAGAAAGTCCTAGCATTAACTGCTAAAAAGAGGTGGAGAGGTGGGTGTGGACATAAAAGTACAGTTGTGATAGAAGAAAACATGCTATTTTCACAGACCAACTGTGTAATTTACAACACAACTGGTTAAGGTGACCAATCCCATAACTGGTAACCTACAATCCTAGCTGCAGTCTGGGTGAGATACACTGGAGGATTAGAGACTTGAAATATTTATAATCCCCAATCCACCAATGGAATCTGATTGTATGGGCTTCTGTACCTGTGCAGAATCCCAGTTAAATCCAAACAAACTTTCATTTTAAAGATTAAAAAAATAGCCTTTATTGGCTGCAAAAATAACCTTATATGTGAATCAAATGTAAACGGGTAAAGTCCTGTGTATGGACAGCCCCAATTCATTTCAGGTTAGATTCTGAAACACAATATACAGCCACCAGAAAAAGGTGACATGTATTGTGCCACTGTCATCGAGGCCAGTTTTGGCCTGCATTCAGTCCTAGTCTATTTTGATTTCCAGCAGACTCAATATAAAAAGCACTAAAGCACTTCTTTGGTTGCTGCTGTTGGTGAGGCCAAACTGCTGTGCAATCTCAAACTAAAGTGAAGTCTGAATAGATATATAAAATCAGGCCACATCTGGCCTGTGGACCAGGAGCTTGATAACTATATACCAGCATGTGACTGTGGAGCAGTTACCTTTCTCTGTTATAACCAGTGTAAAATAGATACTTGGAAATCACTTATATTAACTGAATTATTCAATATGCTAAACAGTAAGAAATATTAGTAAAGTGGAAAAATTCCGCGGATTTCCATATGGTTCCAATTGCAAGAAAATTTTTTTTTGATATCCACATGCTCAACTCAGCATAATTGTCTCTTTCAACATGAAAGCATGGCACTGGCACAAGGAAGAAGGAAGGAAATACCTCTGAAAATTGCGTGTAGCTTTCCAATGCATTTGAAATAAAGCGGAATATTTTATTATTTTTTCAGGGTTGCTCATTTGAAACTAAAATCTGCATTTTCTTTCCAGGCAGCAGTTCAATGGTTTAAGATCTGGAAAGCTGTGGGTTTAGCCCAACAACAAGATTTGCCTGGACTTACAAAGAGTGAAATGCTAAGCATCCTTAATTCCTACTGATTTCAGCGTGAGCTGTGGGTGTTCAGCATCTCACAGGACCAGGCCCTTACTTCTATCATTCTATGAGATTTTCAAATAAAATTCAGACCTTCAAGAATTAGAACAAGGATTGATGCGCAGTCACATTGACAGAGATGTCTGCACTGCCAACTCTTTGTGCTATATGGATCAATATGTGACTTTCCACAAGTTCTACATTCAATTACATTTGTTTTTAAAGTCAACTTTAATATAATACTCAAGATCATTAAAACATATATCACAAGAAAAAAAACTCACAGCGTATTACTCACTCACCCCATGCCTCTCAACCTTGCAGTGCTATGAATCACAAATATTGTATAGCATTTTGTTAGTCCATTCTTGCTCTTTGTCCTTTCTATTAACAGCCTCTTTCTTTATTGATCCCCATTCTCCTTGATCCCTCTTCCTGCTCATAAGTAAAATGCTGCTTATGTGACTTTAATTGATCTGTAATACACTCCCATTACAAACAAAATAATGCCATATTCATGACTGCAATATCTTCAGTTACCTTTCCTGCATATGCTGAATCCTTTTTTTCCTATATCCATTAAATTAAGAGACCCTGAGAAATTACATTTTTGATTCAATATATTAACTATCTTATTATCAAATCTATGTACTTGTTTTCCTTTTGAGAAAATCACCATATATCATCCTAAATTCCATGGACCTCTTTTTACATGCAAACTGTGTCACTGTCTTTGGTACAACAAGCCATATCCTTTTTTCTCTACAGTTTGCATGTTGCTATTATCTGCAGTGGTTGAAGAAAGTATGCCAAAAGAGTCCTGGGGAACAATTTTCAAAAGCATCTAAGTGACTTAGTAGCCTAAATCTAGCACAAGGAAGTCAACACTAAGGCTTTGAAATTGTCTCTTATCCACATTAATTTGTATTCCAAATACTTTTAAAAGATAGTCTTATAAAGAATTATGCCTTAATATTTACTTATGCAGATGTGCAGGTATTTAAAAAGGGAAACTTTTGTAATTATATTTCAACTTCAAATTCATCCAGACATGGCCACTTGAAACTCCCCAGCTCCTGGTTTTAGCATACACCCAATCATGATTTTAGCAAATATTTCTATTTTGTCACAAAGTAATGTCCCATGTAGCTATCAGGAGGGCCCACCAGAATATGGCTACCAACCTTTTGATACGCATTATTTAAACAGAAGCAATCTTTTGGAACATTTCTTGCATTGCACAATAAGGAAACAAGCACTTGGCTGCAACTCCTCCCTCCGTCCAAAACCTCCAACCATTATACATTCTTCCAGCACAACAAATGGGAGTAGTGAAACAGTCAAAAGAACTGAGCTTCTTTCTTGGTACAGCTTTTGCGTAGACATCATAGTTACCAACATGTGAAAATGTTTGTCAGCAACAACTCACCTCATAGGCTGAGTGTACCAAATCAACTGGGGATCCTGTGCATACTCTGGTGAATTTTAGGCCATTTTCTTTTTATTAAGGAGAGATGAAAAAAGCAACTGGTAGGAGGACCCTACAATTCACCAGAATTATCCTTCCACCAGTCCCAGGCCCCTGGCTTACTTGTGGAGTTTTCTCTTGAGAAAAATATTGCTCATCATCGGTCCCCCAACTTACCTTTTCTCTTCATCTGTCTGATTGCAGGCTCACCAGGCAGTCCTCAGTGTGGGCTGCCTCTCATCCTCATCAGGAACAGGGTGGAGGGGACAGATGGGAAGTGGCTAAAACCAGAGGCAGTCAGTAGAGGTAACAGAACTCCAGCTACCGGCCTGTCTACCTACCTCCACTGTGTGTTCACATGCACATACACATACCTTAATCCCTACTCAGAACCACATAGTTGCCAAGCTTTGTGCAGCTCCACGTGTGAAATGTATGCAATTTTTTTTGTCTAATTTGCATGTCTGCAAATAAACTTCAGCTTATAGTCAGTCAACAAACCTTGCTCCAGGCAATGGTGGAGGTCAGGCAAGGAGCTGCACTAAACTCATCTGCTATGGTTTGAATAGGTGGGGGCTGGAAAGTGTCTGGAGTGTTAGGGTACATGAGATGGGTGGTGGAGGGTGCCTGGGGGTAGAGTTGGCTGCTGAGTGGAGTGGGAGACTTGGGGACTGGGGAGGCAGGGAAAACTGCATAGCTGCCAACTTTTGTGCAGGATAAATGTATATAGGACCATAAACTTCAGCTGAATGTCAATATGCCCTGCCCTAGGCAATGGAAAGGGGTCGAATATGGAACTGCACACACCTTGGCATGAGTGGCTGGCAGGTGGATGGATGCTGAGGTGTGTGTGGGGAGCAGGCGGGTGCTGCATGCCGGCTGTCAAGTAGCTAGGGCTGCAGGAAAGCTGGGTGGGCAGTGGCTAAAGGCAGCTGAGGTTGTGGAGGTGTCTGGGTGGAGGAGGGGGTGACTGGGGAGTAGCTACAGGGAAAGATAGGGAGATGCTGAGTGGCAGGAGGCTGGGCACAGGTGGGGTGTGTGGAGCTGGCTGGGGGAGTCCTTGGAAAAACTGGGCAGTAGCTGTGTTATACGGGTTGTTGGATTACTGGAGAAGCTGGGCTTGTGACACCTGTGGGGAACACAGGCCCCGTACTGGCTCCTCGCCTCCCCTAACTTCCCCTGCTGCCTTCACAGCAGCTGCAGCTGGCGCCACTTGCCTGCTACTCCGGCTTGTTGCCTCGCACAGATCCAGCAGATACCACGGCGCCCTCTGGTGGGCGTGACCTGAATCGCAGGGGATTCCTGCAGCTCAGCTGTGCGGGACATACTGCTTGGCCCGCGGGAATGCGCCTGTCTGTGAGTATCTCAGAGAAGAGAGACATTTGGCAGACCTGAAGGTGAATGTTTAGGGGCTTCTTGAGGGCAAGATGTCAATTCTCGCTTAAATCAATGCGAACTGAGGGCATTCAGCACTTTGCAGGATTGGACTCATTGAGCAGAATCTGGCCCAGAGTAGTTGTATGTTATTGTTTGCTGCCTATTTAATCATTTTTCACACTGGTTCATTTGCGTTTCACTATTTGAAACTAACAAGCACTATAAGCTATGTAACATTTTTACAACAATTTAAAATTTCATCAGACATCCGAAAATGTCAGAAATAAATATACTGTAAAAACAATACTTTGGGAAAATAACTCTTTACCAGAGATCCCCCTCAAAATACTAATTACAGATGGGTTGCACAAAGAGCTTGAAAATGTGACTTATTTGTTTTCATGACCCCAACATTATTTTTTTTTTAAATCTCATGATTTTAAGCCACTCATGATTTTTGAGGGAGGTCTGACTTATGATTTTATTATGGATTGGGGTTTGCAATACATAATATTACTGTATTATAATTCTTTGTGTTGCCATAGCACCTAAAAGCTCTCCTCACAGGCACACTGTGCTAGGCACTTAAGTGAATTAATTTTCTTTTGCATGTGTGTCTCCTGATTATACAGTGTAGAATATATACTGTGTAAAAAAATTATAGGCATAAATTTGGGATGACCTGCATCTCCAATGAGCAAGAATTTATGATCATGTGCAATTCGTGCAAGTTTATTCATGAGTAAATTCATCCCAAACATATGCTAATAAAAACCTTATGCCACACTAAACCTTACCACAGCATTGCTCACTTTAATTACAACTGTTCCTCAAACTTTTGAAAGTTTAGTGCTCCTTCAGAAAAATAAAATTGCATCCTCCTTCAACCCTACCATATGTTGTCAAAGGCCTACCCATATTTTAGAATTTCAATAAAATTAAATTGTAATTTAAAATATTTTCTTAAATGTTTATTCAAAGAATGATGTATATTTAATATTGGATGGTAAGAAATGTTTGAATAGATGTTATTTCATTATTTATAATTTAAACAAAATATTATTTCTCAACTTTGTAATAGTATTATTTAAGTGGCATATAGTTGCTACTGTTAAGTGGCAACTTTAATTTCCTCCAAGAAAATATCTCACATCCATAAGCTCCACTGGGGCCTTCAGGTTTGGCCTCCCTTTAGTAGGACTCACATATCCCACTGGGCTTTTGGGCCTGTCTCTTTCTCCACTGGGGAAAAAAAGTAAGTGAACATATCTCCCAAGTGCACCCACTGGTGGCACAAAAATGAGCACAGGTTGTGTAGATCTTCATCCTTTTCTATATGCTTTAAGCAGTGAAATAATTAACACTGGCATTTAAAGTATCATTGTCATCTGAGTTAGCATCCACTGAAATGATGGGGCAATTCATACCTCAAAACTATTGTTTCAGGCCCCCTCTGATATCTGGAAGGAAGAAAGAACATTGTGTCCCATCCGAGGGTTTCCTTGATGCTTCTCTGATGCTCTACCCCTCCCCTCATTTCTGAATCCTCCTCTGTAATGAAAAGCTCTAGTGCATACCACTCCTGTTGCTCAGAGCTTTCCCAAGCAGCACCAATAGAATAAAAATGATTTAATTCTTGTCATACTCACTGTTTCCATAGTACACCCAATAAAAACTGGAAAGGCACTGGTCAGTTTTCATTTGACGCAGCTCGGGAAAGCGAGGAGACACAGAAACAGAGAAGAAGACTGCAGAATTAGGAGGATAACTTTATATAGATTTACATTCTGTTCATGTTTGGAAGGGTATTTTCACAGCCCCAGAAGCTAGAAGTTTAAGTTTTTGTTTTAAATTAAAGCTTAGATTTTTTCAGAAATTAATGGCACTTAAAACAGGAGAACTGCCTGCTGACTGCCAGTGAATGAGTAAGTGGAGTTTTCAAGTCCTGCTCATAGTAACTAAAAAAGCCATCTTGGACCTCTGGCTGGAGCTACTGGAGCAGGCTAAGCGATCACACGCTGCTACTGAGATGTTGGAGCAGAAGAAGCACATGATGGCCAGCTACATTGCACACAGCCTGGCCATGCATGAGTATAACCATGCATGGCAGCATGAGGAGAGCCAGCAGCAGGTGGCCATGTTCAAGCGGTTGCTGGCCATTATAGTTAACAGGACCCAGAGCAACATGGGCTGACACCTGCCCTGGAAGAGATGCATCCTCATCCTTCAGCCACTCCTCCTATATACCATGATCTGCAGCCCATGTTCTCAGGGTGGGGTTTCAGCCAGAGTATGTAAGGAAGTATATCCTTTGTATCCACTGTTAGACTGTAAAACATTAAAAGCATCAGCACAAATGTGAAATAAATTATTGATTTGTTCAATCTCTTGTTTTATCTGATCTGTTAAAGAGGGGTACTTACCCCCCCCCACATAGCTTTATCTAGGTATCACCACCACACCAATTACTCAGTGACATAAGGGTCTCCTATTTTGGAAAGCAGTAAAGACTCACCCCCTGCCAGTCTCTAGGGGCACTTCTGGCAGGGTAGGGGCTAGGTGGAGAAGAAAGGATCATGCCCAAGGAAAGGGACATTCCTTTACAATACAGTAGCAGTAATGTTCATTGGACAGGCGAGGTCATTAACAACACCCTACATGAAAATTAAGCAGATATTCCCTATCAAGCTTCAATTACACAGTTGTAATAATCTGGTCAGACTCAATCATTTCCCCTTTCCTCCATGTGTCCTTCCAAGTCCAGGAGGCCTGAACACAAGGCATCCCTTATTTCCCTAGCTCTCCTGCACCCACCCCCAGTTGGCGCATATTCTGGCTGCTTTAATCTAGCTAGCTCAGATATTGATAGCAATGAAACTGCAGCAGCTTCAGAGGTGACTGTACAACCCTGCCTGGAATGCTTAGTAATTATTTGGGCAGCTAGGCCACACTGAAACCTGTGCTGCCACAGCTTAATTGATACCGGTACCCAAACTAGACAAATTAAAGCTAGCTTGAGTATGTCTACACACGCAGCACTCACACCCCGTGATTGCAGTGTTGTAGGCATATCCTTAAGTATGTCTATACTGCACACTAAGCCTGGGCTCTGACTCAGGTTTGAGCCCAAGCCCCCCTTCCATCCACACACAAACCAGTCTCACTCAGATCAGCAGGCACTGAGGATCCAGGTCCTAGGATCCTGCTAGGAGGGTGAGTCAGAGACCCAGTCATTTTGCAGTGTGGAGGCAGGTCGAGCCACAGACCCAAGTCAGAAGGTCTGCATAGTGCAGTAGTGACACATTAGCACAGCCGTGAGACCCCGGTCCAGCAACTGGGCTTGGAAACATCAAGTACACAAGCAAGGGTCCCATAGACCCTGGTTTAGAGTGCAGTGTAGACATACTCTAAATCTCTGTCTCCAAGTATATTTCTCTACTGTGTCTTTGTATATGTCTGTCCGTTTTTCTCTGTAGTGTTCTGAATCTATTTTGTGATTTCGGCTGCCTACGTTTGTCTTTGTAGTCTGTCTCTGAATCCTTGTAGTCTGCCTCAGTATATGCTTTTGCCACTTCAGCAGACTACCTCACTACAGCGAACGGTATAAAACTAAGGCTGATTCGTACCAAATATAAAATCAGGGGCTATGAATCAGAAGTGGAAACAGGGAGAGAGAAAGCACCAAAATCCAGAGGAGTACAGTGCAATCTATCTGAAAAAGGAGAGATTAAGACAGAAAAACATTTTGTTCGCCAATATTCAAAATGTGAGGGATTGAGAGAAAAATGATTCCTCAAAATCTTAAACATGAGACTTTTCATCAAAAAGAGAGGCAGAAAAGCTGGGGGAAGGAGAGAGCCAGTGGTGGCACCCTACCAGCCCAGAAAGGGACCCAAAGGAAAGAGGGATAATAACCCATTCCCCAAACACAATGCTAAACCCCTAGGTGGGGCAAACGGTAACTCAGCCCGTCAGTCACCAGAGGAGTCCGTCTTGGACGAGCTGTGTTTGCCTTGCCACGCTCATGGCTTGCTGAACTGCTGAGAGCCACACATCCAGCGGGGGAGGGAAGCGGGGTGTGCCTCTCTCTGCCCCCGTCCCACTTCCTCTCCCCCTGGCGCTCCGGCCCGGCTGCGCTGCCCAGCGGAAGGGGTTTAGCGCCAGCGCCTGCCCCTCTGGCTGCGGAGTGCGTGCGGGACTCGGGACATGGAGGGCTACGGGCTCTTCCTCGTGCTGCTGGTCTCGGCGCTGCTGCTCGGCTTCCTCTCCGTGCTCTTCGCCCTCGTCTGGGTCTTTCATTACCGGGAGGGGCTCAGCTGGGACGGGGGCTCGGCGGAGTTCAACTGGCACCCGGTCCTCATCATCACCGGCTTCATCTTCATCCAGGGGATCGGTGCGTGAGGGGCGCCTGCCCAGCGGGGAGCGCCGGGGGGCCCGGGCGAGGAAGCGCAGGGGGCTGGGAGGAGGGACAGGGAGTGCCTGGGGCTGTGGGGAGCGGAGCGGAGCGGAGCATGGGGCTGGTGGGACTGTACGGACCTGCTGGGACAAGCCAGCGAATAGACTCGTGTTGACGTTGTTATTGTTGACAGTATCCAGCTAGAGTCTCGCTCTCTCGAGTGAGCGCCCAGCCCCCTCCCCCGCCAGGAGAAGGGACAACGGGGCTTTCGTCATTCGCTGGAGCTGCTGGGTGTGTTTTGCTCTGGGGCCGCTTATTTACCCTGGCCTGGCATTTGTTTGCGCCGCGAGTAACGCTGCGGTGTGTCCGCAGCAGGCAGGCAGAGTGCAGCATTTATGCAAGTGGTGGAACGAAATGTCAGGGCTGACGCGTTATCTGCGCCTCTTCCTCATGCTGTGTTTGGGTCTCTGCAGCCCCTGCACAGGCAAATCAGAAAAGAGAAGGGAGGTTCTGCACCACTGAAACCATGCTAGGGAAGGTCTGCCTTAGCCAGAGCAAACGGCAGCATCCTAAACGCCGTTTAGAAAGTAATCAGTCAGCCTGGCTTTAGTGTAAATCGCCCCATCACGCTTCCACTTCTTGTTTTAATTTTAACGCGGCAACGTAACTATTGTGAAATGACCAGGGCGGGGAGGGAGCTATTTTCAATAACTCTGTTTTTGGTTGCGTAGTCTTCAAACTTTCACTGACTTTCATGCGCTTCCTGTTAAACAACTGCACCGAAATTAGTCCCTGGCATCTTTTTGTTCTAAATGCAGAGGTTGTTCAAAATGGGCTAATAGTTACTTTCCATTTTGGACTGTGACTTAAATTTTATTACTTCGAATGTTTGCTAGCTCCCCAGAAACACCGAATGAAGACAGAATATGGTGCACAATTGTATCTTTATGTAATAAGGGGGAGAAGAGGAAAACTTTCGATTCTTTTATTAGGCTTTAAACAATAGAGAAAATGGTAGGAAAGCTCTGGATGAGTGGAATAACAGTGACATTACTCTATTATGTCTATGATTTGGTCCAAATTGAGACTAAAAAGTGCAAAAATAAAGGCATTAGACTGTATCAGAAAATGTTAAGTGTTGAGTGGAAATAAAAGGGATAGAATGATAGAGGAAATAGACACAGAAGAATAATAAAAAGGTTCCAATAATCTGCTCCTACTGCAATCTGGCATAATTCTTGTTGGCTTCAATAGGAGCAGAATCAAGTCCTACATTAACAGTGTCCAGGTGCAGTGCAGGAAAAAAAAAAAGTAAAATACCAGATTATTTTACCACTTTTTTCTTTTTGTTCAGCTTTTAAAATTTTTGGGGGGAGGGCAGGGAATCATTTCTAGTCCTTTTGTTTTGAAGAAAAATCAATATAAATGTAATTCAGGGTTTGGGTTTTTTTCTTCACTTTTTGCAGTAGTGGTTAATTTAGAAGGTGATTTTTGACCACTTTAAATACCAAAATTTTTGTTTGGTTCACTGCTGAATGATGCTCCAGATTCATCCAGTAAGCTCACTAGTCCAAAACATCTCGATATTTCATAGGAAATTGCTGCAAGCACATTCCTGCAGCAGTAAAGTCAGGCTGCATCTACACTAGGGGGTATCTATGTCAGGTATGCCCCCTAGTGTAGACACAACCTATGCAGATGGAAGATGTTTTTCTTTCAGAGTGTCAATATCACCTACCCAAACCAGTTTATCTACATTGATGGAAGCACTCTGCAGTGGGGGTTATTAGCCCTGACCAACGCAGATATGCTGATGTAACTTTTCAATGTAGACAGAGCCTCAGATTTAAAATCAAAACATAAGGGTGGGCGTGGCCTTTAAGTTTTGGTTGGGACAGGGAGTTGTAATTTTAAAAATAAAATCCAAAACTCATTCCTTCAGTGGGGAAATAGTCCCAGTTTGGTAGCTTAAAGTAAAACTATTTCTTTTTTGTTCATTTCTAATAGGTTCAGTAGATCACGTGAAGTGCAGTTTTAGGATCTGATTACACTTCTAATGGTAAAACTCATATTGACTTCAGTAGAAGATGGATCAGACCTATGACAGGGTGCTAGACTCTCATCCCCTGAAGGAGGAACCACCAAGGACTCTGTTACTAGGCCCTTAATCAGTCTGCATCAAACTAACAATTTTTATTTACAAGCAGGGGAATTTATTTTTGCAGAAAGTAGACAAGTTTCTCTCTATAGACCTTTTCCCCACCACCCTGAGATTTGGTATGCCCTTCTGCTGTGATCAAAGGTTTTGTTTAAAGCAATATTTGCACAGGGGATTTTTTAAAAAAGTAAATAAAAGGTCATCACAGCTCAAAAGAAATAAATGTAAAAAGAAGTCATTGGTAAAAAGAATTATCTGTAATATTAAACTCTGAGTACAGTTAATATTGTCAAATAACAGGAAAAGCAAATGTGGAAAATGAAAAGAAGTTTATGCAAGAAGTTGGGATTAATACAAGATTAAGAACATAAACAACAAGATTATGGACCTGATCTGAAATTCACTGAAGTCAATTGAAAGACTGCCATTGACTTCAAAGGGATTTGGAATTGGATCAGGCCTTAAAATAGGGCACCCTTTTGTTCACATACTGTGAAAAGAGGTAAAATTTCAAAGTAATTAATATTGTATTAGAATGGAATCTCAAATTAAACTTAACTGTGGGATATGAATGGATAACCAGATCATCACAAACTGAGAATAAAATGAGCACATGTGGTTATTTAAGGGTGGGATGGAAGGAAGCAGAGGGGGTGGAAAGTTCTGGAAAAGCAGAAGTCTGAGGTATGAAAAAGAAGCATGGACAGTGGTTGAGAAGTAGACTTGTAAAATGACTGAGAAAAGGTAAATTCAGTGCGGGGGAAAAAGGGAGAAAGCTGGTTGTTTTGCTGTTGTTTGTAAGCGACAAAAGAATAAGCATAAATGGAGAACAGACATAGTAAATGAGCTGGTGAAAGAAAAAGGTGCATGGGCCCCTACACAGAGGTAAAAAATATTTATTGCACGACACCAGCTCTACCACCAAGATGAGTTTTGACATAACAACGTGTACAAAGATGGGCAGTTTCAGAAATCAGCATGCATATTTAATGTAGCTAAATTAAATATTAATTTTCTTAATGAATAAAGTAATTTCATAGCAGTTTTTAGAAATACTTGTCACTGTTTCAGTATCTTTTTGATGGAGGATTGTGCAGGATTGGAGAATGCCTCAAAGTGGTATTTTTTTATGTCCACCTTGAACTGCCCCCTACTTATCACAGTGATGGGCATGGTGCCAGTATATGAACATAAACAGGAAATAATTTAGGTTCCTCCACTCATGGAAGTGGAAAGGATGGTGAGCCCTTAATCATCTGAGTTTTAAGGGCAACATTTTCACTGGAATTCCTTAGTTTCACAAAACTTTGAATACATCTGTGTTGCACCTGCAAAATTCCCATTTGTTACTGTAAAATGGATAATAGAAGCAAATAATTCAAGTTCAATTACAGTTATGGAAGCCATAACAACTGGGCCTCAAACATGGTCTGAACTCCTATTGCACTCCCACGAAGAGAGACAAATAAACAACTATTGTGGAACCCAAACTTTTTCCTGAAGTTGCCTTTACAAGAAGAAATACTACGGTAAATTAGGATGATGCCAAAATGGGTGACCAAGGAACTTTAGCATGTCTGAATAGTTGCTAAGTTCTTGGACACATAAATATCCATTCCCACAATTTATCCAAAACCCAGTGGAATTTTTGCCCTTATAATTCAATTCTGAAAGTTTCATAAAAAGATGATAGAAAATGCATTACATCTTCCTCAATCTATTTGTGCCAACCAAGTTTCTAAACAATTTTAAATGTAACTTTCTTATTTATGAAGGAATCTCAGGAAGATGTAGAAAGGTATGCAAGCCAGTGTTCATCAATGGGGACGATGGAATAAATCTTCTCAGTTTATTTAGAGTGTCAGCTCTGTGACATATTACAAGTCCTATCTTAAGTTGGGCCTCTATAAACTTTAAAAGTTTAATGGTAAATGAAATTATTTTTATTAATTGAAAAAGCATCTTATGCTTAGGTTAGCATTTAGTAGGAAAGTTATGAACTAATTTACCAACAGAGAATTGAGGAACTGAGGTACATTCCAAAATATTTTAAGAGGGGCTGAAAATGAGGGAATGTGATGGATATAGGATTGTTGATAAAGCTATTAGTTATTTTTATCAAGAGATAATTCTTGCTGAGTGTGTACCTCATGCTAGAACTAAAAGAAGAGGTTGCACCAATTTGATCTTGTACAGCCAGGAACATTCAGATAGGATTTTCCATATGATGAAGTATGGCTTAAAAACTGCCCACAAGAATTACAGTTACTTTATCCAGAATACCTGGATACACTTAATTGGTCCTGAAGTTACGAAGGTGGTCTTTGATACAGAATAAAGGGAAATCTACCCTATAAAATTTAAGACTATGTGGAAAGAAAGTAATGTCTCTTGAGGCCAGAGCAATACCTGCTGCCACATACTCCTTGCTTCCCTTGAAACACCTGGGTCATCGTCGTCAGTACCGGGCAAATTAGTTGCAACAATAGTTAAGAATAAAATTGTCAGACACATAGAAAAACATAAACTGTTGAGCAATAGTCAACATGGTTTCTGTAAAGGGAAATCATGTCTTACTAATCTATTAGAGTTCTTTGAAGGGGTCAACAAACATGTGGACAAGGGGGATCAGGTGGACGTAGTATACTTAGATTTCCAGAAAGCCTTTGACAAGGTCCCTCACCAAAGGCTCTTACGTAAATTAAGCTGTCATAGGATAAAAGGGAAGATCCTTTCATGGACTGAGAACTGGTTAAAAGACAGGGAACAAAGGGTAGGAATTAATAGTAAATTCTCAGAATGGAGAGGGGTAATTAGTGGTGTTCCCCAAGGGTCAGTCCTAGGATCACTCCTATTCAATTTATTCATAAATGATCTGGAGAAAGGGGTAAAGAGTGAGGTGGCAAAGTTTGCAGATGATACTAAACTGCTCAAGATAGTTCAGACCAAAGCAGACTGTGAAGAACTTCAAAAAGATCTCACAAAACTAAGTGATTGGGCAAGAAAATGGCAAATGAAATTTAATGTGGATAAATGTAAAGTAATGCACATTGGAAAAAATAATCCCAACTCTACACACAATATGATGGGGGCTAATTTAGCTACAACAAGTCAGGAAAAAGATCTTGAAGTCATCGTGGACAGTTCTCTGAAGATGTCCACGCAGTGTGCAGAGGTGGTCAAAAAAGCAAACAGGATGTTAGGAATCATTAAAAAGGGGATAGAGAATAAGACTGAGAATATATTATTGCCCTTATATAAATCCATGGTACGCCCACATCTCGAATACTGTGTGGTCTCCTCACCTCAAAAAAGATATTCTAGCACTAGAAAAGGTTCAGAAAAGGGCAACTAAAATGATTAGGGGTTTGGAGAGGGTCCCATATGAGGAAAGATTAAAGACGTTAGGACTCTTCAGCTTGGAAAAGAGGAGATTAAGGGGGGATATGATAGAGGTATATAAAGTCATGAGTGATGTTGAGAAAGTGGATAAGGAAAAGTTATTTACTTATTCCCATAATACAAGAACTAGGGGTCACCAAATGAAATTAATAGGCAGCAGGTTTAAAACAAATAAAAGGAAGTTCTTCTTCACGCAGCGCACAGTCAACTTGTGGAACTCCTTACCTGAGGAGGTTGTGAAGGCTAGGACTATAACAGTGTTTAAAAGAGAACTGGATAAATTCATGGTGGTTATGTCCATAAATGGCTATTAGCCAGGATGGGTATGGTGTCCCTAGCCTTTGTTTGTCAGAGGATCGAGATGGATGGCAGGAGAGAGATCACTTGATCATTGCGTGTTAGGTTCACTTCCTCTGGGGCACCTGGCATTGGCCACTGTCAGTAGACAGATACTGGGCTAGATGGATCTTTGGTCTGACCCGGTACGGCCGTTCTTATGTTTTTATGCCAACCTACACCCACTGTTGCTGCCAGAGAGAAGCTACACGCTTTAAGTTACGACCTATGATCGCCTAGTTCCAGTTAACAGAATAGAAAATATCACCCAAAAATGCATTTTTCAGGGCACTAAAACTATTTGTGAATTCAGGTAAAATTTGGTGACTAGTTTCAGCCAATATAAAATGGATTTTTTTCTGAAAAAAGTCAAACAGTTGGTTTTCATCATTTTGAAATAAAATGTTTGGACTTTTCATTTCAAAATGTAATTATAGTTATTGGGGTTAAAAAGTGAAAAACATCAGGAACCAAACAATAAAACCATTGTGGATCGAAAAACACCCCAAAAACTAAATGAAGTCTCCCCTCCCCCAACAAAGTTGTTTTGTTTTGATTTTTTTTTCATTGTTTTGGGTGTTTTGTATCTGAAACAATTTTTTTTGGTTTTGGTTTGAGTTTTCATTTTGTCAAGAAACCAAAAATTAATTCATTTTGGTTTGAAACTAACCAATTTTTTTTCTGGTTTGTCTCCCAAGCCAAAAAAATCAATTATTCCTTCAGTTCCACATGCGAGTTAAAGATCATAAGAAATGTAAACTCTTTAGGCTGTTTATCATTTAGTGCACGGGGACGCCTCAAAGCTCCTGTCCTCTGAGTGTGTGAATAAATATTGTGTTGATAGGTAACACCTCTAATAGTCACCTATCCTAAATAAAATCCAGCTAACCTTAAATTAGCCAATAACTCTTCAGAGTTAAGGAATAATATTCTGGAACTGGCTTAAGACTTCGTAACTCTAAGTCATTTTTAATTTGAGATAAAAAATTTTCAAATGTAATGGGAAATCTATATTTCTCAATGTTTTAAATATTATTTGTTAGTTTGTAAAATATAAAGGACCACATTCTGCCCTCAGATACCCATTAATAATAGAAGTTGCATTTGTGTATCAGAGGGCAAAATTATGCCCACATTATTTTCAGAAAACTTTGGGAATAATTGCATGAAAATCTTCAAGAAGTTGTTTACAATTATGCTACTTAGCTTCATTCATAATAGGACAAGGCAAGGCATTTTCCTTCTTGTTAGACAGTAATCATGAGACTGACATGCTGAACTGTAGCAATCTTTGCTATGTCATGTGGTTTGACTCCTGCCATGCTGTCTTTAAAATGAGGCTGCAATCTTTTTTGAGTTTGAATATTGTATGCTTTACTTGTATCACATTCTTGCACAAAACCCCATAAAATATCTAAATGCTATATGCACAGTTATATTAACAGGATTTTTTCATTCCTGTTATGTTTCCCATAGGATGTAGAAATTTACATTGATCTGAGACCTGGTCATATTCAAGGCCATTCCATTTGTGAACAGTTCTCTTTGTGAATTCTGTAGTGAAATTCTGTCATTTCTGGCATGCATTGTACCCAAATAAAAATCCAAATGCTTAAAAGCAATTTGCCATTCATTATTATTCATCCAAACACACACAATACATATTTCCTTTCAGGATTCCTATCATATATAATTTCATTAATAATGCTAAGATATAGCGCAGTAGTGAACTGAAAGCATGAGTGCTGTTTCTTTTGCTAAGTAGTGATTTTATCCTTATATTACTGGGGAAAAGTAAAGAAATATACTCACCCCCACTCCCTGTGGTGTACATAATAATGCATTCATGCTCCCTCAGAATGGGAACATTTCATATAGCTAGGAATATTCTCATTCTTTTGTTTTCAGCATAGCTAACTCCATATTCTTAGCTTGAGCCTAACACATCTGAATGCCAGGCTGCAGCCAGAAAAATTAATTTAGGATTATATCAGTTAGCTCATTGTTAAGAAACTGTTGCTTTGTTAATTGTGAAGGGATTGTCCCCTCCAACCATTAAATGATTTTTGGATTTTTTACATTAAAGTGATAAATTTCTGCCTCTCTTCATTCAATTGCGTTTCTTCCCTTCATTGATATTTCCTTGGAAGGGAGGGACCCGTGCTTATAATCTGGCTTTTTCTTATTGGTGAGCAGTTAAGATAATGCTATTTCATCTGCATTCCAGAGTCAGATTACAGCCTCTCCTTTCTGTAAATAATATAGTTTAAGGACCAACAGCTGTGTAAAAGGGGTCAGTGCCAAAAAAGAAATGACTTGTGTACATGACTTGTGAATTCTGAATTAGTAATAACAATTGCACAGCGATTCATTCCACAAATTTTCTCAGGAAGGGGCGTGTGGTAACTAAAAAATCAGTACCTGATAGGAGAGCAATGCTTTCAGACTTAGATAAAATGTACAATTTGCTAGCATTCTTTTGCAATATGCATATACTAAAAACTATATTGATACAAGATTAAGTTTTGCTGAACCCCTCAGGTTTTAAGGGCCAGATTTTGATTCCCTAACTCTCACTGAGTAGCATCTTACTCTATACATAGTCTCATTGGGGCAACGGAGCTACTTGTGGAGTAAGGCACTATTTAAAGTGAGTAAAGGCATCTAAATAAATTTTTCCAGTATATGATCCCATGAATAAATGAATTAGGCCCCAGTCCTGCAATTTTATCAGCAAAAGAGGACCAATGTGCCCCATAGGATCCCATACAGATCAGGCTTCAGGAGTAGGGCCTAACACTTGTTTGCTGTTAGTTTTTAACCTGCTTGGCAAAACTTCTACGAAAAAGTTATAAGAAAGTTTCTCCCTAGAGGTTATACTTTGGCCTGAACATACTTTGTATGTTGGGAACTAATGAACACTATGAAGTGGGAGGGAAAAAATCTGACTCCTCTAAAGTTTTTCCTGTTCTGTAGTTTACATTTGAATGATTTGAATTATGCATGATTATCAAAATCTTTATAGAAAAGAGATTTACTATTAAATCTTTCTTTTATTCCCTCCTCAGCCATTATTGTGTACAGATTGCCCTGGACCTGGAAATGCAGCAAACTCCTGATTAAATTCATCCATGCTGGGTTAAATACCATAGCAATGATTCTTGCAATTGTTTCTCTGGTAGCTGTTTTTGATTTCCACAATGTCAAGAACATTCCCAACATGTACAGTCTGCACAGCTGGATTGGACTGACTGCTGTTATATTTTATACTCTGCAGGTCAGAATTTAACGACTGTATTTATAAATAAGATATAAAATGGAAGAATGTGTTCTATAATTAATTAAAGTACAGTAGAGCCTCACTAATTTACATTAACTACTGGGAGACCTATTTTGATTTACTGAATTTTGCAAATGTGCAAATAAAACACACAAACAATTAAAAAATATTAAGGATCCTGTAACTTGTTCATCTTACTTTGATGTAAAAATAGTAGTATCACCACAATAGCATGGGCAACGGTGGAAGTGGCGCGGACTAGTCGTCCTGAGTATGTACTCAAAGGATTCAGGTGGGTTTGTGCTCAGGGAAGCTAGCCTGTGCTATCATGGCAGCACTACTATTTTTAGTGTATTAGCTCAGATAAGAGCTAGCACGAGTATGTGTACACGACCTGGGAATCACATCCCTTGCTTGTTGTGTAGACGTACCCTACAAGTTTAATATGTGTCATTTTCTTTACGTTCAGTTTAGTGATTCTGCATTTTGAGCTGAAGCCCGTACAATAAAAAGAGGCCTTGGTTACCTAGTGGTCAAGAGGAAACACAGAAAATACCCACTCCTGAGCTTTGTCCCTCACTCCCCAGGCTGGCAAGAGCAGGGAATTCCGTGGAGTCAGTGTGTTCTGATACTACAAAGGGGGAGCATTTTGCATTCCTGTTCAGCATACTGTCTATTCCTGACTAAAGGAGCAACTGGCTTATGAGGGGCTGTGTCCTGCGTCGGTTGGCCCACCGAGCTGCTAGGGGGTGGTGGGTAGCTACTGTCCCACTGGCCAGCCTGCGTCAGGCCATCTGTCACTACGGAATTAGCAGATGAGGGACGCCAGCAAGACTCTATAGCGTGCCCCTCAGGCAAGGGAGCACCGGCAAGAATCTATAGCGCTATCGGGATTTTGCTACCCGAGGCAGGTAGGCCAGGGAAGGGGAACGCAGGCCCACCCAAGTCCACTGCATTCCAGCCCAGGGCCCTGACAATGGCAGGGTGAGGGTCCCGCCACCGGGTCAGCAGGGTCCCTCCGCAACACACTGACCAAATAGACTCACCGCACTGTGCAGTTCTGTCCCTGGGCTTCTTCCTACCCAGTCCCTTGAGCGAGTCCCTCCAGCCTTTCCAGCTCATCCGGGTATTCCGCTGCTGGCAACTCCAGCTCCCCCTCCGCCTCAGGCTCCTTCAGGTTCTTGGCGGGGGGCAGCTCCAGCTCCACCTCTGGCTCCTCCATTTCGTCCGGGTACTCAGTGGTGGGCAGCCCTGGTAGCCCCTGTCCTTCTCCAGGTCAGGTTTCTCCTGGTCCAGGGCCTGAAGGGAGCAGCCAGCGATCCGCAACTGCTTCCTTCCCTGGTGCTGCCCTGACTGGGCTAAGGGCCCCACCCTTTGTACTTTCTGTTCCATTCCTCCCCTTCCAGGGGGTGGAATAAGCTTGGTTTGGCCCCGCCCCCTCAGGCTGAGAGAGTGGCTCTTTACCCTTAGGTTCAGAGGGAAGCCACCCTGGGCTCCCTACAGGGGCCTATTGAAATATAAAAAGTAATACTCTCATTAATAGACATTCCACCATTCCCACCGTTCGACATTTCTCTAGTGAAGCAGTAGTGCCTAAAGAAAAAAGGTTTAATGTGATAAAATAAGTTTTTACAAATTAATAGTCTGAATAATTATATTTCAGTAGAATTCCTGAGGCTATGCTCATATACAATACTGTAGCTAGAAGATACCCTGTTCCTATGGATATGGTACTCTAACCTGCCCTATTTGGACAAAATGTATTTGAATACAGTGAAGTAAAAGGTAATCTATCTAGGAACAGAAAAGAATGCAGGCCATCCCTATAGAATGGGGGCACTATCCTGGAAAACAAGGACTCTGAAAAGGAAAGGACTTAGGGATCTTAAAGGATAAGTAACTCAACATGACCTCCTAATGCTGGCCGCCGCTTCCAGCAGCTCCCATTGGCCTGAAGCAGCAAACCACAGCCACTGGGAGCCACAATTGGCCGAACCTGCAGATGTGGCAGGTAAACAAACTGGCCCGGCCGGCCAGAGGCTTTCCCTGCACAAGCGGCAGAACAATTTTGGGAACCACTGATGTAGAGGTATGTCTATACTACCCGCCGGATCGGTGGGCAGCGATCAATCCAGCAGAGGTTGATTTATCGCGTCTAGTCTAGATGCAATAAATCGACCCCAGAGCGCTCTCCCGTCGACTCCTGTACTCTACTGACGTGAGAGGCGCAGGCAGAGTCAACAGGGGAGCGGGAGCAGTCAACTCATCGCAGTAAGTAGATCTAAGTATGTCGACTTCAGCTACATTATTCACATAGCTGAAGTTGCGTAACTTAGATCAATTCCCACCCCCACAGTGTAGACCAGGGCTAGCAGAGAAAGGCACAACAAGAGCCAACGGCTGGTAGATAAAGCAGGACAAAGTTAAATTAGAAATAAGATGCACGTTTTCAACAGTGAGTGGGATTAACCACTGGAACAAACTACAGAGTGAAATGGTGGATTTGCCATCTCTTGATGTCTTCAAATCAAGACTTGATACCTTTCTGGAAGATACACTTTAGTCAGACTTAAATTACTTGGCTCAATACAGGGGTATCCAGGTGAAATTCTATGGCCTGTCCTATACAGGTCAGACTAGTTGGTCCCCTGGTCCACACTGCTTCCAGCAGCTCCTATTGGCCTGGAGTAGCGAACCGCGGCCACCGGGAGCCGTGATCGGCCAGACCTGTGGACACGGCAGGTAAACAAACCGGCCCGGCCCGCCAGGGGCTTTCCCTGTACCAGTCACATCCCAAGTTTGGGAAACACTTCTATAGGGCAACATACTTAAAAATATATTCCTAGTCCAATTAGGTTCAGACCTTAGACACTTTAAAAATGAACCTTTTATCATGGTTTCAATTTTTATTTAAAAGTACAGATTTCTTTCACGGTTTTAATGCTGAATCTGTATTCTGTGTTTAGCTTGTCTTAGGTTTTGCTGTCTTTCTGCTGCCCTTCGCTCCAGTTTCTCTTCGAGCATCTCTCATGCCAATACATATTTATTCTGGCCTCCTCATCTTTGCAACAGTGATTGCAACAGCTCTCATGGGATTCACAGAGAAACTTATTTTTTCTCTGTAAGTACTATATTTCATAATTTCACTCTTCCACTTGTTTGCTCATTAAATTCAACCATTGAAAACTATCAACAATGTATTCTAGTATTGATCCATTGTTTATTTTTAACAACATGAATAGTAGTCTTTTTTTTAGGCAACTTTAAGATGATTGTCCTTAAAACAGTTCTATTTATTTTTTCCCTCAAAGGAAACCTCCTGCACCTGCATATAGCACATTTCCACCAGAGGCGATTTTTGTCAACACTCTTGGTCTTTTGATTGTTATCTTTGGGGCTCTTGTTTTGTGGATGGCAACAAGACCCCACTGGAAACGCCCACCAGAACAGAATTCTAAAATTCAGCAACCAAATGGAGGGACACCTGAAGGTACAGAAGAGGAATCCACTATGACAGATTGCAGCAATACAGATAAATCTGATGTGGAGTTCAATAGTGAAGCAGCAGCCAGAAAACGAAACCTCAAACTTGATGAGGTAGGGCAACGGTCTACCATGTAAAGGGAGTACACAAAATTGATGCAGTATTACATTATAAAAAAATGCTATTCCTTTCCAGCTATTGATTACATTTGGTATGTAAACAGGGAATTTCTATCAGGCTTGCTTAATGCAGTTCAGTTTTTCTGCACAACTAGTATGAGCTGAAAAGGTCTTTAAAATTCACTAAGATCCATATTTGTCATGACAGTCCTTATCGTACCTCTGTTTAAAAGAATTGAGGACTGGGATGAAAAAACATGTTGAGATTTGTGCCTTTTAAAAAAAAGGTAGTATGTCTGGAATAAGGACAGAGTTTTAAAAAGCATCTAATGGGAAAATAATTTCTACATCACGTCTTAATGTATTGGTTGTTTCTATGCAGTTCACTAGTTTCTTTAGCAAGTTGTTATGACTGGGACAAAATGCTACCCTGAGTTATGCTGTGAATGGGCATGAAGGAGAGTTGTATATGCACAGCAGAGTGCAGAATTTATCCATTAGCACACGCCTATGCTGTTTTATAATATAGTTCCACTTTTGTAAGGGCCTGGTTCTCAAGCTTATGAGCATTCTCAATTCCCACTGAAGTCCATGAGAACTGAGGTCACTCCGGAATTTTCAGAATCACACTATTCAAAATTTTTGGCCAAAACGGTTTAATTAGGAAAGAAATTAAACAGAATTTTTGTTGAAATTTTCACTAAAATGTCATGTTTTTGACCAGCTTTTTCCATTTTTTTTAATAAGAGTTCATCAACATCTTGAATAGGTTTTAAACCAGCTCTAGGACATGTATAGATTTATAGCCAGCATTCACCCTTATATACATGTGATTGCTACTGAAATCCATGTAAGCTACAAGTAAACATCTAACAGCAGCATTTGACCTATCTTGAAATATATGCAGCTTTTACATTCACTTTATTAACACAATTACAAAAACTATGTATTGGGTCATCAAATCCTTTCCCTTGGCCTCTGGAACCAGTACAGTATTGTTCTTTATGGTTGTATCTTACAAGCTAATATTTTGAAGCCTTTTATTTCTCCATTTTAATCTGGAACAGTAAGATGAGGAAAGCAGTGTCTAATGGTTTAGGCACAAGTAGAAGTCAGGACATATGGTCTATGTCTACACTTCAATTAGAAACCAGTGGTTAGTCTGTGCCAGCTGATTTGGGCTTATGGGGCTTGGGGTAAGGGGCTGTTTAACTGCGGTGTAGACAGCTGGCATGGGCTAGCGGCAGGTTTTTAATTACAGTGTAGACATACACATGGATTCTGTTCCCACCTCTGCCACTGGCTCACTCCAATCTTATAACCTCTGTCTTACTTTCTTCATTTGTAAATTGAAGATTTACGTAATGCTTAACTTAGGCAATTAATTTAACATTTGTAAAAGTGCTTTGCACTTCTATAGCTTCCTTTGACAAATCAGTATTAATGCATTACTTTTATCTAAAAATCTCTCTCAGATATAATAAATAGACATTGCTTTTACTTACTTACATAATTCTAGAAGAATGGAAAACTACTCTAATAGAAAAATAATTATAGTGGATGGCTTTATGTGATTTCAAGTGTCCAAAGTGATTAGCCTTTCTCTTGCAATCTGCTTGTAAGGGTTGCCAAATTTACTTTTGTAATACCAGTGTCTAGACCTAAAATCATTTTGACAAGTGGCGTAACTATTTCATGTTTACCACTATTCATGTTGCAAAGAGCTCTGGACTAGAGCTTTGGGCACTATACCACTTTCCATTCCTTCTGAAGACTATTTTCATTTTGATTTATATATCAGCTTCTCACATATATTTAAACACATTAGGATCCCACAAATATTTTAATCTTTCTAGCTCAAAGTGATGTATTGATGTACATAGTTTTGATTACTTATTGTTATTTTAGGGCTCCTTTGAGATAATAAAGCACCTTGGGTCACAAGCTTGGGTTTGTAATAACATTGAATCATTTGAGTACAATACAAGAAAAGCTAGTATATTAATTCTTAGGAAAATTTCTCTACAGTTCTGTTTTGGTAAACAAGATTATATCCTAGGTTTCTGTATAACTTACATATATGTCTGACAGAGCTGTGTGCTTGATCTTAATTGCTTAGAAAAAGATTTCTACACACATTGTTTAAAAAAAACACCCCATATTATTGACATCTGCCGTTTCCTCTTAGAAAACATGTGTCTTTAGGAGATCAAAAACTTCTACACATTTTAATGTAGAATTGAGATATGAGAATGGAAAATACTTTCTTCCCATTGCCTGATCAGACCTCCAGTACCACTCTTTGTAAAAGAGAGGACTGTTGCTTCCGTCTTTTTAAAGTGTACCCTAGGTGTGTCTATATTTCCCAAGACAATCTGGATTCACTAAGAATCCCTCTGTAGTCTGAGTCTAAAATCAAGAAGGCACTCTGCATTCATGGTAATGTTTGTTAAGATGAGAGGAAAAGTGAGGAAATTTAGAGCGCTTGTTAAAGTTCACTGTGACCAATTTATATGTCCTTGAAGTTACTGCATCCTAGTATGGCTATACAAGCTACGCATTAGAAAGGAAGGGTCGCCGTAATTTATACAATGTGATAAATTGCACCGTGTTTGATCAGATTATGAAAAAACCACAGGAAAAATCTACGGTGTTTTGAAAGGTTGACTTAGTGAGCACCTGATACCTGAATAAGGCCCTTAACAAAAACAAAACAACAAAAATGCTTTAGTGCTTATGAAAGGTGCCATCTTAACAACTCTGGAGGCTGGATTCCTCTGTTTATCTATAGAACAGGTACAGCCCAGGAAGCAGTAGTTTTAAATGTCTACAAACTTGCCAACTATTGTGTCTCAACCATCTGTGGAGATATGTAATACATTTTTAATATCCATGTAATCCTTCATGCGCTGTTGAGACTGCACACAAAACACCCACATTTATTAGCAATATGGACACCTGTCCAGGAATTGGCCTGGAATAGACTAATTTCATATGGGACATAGTACAGTAACTATTTAATCACTTTTAACTTGGGCTATGGTGGAACCAGAAACTTATAGGTGAAAAGTTCTGCTGTTGCGTGCCTGGATGCTCTGCAAGGACGAGGCCCACACACACAGGTGAATTAATTGGCTTTAATGAAAGTTAAGTGACACACCCGCAACGGGGACTCCACGCGTTGCTGCCACTGACTTGGGGAGTCCAACGTCCGAATAGCTTGGTCAGGTGCAAAGTCCAACGCGCAAGCTCCAGCCCATAGCAATTATAGCATCATGCTAATAGCATGCAAAGCAGCCTCTACATATGCAATGGGGGACTTTCCAACAGCAATGGCCGCCTCCCCTGGCCTCGGGCCAGGGACTTTCTGCAGTTCCCCAAAACACCGGGGCTTCCCACACAGGGCAGTTCTAACCAGTTAGAAGAAGCAGCTGCTGGCAACTTCTGTCCGCTAATAACCTCTCCTTGAGAAAGCGCAGGCCCTAGCTAAACCGTAATAATGTCTTCTGGGGTCCCCTACATCTGCATTCTGTGAACAGCATAACTTGTTATACTAGTCACTATGCCTTTTATTTTCTATTTGCTACCTTTACTATCTAAGGCCTGGTCTATACTACACGTTTAAACCGAATTTAGCAGCATTAAACCGATTTGAACCCTGCACCCGTCCACACAACGAAGCCCTTTATATGGATATAAAGGGCTCTTTAAACCAATTTCTTTACTCCTCCCCAACGAGGGGAGTAGCATGCAAATCGGTATTGCCATGTCGGATTAGGGTTAGTGTGGCCGCAATTCGATGGTATTGGCCTCCGGGAGCTATCCCACAGTGCACCATTTTGACCGCTCTGTACAGCAATCTGGAGTCGGATGCACTGGCCAGGTAGACAGGAAAAGCCCCGCGAACATTTGAATTTCATTTCCTGTTCGCCCAGCGTGGAGAGATCATCAGCACAGGTGACCACGCAGAGCTCATCAGGTAACAATGCAGTCTCCTGAGAATCGAAAAAGAGCTCTAGCATGGACTGGATCTGATCGCTGTATGGGGAGAGGATTCCGTGCTAACAGAACTCCATTCCAAAAGACGAAATGAAAAAACATTTGAAAAAATTTCCAAGGCCATGATGCAGAGAGGCCACACCAGGGACTCAGTACAGTGCCACGTGAAAGTTAAGGAGCTCAGACAAGCCTATCAGAAAACCAAAGAAGCAAACGGAAATTCCTGGGCAGCGCCGAAAACATGCCACTTCTATGCTGAGCTGCATGCAATTCTAGGGGGGTCCGCCACCACTACCTCACCCCTGTCCGTGGATTCCAAGGTAGGGGTGGTAATCACAGCCATGGCTGAGGATTCTGTGGACGGGGAAGATGAGGACGAGCTTGTAGAAAGCACACAGCACTCCGTTCTCCCCAACAGCCAGGAGCTTTTTCTCACCCTGACGGAATTACCCTCCCAGCGCTCCCAAGCAACTATCCCAGACAATGAAGCCATGGAACAGACCTCTGGTGAGTGTACCTTGTAAATATAAGACATGGTCTAAAAGCAAGCGTTTTTTAATGATTAATTTGCCCTGAGGACTTGGGATGCATTCGCGGCCAGTACAGTAACTGGAAAAGTCTGTTAACATGTCTGGGGATGGAGCGGAAATCCTCCAGGGACATCTCCATGAAGCTCTCCTGGAGGTACTCCAAAAGCCTTTGCAGAAGGTTTCTGGGCAGCTCTGCTTTATTCCATCCTCCATGGTAGGACACTTGACCACATCATGCATGTAGCAAATAATCTGGTATCATTGCATGACAAAGCCTAGCTGCATATGGTCCCGGTGATTGCTGGCATTCAAGCAACATCCATTCTTTATCTTGCTGTGTTATCCTCAGGAGAGTGATATCATTCATGGTAACCTGGTTGAAATTCAGGAATTTAAGTAAGGGGACAGAGATGGCCATTCCTACTGAGCTGTTTGCCTGTGGCTTAAAAGAAATCCTTCCCTGCAGGTAGCCAAGTGGGGGAAAGGGGGAGGGGGGCGATTGGCGCTGAGCTTTTCCACATTTGGCTAGCAGGGACCTGCTACCAGCCACGTGGTTGGGGGGGGCAAAAGGGGATGTTTAGCAGTGATCTTCCATGATATCAGCCACGGGGTGGTTTCTGCTGCTGCACGTTAACAGGAAAGCAACAGCGCTCAATGGGCTTTGCTTGCTATTTTGGGAAAGGAGGGTGCTGGATAGATGAAGGCTGCAGAAGACAAAAGACAATGGCTTACCGTGGCCGCATGTGTAATAACCTTAGTCCCAGATTTGGACCTTAGCGTCCAAAATATGGGGGTTAGCATGAAAACCTCCAAGCTTAGTTACCAGCTTGGACCTGGTACCTGCTGCCACCACCCAAAAAATTAGAGTGTTTTGGGGCACTCTGGTCCCCCTGAAAAACCTTCCCTGGGGACCCCAAGACCCAAATCCCTTGAGTCTCACAACAAAGGGAAATAATCCTTTTTCCCTTCCCCCCTCCAGGTGCTCCTGGAGAGATACACAGACACAAGCTCTGTGAAACTACACAGAGAGACTCCCCCTCTCTGTTCCCAATCCTGAAAACAAAAAGTACTTTCCTATTCCCCCAGAGGGAATGCAAAATCAGGCTAGCGATCCAACACACAAATCTCCCCTTGATTTCTTCCTCCCACCAATTCCCTGGTGAGTACAGACTCAATTTCCCTGAAGTAAAGAAAAACTTCAACAGGTCTTAAAAGAAAGCTTTATATAAAAAGAAAGAAAAATACAAATAAATGTTCTCTCTGTATTAAATGATACAATACAGGGTCGATTGCTTAAAAGAATATTGAATAAACAGCCTTATTCAAAAAGAATACAAATCAAAGCACTCCAGCACTTATATTCACGCAAATACCAAAGAAAAGAAACCATAGAACTTACTATCTGATCTCTTTGTCCTTACACTTAGAAACAGAAGACTAGAAAGTAGAACTACTTCTCCAAAGCTCAGAGAAAGCAGGCAGGCAGAAAACAAAGACTCAGACACCAACTCCCTCCACCCAAAGTTGAAAAAATCCGGTTTCCTGATTGGTCCTCTGGTCAGGTGCTTCAGGTGAAAGAGACATTAACCCTTAGCTATCTGTTTATGACAGCATGCAAGCCGAATTCTGCTGCCTGGACCTGTGTCTGTGATCTGTAACACCAAAGCCGCAGGCACTCAATATTAAGATGCAAAATGCGACTTGTAGTGAAAACACATGTGCTATGTAAGGTGAATAGTGTTGTTCACCATGAAAGAGTATGACCGTTGTTCTCTAGAATGTATCTTTTTAAATACTTCTCTCCCTTTTTTCCCTCCGTCATGCAGCTGCAAATTTTTCAAGCCTCCCTACTTCATCTTGAAGGCTATCTCAGATAAGGCGGCGGGAAAAAAAGACGCGAGAAGAAATGTTTTCGCAAATCATGGAAGTGACCCGCAATGAAAGAGCTCATCTGAATGAGTGGAAGGACATGGTAGCAAAGTACAGGAAAGATGCCAGTGACTGTGAGGACAGGAAGGACCAACGTGAGGACAGGAGGGACGAACGTGAGGACAGGAGAGATGCTCGAGATGAGAGGTGGTGGCAGGAAGATCAGTGGTGGTGGGATGCAACTCTGGGGCTGCTGCGTAATCAAACTGACATGCTCTGGCATATGATGGAGCTTCGGAATGGCAGCAGGATCACAGAGTGCCGCTGCAGCCCCTGTATAACCACGTCCCCCCTCACCATGTTCCTTAGCCTCCTCACCCGCCAGACAAGTAAGAACTCGTGGGGGCAGGCTCTGTGCACCCGCCCACTCCACCCCAGTGGACAGCCCAACCAAAAGGCTCTCATTATGATGAAATTTTTTTAGTGGCCTTTTCCTTCCCTACTATTCTCCTCCCAAACCCCATCGGGGTTACCTTACCATCCCTCTTTTTATAATGAATTAATAAAGAATACATGATTTTTAAACGAGAGTGACTTTATTTCCTTAGAAAGCAAGCTGTGATCGAAGGGGCGGTGGGTGGGTGGCTTACAGGGAATGAGTCAATCAAGGGAGGTGAGGGGTTCATCAAGGAGAAACAAACACAACAATCACACTGTATCCTGGCCAGTGATGAAACTGGTTTTCAAAGCTTCTCTAATGCGCACCGCTTCCTGGTGTGCTCTTCTAATCGCCCTGGTGTCTGGCTATGCGTAATCAGCAGCCAGGTGATTTGCCTCAGCCTCCCACTCCATCATAAAGGTCTCCCCCTCACTCTCACAGAGATTGTGGAGCACACAGCAAACAGCAATAACAATGGGGACATTGGTTTGGCTGAGGTCTGAGCGAGTCAGTAATGTGCGCCAGTGTGCCTTTAAATGGCCAAAGGCATATTCTATCACCATTCTGCACTTGCTCAGCCTGTAGTTCAACAGCGTCTGACTACTGTCCAGGCTGCCTGTATATGGCTTCATGAGCCATGGCATCAAGGGGTAGTCTGGGTCCCCCAGGATAACTACAGGCATTTTAACATCCTCAACTGTTATTTTCTGGTCTGGGAAGTAATTCCCTTGCTGCAGCCATTTAAACAGAATAGTGTTCCTGAAGACGTGAGCGTCATGAACCGTTCCCGGCCATCCCACGTGGATGTTAGTGAAACGTCCCTTGTGATCCAGCAGTGCTTGCAGCACCATGGAAAAGTACCCCTTGCGGTTTATGTAGTGGGTGCTCTGGTACTCTGGTGCCAAGATTGGGATATGGGTTCCATCTATTGCCCTACCACAGTTAGGGAATCCCATTGCAGCAAAGCCATCCACTATGACCTGCACATTTCCCAGAGTCACAATCTTTCATAGCAGCAGCTTAGTGATTGCTTTGGCTACTTGCATCACAGCAGCCTCCACAGATTTGCCCACTCCAAATTGATTCCCAACTAACCGGTAGCTGTCTGGCGTTGCAAACTTCCAGAGGGCTATTGCCACTCGCTTCCCAACTGTGAGAGCTGCTCTCATCTTGGTATTCTGGCGCTTCAGGGCAGGGGAAAGCAAGTCACAAAATTCCATTAAAGTGCCCTTACGTATGTGAAAGTTTCGCAGCCACTGGGAATCGTCCCACAGCTGCAACACTGTGCGGTCCCACCAGTCTATGCTTGTTTCCCGGGCCCAAAATCGGCATTCAATTATTAGAACCTGCCCCATTACCAGCAGGATCTCCAAAGCGCAGGGGTCCGCAGTTTGAGAGAATTCTGTGTCCATGTCCTCATCACTCTTGTCGCCGCTCTGCTGTAGCCGCCGCCTCCTCACCTGGCTTTGCAGGTCCCGGTTCAGCATTGACTGCACGAGAATGCGCGAGATGTTTAAAACGTCCATGATTGCTGTCTTGAGCTCAGCAGGGTCCATGCTTGCCATGGAATGGCATCTGCACAGTTCACCCACGAAAAAAGGTGCAAAACGGTTGGCTGCTGCTGCTTTCATGGAAGGAGGAGTGAGGTTGTACCCAGAAGCACCAGTGGCAATGTTTTTTGCCCCATCAGGCACTGTGATCTCAACTCAGCATTCCAATGGGCGGGGGAGACTGTGGGAACTATGGGATAGCTATGGAATAGCTACCCACAGTGCAACACTCAGGAAATCGACGCTAGCCTCGGTACATGGACGCACACCGCCGAATTAATGTGCTTAGTGTGGCCACGTGCACTCGACTTTATACAATCTGTTTTACAAAACCGGTTTATGTAAAATCGGAATAATTCCGCCGTATAGATGTACCCTAAGATTAACTTGAAATTAGTTGTAATTATACTGTTTAAAAGAGTAGTATCACTTTTTCCCCTTCCTATGAAATACATTACACAATCTCTCATTCTAAACTGATAATAAAATAACATTTCTATCCCAATTCAAAAAAGCTTCTTTTAGTTCCTTCCTGGAAAAATATCTTTAAAATAAAGCTGCTTTAAGGACTGAAGAAAAAAATATTCACCGTTTAAATTAATTAATTCCTAAAAGGCAGTGGAACTCTCACATCCTAATTTAAATTATTACATTGTATGTGGAGGAGGTTACTTACCTCTCATCCTAGGATATAATAGGGTATTTCTCAGAGCAGTTTGTCAAGAAATATGCATCACAGACATGTTAAATTGTACATCAGATAAATAAACTGCACATATTCTTGCTCTGTTTGAAATGTTGTAAATACGTAACTTGTCTTACCTCTAGTAAAATGTGATGTGCAAAAACAAGTTCAAGTCTTGAAGCAATATGGAAGCCGAGGGTCATTTTCAAAGGCACAAATGGGAGTTAAGACCACAGCTCCCACTAACTTTCACCTGGATGCCTAACTGCGTTTGAAAATGTCCCTCTAAACTATTAGGCTTTTAAAGGGAGACTGTCACAGAGCTTCGATGCCAACTTTGGATTTGTGTAAAAATATATATAAATAGGGAGCAGGGAAGGCTACAGAACCTAAAATAAACAAGTATTTTCTTTTAAATTTAATGAAAACAAGGTAACTTTTAATGTATTTAAATACTTTTCTGCAGTACTGGGCATTGAGACATGACAACATTTTGTTCCTCATGAATGCAACTGAACAAAAGGGGAACTGAGAACTAAATTCACTCTCCTGAGTGAACCAGCAATAGACAGCACACATTATTGAAAATTAGATTTAAAAATAAATTCTATTTTGAATATTTAAAGTGGTGGTAATGATTTTTAAGCTAAAATGGAGTTGAATAAAACCAAATAGCTGAATGTACAATAATTACATGTAAATTTCTCTGCCAAAGATAATGAAGACGATTGCATATGATATTGTAAATAAGGATTAACAATGTACATGAAAATTATAACCTGGGATTTTAGTGAGATGGTAAAAGAATATTACCAAAATATTTTCTATTTCATAAGATTTCTTTACTCTATTTCAGCCTATTTATTAGGAACTGAAGCAACGGAATGTTTTATCATTTGCAGTGCTTATTTGTAGAGGAAAAGAAAACTGTTTTATCACAATGTATATTTCCTTACTCTTTTTTGTATGTCAATAAAAACTATTTTTGAAGCTTGCAATACTACTACTACTACAATACTACTAGTGTAGAGGTATATTCTCATACTAAATCTCAAGCGTTTGAATTTGGTACGAATTCAAATTTGGGTTTTAATTACAGTGTATAAAATATATTGTTACAGTGAAGAGTGCAAAAAAAATTCAGTAACTGAAGATGTAAATATTCTCTGTAAGTTTCATGCTGAATATTATACATGGTACAACATTAAAAGATAATCATGGTATAATAAGGGAGAAATTTTGCATATTCTCCAACTAATGATTTCAGTGGAAGTTGTACAGACATACTGGAGAAAAGAATATGGCCATAAAGCTGTTATATTCTATAAGACTATTACCCCCCTCATAATGATCTTTGCCAGCTGTTCTGTAGCACTGCCACCTTCTCACCTGGCATTTAGGCAGAGTTACCTTGACCCCAAGAATAATGGCCACAAGATACCCTGTTCAGTTTGGCCTAAACTAAAGAAGTCTATTTGCAGTTTTACTGAGAGATTTTAGGACAAATGACTATGGGTAATCTTTTACAACCTGCCTAAATTCCATTTTGTAAAGTTGCGTAAATACTTAAGAGCCTTAATCTCACTGAAAGTGTATGGGAATTAGGCTCATAAGTCATGTAAGTGCTTTTAACAAATTTTTATCCCATAATCACATGTACATGAATAATACGAAACTACTGTCAGACAAACTTACAAAGTAGAACAAAATTATCCTGTAGATTGGTGTGAAAAAATATCTTTTGGTATCTTCCTGCCTGGGAGATGCATAGCAGAAAAGAGTTTCCTCTGCAGAAATTCCTCCAGAGAGAGTTATGACCTTTCATTTAGCATTTCCATGCACCCTGCTCACCTGTCTCAGTATCGATTTTCCCACACCCTGGCAGGGAGCCAGTTTTCCCTGTAGCCTGCTAAACTGTCTTAACATGGACCTCATTCACATGCTCAACTGCCTCAGTGTGGACCTTGTCCATGTGCCAGTAGGGTGACCAGATGGCCCAATTTTATAGGGACAGTCCTGATCTGTGGGTCTTTTTCTTATATAGGCTCCTATTAACCTCCACCTCTTGTCCTGATTTTTCACACTTGCTGTCTGGTCACCCTATGTGCCAGTGAGAATAATGGAAACGAGGAAGGTTTTTTCCCTCCAAAGATACCCTCCCTCTCCTATAGGCATGGGGCCCTTATTCTCACAGTTTGCAGAGCAAGCAGGAAAATTTCAAACACAGTAGTTCTGTGAACTAATCAGGCCTCCATCCCCAAAGTCTCCATGATCTTCCTCCTATGGTAGCAGTGGTACTGTTGCCCTAGTGACTGAATCCAAATATCCTAAGATTGTGGAAATGCAGAAGCTAGATGTGGACAGAGCATACCGGTGAATATAGCAGAGGGAGTCAAAGCCTTAGGTACAAATCCCTCATTACTCTGTATCAGTGAAAAGAGCAGCAATTTTGTGAGTGGTGTGATCTCTCACCTTCTGAGGTGGTCTGCACAGCTCCTATAGTCAGGGCTGGGTCTAGGAGTGGGCCAGCAGAGGGACTGCTTGGCTACTCATGGGGTGTGGGCACTGAAAACATTTTCTGTCCTGGCTAGCAAAATGGCTAGGGACACTTCTGCCTACCATGTATTCCATACACACCCTTTCTCAGATACTTTAGCATGGACATCCTCACTCCTGCTGATATGGCATTTGGTTGAAGGGTGTTACAGAACAAGAGACCCCAGTAATCCACAAGTTCCTTTTCAGTTCTCTCGCCCTAGGGATAACATACTGTTTCTATGTTCCATCATGAAGATTGTCTTACATGGAGGGAACTGAGAATGAAAATTCACAAGTCAGAATTTTTCCTTTTTCAGACCCTCCATGTCAGACAGTATGACTCTCCCTCAGAAGACTGCATTATATCCAGAGTTTTATCTGATTATTGCTCACTTGTTAAGTAGTTTGAAAAGGGAAGAGAGTGTTCCTACAGGAAATCCCAGCTCTGCTGCAAATGGTTTGAGTTGAATAGCACTTTTATAAAACTAATATTTTTTAGCTTCTGGAGAGTTCTTTCTGAATGGTAGTCCTAAAGGCAGTGTGAGAGCACAGATTTGGTCTGTCTTCAGTTGCCATGAAGACAGGGAATGCCACACTATGAGGCTGTCTGACATGGAGAACCCTAAATGAAAATTCACAGGTAAGTCAGGATTTGCCCTTTTTGTAATATTCAATGGCTACAGATGTAACATACTGAAATTTTGAGGCAGTACAAGTTATACTGGAGAGGAGCTTTTAAGACTAAAATATTTTTGTTCACTGCTTCCAGCAACAAATCACAAGAGGACACACTTAAAAAAAATCTAGTTAGCCTGGGAGTATCTATGATATATTTCACCCTTATCTAAGAACTTCCTGGCTTTTATGGTTCACTGTTATTTTAAAGTACAATATTAAGCCGTGATACTGCAACGACTTACACAGAGGCTTAACTTAATGAAAATGAGTAGTACTACTGAAGTTAATAATAGTAAGATCTGGCTTCAGTGATGGTTTTACAGTTATTATACTTTTGTGGGTAGTTCCTCAGTTGATGAAACTACTCACGTATGTAAATGTAAACATATGCACAAGTTTTTGCAGGTATTGCCTTGTTTAGTGCTTACTATTATGAAACTTCAAATGTTAGGGACCATTTATTGACACAATATTTTTATTCAAATAAATTGGATGATAGCCACTAACTTGATGTAGCACATTTACAAACAAGTAAAATTGCACAAATGATTCCTGCTTTAATAACACCACGTGTGTCTCTCTTTGCAGATAATATAAAAAGACAATGACTTTGTGCCAAAGAGTTTATACAATATAAGTACTAGGACCTGCAACCCTTATCTACAGTGGTACTCACATGGTCAGCAATTAGAGGTGAGCCTCAAGGGACATGTCTAGCTCCCATTGAATTCAAAGGCAGTTTTGTCCCTGACCTCTATGGGAGTTGAAGAAAACCATAAGTTATATTAAATAACAACAATAATGTCACTTCATCTTTGTTAAGGCTGCTAAATGCAATTCAAAAGGTAACATACCATTAAGCATATCTGCAAAAAGTCCACGAACACCAAAGAGCATGGAAATCACTAGCGAAGTTTACATAAGCAATTTTGAAACCAATTTTAACACTCAATTCACACAGACCATTAATACACACTCTCTTATGTAGAGTGTTATCTTCGATTCAGCCCTTTCTTTAGTTCCTCACATCCAGGCCACGTCTAAATCTCACTGCTTCTTCCTGCATAATATCTCTCATGCTCGACTGTCAGGATTGGCTGATTACAGTGGAGTCAAACACGTCCTGGCTCACTGCAGAGCTGGATCCCCTGGTCACCTGTGCCTCATACTCTTCCTTCTCCTCGCTGTTCATAGCAGGGGCCTGTGACTCAGGCTCCTCAGAAATATCAACGGTAGGGTGACCAGACAGCAACTGTGAAAAAACAGGACAGGGGGTGAGGGGTAATAGCCTATATAAGAAAAAGTCCCCAAAAACGGGACTGTCCCTTTAAAAAGGGGACATCTGGTCACCCTAATCAATGGTACTCTTGGGGGGTGGGATGATCCTACCGAGGATGGCTTGCAGCTCTTTGTAAAAGTGGCCGCTCTGCAGCTCTCCACCAGATCAACTGTTGGTCTCTTCGGCATTCTGGTATGCCTGCCACAGGTCCTTGGCTTTCATGTGACACTGCTGCTGGTCCCTGTTGTAGCCCTTCTCTTGTATCCCCCTAGCAATCTGATCATAGATATCCATATTTCTATAGCTGAATCGGATCTGTGCCTTCACAGCGTCTTCTCCCCACAGACCTAGTAGATCCATCACCTCCTGTGTAATCCAGGCTACGAGCATGTCTGCACTGTGTAGCTGGCATGGTCAGCTGGGCAGTTACACTCAACAATGGAGAGCTGCTGGGTGTGCTTGCCAAGCTGAGCAACCAGAAAAAAGAATTTAAAAAATGCATGGGGCTTTAAAATGGGAGAGGGTGGTTTCCTGTCTACCTAACTCCAAAAGAGTTTACAACAGTGACCAGAGCGGTCAGCATGAGTCATTGTGGGGCAGCCCCTGGAAGCCAGTAACTGTCAATGTAAGTTACGTAGTGTCTTCACTGCCACTGTGTCAACCCTGACTCTACACCACTTGGGGAGATGATGTTATTAAGGCGGCATAGTGGGGCACTTACATCGGTAGGATCCAAATTTACATGAAGATACATACACAGCAAGGTAAGCTGCCTTGTGTCGACCTAGCCATGTAGCGTAGACCAGGCCTCAGATCCAGCCTTTCCCTAACATCCAGACAACTAAATATATTATCCATGCCATCATTATCACATCTCAACTAATGCAATCCCTTCCTCACAGGTCTTCAGAAATGCAGTGTTGTCCCTCATATACCCATTCAAAATACTGCTGCAAAGAAAATGTTCCTGGCTTGTTGCTTTTTCCACGTCATCCCTGTTTATATTTCTCCACTGGCTGCCATCCTACAATGCCGCAAACACAAACTACTCACCTTGACTTTTAAGGCCCTTCATGGTCTACCACCTCCCTATCATCTCTTAGACACTATCAAGATGTTGACTTCCACTTCTGCTCCACCAGTGATGCCACCCTTCATTGCTCATTTGCAACAAGCATGTTTGTTCTTTTTCCCATGCAGTTCCTTAAGCATGCGACAACCAATGAGGAAACAGATAGATATTATGTGGAAGGTCAGCTGCTATGTGCTTGAAGTTAGCGATGGATCACAAAGGCTTCCAAAAATTCTGCTACGATGTCACTGATATTCAGACATGAATAAATTGGTTTACTTACTTACAATAGTTCTAACCACAAGAAATCACCCTGAAGGTGGTATAGATGCAGCTCTTTGTCCTGGGTGTTGAAACTGGGTATACTTGGTTCTCTAAGGCCGTATCTAAACTGGAAGGACTTTTTTAATCTCCCACCATTATATCACAACTAATACAGATCCACTGGTGATAGCAAAATTGGAAGCACTCACATAGACAGAACATTTATTGTTTTGCACCTGTTTAGAGCAGGTCCAGATGACAAAGTGGACACCTGACCCCAGTATATACTAGCTCTCCCACTAATGCTGTGACTGCTGAATCTCAACTGGCAATAACATAATGGTGGGAGAAATCAAGTGTAGATACAGCCCTGGAGTATCAGGTATGCTCAGCTTTAACACTGATCTTTTTGTTAAAATTTTCCACTGTTGCACTAGTTCACAAGCAGCTCCACAGATGGCAGCATTGACTGGCTACTGGTTCTGAGCAGACCGAGGCAACACTGTATTTAAAAATGCTGGATCATCAGTTTACACTAGTGCTCCCACCATTGATTGCTGTTACTGGTGGAACTGCACTGGTGCTAGTGCCGGCGGAAGAGATTTTAACAAAAAGTTCAAAGTAGACACAGTTATTGAGACTTGGTGGAACAGATCAATTTCCTAGTGTTGACAGGACTTAAAACTTATTATCTCCCAAATGTAGGATTCCCAATGGGCAGTAAAATATATAATTACAATAATGTCTGGTTAAATTGTTCCCTCATGAACTGAGTTAATCTGTCCAGACTTAATATCTAAGTCATGCAGAAATAAAGGTTTCTCTATCCATAATCACACTTCTGTCAATTTTTTTTCCTAAGTTTTTAAGAAAAACACTAAATTTCAAAAAATAAACTTTTTTAAAGTGTATTTTTAATTGACATCTTTCAATATAGTTTTAAAACAATGGCAAGTGTGTTTAATGAAAACTAAGTCGAGTAAAAATGTAAAACGTAAGATATCACTTTTGGTATTTGCAATTCAACCACATCTCTGATCTGTTTTTCTTCATATCTAATCTGTACAGCAGCTAGCAATGTGGTAGTACTCCCTTTGTAAAGCCTACCAATATCCTGTCAAAACCAAGTCCTGTCCCTCAATGTACAGTCTATGTATTCTGTGGTTGAGGTTGGAGGGTCCCCACAAAACTCGCTGCAGTGGTCACCGCAATGACATCAACTGATGTAGTACTCAGCGATACCCTCAGCTGCTCTAGTCTCTGTGGCTGTTACCCCTCGGTATTGAGAGTACAGCTGGTGGTTGCACATAATGGCAAATTCACTGATCATATCCCTACCCCAAGTCCCACTGCATAGCAAAGAGGGAGCCCTTACAGAGAGTCCTCTACCCTATGTAATGGAACCACTCCAGTTTCACTGCAGACAGTGTCTTCTATTTCTGCAAAATGTGAGGCAGAATTTGCCTCTCAGTGAGGTTGCAAGTGTGTAACTGACAGAAGAATTCAGTTCTCCCCACCACCCACATCAGGAGTCCTCCCTAACCCCCACAGAGCCCTGTGATCTCCTCTGTTTTAACCTCTGAGAGTTTCTAATCCTTGCTCAGGTTCCAAACCCCAAAAAGGAACACAGGACATAGAAATTGTGGTACTGCATCAGACTGCAGCTACACACACTGAGCAGAGATCTAAACTGAGCTGTTTGCAGTAATGCCCAATCCCTTTCCTGTATTGATACAGTTACTTTACAACCCTGTAGGTAAGTGAGCACACCTGTAGTTCAAATCTTTCCCCCCAATGTACATTACTTTGCATTTATCAACATTGAACTTAATCTGCCTTGTGTTGCCCATTCAGCTAAGTTGATTATGTTCCTCTGAACTTTATCACACTCCTCTCTGGTCCCGACTAACTAATTAACTTTGTGTCACCTTCAAATTCTGTTATTTCATTGCTTTATCTCAATTTCCAGATAATTAATACATATATTGTGCAACACCAGAACTAATAAAGAGCCTTGAGGCACTCTGCTGTTAGCCTTTTGCCATGAGCTGTTTGCATCAGACACGTACATACACCACTTGGGCATAAAAAAAAACAAATAGTCATATGCAGCCAGTCATCTGTAAGGGTAAGGACAGAAATTTGTTCCCCCTTGATGTACTCTGTTTTTGGGGCTGATTTTATTGGTGCGGGGGCGGAGGGGGAAGGTTCCTCCTTTCTTTGAAGCATCAGAGATGGCCATGGCTGGAGATGACACTGGACGGAGTGAGGTGATGCACTGAGGTGGCACTGAGAATTCTCTCTCAGGTGCTTGGCTGATTGATAGGTGTTGCTCATGTGCTCAAGGATGTAACTGACTGCAATATTCGAGACTGGCAAGGAATTTACACCCAGGTCAGATTGGCCCGGATATTGGGTTTTTGTTTTTCTTTTTTCTCTTCTTCCTCCCTTATTCTGCAACACTGAGGGTGGGTCACTTGCTAGAATCATCTAGGTAAATCTCACTAAATCAATTCCCTCCTATTGCAGGTGCCTTGGGCATAGGTGCACCTCAGTTCTTCCCGTTCTCTGCCTTTGGCTCATAATAGTTTCATCTCCTGAGGGCTGTAATCAAACGTGCCAAACCCGCAAAAAAAATTGGGCTTGTTTTTGGCTTAATTGGCTTGTGAGTTGCTGGTTGGCTAGTTTTTGGCTTGTAGCTTGTTGCTTCTTTTTTTTGATCGGCTACTGGCAAGCAGGGGCAAGAGGGGCAAGGGGCGCAAGCAGGGGCAAAGAGGGAAGAGAGTCGGGTGCACAGCGGGCCCACCACAGTCCCAGACTGCATGCCATGGGGATCTAGTCACATAGACTGTTGGGGTTCTTAGGGATTGGCTTGTTTTGACCTTGTTTTGAAATGGGATTAGAGTGATTTTTGGCTTATTGTGAAAGTCGAGGTGCTTATTTACCACATGAAAGTTGGCAACTGTAGCTGTAATACTTTAATTCTGGTTGTTTGCTTGTGATATACAGGAAGTCATAGTAGATGATTAGTTTAAGACTCTTCTGGTCTTAAACTTTGAGTGTAAACTGGCCCACCCTGGTCAGTGTGCAATAGGTGTTCTACTGCCTTACTGAGACTAGGTTTAAACTCTGAGTATAGTTAGAGTAAAGTTTTTATGTGCTCTATTTAATCACTTAGGGAAAAACCTCTAATTATTTACTTTAATCATCTATTTACATTTAGAAGCCAACTCCCCCCCTCACAGGGCCACCCAGAGGACTCAGGGGGCCTGGGATCTTCGGCGGTGGGGGGCCCCACTTCGGTGGTAATTTGGCAGCAGGGGGTCCTTCCGCTCCAGGACCCACCACCGAAGTGCCCCAAAGACCCGCGGTGGGGGCCCCCCGCCGCCGAATTACCGCCGAAGACCTGGCTGCACTTCGGCAGGGGGTCCCGCCCCACTTGCCCCCCCTGGGCGCCCTGCCCCCTCAATGCTAAATTCACACATAGTTCAAACTCCCCACTCCATCTGTTTTCCTCAGTGTGTAGCCTCAACTCACCCAAGAAGATCCTCTCACTGAGGAACACTGCACCATAAACATATTTCCGCATCTCAATATTCTTTATATTTTCCATAGGTACTGTAAGGTAAGCCACAAACAATAGCCTGAAGGCTAACTGTAGATGATTAAACATCACACAGGTCTGCATTATAAGCAAAAATGTTTTTTCCTCTATTTTATCATTCAGAGCCTGTAATCCAAAAATCTAAAAAACACAAAAAAAGACCATATGCACAACAACAAATTGCTAAAATGACTGTAATGATGTACAGTTCTACAATGACTCTTTTCTTTTCGATGAAGAACCCTGCATGCAAGCGAAAGCTCCATCTGGCAAATTCTAACGGCAGTCTCTCTTATTTATACATACATTACACAATGCAACATGGTTGGCTTTAAATAAAAACACTATGTCACTTCTATTATGGACTGGCAACTGGTACAGATGGAGTTATGCTAAAATACACAGTTTCTTTGCTAATCTCAGACCTTGGTTCCAGGCCAGCAGCTGTCCTGACTTTTATTAGTTGCAGCAGAATCCAAAATAGAGGCTGAATAAAATAATTGAACAGAAATATAGCTCCAGATAATATTGCCTATGTGCCTCGCTCTCTCATTTCCTTTTTGTCTCTCCCTAGGGGGAAAGCACTTATTCATCCTCCTACTAAATCCAGTTGCCTCCCACAGCAATCATGTAAATCTTGGCATCCATCACACAGAAGAATGAAAAGTCAAATCAACAGGAATCTTTCACATGAAAGCAACAGGCAGCCATGCGGGGGGGGGGGGGGGGAACACCCCAAAAATATCCTCTCAAAGTGTTCCACTTTTCTCCTAAGATTTCTAGTCACTAAAAACTTTCAAATATTGTAGTGATTTAAAAAAAACCAAAGGTAACGTGCATTCAAAGGGTAACAAGAAAACATTCTAAAATACACTAGAAGCAAGATGAAGATAAAGGACAGGGTAAGCCTGTTACTCAATAGGGGCAGGGGAGGAAATAACAACAGAAAATGTGGAAATGGCAGAGGTGCTTAATGACTTCTTTGTTTCGGTTTTCACCAAGAAGGTTGGTGGTGATTGGACGTAGTGAATGACAGTGAAAATGAGGTAGGATCAGAAGAGGCTAAAATAGGGAAAGAACAAGTTAAAAATTACTTGGACAAATTAGATGGCTTCAAGTCACCAGGGCCTGATGAAATGCATCCTAAAATACTCAAGGAGCTGACTGAGGAGATATCTGAACCATTAACGATTATCTTTGAGAAGTCATGGAAGACGGGAGAGATTCCAGAAGACTGGAAAAGGGCAAATATAGTGCCCATCTATACAAAGGGAAATAAGGACAATGCAGAGAATTACAGATCAGATCAGTCAGCTTAAATTCTGTACCCGGAAAGATAATGGAGCAAATAATTAAGCAATCAATTTGCAAACATCTAGAAGGTAATCAGGTGATAAGTAACAGCATGGATTTGTCAAAAACAAATCGTGTCAAACCAACCTGATAGCTTTCTTTGACAGGGTAAGAGCCTTGTGGATGGGGGGGGAAGTGGTAGACATGGTATATCTTGATTTTAGTAAAGCTTTTGATACTGTCCCACAAGATCTTCTGATAAATAAACTAGGGAAATGTGATCTAGATGGAGCTACTATAAGGCGGGTGCAAAACGGTTGGAAAACCAATCCCAGAGAGTAGTTATCAGTGGTTCACAGTCATTCTGGAAGGGCATAACAAGTGGGGTCCCTCAGGGATCAGTTCTGGGTCCAGTTCTCTTCAATATCTTCATCAATTATTTAGATAATGGCATACAGGGTACACTTATAAAGTTTGCGGATGATACCAAGCTGGGAGGGTTGCAAGTGCTCTGGAGGATAGGATTAAAATTCAAAATGATCTAGACAAACTGGAGAAATGGTCTGAGGTAAATAGAAAGAAAATCAATAAGGACAAATGCAAAGTACTCCACTTAGGAAGGAACAATCAGTTGCACACATACAAAATGGGAAATGACTGCCTAGGAAGGAGTACTGCGGAAAGGGATCTGGGGGTAATAGTGGACCACAAACTAAATATGAGTCAACAGTATAATGCTGTTGCAAAAAAAGTGAATATCATTCTGGGATGTATTAGCAGGAGTGTTGTCAGCAAGACATGCAAAGTAATTCTTCTGCTCTACTTTGCTCTGTTAGGCCTCAATTGGAATATTGTGTCCAGTTCTGGGTGCCACATTTCAGGAAGGATGTGGACAAATTAGAGAGAGTCCAGAGAAGAGCAGCAACAAAAATGATTAAAGGTCTAGAAAACATGAGCTATGAGGGAAGATTGAAAAAATATGGGGTTATTTTGTCTGGAAAAGAGAAGACAGAGGGGACATGATAACAGTTTTAAAGTATGTAAAAGGTTGTTACAAGGAGGAGGAAGAAAAATTGTTTCTCTGAACCTCTGAGGATAAGACAAGAAGCAATGGGCTTAAATTGCAGCAAGGGAGGTTTAGGTTGGACATTAGAAAAAAAACTTCCTGTCAGGGTAGTTAAGCACTGGAATAAATTGACTAGGGAGGTTGTGGAATTTCCATCATTGGAGATTTTTAAGAGCAGTTTAGACAAACATCTGTCAGGAATGGTCTAGATAATTAGTTCTGCCACCAGTGCAGATGACTGGACTAGATGACCTCTCGAGCTCCCTTCCAGTTCTATGATTCTATGAAAGAATAACAGTTAATGGTTCAGAAAACTTGCCATCCTTCTATTTCAAAGCAACAAATCTGTAAAGGGAACAAATTGAAGTCTCTTTCACTGTATTTTGCATATAGGTTATATAGTCAATCAAAATGGGTTCGACCTCAAATTACTGATCTAAATGATTAAAAATTGTTAGCATGAGGTTTGAGGTACATATTCTATATCTTATACACCAAGATGGAATCTATAGCCAGAAAAATATTTTGAATCCAAAATTCAATAGATTAAACCAGATAATCAAAAGCCCTGTTCTTTAAGACAGTATTATAACTTCACACAATTTTTCTAGTAATTCAGTTTTAGGTAGTTTTCTAACATTCTTAAGTATGGAAAGAGAGAATCTGATACAAGTATAAGTGAGCTATTTATATACATATATCAACAACATTATGGTAAATCTACAAGAGCTGCATTGGTTTGTGGTGTCATCTAAATTCTTACATATTGTACTGTTTTATTCCTTGTTCTTCTGTGATTTATTTTCCATATCTGATGGATTGCACATGATATCTTTAATAAGAAACACATTTTTTAAAATTAAAATCATATATAAAACGTCCATCTGTCCTGCTGTATGTTTATTTTTTGTGATATGCCGTTAGGATCTGTCACAGGGTGAGCTACCCTTTAAGGGGGCTGGAACTCAACATTTTCTGTGACAGGTTTAGACCATCTCCCGAGCTTGGAGGCAATGAGCACAAGGTCACATGGCAGGAGAATATGTGACTAAGAACCAGGCCTGCTAGTAGTGAGAAGGCTAGCCTGCACTGAGTCAGAAGAGAGACTTTATTTAGGGAGAGCAGACCTGGAAATAAGTGGTTATTAGAGTAGGAGAACAGTCAGGAAAAAACTAGTGGGGAGCCTTAAGCTAGTGTTTGTATGCTTATCTGACCACATGGAGGCCCCTTCTCACAAGACTTGATAATCCTCCCTCCCCTAACAGACTCGCTTATGCCTATGGTTTTCTATTTAGGGGAAGCCTAATGACATCTACCAGCTTGTTTAGACACTTGGGGCAGGCTTGTTCCCTACAGTAGTATCTTTAGAAGGTACCTCTTGTTTTCTCAGAGTGGGAGTTTGGGAATTCTCCCTTTTGGAACTGGGAATACTTGGGGCTTCTCCCCTCTCTCTCAAACTCTCCTTTATTTCTCACTTTCCCTTTGTCCTGTCTTCCCTCTTCCCTTCATGACATCATGAGATGGGGGATCAGAGCCTGGGGGAAAATGGGCAATCCTCACATCTCTTTCCTCCTCCTCCTTCCCTGTGGAGTGCTAAGACTTCCAAAGTGGAAAAACCAGGACACTTGTTTTGGGAGGAGATGTTCACAGATTTTAAGGCTGGAAAAGACCATTATGACCACTAGTCTGATCCCGCATAATACAGAACATAGAATTTCACCTAGTAATTCCTGCATCAAGCCCATAACTTCTGTTGGAGCTACAGTGTATATTTTAGAAAGACACCATTCTTGATTTTAAAACTCAAAGTATAATATTCCTACCTACATGCTTACTACGGTCAAGTACCCTTGCTGTCAAATTTTACTTTATTTCTATTCTGAATTTGTCCAGCTTCAGCTTGCAGCCACTGGATCTCTTCTATCGGTTCTTCTCCCCATGTAGGTACTTACAGACCACGATTAAGTTCCCTTTTAATCATCTCTGTAATGTAAATAGATTACAAAGAGCTGAGGGGCCTCAAAAAGGTGTGCCTGGAAGGGTGAGGGGGGAAAAAAGGTGCCAGCTTCTCTCTCCTGCACTACAGAACTCACCTGATACCACATGATCAATTGACTCAGTTAGGGTCAATAATTTCTCTGTCTCATCTGACTAATGGCTCCTTTTTGTAGCCGTTACACATTTACAAAAACTGGCACAAAACTGATTTTTGTAACAGGGACAGTGCTGCTTTTGCTTTTCAGGGGTAGATGGGCACTCTATTTCTTCCACTTCCTCCTTGTGTCACTATCATACATACACATGACTGCAACACCAGGATACCTGCAGAGAGGCAGGAGGCCAGTTGCTGACAGCTCTTCCCTTCTCCCTCTCAGTCAGTTTTTAGATCCACTATGTAATGGATCAGAGCAGCTATGTCACGAAGAAAAGAGACAGCATTAAGTCATCAGCTTCCTACCTCCACCCCACACAGCAACATATAATGATGAGACACATTAGAACACACACACAAACAGATCTATCCAGCATTTTGGCCAGCGAAACAAACACCAGCGCTGTTTAAAAAAAAAAAAAGCACGCACAGTCCAAGTGAAAAGGGAATAGTTGACATATATAACTGTGGGTGTGGGTGTGTCTGCCACCCCATTAATCCAGCTGTGCAATTCCCTGTCAGACTCCATTTGCAAAATGAACTGCCTGTAGCTAGCAACCTGACAACAAATATAAACTGATATATACTGCTAGGGTACCCTCTATGGCATGATAGCATGTTGTTTCAGCCATGGTGTTGGTGAGAGAAGTGTAAGGCAAATCTGAGTCCATTATGGTACATGCTGCCTCCTTCCTCCCTTCTGAGCCTTGTCTTCCAGCTCACCAACCCTGTAGCTCTTGTCTACATTCAATAAATCAGTTGGTGCTATATACATTGATTGTTTAACTGCTGAGTATGGTCGTCTTCTGGCAAAGTCGGATCATCTTCTGGGGCTTCTGTTGCCATCTCGGCAAACAGTTCCTGGCTGGTAGGATCTCTCTTATTCTCATCTTCCTCCTTCTAGCTCTCTTCTTCACCCAGACAAGGCTCTCCTGTGAGCTCTGGCATTATCTACTGCCAGGTTGGATGTCTGGCTCTTTACTGATGATTCTGTCCATGTCCTGGTAGAACGGATACATAGTAACAGGCAATGCAGACATGCTATTGTGACCCTGGGTTGTTTTGTTTGTTTGTTTGTTTGTTTGTTTGTTTTTTTGCATGTTTCACATCCTTCCCCCCTTGCAACAGTGTGCAAACAGCTGCTAAGTCAGACATTAATACATGTTGGTGTTGTTTTGGTAGTTGTCAGCAAAGCGTTGATATGTTCCTCAGTTTAAAGGCAAAGATACAGATATCCTCAAAGGACCAGTCATCTGAACACTGGGGCATTTCAATGGGTTCTGGCTGAAAAGCTTTGCTATGAAAATGACTTGCAATTGCACTCTCTGTAGTGTGCTGCACTACTTGTTCAGGTAGATAGCTTCTGGACAATGAAGTGGTGAAAGGTGACTGCACAGGCCACGTCTGCAGTGACTGTTGTTCTCTGGGATAAGTATCATTTTGGAATACCCCAATAATTTAATAACCCCACAATAAACTGGGCAGCAGTAGGCTAGCTTTGGTTCAGGATAGTAAAGGCAGCATACAGGGAAGAATGGCAGACACTCCCCCTGTGCACTGCTATTAGGCAAGCATTAGAAAACTTTTTCAACCAACGTTTAAATGAAAGCAGATAAACTGTCCCTAGCCATTACCATCAAGCAGCCTCCAGTTTTACATTAGAACCAGCACAGCATTAACCTGTCTGGACAGGATATCAAGCAGGTGTCAACTGTCAAATAGAATCTTAGAAATGTAGGGCAGGGCCAGCTCTAGGTTTGTCTCCCCAAGCAAAAAAAAAAAAATTGCCGGTCTGCTGCCCCTGGAATTGTGCCACCTCAAGCATGTACTTGGTTTGCTGGTGCCTAGAGCTGGTCCTGATGTAGGGCTTCAAGAGGCCATCAGGTCCAACCTCCTGTGCTGAAGCAAGAACAAGTAAACCTAGGCCATCCCTGGTGGGTGGGTGTTTGTTGGAGATTTCTAAGAACAGTTTAGACAATGGGTATTCCACAACATCCTTTGGTAGGTTATTCCAGTATTTAAACTGTCTTTATAGTTAGAAAGGTAGCCGTGTTACAGCCAATACAGACTAACACAGCTATCATTCTGAAACATGTCACCATGCAAGGCATTGAATTTAGCCGTTTATAGTTGGAAAGTTTTTCCTAATACCTAACCTAAATCTCCCTTGCTGCAAATGAAGCCCATTACTTCTTGTCCTACTTTTATGGAACATGGTGAACAAGTGATCACAATCATCTTTGTAACAGCCATTAACATATTTGAAGACTGTTATCAAGTTCCCCCCCAGTCTTCTTTTCTCAAGACTAAACATTCTCAGCTTTTTTTTTAACCTTTACTCATAGGTTAGGTTTCTGAAACTTTTTCTCATTTTTGTTGCTCTCCTCTCCAATTTGTCCATCGTTCTGGGCACATCGGTGGCCAGAAATGGATATAACATTCTAGCTAAGACCTCACCTGTGCCAAATAGGGCGGGAAAATTACCTCCAAATTCTTACATATGACACACACAACTGCATCAGATCATTGACTCATATTCAATTTGTGATCCATAACTCCCAGAAATTTTTCAGTAGTACTACCACCTAAACAGTTATTCCCCGTTCTATAGTTGTGCAATTGATTTTTCCTTCTTCAGTGAAGTACTTTGCACTTATCTTTATTGAATATCATTGTCTTGATTTCAGACCAATTTTCTAATTTTTCAAGGTTGGTTTGAATTCTAATCTTGTCCTCTAAAGTGCTTACATCTCCCAGCTTGGTGCCATCAGCAAATTTTATAAGCATACTCTCCACTCCATTATCCAAATAATTAATGAAAATACTGAATAGTACTAGACCCAGGGCATACCACAGTAGGACCCCACTAGATACTTCCTTAGAGTCTGACAGCTAACCATTGATAACTACTCTCTTCCAACTAATTATGCACCCATCTTATGCTTGGGAAGTGTTACAGACAAGTGCTGGAGGATGTCTAAAGATATGGATGCTTGTATAGCAGAAGCCACTGCCATATTCCGGGGCCTCTAGCAGTCTCTGTGGATATGTTGGACATCAAGCTTACTGTGAAGCTGTAGATGAAAAGAACCACAGTTACATCAACTCTATTGTGAAACATGGAGGCTGAGAAAGACTGAAGACCACCAGATTGACATTCTCAAGTCTCAACACTTTCATCAGCTGCTCCTTATAAGTAGCAGGACAAGATCAGTAATAATATCCACAGCCGAACCTACAAACCATCACCATCAGCACTGCTGAGGTTTTGGCAGTTTTCTTGATACTGACATATTAGAATGGAAGACCAAAAAATGCTGCTATATGGTTGGTAATTATATGGGTGTCAAAAGCTTTGGTAGCAGGATAAGATCACCCATGATGATGGGATGATTTAGTTGGTGTTGGTCCTGCTCTGAGCAGGGGATTGGACTAGATGACCTCCTGAGGCCTCTTCCAACCCTAATCTTCTATGATTCTATGATGGACACTGACTGGATATCCAGGCAGATCGTCTTAAGGACCTAACTAGAGACTGATCTGGGTAGCACTCAATCTTCAAGAAGGTTACATCCCTTCAGGATTTTGCCATGATGATGGTCATGATGAGATAAAGAGTCTTTAGCTAATACCATTTCACAGAAACTCAACCTACAAAGCTCTCTAGCAGGATACTGAGTGGCAACATGCTCAACCAAAGAAAAAAGACAGAAACAGAACAACAGATGTTCAGTGACCTGAACATACCTTAAAAGCATGACACTCACCCAACAACTACTGAGAACTGATAAACCTGCTATTTAGCAGGACACTGGTACCTAGAAACTACTTGCATGGCTATAAGTCAGTACAAACTTGGCCTAATACACTCTGAAATTAATCTTTCACTTTGGAGTTCAATATAGCTATTTCTTTTTGGATACTTCTGTACTTAAAGCTTTTCTAATTATGTAATATAAAAATATGAAGGGTCAAATTCTGAGCCTGAAATCAAGAGAGTTACTCTAGACTTACACTGGTATAACTGAGGACAGAATTTAATGTGTCGCTCTTTTTTCCGCTTACACATCACATTATGCTCTTAGGCTTTGCTGAAACAGTATAACTAGCTTTTCTCTACACGTTAAGTAAAATATTTCCATTGGCCCACATCACAACTTTTGGACGTAGAAGACTTCCAGCTTTTTGGTAATTTAGGGATGTTGCAATAACACAATTTTTCAAAGTCAAAACAGGACTGTTTTGTATTTAGTGAAATGTTTGCATTCCTGAGGTTTTTCTCTGGAATGGATTCAGCTCCCTTGTGTACTTTGGAGCCTGCAAAGTCATTAGACACAAGAAGAATTTTTCCACATTTTCTTCCTCTTTTAAGGGTATAAACATTTGAAAAGTAATAAATGCTTTCACTTAGCTTTTATTCTCTTGCTGTATTAATATTTTGCAATGCTAACTTGATTACTGCCTAAGCATAGTAATATTTAAACAGACATAATTAAAAAATAATTTTAGATCTCTACCTTACAGAATTTTAATTTTTTATGCCTATAAAAGGCCCATCAGAGCAGCACCAAGTAAAGAATGGGACTACGCCCATATGGGCAAAGTTCAGACATCTTTTAGAACAAAAGATTCTCCCCTGCCCAAACAAAAATAATAATAATACAAAACAAGTAAAAAGAATCCTGTTCTTGTAAGGCCTAACCAAAACTGTAAGATTTCCTTCAACCACAGATCTGTATTTGGGGAGTGGTCAGAGGACTGTTTGTGCTCTCAGCTGTAGCTGCTGCTAGCTATTTTGGAAAAGGAAGGTAACACACTTTACAGGCTGCTTTTGAAAAACAGCTTCTGATTCTGTGAACTCATATAAATGCAGGTGCAAATGCTAGTATCTAGATGGATAGCAACAGAAGTGTACTCAGAAATCAGGCAGTCAGATAATATCATTAAGTAGTTCTATTCTAGTAGCATCTAGAGATCATGGGACTTGGACCCTAATGTGCTAAGCACTATATACACATACAATAAAAATACAGTCACTGCCCCAAAGAGTCTACAATCTAAGATACTGAAATGTTAGCATTTATGCCTATCGCTTGTTGAGAGTGCAAAATTGGTGGACACACTTAAGATCCTTTTATCTTAGCTGGATGTGTTATAACATCTTTTCTTAATCTATTAAATATGAAATTGGGTGTTTCAAATAGCACCTCCAATTACATAAGCAATTGTAACAATGCCTACCTAATAACCCTCCTTTGATATTTAAAGTGTTCTACTTTCTTCCTAGAAGGAAGCAGAGAAGCTTTATTTCTATTATAGGATCCAACTGCTTGATAGCTATTATATAAATTGTCCAGAAATGTCATCCCATACAGATGTATTTCTAGAACATACGGCCCTGGACTACTGAGTGATATACACATTATAAAAACCTTTCTCCACTGAAGTCGATGGGTATTTTGCCACCAACTACAATGGAGCCAGGATTTTGGCTATTAGCCTCTTAACATTCCCAAATAAATGAAACACATGGAAGGAGGAACTGTGTTCAGTACTCCATTAATCAGTACATATTGTCCATGGCAACGGGTCTAGCAACACCTCTTGTGTCATTCAACAGCAATTCTCTGCCCAGTTCATGTTCTCTCCTTTCACCCAAAATGTGGCCAGTATTGCCCAGGCACGCAATCCAATCAAATCCTTCACATCCAGAGCTCCTACTGACATCAATGGGAATTTTAGGTGCAAGCAGTGGAGGAATTTGACCCTTGAACTTTACCCACGCAAGTTACAGTGAGGTGGCAAAGTTTGCAGATGATACTAAACTACTCAAGATAGTTAAGACCAAAGCAGGTTGTGAAGAACTTCAAAAAGATCTCACAAAACTAAGTGATTGGGCAAGAAAATGGCAAATGAAATTTAATGTGGATAAATGTAAAGTAATGCACATTGGAAAAAATAACCCCAACTCTACATACAATATGATGGGGGCTAATTTAGCTACAACGAGTCAGGAAAAAGATCTTGGAGTCATCGTGGATAGTTCTCTGAAGATGTCCACGCAGTGTGCAGAGGCGGTCAAAAAAGCAAACAAGATGTTAGGAATCATTAAAAAGGGGATAGGGAATAAGACTGAGAATATATTATTGCCCTTATATAAATCCATGGTACGCCCACATTTCAAATACTGTGTACAGATGTGGTCTCCTCACCTCAAAAAAGATATTCTAGCACTAGAAAAGGTTCAGAAAAGGGCAACTAAAATGATTAGGGGTTTGGAGAGGGTCCCATATGAGGAAAGATTAAAGAGGCTAGGACTCTTCAGCCTGGAAAAGAGGAGACTAAAGGGGAATATGATAGAGGTATATACAATCATGAGTGATGTGGAGAAAGTGGACAAGGAAAAGTTATTTACTTATTCCCATAATACAAGAACTAGGGGTTACCAAATGAAATTAATAGGCAGCAGATTTAAAACAAATAAAAGGAAGTTCTTCATGCAGCACACAGTCAACTTGTGGAACTCCTTACCTGAGGAGGTTGTGAAGGCTAGGACTACAACAGTGTTTAAAAGAGAACTGGATAAATTCATGGTGGTTATGTCCATAAATGGCTATTAGCCACGATGAGTAAAGAATGGTGTCCCTAGCCTCTGTTCGTCAGAGGATGGAGATGGATGGCAGGAGAGAGATCACTTGAGGGATCACTTGATCATTGCGTGTTAGGTTCACTTCCTCTGGGGCACCTGGCATTGGCCACTGTAGGTAGACAGATACTGGGCCAGACGGACCTTTGGTCTGACCCAGTACGGCCGTTCTTATGTTCTTATGATGCATTGTCCCTATTAATTATAATCACTACAGACATCACATTTTTATACCTATAATTAAGTGCTAGTTATCATAAAATTAAGGAGAACAAGACTGAACAGATTTATTTTCTCTCTTGTAGTATCACAAAGAAAGGGGACAAATATTAAGGTCACTGTGAAACAGGCATCAGAGTAATTTTTTTAAATTTTTTTTTTTTGCCTGTGGACTTTCAGGTTCAGTGTCAAAACTTATAAGACAGATAATAGGATCTGGATTTCAGTATCTGTTCTAATCAATAAAGGCTTTTTAAAAACAAAACAAAACAAAAAAACACTGAAGTGCAATTTTGTTCTGGCTCTACAAAATGGCAGTGTGGGGTTCCATATTTATTTTCTGTCTCAAAAACGTATGTATCCAATGTACTCGTTGTACAAGTAAAAAAAAATTCTGACTGCCAGCCCTGCAAACTCAAAGTCAAATTACGTTCTTTCATTCTCATACATTAATACCTGTAATAAAGGTTGGCAGGATTAATTAGGCCATCATTGACACCTGTGCAACCCTATGTCTTCAAGTCAGCCATCAGTGACTCTTCTTATAAATACACTGCCATCAATAAGTTTGCACAGGTAGAACCAATTGTAATTGGAAGTCAGTAAAAATTTCTGTTGCTATGCAAGAAGGAATAGAATCCAGCTAACATGCTCTTAGTTGGTTTGGTTTTGAGGGCATGTTTACATGCGGACACTCCGGAAACTTAAGGGAAATCAACTAACAGGGTAAAGTCAATGCACATAAATAACAGTGGGTTAAACCCATGTGAGCATGCTCGCACTCAGGAATAAAGTGGTATTAGTTTGCTGTAACTTAATCTATAAGCCAAGACAGAAGAAATAACAATATAAAGTTAAGCCATGTCTACATGGGGATATTACAGTGACGTAAATTGTTTGCTTTAAAATTGAGTGATTTAACTGTAGTGAACAGAAGTGCATCCACAGCACTTATTACAGTGTACTTTCATTGTTAATCATAGTCTCCACACAGTTCTGCCTTAGATTAAATTTACTGCTCTTCATTCTGGGCAGATATCGAACAGTGCACTGTTCCATTACTCTGCTCTCTGTTCTACGTTTTTCACATGATACATATGATGCATGCTGTAAACTCCAGGAATACTAAGGCTTGGCATCAAACTAACAGTCTCCTGCCATTTGTTCATTTTGCTGGTCCCATTTTCCAGCTGGTATCAGACAGCATGGAGGACCCAGAGCTGAGGACTGCGATCATAGTAATCATTCATATGAAGAGGATGATGCATGTGAATTTTAAGTCATGTAGGCAATGGGTTTGGCTCTGTGGTTTCATAGGGATGATGATGTTGTGGCAATATGGCTACAGGGTGAGGAGAAGGAGGAGGATAAAACTGAGGAGTCACAGAGTATGTACCAGGAGCATCTGTACCCACTTGAGTGCTGCTTCTGTGCTCGGCCAACTAGCAGTTACTGATGGGAGAGGGTAATGATGCAGACCAGAGATGGCCAGCAGTGATGGCAGAACTTCAGGATGATAAAAGCAACTTTCCTAAAAATCTATGCAGAGCTCATCCCAGATCTGCAACAGCAGAAGACTAACATGAGAGTACCCTTCTGTGTAAAGAAACATGTTGCCATCACCATCTGGAAGTTCACCATGTCTGATTGTTATTGGTCAGTAATTAACCAGTTTGGTGTTGGCAGAGCAACTGTCAGGGCTGTTGTCAGGACATCTGCAATGCTATGAGGAGGGTGCTACTGTGCCATTTCATAAAGCTTGGCAATGCACAGGAGGTTATTGATGACCTGGGGTTCCCAAACCCAATAAGAACTATTGATGGGACATATGCACCTATTCTGTGCCCCCAAACCAGGCCACAGAGACTTTATCAAAAGGAAGGGGTATTTCTCCATAGAGCTGCAGGCATGCTTGATCACTGTGGAAGACTAATCAGTAGTAATATGCTATGGTCTGGAAAGGTCCATGATGCAACTATGGCTAGAGAATCATGCCTGTTTGCTGGAGTGAGCAAGGGAACTTTTGCTCCTCAGAACACGGTGGACATTCATGGAATTACGACTCTTCCATTCATTCTGGGAGATGCAACTTACTTTCTGCTTTCTTGGCTTACGAAGCCTTACACTGGACGCTTGTACACGTGGAAGGAGAGATTTAACCTTAGCCTGAGAAACTGCAGAATCTCAATGGAATGTGCTTCTGGAAAGCTGTGAGGAAGATAGCAGTGCCTGATGAAAAGGCTGTTATGTGCCCTGACTTCAGTTGACATTGGATTAGGCCCCTATGTTTGGAATCGCTATTGAGTTGAATGGAAGTTTTATGCCTAGAGGGCTTCCAGGATTGCTCCATAAGTAACTACAATGAAAGTAAAAATGTCTGCATGTGATTCCCCAGGCCGAAATACAAATACCGTAGAATCCCATTTATCGGGCTCTCCACATTAATCAAACACCAGGGCTCACAGGCCCAGAAGCAGGCGATCTCTCCTGTGACCACTAGATGGTGCTGCAGCCTCGCACTCTCTCATTTTCTGGTTTATCCAAATTTTTGGTTCAGTGATCTGGCCCCAGTCCCAATTAGATTAGATAAACGGGGGTTTACTCAGGGCCAACGCTTCTATTGAGGCGAACTAGGCAATTGCCTATGGTGCCAGGATTTTCGGGGGGTGGCATTTTGCCAGGGGGGGCAGCAGGCGGCTCCTGTGGACCTGCCGCAGTCGTGCCTGCGGAGGGTCCGTTGGTCCGCGGCTCCGGACACTCCACAGAAATGGCTGCGGCAGCTCCACCGGAGCGGCGCCCGGGGCGGCGAAATGGCCGCGTGCCTAGGGCACGAAAAACTCTAGCGCCGGTCCTACGTCTATTGTATCTCTGCTGAGATGATCTCTCATTCACACATCATTACTCAACATCTATTATGTTACCCACATCCAATCATTTGCTATAGAAAACAAAAATAACATGAAAACCCCTATGTATGTTTCATTGGGTCTGAAAGCACTGGAAATGATGTGCTGTGACTCTTGACCATTTCACTGGAAATACATGTAGTCTAAACAAGCAGTTTCTTCTCTTGATATATATTCAAATCACATAAGATTTGATTCCAAAAGGCTTAGCTAATTAGTTTTCCTCCTCTTGAATTTATATTTACATTTCTTAGCTCCTGTTACAAGTTTTATGGCAGTATTTTTCAGTAAAGGTTGCCAAAAGCACTTATTCTTGTCTTTTCTGAACTCTTTTGCATAATTCTGTGCTTCTGCTTCAAATGGATTGTCCACAAAAGGGTCTGGTTCCTCTAGATGCTCCACATCAGGGGTGGCTCTAGGGATTTTGCCGCCCCAAGCACGGCAGGCAGGCTGCCTGTGGAGAGTCCGCTGGTCCCGAGGCTTCGGTGGACCTCCCACAGAAGCCGCGGGACCAGCGGACCCTCCACAGGCACACCTGCGGGAGGTCCACCGAAGCAACAGGACCAGCAGACCATCTGCAGGCAAGCCGCGGAAGGCAGCCTGCCAGAGCTTGGTGTGCTGGGAACTGGAGTCCCCCCTGCTCCACATAGTCTTGTCCACACACAAAAGTAATTCACTGACTTAAGTTCAGTTGGTCCAACAAAAGGTATTACCTCACCCATCTTGTCTCATTAAATCAGCTGAAGTGAATCCATAGTGTCTGCACCAGCTCAACTAAACCACTTTCAAACCAATTTAGTTAAACTAGTTCACTTTTCTAGCCTAAACAATGACAAGACTAGGAAAGAGTGAGTTAGATAAAAACTTACTTTGTGTGTGGGCATTTTGCCTAAGAAGGAACTGCAGCACTGTGCCCACAATATATAAAACTATATTATTGCTTTTCTGCTATTATGATACATATGATATGTTATGACCAAGTCTGCCATATGCAACCATCTTGCAGGAGAAACTCCTAATACAAAGTAAAAAAAATCCAATACCATTTACAAAAGACGGTCACAGCTGACACTGTTTATACTGTGAATCAAGTTACATTCTACTGTTTTTACATACTTGGTATAATTAGGCAAAACAAAGATAGATATATTATTTTCCTACACATCCCTGTACAAACAAAATTAATTGCTGTTTCAGATAATTAAAAGTAGGTCCTGTGGGTTCCAGAGGGTTAGAAAACCTGATCCTGTAGTCCTTACCTAATTTAAACGGCCAATGAAATCAATTGAAGTATTGCCCTTGAATGACAATTTTCAAAGTGGCTGGTGATTCTGGGTGTTTAAGTTTTTAATTGCATAATCTGAGACATGCTGAGTTTGATTTTCAGAAGTGTTGAGCGCCCACAACTACATGTTAAGTCAATGTGGTCATTATATCTGAAAATCAAAACCAAAATATCTCATGATGGTCACCCAAAAACTGAGGGACCCAAAATCAGTGTCACTTTTAGAGAAATAGTCTTGAAGTTGACTTCCTGATTCTGAATCTCATGTGATTACTCATTCATTTTTACGGCAATAATTAATATTCATACATACAAAGCAGAGGTCTAATAATTGGCTGTGTAACTACTTCCAGCATTTTGATTGCTAAGGTATTTTTTTTGGAAGTTATCACAAAAGAATGACTGTTTCACTGACAACAGTACAACATGATGTGTAGTTAAATTTCCATGCTAAAATGTTTAGCATAGAAATTACAAAACAACTTCAAGTGATCATTTCAAATCCATGTTAGCACTTCATCAATATAACTTGCTTAAGCACGGAACTGGCCCAAAAAAATTGGAATATCAGAGCTAGCCCCCTTCAAATGTCAGAGTTCAGGAGACTAGATGTTAATTCCCAGATATGAATCCAACTGTATTGTTTTGGAAGGAGTTTATTTCTCAGCTTCAGTTCAGATGCAGCCAAAGTTCTGCAAAAGCAGCCATTGTCAGGAGATTTTCAGTCCAAGCTGGCAGAAATCTCACTAGAGCAGTTATCTTGAAAGACTTCCAGTGCTCAAGATAGGAATGCCATTTAGGGCTGAAATCTTGCAAGAACAGTTTGCAAGATTTTGGTATTGTCAAATAACCCTGATTTGCCCTTGAACATGAATCTCAAAATTCATGATCCAAAACCACAGCTTCCTTGGCTCACCTCTACTCAAACTAGAGACTTACACCTCAGCTTGAATCCTGGGTTTTGTTTTTTGGGTTTGTTTGTTTGTTAAACTTAAGGAACTATACCTATTGGAATATTGGTATATTATTTATATTTCAGTTTCTAATTTAACAATGTGATTGTTGCATCTTATTCTCCAAAAACTACTCTACTACTACTTTATCTATAATGTTACTGTTTTCCAAACAGACAACCAATTTTTCATTCACCATTCTTTCCATAATTTTACCCAGACAGGACGTAAGTGCAATTGGTATACAGGCAATTGGTATACAGGTGGATAGTTTGCTTGGTTTTCATACTGGAATTACTGAATGTTTCTACCTTACTGGTATTACTCCTTTTCCCCCATAGTGTTACATAATTCCAGGAGAACCCTCAAACTGCTCTCTCAGAGATATTTAAACATTACGTTACATACATTGTTTTTAACTGGGAATGTATTCTTGCTGCTATCAATAGCTTTCTCAAGTTCCTGCATACAAAGCCATTCATACGCTATAGTATCTTCATGTTTACGCCAACTACATAATAGATCATGACTCTCTTCAATATTGTCTTTTAATCTGATGGAAAACTTCTCTTTGATTTTCATCGCTACTCACCCCCAGAAAGTTTCTGCTAACATTTCTGCTCTCTCATTATCAGAGCTTCTAACTATGTTGTCAGTACCAATAAGACCTGGGATGTGGCTGCATTCCATTCATTCTTCTAATTTGCCTGCATATTTCTTGATATCTTTATTTATTCACCCACAGTACCTCCTCCAACTTTCTTTCTTTGACTTTTTAAATAATTCTTTTGCTATTGCCTTAGTTCTTTTATACTTCATTAGATCCTCAGTATTCATTGTATTTTTGCATTTTTGTGTTTTGTTCCTTTCTTTAACTGACATTTTGCACTTATTCTACCATGGAAGTGAGATTTTAGTTTTGGGAGACTTCAATATTCTAGATATGGCTACAGTAGCTGTTGCTATTAATCCCTTTATTACATTATAATCAAAATTCTCTAAGTCATCACTCACACAATTAGTCACAAATTCAGTACAGTTACTTGCAAATATCAAGGGGGTAGCCATGTTAGCCTGGATCTGTAAAAAGCAACGAAGAGTCCTGTGGCACCTTATACACTAACAGACATATTGAAGCATGAGCTTTCGTGGGTGAATACCCACTTTGTCAGACGCATGTAATGGAAATTTCCAGAAGCAGGTATAAATATGCAGGCCAGAATCAGTCTGGAGATAATGAGGTTAGTTCAATCAGGGAGGATGAGGCCCTCTTCTAGCAGTTGAGGTGTGAACACCAAGGGAGGAGAAACTGCTTTTGTAGTTGGCTAGCCATTCACTGTCTTTGTTTAATCCTGAGTTGATGGTGTCAAATTTGCAAATGAACTGAAGGTCAGCAGTTTTTGTATATTGCCATTCCTATAAGAGAACACTTCAATCTCCCTGGCCAATAATAGCAGTTTTTAAGGTAGCCATGCTACAACAAAAAAACTTCAGGACCAGACTTCAGAGAGTAACTGCTGAGCTTCAGTTCATTTGCAAATTTGACACCATCAGCTCAGTATAACCAAGACTGGTGAGAGCCGGAGTATAACCCAAGTATGGCTAGCAGGCTCCAGTTACACACAGACATGCATGCTGGAAGGCTATTTGTGAGTGGCCCAGGTGGGAGTTACTTCAGCAAGACATTATAAGGCAGCCAAGGTTGCAGGGCAAGGGTGACACAGCAGCTCATTCGTCCAGATTGTACAGTGGTATGTCACAATGGTCATATGGCCAATGTGATATAATATTCAGCAAATAATGCAATTAATTATCTAGATTCTCAGGTGTGCCAGCAGAATCTAGCCCTGAAGACTAGGCCACTCACTCCCTGCTCTCAGTGCTTGAGGTGTCACTGGAGCAAAGGAAGTATTTCTGTACCCTGATGACCCAAGATACTATTTTGGCCCCATGGGGCCCAAGGCTGGACTGGCATAGAGTTAGTCCAGGATTTGAGAAGCACAAAAGTGAGCTTTATGCCACCCTTCCATCATCCCACATCCTAACCTGACTATATACTCCGCAGCCACAGCTGAAGATCTGGTCCACTATGTACTTTAATTTTGGGTGGTGGGGTACTCAAAATGACTATCCAGATCAAACTTCACAATTCCATCCAACTTTTACTATGAGTGTTGTTTACTTTCCATTCAAAATTATATTTTTAGTATCCCTGATTATTATGCTGACAAATTTCAAGCAAATCTAAATTCAGTGTGGATTAAGGAACTCTAATTTAAAGCAGTACCAACATTTTCTTAACAGACATTACACCAGAATTTTCAATCACTACAGCACCTATGAGAAATATCTATTTTAAAATGTATTTCAGTCCAATGCAGCCACATTCATAACATAGTACTTTCACATCTCTCAGCCTTCTAGCACTAGCACTGTGCCTTATAGTACAGAAACAATTCAAATGGAAAAAGATCACATTAAAATTCCATAAGGTCAGAGATGTTTCAACAAACAAAAGAAAATGATTTTCCAATGCTAGATGTGGCATTATTTTGCTATAACAAGAAATCTATATTCTACATGAATTTGTTAGCATTTATTTTAATAAAATAAGCTCCAATATAAATAAAATAATTTCCCTATATTTATTTAGTAGGAGATTTTCAAATGCACAAATGATAGTGAGGCACACAATTCCCATTGACTTTCAATGGGTGTTAGGGGCTTGATCCTGTTTTCATTTAAATTAATGGTGAAACTCCCATTGATTTCAATGAATCAGGATCAAATCTAGGCCCCTAACTGCTATTTGTTCCCTTCTTAATATCCCCTTTATTAGCTTGATCCTGTTCCTATTGAAGACAATGGCAGTTACGCTAATAATATCAGAGTGAGCAAAACTAGACCCTAAATTACCAAATGCATTTGTAAGATTACTATTCCATATATTAAAATTGAAAATAATGTGATTAATGCACCCAATCCTGCTCTGATTTGCCTATTTTGGGAGGAAAACTACTGACTTCAAAAGGAGAGTTATTGAACAGAATATGTGTACACAAAAATAATGATAATCACATATGTCGTCATTGATATTTATCAAAGTAATCCAAGGGAGTTAGACACCCAAATCCCACTGAGTTCAAGGGGAGTTGGGCACATAACTGCCTTAGGCCTCTTTGAAAATCCCAGACTACATGCACAACCACTTCGCATTTATACCAAAAATCTACACATCTTTTTTTGTGAAGCCAAAATGCTAAACGCATATTTTCATATCTTAACAAAAGAGGAAAAATGTTGATTTTATATATACATATATTCAGTAGAATTTATCTTATAGTAAGTTTACTGGCAATTTTACAGTTTGTTGATGCATTTTAGTGTTATGAGCTGGGTGTAATCTTTTTATGGATTGAGTTAAAATCCCATTGAGATTGATTGGTGTAAACTCACCCTTCAATTAACATAACTGTAAGCGTAAGCCAAATGTAGAGTTACCATACTCCAGGTTTTCCCAGACATGACCTCCTTTTTGATCTGCCGATCTCCGTCTGAGCAGATTTTTGAAATCAGAAGAAATGTCCAGGATTTTTCCTGGTGGAGCAGACATTGCAGCTCCATCTCCATACACCGACTGGCCTTCCACTGCATCGGCAGCTGCTGGATCCCACCCGCCCTGGCCCAGCCCACCAGGTAAGCAAAACTGCCAAGAGCCTCTTGGCTGGTCTGCCTGCCACCATGGGGCCTCAGAGCCCAGCCAGGAGGGGTGACAGAACTGGGAGACATGACAGGGCCAAGGCCAGTGCCAGGCCTAAGCTCCCCACCCTTGGGAGGGGGAGAGGCCCGCAGGGAGGCTCTGACAGGCTGGTGCTGCATCCTGGGCCTTTGCCAGCCTGTGCTATCATAACAGAGAGCACAACACTGACCCCTCAACCTCAAGTGTGAGGCCACAGGTACCCCCTCCAGCCCCCCCATACCTCTTCAAGCACCTCACATACTTCCTCCCAGTACACACACACCCCACCCTCCAGCACCCTCCAACTGTACACTCCCCCTCCAACCCTCCCTACCTCTCCCCCTGGCAGTGTCCTCTGCTTGAGAAATTGCAAAGGACTAACCCTAGCCATAGTAGCCAAAAGGAGTACATGAACTCACCTAAGATAAAAGGAGCTTTTCCTGAGTTTTGCTTTGGGTTGCAGGAAGGGCATGTGACGTGGGGTATGTATGTGTGAAGGCTGAACAGACAAAAAAAACAAGGAAAGGCCAAGAGTGAAAGAGAGAGAGAAGGCATGCGTGCACCTGAAGGAGCTGCTGCAAGCACAGTGGCTGACCGGGAAGAAACCTGTGAGAGGTTTTTGGGTCAGGGTCAGGCTGAAAAGTGTTCCTGGTGCTACAAGCAATAAAAGCTGTTTCATGTTATTTGATTCCTTCTGCTTTCAGAGACACAGACTTTATATATTCTTTGTAAATAAACAAAACACCCAACTGTCACCAATTTCTCCTCTCAAGTGGAATAACCTACTAGGCCCCACATTTTTGCCTAGCGACTCAGATCACAAGGGGTAACATTCTATATTGTGGGCTTACATGGTGCTTCTCTTATTTAAGTCAATGAGACTATTTCTGAGAGTAAGGTGATCAGGATGCTGTGCATGAATTCTACACACAGTTTTTAAATGGTTCAATATTCTGAATTATTATTTATTGGACCATACCTTTACTGGTGCAGAACTGAGGAAAATTTTATCAACTATACAATTATATGGAAAGTATCTGATTATATTTTTTCTATTAAAGAAGTCAATTGAGTATTTAAAATGTACTAATATCAAGGAGTAATTAATTATAGAGGGAATATTTGCACTGAAACTGACAGTCATTTTATAGTTATATGCACAATTCAAATAGGGGTAGTAACACTGTCATGGTATAATTCCCCACTCTGAACCTTAGCGTCCAAAAGATGGGGTACCAGCATGAATTCCTCTAAGCTCAATTACCAGCTTAGAACCTGTAGCGCTGCCACCAACAAGGAATTCCAGTGCCTGGTACACTCTGGTCCCCCCAAGACCTTGCCCAGGGAACCCCAAGACCCAGACCCTCTCGATCTTACCACAAGGAAAGTAAAACCTTTCCCCCACCGTTGCCTCTCCCAGGCTTCCCCTCCCTGGGTTACCCTGGAAGATCACTGTGATTCAAACTCCTTGAATCTTAAAACAGAGAGGAAAATTTACCTTCCCCCCTCCTTCTCTCTCCCACTCCCAGACTCTCCCTAAGAGAGAAAGTAACCCTAACACAGAGAGAAATTAACCTTTCTCTCCCGCTTCCCTCCTTTCTCCCCACCAATTCCCTGGTGGATCCAGACCCAGTCCCCTGCGGTCTCACCAGAATAAAAAAAAAATCAGGTTCTTAAACAAGAAAAGCTTTTTATTAAAGAAAGAAAAAACAGTAAAAATTATCTTTGAAATTTAAAATGGAATATGTTACAGGGTCTTTCAGCTATAGACACCGGGAATACCCTCCCAGCCTAAGTATACAAATACAAATTAAAATCCTTTCAGCAAAATACAAATTTGAACTCCTCCCAGCCAAATACACATTTGCAAATAAAGAAAACAAACATAAGCCTAACTCACCTTATCACCTAGTACTCACTATTGTGAATCTATAAGAACCTGTATCAGGGAGATTGGAGAGAAAACTGGTTGCATCTCTGGTCACTCTCAGAACCCAGAGAGAACAACAACCAAAACACTAACAGCACACACAAAAACTTCCCTCCCTCAAAATTTGAAAGTATCCTGTCTCCTGATTGTCCTCTGGTCAGGTGACAGCCAGGCTCACTGAACTTAACCCTTTACAGGCAAAAGAGACATGAAGTACTTCTGTTCTATTAACCCTTGACTATCTGTTTATGACAAGCACTATTACTCGAAATTCATTTCGATGAAACAATAAGATAATTTCTTCCAAAAATTCACTGTGTTATACTCAACACTGTAAAGGATCGATTTAATCTAAAGGTGAGTAGAGTATATACCACATCATCTAATCCAAAGCAGTAACCTACTTGATTCAAATGCAAAATGCCTATTCCTGTTGCAGATGAAATTCACCAAGACAAAATGTTCAACAGAAAGAATTCATTTCCAGTGGGGCAGAAAGATATTTGCCAGTATCTCATTATGGCTTTGATACAAATATCCTGGATTTCAATCAGCATTGAGATAGAATGGCAATAATCCAGTAGTAAGACTCTAGCTAAAGCTTTGATTCCTGAAGCATTGTGCAGGGTTTGGTTTTTTTTGTGTGTTTTTTTTTATCTACAATAAAATCTTGAAGGATTTCCAAGAGGAAAGAAATAGAAGGAAATAACCTTCTAGTCATTTTAATGTCAGATATATGATGCATTTAGTGATGTCTGCCTGATAACTTTGCACCAGGAGGAGAAGGTGACATCATTTACATTTTTTCTAGCATAAATGAAAAGCACTGAATTCCTTGAACTGTAAGTGTTCCATCAATTCTTCTACCCTCACTGCCCCACCTCCTATCATTAACATAGCATACCCACTCTATCTGATGCATTTGATCCTTTCCTAAGAGAAGTAATTTGCCTTCTTAATGGAAATGTATGAAATTTGCTTTAGCAGATTTTATGAGTTTAAACTAAAGGTCCACTGAACATTTCCATCTTGAAAGAGGTAATCTTTTAGCCATAGAAGACATGACAAATTTAAGTCATTTAAAAGGTTTACTTCTAAGTATTATTTTTAATTATGAGAGATTATGTGGTCTTGTGGTTAGACCATGGAACCTGAGTCTTGGATTCTACTTTTGGCTCTATCTCTTGAGTGGCTCTTTGACCTTGGTCAAATTGTCTAAGACCTCTGTGCCTAAGCTGTCCTATCTATAATACTGGGGCTAATACTTGTCATATTTACCTCTCAGGGGTGTTTAAAGCTTACTCCATTAGTTTACTAAAAACGCTGTGGGCTGGGATCCTTGAACAGAAAGTTATGTAAATATAAAGTATGATTAATTTACTGATTTCTCTGTTAAGAAAAGCTCTTATACTATATTAATGAATTTAGCCTCACTTGTAAAATAGTATTATCATCCTCATTTTAAGGAAAACTGAGACCTAGAGAGAATAAGAACCCTGATTCTGCTCCCACAGAAACTCCCTTTGACATCAATGTGAGGAGGATTGGGTCCTAACTCACTTGCCCCCAAAAAGGAAACAGGATATATGTGCTAGATATGGGGAAATAATCCAGTTCTTCTGATTTTCTGTTCTGTGTACTAACCACAAGACTGATTTCCTTCCCATGAAAGTGAGTTCTAAAAAACATTCAATTTTCCAAAGAACAGAATATAATAATAATAATTACTGAATTGTATAACTCCATTTTTGTTACACTTTTACCTTGGATTTTAAAAACATTAATGATTACAAATATATCACAATAATTGACCAAAATCTGCCCTTGTAACTATGGACTGTAGATTTACATATGTGGTGATTCTTTGCTCATCATTAGGGTGAAGAACAACTACAGTATGCAATTGTTTCATTTGGAGGGGAAATGGAGGAAAATTTCTCCTAAAACTAGAGGGGAGAGGCATTTAAATATTGCACACCTCAGTAGCCTAAAAAACCCACAGCTTTAGCTAGATTTTGATCCTACATATACATCTCAGACTCTGTGCTAGATTTTGCTAATACCAACATGCAGAGCTAACAAAAAGAAAAATTCTCTCAGCTTCTGACTACATGGTTATAACAGTTTTGATTTAATATCCATGGCCTCTGCTCTACATGGGTTCTACATACTAAAAATTCACACAAACCCCTACAGATAGGCAAGCAAGCGTTTAAAAAAAAACTGTTTGATTCTAGGGAATGTTTTAAAGAAATTCTGCTTCCTTGGAATTCATGGATTTTCCTCATCCATTAATATCTGTTGTCCCAGATACTACACTTGATCTTAGCTCCAAGGAGCCGAGAAGCTAAAACTCAAACAACGCTCACCCATACTTGTTAGATTTCACACAATTGAAACAGTGACAACTGTTAATTTGTTTTTTACCAGAAGAGGGCTCCTTAACTACACCAGTCACTCAAAAACACAATGAAAAATACTTAAAAAAATGTATAAATAATGTCTGTTATGTGAAACCTATCAATTTTTATCATGCTGTATGCTTAGATTACACCCAAAGGACAAAAGCTGTGCTGAAAGTTCACTAAAGCCTAGTCTATAGCTAAACTTAGGATGACCTAGCTACATTGCTCGGGAGTGTGAGAGGCACAGTTAAGATGCAATGCCCTTATAAGCCCTGGAGTAGACACTACTAGTTAAACGGAAGAATTCTTCCATCGACTCAGGCTCAGCTACCACCTCTTGGAGGGATAGATTTACCACTGTGGTGGAAAAGCCCCTTTCATTGCTGTAGCAAGTGTAGCTGCAGCATCATAGCTGTGCCCAGTAAAGCTGGTAGTGTAGAGATACCTAAAACAGGGATCAGCAACCTTTCAGCAATGGTGTGCCGAGTCTTCATTTATGCACTTTAATTGAAGGTTTTGCGTGCCAATAATACATTTTAACATTTTTAGAAGGTCTTTTTCTATAAGTTTATAATATATAACTAAACTATTGTTGTATGTAAAGTAAATAAGGTTTCAGAATGTTTAAGAAGCTTCATTTAAAATTAAATTAAAATGTAGAGCCCACTGGACCCGTGGCCAGGACCCAGGCAGTGTGAGTGCCACTGAAAATCAGCTCATGTGCCGCCTTCAGCACCCGTGCCATAGGTTGCCTCCCCCTGCCCTAAAACATGTAGTCTTCATCGTGAATAAAATAATGTATAAAGACCACCTACTCCTTTCTGCAAATGCACTCATAAAACATACAATTAAAAACACTAAAGGTTAAACAGATGACGTCCCTGAAATGAAAAGAGCAATATAAACAACATAATGGATGTAGGGCAGCTCTTCACCTATACTTAGGCCACTTTTAACCTCTACTTTACCATAATTTACTGAAAAACAGTTTATTTGGACGAAAGGTGAACCATATCATTACAGGTCAGGTATATCATCACAGAACAAATGTATTTCATTTCCGATCAACTTAGAATACACCTCTACCCCAATATAATGTGACCCGATATAACACGAATTCAGATATAACACAATAAAGCAGTGCTCGGGGGCGGGGGGCTGCGCACTCTGGCAGATCAAAGCAAGTTCAATATAACGCAGTAAGATTTTTTTGTCTCCCGAGGACAGTGTTATATCAGGGGAGAGGTGAATTTGTTTGCACTTCTTCCATTTTCTCAAACCTTGAGGCAAATTCAACCTAGGTGTGAGCAGGCGTAATTTTCACTGATGCCATCAGGATTTGACTCCATTTATGCCAGGACAGAATTTGGTGCTTTGTTTTCCATGGGCAAAATAAATTTGCAACCAAAGCCTTGTACTCAGGCTACTATTATGGGGGCTCTCCTTAAAGACCTACATAGCAATCCATCAGTATTCTGATACTTAGCATCAGTGTACATATTCAAGTTGAGTGGTAGTAACACTGGGCTGTTCAACAGGACTCTGATTTTGCTAATTGTAGGGATTTTATGTGATAGCTCAATAAAGCAAGGTTTATTAAGTTTGTCCATCTCTAATGATAGCATTCTCTTCTGAGAAAACTGAGAAGTGATATGACTGCAATGGGAAAATAGTCAAATTCTCAATTCAGATGGTTGCACTAAAACTCAAAGCATCCTAAATTCTTTACTTTCTGGGAATGATTCATACCCTGGACAGATAATTTAATAATGAGCTATGCTGAAGTCTCCTTAAACACCAGAGTAATTCCTTTATGATTTCTTCTCTCTTTTTCTTTCTGTGCTAATGTGAATCACAAAACATAACCTCAAAATACTGCTCCACATTGTACTCTCCCAGATTCACACATGAAAGATGGTGCAGATCTCCACCATTCAATGTAGAAATGGGCTCAGCCACCTCTGCAGCAATGCTCCACCTCTTTTCAGCCTTGAAGAGCCCTCTTGTGGGTCCAGGTACTAGTGGCAAACAGTAGGCCTGATTCTCATTTACATTACAACTGCTCTACATCTCTCCAGTAGAGTAAAGGGACCTTGAAGTGGGTGTAAATGTTTAAGTTGTAGTTTTAAGAATGAGATTCAGGCCACTACCTGATAGAAGTATTTTTATGTGTGTATAATTTTAGCTTTGTAGTTTCAAGAATGAGATTTAGGTCCACTATCACCATCAATCCCTTCAGATTAACATGATCTGTTATGCTAAATCTAGATGTACTACGTCATACATGTTGAAGTAATAGTACATTCCTCTCTAGCCACAGGCTAGTGGGCAGTCCCCTATGAGAAAGGAACATCTTTGATGGCATTTCTTTAACATTCTTTTTTATACTAGTACTTCTTCTCCAGTAATAACTCAAACAACAAAACACAAACACAAACTGCGATTCCATAAGACAAATAGGCTTCACATCTTATAACTGACATAACTTATGACTGACAGAAAGGACAGATTTGACTCCACAGGAAATTGAACACTAAGAATCACTGAGACCTGTGGCGATTACCCTTATGGTTAAAAGCATTTATTGGATAAAAATTTGCCAGCAGTAGAGTATCAACTTCTACACATACATAGCAGCAAAGTACACCTTCCTTGCAGGAAATGGCACACTTCCCTCAGCTTTTTAAAAACTAAAAGCAGCATTTGTTTAAATTTCTAACATTATGTGATGTGTGCTTTTCATTGTCTTATGATTTTCTTGAGTCTTAAAATTCCATGTTAAAGGATGGATATAAACTCATTTAATTCCACACAATTTAAGCATGTATTCCATTGTATTAGAAGCATAAAAGAAGGCCTTTTTAAATTTTTTAATATTTTATTTATTGCTTTTTTGCATCCCAATATAGGTCCTCTAAAACAATCAAGAATATAAAATGAAACACTCTATGACTCAAACCAGATTGTTGGGGCATAAAAATGTGAGACTTTTGCTCTAAAATAATTTTATTCCTAAACCAAACCACTTTTAAAGACCAGAGTACTTTATGAGAAAAGATATACCAAAACATTTATCAAACAGATTTGATTAGATAGAGTAATTCAGAGTGGTTCACAGACATAGTCTGTGTAAAGTCTCGCAGGGGAAGTGGTGATAGTTCAGGACTTCTAAAACTAGAGCGAACAACTTTTCTGCACAAATAGCAGAGCCAGTGCTAGGCACAAGCAGATTAAACAATTGCTTAGGGCCCCGAGCAGCTCATGGGGGCCCCAAAGTAATTATTAATATGTGTTGGGGTGGGCAAAATTATTGCTGCTTAGGGCCCACATGGGCTAGCACCAGCAGTGACTAGAAGGGAGATTGACTACCTGTTCAAATACATATTTCCTGTCTATAACATGTATTATTCTTCCCTTTATATTATAAGAAGTTAAGAAAATATTTCCAGATAAAGGGCTAAATCCTATGAAGACATATTGGTTTTACAATTAACTTTTAAAGGTTGACGTCAAATTAGGAGAAATGCTACCAAAAAAAGCTGATTCAGAAAAAAATCAAAATATGGTTCACTTACAACATCCTTCATTGACAGTCACCCCAATTTTTGCACAATGAGTTGAGTTAATGAATGGCCTCTATAACTGTGTGCAGGGCTGGCTTTAGCAAGTGCGGGGCCTGATTTGTACTCACCTGGTGGCGCTCCAGGTCTTCAGCGGCATTTCGGCAGTGAGTCCTTAACTCGCTCCAGGTCTTCGGCGGCACTCAAGGACCCACCACCAAAATGCCGCTGAAGATTCGGAGTGCCGCCAGGTGAGTAAAAATTAAAAAGGTGCTGGTGCAGGGTCCAATTCCGGGGAATCGGGCAAACTGACCTAAAGCTGGCCATGACTGTGCATTATACATCCCAAAAAGATAAAGAGCTTGATTACATCCCTCTTCGTACCCATGGAGGCAACTGTGCCAACAGCGCTGTTGAGGAATTCACCATATTGATACCATTCTCACACAACCATTCAACCAGAAAAGGGCAGTCTGAAGTTCTGGCTAAGGGGCCGTAAGAACTCTGACAGCAGAGGTTGCCTGGGAGATGCTGTGAATTAGTGCATCTCCCTGATGTCATGTCTCTGCCCTGTGCAGCTATCTCCACCCACTTTTGGACCCGTTCCTGTGAGCTTCAGGGCCTGTTTTGTTGCAGTAAATAGCCAGCTTTTACTTCTGTCTTCCCACTCTGGACAGACCTTCTGTTAGGGTGACCAGATGTCCCAATTTTATAGGAACAGTCTTGATTTTTGGGTCTTTTTCTTATACAGGCTCCTATTACCCCCCATACCCTGTCCTGATTCTTCACATTTGCTGTCTGGTCACCCTATCGTCTGTAGGAAAGAGCCAGGAGTGCAGGTTCTTCTGACAATGGCAGAACTGCATTTTTTGACTACTTATAGCCTTGCTACTTATTTTAACTGAGAGATTTGTTTCAGTTTTAAGGCAAGGAAGAAAAATGTATGATCTAATGCAATATTGTTGTTTACACATTTTCTCTGTAGTTTAACTGCACATCATATTTCAGGACTTTGTCCATCACGTTGGCAAGGCTCTTACTGAATCCTCAATAAAGGGCCAGATCATATTTTCATTTACACTGTTAGCTCCAGTTCTAGTTGATATTTTCATAAATGACTTGAATAATAGATTGGAGATTATGTTTATAAAATCTGCAGATGCTGCCAAACTGGGAGGGGTTGTAAGTACTTTGGAGGACAGGATTAGAATTCAACACAACCTTGACAAATTGGAGAATTGGTCTGAATTCAAAAAGATGAATTCAATAAAGATAAGTGTGAAGTACTTCACTTAGGAAGTCAAAAACCAAATCCACAAGATGGGGAATAACTGGCTAGATGGTAGTACTGGTGAAAAGGATCTGGGGATTATAGTGGGTCACAAATTGAATTCAAGTCAACAATGTGTTGCAGTTGCGAAAAGGGGTAATATTATTCTGAGTTGCATTAACATTAATTTTTTTAAAAGACACAGGGGGTAACTGTCCCACTCTACTTGGCACTGGTGAGGCCTCAGCTGGAGTACCACGTCTAATTCTGGGCACGACTTTAGGAAAGACTTGGACAAACTGGAGTGATTCCAGAGGAGAACAACAAAAAGGATAAAAGGTTTAGAAAAACTGACCCATGGGGAAAGGTTAAAAAACCTGGGCATGTTTTGAGAAAAGAGAACTGACAGGGAACTTGGTAACAGTCTTCAAATACATTAACAGCTGTTATAAAGAGGACTGTGACCAATTGTCCTCCATGTCCACTGAAGGTAAGACAAGAGCTTAATTTACAGCAAGGGAGATTTAGGTTAGATATTAGGAAACACTTTCTAACTATAAGGTTTGTTAAACTCTGGAATATGCTTCCAAGGAAGGTAGTGGGATCCCCATCATTAGAGTTTTTTATGAACAGGTTGAACAAACACCTGTCAGTGATGGCCTAGGTTTACTCAGTCCTGTCTTAGCACAGGGGACTGGACTCAATAACTGCTCAAGGTGCCTCCAGCCCTGCACTTCTATGATTCTGAGATTCTCAGATGAAAGGCAATGTATAAATGCAAATAATAATAATTATTATATCCTTATATTTTATTGCTCTGTCATGTTTATTACTTGTCATCAGCATACTGAACTTTTTCTATATCTAGAAAGACTTTAAATCTACCTAGGATTAGAAACCTATATATAGTTCCCTGGTTTGTAGCTTTAAGATTATTTTCTTTTATGTAATCTTTGTTTTTTTCTGAAGTCATAAAACATTTTGCATATTAGTAACTGGAAATTGCTACATTATGGGAAATAATACTGCTAATAATGCTAAGAAATTATAATTGCAAAGGACTGAACAATTATTAATCTTCACAAAATCTCAGCAGAGAGCATATTTTATCCTACAACTTAAAAAAAATGTAAAAAAAAATACATGACTGAAAAATGAGATGCTTCATCTCTCCAGACTTACCCTATTAATTATTTTCATTAACAAAATGTATATAATAAATTTATAAAGAATTCCTATAGCATCTTCTAACAAACATTCAGGCATACTCTCCCCTTGGTGCATACACATAATCAGGGCTGGCGCTTCCATTTAGGCGACCTAGGCGGTCGCCTAGGGCACCAGGATTTGGGAGGGTGGCAATTCGGCGGCGGGGGGGTCCTTCCGCGCTCTGGGACGGCGGCTGCAATTCTGCAGCGGGTCCTTCACTCACTCTGGGACCCACCGCCGAAGTGCCCCGAAGACCGGGAGCGCGGAAGGACCCCCCCTGCGGCAGAATTGCCAGGAATGCAGAAGGACCCCCGCCTAGAGTGCCAAAAACCCTGGTGCTGCTCCTGCACATAATCCCTGTAAGGGTTAATGGGAGTTAGATTCACAAATTTAGAGCAGACTATATCACAGCCTGTAGTATATCTGAAAATGGTTCTTTGTGTGCTGATCTTTTGGCTGTGTTTTGATTCTATCTTTTTAAACTATTATAACCAGCACAGGTTTGTGTGCATTATAGGGACCTTTAAGAAACCTTCATTATCTCCCCTCTTCTTAACCACATAATAGGAACAAATGAGAGTATAGTACATAGACCGCACGGAGGAAAAGAAACTACCTTGAATTTTTTAACTGGTATATCTATTTTCTATAATGCTCAGTGGTGAATCACTCTTAAGTGCTGGCCCATTCACCAGTATATGTGTTTTGTGCCGAAGGTTATCAGACTGCAAAAGTGTACTAATCTCTCAGGGGACTCATAATTCACCATCACCTTATTTTGACACTAAGAGAAAAATATGTGGATCAAGCAGGGGAAATAACAGTGGAAAAAACCTGTGTTAATAGTGTAGGAATTCTTCCAAAGGGAAAAAACAGGCTAGAACAATAATAAAGATAACAGAAAAGTAATACTATCACATTATGAGAAAAGACTTGCCTGTCAGTTCATGAACTTCATAGAGTTCCCAACCTGCATTTGAGGAGTTTTCCTGAAATGCGAGGAGAACGAGACAAATAAAATGCTCATTTTAATTAGCAAAATCTGAACCAGGTTTACAATGACTCAAAGAAAAGAGACGACAGGATTTATTATTCCTGAAAATACAATAAAAGCTTGACTAAAAAAATTCCTGCAAGGTGACTATAGATACGGAATATTCCCATACAGCTGTAGAGTCATCAGCCCAGATCCCCAGGTCTGGCCCAGCTGTGCTAGGCATAGGAGATGAGGTGTGGGTTGGACAAAGGAAGCTAAAAGGCACCTTTACATTTCCCCAGTCCCAGGAGTAGACAGGGCCAACTGTATTCCCACCATAAATTAGAGCAGCTTCAATCTAATTTACACAGGCTTGGAGACAGAGGCTATTACACAGCTGGGAATCCCTGTAGTACAAGATGCTACAACAACAGGGGAAGCTTAGAGATAGCTACGCTGGCTCCATGTCAGCCAGCATTTGCCCTATTCAAAAGGAATTCTCAGATGCCCTGTTAAGCAGCTTTACTTTGAGAATACTGGGATGAAGTAAGGAAAATGATGGATTTATGCCGGTGCTGGACCTGCACTGTATCTGAATTAACATTCTGTAGATGTTTGTACACCATTGCCAATTTGCCCCAAATAAAATTATTTTAAAACTAATCAGCAGAAGTGGTTGTGGGGAAAGAAGAAAGATAGGGATTCTAATGCTAATAAATATTAAATATTATACATACTATTTTAAATGTAAAACTAATTTAAAAAACTGGGCTTCATTAAGTACAATAACTATCCTCTATACTAAGAAATATGATCCAGTGTTAAAGAATTCAAGGATTAATTAATAAAAATCAATGAGCCAAATTCATCATGATTTTTTTAATCTGTCTATATGACAATCTCTTCTTTGGACTCTCATTGTTAAGAATTAATATGTTTTTCTCTGCATAGAATCTTATATATGAAATATTATTTGATTCCTGTAACCTGTCTTTTGAAAGAAATTTGCAAATATTTCAAAATCTTAAAAAGCATTTTAAAATGACTTAACTAATATCAAAATAAAAAGAGCAGAAAATATCAAAATATATAACATTAAAGAAATAAAATTAAAATCTAGTACATTCCTGTTTTCAGGCACACACAATTTTCAGAAGAGATATTGCCCTTAGCAATGAAATTCAAACACAGACAGATGTTTGTGGAAGTTCATTATTGTCGCCTTCGTATTCTCATCACTGAAAGGCAGGTGCAGTCCCTTTTCTCGCACATCATGAAATCTCCTCTGCCAGTTCCATCGAGAAGCATTTCTATCCTCCCTTGAATGATATCATCTTTACTCTAATACCATGATAATACCTCTTTAATGATTAGTAGCAGCCAGGACACAAGACACCTTTTCTAATTCTCCCTAAACATACTCTAGGTCAATTGTTCAGTACTGACTCACAGAACAGACAAGCTATTGAATAATCAGCACTGCTTCTTGCAGCAACCTGAGTTTTCCTTGGAGACATATCAGTCATGTACTAACATGTTTAGTTTATCACAGTGATCCCCAAACTTTTCAAGGCTGCATCCCCCCTTACCCCATCCATGGCTCCCCAAAGCTGGGGCTGGGGCCATGGTTCGTGGGGGCAGGGGGGCATGGACAGGGTAAGGGGGCCAAAGCTCGGGCAGCAGCTGGAGCCCGGGCCAGGGCCCCGGCTAGGCCATGGTCAGGGGCTGGGCACAGGATTGGGAGCTGGGGCCATAGCTGGGGGCAGAGTGGCACTCCCATAGCTGGGGCTGGATGGCACTCCCTCCACTCCATGTGGGGGCTGACCTGGGCCCCCGTGCCCCCCAAATGTTCCTCCACCCCCAAGGAGGGTCACACCCCACTGCTTGGGGACCGCTGGTTTATAACAAAATCACAGCCTGAAGTGTCATGAATGCAGGCTTGAGACTACATATTCTGAGAACAAAAGCAAGCCAACCTGGAAACACTGGAGTATTTCCTCAGCAGATGAAAATTAGCACAACCCCATTGTCATCTAAAGAGCTATGCCAATTTACATCACCTGAGGATCTGGACCCCGACTCTTGAGCTAACTAATGCAGGTCTTTGCTCTACTACAGTGATACTGACCACAGGGGATCAACATTACCCAAAAGAACCACAGTAGTGTGAATTCATTGTTTCATATACTATAGTACTATGTATTCATATTTAAACAGTATGACAGGGGAAATATTTTCTGTGTGTATGCATATATATTTATTTCTCACAACAAAATGACTGACCAAATATTATTATTTTATCAACTGCAATTGGCTAATAACACAGTACAACCATCCTGACTGGTTAATAACTTAGATTGGTTAATAATTAAATCACAGAGTGTTTTCATATCATATCCTGCAAAGGAGAGACACAGAGCCACTTGTGGCTTGCAAACCTCAGTCTGAGTATCACTGTTCTACAGATTCAGTTTTACAAGATGCTGTGCACTCTGGTCCTGATCTAGCAAAGCACTTAAGCATGTGCTGAGTAGTCCACATTAATAAAATGCTTAAAGTGTGTGCATAAGTGATTTGCTAACTCGGAATCACAGGGATCAGCATTTTGAAGGATCAAGCCCTGTACTGAGAGCGGCAAGGTTTGCCTATGGCTTTGGCTTAACCAGCAGGAAAAAAGGCAAATCTTCATGAGGGTTTGCCCAGTGGACAAGTGGCAACCCGCTATCTTTTGGAATATTTGTCTTAACCTTACTAACCTATTAACTGTATTATTAAACTGGGATTTCTTTATGTGTAACTTCAGCATTAGCTTGGAGTCTGAATCAAAGCTGATTGTTTGTGTGTAACTTCACCCCAGCCCAGCCCTCACACTGAAACAGCTTGTGTACAACATCACCTCTAGCTTAACACCTGCATCAAAGTGACTTGGATGCATGTAATCTCATCTCACCCAGTTTGACACTCATATTGGTTTATTTGTGTGTAATTTCACTTCTAGTTTAGCACTCATGTTAAAGCAGGTTTTTAGTGCACAACTTCATCCCTAGTTGGCACTTATACGGAAGTAATTTGTATCTAATTTCATTTTTATCCTCTTGCAGAATCTAGCAGAACCAGCTAGTTTGTAACTTCACCCAGCTTGATACTCACATTGAAGTGACTTGTGTAGAACTTCACCACAGCTTGCTGCTCACATGGGAGTGTCCTGTGTATCTTCACCCAGCTTGGTACTTGCACTGAGACAGCTTGTTTGTGTCCCAGCTTGGCCCTCATGCCAAAGTGGTTACTTTGTGTGAAGCTTGAATACTGGCCTGGCACTTGCACTTAAGGGGCTTTGGTATCACCCCTCACAAAACAGTGAAATTCCTAATAGCCTTGTTAAAATCGCTTCTTTATGAACCCAGGGCCATTACTGTCCCCTCACTAGTAGACATGTTAGTAAGCAGTGGCAGCTCTAGGCAGGAGCGGCGCCAGGGTTTCTGAAGCCCTAGGAGGACGGCCATTTCGCCGCCCGCCGCGGCCCAGTGGACCTACTGCAGTCATGCCGGCAGACGGTCCGCTGCTGGAAAGGCTCCGGTGGACCTGCCGCAGGCATGACTGCGGTAGGTCCGCTGGAGCCTTGAGACCAGCCCACTGTCCGCCGAAATGACTGCGGCAGCTCCACCGGAGCCTTTCCAGCAGCGGACCGTCCGCCGGCATGACTGTGGTAGGTCCACCGGACCCGCGTGCTCACCCCCCGGCCAAATTGCACCCCCCCAAAATTCTGGCGCCCTAGGCCATTGCCTAGGTCGCTTAAATGGTAGCGCCGGCCCTGGCTCTAGGCATTTTGCCGCCACAAACACGGCAGACAGGCTGACTTCGGCGGCTTGCCTGCGGAGGGTCCGCTGGTCCCACGCCTTTGGCGGACCGCAGACCAGCGGACCCTCCGCAGGCAAGCCGCTGAAGGCAGCCTGCCTGCCGCCCTTGCGGCAACCGGCAAAGCACCGCCCGTGGCTTGCCGCCCCACGCACGTGCTAGACGTGCTGGGGCCTGGAGCTGCCTAGTTAGTAAGTGGAGGGAGAAGCAAGTGAGGAAGTGGAGGGTTATGCAGGCGATGTCCCTGCTTGTGTCCCTAGCCAGAACAAGGTGGGAAATGCCTCTCCGTCCCTATCTCATCTCAGCATGAATGTGATAAGGCTGGGAGCTCTTGGGGACCAGCAGTGCCATGTCCTCACACCTGTTTAGGTGGGGATCAGCAGTCAACACACGTTGGGAACCTTCTGCGTGAGTGACCAGGGCAGCACAGTGCCCTCTCCCACCGCCCAATTCCTACACTGCGGTCTCTGACTACGTACGTTCTCAGTATGCAAATATGTCCTATTAAAACTACACTTTCCAGCATGCAATGCTCGAGGCGAACCGATAGCTCCCAGAATGCATTGCTCCATTCCTGGGGCTGCGGCCTCGCCGCGTTACCTGCTGGGAAGAGTTAGCCCAAGGTGGCCGCAGTGCATGTTGGTAATTGTGGTCTCGTCGGCCATAATTCCGTACGTGACGCTATTGGAGCAATATTGGGTTTATTTTATGCCATTTAGGTGCCGCTCTCAGGCCCCTCATTTCGGGTGCTGGAGGTGAGCCCTCCTGGGCGGTGTCGGCAGCATTTTGCCAACACTTCCATTGTATTTGTGTTCTGTGCCGAAAAGTGAATGTGTCCCTCCGCGAGCGCCGTAGGGTTTGCAGCGCGTGCGCGTTTCGTCGGGAGAAGCTGGTTTGTCCTTCCGCACTTGCTGTAGGTTCCCGGCTCTCCCGACGTTGCCACCGCCTTTGTGAAGAGGCGAAAGCGGAGCTGGGCGCGGAGTCTCCGAGCGGCAGTCTAAGCGGAGAGAGGCCGCGCTGTCAGGTTAGCGCCGTCCCCGACGCGTCCTGAGGGAGAGGAGCGCCCCGTAGCCTCGGAACCAGCCACTGCCCACCACCGCGCCCCTAGCCTGCGCCAGCGGCAGAGAGGGGTCGGGGGCCCCTTGCCCCCACACCCAGTGCCGCCCAGGGGAGGAGAAGCTACCCCCACACCCGGCACCGCCGGCAGTGGGGAGAGGGGGAGCAGGTTCCTCCGTGGGACTGTGAGGGGCGGGGCGGCCCCATACTCTGGGCAGTTGAAGGCGATGGGCCCGGGCACTGGGGTGGTGGGGAGAGAAAGCCCCGGCTCAGGCGGAGATGCCAGGTCCCTCGGTTGCCTTGTGTTGTGGGGAAGGGACCCTGGGCTGAAGCACCCCGCCCCCGGTTGCTGTAATGAGCGAGCCCAGGCATCCCGGTGGCGTCTCCGTCCAGCCCTAAGGGCTCCGGGGTGCACCGATGCAGTCACCTTTGGGTGACACCACGACTCTGTGCAGCAGCAACAACACAGCCACCGTGTCCGAGTATCCCCTCGAGCTCTCCCTCATCCGTTGTTCGCTTATCCCCGCTGTCACAGCTCCTTTCAGGCGTCTCTGGTTTACTCTGAGGCTGTTTGCAGCTGATGATAACGTACCGGGTCAGGAAGACGCACCTAATCAGATCAGTTTTTCATCTTTTTCCAGTTGTAGCAGTGCTGTGAAGCTGGCTTTCTGTATTGGAGCCACCACATGTTATATAATTTGTGCTTTGTAAATTTAGTATTAAACTTCCATTTCCTTTATTTAAAAACTAAACAAAAATATGGAGTGATAGTATTTATCTCTGAAGTTGTTTTGGTGATCTTAAAAACAAATCTATTGACAATTTTATGTTTAAAATATATAAACATCAACATTTATATTTGGACAAAATAAATGAAATTTCTGGTATGTTTCTTTTCTCATGCACATATGCATGTATGTGAAAAAAGAAACAGCTATCAATTAATTGTTTAGGGCTTTTAGCTTCCTCATCTTTGGAAAGCACTGCTTGTGCAAACGTGCACAAGTGCATAACTTCACGCACTTGAATAGTTCCATTACTTGGGCTTAAAGTTAAGCACGTGCATCACTGTTAGCAGGATCGGGGTTTAAGGGCATTCACAGCTCCTCTTGTTCACTGTAGAACTTTGGATTTATGTTGCATCAGCAAATTTGATCTCTTATTCTTCCACCCCATATGCATACAACTCTTCTGATCGGTATTATAATTTTTTGGTATCTTTGTTTAATGAGAATGAACTCTCCACTTCTACCAACCTGTTTAATTTGGGAAATCTTGCTGTCTGCCCAGTAGAACATATAATTGACCATGCATTTCTGAATCCACCTGTGTCTGTATCTTTCTTTTGAAAAATACACTGGAATCCGTGACAGTAAACACTAGACAAAAAAAAAAAAAGAAAAACCTTGAGTAATCTACATTTTATGTAGTTCAAATTGTGTTCTCTAATAAATTATACTTACCTTGCTTTTTAATTCATAATAAAGTTGGCATTCCTGCTATGATTCAGAATATAGATTTAATACAGCTACATACTGCAGATTCAGAATATAGATTTAATACAGCTACATACTGCAGAATACACTGTTAAACTGCAACATTTAAAATGAACTAAAATACAAAAGCAGTTCCGTTTTTGTTGATATTCTCCTTCCTACTGTCCTATGCCGGGATCCTGAGTTTAGTTGACGCATTGTAGGATTAGAGGCTCTAACCTTTGGTAGCCAGCAGGATATGGTGAGTGGGAGAGATCTGGATATGATATAATAAATGTTTAGGTGGCTCCTTAAGGCTTTGTTTCACAGCTTTGTATTTTGTAGGCCAGATAAGTATATTTTATCAAACTGACTAATTTTTTGAAAAATCATGGAAATCCACTCTGTTAAAAATACTTCACTGTCTGTATTATATGACTTGTTTAATAATCACTTCATGTTGATCAGGATTCCAGCCATGTCTGACAAAAGTGAATTGAAGGCAGAGTTAGAGCGCAAAAAGCAACGCTTGGCGCAAATCAGAGAGGAGAAGAAAAGAAAGGAGGAAGAAAGAAAGAAAAAGGAAGTAAGACCCTAAATGTTATCAACAAGAAAATTATAAAATATTTGCTTATGTCCTGTAACTTGTCTTGCACTTAGTAATTTATCAGTTTGCTTCATGTTACTTAGAGGTATGCTGTCAAGTAGGGTAGGACTAAAACTTAAATGTGCAGTTTTGTTTTTAAGGGGGACTAACACCAGTTTTGAATAGAAATATTTCGATGAGAGTGTTTTTCTTCCCTGTGCGTTGTTAGAAATCCAAACATAATAGCATTATACTAGTGCATGAGAAACAGAAATTTGAAGTGATTAGTGAGATCTCCTTGTAGAAAGTAAACAAACTGCATAAACTGTGAAGTTTTTTTTTTTTAAAAGTACTTTCTTAAATGTAGTTCTCAACATGTCCCTCAGTAATGACTATCAGTGCTGTCAGTGGCCTAGTAGAATATTATGCCATTAGCCAACTCTAATCTTCAACCTGCATTTTCAAGTCAAAACAATAATCAGGTCATATCCACCTACTTTGCATGTTAGAAGATAGCCAAGAAATTGCTTAAGTGCACAGTTGGCAGTTATACTCTAGAGCCTTCTGCTGCAAACTTCTGCACATTGGCACACATTCAACAAAGCACTTAAGTATGTACTTTGATTAAGCATATGTTTAAATGCTTTGCTGAACTGGGGCCTGTGTTCATGTCTTTTCTGCACTTAAGTTATGGGCTGTTAAGAATCTTAAAACAGCACATTACTGAACACGCCAGAAGCATGATTCATATGTAAAGAAAAGACAGAGAAATATCTCGCAATATAATCCATGTCCCAGTGATCACAGAAAAGTGTATTGCTAATTTGCACTTTCCAGGAATCATGTGTTGATAATATTTTGGCTTGTTATAATTGGGAACTCCTTGATTTAGGAGAAATCATACAACGATTTGAAAATATTACATGTATCCAAGAGAGGAATAGGCATTTATCTTTAACCATTACATAGTGAGAAAATTGACTTATCTAGGTTTTTCCACCTATTCAAAAGATTCCTGTTGGATGACCAGTTCATCTTTACAAAAAAGAATGATAGTGACAGAGTGCCAATGATTGAGATAAATTTATTGTGTGGTATGAGCAACTTGAATTTGAATCATATTTCTTCAAGTTATCAGAGGGGTAGCCGTGTTAGTCTAGATCTGTAAAAGCAGCAAAGAGTCCTTTGGCACCTTATACCGAACAGACGTTTTGGAGCATGAGCATCCGACGAAGTGAGTATTCTCCCACGAAAGCTCATGCTCCAAACGTCTGTATTTTTCTTTATAAAAGTTACTGCCATTCTAGAGGTTTTCCAGACATTATCTCGTTAAGGAACATAGAAAGAGCTCTTTGACTTTCCCTGCAAAAAGGAGCTTGAGGATTGCTAGATCAGATTTTTCCAAGCTCTACTCATGATATTTATTTGCTAAGCACAGAAAAATGAATACTGAAAAATAACTAAATGTTTTCTCACATATGAAACCACAAAATGTTTTACACCAACTATATATTGTTTCATAAAGGTTGTCTATTCCCAAAATTTTTTTAGACTGATCAGAAGAAGGAAGCTCTTCCTGTACAAGAAGAGTCTGACCTTGAAAAGAAAAGAAGAGAAGCTGAAGCATTGCTTCAAAGCATGGGATTAACACCAGATTCTCCTATAGGTAAGAATAATACCAGTTAAATGTTTCATCTCTCATATCCTACATTAAGAATATAGCATTTGTATTAGAAGCATGAAAATTAAATGACTGACTCAGTAGTTCTAGACTGTTTGTGTCTCTTGTCTTTGGTGAACAAATCGTGCCATTTGTCATAAGTGTCAATCCTAAATGATGTGCCTCAGTGCACACAATTAAATGCTCGATCTCTCTTCTTTTACAAAATATTGCTAGTAAAACGTTTAACTCTGCTAATCTGCTCAATATTTAAGACCATCTCTGAGAACTAGGATCTGAATTTAAAGTATCTTTGGCACATATTAAATAAAATTGAGGAATATGTTGAAAGTAAGTTTCCTTCAGAGCATAAACAAAAGTAAATGACTGGGAATCTGTTTTGGTCTGCATTAAATAACATACTTTTTTGTTTTCCTCCTATTTTCCCTGAACAGCACATTGGTATTTTGTCCTCTGTCATCAGGCAGGGTTTTAGCTAGAAATTGTGCACTTCTCCGTAATCACTGACCTTAATTACTATACATTATCAGTAATGCATCAGTTTGTGCATTTGTTCTGTTTCTACTACTTAACTTCCCCCTTCCACCAACACAATCTTATGGGTGTTGGATTGAGGTTCACTTAATCAGCAGATGGGTCTAACAAATATTTATTAAGGAAAAACAGAGTAGTGATCAGTTACAAGTGGGAAGTTCATCAGGACGATCTCATCAGTCTCTTCCAGGACCGAACAATACAGCAGCCTCCCTTTGTCACAAACTTATTTATAACTTTTGATTCTATTTTCTTATACATATGTACTAGTCTCTCATTTCCATGTTAACTCTCTTCCCTGTCCGTACAAGTTTAGTGTTAAATCAGACCGGTCTTTTCTAACTTTAGTTATTTTATCTTGATTACGCTGCAATTTCTTACACATATGTAACACTAAACATGATTAGTCTGCAATTTCTTACACGTACACAGTTCTGCTTATGTTGTTAAATGTTATCAGAACAGTGTGTTAAAATCCACAACAGTCTTCTCTCAGGCCTAAAGGTGCTTTCACTTCCAATAATGGGGGTAACAGCAAGGTCAAATGTAAGTGTTAACTGTCTAGGAAAATATACTTGTTCTTAATTTATTCTTTCCCCGTTTTAGCCTCAGATCCTACCCCATTCTTGGATAGGTTTGTATATCAGGTATGTCTGATTGCTCAGACTTTGGCTTTCCTTAGTCAGTCTTTCTTTCTGAAAAAAAAGATCAGACTGGAGAAGTATTTTTAAACTCCATCCTGAATCTCAGATACTTCTATCATCACTAGTTTTTGACCACCCAGGATTTCAAGTTATCCTTTTGATTTGGGCTAGCACTCTGAATCTTGTCTTGCAAGTAAGAAGCAGTGTGGTAGTTGCTTTTCCATTATGGATAAGATCCTTCTGACTACCTGTTGCATCTGGTCTTGAAACTATCCCTATGTATTTTGAAAGCGACCATGGGGATGCCATTAAAAACATTCTTATTCCATAAGTTTCAGCAATGATCTACAATGGCTTGTGAGGGTAGAATCCTCTCTCTTAAATCATTACTCTGGCAATTGTACTCCACTGATGTTTGAGTGTGCCTATGTCTGCCATTCAGAGTTTTGGCATCTTTAGCAGTAAAATATGTTACAAACGATCCATTCCTCTCCGGGTATTTTTGGTAGACTAAAATTTTGAACATTTCCATATAGGAGAAATAAAGGCTTGATAGTTTTGCTGAACTAATATGGAAGACTCTTTCAGAAGTCCACAAGCACATGCTTACTAGCTGTCTGTAAAAGTCTGAAAGCCATGAACTGGTACATCTCTATAAAACAAATCTGTGGGTTTATAATGTGTAACTGTTCATGGAAAATTGTCTGAAATTCCATGCCCTAACAAAATTGGTACTCTTCAGGCAGGGAACCATATGTCCAAAGCCTGGACCTTGCTTGCATGTGACAGTGGAGAATGCTCCCTTTCAGTGGCTATATTTAACTTCAAGTAGTAGCTTTGATCAAGCTCTAACTCAGGTTTCATTAAGTTTCTTCAAAGGAAAGAGTTGTATTGGAAAAATGTATGAAGTAAACACTTATTGATAGTTTTTCCTTTCTGTGGACTTCCAATAAGGTTGTTTTCCTATATCACATATTGCCTTAATGATAATATGGGATTCCACTTTTAAGAACTCATCCTCTGATCCAGGTTTTCTTAAATACCACCATATCCCTGATGTAAGAAGACATACTTGTAGTAGGAAGAGAGCCTGAGATATAAGCCCTTGTGTTAGAGGTCTGATATGAGGCCTGAGTAGAGCTTTGCTAATATAAAGCAAAGTTAGCAAAAGTTAGGCTGTGAGCAAACGTCAGGTTCACAGAATCTGGCAAGAACAGGGCTGATATTGGAAAAACACACATTGCATAAGTACTCTGTGCCTAGCACTTCTTAGAAAACACATTTCAGAAGAGTGGTACCAAAACATCCTGATATCAAGGATGGTACAAAAATATTTTCCAAGGTTAACAGGAACATGCTGACCCCTCCTAAAAGACAAGGTCAGGATAACAGAGTGATAGAGATGTTTAAATCGAATCAACATGCACAAGGAGATGGGTGATAACTAGCCACATTGGGGCAGTAACTATTTATCTCATGGGGACAGTACATAATTTGTTTGTATCAGGGTATAAAGAGGAGGAGAGTGTCTTGGTCCAGCCGAGGCGGGAATGGAAAGTTCTGCCATTCACAGAGCTGCGTCCATTGTCACAGGCATACATGTCTTAGTATCCTCGTTCTATTACTGGTGCTTTGTCGACAATAAACCTGGCCTGGTGTCTTTGTACCTTAACGGATCTTGTGGTCATTGGTTCGCTCAAGGTTTGATGTGCCGGCTGTCTGTGTAGACCTAGAGCGCGCGTGCACACACACACACACACACCCCTCTCTGAACATCTAACAATAATACCTACTTAGTGAAACACAAAACTGCTTCAAGAAATCATTAAAACTTATTTGGAGTGTCTCATAAGATAATTACATTTGCATTAAATAGACATTGTCCCCACCAAGGGGGCGACTTCCTTCTTGGAAATGACATGCTCCACAAGGGGTATTGCAGGCTAAACTTGAGTGCTTTAGAAATAATAAGGATTCTGTGCACAAATTTTTTTCTCAACAGTTGTCTGATCTGCACTTCCCATTAGCCCACTTAACAACTAGGAAGAGTGTGCAAGTTTTAGTCTAGTAACAGTAGACCTCAAACTTCTTCACTGCATGTTAATATTTGTAGTATTGATTATGAATAAAGTAGTGTAGAAGGAGATCTGGTAAATCATGGTATTATCTGAAAATCTGTTTGCTAGATATATATGCTAAATGATAGACTATTATAAGTTGCCTTTTGATAAATCCATATAAAAGGACTAGTTCTTGTCAATTCCTTTTACATTTTGCCTAATTTTAGTCTGCCTTCTACTCATATTACATTATTTTAGATCTGCTTTTACCAGAGGTCTATTGGAGAGCTCTAAATGTAATTTCCTCTTCAAGAAAAGCATTTTGTGGGAGGAGCAAATTTAGGTTTGTTTGTTTGTTTGTTTTTTTACTAGGCAGAACATCAGAAATAAGAATTATTTTCCAAAACACTGGATTAGATCTGCCATTTACTTTGGTGATGAGAATCTGTTTCTTTAGCATATACATGTTGTACTAAAGTAAAATCACTCAGCTATGCTGTACATAGCAGTTTTTTAAAAAAATGGAAACTTCATACAAATGTAAATAAACTGGGAGGCACAGAGTGGGTACTCAGGCTGACACTAGTCTTTCCTTTCCACCTATATAGTGCTGTCTCTGTTTTAAAAAATAATAATTCTGGTGCAAATAGGATTTAATAAAGATAGAACTTTGATTAAATACGTGTGTGGTCTTCTGTTGAACAAGAGATTGCTTTTAAAAAAAAAAAAAAGCATTCTAACTTTAGTGTATGTTAGAGGGTCAAAATCTGTCTGACTCTCACTCCATGTAGTTTCAATGTAAATTGGGGCAGAATTTGGTGTAAAAAATCAGGGAGTCTTCAAATGATTGTTTTCATTGGTTAATTACTTTCATGGCAGTGATCATAGAATCACAGAAACGTGGGACTGGAAGGGACCTCAATAGATCATCTAGTCCAGACTCCCTGCACTGAGAGGATTATTATCGTAAATATTATCTAGGTCATCCCAGACAGGTGTTTGTCTGACCTGTTCTTAAAAGTCTCCAGTGATGGAGATTCCACAACTTCCTTAGATAATTTGTTATAGTGCTTAACTACCCTTACTCTTAGGAAGTTTTTCCTAACATCTAACCTAAATATCCCTTGCTGTGGTTTAAGCCCAATTACTACTTGTCCTGTCCTCCATGGATGAGAAGAACCGTTTATCACTCTATTTGTAACAAACTTTTACATACTTGAGGACTGTTATCATGCCCTCTCTCATCTTCTCTTCTCCCACTAAACAAACCCAGTTTTTTGCAATCTTTCCACCTGGCTCACGTTTTCTAGACCTTTAATCATCTTTGTTGCTCTCCTTTGGATTTTCTCCAATTTGTTCACATCTTTCTTGAAGTGTGGTAGCCTGATCTGGACAGGGTACTCCAGCTGAGGCCTTATCAGTGCTGAGTAGAATGGAAGAATTACTTGTCATGTCATGCCTGCAGCACTCGTCCTAATACATTCCAGAATTATGTTAACTTTTTTTGCAACGATCTTGCATTGTTGACTCTCATTTAACTTGTGATCCACTATAACTCACCCCCCTCCATCCTTTTCTGCAATACTCCTTCCTAGGCAGTCGTTTCCCATTTTGTATTTGTGGAGTTGTTTGAAAAATTACTTCTTACATGTTGTACTTTGCATTTGTCCTTACTGAATTTCATCCTATTTGTTTCATACCATTTCTCCAGTTTGTCAAGATCATTTTGAATTCTAATCCTGTCCTTCAAACCACTTGCAACTCCTCCCAGCTTAGTAGCATCTGTAAACTTTATAATTGTACTCTTCCATTATCCAAATAATTTATGAAGATACTGAACAGAACTGCTTCCAGGACAGATCCCTAAGGAACCCCCTTTCTGCGTTCTTCTGGCTTGATTAAACCATTGATAACTACTCTATCATTTTCCAAACAGTTGTGCACTCACCTTATATCAGGTTCATCTAGGCTATATTTCCTTATTTTGCTTATGAAAACATCATGCAAGACAGTACCAAAAACTTAAGTAAAGTTGAGATATATCACATCTACTGCTTCCATTCTATATCCACAAGACTTATGTCAAAGAAGGATATTGGGTTGATTTGACATGATTTGTTCTTGATAAATCCATGTTGACTGTTAGTTATCAGATTTTTTTCTAAATGCTTACAGACTGTTTGATCATTTGCTCCATTAACTTTACAGGTACCAAAGTAAAGCTAACTGGTCTAGAATTCTCTAGGTGGTCTTTTTTTCCCCTTTTTATAAATAGTTACTATATTTGCCTTTTTCCAGTCCTCTGAGATCTCTCCCATCCTCCACAGATCCTAGCTCATTTACACTTATGTTCCCAATGTTAGCTTTTTTGGTGAAAAACTGAAATAAAAAAAGGCATTTAATGCTTCATCCATTGCTACGTTTTCTGTTACTTTCCCTCTATTGAGTAATGGGCCTATTCTGTCTTTGGTCTTCCTCTTCTAATGTATTTGTAAAATGTTTTCCTATTACCCTTTGAGTCTAACCTCATTTTTGGCTTTGGCCTTTCTGATTTTGTCCCTACATATGTGTTTGTTTTCTTACTTTCATCCTTTTGTAATTTGACCCAGTTTCCACTTTGTGACTCTCTTTGAATTTCAGGTAATTGAAGGTCTCCTGATTAAGCCAGGATGTTCTCTTACCATACTTCTTGTCTTTCCTACACATTGAGATAGCTTGCTCTTGTGTCCTTAACAATATCTTTTTTTTTAAAAATCTTCCAACTTTCCTCAACTTTTTTCCCTTAAACTTGCTTTCCATAGGATCTTCCCTACCTGTTCTGAGTTTATTCAGGTCCATTATCTTTATCCTGCTATATTCTCTCTTACTGTTCCTTAGAATCATGAATTGTATCATTTCATGATCACGTTCACTCAAGCCGCCTTCCATCTTCAAATTCTCCTTCATGTTTGTCAGAATTAAATCTCAAATAGCTTCTTCCTTGTAGTCACTTTGACCATGTTCTGTAATAAAAAGTTGTCTCCATTGCATTCCAAGAACTTGTCAGATAATCTGTGCCCTGCTGTGTTATTTTCCCAACAGATGTCTAGGTGGTTGAAGATCCATGTCACCATCAAGTCCTGTACTTTGGATGATTTTGTTAGTTTAAAAAAGCCTCATCCAACTCTTCTTCCTGGTTACGTGGTCTATAGTGGACTTGTACTATAACATCATCCTTGTTTTTTACCCCTTTTATTTTTATTCAGAGACTTTCAACAGGTCTGCCTCCCACTTCTATCTCAATCTCAATGCAAGTGTATACATCTTTCATGTACAAAGCAACCCCTTCTCTCTGTTTCCCTGCCTGTGCTTCCTGAACAAGATGTACCCTTTTATATCGATATTCCAGTCACATGAAGTATCCCACTAAGTCTCTGTGATACATAGTATGTTGTAATTGTGGTTATTCAATAGTATTTCTAGTTTATTCCCCATACTACTTCCATTAATGTACAGATATCTAAGATGTTGATTAGATTTTCCCTTCTATATTTCCTCGTCTCCTGCATCCCTGCTATGATTTCCTATGTGCCCTCCAGATTCCGACCCTTCATCTAGGTCTCCATGTTTTGGACTTACTGTGGATTTTTGTTTCCTGCTCCCTTTGAACGTAGTTTAAAGCACTCCTCAGTAGGTTAGCCAGTCTATATCCAAAGATACTCTTTCCCTTTCTTGATAGGAGGACCATCTTTCTGCTCAGCAGTCCTTCTTGGAACAGCATCCTATGGTCAGGGAAGTCCAAAGTGCTCCTGGCAACTGTGACCGAACAGCTCTGCATTCATCCCAGGATATGTGTGTGTCTGTCTGTCTCTCTCTCTGCTTGGGTCCCTACCCTTGACGAGAAGGATTGATGACACCGCCACCTGTGCCCCCAGCTCCCTCACCCTCACTTCCAGAGGCCTGTAGTCATGTCTGATCTGCTCAGGGTTATATCTCACCACCAGGTGGTTTTCTCTGAGGACTGTTAGCCACATTCCTTCCAGCCTTGGGGATATGTGGCGTTTCCTCCTCTGTCTTTGGTGGAAATTCCTCATCCCTCATTGCCAGGGTAGAGAACTAGGTTTTGTTTTTGTTTTGGTTTTGGTTTGGTTTTGTTTGGTTTTTTGTTTGGTTTTGATCTCTATGGAGGGTGGGTTGGGAGCAGAAGTAGCCAGCATCCAGTTTCCTCCTCCCCTGGGCTACCATGGTGCCACTGCAGGCCGCTCCAGATGGATTGCTTCCTCAGTCTTGGAGGTCTCCATGTGTATATTTTCAGTCACTTGCAACCTAGCCACCTCCTCCTGTAGTTCTCCCACCTGCTTCCTGAGGGATTCTACCAGTAGGAAACTCTCACACTGGATGATCTTCCTAGCCTGGCTTTCTGCGATGTAGACTACAGGTCACAGTCTCTGCAAATCCACACCAAGACCTGTGTAGAGTAATCTGTGATTGGGTTCTCTGTCTGGACCCAGGAGCAGTGTTGGCATTGGCAATGTGACCTTTTTGAACCATGCCCCCTCGTTAATGCACAGGGGAAGGGTGATCAAGAATGATTCAGGATCAAGGGACAGGAGGCTAGAGCCTTGCTAGCGCACACTCAGTTAGCTGGCCTCTGGCCCCCACTCCCACACAATCCCACACAGATCATGCTGTAAACTTTAAGCAAGCCAAAAGAAAAATGAAACAGAAACAAAAACTCACTCACCCCAAGAATTAGTGTTCACTCCTTCAGCAGGGCATCTCCCTCTCAGATTCCCCCATTTACAGCCCCCTGTTCAGTAACAGTCATATTATGTGTGGGTTTTTTTGTTTTGTTTTGTTATTGCTACTCTTACCTTTTTTGTATCTGATTCTTTCGTGATATATGAAAAAGAAATCCTGGAAAGTCAGTCATTTGTTCTCATCTTTTCTTCCTTTGGATTTTTTTGGAGGGAGTGTGGGGAAGAGCTGCTCTGCTCTGGAGCATAAATATACACAATTTTAAGTTGCAGTATACATAAGTATGTCACAGTTCAGTGTTTGAGCTCTAACTAATAGATATGAAGTATCAGTCACTGGATTGCATATTATTATGGCCCCTATTGAATTCATGGTCCATTTTGGTCAATTTCAAAATCCTCGGAATTTAAAATTAGTCAATTTCATGGTTTCAGATGTTTTTAGACCAGTAATTTCATGGTGTTGTAGGGGTCCTGACTCAAAAAGGGTCGTGGGGGGTTGCAAAGTGGTCACAGGATTACTACTGTTGCTTCTGCGCTTCAGCTGGGCTACCATCTGATCTTCCCCCTCTCGCAAGAGCAGCTGTGCAGGGGAAGAAGAAGTACCATCCCTCCCCAGTCCTGTCAGGACTAGCAACTGGCACCACCGGTGGTGCATGATAGGAGCCCTTGGGTGGGGCACCCTCAGCCCTGCCCCTCTTTTACTCCCCTCCAATAGCTAGATTTCACAGAGGAGAATTGATTTCATGGTCCGTGACACATTTATCACAGCCGTGTATTTAACACAGTCTGAGCATTGTGATCCCTTAGCTCTGTTTTCAGGTCTTAACTGTATAATTTAGTAAAAGCAGAACAATTTTCATTCATGCTTGTCTGTTTTTTATGTTAATTGCCTTTTTTAATTGAACAAGTTAGTGATAAAATCATGCAGTACTAGCTGGAATAGAGGGTTGTCAGCAGTCATTCTATAAATTATCCAGCAGATGGCAGTGACTACCTAGTAAAAGTATACCTGTAAAAAGAGCTAGCTACCAACTCTACCTGTAATTTTTCCCTGTTTCAGGAGGAAAGGAAGGGGGGAGGGTTGTTTTTTGTTGGTTGGTTTTTTGGGGTTTTTTTTCTTTAACTCCGAGTTTAGGGGAGAACCACAGCTTTGGGTGTCTGTGTGCATTACTGAAAAATAGAACGTGCAAAGAACCTTGAAGCATTATTAGGCTGTGGAAATAGGTATAAAGCTGGGTTAGACCTTTCTTACAAATCATAATTTCTAGAGTAGGCAAAACACAGTTTTGCATGGTATTTAAATTGCATGATGTCACTCAACAGTTCCCAAAAGCATGTTGCTTTTTAAATTTTGTTTGCAATCTTCACCCAAAACGCTTAAAACTTTTAAAGGAGATAAATATTTTAAATATAACATTATTATATTTAATTAAAAAACAGCTCCAGGATAGCAGCTATTCTTGTGTTTAAAAGAAGTGTTAATTACTATTATCTGATAAAACAACAGTACAGGTTAAAGCTTGCTGTATGGTAAAATAAACTGTTGCAGTTGTAACTGAAGTGAAGGCAAATTTAGCAGAATTTAAATAATGCATTTTTATGGTCTGTTTAATCCATGAAAACAGTTCTTAATGCTATACTAACAAATGTTTTGAACTTTATTTGGAAACGACAAATTGTAAGGATAATTGTCTCCTTTGAAAGTTAGTGGCAGCATTTTGTAGAAATTGAGATATTTTTGAAAAAGATTTACCAGTCATTTTCTCCTGGGTGTGTCTTTTATTTATATATATATATATATATATATATATATATATATATATATATATATATATATATATATATATATATATATATATATATATATGAGAGAGAGAGACATAAATCCCCGCTACATTAAATGCCAAAGAGTTGCATGAGTCTCCAGCATGAAATGTTAACATTGTCTTTTCCCCTCTCTTTCTACTGTTCATTTTCATCCACGTATTTTTTGTTTGCCATCTTTTTTTTTTTTTTTAAATACTTCATGTTAAATTAATTTGGAAACATCCTAAGCTGTGCAACCTCTACGAGTAGTAACAGCGGATACCTGTCTGTTTCACTATTTAGTCCCTCCTCCTACGTCTCCGTCTTCCAAATCTGTGAGTACTCCAAGTGAGGCTGGAAGCCAAGATTCTGGTGATGGTGCCGTTGGATCTAGGTATGGTAACTTTCTTAAAATGTTGTTAGAAATGTTTGTAGGTTGAGAAGTGCTTTAAAATAATAGTGTTAGTGTTGATAACTTAAAATTTGTAAATGTCCAAGTCAAATTTTATATGTCTAAGTCATTTTAAGATTAAACCACATAACATCTCTTGTTCTAAAGCAATTAATGTTTTCTACTCTAATGATTATGTAAAACCATTTTATCCTCTGATTTGGATAATTCTCTTTTGAACGTATTTTATTTAAATACTGAAGCTGCATGTAAAATGAAACTTTGAATTCCTTTTTAACTTCAAGGAGAATCAGATATGTTTGTTTCTAATGGACCCATAGTTTAAAGTGGGTGGGAAGAAAGAGGATGTTATATCAAAGGAGTCTTTTCACTGCCATATCATGTGCACTCTCTTCAGATAGTAGGTAAATTCTCATAATAATTTGCTCAAAAAAATCTATTAATTGTCATAGAGATTAAGGTGGTATGCCACTATCAAATATGTTTAACTTATCACTATGTTTATATTATGGAATAACTTGTTAAAACGGTTATCCTCTAGATTTCTTTGTCTGCTTGCACATGAGTATTGCTTCTTTTGGAAGAAGTTTAAATAAGATTTAAGTTGTTTGCTATAATATTTTTTAGGGCGCACATATTCATGTCTTCTCCACATATTTGTCTTGTGGCTAAGTCATTCTCATTTTTGGCGTACCGTAGGCTTTCAAGAATGAGTGCTTGCACCCCATTTATGTATTGTTTAAATGTTGCTATTCCCACCATCCTAACTGTAAAAAACGTGATTATTTTCATAACCAGTTAGTGGCATTAACAAAGTGTAGGTGGTTGCTTAAAAGTGAGCAATAAGCAAAAACAGGAGAATGCAACACGTCACTAACATGGAGACACATTGCTTTCCTGACTGCTCGTAGACACTATACCTCTTGAATGCAACTTTGTGTTAATATTTCATTCAATCTGTGTGGATCAAGCCCACTTCTGATGTAATAAAATATCCAGTAATATTGCTCTATTTTAAGTAGTACAGTTCACATGTGACATGAGATCTGTGAACCATTTCTATCATAATCCATTGGGTGGGAGGGTTATTCTCTGCTAACATTATTTTAATCTAAAATATTTGAAGATTAAATTCCATTCATGTGTAATATTCAATGGTGAAGTGTGTATGAAACATGTTTGACATGACACACATTTCACATGTACATTTTATGGTGAATTCATCTCCAGCTAATGAAAATATTATTGTCCTCACCATTGTGTATTCTGCACATACAGTTACATAAATGCATGTCAAATAAATGTAGAGTAGGCACAGGTCCTTAAACTGTTGAGAGAAAATAATACCTTGCATTTCCATAATTTCATCCATTTATCTCAATGTGCCTTACACATTAGGATTAACAGCAATTTTTGGGGTTTGGAAGTACAGTACAGCAGTTTTCCCATCTTGCAAATGAGGGAACTGAGGCGCTGGTAAACAAACTGATTTGCTGAAGATCAAATAGTGAGTCAGTGGTAGAAAAAGACTAGAATTTAGAGCATTACATTGGGAGTCAGGAGATCCAACCACCAGACAATCTTAAAGATAATTTTAAAGTACTAAAATGTCTGCATCTATGTATAGTATATTTGTACATATGGACTCTTGGTGAGAGACACTGGTATTCAAAAAAATCTTGAATTTGGAAAATCAGTCTGCAGGAATAGTTTAGTATGATTGCTGCTAGAAACAGTTCTAAGGAGTTAACCAATTTCAGAGCCCCATCAACGTGCCCATATCAGTACACATCAGCATTTGGAATCTAGTTCTAAAAGTTTGATACTGATCCGAAAATGTAAAACTGATGCTTTTTTTTTTTCCCCCTTCCATGTTTTTAACCCTTTAATCCCAATATTCCCCTTCAGTTGCATGTTGAACAGCTTTGAGATCACATGATTACAGTACGCCTCTCATGCAGCAACTCTGTTTACAAAGATTGTCTTCCTGGTTAGCTTAGCATCTCCTCTGCATTTTACCTCTCCCTTATGTTAGCTGGCACACAGCTGCAGTTCTTAACTACCTGATAAGCAGTAAACCACTGTTCAGGCCCTACGTCCACTGCTGCTATCAGTTTACCTGACTGCTTCTCCTGTCCTTTTCATCGGTAAACCATTTTTCATATCTGCTTCTTCTCATCCTCAAGTTGCTGTGTTTATTGCAGCTCTTCTGCCTCTCTTTCCCACTCCCTATGTTTCTCAGGAACATTCAGAATAAAAATTCAGGGCTGTAGAGAACAGTTGAAATATCACATATTGAAACCCAATATCACTTACTATTCTGATGGAGAATGTTAGAGTATATTGAGGTATATATTAATAATGTACACGTATGCCAGAAGGATCTTGTGAGGCTTCAGTTAATATTTATGAAGTATTAGGCAACTGACTAAAGTTTAACCATTAAAGCAGATGGATACTTCATACTTTAAGACATGTTACATACTTGAGTATATGATGTCACAGTCACCCCAAATAAAGGGCTGAACTCCAATCTCAGAATGCTGTCTTCATTTCAGAAGAGCATCTCTGGTTAAAAAATAATCATCATCATAATCATCCAACAAAAATTGTAGGGATTGAGAAATTACAAATGAGAAATCTTAAAGGACATAATATTCCTTACACCAGTGAAAAAACTGTAAAGTGTATCAGGGAGTGAGTTTGAATGAATGAGCAGCCTCTAAGAAGCTAGGTTTTATACCAAAGCAATATGATTCAGTTTTCTGAAGACAACTTTAGAGTTGAAAAGAGTGAAAGAGTTTGAACATATTAATTTGCTTCAGCAATCAATACATCTTTGCAAAACTCTGATGGCATGTTTTATGTAGGAGAGGGAAGGAGAAAGTTACTAAGAAAAAACTTAACAGTACACTCAAAACAATTTATTTTGGACACACAGACAATATCTCCCATTTGTAAGTAATACATAGACAATTTTCAAATGACTTGGAAAACTATTGTGTCCCTACTTTCAGACAGTAGAACCAAAGCTTTGCATTTCTAATTAAACCATTAATGAAAGTTGATGCCTTTTAAACCAAAACTTGCTACTAGAACTACCTAGTACGTAATTAAAGATACTGAAAATTTAATTTAATATTTTCACCACTCTGTGTTAAACTATTGGGAACAACTTTACATCTTTCTAGGAACTCTCCAGTTACACTGAAAAATAACTTCAGTCTTCCTAAAATAATCATACGGGAAAAACTTTTATTGATCTGGCATACAAACATACTACATGTTCTTTATTTTTCAGCTTCTGTTACAAAATAATAATATTCTCTACAAAGTATGGTAGCATATGCAAGCTTACTAAAAGCAGATATTCTGCTGCTAATATTTCACGTATGTTTGTTTGAAATTGCTGCTTTGTGCCCTGGTAGAGTTAGAAGTAGACACCAACACCAGATGAAGTAGATTTCCCTCCCTGGTCCAGGCAAGACTAAAATATAACAAAGGTCCTATTTTATATAAGTGACATGTAACAGATCCATTCCACTTCTTATTCTTTTATGCTGTGCTGAAAACTCACTATTTTGAAACGTTTTAATATAAAGCCTACTGTTTTCTAGGATACTGAATAACTTAAATTGGCTTTAAATCGGATGACATTTGTAAGCCCAAGGCAGTGCTTAACCCATAATTACAGCAATGTCACATCTTGGAAACACTAGCAGTTCTATATCCCAGTGGAAATGCATTTTGCTTCTCTACCAAAAAGTTTGTGTCGACTCATTTCCTTTACCAATATGACAATTTCCTGCACATATTTAATGCTTTGGGCAGGATTTCAGTACATTAACAAACCTGACTTCATATGACATAACCAAATTAGTAAAACTTTAAACTTCACTTTAAAGCTAAAAACTTCCTAAGCTGTTTCAAATGGATTTTTAGTCATTTGGCTTTCATATAGACTACATTTGTCAGTTATTCTGCAATGCTTTAATTTTCCCTTATCTGAAATAATTGAATGTCTCTAATTGCTTTGAATTGTATATTTCTGTTTAACTGTTTTATAGTTATTGCATGTATTGTAGCATTGAATGTTCACTGAATTTCCACTAACTGACATTATATTTTTTTTCTTTTAAACAATGAAAAAACTGTAAACTTACAATAGCTTTAACATTCATAGTGTGTATTTGCTTCACTAATCTCTGGCCTCTTTTGCTAATGCTGCATGGTTATTCAACCTACGGTATCAGGACGCTGCATTGGGATACTGATCCATCAGTTCTTCAGCTCCACTCTGATTCCGATCTTGGGTATTTCATAGATTTTATATTCCCTCTTCTGTGTATTTGTAAATATACAATTTTATATAATATCCAATATGAGCTTTTTTTAAAAATGAATTTTAAATTACTATTAAGGGAACACAAGTTCTGAAAGAAATCAAAGTTCATGCTGTCCCTGGGTTTAGTGCAACTGGTTAATAGTAGGCAACTTCAGTCTTACTGTGATTGCAAGTTTATCATTTTCCCAGCAATATGTTTCACTCTTTTTAAACATTTTTTATCTACATCTTGGAAAGACAAACTATAAAATGTCATTCTATTGAGATAAAATAACTACACATTTAAATATATACAAAATGTGCCTAATATATAAGAAAAGATGGGAACTCGTTTTGTGGCTAATGTATCATGAAGTCTATTATAACTTATAAGCTTTTTCATTAAGCCCCACATCATGTTATAGAATTGTATTTGCCCTCCAAAAATTAAAAAGAATGTTAGAATTTTTCCTTGAGCCTATTTATTATGTAATGGATATTTTAAGTGTGGGAGAAGATGGAAAGATTAATTTTCACATACTGCTTTTTATTGCTGGATTATTGGAATAGTGATGAATATATATATTGAAGTTAATGGGAGTTTTAAATAAAGTCTCCTGAGATGGGTCTAATTTGCACCACACACACACGCACCACGCACGCACGCACACACATGCACCACACACACACACAGTGAGTGAGAGTGTGTTGCGGTTAGACCCATTTTCTCCATGTCAGTATTTAAATAAGATCTTGTTCTCAATTTTTCTTGTTAAATCTTTATCTTTAAGTTCTTTAGTATTCTGTTCAGGGATATTATACTACTGTTTCGGAACAGACTTACAGTTCTAAGTCATAAATAATAGGTTTGGGAAAGCTAAGGAAATAGGCAGCATACTTAAATGATACCAGGAAACAGTCATTAATTGCTGAATAATTAAACAATTTTGCAAGCTATGCAATCATGGAACTCTGGTCCTGCAAATATCTTTCATGTGAACAAGGAAAAGAATGGTAGTGCTCACATGAGTTAGGTTTGTAAAACAGACCCTTTAGCCAGTGAAAAAGAGCCTTGTCATACATTAAGATTTAGGAAGCCTTGAAAAACAGTTTGTGTAAAGTCAAGAAATCCAGATGTCTTTGCCTTTTTTTCTTCTAGTCTGTGTGTATAAGCCAGCCACTTTTTAAAAAATAAAGCTAGCATATTATTAACATACATAGCATTTTTCAGATGATAGCATCCTTTGGATTTAAACTTGATTTTTAGAGGTGTGGTGTGAGATGATGCCTTGCATATCACTGCAGGCAGTCTGAAACTCTTTATAACTTAGTCATGATTGTATTAAAAATATCAGTCGTTCTAATGTCTTTGTTTTAATTTAGACGTGGGCCTGTTAAACTTGGAATGGCTAAAATTACACAAGTTGACTTTCCTCCTCGAGAAATTGTTACATACACAAAGGAGACTCAAACACCAGTTATGACTCAACCAAAGGAAGGTGAATGTTAACTTATACTACTATTGCATGTATTTTTTCTGGTTATTAAAATGTATCAAGACTATTCTAGGACAGATGGAGATCAGTCATTTCTTCTTGATGTTTTATATTTTACAAAATAACTAGTCTTTCAGAGCTGGACATGGCTAAGTGTAAATTGATCTGTGCGATGACTGGTAATGTCTGTTAAGTCCATATACGTCTTTTTAAAGAATGTCATTTTGCATCTTGTAATTAATTAAAGGAAACCTATTAAGCACTTGTATTTTCCTCTCCCAAATGTACAGTTTTCTAGAAGACTTACAACATTTATTTGTAGATTTACTGCTGTTTAAGCAATGTAGAATGTGTTCCATGCACATTAAGGTAACAAAATCAGTTTATTTGAAGGCTTATGTGTTTTTAAGCCATTTGTGGCTTGCTGCCATTGTTAGCATTTGATTGAAAAAATGCCACTCTCAAAGACTTTTTTATAAATTGATTTTTATGTGTAGGGACACAGACTGCCCTCAGTCATTGATCAGATTTCCATTGAGAATAGGAGTTGCATATGCTAATCACATTTGAGTCTTAGCTTATGGTACAAACTGAAAACGGTTGGAAGTTTCTAAGTTAAAGCTTCAGTTGTAACTCGCTGTCTTTGCAGGAAAGTTTTTTGTTTTGTTTTTTAAAGAAGATTGAGTGGGTTTAATTCACTTGCTGTTAACCTTTAGAGACCTGGGAATTAGATCACAAATGACAATATTTGGTCTTTGCCTAGTCCACATCAGAAAAACATGGAATTGTTCATTTTGACTGCCTGGCTGATCTCTGATGAGCAAGTTTACTATGAGAACATAAATTGAGGGTCTAGAATTTCAACTTCAGTTTTATACTTCCTAGCTTTCTTGTTTAGTGTTTAATTTTCTGGCATCTTCTCAAGGAAATATAGATAAAAGCTATGGTCAATGTGTTCATTTATTCTGTTAAATTTATATTTTACAGGATTTAATTCTTAAATCTTTTCATTTAAGAATCACAAGCATATTGTCTGAAAAGGTTTGAAGCAGAATGTATAGGACTCTAGCTTGCATCAATACACTATCACTTGTTAAACATTGACAGTGGTTTATGTTGAAGCCATTTATATTAGAAGCAAACCTATATAGAAGAGAAATGAGGAAAAAGCACATCACAGTACTATCTCTCTGTTGAAAAAGAGCTTTTCTTTCTTCCCCCCCTATTTGTATCATGTAAGGGAATCCAATATGCTTTCCAAACACCTAACTGGGCAGGTTCCTAAACTTTATTACTTGATGAACTTGAATAGAAGAGGATTTTTTTTCTATATTTAAATAGTTTATTTCCTCACAAAAATATATATAGACCTAGTATTTATTTTATTTACCTGGCAAACTGGAATATATACTAATATTTCAATGAAACATGTTTATTGAATATCCAGTATATTGCCTACAGATCATAGGCAAAACAATTCTCTTGTGAACAAGCTTTCTACCCCTTCATAGATGAGGGTTTTTTAAAATACTTACCAGTTCAAAGGCTTTTCTGTAGTTTTCTTTTCCATCTATACATGGTGGCTTGGAGTACTGGCAAAAATGGAAGCTAAATGCTTGTTTGTCAAGCACCCGTGCAAAGGTACATCAGTAGATATCAAAGGAATCATTGTTCTTCAGAAACTCACCAGTTCATGAAAATGCTGATTTCCACTTCAACTGTTCTTTATTTATGAGATCTTCTCAATTCTGCCTCCGAGAGCTTGCAGTAGCAAGAACCATATAGCTGTGCATTCACATTCTACATGTATTGTGTTGGGCATGGTGTCCGCTGTCAGTGTTTCAAACTCTCCTCTCCTAGCATCATGTAATTCACTGTTTTGGTGTGATCATACCTGGGTGGCATCTCAGAATTTTTCAGTGATAGAACATCTTTTCCTTAAAGAATCTTCTTATCTGAAAAAAAAAAAACCAGGAGTTTGTTGCAGAAATTGTACGTAGGAGAGCACTAAAACTACGTCTGCTAAGGGTTGACTGCGTCTCTCTTTAGCATGTATCAGAGGGGTAGCTGTGTTAGTCTGGATCTGTAAAAGCAGCAAAGAGTCTTGTGGCACCTTATAGACTAACAGACGTTTCGGAGCATGAGCTTTCGTGGGTGAATACCCAGTTCGTCAGATGCAGTGGGTTTTCGCCCACGAAAGCTCATGCTCCGAAACGTCTGTTAGTCTATAAGGTGCCACAAGACTCTTTGTTCTCTTTAGCATGTTGTTGCTGCAAATCTTGCATAGGCTGAGGGCAAATTAATGAACAGATAAAATTTAGCCCTTGGATTCAGTTCTTCATCCAAGTATTTGACTAATAATCCTCATCAGATGTTTGATTAGTAAGTAGATATTCCTATTTTATAGATGGGGGAACTGAGTCAGAGGGTAAGTAAAAAGCAACAGAGTCCTGTGGCACCTTATAGACTAACAGAAGTATTGGAGCATGAGCTTTCGTGGGTGAATACCCACTTCGTCAGATGCATGGTTAAGTAACTTACTCTATTCTCTCTTGCCTCCAAAACCATGGAGCTTGGATTAGAATTCATGATTTTCTGTTTATCTGTGCTCAAACAAATTTTAATATTTCAGAGTGATTTGTATACAATTTTATTTTTAGAAATTTGGAGGTGGGGGAGAGTTAAATCTGGTAACTTAAATGATAAAAGGGGAACAGGATACATTAAACTCAGAGTTAAACCTGAAAATCCAGCTTAAGTCCTGTAATGTATTTTTTGAGGGTTAAAGGTGACTTAACTCTCAAATTCTGTACCCTCACTGACTCTCCTGAAAATAACCACTCCTTTGCCTAGGAAGCTCCCTGTGGAATACTATGCAATACTGCTCCTTCATCCCTTTGCATATCTAGACCACTGAATGAGACAGTGTGATGGAACATACATTGAAAATACAACTGGTTATGTCTACCAACCTTCTAATATAGTCTAGAAAAAGGCAGTTCAGGTTTTTTAAAGATTAAACTTAAAACATTTTAAAGGAGAATGCTATCTTAAAATGTAGTGAATTTAAAATAGTTTCAAGTACTACAACTGCCTCTTAATTCCTCTGCATGTTTTGGTGGTTTTAGAGTCACTCCTTTCCAATTGTTACAAATGTTTTTCTCTTCCCTCTTGCTATGAGAGCCACACAAACTGTGAAACCTGACTGTATGCAAAGTAAACAAATAGAAAATAGCTTTTTTTTTCTGTAACCTTTCAGTGATACTAATTTTGTTATATATAACAGCAGTAGGTAAAAATATTGGACAAAAGTGTATTTAAATTGACAATATTCATTTAAATGTGTTTTTGGTGACAGAAATAACTTCTATGTTGACATCTTCTACATCAGGCTCCCTTCCATGCAACTTTGGGAAAGTCCATACTATTGGAAAACAGCATTTCCTAATGGAAAGACTGGAAATATTAAATGTGAGGTTCTTTGCTGTTCCATTATTTCTACTGTGATATGCAGTGTTGTAGCTGTGTTGGTCCTAGGACATTAGAGACACAAGGTGGGCAAGGTAACATCTTGCATTGGCTCAACCTCTGTTGGAGAGAGAAATGAACTTCCTCAGATCTGTGTAAGCTTGAAAGCTCATCTCTCTCTCTCTCCAATAGAAGTTGGGCCAGTGCAAGATACTACTTCACCCATCTTGTCTCATTATTTCCAGATAGCTTCTGGCTCATGGAACACAGTCCCAGGGAGTAGACCATAGTTCCAGGGGAAAAAATTGCCCCACGTTACTTTTAATCTCTCAAGGCAATCTTACCTGTAAACTGCAATTACCCATTTAGCTATTTCAAAAAGCAGGTGAGATACCAAAGTTCTCATTGTCTTCCCTCTTTCTTCCTTCAGTGTTAGTCTTCTCTTTCGCTTTGCCTCTTTTTTCCCCATTCCCTTTCATTTTCTTCCCTTTTTCAGATTCTCACTGGAAGGTGGAGAGTTAGCACATGGGTTGTGCGCTGAAGTGCTTTACTTACAATGCCTGCTGTGAGTGAAATTGCCTGGGATTGCATGACCCTTGTTAGTTTTACTCTCGACAGATATGCTGTAGTTAGAGTTTTTGTTCAGGAAAGAGACTATGAACTGTCTGTCTTCCACTGGTGATTACCAGAACCCTCCCTTGGATAAGCTGGGGTGGGTGGGTGCAAGCAAACTTAAAAGTTCCTTGCTTCCTGTTCGCTTGAGAACTACTGCTTTAATTGTATTGTACAACTGGTATTGTGTATGTGCATGTCTCAAAAATGACTTGACACTTGAATTAAGAAATGGGACTGACGAATTTGCTTTGAAGCCTGAAAGTCTTTTTCATACGACTTCTTTCCAAATACATCTTTAATAAATAACTGGGAATTGTGCTCCCACCTCTTTAATATGGGGACTACAAATAATACAACAGTCAGAAAGCGAAACTACCACAGAAAATGGGAGTCTTGAAATGTGGGATGCTATAGTCATAGAAAAAACTCTAAAATATCTAAGAGGATACAACCAAATATGTACTCACGATTTGTGTGAATTTGGTGAGAATGGAGTGCCTTTAGTTCATGTATATCTTTTCAATTATTCCATTTAATCTCTCGGCATTATTTAGTTATGGAATTTCTAGTTCATATTGTATAAACTAAGTAGCAAGACTGTAAGAAGTATACTTAAAGCTCATTCTGTTTACCTTAGGATAACTTGATATTACATAGAATAACACAATGTACTGTATACAGAAAACCCCTTTGGAGTCCGGAGGGGCCTGTCCCTCTACAGGGCAGTGAGGAACCACACCGCCTCGCTACATTCACATAATTTGAAGTCACATATCTTTTCTGTGGATGATTTATAATCTCAGGTCCTTTCAGAATGGCTGAAGCGTATTTTCTCCTCTTTAAGCATCCTGGTGGGGTATGACAGTTGATAAAATGGTTGACCTGAGTTTAAATAATAGTTATAGTGTCTTTCATTTGAACATCAAACTTGAAATTGTACAGATCATTTATCCCTCACTGAAGTGGGTTGAAAAGGCAGCACTTCTCTGAACACTGCCCAGTATGGAAATTAAGACAGGAAATTAAGAACACCCTATCCTATAGGAGGATTTAGGTAGGTAGAATAATAACTACCCAACTAGAATTTGTTGAAGATACTGGGGCTAAATGAGGATCTTGATTTTTACATCTCATCTGCAAGTCATTACAGTGCTTCCTTATGTCATGCCCCCACACTTGGTCAGGTACTAGTTCAGATGCAAAAATTCCACATACTGAATCATGACTTTTTACTGTGCTCTATTTTGCTTGAAAGTCTTCCCTCCAAGCACTAGCTGGCCTTATCTATCCCACTTCTGTTATACCAGGCCTATGTTTATGAAATGTGACCACATCCAAGCCAGATGCGTTGTAGCTGCAGGCAATGGGAGGCATGAAAATTGTTCAGCTATTGTTGTATAGATGTATTATGACCTCTGAGTTCCTTAAAATAGTTATGAGAAACTCAGTGCCTTGGAGAGATTGAAAATGTTTCTCTCTTGCTTTTCATCTAATACTATAGGATATTATAAGCATACCTCTCAGCATGTGTTTTCTCAATTTTGTGACTAGGATGAAATGAATAGTCTTTTAAGAGATTCATTAATGAATGGTTTGCCACAGATTTTCATAATGCTCCCAGCAATACAGCAGAGTACCTTCTTTTCTTAAGTCTTGATCCTAGAATGAAGTAAACTCAATAAATGCTGGAACATAAGCAGAATTCCAGAGTACAAAACAGACTTCTAAAGGAAGTTTACTAAAACTTACTTCAGGTTGCACATACCATTTGAAGGTTTCATGTGTCCACAAAGTACTCCTAGTCTCTGTGTAAAGAGTATAGTCTAGAAGAAGTGAGCAAAAAGCAGATATCCATGGTTACAGATGAAAGTGAACATAGCACCTAACACAGCAGGGTCCTGATCCCTGGTAGGTGTCCTTGGTGCTATGGTAATACAAATAATAGATTACCATTGGGGATAGGCAGCCAGACATTCTCAATAGAGGGCCTTAATGCTCTTGAATTTGCTCAGTCTGGGTCCTTGGTGCCAGAATGGTCTTCCTGTGCTGGTCAAAAATCCAGCTTTATAATGTAGGTCAAGATAAATCTGTTTAAAAACCATTTTTAAAAAGAAATAAAAAAGCACATTAGACTATTATTGCAGAAATTCACCATTTTTTCATATTTGTGGACTATTTCTTCAGACAGATCTTCTCTTATGGACTGCCTTTCCTCCCAGTGCTAATCCCACACCTATGCAGTAGCTATGATGATTGATTACCTAAAGTAGTATTAAAACAACATAAAAGAGATGAGATGAAAATAAACTTGTTCCAATGCAGCAAGTATGTTGTCTTGGTAACATTCTTTCTTTATTTTGTTTTTGTTACCTTTCCACAATGTAGAGTGTTGAATGAATGAATTCATTCATTCATTTATTTGTACGGAATCTTTTCCTGTTGCCCATAATTTTCACTACACTGATCTAAATTCTAATCTGTCTGGGTCACTTTACAGTTTAGGGGTGTCCTCTTGTGATTTGCTACCCATCAGTTTTTATGGTGTCAGCAAATTTGATCATAAAATAATTTTAATACTAGGGACACCTGACAAAGACTTGCTATGATAGATGTGTAATCCAAACAGGAATAGACATCCAAGGGAATTCTGCTTAAAGACTGGCTCATTAGTAATGGAAGCTTTCTGGGATAGTAGGACTATCTCTTGTTTTAAATGCCACGTTGCACCTTTGTCATGGAAGCACTTATGGACCAGGATTTGAGAAACACTGATTTTGTTAGACGAAAGATGGGATGTGGCTCATTTATTGTTAAACATTTAAATTTTGTGTGTATATATACATGCCTAGATCCTACGTAACTGGCATGAAACAAATTCTTTAAACTAGATACAGTAGAACCTCAGGGTAGTGAACTAACCGGTCAACGACAGACCTCATTTGGAACAGTCAGCAGCAGAGGCAAATGCAGTTCAGAACTGTGTTAAACGTAAATTATTAAAAAAATAAATAAATGGGGAAGTTTAAAAAAAAATTTGACAAGGTAAGGAAACTGTTTCAGTGCTCGTTTCATTTAAATTAAGATAGTTAAAAGCAGCATTTTTCTTCGCATAGTAAAGTTTCAAAGCTGTATTAAGTCAATGTTCAGTTGTAAACTTTTGAGAGAACAACCATAACGTTTTGTTCAGAGTTATGAACAACCTCCATTCTCAAGTTGTTTGTAACTCTGAGGTTCTACTATACTGTGCTGTACCAGAGCAGTACTAAGTGAGGGTATGTCTACACTACAGGATTATTCCGATTTTACTTAAACTGGTTTTGCAAAACAGATTGTATAAAGTCAAGTGCACGCGGCCACACTAAGCACATTAATTCGGCGGTGTGCATCCATGTACCGAGGCTAGTGTCGATTTTCTGGAGCATTGCACTGTGGGTAGCTATCTCATAGTTATCTCATAGTTCCCACAGTCTCCCCCACCCATTGGAATTCTGGGTTGAGATCCCAATGCATGATGGTGCAAAAACAGTGTTGCAGGTGATTCTGGGTAAACGTTGTCACTCATTCCTTCCTCCTTGAAAGCAATGGCAGACAATAATTTCGCGCCCTTTTTCCCTGGATTGCCCTGGCAGACGCCATAGCATGGCAACCATGGAGCCCGTTTTGCCTTTTGTCACTGTCACCGTATGTGTACTGGATGCTGCTGACAGAGGCGGTACTGAAGTGCTACACAGCAGCATTCATTTGCCTTTGCAAGATAGCAGAGACGGTTATCAGTTGTTCTGTACCGTCTGCCATGCCATTGTAAATTGGCGATGAGATGACGGTTATCAGTCATTCTGTACCGTCTGCTGCTGTCATGGGTGCTCCTGGCTGGCCTTCGCTGAGTTTGGCCGGGGGCGCAAAGACAAAAATGAGAATGACTCTCCGGGTCATTCCCTCCTTTATGTTGTATCTAAAAATAGAGTCAATTCTGCCTAGAATATGAGGCAAGTGTACTAGAGAACTAGTGTACCAGAGAGCACAGCTGCTTCGTGTCAGATCCCACAGGAATGATGAGCTGCATGCCATTCTAGGGGGCGCCCCTGCAACAACCCCACCCATTGCTTCCCTCCTCCCCCAACCCTCTTAGGCTACCGTTGCAGTGTCCTCCCACTTGTGTGATGAAGTAATAGAGAATGCAGGAATAAGAAACACTGACTTTTTAGTGAGATAAAATGAGGGGGAGGCAGCCTTCAGCTGCTATGATACTCCAGGCAGTACAGAATCTTTTCTTTAGACATGAAAGGGAGGGGCTGTGAAGACGGTTACCAGCCATTCTGTACCATCTGCTGGGAATGACCGGGAGTCATTCCTATTTTTACCCAGGTGCCCTCGGCTGACCTCACCTGAGGCCAGCCAGGAGCACTCACGGGATGATAAGGACAGCTACCAGTCCTTCTGCATTGTACCATCTGCCACCGGGGAAGGGAGGGGAGAGGATGCTGCTGTTCAGTGCCGCAGCACCGCGTCCACCAGCAGTATGCAGCAGATATACGGTGACATTGAAAAAAGTCAAGAAACAATTTTTTTTCCCTTTTCTTTCACGGGGGGAGAGGGGGGGATAAATTGACGAGATATACCCTGAACCACCTCGGACAATGTGTTTGACCCTACAGGCACTGGGAGCTCAGCCAGGAATGCAAATGCTTTTCGGAGACTGCGGGGACTGTGGGATAGCTGCAGTCCTCGGTACCCCCTCCCTCCCTCCATGACATCCATTTGATTCTTTGGCTTTCCGTTACGCTTGTCACACAGCACTGTGCTGTGGACTCTGTATCATAGCCTGGAGATTTTTTTCAAATGCTTTGGCATTTCGTCTTCTGTAACGGAGCTCTGATAGAACAGATTTGTCTCCCCATACAGCGATCAGATCCAGTATCTCCCGTACGGTCCATGCTGGAGCTGTTTTTGGATTTGGGACTGCATTGCCACTTGTGCTGTTCAGAGCTCCACACTCGGCAAACAGGAAATGAAACTCAAAAGTTCTTGGGGCTTTTCCTGTCTACCTGGCCAGTGCATCCGAGTTCAGATTGCTTTCCAGAGCGGTCACAGTGGTGCACTGTGGGATACCACCCAGAGGCCAATACCGTCGATTTGCGGCCACACTAACCCTAATCTGACATGGCAATACCGATTTCAGCGCTACTCCTCTTGTCGGGGATGAGTACAGAAACCGGTTTAAAGAGCCCTTTATATCGATATAAAGGGCCTCGTTGTGTGGACGGGTGCAGGGTTAAATTGGTTTAATGCTGATAAATTCGGTTGAAACGCGCAGGCCTGACTGTAAAGCTGAAAGGAGCAGCTGAGGATTCCCCTGCTGTGAGCAGGGCCGGTGCAAGGAAGCTTCGCTCCCTAGGTGAAACTTCCACCTTGTGCCCCCCCAGCCCTGCAGCAGCTCCCTGTCGTCCCCCCCGGCCCTGAAGTGTGCCGCCCACCCCCGTGGCAGCTCCCCACCCCCTGACCTGAGGAGCCCTGCGGTACCTCCCCACCCCAGCTCACCTCTGCTCCGCATCCTCTCCAAGCAGGACTGCGCAGTGGAACCCCTGGGCTGGTGGCTGCCCGCAGCGGCATGCTGACCCAAGGGACCTCCCTGGGTTGCCAGCGGCGCGCCAGGGGAGCCCAGAGGATTCCGGGGTCTTGGGGTCTTCGGCGGCGGGAGGCCCTTCCGCTCTGGGACCAGTCGCCAAAGTGCCCTGGAGACCCGCCGCGGGGCCCCTCCACCGCCGAATTGCCACCGAAGCGGGACCAGCTGCCGAAGTGCAGCCGGGTCTTCAGCGGTAATTCTGTGGCGGAGGGCCCCCGCCGCAGGTCTCCGGAGCACTTCGGCGACTGGTCCCAGAGCAGAAGGGCCCCCCGCCGCCGAATTACCGCCGAAGACCGGGCTGCATGTCGGCAGCGGGTCCCGCTTTGGCGGTAATTCACCGGCGGGGGGTCCTTCCGCCCGGAGCGGAAGGACCCCCCACCAGCGAGGACCGGGAGCAGAAGAAGCTCCAGGGGCCCGGGCCCCGCGAGAGTTTTCCGGGGCTCCCGGAGCGAGTGAAGGACCCCGCTCCAGGGGCCTCGAAAAACTCTCGTGGGGGCCCCTGCGGGGCCTGGGGCAAATTGCCCCTCTTGCCCCCCTCTCTGGGTGGCCCTGCTGTTGCACTGACCCAGAGGAAGCCCTGGGCTGCCGGCTGCCGCGGCGGCGCCCTGACCCAGAGGAAGCCCTGGGCTGCCGGCTGCCGCGGCGGCGCCCTGACCCAGAGGAAGCCCTGGGCTGCCGGCTGCCGCGGCGGCGCCCTGACCCAGAGGAAGCCCTGGGCTGCCGGCTGCCGCGGCGGCGCCCTGACCCAGAGGAAGCCCTGGGCTGCCGGCTGCCGCGGCGGCGCCCTGACCCAGAGGAAGCCCTGGGCTGCCGGCGGCAGCTCAGACTCCCTCTCTGTCCCAGCAGCAGCGGCTGCTCAACCATTTAAAAAAAAATTTTGGGGCGCTTGTTGGCGCCCCCAAATCTCGGCGCCCTAGGCAACCGCCTAGTCCGCCTAAATGGTTGCACCGGCCCTGGCTGTGAGGGAATCCTTGGCTAACCTACAGTTGATGTAGCCAGCCCATTCTGGCTTTCCTCGCTCTCGTCAGAGGGTATATATCTGGAGCAGTTTTCTCAGGTGACCTTAACCAGTGCAGGGGCTGTTAGTAGGAGCAGAGAAAGTTAGTTCAGTCTTTAGACTGGGCTTAGTTGTTGTGCCAGTTCAACCTCTGGACAGGCCCATGATTTGGGGAGACAGAAAGATGGCAAAGAACCATGTTTGCCTCCCCTTAGCTGTTTGTGCCAACTGTACTCTGGTACAGCAGAGAATTGAACGTAGGATGTCTAGTAAGAAAAGTCAGATGACAGTTTTTTTTCTCTATAACCAAATCTTTTATAACGTCTTTCAGATTACTCAGACAACTGGAACTTCACATTCTAGTATTTATTTCTAGGGATAGGCTAACTTATAGCACTGCCTTTCATTTCATCTCTCCAAAATACATCACAAGTTTGATGTTAACATAAAGTAAAAACTCACCCTACATTCGGAAGTAAATGGGGGAAGTGTCCAGGCTGACACACTCCCTGAAAGTTTAGCAGTTCGTGTTTGTTGTTAGGGAATTCAGAGTGACTTCCTTGAGTGAGTTGCTGATAAGCAGCAGAATAGAATATTGCATGAAAGACTGAAGCTGTCATCTTCAGTGGTACTAATAAGTATAATATACAGGAGTCTGGGGAGAGACTTAAAAGGAGAGGCATATGTGAACATGTATGTATTGTAAACATGAAAATCAACAGAAGATCTGTATAAAGGTGAAAAATAGCATAGAATTACACTCAGTTTCTGCTTGGGACACTATTTAGTAATGTACTTCCTCAGAACCAGATGGACTTGGCTTCTTTCAGTACCTTATTGCACAGATGGGACACTTTTGATGTGTAATATACTTAAAAATTGAGAACTTCTTAATTTACAATTATTGTATTCCTTACTCTTGTAGATTATAGGACTACTGTATTTGCAGTCTCTGTACAGTAAAATGCATTTGTGCAACTCATATCTAATTTCAGTTAACTAAAGACAATATTGCTGCATTAGCTACACACTGAGGATTTGTAATTTATTACTGGTTTTTAAAAAGTGCATAAAAACTTTGTATGATGAAAATATTATTTCGTTAAGACTGATTATTTTAACTCAGGTTTTAACTACACCTCTACCTCGATATAACGCTGTCCTCAGGAGCCAAAAAATCTTACCGCGTTATAGATGAAACTGCATTATATCGAACTTGCTTTGATCCACCGGAGCGAGCAGTGCGCCGCCCACTAGCACTGCTTTACCGCGTTATACCCAAATTTGTGTTATATCTGGTCACGTTATATCAGGGTAGAGGTGTATATTTAACAATTCAGCATGTAAGGCCTCTGAGTGCTACAGCAGTACAGATAACACTCCCAGTATTTATATATTCCAACAGTACTCTTTAAGAAATAGTTCAGTTTTATATATGCCTGTATTTCCCAGTACATGGTGTAAATATACAGTGAAATACAGATGGAAAACTTAATAGGAAGACAACTTCACCTTAACAAAAGCCACCCATTTCACAGATGATTTAACTTTGATTAACCTACTCTGCAGCAACAGATTACTCAGACAACTGGAACTTCACTCTATAGTATTATTTCTAGGTGCAGACTAATTTACAGCAATGCTTTTCTTTCCATCTCACCAAAATACATCACAATTTTGATGTTAACTCAAAGTAAAAATTCAGTGGTTCATTAAATCTGGTTTTAGCATTCATCGACTAGAGATTTGTCACTTTAAAAGTAACTGCTACTTATATGCATTCTTTACTGCTTAGTTTATAACGTTAGATCCCCTGTCAGGAAAAAAACATGGAGTTAACCACTTAGAATATTGTAATGAATATTCATCAGTAAATTGATGTGACATACAGTCCCATTTCCAGTCTTCATGCTCCTGTGCAGTTTTTAAAGTTTTATCTGCTTTATCTTCATCTTATTGGGGAAAAAAAGGTTAGCATTTTTTTTAAAAAACTAGAAATTGTATCAGATGTATTGCTAACTTAAGTGGTATAAAGAATGAGGAGTATTTGTGGCACCTTAGGGTGTGGCTACACTACGAAATTAGGTTGATTTTTATAGAAGTCGATTTTTAGAAATCAATTTTACAGTCAATTGCATATGTCCACACTAAGCGCATTAAGTCGGCAGAGTGCATCCTCATTACTATGCCTAGCATCGACTTACGGAATGGTGCACTGTGGGTAGCTATCTCAGAGTTCCCGGAGTCTCTGCCGCCCATTGGAATTCTGGGTTAAGCTCCCAATGTCTGATAGGACAAAATATAGTGTCACAGGTGGCTTGGGGTATATTTCGTCAGTCGCCTCTCCCTCCGTGAAAGCAACAGCAGACAATCGTTGTGCACCAGACACCAGGGCGATTAGAAGAGCACAGCAAGGCGTGCTGTGCATCAGAGAGGCTTTGAAAACCAGTTTCATGACTGGCCAGGCTTCAGTGTGACCATTGTATGGGCTTCTCCTTGATGCAAAGCCACCCCCTTTGTTGATTTGAATTCCTAGTAAGCCAACCACCCTCCCCTCTTCGAAATAAAGTAACTATTATTTTGAAACCATTCATTCTTTATTTAAAAAAAAAGAGATAATGGACAAGGTAGCCCAGGTGGGGCGAGGGAGGAGGGAAGGACAAGGCCACGTTGGTTATTGTAGCCACACTAAAAATCTAATTGTTTGAATGGCAGCCTTCTGTTGCTTTGGCCATGCTTTTCAGTGGAGTGGCTGGGTGCCCAGAACCTGCGTCTCCCCCATGTTCTTGGGCATCTGGGTGAGGAGGCTATGGAATATGGGGATGAGGCGGTTATACAGTGGATGCAGCGGGGGTCTGTGCTCTTGTTGACTTTCCTGCAGCTCCAACAGATGCTTCATCATCATGTCCATTTGCTCCCCCAACAGACGCTTCATCATGTCCATTTGTTCCCCCATTAGCCTCAGCAGCACGTCCTGCCTCTGCTCTTCGCGCTCACTTAATTCTTTCCTGCCCTCTGCCACTGAATGCCTCCATGCATTTAAGCTGCGCCCTATCAATGTGGGAGGACTGCATGAGCTCAGGAAAACCTGTCATCACAAATGCGTTTTTTTTTTGCCTTCTAATCTGCGATAACCTCAGGGACAGAGATGATGGGGGAGCGTAGAAACATTCTACACTCTACGATTCTGGGGAGACTGCATGTTACCTGTGCTGACAAGTTTGCCATGCTGACCAAACAGGAAATGAAATTCAAAAGTTCCCAGAGCTTTTCCTGTGTACCTGGCTACTGCATCGGAATTCAAAGCGCTGTCCAGCACGGTCACAATGGAGGACTCTGGGATAGCTTCTGGAGGCCAATACCGTCAATTTGGGTGCTACTCCCCTCGCCGGAGAGGAGTACAGAAGTTGATTTTAAGAGCCTTTAGGTCGGCGGAACGGGGTTGGTCGTGTGGACGCATTCATTTTTTAATTGACCTAGCGTGGCTAAATTTGACATAACCCCGTAGGGTAGACCAGGCGTTAGAGACTAAAATTTATTTGGGCATAATCTTTCTTGGGCTAAACCCACTTCAGCGGATGCATGCAGTGGAAAATACAGTAGAAAGATAGATATAATATACAGAGAACATGAAAAAATGGGTGTTGCCATATCAACGCTAACGAGACTAATCAATTAAGGTGGGCTATTATCAGCAGGAAAATTTTTGTGTAGTGATAATCAGGATGGCCCATTTCAAACAAACAGTTGACAAGAAGGTGTGAGTAACAGTAGGGGAAAAAGAACAAAAAGTAACATCTCTAAGGTGCCACAAGTACTCCTCATTATTTTTGCTAATATAGACTAATATATAACATATAACTAACTACTTTGAAAGTAGGGGAAAAATTAGCTTGGGGAAATACATTTTACTTTGTATAATGACCCATCCACTCCCAGTCTTTATTCAAGCCTAATTTAATGGTGTCCAGTTTGCAAATTAATTCCAGTTCTGCAGTTTCTCATCGGAGTCTGTTTCTGAACTTTTTTTTTTTGAAGAATTACGACTTTTAGGTTTGTAATTGAATGACCGGGGAAGTTGAAGTGTTCAACTGTTTTTGAATGGTATAATTCTTGAGGTCTGATTCGTGTCCATTTATTCTTTTGTGTAGAGACTGTCTGGTTTGGCCATTGTACATTGCTGGCACATGGCATATATCACATTGGTAGATGTGCAGGTGAACGAGCCTCTGATGGGGTGGCTGATGTGATTAGGTCCTATGATGGTGTCGCTTGAATAGATACGTGGACAGAGTTGGCAACGGGCTTTGTTGCAAGGATAGGTTCCTGGATTAGGGTTTTTGTTGTGTGGTGTGTGGTTGCTGGTGAGTATTTGCTTCAGATTGGGGGGCTGTCTGTAAGCAAGGGCTGGCCTGTCTCCCAAGATCTGTGAGAGTGAGGGATCATCCTTCAGGATAGGTTGAAGATCCTTGATGATGCGCTGGAGAGGTTTTAGTTGGGGGCTGAAAGTGACGGCTAGTGGCGTTCTGTTACTTTCTTTGTTGAGCATGTCCTGGAGTAGGTGATTTCTGGGTATTCTTCTGGCTGTGTCTATCTGTTTCTTCCCTTCAGCAGGTGGGTATTGTAGTTGTAAAAATGCTTGATAAGAGATCATGTAGGTGTTTATCTCTGTCTGAGGGATTGGGGCAAATGCAGTTATATCTTACAGCTTGGCTGTAGACAGTGGATCGTGTGATGTGGTCTGGATGAAAGCTGGCGGCATGTATAGCGGTCAGTAGGTTTCTGGTATAGGGTGGTATTTATGTGACCATCACTTATTAGCACTGTATTGTCCAGAAAGTGGATCTCTCTTGTGTGGACTGGTCCAGGCTGAGGTTGATGGTGGGATGGAAATTGTTGAAATCATGTTGGAATTCCTCAAGGGTTTCTTTTCCATGGGTCCAGATGATGAAGATGTCATCAATGTAGCACAAGTAGAGTAGGGGCATTAGGGGATGAGAGCTGAGGAAGCATAGTTCTAAGTCAGCCATAAAAATGTTGGCATACTGTGGGGTCATGCAGGTATCCATGGTAGTGCTACTGACTGGAAGGTATATATTGTCCCCAAATGTGAAATAGTTGTGGGTGAGGACAAAGTCACAAAGTTCAGCCACCAGGTTTGCTGTGACATTATTGGGGATACTGTTCCTGATGGCTTGTAGTCCATCTTTGTGTGGAATGTTGGTATAGAGGGCTTCTACATCCATAGTGGCCAGGATGGTGTTTTCTGGAAGATCACCAAAGAACTGTAGTTTCCTCAGGAAGTCAGTGGTGTCTCGTAGATAGCTGAGAGTGCTGGTAGCATAGGGCCTGAGGAGAGAGTCTACATAGCCGGACAATCCTGCTGTGAGGGTGTCAATGCCTGAGATAATGGAGTGTCCAGGATTTCCACGTTTATGGATCTTGGGTAGCAGATAGAATACCCCTGGTTGGAGTTCTAGGGGTGTGTCTGTACAGATCGTTCCTGTGCTTTTTCAGGAAGCTTTTTGAGCAGATGGTGTAGTTTCTTTTAGTAACCCTCTGTGGGATCAGAGGGTAATAGCCTGTAGAATGTGGGGATAAAGTAGTCAGTAATGAACAGAGGGGAGACTGAAGTAGAGAAGGTCACCTCTGCAAAAGTTCAGGCTAAGATCATAGATTTGTGTGGTGGTGTGATGCATTTAGATTTTAAATGAGTACTTAATGCATTAGAAATGGTAAACTGTTTTTCAACATTAGAACTTTTAATACTTTTTACTGTGTGTTGCTATTCATCATATTGTATCACAACTCTTGCAAACACTTAACACTTGGACCATTATTGTTAAAGTAAGAGGAGGTGATTGGGGGGAAGGGAGGGGAGAAGAGGAGAGGAAAGAAATTTTAAAAACTTAACTCTGATCCTTCCTGTTCTCCAGTGGATTCTGGTTGTGTCTTTAGATTGTAAGTTTCTCTGGAAGGGACCATTCTTTTGTTTCTTGCAAATTGATAGAACACTCAAAGATTCTTTACTAATCCATTTATATAAATATATAAAAATAAATGGATAATAGTGTTGCTTAATGTAAAATAACCGCAATAGAATTAAGGCTACAAGGCTTATGAACCAGGGGATGTTTGTACATATGTAAACCTAAAAATAGGATTGAGTCATCAACAGCCCTGATACCTTAAAGTATTGAAATGATTCCTGCTCTACTATGTCTGGCACTCAGCTGCAGCAATAACTCATAAGCTGACAACATATACTAAGAGTAATATGAAGGAATTTGGATCTCTGTATAATATACACCATCTATGTTGAAACATTAAAAGAGAGGAGCAATCTGCTACAAGATCTTTTCTGTAAAATATGTAGATTATGAGGTCACTTAGCACTAAATAGCTGACCATCTGCATTTGTTAGGAATTTGACTCCTGTCATTGAAAATGGTACTTAAAATCAGTGTGATGCAGCAAAGTTGTGATGCATTTTCTAATTCATTACATTTAAAGCTAGAGTAGCTGTCCAGAGCGACCAGGATCCAGGTCTCTAAATTTAGGGTATTTTGTTAACTGCAGCAAGATTGCTTAGGGAAACAAATATTTTTGTACATAATTAAATTTTCATTGTACATCAATTGTCTTGCAATTTGCTAATCAATCATATCTAGTAAATATAAATTTATCAATGTTCAGACCCACAGTGAGTGGACGTTAGAATTTCAGTTTGGTTTGAACAGTACAGTTTAGGATCTGCTACAAGTTATACAGTTTTCAGATTAATAGTCAGTTGTACATGCGAATCCATCTAAAAAGGAGCAGTGTCTTTCTGTTTCTCCATGTGATTATTTTGCCCAAAAAAGCTTTCATTTTTTTTAAGTAGCACAAAAGCTGTAATTGGCATGCTTTGTAAGGAAGTGTCAGTGTGCAGGAGAGTGGAGATCACTAAGAATTCTTTTACGTGTTCTTTCCCCTTTGCACCACCGCCTCCTCAGCAGGGTCACTGAGATCACTAGCTTTTCTTGAAATGGCCATTTTCACTGGCAGGTGCATTATACCCTGTATTTTCAGATTGTTTTTCCATTCTGAATGTTTGGCAGGTTGATTGCTCTGGCTGCATTGACAGAGAAAGGGCTGACAAATGCGGTTGGGCTGGCTGAAAAGACAGTGATTACTGTTTTCCTTTGTGGCTGATTGAGGCCCTTGAAAGGAAAGATTTTAACCTTCACCATTTGGTTCAAAAGTATGAGCATATATTGAAATCATTCATGCCATTTATCCTAGTTCTGTAAACTTGTCAGAACGTAAAAATCGCTCAATTTCAAGTAATGTACGATTGGCATACGTCATTATCATTTTGATTAAGTTGGAGTTTGTATTATTGTGAGCATTATACAGTGTCACTTAAAGCTTTCTTTTCTGCAGGTACAGTTATATTTTTATTGCCTGTACTATGGAGTTAGAAAGATATTCAGACCTCTCTAAACCTATCACTATGTGTGTGATTTGGCAGCTGGTATGGCCTACAAGCTGTATTTTGTTTAGAGGGTAAAGGCTTGTCTGTGGACCTCCTGGAGTGCTGGTAATTGCACAGGCTTGCCATTGGGGAAAGACATGATTGGAAGCAGTGAGGCAGAAAAATGTTGTGCCATCCCATTGCCACCTCATAGCAGAGAGACACAATCCCAGCAGTACCATCTGGTTGTTGCTATCTAGTCAGCTGGCCTGGCTGCTGGGACCATGGCTTGGCAGCTGGTTCCCATCCCTTGACCACTCTTTTGTGTGTGGGTGCATGTGTGTTTTTTGTTAGAGAACTTTGAACATGGGTCAGAGAAATGTCTGTGACAAACAAGAAGAGGCCCTGTTGAATACTGTCTTGTTACTTGTGATGAAGCATGCTGTAGACTCCTGCTGCCATTCCCTTACAGACAGATGACATAGCTGTTTAACCAATAAAAATAGTCTTTTCAGAAACTTACCTTAGAAAGGAGAGGAAGAAAAGACAGGAAAAGCGTATTCCACAACGCTAAGTAAATTAAAGTTATTTTCTGGTTTCCAGTATTCAAAGGATAAAACGTAGTAATGTAAAAAGTGCTGTAAACCTTGTCAGTATTCCAGAACATTAACATTTTATGTTGTTCATTGCAATTAGGGAAAACACATTTTGCTTTAAAATTCTCATTGCCAAACATGATACAGATAATGAGACTTGCATTTAGAATGACAGAAAAGAAAATGTAATCTCTCAGCTATTATCTTTAGCAGAATTTGCCTCTCAGAATAGCAACCTGAAAGCTAATGTAAGTCATCTTTATGCCATACGAAGACCCATTAGACATTGATGGTTTCAGATCACAAGGAAGCAGCAGCTCTGTAGGCTATTTTAGACATTTTATTTTCTTTATTCTGCAGCATTAATGTGTCAGCATGTTATATAAAACTATGTGGTACTTCCATATTCTGTCTGGAATGATAAATGCTTGTAAATTTAGAGATTTCCACTGTGAATTCTCTACAATTGCTTATGTATTCTGTTTCAGTTTACACAGCTACGCAATTTGGTATGACTGTTGTATGCTAAATAGCGGTGTAGATAATATTCTCATTAATATTCCCTCACTTTAACCAAATGTTATCCTTTTTAAGGATTAAGTTTTAGAAAATCAATTTATGTAAAATTATTCCATATGCACAAATGTATTTACTTTTGTATTGTTTGAAACTGGATGGAACTTTACTGTGCTTGTCTAGGACTGTTATTAACTATTTTGCTGCATCATATCTTTTCAGATGATGAAGATGATGATGATGTGGTGGTACCAAAGCCATCAGTTGAACCCGAAGAAGAAAAAACATTGAAAAATGATGAAGAGGAGGAAGGTACAACTCACTTTAGGACACAGTATTAGGCATTGTAAATAAAAGGATGTTTAGTAATTTTAATGTAATAGTTTTTTTTTAATTGAAGTGACATTTTTTCACTTTTTAGCAGCTTTCTGTAAACAAAAATATAAATAACTTAAAATCCTATGTAAAAATTAAAATATATGGATATAAAAAAAATTAATTTGAAAAGTATTTGGTTTTTCTTCATAAATGTTTTGACAGATAAGAATGAACTTTAGGAAAATCCAACCTTTTTTTCACCCTTCCCCCAGCTGCCCCTCATGAGCTTACAGAAGAGGAAAAACAGCAAATTTTGCACTCTGAAGAGTTTTTAAGTTTCTTTGACCATTCTACAAGGATCGTGGAAAGAGCTCTTTCTGAGCAGATTAACATTTTCTTTGACTACAGTGGAAGAGATTTGGAAGACAAAGAAGGGTAATGTGGAAGTATTGGGTGCTTTACTGTGTTTACTATATTTGTAACTGAAAACGTGATCTTAGATTAGTACCCTCTATTTGTCTCGCTTTACAGAGAGATTCAAGCAGGCGCTAAACTGTCCTTAAACAGACAGTTTTTTGATGAACGCTGGTCAAAGCATCGTGTTGTTAGTTGTTTGGACTGGTCATCTCAGGTAAAAACAACATTTTCTTTGAGTCACCATTGCAGATACTTCAAGTTTTGTGCACTCAACTTTATTTGAACCGTACATGCACAGTACTTTATATATAGTCCTCAGAAAAGCTCTGACACATTCTGCTGTTTACATACTGTAATTGAATGTGATTGTGTTTATATATTTTGAAAGAGGTAACAGAAGTTAACAATGTTCTTTCAAATGCAATCTATAAATAGAACAGAAAATGCCCAAGGCATAAAGGTGTAGCATTAGCTCCAGGAAACTAGCCTTACCTAAATGTTTTAATTATAATACATAAATACTGAACACAATATTATCTTGTATTTTAACTCTATTTTTGAGTAAACTTTGTAATTATACTTACTAGGGTAATTAGTTAATCTAATATTTTCTGTTTATGGGGCTGACTTATCCATGGGTTACATTTAATTTTGCCACTGTAAATCACGATTCTAGGACTGACTGGACCATAAGGCAGTTGTTTATTTTGAACATTTTTTCCCCACTAGTATCCAGAATTGCTTGTAGCCTCCTACAACAACAATGAAGATGCCCCTCATGAGCCTGATGGTGTGGCTCTTGTATGGAATATGAAATACAAGAAAACTACCCCAGAGTATGTCTTTCACTGCCAGGTATGATGTGAGTTCCTGTCTCACCAGGCTCAAGATTTTATGTTGATTAATTTGGACAAGTGCCTTATTTATACTTGTCAACATAATGATTTCATTGGGTTGGCATGTACTTTAACCACATGTATTTGCAAACAGATGTTGATGGCTGAAGACATCATCAGTTTGAAAAGATTCCTCTGTTGCAAAATTTCTGACATTCAGAATATTTTAACATGTCTGAAAATCTCTGTTTCTTAATCTAATTTATTAAAAGAAAAACTGACATTATGCCTTAAGTCCGAGGAGGTTTTCAGGAACTATGATGCAGAATGTACAACTAGACTGTAGCCCGCTGAATAAAATGTACATAGCCTGAGGAATTGGGGAAAAAAATAGATAAGTAAAAACACATGCTTCAAGCAGAAAACAGATGCAGGTTTTAAAATGGATTACTGAAAGGTAAAAATGTGCAAACCTGTTCTGTTTGACCAAACCTGCAATAACCATTTATTTTCAAAATGTCATCATTCTGAAAAATCACTTAGTTGAATTAAATCTAGTTTGTAATCTGATTACAGATTACTGTCAAGGCATAGATTGCAAAGGTAATTATATTATGATTTGATACTATAGTGACAAAACAGTTTTCCACTCTCCTTGAAAAATGACCACAGAATGTGTCTTATTGCTGGATTCTATTTCTGTTACTACTAACTTCTAGGAAAGATACAAATCAAATGTATGCATATGGAAAGAGTGGGATTTTTAATTGTCATTAGTAAGAGTTGAGACCAGAAGAATGTCAAGGTTTTTAAGTAACCATTCAACTCATGTAGTTGTGAACCTTCGTGTGTTCGGACAAAGGAGCAGAAGATAGTAAAAGCAATATCAAATATAACTGAGGAATCAGCTTGCTACCAGTAATAGGTCAGATTTTCTATCCTTAAATTCTTGATTTTAGTCTTAAACATAAAACTCTTCCCTTTGTATATGTATGTGTGTCTCCTTTGCAGTCAGCAGTGATGTCAGCTACATTTGCAAAATTTCATCCAAATCTGGTAGTTGGTGGCACATACTCAGGCCAAATTGTGCTATGGGATAATCGCAGCAATAAAAGAACCCCAGTGCAGAGAACTCCACTTTCAGCTGCTGCTCACACGGTAGGGGGTGAAATGAGAACTACTCACTATTGAGCCATTAACCCCTTGGGGTGGGAGAGGGTTTCCCCTGGATGAACAGTAATGATGTTTTAATACTTAGGTCTGCTTTACCAATAGTAGCACTGAAAAATTGTCTTTGTCGTAGAGCTGTCCGTTTTATAGGAGCCTATCTCAACACCATGTGTTAGGTGCTAAAAGGCTAAATGGGTTTTCATATATTTCAAATAGTATTTAGTCAACTTGAATTGCTTTATGAAATATTAAAATTTGTATTTCACTCTTGTGTTAAGTGAGTGTCATTGAGTTTGTTACTATGGAAATTGTTTCTGAAAAGGATTTTGTAATGTCTCTTCAGCACCCTGTGTACTGTGTAAATGTGGTTGGGACCCAAAATGCTCATAATTTGATTAGCATCTCAACTGATGGAAAGATATGCTCATGGAGTCTGGACATGCTTTCCCAACCGCAGGTAGGGTAAACTTTGGAAAAGAATGTAAGAGAGCTATAGATGAGGCTATTACTTAATACTTACTCTCTTTTGAGCTCAGGTAGTCTGTATCTTACTAAATACTTAGCATTCTAATATTAATTTCACCTGTTTGCCTTAAGTATTTCATAAGACTTTGTAAAGTAGTGTTAAGCTGGGAATGTCTGCATATTGTCAAAATGCTTAAGTAGTTGTATAGTAATTCTGTAAGATAAATTCCTTTTTTACTGTAGTAAATCAAGTGTCATAATAATTTTTGGAATCTTCAGTACTGATGCTAAAGTTTGGATTCGTGAATAAGAGACAGATCTTCCAAATGTAGAAAAGGTTTGGAATAAAAATAGCTTGTGAACTAACTAGTACTAGAAAACCTACACAATTTCTGGTAAAAGTTAAGATGGCAAGTTTGAAAAAGAAGTTCCTGCTACTTTTTTCTACAGGATAGTATGGAGTTGATTCATAAGCAGTCCAAGGCTGTAGCTGTCACTTGCATGTCCTTTCCTGTTGGAGATGTCAATAACTTCGTTGTTGGAAGTGAGGAAGGCTCTGTGTACACAGCATGCCGCCATGGCAGGTGAATAGACACTCAAATTATTTTTTTTGTTTAAAATAGCAATGCTTATCAGGATTTTTCACTTTGCACAACAAAAATTTTCTATCTTAATCTTAATGTTCGTAGCAGAGCTTTGTGCTTATATAAAAAGGTAATATCTTAAAAATATGAAATATTAGATCAGACTTTTAAAGGTCAAGGAAAGGATCCACCATTGCTACTGGTGGATCTTTACTTTGGCTAGGAATACTTTTAATTATGAAAAGGAAGGTGAACTGGTAGACTTCGGTTCTGTTCATTTGAATTGTAGCAGAACATCCCAAACTTTCAGTTCTACGATAATTGTACAGTAAAATCACGCACAAATCTTAAATTGGCTAGCATTTCTCCTGCTGTTCAATCCGTTTTGAAATGGACTGGCTGTATCTTATCAATTGCTTTCTTAAATAAAATTGAGGTGTCTAGTTTTCATTTCAAATACACATCACTCTGACGGCATAGCTCTTAGGTTTAAAAGTAGCCAAAATTGTATCTTTTGTTTGTAACATCCTTTTTCCCCTCATCTCCACTTTATCAGATTATTGGAGATGTATTGTCGCTAGGACTAAACTTTGCCTCAGCTACTTACGTGTAACTCCTGTTTAAGGCAATGGGAGATTCGTATCCATATTTGAGGACTGAATTTTGTTACTTGATCCAAATATTTAGCTGTTGCTTGAAGAGGTACCTAGTCAAATCTGGATGGGATAGCCTTGCCACATGTTACTGTTTGTCTGTGGTATTATGTCTGCACTTACATATAATAGAATAGGGGTTTGGAAAAAAAGAGGCTAATACACAGAATCATATTCAAACCCACATTTCACTTTCCCCTCTGCAGGCCATATCTATTTGGATTCCATTGAAACCCACTCCCAGTTTATTTAAAACATGTATTCCTTATTGCCTCTGTGTGAAATAGTTTCAGAGGAAATTAACCTACATAATGTATTTTAAAACAGCAAAGCGGGAATCAGTGAGATGTTTGAAGGACACCAAGGACCAATCACAGGTATCCATTGCCATGCAGCAGTTGGACCTGTAGACTTCTCTCATCTTTTTGTCACCTCATCATTTGACTGGACAGTAAAGCTTTGGACAACTAAGGTATCTAAAACAGAGGTGTCTAACAGTTTAGACTTTGACACAAGGTGGTGCTATAATGTAAGCTTTAGTTAACCAAAGTGGTGTTGTCAAAGGGTTTAGGGAAGCTTATTAAGGCGACTGGGTGAAGGGTAATATCAGATGAGTTAATTTATGTGGCTTAATTCTCTTTTAATAACCTGCAAGTAGCATCACCAAGATTACTGTAACTTGTTATCACCTAAATGTAACGAGTATGTAAATGTGGCCAAATTTGTCTATTTCTGGTCCATTTTGCTTATCCTTTCAACTTTTGTAACTGGGTTGGGAAGACCAATGCAATGATTGAAGTCAGTTATCTTGTAATTCAGGTATATGATGTATTAAGTATATTATAATTATGGTAATTCAGGTCCATTTCAGGTCCTCACTGCCTCACTACAGCACACAAGGCATTACCACAGTCTTATAGTGAATTAGGAGGGCTCCCATCAAAACCAATCAACACTGTTTCTAATGAGCCTGAACCGAGTTGCAGTCATGAGCCATGACTAATGTTCTTTCCATTGCTTTTCTTAGCAAGCTGCCTCTGCAGCATTGCTGTCCCAGGGAGCACGAAGCTGGGCTAGGGTTAAAGTCACACCAGGGTCTCTCCCATAATGGTGCACAAGCCTGCCCCCTAGGCCATCCGGTCAGCTCAGGAGACTATAGCAGAATTCACTCATATATAGGTTGTTATACCAGCCTCCTCTTGAAGCTATGTTATAATATCAGGCAGTAAATGTGATATATAATTCATCCAAACGAGGGCGTTGGGGTTTCCCCCCATCCCCCATCCTGCGGTTATTTTTTTGGCCTCTTTCTGTGTAAGAAACAATTGAAGGAATTCTTTAAGCACAGATCGCTACTTAATTTTACAATTGCTGCAATATGAACTGTACAAAAACTCTATTTCTCCTTCATTGGAAAAAGATTTTGCTTTCAGAATCCCAAATGTAAAGATTGTGTGGTGTAAAGTACTATATGGTGCTTTGTTTTAGAACAACAAGCCTCTCTACTCATTTGAAGACAACTCAGACTATGTTTATGATGTGATGTGGTCTCCCACTCACCCTGCGCTGTTTGCTTGTGTGGATGGAATGGGTAGGCTTGATCTGTGGAATCTCAACAACGATACTGAGGTGAGGCACAGTAACTTCAGATCTGACAAGAACTAAAAATCTTAGGCTTCAAAAATGTGTATGGCCAGAAATGCTTTATCATGGTTGTGCTATGTATTTCTGCTGCTGTACTGGCATTGGGCAGTAGATGTGTGATTAGAGGGGAATAATTCAAATTACCTTGTTTTTAGTGCCTGACGATGGTAACTAAAATGTTGTCCTCCCAGTATAAAAGCAATACAAAATTCCTATCTATATAACATATTATACTTGTGTGGCTTTTTCCTTGGACTTGCCCAAGTACATGATCCAGATACCTTTTAGTGGCTACAGCATACAAGGGCTAAACACCCTCATACTATGAATGAGTCACATAAGATCACTATTACGGTGTTAGTTGCCATAGTAGATTCATTGGCTCAAATTCAAATTTGGCTGGTTGTGTTTGTTTTTTCCACACTAGAAAATTATACCACAATCATTAAACACCTGATAGGATGAGACACTTATTTTCAGACATAAGAACGGCCGTACTAGGTCGGACCAATGGTCAATGCCAGGTGCTTCAGAGGGAATGAACCGAACAGGTAATCATGATCCATTCTGTTGTCCATTCCCAGCTCCTGGCAACCAGAAGGTAGCCTATCCTAGCTAATTGCCAGAGGATGTTGTGGAGGACAAGACCATAACAAGGTTAAAAAAAGAACTAGATAAATTCATGGAGGATAGGTCCATCAATGGCTGAGAGTTCCACAGGTTGATTGTTGTGTGAAGAAATACTTCTGTTTGTTTTAAACCTGCTGCCTATTAATTTCATTTGGTGACCTCTAGTTGTTGTGTTTAAGAGTAAATAACACTTCCTTATTAACAGCACAGCTTTGCAAACAGTGAGGTTCTGTAAAGGATTGTAGTCAGTACCTATCCCAAAGCCCAAGTATACTTGCTTATATTACATTTACATTGAGCCTTTAATACCAAAGGGCTTTGTACCTCAAAACACACCTGAACCTCACTGTACTAGCGGAGGCTATTAAGGTCATTCCTAAATGCAGGTCTTCCAAGTAGCAATGAAATTGATTGCCGCTAAATATATATCTGTTTGCTGTGTTATGTTTTGAGACGAATTTGGGAGGTGGGGGGGAATTGTTCTAGGATTTTTTTTGTAAATTTCGACTCCATACCCATTGTCCTGTAGCATATAGTATATTTACACCCGAGATGTTCCTAGTGATATAGGAACTGTTTGTATTAATATTATGAAGCAATTTTTTCTTTAAATGACTGCTTAAAATAGGCTCTCTCATGAATGCTACAAACTCAGGGTTTATTTTAAGAACTGAGGTTTCTTTTGGGAGGAAAGAGGAGTAGAGGAAAAGTAATTGGGGTAAGATTTGTAAACTCCCATCTCTCCCAATTCCGCTTCCCAATGTACTGAATGATTGGGGAAAATACTTGTCAGATCAGTGCTGAAGATTAGTTTCACCTTTTAAAATCTCCTTTCTCCCTAGGGGGAACAGTTGGCTAGAATACACTTCTTTATGATTTTTTTTTTAAATAACGGAGGGGCATGGGCAGAGAGAATAATTACATCTATAGAAATGCTGCTAGTTTTTTAACTGTGTTTTAAATGGATACAGGTGCCAACTGCAAGCATTACTGTGGAGGGTAATCCTGCTCTTAATCGTGTGAGATGGACACATTCTGGGCGAGAGATTGCTGTAGGTGATTCAGAAGGACAAATAGTTATATATGACGTGGGAGAGGTAGGTAACTTTTGTGTTTGCTATTTTGTGTTACATGGATTTAAAGCACCTTTCTGAATTTACTCTGTCACTTACCTTTTTGACTCTCAACTTTCCTTCAAAACATTTTTGCCAGGAATAAATGGTAATTCAAGATAAGGGTTCTAGTCCTCTCTTGCTTTCAGGATTAATAATAGTTTTTAAATGTTTCAGTCTCAGTTCAACTTCATACAATACTTTAGCATTTTAAAGAAAGTTTGACATTTTGCTGTAATTGTGCAACTAAAAGTAAATTTAGATCCCTATTTCAACAGCTTGATACTGACAATTTTACAAGTTCTATGTAATTTATACTGCAGTAGAAACTGCAGGAAGAGGAGATTAGTAGTGGGTGTGGACAAGATTTCACCAGCTCTATCACTACTTTGCATGCATGCCAGGTTGGTTGTGAACAAAAATGTACCATCCAGTGGCCATTTGAACTGTAAAGTGAGAAGTAGTCTCATTTCAATTCCTAGTGGGCAGGTGTCAATCTCTCTCAAACAATTACCATTGGTGTATATATACTTCAAGGATAGAGAACTGCTCTCTCACCTGTGGAGGTGGTCTCTCCAGACTGAGGTACATGGGCCAAGCTTATCACTACCATTGCCCTATTTGTTTTGTGCTTAAACACAGGACTTCAGTGCTAGAGGTCTGACAGCACCCTTATCGAGCACTGAATTTATTCAGGCTTTGTATACACTGGCACTTCGTTGAAAAATCTTTTGTCATTTAGGGGTGTTTAAAAAAAAAAAACTCCTCCCCTCTCCGCTGCGGGGGGGAGGGGTTGTTGGCAGGAGAGCTGTCTCCTGCTGACAAACAGCAAGTACCCTGTGCGACTTTTAGCGGCACAGCTGCAGCAACACAGCCATGCTGCTAAAATCTGTGTAGTGTAGACATAGCCCTAGTTTCCACCATTTGTTGTGCAATGCATACCAGCTGTATTTGCTGGTCAGACTATTTGAAAACTTTTTGAATAAGATAAGCTGTTTTATCAACATAATTCATAAATGTGGTGTTTAGACAAGGTGTTTAAAACTGAGCTAAATTACATTCTCTGTGTACTTATCAATGGGTGTAAATAATATTCTATTTCTCTATAGCAAATTGCTGTTCCCCGCAATGATGAATGGACACGTTTTGGTCGAACACTAGCAGAAATTAATGCAAACAGAGCTGATGCAGAGGAGGAAGCTGCAACCCGCATACCTGCCTAAAATTTCAAAATGGGTTATAGTAGTGGATTTGGGAATGACTTATGTAAGTTTTCAGAGTATTAGCATGCGTCAGTCTAACTGATAACGTGAGGAGAAATATGTGGAATAAACTGTGGATTTTGAAAATGTATAAAATCACTGGAAAATTAAGTCTTGCAATGTCACTCTCTTATATATAACTACAAGCACATTATTGAATTTGTTTAATATTTAATACAGCTGCCCTGACTTAGCAAGAAACATGTTTTGCTGAAACACTAACCTAGATGTATATTAGCTGTAATGCTATTGAATTTTTCAACTAACAGTATGTAACTGTTTCTGAGGGATAAACACAAGTTCCATTTCTCACTCAGAACTTCCTGTATTGCGCTGGCTAACTTTCATTAGGTAGTTAATCTCTGAAGGTTTGTTAATATTAGGATATTAGAACTGCCCACGGAAGTGCATGCATCTGTTCAAAGTAAACCTTCATCCTGTTTTTTTACTTGCTCTTTTTTAATAAATAAATAAGACTAGGGTAGTAGGTTATGTATACGAATAAAATCATAAGTCTGTATTAAACTTTATTTGGTCACTGAACCTGACTTTGTAGAATACATATTTAGTACTACGTCTTTGTTTAAAGAGTTCATTAAAAGGTGAGATTTCTTTATAAATAAAGGTTACACAAGCTTTTATCACCAGCCCAGCCCCCTCATCTCTCATCCTTCTTTAGTATGAAGCTCTTCACTCCGATGTACAAAATCATTAGGAACCACTTCATTACATTCAAATAAATCAGTGTAACATTCTTTCCTGTTCCTCCCAAGACAAAGAACCAAGAGGTACCCAACTCCAGTCCTAGAAGATTGCTATCCCCATCATACTGTAAAAGCCAGGTGCTGGTGTCTTTGTTGCCACAGCCCATACATAGAAGTATATGGTATTAAAACACGGTTACTTAATATGTGCAAAGCATATAGAAGTGAGTCCTTATTTAGTGTTTTGGGTAGAGGTTTCCAGGATTAGCACCAAGACTTCTGAAGAATGTTAAAGCCTATTATAATCTACAAGATGAAAAAATGACTAATAGAGTAGATGAAATTACTTACAAAAATCTCACCTCATGCTTGGCAATTTTATCACCTATAGCAACTAGAAAAAGCAAAGAGAAACACGTTCCATTTGTGCCAAGCTCATGTGAGGCAATAAAAGAGCTTTTGTAGTGATGTGCACCTAACTTGGCCTATCCCCTACTGCCTGCCCTATCCCACCCTTTTTAAATAAATAAATCAATCAGCCAGCTTGTGTCACAAGAAAAACAATCTCTTAAGCTCTTGTTTTCCCCGCAAATGTCACCTTAAGTATTTCTGATTAATCCCTGGAGGATTTAGCCCAGGTCAGCTTTAAGGTGCCGAACCGCCTTTGCTACCCTACTTTCAGAGACCATGTCATCCCAACTTTTCAAAGTAGGACTACCTACACAAAGGCTCTGCATATTATCATAGGTGCTTTTCTCTCAAGGATTTGCCAGTAGTATCACCAATCTGCTTTTAAATTATTTTTCCTCTATCAGTTACTCCACTCTGTCCCCTCCCTTGTTGTGGCAGGGAGAAAGATACTTTGCTGTTTGTGTAGAGACAACACTGCCTCTCCATTCTTGATCCAAGATGCTGATTAGCATGTCTGCTTCAATAAAGCCTTTTGTCTATCAAGAGCAACATCACTCCTTCATACTTCCTGTGAGAGTATGGACAGTGCTTTTAAAAACATTTATGAATTCTGTGCCCTCTTAACTCTGTATAAAAAAGGCTCTAATTGAACATCAAGGAGAGTGCCTGCCTCCTCCATTAAGCACATTTATTTCTCAGAGGTTCTCCACTCTGCGAGATAGCTTCTATGTAGTGGAATGATGCTATGCACAACTCCACACCTATCTGCTTAGAATAGTGTTCCCCTAGTGCTGCACCAGACCCATCTTAGAGGGGAAGGGAACTCTCAGCTTGTCTCTGCTCCCTAAACTTAGGCCCATTTGTTTAGCAAGTGACAAAAATAGGCTTTCTAACTTCCAGCTGAAACTAGAAATGCTAGGTCAGTGCTTCCAGGAAAAAAAGTCTCTGTTCTACTCTGAGGTCTAGGTCCTATTTCCATTATTTCCTCTCTTTTTACAGCCATGGCAGAAGCAGCTCTTAAGTGCTGTGAGCCTGAGGACCACACTGTGGCCCACGGCCAATCCCACTCATGCTGGAAGAAGTCCTACTTATCCACCATGCATGTAAGGGAAGGGCTGTATGTCTCCATTGCTCTTGAAATGTACTCCTTCTGACTATATAAGGTAGTAGCCCAGAGCGTATTCCCTACCATTATCTAAACTTAGCCTCTTCCCACCCACCCCCAGAAATATCTGCAGGAGAAAAAAGAATGCAGGCAGAAGTCTAGCAGTAGAATAGAGGCTACCAGTTTATTGCACTGAATGCAGCATGTCTGATTAACTGCCTTGTAGACAAGTGGCCTATCAGGTGCTCATAGCCCTCACAGATTGAGTACAGGCTTTTGAGACTAGAGTGGCTGAACTGGAGGAGCTAAGAGAGACAAAGACACACAGATGAGACTTTCTGGAATATAGTAGAACAATCCCACTCCCCATCTGACAGCCTCAGTGCTGTTGAGGAGGATGAAAGTCTCAAGAGGAGAGAAATGATCCCATAGTTAAGACCCTCCTTCCTGATATCAGGCAAGGTATCCTTTCATACTGAGGATACCTCTCCAGGGAAGGGAATCCTGGTTATAGGAAAAGACCAGTAATAGCAATGTAGGATTCAATCATTAGAAATATAGATAGCTGAGTTTATGATATCCTGGAGAACTGCATGGTGAATTGCCTGCCATGTGCAAAGGTGGCAGACCTCTTGAGACACCTAGGCAGATTTATGTGCAGTGGTGGGGAGGAGCCAGTGTTCATGGTGCAATGACCTAGGGAAAGGCAGGAGAAGAAATGTCCTGGAGGCCAAATTCAGGCTGCCAGATAAGAGATTAAAGTCTAGGACCTCCATGGTAGCATTCTTTGAAATGCATCCAGTTCCATGTGCAGGCCCAGTTACACAGGCAGAACTGCAGGGCCTTACTGCATGAATGAAACTATAGCATTTGGAGGAGGGATTTAGGTTTAGTAGGAACTGAGGAACCATTTGGGAAAGGAGGAGCTTTTACAGAAGGTTGGATTCCACCTAAACAAAAATGGAATCAGATTGCTAGCATGTAAAATTAAAAAGATTGTAGAGGAGTTTTTAAACTAAGGGCTGAAGAAAAGCTGACTGGTGCAAGAGAGGATCTATTAATGGGGATCCTAATAAAGAGGAGAGAACAGAAGCTGATAAAGTAGGAACCTAAGAGAAACAGTCAAATTAAAAAGAATCCTACTCAGTTACATCACATGAAGGCAGACAAGTAAAGTGACATTTCATAAGTGCAAGTATACAAATGCTACAAATCTAAATACTAAGATAAGTGAACATGGGTGCCTGGTATTAAATGAGGATATTGATATAATAGGGCCACTGGATGATCAACATGCTAAAGGAGCACTCAAGGAAGAGGAGGACACAGTGGGAAAGCTAAATTAATTCTTTGCACTGGTGTTCACTGCAGAGGATGTGAGATAGATTCACACACCTGAGCCATTCTTTTTAGGTGAAAAATCTGAGAAACTGATCCAGATAGAGGTGTCAGAAGGTTTGAAACAAATTGATAAACTGTAATAAGTCACCAGGACCAGATGGTATTCACCCAAGAGTTCTGAAAGAACTCATGAAAATTTCAGAACTGAGGTATGTTACCTATCAATCACTTAAATCAGATTCTGTACCAGATGACAGAAGGATAGCTAATATGATGCCAATTTTTAAAAAAGACCCCCGAGGCAATCCTGGCAATTACAGGCCAGAAAGCCTAATGTCAGTACCAGGCAAATTGGTTGAAACTATAGTCAAAAACAAAGATCAGACATCTAGAAAAAACACGATTTGTTGGGGAAGACAACACTGCTTTTGTAAAAGAAAATCATGCCTCGCCCATCTTTAGAATTCTTTGAGGGGGTTCACAAACATGTGGACCTGGCTGATCCAGCAGCTAACAGTATAATTGACCTTTCAGAAAGCCTTTGACATGGTCCCTCACTAAAGACTCTTAAGCAATGTAAGCCGTGATGGGATAAGAGAGAAAGTCCTCTTATGAATCAATAACTGGTTAAAAGACAGGAAACAAAGGGTAGAAATAAATGGTTATTTTTCAGAATGGAGAGGTAAATAGTGGAGTCCTCCAGGGGTCTGTGCTGTTCAACATATTCATAAATTACTTGGAAAAAGGTTACAAAGTTTGCAGATGATACAAAATTACTCAAGACAGTTAAGTCCAAAGCTGACTGCAAAGAGTTAAAGGGATCTCACAAAACTGGGTGACTGGGCAACAAAATGGCAGATGAACTTCAAAGTTGATAAATGCAAAGTAAGGCACCCTGGAAAACAGTCTCAACTATACATACAAAATGATGCCTCCTAAATTAGCTGTTACTAAAGAAAGATCTTAGCGTCATCATGGATAGTTTTCTGAAAACATCCACTCAATGTGCAGCAACAATCGAAAAAGCTAACACTGTTAGGAACCGTTAGGAAAGAGACAGAAAATATCATAGTGCCACTATATAAATCCATGGTCTGCCCACACCTTCAATACTGTGTGCAATTCTGGTCACCCCATCTCAAAAAAGATACATTAGAATTGGAAAATGTACAGAGAAGGGCAACAGACATGATTAATGGTATGGAACAGCTTCCATATGAGGAGTGGTTAAAAAGACTGGAACTGTTCAGCTTGGAAAAGAGACAACCAAAGGGGGATATGATAGAGATCTCCACACCATTCATGATTTTATAGAAAGTGAATAAGGAAGGAAATGTTATTTACTCCTTCACATAACAAAAGAACCAGGGATCACCCAATGAAATTAATATGCAGCAGGTTTAAAATAAACAAGAGCTACTTCACACAATGCAGTCAATCTGCAGAACTCATTGGCAGGGGATGCTGGAAAAGCCAAAACTATAACTGGATTAAAAAAGAATTAGGTAAGTTCAGGGAGGATAGAGCCATCAACAAGCAACTCTTAGCCAAGATGATCAGGAATGCTGTCCCGTGTTCCCAGGCCTCTGACTGTGAAATGCTAGGACTGGGTAACGGGATGGATGATTGCCCTGTTCTGTTCATTCCCTGTGAAGCTTCTGGCATTGACCACTGTCGGAAGACAGGATACTGGCCAAACGGACTATCGATCTGACCCAGTATGGCCATTCTTATGTACTGGCTTAGATCATGCTCTTTTCCCTAGGACAGGTGAAATAATTATTAGGTACAGAGGGCAGAGTCATCTGACCCTAGACTTGAAATGACTGATAGTTTGTGGTTTTCAAATGGTTCAAAATTGAGTCATGTCCACTAAATGAACTTGGCATCCTGTATGCCTGTTTCAGAGTAGCAGCCATGTTAGTCTGTATCCGCAAAAAGAACAAGAGTACTTGTGGCACTTTAGAGACTAACAAATTTATTTCAGATCTGAAGAAGTGAGCTGTAGCTCACGAAAACTCATGCTGAAATAAATTTGTTAGTCTCTAAGGTGCCACAAGTACTCCTGTTCTTTCTATATGCCTGTTGATGCTCCCCTTCACTTTGCAGCTGAGGGACTTCCCTACTGTTACAAGTAGATAAGATATCCATCATAAGACACAGCCCTCCGTCTGGTGAAAGCACTGCACTAAACAGTAGTTACCAAAACGAGGAGTCCTGTGGCACCTTAAAGACTAACAGAATTATTTGGACATAAGCTTTCATGGACTTCTTACTCACAAATGCTTATGCCCAAATAAATGTTAGTCTTTAAGATGCCACTGACTCCTCCTTGTTTTTGTAGAAACAAACTAACAGGGCTACTCCTCTGATACTAAAAACAGTAGTTGTCATCCCAACGTGAGAACAAGTTAGGAATATAAGCATTGTTCTAAACTACACAATCATCTGAGACTGAGGGTGGGGGGAAAGAAAACCAGGCCTTTCCAGCTCTGATTACTTGAATTACCTTAGCAGACCTGTTACTAAAGCTTGTTAGCCTCAGTCTCAGAGAGCTTAGCTTGAGCACTTTCCAAAAGATAGCCCTGAACTCCAACCTTTTCCAGTTCAGCAACCTCAATGAATTGGTAAGCAAGGTAGGATCTACTTGTTTCTAAATTCTTTGGCTAAATCACCTGAGCCCAAGATTGAAACCTTGGCAACCCAACCTTATATGGAGTCCCATGATTATTCTTGCTGTTGAAGAGAACCTACTAATCTCTGGAAGAATAATGCCTTTCTCACTAAGAGACCAAAATGGTGATGCTCCCTTCTGGAGGCAGATTGAAGGACATTACGATAAATTGTTGTTGCTTTTTGTAAATATATATATTAGTGTATGGGTGGGTACTTACAAGAACCATCACTGGGATCTCCAGAGACATAAGTCAAAAAGAGGCTGAAATAATACTCATTTCTGCTGTGACACTGCATCTGCTAGAATACCTGCCAGAATCATGGTGGGAAATGCACAATGTTAATGTGTTATCATACTAAATGTAACCATGAGAGAGGTGGTGGTCACCAGTGACAAATCCTGACCTATGGCCAGAGCTCCCCTTACACTCTGAAGAAGAATATTGCTTCCTATCTCATGGGACCTACAGGTCTCTTTCAGGATTGGGAAGCATGAAAATTAGACAGGATTGTGAGCAACCCCAAAAGAACCTAATGAAACTGAGTAAGTGGTAGAGCGGTTTAAAAAATGGGAATAATTGTCATTAAACAAGTCTGTTGAAAAATTTCAACTCAAAATGTGACCAATTGTCAAGCTATGTAAAATCACCCCCCCCCCTTTTTCCCATCAAATAGAAACATTCAAAAAATTTTCACCAGCTCTAGTAATCGGGCAACATGACAGTTGAAATTCAGTGTAGACAACTGGAAAAGAAGGCAGCTCTTTAAAAGCTATACTGTAGCATTCAGGGGCTCAGGATTGGTCATCAGCTTAAAAACTACCAAAACCAGAAAACATCCTGAAGAGAACACAAAAATTAGTCCCTGCTGCAGGAGTCTAGATAGAGGGGGAATTAATAGGAGTGGGACTATTTAATCTTAGTGCTTTTAATCTCCGAATGTTTCTTAATAATTTGGAAAGAGAAGAGGAAGAGGAATACAGCATTCTGAATGGTATAAAAGAGGTTAATCGTAGTTCAATTTATCACTTCCTATAGTGCAAAGGTGAAATGACCAGGAAGGCAATAAAGATCAAGCTGATAAAAGGAAATATCTTTCTGGGCAGCAGACACCCTGTGGAACTCCCTATTGCAAGGTATTGAAGCAATATCTTAGCAGCAAATGCTTAGGAGGTGCAATTACATTTACTACATTAACATGCAACGGCTTTTTATTTCTTATGCTTCAGAGCAAATTCCAGTATGGCAGAGTGAAGTTAGAAAGACCTTTTCTCAAGAATTTAGTATGTCAAAAGTAGATGTATGATCACTATCAGACACTGGCCGTAGTAAGGGATAGGACACTATATTTGATTAGATCAACCACTGATCTTGGCAGCTTCCAAAGCAGCCTGAATAGACAAAAATTTTAATAGTGCATCTTTCAGCAAAAATGCTCATGTTCAGAGCAGGTGCCCTTTTCCTAAAGAAACTTGGATCCAGGTTGTTTGAGAGTAAAGTAAGAAATCTATACTCACTCCTAAGGTGGATGAAAGCATGGCTTTCATTTTGAGAATAAGTCGCCTTTCCGGAGTTTTAGCTTATCCTATTTCAAACAAACAAACAATCTGGCAATACTTCAAATGAGATTAAATATTAGTAACTCTCCAGCCCTGGAAATCCTAGGAAAAAGTAGGCTAAATTCAGGCCAGGAGGCACACTAGCTTCCAGCGGCATCGACATTGACCTTGCTGCAGGGCCCTGACAGTGGAAAGTCCTCTGCACAGTGGACACTACAGTAGCAGAGAGCAGTTTTAACCACATAGCAAAAGAGGAGGCCCAGCACAGTCCCAATAACGGACAAGGCTGGGCAAGGTGTGTGGGGACATGGCAGCTGGCGAATGCACTGATTCGGCTCATCCTCTCAGTAGCCTCCCACAGCCCACTCCCTACTCAGCACCAATCAGAATTTAAAGCTACTCAGGGCAGGCAGTGACATTGCTTCTGCCTCCAGGTGCCTGGGAAGATAATTTACACCTTGTTTCAGCTTCAGCAGATAAACCACACTTTACAACAAAAACCAGCTTGAGACTGAGGATTTAACAAAAACAATAGAAAATCCAACACAGGATCCAACATTAGTATCAGGTAGGTTTAAAGAACACAAATCTCAAGTGTTCGTCTGATTGTGCCTTTCAGATGGGTGGCGCTCCAGGTACATGCACAGGATAGCTGCAGCTTACTGCACTATATTTTTTATGGAAATAAATGCCATGCGGTATTGGATGTGCTAATTACATGTCTTTGTGTCTATGTAACGAGACCTAATCACAGCACTAAAAGCACTTGTTTATTTCAGTGTGTATTAGACACGCACAGAGTTGGAATGCAGCACTGCTACATTCAACATATTTGGCAGAAAAATCACAGGTGCTCAGAGACATGCAGGACTCCAAAAGCAGCAAAGCTCAGCCATCCACTATGCAAGGGGACTGGGCTCAGATGGCCCAGGATGAGAATCTCTCCCCTCTCCCACCACAGACCTGTTGCATACATCAGTGGTAGCATCAAAAGGATGTTTTAAAGAGAGGCCAGGGCCATAATCAGTGGATCCTCAATTATGCAGCTGCACTAGCTAACTCTGCCACACTGGGCTGGAGGGGTCTATATCATAGAGGCTATTTCAGTCCATGGGCTGCAGCAGCAATCCAAGTGTCTCAGCTGGCACTCTGGTCACGGGGAGACCTCTGCATTAAGTCCATTTGTGCTGTGGTTGCAGGGAGAGCTGGGACCAGACTGCAAATATGCTATGATTTTTAAACAACTTAATTTCTGATCTAAATCACTTCAAACACTTCAGTGGCACTTGTCTGAAGGGACGACTTAATCCAGTGGGAGACTAAAGTTTTAAAATTAATCCAGATGAGTTATCCAAGGGGAAAAAAAAAATCAGACTTAATCACCTGCACAAATACTCTGAAAACCTCAACAGCTGCCCCAGTGCTTCACAAAACAAAAAATACCCTTTGGGCCAAGAACAAGGGGAAACCATTATATCCCCCAGCATTTCCCCCCCCAGCAAGTTTCAAGTGCCTGAAAATGGGCACATAAAGGGAGAGTGCTGCCTTCACCATCACAGAAGCTTTGCAGAGCCCTATGCTAAACAGTGGAGCTGGCTGGAGAATGACAGTTGTTTTACAACAACTTGTGAAGTTTTGACTTTTCTTTTTATTCCACACAGTGCAAAAAAGAGTTTGGCTTAAATGTTGACCAAACAAATATACACAAAATGTTTAGATGAAAATGATTTAACTAGCTCCACTGTGAAAAGAGTGAAAAATCGTCTTCTGTGCATTAGTTCCAGAGAGCATTCAAAGTTTACTTAGTACCATTTGTTCTTAATCTCTTCTACAATCCTACTTCTTGCCAGGAGAACCATTTCACATACTTAAAAATCAGAAATGGGTTTATGTTGTTATTTAATCTATGCTATAAACAGAAGTTCTCTTACCAATTCTTGGTATTAAAAAAATCCTCATTCTATTATGAGCAAAGCTCATATGGGGACTGCTACTGCAATCGGAATTGTGTCTTCAGGAGGTTATCTTCGCTCAATAGATTTGAAAGTGAAATAACATCAGGCTTCCATCAGCTTTGCCCTGTCAGAGTACCCCCTCTATTTTCAATCCAAAATCATGCTGCTCAATTTGACATTTGTCCTGTACATTTTCATCAAGCTTACCATAGTAGCTTTCTGTTCAGTTGAGACACACAGGGACTGCATAAAGAACAGGTATGTCATGTGATAGTGTCCACCCTCCAGGCATGGGAATTTTTAGTGACCAGAGCACAGCTTTGCAGCTTCTGCTGGAATTTTTAAATATATTTTAAGAGGTATTTTTCCCCTCCCTCTCCACTCCAAAACAATTTCTTCTAATTATAGATTAATTATGGGGGGAGGGATAGCTCAGGGGTTTGAGCATTGGCCTACTAAACCCAGGGTTGTGAGTTCAATCCCTGAGAGGGCCATTAAGGGAACTGGGGTAAAAATCTGGGGATTGGTCCTGCTTGGAGCAGGGGGTTGGACTAGATGACCTCCTGAGGTCCCTTCCAACCCTAATAGTCTTAAAAAAAAAAAAAAAAATGTTCAAAAACACAACAAACTAGTTTTGTTCCAGAGGACTCCTGACAAGAACTAGGTATGAATATGAGTCTTGGTAGGCTTCAGCATGGATCTGGATCAGGTCAGGTATCCTTTAGGATAATGTATTAGAAAATGGAATCTAGCTTCAAGCAATTTATAACCATTTTTATTTTTCCTCCCGAACTATATTTGCACTGACAACCCATCCCTCGAAACATTTAGGGAATGAAAAGGAGGAGAGGGTGGATGGGATTTCTTTAGCCAATCCCATGTCAGCAGTTATGGAAGGACCAGCATGCCAGTCTCAGGATGCTAGATATTGTAAATGATCATCTCAGGAGCCTCACTGTCCAATCACTATTTCGGAACTCAAGTCAGTCAACAAGCTGTGACAAAGATTAAATGCCAGTGGGTACCAAGCATTTTTCTTCCCCCTCAAGGAAGCATATTCTTGTCATAGAGCAGAACAAAATTTGAAGATACTGTAAGTGTGAGCTGCCTAAGAAGCCTCTGCCTAGGCAAACTATGTAAACAGATACATTCTCTGACTGAGGACTGGGAGCCCCATAATAGCCTTGGTTACATGCACTCAATTCCTGTTGAAGTCAAGGGAAGTTTTGCTTAAAAGTTAAGGGCTGATTGTAGTTCTGCAGCTACAAAAGTTACCATCTTTTGGACAATGACTAAAACACAGGGAAGATTTGCAAGTGTTTATTTGGCAGACAGGAATGGCTGAGCATTCCTATTCATTTTTTTTAAAAAGCTCCTTCTTCCTTAAATGCTCTCTAAAACCCTGGCCTTCACCTGTTGTAAGGTGAACTAAAATATTTAACTGGAATAAAGTCAAGGCAATTTTAGTTGTCTTTATGAAAAAAAAAAGAAAAATAAAAAAATCCAGGAGGCTATTTAACCCAACCATGGCCCAGAAACCATAGTGTCTGAAGCTGAAGTTGTAGGTTAGGTAGTTTTCTACCCTGCTTATAAAAACCTGGCCAATTGCCTGTCTTTCGGAATCAACAGCTCTCTCTTCTCAGTATTACATTTCCTTAACAGTTTCCTAAGGAATTGCAAACCTTTCACTGTCACCTATTGCAATTAACATACACCTCTACCCCGATATAACACTGTCCTTGGGAGCCAAAAAAATCTTACTGTGAAAGTTACATCCAACTTGCTTTGTCCCGCCGGAGTGCGCAGCCCCCGAGCGCTGCTTTACTGTGTTATATCCGAATTCGTGTTATACTGGGTCACGTTATATCGGGGTAGAGGTGTAGCTGCCTGAGATTACATGGCAACAGGATTGAGCTCAGGAGCCATTTTACCTGTCATTTGGTATTTTACTGCAGTTCTTAACCCCAGAACAGGGAATTAAGCCATTAACTTGGCATTAATTGAGCAGTCCCTACCCAAGTCAGTTTGTAAGCAAAGCACAGCAGGGCTTCTCCCCAGATTACCAAACACACACCCTCAGACCCCCTCTCCTTTAGACTGGCTTATGTTTGGACAATAAGCCTAACAAACAGAAAACAGTCCTTCTGCTCACCTTTATCCAACCTCTCCTCCCAGAAATCTCTGGTAATTCTACTTCCTGCAGCTTCCCTGCTCAGCCAGTCCTCATTCAGCCAACTCCATAGCTCCACCACAGGAGTTAACTCCACTCTCCTGTGGTGCTAGGTACAGCCAGTCCCAGTCATTGTTCCTCTGACAGGCTATTACAGCCCCAAGTGTAACCCTGCCTCCTTTAATTGGCTTAACTGGGCCCACCTGCTCTGATACAAGGGCACTGGTGCTGCTCTGCTTACAGGGACCAGCTATCCTGTGACAGTAGGGTGATAGATTACAACTATGAGCAGAGACTCCTGATTTTTCTCTTGAGTCAGGCTGGAATTTTGCATTTGCATTGTTCCAAAAGCAAATTACCCACCAGTCAAAAAGGGCTTTTAATTTAGCCAATTTGAAGCAAAAGTTCTACATAATTTTTTCTTCAAAATACCTGGAAATCTTCTCAGAGTACAGCACCCCTTCTTTGGAACTCAACTAGGTGCCTTCATTTTATTTTTTCTGGAACTTAAAGATTTTGCAAAACAACTAACTTTCCCCAACTTGTGTTCCTCCTACCAAGAAAGAACTTAGCTCCTCCTTGAGCAAGTATTTCAAAGTGGATTAATTCTTATATACTTCAAGCCCACAAAGCCAGGAGGGCTTGCAGCTCCCAGAGCTGTCAGAAGTCATTCTTCTAAAGCTACAGGAACCTCCTGTGCAGAATATAGAGCAGCTTTGTAAGTCTGCAAGGCTGTACTCAGAGATGTTTGCACACATTCACACAGTGCTGCAGATCAGATGTTAACCTCCAGGCAGCAGGGATAGGATTTCCCCATGCTGCACATTAATACAAACTTTGTACTGCTAGTGAAAGCACAATCATAATAAAATGGAAGCTGTCTCTTTTAAACAAAAAGAGATTACATCAAAGTTCAGGAGATCTGAATATTCACCAATCCAACCTCTGGGTGATAAGATTTCCTAGACTACATAAGGAGCCAAATTTATCTCTAGGCCATTCCACTGAATACAACAGATGAGTTAGGCCAAGGCCTTTTATTACTTAATTACAAATATGACACTTTTGGGACTTGCTGGCAAACTAGCAGTGCATGTCCTGGCAATTATTTCATCCAAATATGCTCAAATTAAACCCCGGACTTATTTTACTTGCTATTCAGATATGTACATTTACAGGATAAATGTATTCAGAGTGCTCATATGAAAATCCACTTCGAACTGGTAAATACAATCTCACTAAATTTAAATGTGAGATGCTGGAATTCAGAATTACCAAAAAGTTACTAGTTAGCATTACTGTGAGTTTCTGGGTAATCCCTACAGTTTCCAAGCACTCCTCCCCACATACACACCCACCGTTCCTGTGGGTAACTTCCTATCAGCACAGCATCTTTATGCTTTTGCCTTTATTAGCTAATATCTTGATTTATTCCCTAAGCCAAGTCACGCTACACGATAATGGTCCCTTTCTGGCCTTAAAAATCTATGACTAAATACACCAAATATCTGATGGTTTATTTTTATAAATTACACAAATATAAGAAAATGAAATGACTTTAAATATATTTTATTGTCACATGATTCTTAATAAAAACACCTTCAAAACATTCTGTACATTTCAAACTGCTTAGAACCACATACCCATTATATAAATGTAATTGTGTATAGATGCCATGATGTCTCTGTACAAAGATGTACAATATGTACAGTAACATTAAGTGCAAGCTGTGCAAAGCCAAGTCAAGGTTACTGGTTCATGCCACTGTTTAGGAAAAAGAAATCAATGCAGAACTAAAGCTTCAATCCGTTTCTTGTGTGCAAATGATTAATTTAGAAACAAATAAATGCACGTTGTATATCATATAGAAAGGAGTGATTTGACTTGAATTCTCAGTTCAGCAAGAGAAACATGCAGCTGACAGGATAGAAACAGCACTGCTCTCAAACTTTTTTTTTTCACGGCGTTATTATACTAGGCTGGAAGGTCATCTCAGGATTCAGCTGCTACTTTTGGTAGAACTGAAACAACATCAGGAGATCGAAATTTTGGAAGATAAAGCCCAAACTTGTTTTCTATGCCAGCAAATGTAGCTGTAGCAAGTCTGTATCCACCTATGTGGTCAGGATTAACAGGAGGAAGGTCTGAGATTCGAGATTTTGGGGTAGGTTCTGATCCAGACGGTTTGCTGTTTGAAAAGAAAAAAAGAAAAGGTTGCTTATTTAAAATGTTTCTCCTGCACCAGAGTAACAGAGCACAATCTATAGTAAGCCAATACTAAAAATTATCATCTGTCTACAATATATAAATCAACATAGTTAGGAGTTAATTATTCTGATTAGCTTTTAAAATAAAGAAAGCTTGCTTTAAAGGCCACTATCAAGTAGTTCAGGCTAAAATTTAGTTTCTGGATATTTTAGAACAGAAATATTTTAATGAAAAAAATGTTTAAATGATTTTAATGAAAACAGTTTGAGGAGGATTTAATCATCATCTTGCAGTGTAGGAAACCTAAATACAGCAGTTTTGTGCAGTGCATTAAAAAAAGTGAAACTGACATACTTCATGTTGCTTAGACAGTGAAATAGTATACAAATCAAGTCAATTTGATTTAAGCTCTTTCAGTTTTAGCACCCAAAGATGTTACTAGTAATATAAGTGTGGTGTGTGTGTGTGTGGTGGGGGGTTGTGCAGGGTACAATTAAAACAAAATTCTGGCACTTTGATTTACAGTTAATAAATATCATTAAATTTAACTACATCTGTTTCAACATATTCTTTCCATTTAGTTCTCTGAAGCCTCTGTCTAACTTGGCAGACCCAGTTTGCATGTTAGTGAGCAAATGTTTGCACTTACATTCCTCCAAAATCCACATAGAACCATCGCTGCAGAAGTTCATAGGTCACTAACGTAACACCAAACTGAGGTGAAGATCTGAACACTCGAGCTGTTGAATAGTACAAATAATAATGTAATACAGCAACGTTAGATCAAGAAAGATGGTCTGAGAATTTCAAATGAACCCGTGCACTACAATACCAGGGCCCAATCCTGCAAAGTTTACTGCTGGGAGTAATCTGAGTAAAATAACAGAGAGAAAATGTGCAGGATTGTGGTCTGACTTTAAATCTAAAGAAAATTCCCTACCTATAGCGCCTTTCCAAAAAGCCGAAGGGCCTTCTTCTCTAAGTATCTTTCTAAAACAGTCAATAACTCCACTGTATGTTGTCTGACCAGCACGAGCTGCCACTTGCAGTCTTGTCTTGATGACATCAGCAGGGGTTACCAAGGAAGCAGCAGGCACACCTTTTAGAAGCAAACAGCATTTAATTTACACAAAGTATCTTGTAAAAGATAGAAATATTTCTAAAGACAAAGAACATACCTGCAAACGTTAATCTTTTTGTGAAATCAAAACTTATTAAAAATGTAAACCCACACACACCTGGTACTAACGTAAAGTATTCAAAATAGACTCTTCCTGCAGCTAGCATAGCACAATCCTTCTAAATGTTTCTTCTAAATCACAAAGCTAATTTTATGACAGACACTAAAGAAAAATATAAATGAAAATACAGCCAAGAGAACTACAAAAATTATGCAACGATATTAACAGAACAATTCTCTCAAGAGCTCCCCTCCGAGTTTTATTATCAGTCATTTCAAATACCTTTTATTTTCCTTGTTTAAAGAGCGAAGCAAATATTTCCAAGTATAAATAGTTAAAACTCTCTCCCTCTCTCTCAATATAAGAGATTAAATATTCTTGACACAAATTAGTGGTGCTCTCAGCTGTTTCTAGGAGCTCTGTCAGCCTTACTGTGCTTTGTGAATATTAATATTTCTACTCACCTATTGTATGTACCAAGTACTTTGTAACAGTATAGCTGATTAATTGCTCTGCAAACCTCTCAAGTACTCACATTCCAATCCTTCACAGATCCATTTGTTTAAAGGTGTAAATATGCATTTAAAGGTGTAAATATGCAAAGTGATCATTTTGAGGCCATCTATTCTACAGTGATAGCTCTTTGGCCAGTTCATTAGCAGAACACAAGTCTATTTAAAAAGTAAACTATAAAGAAAGGTTGACAATAAAAGCATTTTTGGCACACAGTATGGTAATAGCCATCAGTGATGGTACAGTAACAGTACCCCACCCCAAGCACCACCACCGGTTTCTTATTCAAATGAAAGGGAAACCGTGCAGGTAAAGTACTCTCCTGAAGGTACAATGGATGATGTTAGAATATTTATAAAATTTAGATGTAAAAATCCAACTCTCATTTTTAATATAATGTATATTGACTCATTTCAATCACTTAACCAAACACAAGAATTCCCTTCCAGCTTGGAATTTCAATGTTCACTTTCAGTCTTGGTTGAATTGTTACTATTGATTTCAATACAATTAAAAAACCAGCGTAACAGTTGTCTACATAGCACTTAAGGGAGATTTATCAAGTTGACAGGTCAGAAATTTAACGAAGTTACAGTAAACCTTCCCACACATCCTGCTGATCAAGTCAGTAAGTTTTACATTGGAACAGGAGCAGCAAAGCCAGTCTATTTGCTAAAGCTAACTATGCACTATTACAACCCTACAAACTTTCTTTGAAGCCACATGTGTACACACAATGGTCTTCTCAGTTATGCTTATCTGATGCATTCGCATTAAACAGTAAAACGAATTTGCAACTCAGAAAGAGGGATTCTTGTAGGCTAAATTTTATATCTCATACAAGATTTATAGCTATTTCTATTGATCTCATCACATTAATATCCAAGTACCTGATAAATATTAATGAACTAAGCTGTGGTTAAAAAACACAAATGGCAAGTCTTATTATAGGATACTACACCTCATGGTGAATTTTTCAGCAGTTCTATGAATACAATGGATCAGATTTTCTTCCCATTTCAGGGCCCTTTGTGCCATTCAAGAGCAAAAGGGCCCAGAAAATGGTCACACCTCCCTGCTGGATAAACCCACAGCCATGGAGGCATACCCAACTGGGAAAGAGCAGGCATAACCAGGTCTTACGCCAGCTCCAGATTAGGTGGCAGCTCTAGTGATCCCTGGATAGCTCCAAGGTTGGTCTAATATATTACAGCCCCAAATGGGCCCAGAATTAAGAACTGCAAACACTTTCTCTGCATTCTACCTCACTTGTGTTACACACAGCAGATACTGGGTGCAAAAGAGAATTTGGCCCAGTATGTCCACCATTAATTTGTCCAGCAGTGCATTTTTAACCTATGCACCTCCATCACATTTGGGCCTAATGTTATTATACTACTGACTGAGATAAAAGGCCATCATTACCAAAAGACCAGTTACACATTTCGTTTGTTCCAAGTGTAGCCAATGATTTTAGTTTATTGTATATTCATTGGGTAATGTTGTGAGTTACTAACACGTTATGTTACATATAATCACTGTATGCTAAACAGAGTCAGATTATAGAAATATAAGATTGATCAGTAGTTAGAAGGGATAATTATGTATTAGATATTTAAGTAAGTTGGGTTGCAATGCAAGGCCTACAGGCTGAGTGAGACCTGTAAGATTTCAGCTTAGCCATACTAGGCCAGAGGCTTAAGAAATGCTTGACAAAAGTAAGCGACCAAAGAATGACCCTATGCCACAAGATGACCAGCAAAGATGTATTGATTAGTGATACTGCAAAAAATTAACTGTAAGAGTAATTTTTTGCTTACAAGATGCTCAGTAGTCACATTTTTCTAACACGTGCCCTAACCGCAGGGTGCACTATGTGCATAAATACTAATGAGGTATAGTCAGAATCACATTATAAAAAGAGGGGGCCCAGATTAGGAAAATTGAGCTCCCTGTGGGAAATTCCAGCAGGAACCATCCCTTTACTGATGATCAATCCATGAGAGACCGATCAGACCCTAACACTATCTAGGAGGATGAGAGTATAACTATATAAGTAACTTGTGCATAGGTCTGTATAGAATTTCTATGTGCTTAGGTAATAATAACTTTGATTGTAATTTTAATAAAAACTTGTCAAGCAGACTACACATTGTACTTATAAATGTATGTGTGGTCTCTACCCTTGGTTTCTGTGTGTTCCTAGAGACTCTAAATCTGAAGCAAGTAGCAGAGGTGACTTTTACTCTGTTGAGCCTGAAACTGTAACCAGCAGAGTCGAACCCATGGTGGTGTAATACCACATTACAAATTTCACTTTAAATAAAATAAAAGGCTACAGAAGAAATTTCTAAACACTAACTTCATGTGAGTGGGGTGAGTTTGTCCCACTATCATTACAAGGGAAATCTTAATTAGAAATTCTTTAAAAAAAAAAACATGAAGAGTATTTTATTTTCACTCCTGTCTCCCTACTGAACAGTAAGACACCTTCAAATCTTTATTTTGGCATTTACCTTTGAACTGAAAGTTTCTTCCCCAGTTGTTCAGGAGCCCTAAGCTAGATGAATCATTTTCTTTTTAATTCTTCTCAGTATATGTTCATCAAAGATTCAAATTAGCCTTCAAGTCAGAGAGCCTGGTAACAACTAAAGCCCCATTGAGACAGACAGATCAAATTTGGCTACAAGTTGCTGAGCTGCATTAAGCTGTTTATCCACATTATGCAAATGTAATTAGCTCTCATCAAAATTACACTACCTCCCACCAAGGATAAAAGTGATCAAATTTAGATTAAATCAGATACAATGGCATACTACCATTCATATGGGACTGATGAACGAATATTAAATATTATCTATTACAGGGAAAAAGGTTATTTCTAGAAAACATATTGAGAAGTTACCTGCAATGGCACCAGCTATAAGGAGATTAAGCCCTCTCACGTGGCCATTTTCATCAGCAAGCATCAGTTTACTGTGAGCATAAACAGGAAAATAGATTGCAGAAAAGGGAATGTCTCGGAGGAAACATGCTTTGGCACCCTGTCATACAAAAAGGAAACATAATACAAACAAGTTATATAAACAGAGTTAGAATTAAAGGCTGGCTGGCAGCCCCAGGCCACTGGGTATAGACTGAGCCAAGCGGATCTACCAGGTAACTAGTAAATGCAATGTAATGTCTTAGGGAATGTCGTATGGAGATTTGAACATCAAAAGAAGCACAGGTTTCAGAGCACAGTTAGTCATTCGATGGTCAGCTCTCAGCCTCAGTCTTCATTTCTAACTTCAGCAAAAGAGTGACACTTGACAATTGAGGGCCTGCCATCAAACCTTAGATACATAGTTTGTCGTACAGAAACGTACACGAGAATTTAGCCTGCAAAAAACCTTCTCTTAGCTGATCCTGCTGGCCTGCTGACAGGGAATGTGCTGTCACACAAAAGATTCGACTGGAGCCCTTGCTTGCCACTTGCTCCACAGGAAGCTGAAAGCATTAGTGAGCATCTCCACTGACCCTCTCTGGCTGCCAGAAAAAACAGTACTGCAGGGCTAGCACAGTTTGCCTTCTTTCCCCATGGGAAAGTTGCCACAACATGGAAACTCAAAAACTCCATAGGAAAGTAATACGGAGACAAAGGATGGGGAACTTGAATGACACTTTTGCCAGGAAAAAATTAATTGGTTAAAACTTGGCATACAAGGCCTAAAATCAAACTAAAGAGATTCCCTCTTGACACATGCTACAGTAGCTGTGGAGATGCTGTTAAAATATGTCTTGTTATTTGTCTGATACTGGGTGAATTACCTCCTGCTGCACAGAGCTCACCCTGAGGGTGAGCCATGGAGGCTGCAAAACTGTCTCCTCCACCCACCACTCCAGTCCACTCTGTGCCAGAATAGTGGCCACTGACTCTCTGGGTTCCCTACATAAGAGGCTCTGGGTCATGGACCACATAAGAGTGATTCCAGGGCCTTGGGAGGTCACACATTTCTAAAAGTTCCCTTCCACGCTGATTTATTGGGAACAGACAGAGAGCCCTCTGCAGGGGATCTGTGGGGCTTAAGTGGTATGGATGGTCTTGTGGAGAGACACTATATGCTTGGATGAATTTCACTCACCGTGATTACATGTTTTAAAACCAGTCCCCTTTTGGTATTTACTCCACTGAGCTTTGTATTCTTTTTTTCTTTAACTTAATTCTCCTAAACCTCCTTGAGATGACTGTGCAATTTTAAAGAAAGATAAAATTTGTAATAGAATCACCTTTCTTGCCACCACACACAAAAATGATTCCTGCACTAAAATTTTGCCCCATGTACCAAAACATCGATGATATTTAGGGAAACATTATAGCTGTGTGAATCTAATCTAGTGAATTCAGACAAAAAGCTGCAGCTACAGAGGGAAATTTACACATTTTTATGGTGCTACATAGCTCCATAAATAAATCAGCTAAACCAATATTTTGGAAGTGCACAGCTGCCTACAGCTGTTGAATTTACGTATTACTCCTTGCACTGGCAAAGGATACAGGAAAAAACACTCTTCCTTGTTTAAGAAAACTAATCGCTTCTGCACCATTACATCTGATCTGTAATGATGGTAGTAAGTATACCTGCAGGGAAGGAATCTGTTGACTGGCATTCTGGTAAAGTACAGTACGGGCTTTTTTTTAAATGGAATTCATTATTGACAAATCCCACCACTTAACTTCTTAAAGATCTGAATCCTACTAAATTCTACTACTGTTTCACTGCTGCCAAATTATTAAGACAAAAAGAGGATGCTGCTGTGAAGATAACAATAGAGATAACTGAGATTCAAAATAAATATAAAACATTTGGGCTCCTAAACAAACACATAAGAAACTTTTCACAAAAGCCTCCAAATGAAATGATCCATGCCAGAAGTCAACAAGTCTGCAATACAGAACTCCCTGCAGTCTGATATAAAAGCCCAAAGGATAGAACAGGGGTGTATTTTTATGTATCCCACTTCCACTAACATGAGTATAAGGGCAAGTCTACACTACAAAATTAAGTTGACCTAAATTATGTTGATGTGCTGTCACTGCAGTAATTAAACTGCTTTTGCATGTCCACACTATGTTCTGTGTGTCAGCAGTGTGCATTCTCACCAGGAGCAGTGGCATCAATTTAACTGTCACTGTGGGATGGCTCCTGAAAGGCAGCAACAGTTCATGTAACAACACAGAGTCTACACTGACACTGCGTTGACCTAATTACATGGACTTAAGAGCTATGCCTCTCATGGAGGTGGAGTTATTAAGCTGGTGTAGTGGGCAAGTTACATCAGTGGCAGCTGCATTTTACTGTAGACACTTACAGGTTTAAGTTGATGTAAGCTGTCCTACATCGAACTAACTCTGTAATGTAGACCAAGGCTAAATGTGTTCTCCCCCCCCCACACACACACTTTTCTACCAGGGGGCTGCCTTGCAGGAAGAGATTATTTTTAAATCTGAAAAGATTTCTTTGTTTTACAACAAAGGTTTTGTTTTAAAAGTTTTTTAAATTTAGCATAAAATGGTTTAAAAGTAGTGTTCCAGGAATGCTCAAATACATACCTTATAAAGACCAAAAATCCCCAGGTCTTTAAGAACAGTAAGGGCACTGACTCTGGGTCCTGTAGTGATTTCTCCTGCTACCTGCAACCGAATCTTTACAATCTCTAGTGGATTAGTGAAGATGACCTGTGAACCTCCTGCCTGCAAGACCAGAGAAAATGAGTTACAGTGAATTCTATCATTATATCACACCAATAAGAGTCCACTCCTGCAAGGTGCTGAGCACCTTTGGCTCCCACTGAAAGACAACAGGGCCCTCTTACATTATGTATATGCAATATGGAACACACTCAGTAAAATCCCTGTCCTGAAGTTTCCCATTCTTCTGCCTAAAAACATGTGCTTTTTAAAGTAAATTGAAACTTAGAAACAAAGGCAGACTACCATGGTTCTGTATGAGTTTGTGATTTCTATTACAGCAATTCATTCAATTTTTCTTCTCCCTCGGACATCCATTTTTCTAAACAGCCACATTAGTACCTAAAAGTTTATCAACTTTCATCCATATAAGATATCAGGTTAAGTTAATCATAATACTCTGCAGTCCAAGGCTCTGGAGACCAGGAACAAAAGAAAATTGCTCTGATTCACAGACAAAATTAGAGTCTATATCAAGTACAGTTTTGCCACAGAGATGAAGAATAAATATTAAAAAGGGAAATTTAATTGACCAATATTAGGGGAATAGTATGAAGGTTACAATATGCAGTGACAGCTCAGAAAAATGGATATTTTAGTGGCCATCACTCTACAAAACTGAAAGTTATGAACTTTTGTACAGTTGTATTTTATATGCAGTACAATAGTCGGGTTCAATAAATGAAAACCAGCCAATGTGTTGAGGTGTTATTTGTATTTAGTGCTGCTGCCTGGGGGAAGTAAGCTGACTGAAATTTATATTTGAGGTTGTAATTTTAAATAATCGGAAGAATGGTCAGATTTTTTGTGAGGAGCTTTTAATTATTCTATCTGGAAAATTAAATAAATAAATGTAAACAACAGATATACCAATATTTCCAAATTTGTTACAAAGGAAAACCGATAGCTAGATACAGACCAGCATCCATTTCTCTGACCTGAGCATGACACAGATTTAATAGCTGGCAAATTGTTTTTACATTATTAGCAAAGCAGAAGCACCATATCTTGCTCATTTCTCCCATTCACGATTGCTGCATGAGCTGTTCTACAGGTTCTGCATTTTAGCCTAAGACTTTCACACAGCTGCATCTCAAATTTTACAGAGAGATTGATTCAACATGACAGTTTATTCCAGAAGCATGTAAATGTACTTGAAAGTGACATGTTTAGACTTCTCTTTGGTATGCTGTAGGTACCACCCTTCACTTCTGGCAAAGTGCATGGTCCATCACAAAATGGATAATTTGTCTTTACTGCCTACCCAATGTTCCTTTCTCTCCTCACCCCCTCTTTAATTTTTTTTATTAAAACCATTTACAAATTTTATTTAAAACACATGGCACTGAACAAGCCCAGCCTTACATTAACTAGTATTTTCCTTTCATTTTAAAAACTCTGAATCCCTTCCTCATAGCCCTTCTACATTCACCCTAACCTGTCAAAAACTTCACCTAAGGAAAGGGAGACTACCCTGAACAGCCTCCTTTTTTATCATCCAGGAATTCAACTCCCACTTTGTGAGCACAGTGGAAAAATAAAGGAACTTGCTTCTTCTGACAGCTATCTCCTACAAAGCACCCAAACAGAGGCTTTGAGTACCTACTAAATGATTTAAGATTACTAAGCTAAATACGCAGTTCAATCAACTCACCCCTCCTGCCAAGCAGTAACTTATAACCAAAACCCGACACACCCAGAGTTGCAATCTGTATTGGGGTTTGTCAGGGCTCAGCCTCTTCTGTTATGTGTAGTCATGCTGGCAAGGGTGGAGCAGCATACTCTACAAAATGTCATCTTCTCTGCAACATGACCTCACACACAGTGTGTGTGCAAGGTCAGGCCAGCCGAGAGAGCAGCACGCTCTGCAAAATGGCGTGCTCTGTGCAGCACCCTCTGTTTAAGCCCCAGCATAATTTCTTTACAAAGTAAGCACTAGACACGCCCATATATTGGCCTATACATCTATCTCCTTAGCTCTCTTCAAAGGCCGATGTAATTAAAAGGGCCATGCAATATGGTGTGAAAGTTAGCAAATCTGGGCTACTTCAAACCAGGGGCAGGATGACACTGCAGAGCCCCAGGACCCTTAATTTATCCCTCACTCCTTCTGTTATTTAGAGAGGGAATCAAACATTAACTCCTCCACTGATCACAACTGCAGACTGCACAGACTGTAAATTATTTCACTATTGATCAAAGTTGGCAATAAAGGAGAATGACAACCCTGACAATTAAATGGTCGTTATGCTTTGAGACAACACCCCTGACCCCAAATAAGGGCAGTTCACATTTATCTTAATGGCATAGTTTCCCATTTGTCATCATCATATTGGTTTACTTCTGGATAACTTTTTGAAGGATCTCTCTCAAACAGAGGAGTTAGGTTTTCAATTTTTCTGTTTCTGGAACACTTGATGCAACCATCAGGGAAAATGCCAACTTGCTGAGCCCTCACAGGCCAGCTCAATTTGACCCCAGCTCCTCTGTGATGAACTATATACAATAAGCTGTCTCAGTGCAATAATGCCACTACTGTCCAACACCATTTCTCAGACCTAGTTTCCTTTCTTCCAGTCTCTCTCCCACTCACACACACTTCAAACAACAAAACAATGGATGATGCCCTGCAGAAGAAACATTTCAAAGTTTCAATCTAAACAAATTTTATAAAATTGCCAGCTGGCAAATTCTGTTAAATTATAACCTAATTCATTTTTCTTCATGTTGTATTAAACAAACCAATTTGAAAACTTTATGATTTTCCTACTTCATTTATTTCAATAATTGTGGTAGCAATAATCTTAGGCAGAATACTCCTGTTATAATGCAATATACAGTACCACAAAAACAATCCTCGAAGAAACCACAAATTTAGATGCTGAAACCAGAAATTCAGTTCTGCTAGATAATAATTTGTTAACTGCTCATTAAATGTGCATACTGTGTTTACATATATGAAATTCTGGTTTTTATTTTTAATCAGCTATAAATTAGAATATCCTGCAGGGCAGGCAAAATAACTGTCCCTCATTGCCCAACATCCAGCACAGAAACACAAACAGACCAATTCATAAACAATTCTATTTTCTACAAAAAATCCAATCTTCCTGTAATTAACATTCTCTATCTATCTGCACAAGTGGCTGGGTCTCTGTTAAATCCCAACAAAAGCCTGCTTCTGAAGGGGCAGAGTTGCACAAATAAGACTCTAATTCACACAAAACTCTTTAACCATCTTCTATTAAAAATGTGTGTTTTGATACACAGATAGCTGCATAAAACACATCTTCTACAAGGGGAGCCCAACATGCGCAGGCTTATGTGTCATCATTAATGCAGTATCTTGAGAAGTGCATGAATCATACCAACCTCATTAACATTTGGCACACACAGTATTCGAGATATTGACAGACTCCAATAACAGGCATACTTGTCACAAAAGTGACTTGGGAAGTTTCACAATATTTTAAAGAATATAATAATATAATAACTACAACCACAACTAAAACCCATTTTAGATGCTGCTCTTTAAGAATAAATTCTCTTGCCCAAACACTGATTTCTCAACACAACTTTATTTTTCATCCAGTGTTATAGGTGTGCCTGGACTGCTGCAGGTCTGTAAGGGTATGTCTGCATACCATGCTAGCTTAAATCTACTTAGAATGGCTAAAAAACCCCACAAAGATACAGTGGCACAGGCTTCAGCATGAGCTGTACAAGCATGCTGGTGACCCTGGATACATACTCACATTGTCAGTCTGTGCCATCTTTTCTTCACTGCTATTTTTAGCAATGATAGCTAAACTATAGCTAGCGCACACATTTGCCAGCTTGTGTTGCAATCACACCTTTTACTACAGTGTAGACATACCCACGAGACACCCCACTTTCCCAAAATATTCTTTCAGTCTAAGGCCTGATACTGCAAACACTTTGGTACATGAGTAACTTTACTCATGTGAGTAGTTGCACTGAATTCAATGGAACTATTTGCATGAGCAGGGGTTTGTTAGATTGGTTCCTTGAACATAATCATTTAAGAGTATGACAAAAGAAGGAGGGAAGGCAAGACAGGACAATTACAGAAAACAGGGGAAGCGGAAGTTAACATTTTGAGAGTGTATGCATTGTAATTTTTTAAATTATTTTTATCAATGTATTGTTTGTTTCAAAGATTGTGAAAAGAGGAGGATTCTGATGAATAAGGAAGAGGAGAGAGACTATATTGGATAGGATCACGGAGGTAATATGAGGCATAGGGAATAGCATGGAAGATAACGAAGAGGCATAAAGATAGAAAGGAAGTGTTAATGGAAAGAAATTGGTGAAGTGCAGGCACTGCTTGTAAATCCTCAGTATTTGTTTGCAAATTGGCTGTGCAAATATTCATGCTTTTTCCTTTTTCAAACAGTCCTATTTCTATTTATTTATTTATATGTGTGACACAGTGTGTGCATGTGCGTATATACACACAGACACACATATCTCAAGGAAATTCAAGTATCAATATTAAAATTGGTGTATTTTTAATATAAAATTGTTCTTTTGCAACTAAATTACAATAGACACGTTAAAAAAAAAGTTGACAAATTTATTTCTGAATGGAGGTTATTCATACACATCAGAAATAACAATAATAAAAGCTTCTATTTAACCTTAATGTCACATAAAATAAAAACTCCACAAGGAGCAAATGAAGGAACTACAATTGACAGCAAAGGTTATGAGAGAAAAGATGTAGTTTGAGATCCCACAGCAAACACCTCATGACATGCCAAAGCCTGAAGGAAATACACAAATGACCCTACAACATAAGACCTCTTGCCCTTTCCAATTCCACCCCAGAGGCATATGCTACAAAGGGGGAGATGTCTGCTCCAAGCCCTTGTTTACTTCGTACTTGGAACTGCCACATCCTGGACCAAAACTATTTCCCCACTCAACCAACTAAAATAAGAATATGTTCTTTGATGTTTATGAAGTAGTCTGATTTAAAGAACTGGCACTCCATTCTCAAGTCAGGGCTTTCATTGTTCATACACCTACAGTAAGCCTACTACAATACTGCTAAATAATATACCCCCTCTACATTAAAATACATAGGTTTAAGATTGTAACAGAAATCAAAGCAATTTCAAATCGTAGCTGACTCTGCCCTTAGCTCTCCTTGTACTTCCAACAGGCAAAGACGTGAAAAATGTACAACAGTACAAGTAAAGGTAAACTATCATCTCTAATTCTATACTTCCTGCATTTTTCCTCTTTGATAATTAAAAACAATTGTTTAAACATTTTGTAACTTCTTTAGTTTAAAAAAATATATTTGACAAATGCCTACCTTGACAAGCTAGAAGGAAATGCACACAAAAAACATGAAAATGTAATAAATTCTTTTTTTGAAATAAAATCCAAGAAGCATTTCAAGACTAGACAATATCACATTTGTTTTTTAGTTAAAAACATAAAAAATGGTTTTAAAAAAATTATTTTTAGGGCCATATTTGGCCTTTGGATGCATGCATATGACAGCTACAGTGGAATCTCCACATCTGTTTCAAAGAAAGAATTTGGGCCTTGGGCTTCCTGCATCTCTTACACCCCACATCCTCCTCCTCCTCCTCCCTCCAGCAGAAATCAGAAATCTCCTCCAGGTGGGACTGGATGCATTCCTGTCCCAAGTTTTAATATCACACTGTCTCCACACTGTTTAGGAGCTATCAACTTTTTCCTGTTTAACTTACAGAAGTCACAGAACATTGTTTCTGAAAGGCTTTTAAAGTCCTTTCAATGCATTTATACAGCACAAGAGGTGTGCATGTGGCTTCACAGACTTAACATGGACTCTCTCCTCCTGACTGATGAACTGATTGTTTCAGAGACAATATTTAACTGTACAGCCTTATGGGACTCTCTCATTCTTATCTAAAAGCAAAACCCATGATGCTGAGTAGGAGGAAAGCTTGTAACTTACAGGTCTCCAGAAATTAATTAATTTTTGTTTATTTAATCCATTTATAAAGCAACTATCAGCCAAGTGTTCAAGAGTCATACAATAAAAAAAAATTACAATACTTAAAAATAACCCACAAACCCAAATACACAGCCTGAAATCACAAATAAGTCTAGCATGAGGGAGAATCCAACAGCCCCACTAACCACCCCCCACTCCCAATTAACAAAAATGGATTAATGGGAAGGAAGATGAAGGTGGGTCCCCAAAATGGTCAAGAGTAGGCAAAAGAGCAAGGTAGGACTTGCAATGTGTTCTAAAGACAGACGAGGGACTGTGACACCTCAGTACAGGAGTTCACATCAGTGCTGAGAAAACCCTGCCATGTCCTGGCCCTCACCGAGCCTAGGTACTGAGGGCAGACCTGTACCAGCTGACCATAACAGCTGGGCAGGGACACATTTGACACATTTGTAGATATCAGAATTGAGAAGAACTTCTTCACTACTCAGTACCGCAAAGCAGATGACATTCACAGAAGCTGACCCACATTGAGGGTGGGGAACCAAGGTTCAGGCTAGGATTCATGAAGCATCTGCAGCAGTGTTCCACTTTCAGCCAGCACAACTATTGAATATCCTCACTTTGAACTCTCCTGCCCTACCTTGCTTGGAATAGGATCTATATGGAAAAGGTACTGCACATGTAGAGGGAAGCACTGACAATCAACTGGCATTGTTTCAACCACCTAATCCTGTCAGTTTTCTACTTTAGGTTTTAATGAGTTGCCAAGCAGTGTGTCCTGGATTCAACACTAGTATTCATGAAAAGAATAAAAGAAGTGAAATGGCATGAAGCAACAGTGCAGACAGAGCAGTCACCCATTTGTAAGCTATCATGTGACCTACGGGGGATACAAGGAAGAGAATGTGATCGCTGAAGTAGCTGAAGTGAGGGCAAGTGGCCTGCTGTCTGCAACTCCTAAAAATGATTGGAGGGGCAGAACAGGTATGTCATCTTCCCCTAAATATGCCAAAAGGGGAGAAACAGGACTACTAAACACACCATAATACTCCAGAGTGAAGTAGTAGGCCAATGGCCCGTCCACCAAGAAAATAATTCCTGAGAAGACAGCCAGTTGGAGGAGAGGGTTGTGTTTGGATAGCAATGTGGGAAGTCCTCAATTTCAGAGGAGCATCTGAATTTTTGAACCCTTATATGAAAATCAAACACTCTCTCAAATTTTCACATGTTCTCTAAAATATGATAAAGATCCTTCAGATAGGGAACTACTTATCAGAAACAGATATGGTACAAAAGGATTTAAACATAGTAAATCTAATTATCAGAATTCACAGCCAGATGGAAATTACAAATACTTTGCAAACATTTTTAACCTAACACATCACAGGAGAGAAAATACCTAATGAATTACATGGCCTGCAAATACTGTTTGTAAGACCGAGCCTTTGAGAAGAAGGTTAGCGTTTGTGGTTGATTTTTGCTAGCTACATATCACAACTCCTTTTCCCTATTTCCATGAAAGTAAACTTTGCACACTGACAGGTGAAGACTCAGGTATGTACCATACTGCCAAATCTAATCAGGGAGAACTATAAGTAGCCTACCTTCAGGGCTTCTTCTTTGAATTTAAATCTTGCAGAGGTCAACTACCTTATTGCCCCAGGTTTTGTGGCAAGCTGAGAAGGTTTTATTCCAGCTTGCCAGCCTATCCAGCTGGAAGTTATTAGGGTTTTATGCTACAAAAGGATCCCTAACCAGCTTTAAACATTCTATACTGTTACCAAATGTTGGGAAATCCCACAAATGAAATTAGCCAAGTTACAAACACCAAAGTCTGTTGTCATTAAAAATGCAAACCAAGTACGGATTGCTTAAAGAACTACCAAATTATAGACTTCATTTCCAGTGTAAATTCCATTTGTATATTTACATGCTGCTTTTAGTTAAACATTGGAGCAAAATAACTCTAAAATTTTGTATAAAGGAATTAAAACAAACAACTCCCTCAGATCTGTTAGCTCAAAGCCAGTATATAGTTATTCAATCTCCTTACATTTATGTAAACAATCTATTAAGAGGAGTTGTTGTCATTGTTTTTAAATGGAAGATACCAAGTGAAGACGTCGGTTTAATTCACTTTTGAGATTTACAGCAGGAACTGGGCTATCTAAGTCAGTTTTTAAACCCCCTTCTATGGGACTTTTTCTGGGAGGACCAAAGGAAGTTGATGATGATCCCTCTACTGTATTCTCAATGACTACTGACAGTGAGCATCTCGTCCCATTTACGCAAAGTATAAATACCATCCAAACATGCCAATAACTTTGGAAAGGGAAGAGGAGCACCCGCTCTTTGAAACTATGGAAGCCCCTCCTATGCACACCACATCCTGGGACTCAGTCTGACTGAGCTGGGTAAGTATGGTCAGTCAAAGATAGGAGCAGTAATAAGCAGCCACTTCTCAAAGCAGGCTTCCATGGCAAATTTTAGAGTATAAGATTCATTCAGCATCAGTGTTGTGGACAGCAGTATTCACTTTATCTCTGCTGCTGAAGGTAACAATGAAGAGAGGTGGAAGTAACAAGCAGCTTTAGCTGGATCAGCAATGCCAGCACATCTCATATGTTAGCTATACTGAGAGGATGGAAGGAAGCAAGGAGCAATACAGAGGGACCATAATTCCACGCTGCTCTCCACGATTCATGAGATTGGGAACTGGATCACTCTATTTTTCCTGCCCCCTTTCTCACAGCACTGAAACAAGTAGATAATGCCCTGGGCATGCCATATGGAGAACCAGAGAGTTTCAGTAACTTTTCCTACGTTTCTGTGTGGAAGAGGATGGTATTGCCTTATGTCATGGAATATACATTATACTTTATCTGTTATTCTGACTGGGCCGTGCGAGGGTGGGAATTCTCTCTCTTTTTTTAAAAATAGTTATGAAAGGCACAGGACTGATACTTACACAACCTCCAGCAAGGATCTCTGCAAATACTGGAATGGAACCATCTCTCTGAGTGAACTTGTCTCTGACAAAATCATTAACCTAATAAAAATATACAATTTATATATTACAAACAGTTTCCTACTTGAACATTTTTTTCTGATTAACACATACTACATTTGTAACCAAACTTAATGGAACACTAGTTAAGTGTTCATCATTCATGCATTTAAAGGAAACAAAGCCCAGCTGCTTCTACAAACATGGGAATGCCAGGAAAACAGACCTGTATTTTATTACTGCAAATCAGATAAAAATTAGTAAGAGACAGAATTAATTTAGAAATGGAGAAACTTACTGTGAGCTTAATGGCCTTTTCTGGAGCAACACCTATAAGCTGTGGTAACAAGCCTGTGGAAATAGAGAAAATCATTAGGGAACATTTTTTCTATCAAAGAAAATATTACTTTTGTAAGAGTCCAACACTGCTGCCTCTCCACAGGTGGAACTTCCTTTGAAGTCAATGCCAGTTCTGCATTAGCACTGGCTGCTGAATGTGCACTTATGCAACTGAATATCTTAATACTTCTGCTGAAATTGGCAATATAAAGGATAATTGGATCCCTCTTCCATAATCAAGTCAAACCAGAAATAGTGGTAAAAAAGGGGAGGGGCTTGGAATATTTGTTCAGACAATGGATCATTCAGCATTTTCATGAGTATTTTTAGCCTCCTCACTCAGTACCACTCTCCAATGAAGTATACAAATGAATGATTTACTCTATGAGAGAGTGAGGCTGAAGAATGACTGTTCAATATTTTCATCCTTGCAGTACACAAAGCAGACTGAGCTTGGATCTCTCCTCCACAAAAGTTTATCTTGTACTTTTGATGAAGGATGTTCCCTACCTGATTTAATTTATTCACATTAAACACATAATCATGCTATTTGATAACTAAAGCGAATTTGGTAACAACCTTTTAAATGTCAGAATTCCCAACATAAAATAAATAAAATGTGTAAGCTTGAAAGCTTGTCTCTTGCACCAACCAAATTTGCTTCAATAAAAAGATACTACCTCACCCACCTGGTCTCTGAAATAAAAGACATTAGTAGACATGTAAGCAAAGCATTGTTACACACTGCCAAGTGTTGCCATTGCTTAGGTGACTTGTTTAATAAAACACAAAAGACCACATAACTTTCCTTTGCCCCAATGACAACGTACTACTCAAAAATATATGTCTTTTTTTCCTATTACTTACTTACATAGTTAGAATGGATATAGAGGATGAGCATTAGGGAAAAAAAGTTAGTTGTAAGTAACATTCAATACAAATTCACTAGTTTCTCTACAAGCACCACATGAGGTGGCACATGCAGTACTTTGACTTTTAAACCATTAAAGATGTTCTTTGTTTACAGGCTGCATTTTGGCATGCAGCAGCTGCCTAAGACAAACTAACAATTAACTTCTATATGGAATCACAGGGCTCAATTTTCTAGAGGCTACAGCTTATCTAAGGATTTAAAGGATTTCCATTCTTTCAGTATAACATGGTAATATGCACTTCAAAAATTGTTACTAATAAATGTTTTCTATCCTGTCAAGTGTGTGTGTTGATGGACCCCTAAAACCTACTTTGAAGAGACTGATGAGAGAGACTTTTTTTTTTTTTGCTTGTAGACGGCCTGCAAATATTCTTGCATATATACTACTGTCAGTCAAACCAAATCAATGACAAAAGCATGACCTGCTCATACACCTTTCTAGGAGCAGACTGATTTAAAAGAATAAATCAGTAGATGGCAGTCTTAACTTCCTAACATTCAGGATTAGATCAGCACCTGTTACTTTTTAATCTAAATCTTCTGCATAATCATGTCAGTATAGTATATGTGTTGCAGAAATAAAAGGTTACAAATTGTTAATAAAATATTGATTTGTCCCTTTGATGATATCTGTAGCTTTAACGAATATTATAGGTGATATTGGACAACTTCAATAAAAATACAAAACTAGGTTTCCTACTGTCTTGCAAGGGTAAGGCAGAAAAAAAAATCTATGAAAGTATTATGCTATTTAAATAATAAAGGAGGTATAAAGACTCACCACACTCAGCCCATTTAATTTACATAGTACCTTCCTCTAAGCCAACCCACAGAAAACATGCACCTACACAGAAGGATCAGCAAATAATATATGCAATGTCTTGTTTTCTTCCAACCCAGTACTTTCTGTGCAATTTACAGGCTTACTACACTGAGGAAAGGTACTTATTACATACAAAGAGAGGTTGATAATGACAAAAAGAAACACTGCCCTCCCAGCCTGAGTCTCTGATCCACTGTGAAAAGAAAATCCAGCTCTGCAGTGCCCACAGTTTAAAAAAAACTACTAGACAAAACACCGCAAGACCCACCTCCCACTGCCTTTTATGTGCTGTTAAATATATGCATACACACACTCCGTAAATCTATATCTCAGAGAGCCTGAGATTCAGTGAGTTCTAGCAAGGGGAATTTAGAAAACATTTCAGAGTTAATTCTGGAGTTGGGTGGCAGAATCCAGTAGTCTTATGACAGATATTAATAAAAAATGAAGCGTTCCTGTAAGGGATCACTTTATTTCTATGCAATTTATGTAGAAAAACACACATCACATCTGCACTGTCCTGTTCTGTCTGAATACAATTAAAATTAACACATTTATGCATATAAGAATCCACCTACAGATACACTGGGCAACTCTTCTGTGAATGCAATATAAATGTTTCTGTACTTCTGCTTCTATATAATTGGAATTATGACAGTCTGGCATGGTTGTGGAAACAATCTGGCGCTATGAACTCAGTATCAGTGTCTCCACAGATATACGTTTTTCAGGGACACAAAAATACTATAAATGACCATACAATCTAAATAAAAGAACAAGTATAGAACAGATCTAAAAATATTTTGATCACTAGTTATTTAAGCAATACTTTAAAAATGTAAAACATTGTTTCATTCATGTATAGAGAGTCTTTGATTTCAAAGTGCTTGTCAAAGGTTACAAAAAGAGGCACCAATGGTACTGTGAGCAACAATCAAAAGTCAGAGAACATCAAACCCAGAAGCTCCAATGCAAAGCTACTGACTAAGAAAAAGGAAAGGAGGATACTGTCAATACACTAGAAAAGGAAGAGAAGTGATGGGGTTTCAGGAGAAATTTCAAATTATGAATTAAGGGGTAAAATTGTTCTTGTGAAACAATTAGCAAAACTGGAAAGCACATCTATTTACCAGTAAGATAAATTACTAGCAAGAGCCATAACAAAAGCTGTGCTACACTAACTATGTCATCCCTAATATATCCCTACCTTTGTGTTCACTTTCATTGCAAGCCCCCAGAAAGACAACGTAAAGGTCGTACATTAATGACGTACCACAAATAATGAGATTATTAAAACCTCTTTAATCTGAGCAGTTTAGTTTTAACTGGATTCCCTAGTGCAAAAACTGCTCAGGGGCTATCCCTTAAATAAATTGGAAGATTACCAATGCCTCCATGGACATAGCACAATGCAGACTACCCAGACAGGGAGCATCAAGGAGATGGGGAACTCCACCCCAAGGAAAAGAACCAACTTAAGAAGTACTCCTATGGCAGCTGGAGAAAGTTTTTGTGAATACAATTAAGTTACACCAAATGGTAAATAAGAATATAGGGGTTGGTTAAACACAACAATTTCAGATGACCAGTTAGAAAGGCCCCAACCATATGACTTGAAATAGTAACAGTACTTTGGAATATGCCTGAGCTAAAAACAGAAGATGGACAACCTATATTTGAGTACACTGAAGCACTTGATTGATAAAGAGCAGTTTTAATTTCTCAACCTAGACTTTAGAATCAGTACTATACTGATAACCAAATGTACAAAACAGGAGACATATTATTCATATTTTAGAACTAATATAATAGTAGGCAGCAACAAAAAACAAGGATGGTTTCACCTAGCGAATGATGTTTAGTTTTTCCTAAGGAAACATTTACAAATCATGGAGCAAATCCCATTTATCACTCATGTGACCAGAACCATTAAAAGCATGAGACTACCTGCTTGAGTATGATGAGCAGGATTTGACCCTTAGTTCAGACATTACATTTCAAATTATTCTGTTTCTGTCATCTATTATGTATTTCTCATCCTTCTCTAACAAATATTTGCATTAAATTAGGATCTTTGCTCCTTAGACACTCATCTGCTCCTGCTGTTTATCTCCCACCTACAGTCACAATCCTTTGTTTGTGAGATAACAATCAAGTCCACAGCACCCATAATGCCCCAGAAAATTAGGACTTCAAGCAATGTAAATAGCACCAGAGGAACAAAGATCTTGTTTTTTCCAGCGTTTATAATGACACTGATCAAGAGAAGATAAATACTCAGTTCAGCTACATGAAATAGAAGCAGAATTGTTCTGATTATCAAGGGGGTTTTTGGTGTTTCCATAAGGGGTTGGCTATTGATGACTTGGATGAAGAAAATCACTACATACCTTTGATTTATTCACTTACCTCTGTAAAGCCCAAAAAATCCTTCATAACGTAAAACTTTTTTAAAACAGTCATAGCTATTTTTATACATCAATTCTCCCACAACTGAACCAGAGGAGCGCTGATTCTGCATTCGTGTCTTCACCAGGTCTATGGGATACACAGCAGTGGCTCCCACAGCTATAAGCAAAAATTACAAAATATTATTTCTACAGTATGACAGGTGTGTATATTGCACTTGACTGTTAAAAAAACTACTAGTTTTCTACAGCAGTGACCCAAAACATGAGGTTCAGAGGGTAATGCACGTTTATGGGCACTGCAAGGGAAAGTTGACGGCAGAACACGAAATCTTGGATGGACAATGTGGCCTCCTTGGTGGATCAAAAGAATTATTCAGGATACTTCCCAACCTCACAAGGATGTTGTAAGAATAAATATTTGTATTTGTGCGGCGATCAGATATTATAGTGATGAGAACAACAGAAAAGTGAATAAGTAAAATAATCTGTTCTCCTTGTCTGAAATTTGCCAAAGGTTGTAAGGACTGCAGAAGGCTCAGAATGCAGTGTAACTTCACCTTTTCTGCTGCATGGCTGGTGCGTATCTGGAAGCACATGTTCAGTGGCTCTCTGAACCCTTCCTGCAGGCTATGTGATGGATTCTGGCCCTCCCAACCCTGGAGTAGTTTTCTGCACAATGATCATTTATTCAGGCTGTGTAGGAGTAGAAGGGGTTGAATTTCACCCCTAACGTACAATATGTCTTAAGCAAAAAGTCACTGAAACACAAAGCCTTCAAATGCTATTACAAAAAATGAAGGACAAAACCTTGTGACACCATTAGAATATAGATTTTTTTAAGGCATTTTAAAATGTTCAAAGCTATATTGGGGAAAATTGACAAAAGCTAACAAAATACAAAAAAGTTTATTTATAATTACGTAGACAGACAGCAAAATCCTCAGTTTTTTCCCCTCTCAATTTTGTTCTTATGTTTTTGGTATCACTCCCATCAAGTATAATCAATGGCAGTGCAATACTGCATCCAGAAAGCCTACGTCATTATGAACGTTTGCCCTGAAGACTGTGTGGAGCCAAAGGTGCTTCTGATCATTGGTAAAAATAAAGAGCACTTCACAGAGCTCTCCAGTTCTTACCCTTTCAAACAATGAACTGCACCGTAGAGGATCTCCTTTAGTCTGGTGAGATAATATTACATTAACCCAGCCTTGAAAATAGAACAGAGACATGTCACTCACCTCCAGCAACTGAGCCCAAAGTGAACCTGTAAGCAGACTCTGCTACTTGGAGCCAGATAGGCCTGCCCATATCGCCATAAGATTGCTGGGGGGGAAGGAGGAGGGAGACATAATTTGGAAAACAGGTGAGAAACTGAAGCAGCCTATGAACTGGCTTTTGTAAAGTTAAAGAAAAAATTTGACAGAACAGCAGCTTTAGTTCAAGGGAAAAAAGACTGGATAATCCTCCTTTGGCATAACAGAAACAGCACATTTTCAAATAAATCTCTCACATAGTGCTACCTCCTATACTCCTTGTCTGACCAAAGAAACAGTTCTAAAAATGATTTCTTTATATGAAAAAGAAGGTGCATGCAGAGATACTTTTAATTTATGATTTTCCCTTCTGTGGGGCTCGATTCTATGAGTTGGTGAGCGCCTTCTACTCCCATTGATTTCAATAAGCTTTGAAGATCTCAGAGACAGAGCTCAGCACCTCATACAATCAAGAGCATCATCAATATAGTCTATGTTTTATCAATATGTATGCATTAGATATCCCTACTTAGCACATACAGCACTTTACAGTCTCAAAAGCAAGGAAAAAAGTTATCTAGTCTTCATAACACCACTGCAAGGTTAATAAGTTATAAATATAGGGTTGACTTTTGTTTTAAGTTATAATGATAAACCTCAGATTTCACTGACATATGCTAGAGTAACAAAGCAGTACATGGCCTTGGGATTTTTCAATGACAGACTTAAACAAATGTACATCTGCAAGGAAAAAGTCTACAGAGACTGATGTGGTCATGTCGACTAGTTAGAAAAAAGGTGCCAGTAGCAAACTAGTCTAACTTGCACTGATGAGGCATTCTGAAAAGTATGCAAACTGGGCCAAACAGAAATCAGTGGGGTAGAGGAGAGTTTGTTCATTGAATGTAAGATGAATTGCACACAGAAGGAAAGGAAGATGGCAGCAAGACTAGTCCCCTCCTCCCACTCCAAAAAAAGTGAATGATTAAAGATTGTGCATTGAGATCAAATGGAAATTATTGGGAATTAACTGTGTTCAAGTCAGAGAAGTATCTGGTCCAGCATAGTAAGGGTGATATTTTCACTTTGCCAGAGATATGCACAGTGCTGTACAGACACAAAAAACAAGACCCTGCCTCCAAGGCCTTACAATCAAAATTAGTCTCAAAGTCCCCTCTTGCTTATCCTGTGGTTGTACAAGCAAGGGGGGGAAATATCAACAGGTATATAAATATATCTCCTTGCCCCATTCCCCCCACTTTTTTAAAGCCATTTGCCCCACGGCAGGTGACCCCAACAATCCCAACAGTATATTTAGATCTTGAAGAGGCCCCAGGATGTTACGGAAAGGTTTTTCTCTTAGACCACACATCATGAACACATGAATATGCATTAGAAGATATATGGCGTTTTACTGAAAATACAGTTCCTATATCCACAGGAGTGTATTTTAAAGGATCTATCACTAAGATTGCTTAAATGAGTTGTGCTGAGCTTGCTGCAGCACTAGGGAGCAAAATAGCCATTGCCATGCAGCACGCACTGCAGCAAATTAATTTAAGCAGCCCTAGTGGTATTGATATTCTGTTGCACAGGTACAAACCTGAAGTTATAATATATTGGTATATTTTGCTTTACTTGATTTTATTAAATAAGTGTGGAGAATACAGTAAAAATTGCAGAGATTATATAATTTTGGGGTCCACAATTCTTTTGCACTTTGATTGGGCAGATTTATTTATTTGTTTATTTTTAAAGGATATTACTGTGTGTATTTCAATGGGACATTTAAAAGTTCCCTCATGCAAACAGTCCCAAGCAGAGGGATGGTGCAGTTTTATGTCACAAAATTTTATGTCACTGATCTTTGTTAGCGTCTTTTAAAATCTTAGCACACATCCACTGAATGTCCTTGATCCTCCATTGTATGGCATGCTGCTGAACTGCTCCACTGAAATTAGTAAGGCTTCATGCTGCTCATGAAGTACACAGTACTATATAGGATTGGCAACTATGACATTAAGATGAGCTCACTTCTTTTCAAATATAATGAAACTTTTACACAGGCCTTCCACAATATACACAGCCATCAACCTTCCCCAAGATATTTTCTTCCAGAATGGCTTGCTGGAATACAGCCTAACAGAGAAGAATGGAGAATATTCTGAAGTCACATCAGATATTTATCAACTGTGCGCATGGATAAAAAAAAAAACTCATAGATTACATCATTAGAAAAACGTTTAGTTAAGATCAGAAATATATTTTCCCGATGGGTGCCATGGAAAAGAAAGATAAATCTGAAGAATTTCCTCATTAATCTCAAAAAAATTCATACTGAAAAAAGCAACACTAAAATAAATCCCAAAGGAAAATAGTGTCTCGATCTATGTCAAAAAGCAATGAACTCTTAAAAGACTTGAAAAAGGACTAGTTCTTTTATTCCTGCAGTTTTCTTCTGTCTTCAGCACACTTGCTTCTCTTTAATCTTTTAAAGCTAGTCTCTTCCTTGTAAGCATCAGAGTCTTATCAAAACCAAAGCATTATACTCACACTTAAATCCGGATGTTAATACTCAAACTCTTTGTGGAACAAAAGTGACTTTCATCTATTAAATAAGTGTTCACTATAGTTTGTGGTTCACTTGTGTTCAAATGTAAATAAATATAATTACTGCTATAGCTTTCAGATCATGCATATTTATAAACAGAAAATTACTGAAGATGTCATCCCCATCTAACCACTGTATACTCAACTGCTAGGTTTAAAAAAGTCTTAAGATATGTCAGCACTGAAAAAAAGGAGTGTTTTTAACATGGGTTAGCTAACTTGGGTTAAAATAGCAGTGAAGACACAGCAACTCAGCTTTTAACTCAAGCTAAAGCCTACGAGGAGCATGGAGTTGAACTTGAGCGGCTAACTTGAGTTAAAAGCCCAGTTGCCATGTCTTCATTTCTATTTTTACCCTAGTTCAGAAGACACCTTTCTTTGCACTATAGACAAACTCTTACATTAATCAAATAATCAGCAAACATGGCTGACAAGCTATGTCTACACTGAGCTGTAGTGCTGACAACAGGGGTATGAACTGCAGAGCACAAAGATTTGCACACAGACTCGGTACCTTTTCGTTCTTGCCAGCAACATTCACACAGGGCAGTTTAAGTGCAACTCACACTATGGAGTAGTGTAGACAAGCCCTAAGTTTCATTCATACTAAATTTACTGAAGAGATATTTACATTAATTTTTCTATGTTACATTTCATTATTTTTTTTCTAAAAAAACAGAATTTAGGGGTCATTTAGAGTCATTGTAGAAACATCTCTATTTCTCTTCCCAAGCATAGCTCCCTTGCAAGGTAGATACTTTTTAGACCTCACAGAATTTCTTATCCTTCTATAGGATTTGATAACATATTCTCCCCAGTATAGATCATAGAATACAATAAGATAATAAAGTGCAGTGGAGATCAAAGTTCACCCCCCACTGATTCAGGAACATAAAGAAAATTAAGTGAATATTCCTTCTAATCTGCATGTTTTAAAACGGAGCAGAATAGGTAGGATGAATAATGTCTTATTCCAAAAGTGAGAAAGTGAAGGAATATACATTCTGTGCTTATTATTATTACCACAGTGCCTAGGAACACTAGTTATGGACCAGGACCCCATTGCGCTAGGCATTGTTTGAACACAGAACAAAAAAGATGATCCCCGCCCCAAAGAATTTACAATCTAAGTATAAGAGAGACAAGGCCGGTGAAGTAACATCTTTTATTGGATTAACTTCTGTTGGCAAAAAAGACAACCACAACACTGCATAATCTAAGTATAAGACAAGAGATAACAGAGGGATAGACAGACAGACAGACTCACAAAGAAACAGTGAGACATTACTGGTAAGCACAATAGGCAGTGATCTCAGCACACCAGCAGCCTAACCATTGTCAAATGTATTGTAGACATCATGACAAAGTAGAGTTTTCAGGAGGGTTCTGAAAGTGGACAATGAGATAGCTTTCAGGATATTTGTGGGGAGCCCCTCCCAAGCATGAGGGGCAGCATGGGAGAAAGCACAAAAGTGATTATCTGAAAAATCAGTAAGTGGACAATGGAGGCTGGCATCATGGGCTGATCAGAGGTGAGATTCAAGATCTTGATAGTGAATACAAACAGCTTATATTTGATGCACTAGTGAAGGAGGAGCCAGTGGAGGGCTGCAGAAGCAGGGATAACAATTAAAATGACAAAGAAAATGATCTTTGCAACAGCATTCTGAATGGAGGATGATGATGCTACATCAAGAAAGGAAAGAACAGTCCTAGCTGAGCAAAACTTTTTTCTTCTCCACACTCCTTTTACCACATAGGTGAGCTACAAAAATAATTCTGACCAAGGAAAAGCTACAGCACTGTATCTGAAGGCACTAATGAAAACCAAATATAACACCATAAAATGCATGTTTTTGACAGTACAGTATTTCTCAAAGTCCTTTTTATCAGTCCAGATTAATAGAAACAGATTTCTGCAGGCAAGGAAAGATGGAATGGATTGCCACAAAAGTCTACAAAATCAAGCATTACCTGTACATAACTTTTGTAGACTCGTATCAGAGGGGTAGCCGTGTTAGTCTGGATCTGTAAAAGCAGCAAAGAGTCCTGTGGCACCTTATAGACTAACAGACATTTTGGAGCATGAGCTATCGTGGGTGAATACTAGTTTCTTCAAGCAGCCAGGATGGATGTGTCAAATGCACGCAATGCGGTATAGCTTTCTGCCAGATGAAAAAGAGATGATCCCAGAAATGTGTCCCAGTGACACTGCATTACTGAGCAAGCAGAGCTTTCCTCTCCAGGATGTCCAGTATGTTGAGTGTCTACCTAGTCTAGTGGCCATGTGGGTTACCATCTCCAAAAACACAAAAGACTTCCCTAAAATATATACCTGCCCCTGGAAATTTCCACTACATGCATCTGACGAAGTGGGTATTCACCCACAAAAGCTCATGCTCCAAAACGTCTGTTAGTCTATAAGGTGCCACAGGACTCTCTGCTGCCTTTATAGACTCCTATTTCATCAGCTCAGGTACGTATTTACCGATAAGGATTTAAACAAAATAGAGTCAGGGAAGAACTCTCCAGAAACTGATTCTACTCAACTCCACTTCAGAGAAGATGACCAAAATGTATATGATGAGCCACAGATTGTGCACAGAATTTCATCATAAATCACACTGCTCAAGACCATACCCTCCATGGGACAACCTCTCAACCACAGCAGCTGAATAGGTTTAATATTTCCTCAGGGACTGATCCAAGGCTTGGACTTCCATAGACTTTCCTGTGAATTCAAAGAAATCTAAGTTTCCAAAACACATATGGTACTTTAACCCAACTGAGCTGAGGAGTTCAAGCAAGGGGCTTTATAAAGTCCTTGATTACTCTTAAAGCTCTTGAGATTTCAGGGAAGTCTTTGTGTTTTTGGAGATGGTAACCCACATGGCCACTAGACTAGGTAGACACTCAACATACTGGACATCCTGGAGAGGAAAGCTCTGCTTGCTCAGTAATGCAGTGTCACTGGGACACATTTCTGGGATCATCTCTTTTTCATCTAGCAGAAAGCTATACCGCATTGCGTGCATTTGACACATCCATCCTGGCTGCTTGAAGAAACTAGTAATATATCTTTCTCAGTTCTCACTTTCTGCACCAGTTCTTGGGTCTTTTATATAGGATGGCAAAAACAGGACGCCCCAATTCACAGTTCCAAACATGGTTAACAATGGTGTAAACTGTATAATAGACAAGGCTCAGGTGTTTTTAACCACCATATTAATTAATTATCTCTACTCAGTACATATTCCACCTTTTCTATCATAAGTGGAGGTACACCACTGCACAATGATGGAGAATTAGGGTTCCATCTTTGTCAGTGTAGACACAGCCATAGACACTGTAGTGACAGGCACTCTAAAAATTCCAAAGGTAGACTAAAGGATGGATAGATAGCTAAATCACTCAGATTTTCAGAAAGTGGGAACCTAGAAACGAGAAACGATGGTGATCCACTGAGCACTTAAGCCAGAAATACAGACCATGGGTGTCTGTGCACACAAAGAAGCTGAAGAATTTATCTCTGTTTTACATAACAAGGAAAAAGGATGTGGAGACATCCTTTGGGCAGAAGGCAAGAGTTCAGGGTAACACTGGATTTAGCTGTACCTTCTTGAGACTTACTTTTAAAGGTACAGCTCCATACTTCTAGAATGAAATAGACTTTCTATATATACACATTATAGACTGAAATTATAAATAAAACGTATTGCAGTAACATTTGGCTCAAGTACTGTATTTTTTTCATTGATTTTTCAGCTCTTAGCACAGTTACTACTCAATGTAAACAATCACAGTCAGGGCAGCATGATTTGTAATCATTTAATCTGCCACATATGTCCTTCTTTCTGAATTTGCTGCATAATTGTGTTTCAGAGCTTGTCTTCACTGTAAAGTTAGCTTAGCTTGAATGACAGCAGTCACTGCAAAAACACTGGAGATGCAGAGAGTGACTGTACTACCAGCACAAAGTAGCTGAGGCCTTGCATACACTACAAAGTTAGGTCAACATAAGCCGCTTTGTATTGACCTAGTTAAGCATGTATCTACACTTAAATTTGTCTGCCACTGATGTAAGTTCTCCATTTCGCCGGCATAGTAAGACCTGAGCAGTGTTGCACATAGTTGATGTATCGAGGTTGACACAAAACAAATATAGACATTGCGTTATTTATGTTGACCCTAACAGTCTTCTAGCAGATGTCCCACAATGACTAACACTGATCACTCCAGTCACAGTTGTGAACTCCACTGCCCAGGGGTCAGGGAGACCAGAAGGCCTGCTCCCTTTAAAACCCTGTGAATTTTTTAAATGCCTTTTCCTGGTTGTCCATCGTGGCAAGCACACTTAGCAGCTCTCCACTGTTGTGCATAACTGCCCAGCTGAGCAGGCCAGATATACATCCCTGGAGTAGACAGGAGATCTTGGATCTCCTTGGCTTATGGGGAGAAGAGGCTATGCAGGCACAGCTATGGATCACCCATAGTAACGTGGACATCCAAGAGCAGATTGCACAGGGGATGTGACAGAACAGGTATGACACAGATCAGTAGCTGTGCTCCATGAAAGTGAAGAACCTGCGGCAGACATACCGGAAGGCAGGAAGACCAACAGTTGATTGAGTGCTGAGCCGGAGACCTGCTGCTTTTACAAAGAATTGCATGCCCTACTTAGCAGAGATCCCACCACCATCCTGCACACCACCACGTATACCTCAGAGAAGTCTAAGTCACCGGCCCTTGGCATGAACAGAGAGGTTCAGAAGGAGGAGGAGGAGGAGGATGGGAGACATGCAAGAAGTGGGGGCGGAGCTCCAGCTATGTGGTTAGCCAGGATCTGTTAATGATTCCACAGCAGTCCAGTCCCTGCAGTCAAGACCGATGCAGAGGAAGGAACCTTGAGTAAGACTGTACATTTATTTCCTATCACAGTGGATATAGCTATTGACTTTTCATATATTCACCTGTACTTTAGAAGAGGTAGCAGTACAACAAAGAGAGGTAGAGTTACCCACTTTTCACTCCCCTGTACAGTTAGGCAGAGGATGCCATGTGGAGAAGTTTGTTTATATAGACAGGGATGTCCCTTGAATCCTGAGAAATCTTGATGAAACTTTTATGGAGGTACTCTGCAATCCTCTCCCAAAGGATTCTAGGGATGGCAGCCTTATTTCTTCCTCCGCAGTAGGACACTTACCCATGCCAGTGCCATATACAAGCTAGCAGCATACAGGCCCGGGCAGCTTTGGGGCAGCAGCAGCAGCTGTGCTTTCTGTTACCTTTTGTTACCCTCAGGAATGACATATCAGCTAAAATCACCACTGACTGTGGAAAATGGTGCCAGTATTCAGTGCCATTTCCCTGTACTCATAGTTTCATGCAACCAAGCAATTCCCCCCTCATTTTCCTCACTCCTGGCAGGCCATAAGACTGGTGCTGCGTGTGACACTGTACACAAGCAATCCCAGCAGAAGAGTCGATAAGCATGTCTCATTTAAAACTTTAGTAGAACAAGGAAAGGGAGTTCTGAACCTTAACATTCACTTTCCATTGTGACTATACGGACAATGGTACCTCTGAGTGTTTTATCTATAGCTGCTGCTGTTGGGGCCTTGAAGTGTTCTCCCTCCAGACCGATGGAACATCTGAGCCAGATAAGAAGAAAGAAGAGGACTCAGGATGATATGTTCAGTGAAATCCTGCAAGCCAATGCTGCATCAGACTGTGAGCAGAGAGCCTGGAGGATGCATATTACAGACTGTATGGAGAAGAAAAAAAGCAGCAGAAGAAAGGCCCAGGAGTTGCAGCAGGAACAGGAGAGGGAGATGCACCAGGACATAATGAGGCTTCTCTGGTGGAAAACCGAGATGTTACAGACTCTTATGGACCTATACATGGTCAACAATCCCACCTCACCTCCCTTTGCAGTTCCTGGAGAACTCCAGCAGAGCACCTCTCTATACCTCCCTCAACATTCGACATGGCATCAGGGGCTGAATCCCTACCCCTACCACTCCACATCAGGGACATTAAGCACAATCACAGCTTCACATACACTGACCTGAGAGAGCCACGGTCGATGTATGTATAGCTAAAATGGACATGAACATTCCTTCCTCTTCTTTAAGCTTTGCTCTATAAATTTATTAAGGTTTTAATGTATTTACTTTTAACTTACACAGAATTCTTTTTACGTGTTTTCATTACTCAATAAAACTCTATTGTTTGGAAAACAATTTACCTTTATCAGTCCCCAAGATATGCTGCAGAATGCCTGGTGGCAGTGAAAGCACCCGCTTAGTTATTATTGTACACTGTGACATAGCTCAGGATCAGTGACACATACAGTGTAGTAATCATAAATGCACAGCAAGCACTACAAAATGAATAGGTTTATTCTCAGTGTTATATTCATAAGATGTGCACCATCCTCCACACAATTCCTAACAGACCTCCAGACTTCAAGCCCAGGTACAGATTAGTTCATCACAACACATTATTGTGGCTTGCATCTAAAGTACTCTTTCAAAGCCTGCCTGAGCTGTATAACTCCAAGCTGAACTCTTCTGATACCCCTTGCATCTGGCTGTTCAAACTCAGCAGACAGTCGTTCCACCTCCACCTTCCACCCTAACTACAACTTTCCCCCCTTGCTTCACAGATATTATGCAGGACACAGCAGGCAACTAGAACCATTGAGACGTTTTTAATCACTGAAATCCAAACTTGTAAGTAAACAACCCCAGTGCCCCTTCAATATACCAAAAGCATATTCAACTGTCACGCTGCGCCTGCTGAGCAAGGAGTTGAAGCACTCTCTGGTGCTTTCAAGATGGCTGGTGTACAGCTTCATGAGCTAGGGGAATAAGAGGTAGGCTGGGTCCCCTAGGCTCACTATGGTATTTCAACATGGTCAATGATAAACTACTGATCAGGAAAGAAAGTCCCTGCTTGTAGCTTTCTGAACAATCCTGTTTTCTTAAAGATGTGAGCGTCATGCACCTTCCCTGACCTTCCAACACTGAGGTCAGTGAAGGGTCTCTGGTGATCCGCTAGAGCTTTCATACCCACAGTAAAACAGGCCTTTCTGTTGATGTACTCTGTGGCAAGATGGTCAGGTGCCAAAACAGGGATGTGTGCGCCATCTCTTGCTCCACTGCAGTTCAGGAACCCCACTGCTGCAAATCCATCTACTATGTTCTGCACACTGCTGAGAGTCACAGTCCTACATCGCAGATGATCAACAGCCCCCACAGTGGATTTTCCAACTCCAAAATAATTTCCCTCTGACCGGTAGCAATCCAATGTTACCAGTTTCCACAGTGCCATTGCTATTCACTTCTTCACTATCAGTGTAGCTGTCCCTGCACTGAAAAGCTGTGTGAGCTCGGCATAAATATCCAGAAATATGGCCTTGCACATCCGAAAGTTCTGCAGCCGCTGCTCATTATCCCAAACCCGCATTGTGATCCCACCTTATTTTTTGGGCCCAGAAGCAGCACTCTACCATTTGCAGCTGCTCCATGAATGCCACCAACAAGACTGAATTGGTTCTCATTATGTCCCACAGCAATCTATCCACCAGAAAACCATCATGTTCCCCACAGCTCTTCTTACAGCTCTGCAGACATTGAAAGATCATGCATAAGGATAAGATTATGTCATGCAGGTCATGAAAGTCACAGATTCCATTTTCTGCTTCAGCTCTGGCATGGAGGGACCAAAGCTGTCAGTCAGCTGGGGGGGGAGGAGCTCTCAGTTGCTATGGGGCTGGGGCCACAGCTCTCAGCTGCCACTGGTGGGGAGGGGGCAGACCCACAGCTCCTAGCCACTGCAGGTGGCAGGGGGACCTGGAACTCTCATGCCTCTGCAGGAGGCAGGGACCCCAGAGTTCCAAGCCACGGAGGCTGTGGCAGGGGCCACAGAGATGTCATCCAGGGTGGGTGCTGGACCCTTCACCCTCTCCCACAGCAAGGCTCAGGCTCTCATTCCCACCTTACTCAGGCTTCAGTCATGCCCCATCAGCCCCGCCCCCAATTATTTTTAGTATGAGTCAAGGACAGGTCACAGGATTCCATGAATTTTTGTTTATTGCCGCAACCTGTCGGTGATCTTTACTAAAAATAACTGTGACAAAATCTTAACCTTAATCATATGTCTTGTACTTGCAATGCTCATGACAATAACGAAGTGCTGTTCAGGCTCCATGCTTCTGTCAGAGATGGTGGAAAGTGACGAGTCTCATGTGGGTTTGTGGGATTCTCAAAATAGGCATGAAAATTATAGGCCAGAGATGGAATTATGTATTGAAGAAAGTATCCAGATAGAAACTTGACCTTGCAGTCCCAGTTGCCTATGCACAACTTGTTTCTGTCCCACCATGCATTGCCAAACTTCCCAAAAAACAGTGTGCTGGATGGTGGCAAGTTGCACACTGGGATACCTACCCATGGTGTACTGTACTGTCCATCAAAACAAACACTCCTGGTAAGTACATGCAGCGCTAAGACAAGAAGCCAAGGATGCAGGTACACAAGCGATATGCTAACTCCAGTAGCTTTATGCTGACATAACTTGTGGTGGCAAAAGTTTGTAGTGTAGACATGCCCCAAAATCCCACTGCATTACTAGCTCGAGCATCATCAGCATTCATTTCAACCCATATCTTGGACAAGCCATCTAGCTCAAGTTTAAAACATCACTTAACTCAAGCTACAGATTTTTGCATGTGCAGGGGAGTTAGGTTCAGAGTAGTTGTCAAGGCTGATTCCCCACTCTGGCACTTCGAGTGCAGAAGGTGGGGGCCCGCAAGGATTTTAAAAATTAATACTGGCCACTTCAGGCTGGCATTAAACTCCCAAGGTCCCAGCTTCTCTCTGATCTTGGATGGGTAGATGCTGCCACCACCCAAGTGCAAAAAAAAAAAACCACCCCCTTTTGAAAAACCAGGAAGAAACACTTGGGAATTCCTTCCTGTGGGGTACCCTCTAGCACTTTCACACACACCCCTCCAAGGAAGAGCTGGGAAAAAAAACAAAGGAAACCAGATGTTGGCACCAGCTAATTAAACAACATGTGCACAAACCTCTTAGGGACACAAAAATCCAATCCTGTTCTTAAAAAAGGTAAAATTTGTTAAAAACAAAAAGAAAGGAAATACATTTGGAACTTAGGCTTTTTGCTAGATCTTAAAAGAAACAATTACAAAAATGAAGCATCAAGATAGCTTTCGAGGTTCATCTTAAAGTTTACAAACAAAACAAAAGCATCTGGGGTTAGCACAGAGGAGTCCACAAGCCAAGAAATAAACAGAAATAAACCTAATCACATCTTTCTAAACATTCCTAATCTATTTACATATTTGGGAGTTCCAAATAAGCGGTTCTAGGTATGGTCTGATGATTTTTTATCATACCTGGCTTAAAGCTTCTAATAGCATAACTGCTCCTTGTTCCCCCCTTTCCAGGAGTACACAACAGAGAGACAAAGGGAAGTTTTTTCCCCATTTAAAAAAGTTCTAGCCCTCCCATTGGATCTTTTGGTCAGATGCCTACTCCTTTCCTTTTACCAGTGGGCTTGTTAACCCTTTACAGGTAAAGCAAGTAGAGAACAGCTAGTAAGAGGAATTTTATAGCTAACTGTCTGGCTGAGTATCCATAAAAGGGGGCTATCCCGCCCCTCCTTCATTTATCACAGCAGTGAAGACAGGCACTCAGAATTTAGGCTTTCATTTTTAAAAACATAAGGGCCATATTTTTCAAAAGTGCTCGGTACCCAACTACCACCATTGAAAGTCCCCAGCCCATTTCACATAAGTGCCTAAATATTAGATGAGCACTTTAGAATATCTCACCCTAACAGTCTAGCTCTCATGGTTGTGAAAAATAACCTTCAAATTTGAAACAAATGTAAATTTAAGGGTTCCTAACTGCATGGTTTGAGTGTAACATACCACACAGGACACAGAGCCTTGACTTGTAAAAACATCTACATCTAAAGTATATAAAACTTCCACAAAAGGAAACCACACAAATCTGTGAAGAAAGATCTCAGGTGAAGTAAAGAGTTAACATTCTGAAGCTATATTTCCATTCTACATTTTTCATCAGCCCCACACAAACAGGATTTTTCTGTTGCTATGTAAATCACAAGAGCTAATGAGTATCAAATAACATTAGCAAGATTCAATGAGCATTCTAACAAACCATCCAAGTCAATCACCATGGAAGATGATTACTCCAACTAATCTCTCAAAGGAGAACACGTTTATCAGCTTTACATGCTGTACATACATTCTGTATATGTTCACAACGTAAAGATAGAGCATTATTATGGAGCTCAGTATGGAAGTGTACTAAAATAGAAACAAAACTCAAAGTGAACTTCCAAGCTAGTATTTATTTAAGGATGGATTTTAACAGAAAATTCCAGATATTTTCAGGAGTTGGTGGATATGTTTTTAATTGGTTTATTAACAATAGTGGGAAATCCAAATGCATAGACAGTTCATCAAAGGATTTAACGGTTTCGTAACTTTTTCTCTAGTACAAAAAAAATTTAATATTTTGATTAAAAACTGTAAGCATCTACTCACTGAAAGATTTGCTTCAGGAAGTAATGTTTTAAAACAGTCTTACAATTTCAGTCCAATTATAAAAAAATGTAATAAGAACTTTCCTTAAAATCTAGTGCCTAGTCAACAAAAACATCACTAATGTCAGAGGGATCCAACGTGTTTTCTTTAAGTTTAAGACAGCAAAGAAAATATGTAAAATCTGGGAACAGATTGTCTTTTCTTTTTTTTTAAACTAGAAGCATAGATTTGAGTTTTGTAAGTCTTTTTAAGGCAAAAAGTTCTAATTTTCATAAGCAAATATTCAGGAGTTTTATAAATTGCCAACTTCTAAATGTTTCCTTCAGTTTAGCTTTTTCACAATTGACTGTACACACGACATCACTCCTACCTACCTGCCGCTGGAGTTCTGCCAAGTTGTAAGGCAAGGCACCTTCAGCTAGTGGTGTTATTCTCTCAATATCTGCCAAAGTTAAACGCCTTCAGACAAGCCCAAGGGAAATAAATCATTGTTAGTCAAAATCATAAACAAACCTCAGCAAGCACCTTTTTTTCAACAGACTGGATTATGGCTTTATATATTACTTGTTATATTTCAGGTATCCCTAAGCACTTTACAAAGTACTGTTACAGGATCCAATCTTGGGAGTTTTAAGCACTTCTGCTCTCACTGTCCTCAGTGGGAATAAAGGGAACTCAGCATTACCCAGGTTTAGGCCCTTGCCTACTGGTAGTATAGGGTCTGTGCTCTGTAAATGCAGCAGCCACCACGTGCCACATAATAACTCACATGCAGCAATCTAGTCAAGACACCTCTCACACTTCAAGTTTACACTAGCAATCTGTGTATTGCAAGTGTTTTGATGCAGGGAGTTTATTTTGTTATTTTACACCATATACTGACTATCTGATGACTGCTCACTGCACTATACATATACTTATACACCCCCTAGCAAAGCCAGCAGTCATCAAATAATCCGTAATGAAAGATATGTAAAACAAATCTATTTTAACATAAATATAAATAGGATGGACAGACTAATATGAATGATTATGATGGTTATAAATTACCCTGTAGCATTGTATAAGTCTGCAAGCTGGTAGAGAATATCGACTTCCAGTGGTGTGACTTGTCCAAATTTGATTGCAGCCTGGGCAAACTCCTCTGGATTTAAGAGGAAGGGAAAAATAAGGTAACTGATCCTGAATCATTTATCACATTTTCACTTTAAATGAGTATAAATAACTTTAAAATTAAAATCTTAAGAATAAAATCTATCACTTGGCAGACTAATGAGGAGCAAAATCTAAAATAGAACAAAATGAGCCAGAATTAGTACCACATCTATTTCAGAACAGCAGCTTCAATCAGAGAGTAAATCGGATCTTGCAACTCTTACCTATGCAAGTAGTCCCCATTTAACTCTATAGCAATTCTCCTATCAGCAAAGTCCATAGATCAGACCCAATATTTGGGACTCTTGTTACTAAACTACTGTAAAAGCAGACAATGGTATAATTTATGGATGAACCAATCAGCATTAAAACTAGCACAATCATTTCAGTGTTCCTTCCTCCCCTAGCTCTCATTGTTCCCAGGTTTGGATAAGCGCCTATCCACACTACAAACACAATTTGTAACACATCTAGGGTGACCAGATGTCCTGATTTTATAGGGACAGTCCGGATTTTTGGGTCATTTTCTTATATAGGCTCCTCTTCCCCCCCCACTTCACCCCACCCCCACCCATCCCAATTTTTCACATTTGCGGTCACTCTAAACACATCCATGACACTCCTCTGATCAATTACAGAAAACATGGTTCAGTAGCTTCTATAAAACAAGTTTTTCAAGTTTTGTTTCTATCAAACAAGTTTTTGTTTGTGCATTCACATCTACCAACATAGTTAGTGTGACGTATCAGTGCACACAGGAGAATCTGGACAGGTATCCCATCCTACCATCCAAAGACAGAGGGTGCCCAGAGCATATGAACACAGAACAGCACAGGTAGGGCAATGCACTCTTAGATGTCTTACTTCATGAGAACTGGAAGGAAAAGGGGGGGCCAACCCAGCAGATATAGTTAGTGGGTCTCATCCACAGATGGAAAATAGCTATGTTATGAAATGGTTACAGAAAGCCAATCAATCCAGGCCGCTGGCAAGACTGAATCATAGTTAACTTGCATGCTTGCTAACAGTATTAGCCTTATTATGTGTGGAAACAAATTATGTGTAGCTCACATCATACCATTAAACGGTTACAAACTGCTAAAATTGTGTGGAAAAAGCTTAAGAGTGAAAAACTGTTGCTACAGTAGCACACAGGAACAGCCAACGGGACACAGAGAGTTTCTGATGAAGAATTTTTGTTTTTGTTAAAGCATACCCATTCCACCATAGCTGCCATATTCCCCAGACCTTTCTCTGCTCCATGTAAACACCTATCATTACCACAAGAAGGTCCACATTGCAGTGTTATTCCCAGGAAATCAGAACCAGTCAAGACTCTTGTCAGAACCCTGACAACTCTTCTCCTTAATGAGCCAGCTAGAACCCTCTGCTGGCCTGTGAAGTCTGGAGTTGAGCAGGAGAGCCACATTCAGAATCAAAACTTGAAATACTTGCACAGTTCTGCTAAACTGACATATTACACCAGCCTCCTGCTAGTCTTAACCCGTATACAGTACAAAAGACATACTTTATAGATCTGAAAATTAATAAAATATAGTAAATTTATTTTACCTTTTGTGACTTCAATATCTTTCCTTGTACCTGCTATAATACTGTATATCTTTCTAACGAGTTCCATGTTATTCAGCAGGGCATTAAAAGCATTGAAATAGGAGAAGCTGACCTGATGTGAAATAGTTCCACCTGCTACCTTAAAAACATAAATAATAATAATAAAAAAAAAGATAAAGCATGGGTCCCGATATGTGGTCAGGGTTCAGCTGATAGTCTTAAATCCCCTGACAACCCAAGAGAGCTTTACTGTAAATTAACATCCATCTAGACATACAAGATTAAGATATATTTCTATCGTAGTAGTTATATCCTGTTTTTTAGTGATAGCAGTGAGGGGGCTGTTATTACATAGCCAGGGTACTTCTATGTTTTTTGATGCAACAAAAATAATCAGGAAACAATTGTAGAATTACTGTTCAACTTTTTTGTAGAATGCGTTGTTCTAGATTTGCGTATATTTTATTTTAGACGAAGGAGTTAACCTTTACATCATTTACAGCAATAGTTAACAGTGTTAACAATTAACCTTAGAAGCTGAAATTAACACAAATCCATACTTTCCAAACTAAGACACCCTCTCCATCCAGCAAAGCACTTAAGTGTATAAGTAGTCCCCATTGACTTCAATGGGGCTTCTGATGTACTTAAGATTAATCACATGCTTAATTTCTTTGTTGGACTGGAGACTCGGCTATAAAGAGCAGGGAGCCAAAAAATGGGCAAATTCTGACTCACAAGAATAGTCCCATTCAAGTAAATGGAACTACTCACATGAGTAAGAATTTGCAGGATCTGGGTCATATTTCATGCCACTAATTATAATACTGTTTACACTGCAAATTTCAGCTCAAATTTTTATTTACTGTGACAGAGTATACAAACCCCATACAAGGTGCGAAAAGGTTAATGAGAACCTGTGCGCACAATTAGCCCCATCCTGCTTCACTTGCAAGAAGTGCCAAGCCTGGAGGAGTTTAAAAGGGGAACTGTTCAGTGCAGGGGCTGACTGGAAAGAGGAGAAGGCCTCTTGAAGGAAGGCCTGAGTAGGGCAAGGGCCGACCCCAGAACTGACTGAAAAAAAAAAAAGCCTGGCCAGAGCCGAAAGATAACAAGACACAGTTAGACCTGAGTCTCCCTAGGGGCAAGTAGGCCTGGCAAGGGACTCATATATGTCATTTGTACCCAGAGCTATAGGTTTTTTTCCTTTTGGGATCTGTGCAGAAGTGAACCAGGAAGGGGCTTGTGGAAAGGCCTAGAAGCAGGCCACAGTAGGAAGCAGTGGATACAAATAGGCAGACCTTAGCTGTTTATTACAAGGTCCCTGGGCTGGAATCTGGAATACAGGGAGGGCCTGGGTTCCCCTACTGACAAAAGTAATGTGGAGGCCTCTGGAGATAAGGGCTGGAAAGGGTTTAAGCCTGTAGCTGGGATGAAGACCCAACATAATGCCACTGGGCGACAGACACACAGGACTCTGTTTACTCCAAAGGAGATGGGACCATACGGCAGTCCCTGGCTGGAGGGCCAAGTCACGAGAACAGCAGACCGCTGCAGGGCTAGCGTGGCTGTCAGCAGAAGGCATCTAATGAGACAACACTACTATGACATGCGCAGCCATAAGAATGTGCACCTATAGTGACTCACCTCATTGACACTTACAAAGAAGCAAAATACTCAGCTATTCATGACAAATAATCTTGCTTTCAATAATGCAGAATAACTTATACTTTGTTATCATTATTATGGCTGTCAAGCAATTAAAAATAATCATAATTAATCATGCAATTAAAAAATTAATTGTGATTAATCATACTGTTAAAACAATAATAGAATACCATTTATTTAAATATTTTTCAGTTTTCTACATTTTCAAATATGTTGATTTTAATTACAACACAAAATACAAAGTGTACAGGGCTCACTTCATATTTATTTTTGATTACAAATATTTGCACTGTAAAAAAAACAAAAGAAATACTATTTTTCAATTCACCTAATACAAGTACTATAGTGCAAGCTCTTTATCATTAAAGTTGGACTAATAAATGTAAAATTATGTACAAAAAAAACCGTATTTAAAAGTAAAACATTATAAAACTTTAGAGCCTGCTAGTCCACTCAGTCCTTCTTCTTGTTTAGCCAACTGCTCAAACAAGTTTGTTTACGTATGCAGAAGATAATGCTGCCCGCTTCTTGCTTACAGTGTCACTTGAAAATGGGCGTTCTCATGGCACTGTTGTAGCCAGCGTCACAAGATATTTATGTGCCAGGTGCACTAAAGATTCATATGTCCCTTCACGCTTCAAACACTATTTTAGGGGACATGCTCATAACTGGTTCTGCTCGATAACAATCCAAAGCACTGCGGACCAACACACGTTCATTTTCATTATCTGAGTCAGATGTCACCAGCCAAAGGTTGATTTTCTTTTTTGGTGGTTTGGGTTCTGTAGTTTCTGCATTGGAGTGTTGCTTTTTTAAGACTTCTGAAAGCATACTTCGCACCTTGTTCCACTCAGATTTTGGAAGGCACTTCAGAGTCTTAAACCTTGGGTCAAGTGCTGTAGCTATCTTTAGAAATCTCACATTTGTACCTTCTTTGCGTTTTGTCAAATTTGCAGTGATAGTATTCTTAAAATAAACATGCTGGGTTGTCATCCGAGACTGCTATAACATGAAACGCAGAACGCAGGTAAAACAGAGCAGGGGACATACAATTCTCCCCCAAGCAGTTCAGTCACAAATTTAATTAACACTTTTTTTTTTTAAATGAGCATCATCAGTATGGAAGCATGTCCTCCAGAATGGTGGCCAAACCATGAAGGGGCATACGAATATTTAGCATATCTGCACGTAAATACTTTGCAATGCCCAGTACAAAAGTGCCATGCAAATGCCTGTTCTCCCTTTCTGGTGACATTGTAAATAAGAAGAGGGCAGCATTATCTTCTGTAAATGTAAACAAACTTGTTTGTCTTAGTGATTGGCTGAACAAGAAGTAGTACTGAGTGGCCTTGTAGGCTCTGAAGTTTATATTGTTTTGTTTTTGAGTGCAGTTATGTAACAACGACAAATCTACATTTGTAGATTGCACTTTTACGACAAAAACTGCACAACAGTACTTATGAGGTGAATTGAAAAATACTATTTCTTTCGTTTATCATTTTACAATGCAAATATTTGTAATAAAAATAATATACCCTTTGATTTCAATTACAACACAGAATACAATATATATGGAAATGTAGAAAAACATCCAAAATATTTAATAAATTTCAATTGGTATTCTATTGTTAACGGTGCGATTAAAACCACTATTAATCATAATTAATTTTTTAAGCTAATCACGTGAGTTAACTGTGATTAATCGACAGCCCTAATCATTATTATTTCTGTAAAAACACTATTTTGCATAAAATCCCTATGTGAGCAGTGAATGGTACTGCATTGTCAGTATTGCTAATAAAGAGGAAGATAAGGCATGTGTTAAGGATTTAAGACATATAGCAATTAAATTACAGTACAAACTCTCACTTGAATAGCACTTACATTTAAGACATTATTTTCTTTACACTTACTGAAACTAGATTTTCTTCCACAAACGGACTGAGCATATGTGAACGAATGGTAGCCATGATGTCACTAAAATCCAGTCCAGTAATCATACCAGTTTTGTTTTTGTCTTTCAGTGCAAAGGCTTGTCTTGCATGTTCTGACTGTAGCTCCTGAAATAAGAATTAGAAATACCACATAGGAATATGATTCTGTACACCCATTGTGCATGGAACTCCCACTGTCTTCATCCCCCTGCCTAAGAGTGTGCATGCACATGTTATACTCTATATAAAAATATAACAGTAGTTTTAGTACCAACGCCCAACAAACTGATTCATCCAAAAATCTCCAATCCAAAATGAAAGCCAAAAAGTCTTCCCACCACTCCCACCCATTCATCTTTGCTAGCACAAGAAAATCCAAGGAGAACAGAATTTGAATTGCCATCAAATCTGGGCTTTGGTGAACTGAAGCACAAAGGACACTTGACAGTTAGAACCCAATGCCCTGCCTACAGCCTCCTCAATGTTAAACTAGGAAGCTGTTAGCCAATGCTCCTGAGACAATGTGCTATGAAGTACATAAAAGGTTGTTACACGGAGGAGAGAGAAAAAATTATTTTTCTTAACCTCTGAAGATAGGACAAGAAGCAATGGGCTTAAATTGCAGCAACGTCAGTTTAGGTTGGACATTAAGAAAAACTTCCTAACTGTCAGGGTGGTTAAGCACTGGAATAAACTGCTTAGGGAGACTGTGAAATCTCCATCACTGGAGATATTTAAGAGCAGGTTAGACAACCACCTGTCAGGGACGGTCTAGATCAGAGATGGGCAAACTACTGCCCGGGGGTCACATCTGGTCCTTCAGACTTTTTAATTCAGCCTTTGAACTCTCACCTGCTCTGGCACTCCAGTTGGGGAGCAGTGTCAGGGGCTTGCCCTGCTCCGCGCATACTGTGGCTCCATGCAGCTCCCAGAAGCAGCGGCATATCCCCCCTCCGGCTCCTACATGTAGGGTCAGACAAGGGGCTCAGCATGCTGCCCCTGCAGTTCCCACTGGCTGGGAACTGCAGCCAATGGGAGCTGAAGGGATGGCACCTGCGGACAGGGCAGTGTGCAGAACTGCCTGGCTGCGCCTCCGTGTAGGAGCTGGAAGGGTCATGCTGCCACTTCTGGGAGCTGCTTCAGGTAAGCACCACTTGGAGACTGCCTCCCCTCCCACGGCCCAACCCCCTGCCCCAGCCCTGATCCCCCTCCTGCCCTCCAAACCCCTTGGTTCCAGCCCAGAGCACCCTACTGCACTCCAAATCCTCATCCCTACCCCTACCCCACAGCTCGCATCCCCAGCCAGAGCCCTCAGCCCCCAACATCTTAAACCCTTGCCCCAGCCCAGAGCCCCCTCCCTCACACTGAACTCCTCATTTCTGGACCCACTACAGAGCCTGCACTGCCAGCCGGAACCCACACCCCCTCCCGCACCCCAACCCCCAATTTTGTGAGCATTCATTGCTTGCCACACAATTTCCATACCGAGATGTGGCCCTCGGGCCAAAAAGTTTGCCCACCCCTGGTCTAGATAATACTTAGTCCTGCCATGAGTTCAGGGAACTAGACTAGATCACCTCTTGAGACCCCTTCCAGTCCTGATTATATGAGATGAGGAGAGTGCTGATCTCTCACGTATTCAGGACTGAACACAATTAGGGTTTTATAGGTTAAAATGAGAAGCTCGAATTGTCCTGAAAATAAACTGGAGACCAGTGAAGATTCCAGAATATAAATTTAGCATGCTCCCGAAGAGAAACATCTCTTTACAAGTGGGTCACTGTATTTTACACCATCTAATGTTTACAATGAATTTAAAGAGTAGCCTCATATAAAGCACACTGCAGCAATCTAATCCCAAAGTGACAAAAGCATGAATCACTCTAGTGAGATCCATATTAAAAAAACGGCATCCTTCTAGCCATGCATAATATAAGCACACACTCAACTCCCATTATTCTTAGATGTCTAGATTAGAAGCAGCTTGGAATCCAAAATATGCCCAGCTTATTAACCAGAGTAACAGAAGGCATGCAAAATTTTCCAAGTGATACCCACTGAACTAAATCTTCTGGTTAGTTTCCCCAATTTACCAGTACTACCTCAGTCTTTTCTAGATTGAGTTGCAACCATCTTGCCCTCATCCAAACTCTGATCTCAACACGACACTGACTAAGCTAGCTGAATGCAACAGCAGGTCTGATAATTTGTCAGCTTGCCAAAGTTGAGTCCTGGCACTTCTAGGTTTGGCAGTTCATAGCCCTGGCACCTCTGGGCTTGCTGCATCAGTTATGAATGTAAAAAAATTGCTTAAGCCCCGGCACCTTTTATTACAAATTAAGCACTGGACAGAACCTTGCTATATCCCATAAGAAAACTTCTTGGGGTGCCCAGGATACTGCTCTGGGTTATCGCAACAAAAATTGTCACTCGGTATGTCAACAGTGCAGGCTTGCTCTGCATTGTTGCCCAAAACCCTTATCATCCACACTCAAAGCCCTTAAACCCACATCTAGGGATGTGCTGAACCCCAACTCACATGTTTTTATGAGGGTATACTGAGCTGTGACCAACCACTCCCTTACCATCCCCTATATAGTGTGGGCGTAGCAGAGGTATCTGGGCTTGAGTTTAGATGGCACTCCACTGCCATTCCCACAATTTCTTGTATCACTATCTTCTGGCCCTTCTATCTACTTACCTCCCACAATTTTACTGCTTTTCTTCCATACACACCATGGACTTTAGAACCTACCTAGCCAAACCCTTTATTTTTCAAAATGCCCTCAGTATCTATGTCATAAACTATAAATAGAAACAATATAACCAATCCAATTCAAAACCCTGTACTTTCCTGCAATTATTTCCAAAAACAAAGCAATTCAATTTCACAGGCCAGCGCTGGAATTATATGTCAGTTATGAAATTTTAATTTTCTTTAGGCCTAAAAGCCAGAAATCCACAACAAAAGTATAGTATGAGTTGATCATTTCAAATTATATAAAATTGAATTACCTACATAAATTTGTAAAATCGTTTCTCCTTAATTACAGTGCACAGCTGTCCATATTCTCCTTCTTTCTTTTTCTCTTACTCTCTATAGCTGACAACTTCTTTTTCCCCTCTGCTCTAAAGTATAGCTCTGAGAGTGAATACTTTTAAAGTCCTCTCCCCATAGGATTCTTCAGCAAACCTCTTAAAGGAAGACTTCTGGCTTACTACAAGTTTGGCCTTAATGAAGAATGAGTGGCACAAGGGTCTTAAACTTCTGAGGTGAAGCAGTGTGTATTATGGGAAATGTAGGGTAAATAATAGGAAAAACTTTATGAAGCAAAATGAAAAATGTATCAATATAACAAAGTGTCATGGGAAGCTATGGAGTAACAGCCAGTGGAGATGTTCAGGGCCCAATCCTTTTCCCATTGAAATCAGTTTTGCCACTGAACTCCAACGGGAGCAAGACCAGACACTCACACTCATCAGTGAGGGGATGTTTTAAAAACAAAATTAATCCTTCCCTCCAACGGGGTGGTGAGCCAAAATCTAATGCACTATATGTGATCTTATTATATAATCGGCATGGTATAGTGATAGTTTAGCTGTGGTCTAGCTAGTCTATCTGGACAACGAATCTCTCACCACCATATAATAAAACTAATTTATAATGGCATTAATGCAGCACAAGTGACGGATCTGATGGCTAATTATGCACAGAAAGAAAAATAAATAACTGACCTGCAGAAACTGTGTAAACTCCGAGTAGGTAAGATGCTTCTTCCTGTTATGTCCAAAATGCAGTCGAATAAACTCACAATCCCAGTTAAAAGGGATATGATGATGAATAATGGTCTGTCCAAAAATTTCTTTGACATTTTCTTGGGAGGGGAAAAAAAGCAAATGAATTGTAGGATAAAATATTTCACCCTGCCTAAATGTTCCTGGTAGAAAACAAGCAAAGTTTATAAGGCCATTTAGAAAGTGTTGTAGTCTGGTCACTTTAGAGTAATTTCTAAGTTGCATATTCAGAGCCATGTGTAAGAACACATTTACTACAGAATTTAATACTCAACTTTGTACATTACTATGTAAAGCCATGGAATTAATAATTTCACATTTAATTTTAATTAAGTAGCAATTTCTCTTGTGCACTATAAATAGCTGCTACTTTGTACTCTGATACAAAAATCAATAGTAATTCCTCATTTCTGCAAGGAGTCAAATTAAGCCTTTTATCAAAAGCATGAATACCTACATCACTGTCTAATGCAATATTTGTCATACTAAGTATGGTTTGATTGAGACTTGATTATTACATTCACACTAGCCTGAATATGTCTATTGAAGATAGGCATAAGAAATGCCACCTAAAGCATATCATTAGCTCAGCAGAAAGCACCTTATTAAAAGCTTCTGATAGTGTCATAAAATATGGCCCTGACACAGAAATCAAACCCTATAAAACATGATTGGTAGTCTCAGTTATTAAAATGTTTTAAGATAAGTGAAATTAAAGATGTCACCTTTTAAATGAAGTAGAGGGGGGAAAACACGTTTTAGGGTATGGAATTCTATTGCGTGTGCTGTACAACAAATCAATGCCTAATCCTATAGCATATTTGTCCTTAGTAACAAAGCCCGATACAGAAAAATTATATGGGATATTATGTGCATACAAGTCTGGTATGCGTGTGCAAATGACCAGCTGGACATTTGTTCACACAAACTGGACACATGCAAAGTAGACTAGCACATATTTTTCTAAATTCAGATCAAAATGTCTAACTTTTAAAACAATTCTAAATTTGCTTGTGAAACTAAACTAATTTAAAAGCCCACCACAGAGCTTAAGTTACAAGAGAAATGCTAAAATATTTTCTTTAAGACAGGACCTCTTCCCTTTTCTGTTAACAACTTAGTTATCTTATTTAACATTTTTTGAGTTTACTTTAATCAACAGTATTAGAGATATATTATTAGAGGACTCTTACCTTGTGAGCACAGTTATCTACTCTGTTTCTAAGGGAAAATTCACAGATGTGGACTGCAATATATTTTGTCCATTTTTCCATCACAGACTCTTTCTTTGAAGGAAATCTGTTCCCTTCTCTACATTAAGTGATCAGTTGGTTTGTTCACGTTTTGAAGTATATGCTTTTCAGTCCTATAGCTGCCTTCTTTTACATGAGTCAGTGCTACTCCACGATTGTAGAGGCTTTATTGATTCAGGGTATGAGAAATCATGGTGGGAAAGAAGGAAAGAGGGACGACTGGAAATCTATCGAAGGTATCAGAGTCCCAGAACAATTAACGAATGTACAAGATTGGGTTTTTGGTTATATTATTTGCCTCACATTATAGATTATATATTTATTTTAAAGGAGAGATTGCTAAATGAGGACAAAATGATAATAAAAGTTACCAGAAATAGGTAATAGCAGTCAAATAATAAAAACCAGGTTGATATAAATGTAAATAGTCAAAAATTCCGAAGGTGCAGTGGGTGAGAGAAAGAGAACAACAATTATGCACAAAAGGAAATGAGTCAAACACATTTTGCTGCACTTGTTTCAAAGCTCTTAATTTAATGGGAGGCAGTAAAGCTACTACTTATAGCTACAGACCAAGCACCAGGAGACCTGGATTTATTCCCCAAACTACCACTGAATTCCTGGTCAAGTCACTTAGGATCTTCATGCATTACCAATACAGCCAGGTCAGCATTGTTCCCTGCAGGGCTAGCAAAATGGAACCGTGTTGTTGTTATTAGGACAGGGGACACCAGTGCTGTAACTGGGTCCACTTATCCAACTGTGTTTGTAGTGTAGATAAACCCTAAATTTGTGACTGTTTCCCCCATCTTGATGTTTGCTTTTGCAAAGTGCTCAAATCTTGTCATGAAAATGTGATGTAAGTATTTGGAGTTTCCTTTTTACTGTAAAAACAAGAAAAATAACAGTCTAGAAACAATGTGCTGAAAAAATTGGGTGATTCAAAATACTTATCCATAGTCCTCCAACTATTATTTCAAAATGTCTGCAACTTAAAAGGAAAAATTAAAGGTAAATGGAACTGCTTTTGTCACATGGAATTATTCACATTCCTTCTAAAAGAGAGGCCTGCATATAGATAAAACTCTCAATTATTTTAATAAGAATTAAGTACTGACGATAACCCTCAATCTTTGCATAACTCTTCCTTTAAGCATTTTCTCCATAGACTACTTATAGCTCTGAGAATGAATTTCTATGGCTATCAATAAATACTTTTAAAAATCTGGCCTGTTATCTAGGTGACTAAAGATGTAAATAGGTGCCTAACTCCCACTGATTTGAAGTTGGGCACCTAGGTACTTTTCAAAATCCTGCTAGGGTGCCTAAATACTTTTAAAAATCTGGCTCGACCTTAACGATATTTGTTTAGGACTATCAAAAAGGACTAACAATTATTAGTATATGTTGAATATCTTTCAGGAAGCTGGAGATAGTAACCCACTTTGGTATTTTATATTTTATTCCACACTGACTTTGTACATAACATTCAAGATACACTACAGAAGTAATTCATAGAAACAATTATAGTTTGAATTATGACTATAATGCTCAAAAATATACAGAGTCTTCAGCTATCGTGGGAGAGGCATTAGAATATGGGACTCATTCACGATAGATGGAATTGTTATTTCCTGACAATATTACCCTCTTGACGCACTATGCCAAGTACTGGTTTCTTATTTTATCCAGTTTTGTCAGTTCCTTTCTGACATGAAAGGGAAGTACAATCATCCCAAATTCATGTACAACTAATAACAGTGCAGTGGCAAGGGAGGTTTCAGAAGTGTGGTCATACTCTGGTGACTGTGAATGAAGTGATGTCCACCAGCACATTTGTCACACTGTACCATGCTCTAATTTTTCTCTTTAATCTGTTCTGTCACACAGGTGCAGGTACTTACATGTCTACATCTAAGCTGACACAGTATTTATAGCAACAGAAATTGATAAAATCGGCTAATGTTAAGGTACGTGAACTCCTTTTATTTCCCGAGACAGAAGTCAGCAAATTATCAAAGATAAACTACTTGCATCTCTGACAGAACCAGTCAAATGAGAAAGATGAGACAGTAATTCACTAAACTTAAAAAAAAATTGTAAAAACCACCATTTTATTACAATTTGATAGAAGTTATTCATTGTCCCCATCAATCCATGCTGCTTATTTACTAGAGTCTCTTCCCCATCTTTGCTAACCTTTCTGTGGTAGAATTACCTTTTCCTGGACAGAAACTCTCCTCCAAGGCAGATATCAATGTAGCTCCATGATGCAGCCTGGATGGGGGCTGCCATACAAATGGCATGGCCAGAGCACAGCCCTGTGATGCATCCAATCTACCATCAGTCCCAGGAGTGATAATCTCAAAGCCACATACAAACCCATAGCTCCAGCATTCCAGTGCACTATCTCCAAATTAGAGGCAAGTGCTTAGACAAAATGTTTACATGACTGACGCAGAAATTTTCCACCTGAACATTTAAAGCAAATTATAGCTGTATCTAAACAGCATTTATTTGAAGGCCGCGCACACCAGATTTTGTCCAACCACCTTCAAATATTTTGAAGATAGAGCCAAAGTCAACACCTGTGAGGCTCAGTAAATTTTCTCCAAAAGACAGTCCTTTTCAGACAACATTCAGTTTCAGGTGAACAGGCTAACTACCAATTCTGAGTTCCAGGCACGCAGATACAAAGATGAGGAGCATAGTTTAAGAACCCAAACAGAACACATGCACAACTGAGCACAACCATCATCCCCCTAACCCACCCACTCATGAGGGGGAAAGGGGCTATGTTACTGCAGAATCACAGCAGAGCTACTCAATCCTTTTGATCTGAGCTATAGTTCTGAAAGTTTTCTATTTATATATTTGTTTTATTTTTATATATTGTAATTTATTTTTTTTTAACTGTAAACAAATAGGAATATCAGCTGCAACCAGGAATAATGTAAATTACTCCATGTAGCTCTAACACTGCATCTACATCATGACAATCTCCAATAGCCCTTATCTTTTAATCTTGGCTTTTCACTGAGCAGAGGGCTAATCAAGCTGAATTGTATAGCAATTTAGGCTAGAATGGAAGTTAGTATAGTGCTTAGAATATTCTAGTTATGGCTAAGGCTACTGGAAATGCACACAATGGAAATTCTATGTTGCAACACAAATTTAGGATCAGCATGCAGATTGTTGGATTTTAAATGTTTTCAGCAGAATGTAAACTTCAGGACTCAGACTATGCTATTGCATGTACATTAAAAAAAGGAAAGGCAGCAGCCCTCACCAACAATTTAACACTCAGGTAAGCTCAGAGCCAAAAGTGGCTGTTGGACATCTTGGCCCTTGAGTGATAGCTAGTCCAACGCGTCTTACACAAAATGCTTGTACTTTAAATTGAAAAACACTTAAAATGAATTAAATTTCATAAAAAATTGAAGACATATCCTTGGAACAAGGAGAAAGGAGTCATTCTGTAAGATGTCCATGTGACGAAGTTATCAGCTGTCAGGCGTTGCAAGCTTCCACAGTGCTATGGCCACTAGCTTCTCAACTGTGAGGGTTGCTCTCATTTCGGTGTCTTTGTGCTTCAGGGCAGGGGACAGCAAGTCACAACTTTCCATGAAAGTAGCCCTATGCATATAAAAGTTTTGCAGCCACTGGGAATCATCCCAGACCTGCAACACTATGTGGTCCCACCAGTCTGTGCTTGTTTCCCGTGCCCAGAATCGGTGTTCCACGGCATGAACCTGGCCCAATGCCATCACGATCTCCCAGTCGCCACATGCCATGCTTCTAGGAACATCTGTGTCCATGTCTTCTTCAGTATAGTAATCGGAGTCGTCACTTCCTCGTCCGGTTTTGCAGGTACTCCACATACTGCTGGATAATGCATGAGGTATTTACAATGGTCAAAACTGCAGCGGAGATCTGAGCGGGCTCCATGCTTGCCGCGCTATGGCACCTCCATGGGTAATCCTGGAAAAAGGCTGTGAAACATAGGAGAGCTGTTCAGTTCCAGATGGCCATTAAAAGATGGTAAATGGTTGTCTTCTGTAGCTTTCACAGAGTCAGGAAGCTTGCTAGAGCTGCAAGAGTGGGAGAGCACAGTTTGCGGCGGAAATGTGAGCAGAGTTTGCAGCGGAAGCTGTACAACTCAGTTCACAATGGCCAAGAAACGGCGGAGAATTGTTGCCGTCTGTAGCTTCCACGGGAGCCCAGAACCGACAACATGGAAAAAGAAGCGAAACTGTGTGGCTCAGTTCACAATGGCTGAAAAACGGTGGGGAATTGTTTCCTTCTATAGCTTCCACGGGAGCCCAGGACCAACAACATGGAAAAATTAGCTAGTGATGCAAGAGCGGGAGAGCAGAGTTTGTGGCGGAAGCTGTGCTGCTCAGTTCATGGTAGCCTTTTTCCATCATGGCCCTGGAGACTTTAGCGTACGTATTTGCATTCCTTTTTTTGGAACGTAGTTCTGCCATAACAGATTCGTCTCCCCAACATGCAATGAGATCCAGTACCTCCTGTTCGGACCATGCTGGAGCTCATCTGCAAATCCAGGACTGCATGATCTAATGTGATGGTGGACTCTGCATGGTTGCCTGTGATGGTGGACTGTGCTGATGCTCATCTGTGCTGATGGTGACCAAACGGGAAATGAAATTCAAAAGTTCCCGGGGCTTTTCCTGCCCACTTGGCTAGTGCATCGGAATTGAGAGTGTTGTCCAGAGCAGTCACAAGGGAGCATTCTGGGATAGCTCCTGGAGGCCAATAACGTCAAATTGTGTCCACAATACCGTTAACCCAGGATTGCAATCTCGATTTAAGCGCTACTCCACTTGCCGGGGTGGAGTACAGAAATTGGATTAAAGAGCCCTTTATATAGAAAAAAATGGTTTGGTCCTGTGGATGGAATCATTTTTTTTTCCGAACTCGGCTAATTCCGAAACAACAAACTAGTGTAGACCAGGCCTGAGCCTGAAACTTTAGGCTCACTGTAAATACAAGTTCATCACTTTATATAGGCAATGCTTATAGTTTGTGAGGCCTCCAATACAGGTCACCCAAAAACCACAATTGAGATTTCACAGAAGTTCTACACTCTGCCAGCCTGCATAGCAGAGCTTGTAACTCCCTATCACCTCTCATGAAGCAAAAGGTCACTCTAAAGTTACAGACAAAATCCATTCCACAAATATGAACATAAACACGTCAATGTTGTGGGCTTTTAAAGTGAGATTTTATTTATCTATCCAGGTTCTTTTATGGTCCCCATCACTAAAAATCTAAGCGCTAATGTAAGCAATACATTTCTAAAGTGTTGCTATGAACAATTTTTGCTATTTCATACACTTCCACCTTCAGGATAAAAATCAAAACAAAAACCTGCTGTTATTTGCAAACAACAAGCAAAAGTCTGTCTGAAAAGCTCCCTGGGGATGTTGCGCAGGTGGTCTGTTAGGGAGTAACAGTGGAAGGAATCCAATGGTCTGTCTACACAGCAACTGGAAGGAGGCTTCCCAGCTCAGGTAGACAGCCATGCACTAGCACGCTAAAAATAGCTGTATAGTTTCAGCAGCATGAGCAAGCCACCCCAGCTGCTGCTATTGCTGCCTGTGGCCATGCTGTTATTTTTAGCACAATCACCCAGGCGGAGCTAGCGTGTGTCTGTCTACCCATTCTAGGAAGCACCCTCCCATCTGCTGTATAGCCATACCCCAAGTGTAACAAGTGCAGCAGTATGCCTGCTAGTGTTGAGGCGGGAGAGTGGGAAGAGAGTGATGCATGAGGTGGATAAAAAGGAACTAAAATGAATGGAAACATATTTCTATTCCTATTTAAAAGGTCAGGACCATTATTAGTAGTGGCCAAGGTACAAACGTAATGAATTAATCATTTCTGTGTAAACGAACACTTACAAGTTACTGCTTCCTCTGCTGCTGAGCTCCTGTTCTGTAAATTAACACTCTGATGAAGGTTCAAGAACTGTCCTTGAATTTTAAACTATTTACTGTTAAAGCTGAATGGGTACCTCTCACCAATCGATAACAGATTATGCTGAGTGGTTCTAACTGTTAGACTGGAGAGGAGAAAGGGTAGTGGGATAGAAAATAGATTAAACAGAAAACCATACAGAAGGACCAAAAAGGGCGCCATTTCTAATTTCACAGAAACTACCAGGATTATCATAAATAACTAAAATGCATTGATGGATCCATCATGTTCCCATATTCACTGCATGTACCTACAATACCATGTTAAACAGAAACCAACCTCAGGTTAGGTAATAAATGTACACTAAATTTAACATGAAGGTGTGTTGCTGTGTTGTATTTAAAGTTTGGGGTTTTTTTTATCCAATCTCATGAGTTACTTTTAGAGCCCGACTGATGATTTTTGAGCATTTGGGGTTGGCAAAATAGGAAAACAGTTATACTGAACTGTTCTCAGCTACCTCTCACTCACTCTTCCTCATCTCCTCCCCATCCTCCAATACTCTCAAAACCTCTACTGTTTCTCACTCTTAAGGAAGATTTAACCGTCTCTTTCCCAAGAAGTAATTTATTACATTTGTTGGAGTAAATTCACTGGTTTAAATCAGAAATTTGGTTAATAATCCCACCCATCTATAACAGTATAGACAGAGCTTTTGTAAGTGCTTTTGTAAGAGATTAGGAGATAGTCTTTTTTTTGCTCTGAGCAACAATATTTAAATGCTTTGCATTAGTCAGCGTTCAGGTATCCAACTTGCTTCAAAAGAATTTGAAAACTGAACACTGGGAAATCACGAACAGGAAAACTGTAAAACAGTATACAATTTTGGTTATTTTATCTGTTCTTCTGCTCTTCATAGCTACAAGATTTTAAGATAGCTCAGGTGTTTAACTAAAAATCAGTCTCTGAAACATTTCATGGTTTCAGAGAATGGCTGTCCTAGCCTCTGCATGAAAAGTTGAAAAATTGGAAGAAAGTGCTTGGACTTGTAAGCACCAGTTAAGTGACACAATCCAGATCAGTTTAAAGTTTATCCAGTTTACAGTTCAAGAAGAATCCTTTGATTTCCAGTCAAGTGCCTACTTCTAGAGAAATTTTAAGCAGTCTTTGCAATCATGGGTTCCAGTCACTTTTACCCTCCAGGATGGGGATTATCTGCTTAGCATCAAGCAAGGCCACAGTTGTTTGGGTTATCTCAGAAGACAGAGGTGAAAGGCAAAAACTACCCAATATGAATGTTTACTCTAACCCAATTTCAGTTCAACTAAACATGTATAGAAAAAAATCTGTAAAATTCTCTCAGCTTTGTAGCATTTGTTTTATATCTTATTTTAAATACTTCTTTTAAGTTAAGATGGTTTATCATCAATGAAGTAGACATCATCAATGAAGGTTAAAAAAAACAAAAAACAAACAAACAAACCAGGGTCTTACAATTACCTGACTAGGAAAAGTCCTCACTTGAAAGTATTCTAAAGGTGAACTGTGATTTCACAAATCCTTAGCATGTTTATCATTAAGGGATGCTAAATCCCTTTCTCAAAAATTGTTTTCTTTCTATTACAGCCAAGATTGAAACAGGAATAAATGGTTTAAATTAGGTTGTTACTTGTTCAGCTAGGTATTGACTGCAAACCGTTTCCCTCATTTTTCTTTTATTTCAATAAATTTAGATTTTAGACCATTCTTAGTAATGTACAATCTCACATACGTTATCCACTGATAACTGATCAATCGTTTTGACAAACAGTTTCCATATAAACATAAAGCTGTTACCCTTGTCCTCTCTGAGATTTTAGGAGTTTCTGCATAAACGCTTTACACATAATTTAACAAACAAGTTACTCATTGGGAGTAGAGCACAAACATTTTTATCAAGAGCTAGCAAGAGTAGAAGAGTGACAGACAGAGGGCAAGAAAAACAGCAAGATGCCGAGATTACCACATTTGTCATGGGTATATATGCAGGGTCAAGCCTAAGGGCGAGAAAAAAAAACAGCGTAAAGGAATCTACCTATTGTGTTGTTGAAAAGTAACCGCAGTTCCAGTTCTACAACTATCTACCAATCGTGCGCTCTAGTTGACTAGCTCCATTCCATTTCAGTATAATTTCTAATAATTCTCTACATTATAAATATTTATACATATGGGACATGATACACATGCATAGAACCTTGTACACTATACAGATTAATATAAACAATATGCCACAATTAAGTGTGTGTATTTTAGGTCAAGCAATGGGTAATAGCTTTGTTTATTCTCACTTCTGATTGGCTAAGGTCAAAAATTACAAACCGAAGAAAACTGACCTCCTCCCTTCACCCCACAAGGAGTAAATGTCTTGTAAGATTCTTTGAAGCAAAGAGCCAAAATGGAAATATCACACTTTACCATGATCTCATCTCGTGAGGTCTTTGGAGATTTTCCTAATTTGACATAACTTAAATTGTCTCCTGCACTCATATGAAGCTAAACTACTATCTGATACATATGTGATGGGAGGGGAGTGGGAGCCCAGAAATAAATCAATACAGAAGCATCTCCTTAATTCACAAAAGTGATTTGAGACCAACTGCTGATTAGCAAATGTGAGTATTTCATATGAAATTATATAGTGCTTTATATTTCCCCCATACTCTACGCAAACATCTTCACAGGGTTATTATGAGTAAGTATGCCATTTTACACATCGGAAAATTGCCAAGGGAAACTGCCAAGCAGGCAACAAAAGAAAGTCAGGGGTACTACACCACAAAACACATATTATAAAGAATTAATAAATTTCACAGTACACCACTAACTATAAAATATACTAGTAATTGCACTATGGTATATTTTGTAAAAGTAATGAACTAGGGGCAGTAGTACAAAACTTCCCTACAGCACTTTGCTATTAAAAGGAATATCAACTTAAAAATCACAATTCTATCTGAAAGGTTGGTTTTAGTTGTATTTTTACAACTAGCGTTACAATAATTGTGAGAAGACCATTTGTATCTATTTTTACACATTACCTTGTGCATCTGACAACACTTTGTGTCTAGTCAGTTTCCCTTGTTTTGTGATCCTTTAATACAGCAACAGAAGAGGGAAAACACAATTTAACAATAGGAAGCTCTGATCATAAAACCACCAAAATTGGCAGAGAGGGACACAGGGGCACATGTACTCTGTGAAATTACTTTTAACTCATTTTTGGAACCAACAGTTTCAACTTGACTATGCTACTGTACGTCTGAGAGAAATCGGGGCATCATCACTTTTTTGGCGACAATTAATTTAATGGATTGCTTTGTCAGTTTGACTGCTAGCTAGTACTTGAATTTACTGTTTCTTTTTACAAAGTTCTTACATACTATTTCTCTTTAGGATGTGGCGGACCCTGAGTGCTTAATATTTTGCCCTGTTTGTTAAATCAAGTCACTTTATAAAAGTAATGATTCAAGTAATACCATAGAGCCTTTTTCTGACAAAAAAAAGTATAATGCATGATTTGAGTTTCATCACCACCTCAAAAATTGGTGCAAAAATGTTCAGAAATTGCTGATACAGACAGTAAGTGGATACAAATCCAAGCATAAATTGCATTATCTTTATTGAAAGCTTTATTCTTTTGGATAAAATTAACATTTCTCACTCCATTTATTAAAATTCTCAGCATTAAATATTTTCTAATCTAAATATACATTTTAACTTAACATTAAATTACAAATCTACAATCTATTATAATCAGTAAGCCTTTATCTGTTCAGTAACATGATTAAATTAAAAACTTTCACCTACAGAGCCCTGTTCAGTTCAGTTCTTAATCAATGATAAAAATTAGACTGGAACAATAAAAGTCTAAAAGCCAAATTCCACTCATATTTACATGGCTTCAACTCAGGAGTTGTACCCATATCAGATAGAGTAGAATTTGTCCCTAAAACAGGAAAATTGAATTGGGATTTCCAGAACATGAATTAGAACATCTTCATTTCTACCTCTAGCCCCTATTATCTTCTCAATAAATGTAGTAACAGTTCTCTAAAGGTGGTACATGGAGATCCTGAACTTTTTACATAAATCCCTTCAGGAATGAAGGAATTAGTATCTATAGTTCACTGTGTTTCAGGATAGTCCTGCACAAGCAAGTTTTGCACCACCTATTTTAGGAATGTGTAAGAGTCAATGATTCAACAAAATATAGTAATTACATTTTTGGATTTCTTACACTTGTGTTCTAACCAACACTTTGAAAAAATGAAAACAATGTTATCTATAGATACCCTTTTAGGAAATCAGTACTGTATTTGCTGAACAATATGCATTTCCAATTAGATTTCCAGGGAGTCTTGGCAATTCTTGCTATCTATACTATTGACCTTAATCTGTTAAAGTGCTTTCTGTGAGTATTCTTACCAAATGTCACTTCTCCATTGCCACTCTTGTCAAACAACTGAAAAGCAACAATGAACATTGCATCCGGAGTACACAAAACTGACTCAAATGCCAAAAACTCTTGATAGGAGATCAACCTACAAAGGAAAAACAGAAGTTAAAGGCTCTAAAACATATTCACAAGGGCCATGAAGGTTGGGGTTTGATAATTTAGAAGGCTTCACAATCCAGAGATTAAGAACAGGTGTCAAGAAACCTGATTCTATGTTAAAAATGGGAACAAATATGCTGTGTGGCCTTAGGGAAGTCACAACCCCTGTGACTCAATTTCCAATTGCATTCAGATCTGTGAACAGAAGTCTCAGTACGAACCTAGTATTTAATACTTCATAATTATTTTTCAAGTGCTGTTCTACTTGAACTTACAAAGTGTCAAGTAACAAAGCATTTCTGCTGAAATGAAATTTGGAGGCTTGCCACATGCTGTACTAGAAAAAGTTGGATTTTTTATGAACCAACATACAGATAAAAATGAGATTTTCCTCACAAAATGCAGAATATGAACACACCTTGGAATTCCTTTAAGAACACTGAAATAATACACTACTTTTCAAATTAAGCAAGCAAAACGTGTATAACTGCAACAGTTCTGATTTTCAGATTAGCATGTGTCTAGAAAAAATAGTTGCAGTATAGCACAAAGCCCATTTTATTCACATTCAATCATTAATTTCTTTATCTACTTTATTTTAACATCAGTTAGATTTTTTTTATTTCATTGTAATCTCCAAAATAAGTTTAAACCACAAAAATGAACTGCATCTAAAGCAATAAAGTAACATGCATAACATTTCTGCAGATTGTCAAGGTAAGAATTCTCAAAAAAATATTTATTGATCTCAATTTACAAAATATAGCCTTCCAGTACTCTCAATGCTAAAGGATGAACTCAGTGAATTAAGCATAGCAGTTATTTTGCACAGGGACTTTTCATGTATGAAGACCTCAATTGAACAGATGCATATTTTATGAAACAGTTTAATGAATTAGGCCATGGTAGCCACTAGTTTATCTGGCCCTTATATACACACTAACCAAAATACAGATCCTTATAACAAGATCTCTTAGTTTCCATATTCCCATTTGTCATAAACAGATAAGTAAGAGTTAATAGAACAGAAGTACTTCATATCTCTTTTGCCTGTAAAGGGTTAACAAGATCAGTGAGCCTGGCTGTCACCTGACCAGAGGACCACTCAGGGGACAGGATACTTTCAAATCTTGAGGGAGGGAAGTTTTTTGTGTGTGCTGTTAGTTTTTGGTGGTTGTTCTCTCTGGGTTCTGAGAGTGACCAGACGTGCAACCAGGTTTCTCTCCAATCTCCGTGATACAGGTTCTTATAGATTCAAAATAGTAAGTACTAGGTGATAAGGCGAGTTAAGCTTATGTTTGTTTTCTTTATTTGCAAATGTGTATTTGGCTGGAAGGAGTTCAAATTTGTATTTTGCTGAAAGGATTTTACTTTGTACTTGTATACTAAGGCTGGGAGGGTATTCCCAGTGTCTATAGCTGAAAGACTCTGTAACATATTCCATCTTAAATTTACAAAGATAATTTTTACTGTTTTTTCTTTCTTTAATTAAAAGCTTTTCTTGTTTAAGAACCTGATTGGTTTTTTTTCTGGTGAGACCCCAGGGGACTGGGTCTGGATCCACTAGGGAATTGGTGGGGAGAAAGGAGGGAAGGGAGAGAGAAAGGTTAATTTTCTCTCTGTGTTAGGATTACTCTCTCTCTCAGGGAGAGTCTGGGAGGGGGGAGAGAGAAGAAGGGGGGAAGGTGGATTTTCCTCTCTGTTTTAAGATTCAAGGAGTTTGAATCACAGTGATCTTCCAGGGTAACCCAGGGAGGGGAAGCCTGGGAGAGGCAACGGTGAGGGAAAGGGTTTACTTTCCTTGTGTTGAGATCCAGAGGGTCTGGGTCTTGGGGGTCCCCAGGCAAGGTTCTGGGGGGACCAGAGTGTACCAAGCACTGGAATTCCTGGTTGGTGGCAGCGCTACAAGTACTAAGCTGGTAATTGAGCTTAGAGAAATTCATGCTGGTACCCCATCTTTTGGACGCTAAGGTTCAGAGTGGGGATTATACCATGACACCATTGAATTAGAAACTAGAAATATGGTACCCACATTATGGGCCACTAAACACAGGAAAAATCTCAACTTTGACATATCTATCATAGACCACCAGTCTAATAATTTACAAAAATGAGTTTTTTCCACAAGGTGATGATTTTGGAAGAGTTGAAATCTAAGAACCCTGGTTCTATTTATCAGATTTTAACCAAGAAAAATTAGAATGGGAGCAAGAACTATGCAATTACCAACATAATTACATCCATCCAAAGGCTAGACTACCATTCAGTCTTATACAACACACAGTTTACTACAGATTAAAGATAGGCAAATTAGGTTTTAGCCCCTGAGAAACAACATCTTTTAAACAGGTTGATAGCCAAACTGTGGGATAAAGTAAACAAGAAACTAAACCAAATATACACAACTTGCATTGTGTCCTGAAGATCGTCAGTTCTGGACTGTGGGAGAGCACCAACAACTAGGAGGTTTCAAAAGAAGCCCTCTATCAAGAAATCTCAAACACTGCTGCTGGTGAGTTCAATCCCAGAAAAATGACAAATGTATCAAACTAAAGGACAGAACAACTATTTTTAAAAAAACCTTTCTAAGGTGCACCTAAAGCAAACTGGTCCTCAAATACTCCATCTTTTTCCAGAACTGTCATAAACTTTGGTCATTCTTGACCATTTTTTCAAGGATTGTTAATCTTTCTTGAGTTACTTAAAATCTGAGAACTTAATTTTTAGGGGCAGACTAGTTAATGGTTATTCAGAAGACCTTGGTTCAATTCCCAGGTTTTGTCAATGATCTGCAGTGTGACTTTGGATAGTCGCTTTAGCTCTCTGGGTGTACTGTACACAAAAGGGACATTAATGCTTACTTAAACATTGTAAAGCAATTTTAGATCCTCAGAAAAGCGTAATGTATTATTACAATTTGGTTGCAGACTAAAGTAATTAATAATGTTATACATGAAACTACCTGTAGAAATAATACAGTTATCAAAGACTAAAATTTGGTATAAGATGCTAAGACTCACGATGAAGGCTATAAAAGAATATGCTTCTGGAAAAAGAATTCAGGGATAAACCTGATGTTGTCATCATATACGGACAGAATAAATCTTTCACACGAAAAAATCCTGACTACAGATAAATATAGATCTGAAGATTCTGGAAGGAGAAGTTTCAGACAACTGAGTGTCCAAATATTTTGTATTCCATATCACACAATAATAGTTCCCCATCACTTCATCAGTTATTTGCATATAATGCATAAAGTCATTTTATTTTTAATTGTACAACTAAAACTTCACATTTAAGTTGCAATTCACACCATCCTATTTTGCTAATAACTTCTACTTTTGAACAAAAAAGTTATAAATAACACCAAATTACTATTTCAGACGTCTCTCACAAGCAAATATGATATTTAATCATATCCTTATCTTTTCTGTTCCCTAATCACATTCATTTCTAGATGAATTTTGTGTTTTTAACTGTGAGGAAATAACACTCTGGCACTAACCATGCAGCAGTCTGTTGCTGTGTGAATTGTTTCATATATTTCTGAAAATGCAACTTAATCTTAGCCAAAAATCCTATTTTAGTTATGTGTTTTCCTGAACTGAGACTACTGATCAGAAGAAACAGTATTCTTCGTCTGAATTAGAACTATAAACTGGGACAAAACCAAATGTATTTTCATTTGTGACTCTTCTAGGATCTGAACCTAGGACTCCTAAATAAATCCAACTCTGAGTTCCTATCTCCCACCAATTTTGGATGATGGCAACAAGAAGAGAAAAGAAACACTTTTCTAGACCTTTTCAGCTAAGAATCTCAAGCACACAATATTAATTGCTTTTATTTTGAGTGGAAGAGAAGAATTATTAAAGAAAGCATCCAAAAAGAATGTTAAAATAACTACAAGTAAATTTGAAAAAAGATTAGTTTTATGCAAGCAAGATTATTTTAATCACATTTTTGTATCCTGTTAAATAATCTAAAACAGATTTTAGAGATAACTTTTTCCCTCTAATATGCAGCATGCTTCACACTCTACTTCGCAAAAATTAACCAGAGAGCTCATTTTCCAAGGTGTAGATTGTCATATTCTGGAGAGCAGGCTCAAGCCTCATAAAAATGAAACACTAAGTGAATAAAGAAGAGAATATTGCAGTAATTTGTAAATACCAATCAACATTTAAACCATATTTTACTAGTCCTATTCATATTTTGAGAATATTTTGGTATGAAAGCTCTCAACTGCAAAAATCCAAACACTAGTGAAGGTGGAATAATAAGATATGATAAGTACTTGCTCTTCTGAATTTTAAGCAGCAGATTTCATGATCAATATATGTAAACTACATTTATTCCATCAAGTGGTGGAGTTTTTGCTTCTTTACAGTTGGCATATAAGGCTGGAAATATCAGCCTTTACTCACAGTGGGTGCTAAAATGACCATTACCAATGAGCAAAGAAATGCTCAAAAACTGGGAAGGCAAACTAAGTCTGGACAAGTTAATGCTCAAATAAGTTGGCCACCTTCCAACTTCTTCTATCTCTGTAAAAATCCAAACTCTGGATAGTAAGTTACACATTATTTCATGATATTTTATCGCCTGCATGAATACACTGATCTCAGTCTGAACAATACTGTCCAAACAAAAAGCTACACACAAAACAGAAAGTGGCAGAAAACCAGCAATTTTTCAATCTCAGTCTGCTATAAGAAGTGAAAGATACTCTTGATTCCTAACTGTACAAAAGATCCTTTTATAAAACCACTCTTCAAATAAACACACTTCTAAAAGATGCCCAACAGCTGTGGGAGAAAGCAAAATATTACAGATTTGCTTGTTTACTGATCATGATTTCAAAAAGATATGTATCTTCAGCTATGTTGCTGGTGATACCTCCCATTACATCCATATGTTAGAGACAGTAATGTAACTTCTTTGGGTTATCAAATACCTCCTAAAAGTCCAAGGAGAAATGCTGCAACCTTATTTAACAAACATTATGTAACTATAGAAAAAAGAATAAATTCTATCTTCGCTATTTAACACAAATTATATGCATTTCATAGAACGATAATTTTATTCATCTAGTGCAGATGCCAAACCTTTTTGATCAGGGTCCTTGCAATATAAAATAAAATATTCTAAAATACTACAATAAAGGAAAACAAAAAACATCTAAGTACTATCCAGGGTCAGATTTACACTTACAGAACCAAGAAAAATAAGAGGTTTTCAATTTCAAATAAATGAAATTTATCTATAAAAAACAGATTGTATTCTATTTTAATAGCAGCCTTCCATCTCTTCTCTACCAAATGCCCGCTCCTCTCTGATGGCATTTTTGACCTCTGCTCTGACGCTTCTTAACCTCTTGGCTCTACTTTAACAACATCCATGCTTCTTGCTACAATACAGTGCCAAACCTGGACACCTAAATGCAGCAGTGGAGAAGAGCAGGCAGGCAAGGCTACTTTGGAACACAGTAGGTTAAAAAAATAACATACATTTTAGAAGACTGGGCACTTTGTGAAACAGTTTCAGAGAGCAATTTATAAGCAAGGATAAGCAATGATTAAAAAACTCTGTGCCGTATAATCTTATCTTCATTAGGTTATATTTTTCCTCCTACATAAAACATGTTTGGTGTCTCTCTTGCCAAGAGGTGCTCAGTGGTTTGATCGGCATGTGAATGGTGGCAAAGAGATATTATAAAGACCACACACTACAGAAATTGAATGACATCTTTTCTATTTTTCCAAGCTGTGTTTAATTATGGATACTAAAGACTAGGGCAAAGTTTTTGGCCCGAGGGTCACATCTGGGAATAGAAATTGTATGGCAGGCCATGAATGCTCACAAGTTGAGGTGCAGGAAGAGATGAGGGCTCTGGTTGGGGTACAGGCTCCAGGGTGGGGCCAGAAATTAGGAGTTCAGGGTGCGGGTGAGCGCTCTGGGCTGGGGTAGGGGAGTGGGTGCGGATGAGGGCTCCGGTTGGGGGTGTGGGCTCTGGGGTGTGGCTGCGGATGAGGAGTTTTGAGTGTAGGAGGGTGCTCCGGGCTGGGATCAAGGAGTTCAGAGGGGGATCAGAGCTGGGGCAGGGGGTTGGGGTGCTTGAAGGGGTACAGGCTCCAGCTGGGGATGTGGGCTCTGGGGTGAGGCTAGGGATGAGGGGGTTGGGGTGCAGAAAGGTGCTCTGGACTGGGACTGAGGGGTTCGGAGGGTTGGAGGGGGATCAGGGCTGGGGCAAGGGCTTGGGGCATGGGGAGAGGCTCAGGGGTGCAGGCTGTGGGTGGCACTTGCCTCAAGCGGCACCCAGAAGCAGCGGCATGTCCCTTCTTCGGCTCCTACACTGAGGTGCAGCCAGGTGGCTCTGCACACTGCCCCATCCACAGGCACCACCCCTGCAGCTCCAGCCAATGGGAGCTGCAGGGGCGGCAGTTGGGGTGGGGGAAGCATGCAGAGCAGAGGCTCCTGGCTGCCCCTACGTGTAGGAGCTGGAATGGGGCTGTGCCGCTGCTTCCGGGAGCCATGTGACACAGCCCTGACCCTGCTCCCCAGCTGGAGCTCTGGAAGGGGCTCATGCCACTGCTTCCGGGAATCATATGGAGTGGCCCCTGACCCTGCTCCCCTGTTGGAGCGCTGGAAGGGGGCCATGCAGCTCCTTCCAGGAGCCACATGGTGCAGCCCCCAGCCCTGCTCCCCGGCTGGAGTGGCGCAAGCCCCAGACCCCGCTTCCCAGCAGGAGCTCGAGGGCTGGATTAAAACGGCTGGCAGGCCAGATCCGGCCCGTTTGCCAGCTAAAGGCTCTACAGTTATTGATCAAGAATCTGAATGAACTTCTTCAAATACTAAGTACTATGTTAACACCTCAGTTAAAGCACCTTAAAAATTGTTATACTTTGTTATACTCTATAGTCTGACTAATCTGAAACAAAACCATCTATTGAATTTGAGAAAATCTCATTATTTAGGTAAACAATTAAGCTCATACAGCACAATACAAATACTAAGATATTATTTTAGAAGGCAATAAAGTAACCAGAAGACATACTAAATCATTTAAATCATTTGCCAATTATACGCTTGTAATGGAAAGCAAAATTCTCACCCATCCTTTGTCTGATCTGCTACTCCCGCCAATAGTTGCAGGGTTTTAGGATTATAATTTGGGTCTGTATACAGTCCTAGGTATCTCTGCACAAAATCTCCTGGTGTCATGTAATGCTCTCCATCTTTCTCAACAGTGGCATACTACAGTAAGAGAGAGAAAACAAAATAATATAATTTGGATGCTGATTAGATTAGCAGTTATTGAATTAGTACAGTTAGTCAAATATCAATTTTAAAATTATGAAACACTGCATAGAATAACAACTACTTTGTGATGTAGGGCTTTTATTCAAACAGTTGAAGTGTCAGCAGGCTAGTCATTTCGTACAACGAATCAGATTATGCCTGTGGAACAAACAATGGATTCACGCACCTGCCACATCCTTGAATAAAAAAGCAGATTACAAATTTGCTTAAATGCTTGTATATTTACATAAATTCAGACAAACCATTAGAACTACATAACTTCTCATTTAAAGTTGTAAAAGGCCATAATTTTCATGCTACATTTTCAATATCGTCTTTAGAAAATGATTAGGAACAAATCCTTGAAAGACTGTCTTATCCCTTACTTAGCTACCTAACCCTTACAAACCAACAATATCATAGGAAATGCAGAATTGTTAAGCCATTTTCAATAGCTGTGTACTGGTAATAGGCAGACTGGTGGTAATGTACACTATAAAGTCATTACTGTGGTGAGACAGATTTGGAAGCAAAATACATTAACTTATGTTGAATCTAGAACTGGTCAAAACTTTAAATCTCTTGTTTGCGGGAAATTATACGATTTCAAGATTTGTTTTTAGTTCAAATCAGGAAAAAAAAAAAAAAACTCTGAAATTTCCCATCAATCAAAATTTCCAAAACATTTCAGTTACAGAAACTTTGTTTCAGAATTCCAAAATACCAATTCTGATTTTTACTTTACGGCTTTTTCACCAGGGGGGTAACCACAGGTGGGCCTGGGTGGGCCATGGCCCACCCAAACCATAACCAGAGTCCCCCAAATCTACAGACTGGGAGGGGTTGAGTCATTGGGGGGGTGCCTCATGGGGCTGAGTCAGATGGGAGGTGTGCCTCATAGGGGTGGGTCTGGGCCAGAAACCAGAGGAGCAGAGTGTGGTACTAGGAGGAAAGGGACACGGCCGGACAGGCAGATGGACACCGAGCTGGGGTCAGGAAGGGTGGGTGGAGCTCCTCTGCCCCATGGGCATTCCCCGCAGCCTGTGTGCCCATGGGAGACTCATCTTCTGGTGAAGATACATATAAAGAAAAGCATTACTCAAAGCAACTTCTAAGGATCCCATTTCTACTTTGTCCAGAGGTTGCTTCATTTTTGGGGGTGGGTGGGAGTAGGGCACAGATGTTGCAGCTTCTTTTTTTAATGCATTAAACCAAACGCATCTATTTGTAACAATATACAGAAAGATCACTGTCCAAGCCTCTGGGCTCCACATCATCAATAAAAAGATCCTTCCTTCCCTTTTTCTTAGATCCAGAGTTGAAAAGCCTCTATTTTTAAATTTTAATACAGTAATAACTGACTGCAAAAAAAAAAAAAAAAAAAGTTACATTGATAGCAGGTGTAAAGACAAAACTGGGTGGTGCCCAAGAGATTTTAATATTTCAAATCTAAAAACCCCACTAACTTCAAACAGAGAAAGATCAGAGAATGAATGTGTGGAAAAACTGAAACAGCATGGAGAGCCAGGGAAGTACCAAAGGATTTTGGTAGGGAAAACAAGTTTGCTAACTTTTCAAAAAAAGTTAGACTCAATATTTTGAAGTGTTAATTTAAAAAAAGGTCTAAAATATTTACAGTAAAATGTGAGGTAAGCCAGGAAAACCTTACACGGACTTCATGAAAGTCAGCTACGCGTCACATATTGCTCTGTATTGAGTTCTGACCCAAGATTCTCATATACACAGTAGAAAAGAAAAGTGGTAAATCACAAATACTGAAATTAAATAAACTTATCCTTTAGTCACACTTCCAAAAAATCTGCCACACATATATGAATTCATCATTACCTTTCACAGGCTCAAATGCTCATATTAAACCTACATACCAGTATGATACATCCAACCAAAATAATATATTTCTAAGGCTGGAATATTTTCCTATTTGTAGTGAGAGGATTTTTATGCAAGCCTTTATAGAATCTGTCTCCATGAATATGGGGTAGGACACAACTGTGTCTGGAGAAAACTGTTTAGGTTTAGTTCGATTTTAGCTATAGTGTATAGGTACTCATCTTAAAACTTAATTGTAAAAAATACTCCAATTAAAATTGAGAAAGTTAAACAGTTTACATTTCACCCTTTATGCTGTTTAGTAATTTGCTTTCTTTATATCTTGCACTACATACATATAAATTGGTCTCACTTTCTGGTTTTATTACGGCAAATACTGCTGGGGAGAGATGACTGGAAACGTTACTACTCTTTTGTCTCAAAACCTGAATTTCAGGTCAAATTTACTCTTACTGTGTCCTTATAATATTTCAGCATTTCCAAAACACAAGACACTTAAATTGCATATTTCCAACACCTATTAATCTCCAGTAGCCACTTTTGCCATTTTAGTTAGATTCCCATATTTAAAAATTTAAGGTTGAATTCATTTTAAGGTTTTTAATCCAGAGAAAAATGTATTGTTACTTTCCCAAGTTCCCCTTACAAAGCAAGTCCATGCTTGAGATGCCAAAACAAGATGCCATTTTCAGTAGATTATGCAGATAGTCATATGATCATCCCTCTTCCTATTCTGTATGCAGGAATAATTGTCAGCTGATGCCATTTTTTTTGCATATCTGCATCAATGAAGATTAACAGAATTGATATTCAAATTATAATTATGCTCTAGAGTTAACATGTACTGAGATAAGTTGGGGCAGTTCATGCCTCTGAGCTCTGTTTCAGGTTGTGTTCAGATTCAGAAAAACATCCTGCACTTGTTCAGAATCTGAAAGCTAAGTTAAGTTTATATTTTGAGTCCACCCAAATGTACTAGCTCACCAAGCCACTACAAGCCAGCTGGATTTGACTACTGATTCTCTTTCCTATGACCACCACTTATTTTACACAATGGTTCTTGTGAAAAATAGTTATTATTTTTATATTTAAGTATGTTTGCTCAAGCCCTAAAACTGTGAAATATTTGCAAAAATCTGAGGGTCTTCTAGAACAGTCTGCCAGTGCACACTGAATAAATAAGATCAGAGTGCTCAATTATCGGTAATGTCAATGTAGAAATTGACTCAGTGAGTGTGTTTCTTCTAAGAAAGGCAAGTGCCTAAGATCCCACAAATTCCAGAACAGCACTTTGTATCCAGTCTTTTCATTGTCTTTATTCAGATTACTAATAAAAGATCATTCCAATAGGTATAAATGAATTTGTAAAAGCTTGAATCATAAGCATGTCAGTCAGTTTGATTTAAAGAACAAGTAAAAAAAACTAGGTTTTCCTCAAAAACGAAACAAACTCCCATCTCCTCCAAATACAAACATGAAGAGCAGGAACCCATAAGCATCTGACGAATAACAGGACGTTCAAATTTCACCCAATTAAGGGCCATATTTGTAACTTGACAGAAGCAAACTAGAGCCTCAGTAGATTCCTCCTTATAGTGCACCCTCTTCAGTCAAGTGACCAGGACACATTAACAATCTTGACAATATCCCTTTAATGTTTATCATTCTAGAACTTCTTGGAGGAAAAAAGGAGAGGAAATGCCTGGTTTTAGGACCACAGTAATCTGAGGCAGAACATACCTAGATAGTCTAGTCCAATCCCCTTGCAAAGGCAGGATGCAGACCCTACTGCTATCCCTGTAGAAGCATTAGATATTAAAAAGTAATACTACACTTGCTTATAACATAACAATTTTCAGAGTTTGGGGTATTTGTGAATGTTTCAGATCTTCCCCAAATACACGCTACAGCCAATTCTTATTAACTAAACTAAAATTTATTAAAAAACAAGAGAGAGAAAAAGAGTATGGTTAAAAAAAATCAGTATACATACAGACATGAGTTCAATTCTTAAGATTCAGGTTCACACCTCAACTGCTAGAAGAGGACCTCATCCTCCCTGATTGAACTAATCTTGTTATCTCTAAACTGATTCTGGCTTGCCTCTGGAAATTTCCATTACATGCATCTGACTCATTATTCACCCATGAAAGCTTATGCTCCAATACATCTGTTAGTCTATAAGGTGCCACAGGACTCTTTGTTGTTTTTTACAGATCCAGACTAACACGGCTACCCTGTGTCTGATAGTAGAGATGGTAAGCTTTGTAGTTGCAGAGTTCCTTTAGAATTCAGTTAATAGGTCACAGTCCAATTTCCAAGTATCATATTCAGGGTGTACCAGCATAACTGGGACATCAGTCTTGCGACTCAAACTTCCCCTGATGAAGCTTACGCAGACCTGAGATGACAGAATCAGGACCCAAGGATCTTTTATACAATTTCATGTCTTTTGACAAGTTGGAATTCCTCAGGGAACAAAAGGTAATTAGGATGATTTTGAAGGAGGTCCATCATCAGTACTTAGCTATACGAATTAACATAAGGCCATTTGCTTGTTCCTCTACCATTCACAATACATTTCAAGAAGAGATGAAAATTGAGATGTCCCATGTTTACAATTCATTTACATGATAGGATGTTCTTTTGACCTTGAATTATCAGAATACACCATAGACAGGGACTGTTGATTACACTGTTGACCATACTTATACATATGTAAATACACAAAAACACAAACATTAGCTCCCTACATATCTTTTGAGTGTTGTTTATTTTGCAGGATGTTTAACCCTTTTCAGCCATGCGTCAAAACCCCAGCATGAGACTTGTGTGGAAGGGCGAAATTAGAGCTCCTGGATACACCTTAAGGCTCTCCCCACATTGATATGAGCTGTGTTTACATTGAATTCTTTGTAAGGCCAAATTATTGATGCATGCTTTGGCCCCAGCCAAAAACTTAGCCCATACTTTGTGAAACACTTCAGTGATTCCAGAGTTTGGCTATGTATTAACATAGCCATTAATATTCTTCAGAGAGCACTTATTCTGGCATTCAGCCCTGAAGGCTGTGAGGTGTTGTACCTCAATTTCCCTTTGTGCACAACAGATCAAGCTTGTAGTGTATTTTCTGCTGGGAACAGTTTCAGAAATATGTATATGCACTAGCTGTGAAGTCTCAACATTAGACCTTTTAACACAAAGTGTGTTCTTGTTAAACCAAAGAGCATAATCATAAGGGTTTCAATTATGTACCACTCTTAACATGTTTAAGGGCTTTTCAAAAGATCATGCATATTGTACATTTTTATAGTTCTTGGTATCAGCAACAAGTTAGTTACAATCATTAGCAACAACATTAACATCAGTTCTACCACATATGTATGTACATTTACAACATCGTCGCGGATGGTTTTGGGTACATGTCGTCAGTCGCCCCTCCCTCCGTGAAAGCAACGGCAGACAACCATTTCGCGCCTTTTTTCCGTGCAGACGCCATACCATGGCAAGCATAGAGCCCACTCAGCTCAGCTCACCATCATCGCTGCTTTTGTGCACTGGGTGCTGCTGACAGCAGACGGTGCAGTAGGTCTGCAAATCATCATCATCCACTGCTTCCGTTGCAACTCTGCTCTCCTGCTGTTGTAAATGAGCTCAGTCTCAATTGAGTAAAATGATGACTGAGCTAAATAGAGTAAATGACCTCAGTCATCCACCGCTTCCACTGCAACTATGCTCTCCTGTCCACTACGCAGGTCCTCTCATCGTTCAGTATAAATATCTATTCTCATGGCATCTGTCGTCATCCACCGCTTCCGCTAAAACTCTGCTCTTCTGCAGACACCATACCACGACAAGCATAGAGCCCGCTCAGCTCACTGCTGCTGTTTTGAGCATTGCAAACACCTCGCACATTATCCTGCAGGATGTGCAGAACCTGCAAAAGCAGGCAAGGAGGTGACGACAGCGTGATCACGATAGTGATGAGGACGTGGACACAGACTTCTCTCAAAGCACAGACCCCGGCAATTTGGACATCATGGTGGTAATGGGGCAGGTTCACGCAGTGAATGCTGACTCTGGGCCCGGAAAACAAACACAGACTGGTGGGACCGCATAGTGTTGCGGGTCTGGGATGATTCCCAGTGGCTGAGAAACTTTCGCATGCGTAAGGGCACTTTCATGGAACTTCGTGACTTGCTTTTCCCTGCCTTGAAGCGCAATACCAAGATGAAAGCAGCCCTCATAGTTGAGAAGGGAGTGGCGATAGCCCTCTGGAAGCTTGCAATGCCAGACAGCTACCGGTCAGTCAGGAATCAATTTGGAGTGGGGGCTGCTGTGATCTAAGCAGCAAACGCAATCACTGAGCTGCTGCTATCAAGGGTAGTGACTCTGGGAAATGTGCAGGTCATAGTGGATGGCTTTGCTGCAATGGGATTCCCTAACTGTGCTGAGGCAATAGACAGAACGCATATCCCTGTCTTGAAACCAGACCACCTTGACAGCCAGTACATTAACCGCAAGGGGTACTTTTCCATGGTGCTGCAAGCACTGGTGGATCACAAGGGACATTTCACTGACTTCAACGTGAGATGGCCGGGAAAGGTACATGACGCTCGCATCTGCAGGAACTCTGGTCTGTTTGAACAGCTGCAGGAAGGGAATTACTTCCCAGACCAGAAAATATCTGTTGGGGATGTTGAAATGCCTAAAGTTACCCTTGGGGACCCAACCTACCCCTTAATGCCATGGCTCATGAAGCCATACACAGGCAGCCAAGACAGTAGTAAGGAGCTATTCAGCTACAGGCTGAGCAAGTGCAGAATGGTGGCAGAATGCGCATTTGGACGTTTAAAAGTGCGCTGGTGCAGTTTACTGACTCGGTTAGACCTCGGCGAAACCAATGTTCCCACTGTTATTGCTGCTTGCTGTGTGCTCCACAATATCTGTGAGAGTAAGGGGGAGACGTTTATGGTGGGGTGGGAGGTTGAGGCAAATTGCCTGGCCACTGATTACGCGCAGCCAGACACCAGGGCGATTAGAAGAGCACAGCAGGGCGCGCTGCACATCAGAGAAGCTTTGAAAACCAATTTCATGACTGGCCAGCCTACGGTGTGACAGTTGTATGTCTTTCTCCTTAAGGAAAACCCACCCCCTTGGTTCACTCTACTTCCCTGTAAGCCAACCAACCTCCCTCCTTCAATCACTGCTTGCAGAAGCAATAAAGTCATTATTGTTTTAAAATCATGCATTCTTTATTCACTCGTCTCATAAATAGGGAGATAACTGCCAAGGTAGCCCAGGAGGGGTGGGGGAGGAGGGAAGCACCAGATGGAGTGGTGGATGAGGGAAGGACAAGGCCACACTGTACTTCAAAACTTATTGAGTGCCAGCCTTCTGTTGCTTGGGTAGTCCTCTGGGGTGGAGTGGTTGGGTGCTCAGAGCCCTCTCCCCACCCGCAGGAGCCTCAGCATTGCATCCTCCCTCCTCTCATCGCACTGCCGCTACCTCTCATCTCACTCATCCCCCCGTCGTCGCATTCATTTTCTGCTTTCCTGAACTCTGCCATCGTTTGCCTCCATGCATTCTGCTGAGCGCTTTCAGTGCGGGAGGACTGCATGAGGTCAGAGAACATTTCATCGCAAGTGGGTTTTTTTCACCTTCTTATCTGCACTAGCCTCTGGGACGGAGATGACGGGGGGACCTTTGAAACATTTGCAGCTGCAGGAGGAAAAAGGGGAGAGTAGTATTTAAAAAGACACATTTCAGAGAACAATGGGTAGACTGTTTCAAGGTGAACCAAGCTGTTAACATTACATAGCTCATGTGCTTTCATTACAAGGTTGCATTTTGCCTCTTACATTGAGGGCCTACCGGTTTGGTGTGAGACATCACTCATGCAGGGCCGGGCAACAGAATTTGGCTTGCAGGTAGCCATAGTAAGCCACAGATTTTTGGCTTCTTCAACCTTCATAACATGTGGGAATGGTTTCAAACTGCAGCGCCCTCCTTTCCCATACCAAGCACCTGCTGGGTTGGCCATTTAAAAGGGGGGGCTGTACTGGCCACGAATGCATCCCAAGTCTTCAGGACAAATAAATCATTAAACACGCTTTCTTTTGAACCATGCATTACATTTACAAAGGTACACTCACCAGAGGTACCTTCTCCAGCTTCCTGGTCCGTGAGCCCACCTTGGGAGGGTATTGTCTCCAGGGTGATAAACAGTTCCTGGCTGTCGGAAAGAATGGTTTCTCCGCTTGCCTGCTGTGCGCTATCCTCATCCTCCTCCAACTCCTCATCTTCCTTATCCCCAAAATCCTCATCCCTGTTGAATGAGATTCCCCCCTTGCAGGTGTCCACAGACAGGGGTGGGGTAGTGGTAGACACCCACCCCCGCCCCCGAATTGCATGCAGCTCATCATAGAAGAGGCATGTCTAGGGCTTTGGTAGGCTTCCTTGAGCTCCTTAATTTTCAAGCGGCACTGCTTTAGGTCCCTGTTGTAGTTTCTGTCCATCATGCCCTTGCAGATTTTTTGAAATTTTTTGGCATTTCGTCTTTTGGAACGGAGTTCTGATAGCACAGATTCATCTCCCCAAACAGCAATCAGATTCAGTACCTCCCATTCAGTCCATGCTAGAGCTCTTTTGTGATTCTGGGACTCCATGGTCACCTGTGCTGATGCGCTTGCCACACTGGCCAAACAGGGAATGAAATTCAGAAGTTCCCAGGGCTTTTGCTGTGTACCTGGCTAGTTCATCTAAGTTGAAAGTGCTGTCCAGAGCCGTCACAATGGAGCACTCTGGGATAGCTCCCTGAGGCCAACACTGTCGAATTGTGTCCACACTACCCCAAATTTGACCTGGCGAATTCGATTTCAGCACTAATCCCCTTGTCAGAGAGGAGTACAAAAATCGATTTTAAGAGCCCTTTAAGTCGACAAAAATGACTTTGTCCCGTGGACGGGGCAGGGTTAAATCGATCTAATGCTGCCAAATTCGACCTAAACTCGTAGTGTAGATCAGGGCTAAGAGACTACAAGTCATAATCAAAATATCTAGAGATGAGAGTTTGCCTACTCTCCCCTGCATCCTTGTATCCCACTAACCCGATCTTTCCTCAGTGCCTGAGTCACAGACTGCTTACTTAAAGAATCAACATGGAGACATTCATGTTCCAACAACATTGCCTCGCCAACAAGTTGGTTAAGCTTACAGGGCTGTTTAAATTCCCTACCAATTTTTATTTCATTCGAAATCTTTTCAAAGATATTTACTGGATCTTTCTAAAGAAAAGTCTGTGGATCTATACAACTCGGAAAGACTCCGGCAGTTAGGAACTGGAACAAGTCTCCTGAACAAACTGTTGCTTTCTCTATATAATGATTCACCCTGAGTTAACTCAAACAAATCACTTCCATACCCATTAGGGTATGTCTACACTACGGGATTACTCCGATTTTACAGAAACCAGTTTTGTAAAACAGATTGTATAAAGTCGAGTGCACGCGGCCACACTAAGCACATTAATTCGGTGATGTGCGTCCATGTACCGAGGCTAGCATCGATTTCCGGAGCGTTGCACTGTGAGTAGCTATCCCATAGCTATCCCATAGTTCCCGCAGTCTCCCTCGCCCATTGGAATTCTGGATTGAGATCCCAAAGCAAAAACAGTGTTGCGGGTGATTCTGGGTAAATGTCGTCACTCAATCCTTCCTCCGTGAAAGCAATGGCAGACAATCATTTTGCACCCTTTTTCCCTGGATTGCCCTGGCAGACGCCATAGAATGGCAACCATGGAGCCCGTTTAGCCTTTTGTCACTGGGGTAAATTGACGACATATACCCTGAAACACCCGGGAAAATGTTTTTGACTCTTCAGGCATTGAGAGCTCAGCCAAGAATGCAAATGCTTTTCGGAGACTGCGGGGACTGTGGGATAGCTGGAGTCCTCAGTACCTCCTCCCTCCCTCCATGAGCGTCCATTTGATTCTTTGGATTTCCATTACGCTTATCACACAGCACTGTGCTGAGTCCCTGCTGTGGACTCTGTCTATCATAGCCTGGAGATTTTTTCAAATACTTTGTCATTTCGTCTTCTGTAATGGATCTCTGATAGAACAGATTTGTCTCCCCATACAGAGATCTCCTGTACAGTCCATGCTGGAGCTCTTTTTGGACTTGGGACTGCATCGCCACCCGTGCTGATCAGAGCTCCATGCTAGGCAAACAGGAAATGAAATTCAAAAGTTTGTGGTGCTTTTCCTGTCTACCTGGCCAGCGCATCTGAGTTCGGATTGCTTTCCAGAGCGGTCACAGTGGTGCACTGTGGGATACCGCCTGGAGGTCAATACCGTCGAATTGCAGCCACACTAACCCTAATCCAACGTGGCAATACTGATTTGAGCGCTACTCCCCTCGTCGGGGAGGAGTACAGAAATCGGTTTAAAGAGCCCTTTATATTGATATAAAGGGCTTCGTTGTGTGGATGGGTGCAGGGTTAATTCGGTTTAACGCTGCTAAATTCGGTTTAAACACGTAGTGTAGACCAGGCCTGAATTGCAGCAAACTGCTTGCAAAAAACTATCCTGAAGATTTTTCTCTTCAGGAATTTTTCTAAGCAACAACCCATTTTTCACAGAAATTCTGCCCTTGCCCGTTTCACCTAGGGCTTGCTCTAAAGGAACATTTTCCTGAGCAAAACAGACACTTTCTGGGTTTCACTTAAATCCAGAATCATCTCTGTACCATTAGGAGGATTTTCACAAACTCTCTTTCAGGTAAACTGCTAGACTTCATAGTCACAAGATTAGAAGCATTCTCTTCCCTGTTACAAGTTTCCACACTATTAGTGGATAACAGTCAAGTAACCTTATGCTTTCCTTGTGCCCTGGCTATGATATCACCCTGATCAGACAAGGTTATCATATCTTTACCCAGCAACATACTAGCAACAGGCAAAATAGAAGCACCAGAATCGCTTGGTCTCTCAGAGCTATTTATGACATTAACTGGATGCAACCTAGTTATAATGTCATCATCCCTAGCAGATACAAATTCAGGACCACTTCCTTCCTGGGCTTCAGTTGTATCCAGAATCAGCTCTACGTCAACTGATAAATTTTCAACCATCATAGGCTGACAAGGCTTCTTCTGTCTGCTTTACAGACAGAAAAGAGCTGGAGAATCATTCTTCTTTAACAGAAAAAACAGCTTGGGATATCCCTTCCTTTGTCCCAGCACACATGGCTGTTCACAGACAATTGCTTGGAGATTGGGGTAGCTCCCTTCATAGGCAAGTCATTACCCCTAACAGACACAGGAACATTTCCTTCACTGTCAAAATTCTCCACACTGGTAACAGGGAAGGTACAGGGATACTCATGTTCCACTAACCTTGCCTTCCAAAACTGTTGATGAGACAAAGCCATCAGCTCAGAAGGCTGCCTATGTTCATCTAAAGTTTCTTTGCCTTTCCCTCCCTTAACAGATAAACTGCTGTTTTCTACAAATAGTGTCTTATTACACTGAGCTACTTTAAGCACATCACTTTTACCTGGGTCAGACTTACTTTCCCAAGCTTTACTAGCCAACATTCCATCACTCATAAAAAAAATTACCCTTTTCTTCCTCAATACACTGATTACCAACTTAAATTTGCTCTAGAGAAACATCTCCCTGAGCCTTAAAATCACAGAATATCAGGGTTGGAAGGGACCTTGGGAGGTCATCTAGTCCAACCTTCTGCTCTAAACAGGACCAATCCCTGGACAGATTTTTGCCCCAGACCCCTAGAGTGACCCCCCTCAAGGATTGAACTCACAACCCTGGATTTAGCAGGCCAATGCTCAAACCACTGAGCTATCCGTCCCCCCAGGTCTAATACCAGATTCACTTCTGAGATACCAGACAATTAGGAATTTTTTCCACCTATTCACTGCTTCATTGCACAGATAAACAGCTATCTTCCTCATACAAACATTCAGAGAAACTCTACATAGGCAAATCCTTGCCCCTAGTAGACACAGGTTCAGGATTATTTCTTTCCTGTGACTGGTTTATGTCATCAACTTAACTGAACAAAGTTTTAATATCATCCCCAGTCAAAAGATCCTTAGGCAATAACTTCCTTACACCAGCTATAACTTCACGATTAACACCATTCCATTCAAGATGGATTCTGGTTAAAGGCACACTTACAATAAACTCATAGAAGATTACAATATTCATTATTATTTGGTAAATAATCTTCTTCTTTGACAAAATCTGTTTTAACAAGAGTGATATTAGAAGCTCTAATTTGCCATAAACAGCTTTACCATTGACTTTTACATTCTCTGCATGAGTTATGGGATTACCTTCACCTGAACTCACTGTAAAAGCATTTACATAAAAGGTGACAGGGTTGGGGTAAATTTGGTTACACACAGACAACTGCTTAGAGTCAAACAACACACCAACATTGTTACAAACTGGATAGATTCTATCCCCATCTTTGCTGTTGAGAGGAGCTGGCTTTCCAGAATGATACAGTTTCTGTCCTTTTATTCTCTTGAGTTGGAGCTTAAGTTTGTCCACTTCTGCCTTAGCTTCTAGTTCTTGCAATCAAATTTATGCCATTCTTTGTTCATGTTCAAAACACAGGTGTTCTCTTTCAACAGCTTCTCCTTTCATATCAGCTATTTTTCTGCTTTTGGTCAAGTTCTAGCTGCTGGTTTCTCACTGCAAGCATTTTCACTGAGCCTGCTTCCTTATCACTGGCAATTAACAGATTTTTTAGTTCCTGCTCTGGGGCCTTTTGCTTAAAATAAAACCCTGTCTGTAAGCACAATTCTTCCAAGCATTTTCTGTCAGGATCTTGATCGTGAGTCACTCACTGTAACTGATTTTTAACCCTTAAACTCTCCAATATCAAAATTAAATTTTGACAAGCAGATGGTTCTGATTCAAAAACCCAATTAACCTGTGTTAACGTGTATCCAAGCATGACTACACCACTGTGACCAGGGTCCTAGTGGGGAGCCAGCTATGGTCACTCAATTAGGGTGAACTGCAAAGAATGGGGTAGTCAAACCCCAAAAAGCTGGTGGGTATTGTAATACTTAGATCAGGGGTAGGCAACCTGTGGCACGTGAGCTGATTTTCAGTGGCACTCACACTGCCTGGGTCTTGGACACTGGTCTGGGGGGCTCTGCATTTTAATTTAATTTTAAATGAAGCTTCTTAAATATTTTAAAAACCTTATTTACTTTACATACAACAATAGTTTAGTTATATATTATAGACTTATAGAAAGAGACCTTCTAAAAACAATAAAATGTATTACTGGCACGCAAAACCTTAGAGTGAGTAAGTGAAGACTTGGCACATCACTTCTGAAAGGTTGCTGACCCTTGACTTAGGCCTTGGCTACACTGGCGCTTTACAGCGCTGCAACTTTCTCGCTCAGGGGTGTGAAAAAACACCCCCGAGCGCAGCAAGTTACAGCGCTGTAAAGTGTCAGTTGTAAACAGTGCCCCAGCACTGGGAACGCAGCTCCCAGCGCTGTAAGCTAATCCCCACGGGGAGGTGGAGTACCTGCAGCACTGGGAGATCTCTCTCCCAGCGCAGGGCCAGCTCCAGGCCACAGCGTGCCAAGCGCGTGCTTGGGGCGGCATGCCGAGGGGGGCTCTCAGCCCGTTGTTGGGAGGGCGGCAGGCAGCTCGGGTGGAGCTCCCACAGGCATGCCTGCGGAGGGTCCGCTGGTCCCATGGCTCCAGTGGAGCATCCGCAGGCATGCCTGCGGGAGGTCCAGCGGAATCGCGGGACCACCATACCCCCCGCAGGGAAGCCTGTGGGAGGTCCACCGGAGCTGCTGGACCGGCGAGCGGTAGAGTGCCCTCCGCGGCGTGCTGCCGTGCTTGGGGCGGCGAAATTGCTAGAGCCGGCCCTGTCCCAGCGCTGGCGCCGCGACCACACTCGCACTTCAAAGCACTGCAGCGGCAGCACTTTGGAGTTTCCAGTGTAGCCAAGCCCTCTGATTCACCAAACCAGCATAAAACAGCTTCTTTATTATCTTACTGGTTACTCAGAAGTCCAAACAACACAGTTCCCTTAAAATGATCCAGCCTCAGGTTTCCATCCAGGTATTCACGTCAAATATGATGAAAATTTCTGTAAATCTTATTTCATCATATCAAAGAAAAGGTTCTACCAATCCCAAAGGATCCGACACATTACCTTCCAGATTAATGTTTCAGATCTTACCCAAATTCACGCTACAGCCAATTCTTACTAACTAAACTAAAATTTATTAAAAAACAGGAGAGAGAGAGTATGGTTAAAAGATCAATATACATATAAACACGAGTTCAATTCTTAAGATTCAGATTCATAGTAGAGATGGTGAGCTTTGTAGTTGTAAAGAGTTCCTTTAGCATTCAGTTACAGGTCACAGTCCAATGTCCAAATATCATATTCAGGGCATATTAGCATATCTGGGACCTCAGTCTTGCAACTCAAACTTCTCCTGATGAAGCTTAAGCAGACCTGAGATGACAGAATCAGGACCCAAGGATCTTTTACACAATTTCATGTCTTTTGACAAGTTGAAATTCCTCAGGAAACAAAAGGTAATTAGGATGACTTTGAAGGAGGTCCATCGCTGGTACTAAGCTATACGAATTAACATAAGGCTCTTTGATTGTTCCTCCACCACTCACAATACATTTCAAAAAGAGATGAATACTAAGATATCCCAAGTTTACAATTAATTTACAATATATGATTTTCTTTTGACCTGAATTATCAGAATACAGTATAGACAAGGACTGTTAATTACACTGTCCACCCTACTTATACATATGTAATACACAAAAACACAAACATTCACTCCCTGTATGTCTTCTGAGAGTTATTTATTTTGCAGGATGCTTACCCTTTCTAGCCACACGTCACAGTATTTTTATAATACTCTGATGTGCACACACCATTTAAGAGAAACACTATAGGCCCATGTATATGCTGGAACTAATTTCTGCAGCAAGGCTCCCATGCATGTGCAGATCTCTGGATGGCATACTGGAAATTCTGGAGTAGCTTCATTTAAAATAATTGGAGTGTTTTGGCATATTAAACAAAATGAATACAGCAATAATTACAGTAGCCCCAGTGTTTACTTTTGTTACATTCAAATTACGGTAAGCTGTGATCCACATTTTTAGTCTTCAATGTTTCATAGTTTTTTGCACTGAATATATATTTTTGTTTTGACAATCTATAACTGCATCACAGAAGTTATCAGAGAAGCTAGAGGTTTCAAAATCTGAGAAAGAGGAAGGCAGGGCTTTTGGCTCCAGAGAAAGTGTGGCAATTGTTTGGGACTGTGGGTTAAGAAGAATATTAGATGTATACTGCTGTTAAAATTATCAGCAGTGACATGATTAAAAGCGAACATTTAAATTTATTCCTTGTAATTAGAAAAAATAAATAACTTTAAATGACTACAAACCTATAATTATTATCTTCATCCATCTTCTCCTATTTGTTTGTTACATCCACTTGTGTCTTGTCTTAGACTGCAAAGTTTTTGGGCCAGGGAAGGCATTTGTCTATGTATTTGTACGAAAGCTAGCAAAATGGGCCCTTTTTTTGACTAGGGCATGTGGGACTCACCATATGACAAACAATAAACTGTTGTCTTAGATTTAAGAATTAATGCTCCATTAAAATGAACAGGGTAGTTCACATTTTATCAGAGCTATTATTTCAGAGTTCCTGCATGTTTGCAAACTCAGGCAAACATCATTGCAACACCACCTTAAAGTTACCCTTCCATTTTAAAATAATAAAACCTTAGATTATGAAGCATGATTCTGCTGTAAGGAGTGCATTCCACAGTAAACTCTGCATATGCAAGATCACAGAACATACAGGGTACTGGAAATATCCACAACAGCAGCAGAATTCAGTTATAAAAGAGGGAGCATGGAGTCAAGGGCACATGAAAGACAGTAAACATTTAAGCATGTAAACATAATTGTCCTATTTCTTTAGAAACAAACTAATCAAACTATTTTTATTAAATTGTGAATTATTTTACAATAAAGAAACTTTTGGAATTTATTTTTTATACAAATGAATGAACCGTTATCTGACAGATTATACTCAGCTCCATATGAGAAAGTCATGATACTGTATTTAGAAAAGGTGCTGGCAAAAAGCCAACATAATAAGGAGTGACAAAGTAGATAAGCCTTTCACTTTCTACATGCATTTATAAATTCATAGTATCTGGCCCCAAGTGACCTTTCTGCGATGCAATCTATAAAGCAAGACTCTCTTAGCATGAAAAAAATAAAACATTTGACTAAACTCTGATAAATATAAGTGAAAATATATATATATATATATATATATATATATATATATATATATATATATATATATATATTATTATTAAGAAGTTATTTAATTTACCCCAAAATTAAAACAAATTTACTTCATCATATATTAAACTTTATACTAAAATTAAAATGGATTCTTCAATTTCAAATTATTTCTTTGCAAAAGAGAATTCTTATCACACATAAAAAGGATCATTCAAAACTGAGCATTTGATTAATTCAAACATCTTGTTTTCTACCACCACAACATAACATGTCTAAGCTAACTACAGTCTGTCTTTTTAACATACAGTTAGATGTCATCACATTGGTTTTCAGCCTAAAATAATATTTCCTCTAGCCCTCCAAACTTTATCCTTTACAGAAGAAAAAATTCACAGGTATTCCTCTCATCATTCTCATTAAATCAGGTGCAATGGATTTGAGAAAATGGACTTTTAAAGGAAAAAATGGTACTGCATTTTTAATAAATGGAAAAGGGTAACATGTTCCTTTTTCTTTCTTGCTAGTTGAGTTCCATTTTGGGTTCAAGTGACAGGGACTCATTCAACCAGATACTTCCCACATTTAACTACATCTCCTCTAGGAAAAAAAATGGAGGCTCACCAAGAAATTAGATAAACACTGTCCTAAAGAGATCTGTGTCCCTCCTGCTCTCCATTTCAACTTCTCCTTTGTTTTGTTCCTTTAAGCTTTTGTACTCTAAAAATAAAAATATTTTCTGCTAACACTTTAATAATTTAAATAATAAAATCTTACACCAAGCTTCAGAAATTCTGATAATATAGGCACAGCATACACACTAATATATTCACGTGAATTGGATGGTAACATTTAGTAGAATGTATCATGCGAACAGGAGGAAGGATAAGGACACCCTGTACCACAGTGCAAGGTGAACACATGAACTCTATTCCACTTCATGATTCTCAACATTACTTGTGTCTATTTTCAAGGGAAGCCAAATTTAGGCAGGAATGCACGCCCTTTAGCTGAACAACATGGAACAGACTTGCACTCTCAGCAAAGAGCACGACATATCTGACCTATGAAATGTCTTGTAACACTATTACTCAACAAAGTTCTATTCGTTTTTGTCTGGAGGGTTTCTGTTGTGATAAAAAAATTATAAATACAGTAAGTTTATTTATAACCTACCAACATAGCACGAACGGGATTTCAAACTTGTGTAATTTGCCAAATTATCAAAAAGAAACACAAGAAGATGTCTCTCTATGCCTGCAACTTTTTCTTAATTTGATGTACCTCTAAATATTAGTACAATTTAAAATGTTTAAGTTCCTATAGCTTTTTTATTGCAAGTTTCAGATATGCAAGAAAAGTAATATGGCAGCCATTACATCTTCATTTCTCATGCGCACAAAACAAAGCATATCTGTTGTAGAACTTGTGGAATTAAGACTTTTTAAAAACAACAAACTGCCTACCTGCCAGTAAAATATTTAACTTCATATCGAGAACTTACAGATTTAGCATCCCGTAAGGATAAAACTACTACATACATGACTTCAAATAATTTACTTCATTTCAGCAACAAAAAACTCCTACTTCAAAACAAAACGTAAGACAAGAATCACATATGCTCCATATTATACAGAGCATTCCAGTTGAACAGAATCAGAGCATGCAAAAAGTTAAATACGTCAAATGTCAGAAAACAACCCAGTCATGTTTCAAGTCTTGTGCATGACTTGCAAAATCTTTGTTTGACGGCCTAACTACCAGAAGTCCAGAAGCCAATAAAACAGCTTTTAGATATCTAATATTCATTTGTACTTCAATAAATTAATACTTAAACTATTTTATTCTTTAAGACTAAATACTACACCTTCAGTTTATGCTTTTATGCTGGGGGAAGGGAATTTACATGGTATATCAGGTGTTAAAAAATCAGACAGAATCATTTGAATATAACATTGCAATTTTTAGCACCCACCCCTGTATTCAAGTTAACCAAAAAATGTGGTGGTTAGATATAATCAGTTCTCTCAGCCAAAAGGGTCTCTTGGCTGCTTATCACATCTGGGAACTTGACAATACAGCATCAAAGGTCACATGTCAAGGGAGACATAAAGGTGACTTGTGTTATTACGGTCTTATTTCCAGTGGAACTCCTTAATTTAAAATTACTTTCATTTCCTGTATTCTAGCTAAAGTGTTTTACTTGAGAATTTCTGAATGTAAGGGAAATATTTTTACATGGAAAGATATTTAAAATATTAAGGGACACAATCTAGGACCAAAGACACTGCCCCACATTTGATCACATCAATCTTGTTACAAAATCTTACTTTCATAATTTTGTGTTTTCCTTTTAGAATTATCTTTCTGACGGCTTGAGAGAAATCAGAGAGGAGGGGAAAAAAAGCTTCCAGTAATTCAGTATAAACATACCAATTTGGGTACCTTACACTAAGAAAGTGACATGATGTAAACAGATTAGTACTTACACACACAGAGCAAGCTGAGGTGTAGATTTTTTTACGACTCTTAGCTATAGTACAACATTTTTGTAAGAGAATCAGGAAAATCCTTAAGGTAAGATCTACAGTAGAAAACCACTTTCAAGGTAGGGCTTTTTATTATCTTGAAAAGTGTAACTTAAAAAAATAATGCAGCTTAGGGTTTGGGGTTTTGTTTTTGTGCTATAGAGGAAATGTTGTAACTATTTCAAAAATATTTGAAGGAAAGAAATATTAAGCAATAACCTGTTTCAGTATCAGTTTACCTTAATACCATTCAAACCTAAAAGGGCCTTTAGACATACAATATAAACAATGTGAACTTTAAAGATCTGAGGGTGACATAAAATGTGTGTCACATACTTTGACACACACCTCTACCTCGATATAACGCTGTTCTTGGGAGCCAAAAAATCTTACCACGTTATAGGTGAAACCATGTTATATTGAACTTGCTTTGATTCACCGGAGTGCGCAGCCTCGCTTCCCGGGAGCACTGCTTTACCGCATTATATACAAATTAGTGTTATATCGGGTGGCGTTATATCGAGGTAGCGGTGTACCAACCGCTCTCCCATAGCAACCGCCCCACCATAGTAACCATTCCCCAAAGCAACCACCCCTCCCTGGCATATCAACGGTTAGGCCTTGTCTACACTGCCACTTTACAGCTCTGAAATGTTCTCGCACAAGAATGTGAAAAAATACCCCCATGAGCAATGCAAGTTTCAGCACTATAAAGTGGCAGTGCAGACAGTGCACCAGCGCTGGGGAGCCACACTCCCAGCACTGGTAGCTACTCCCCTCGTGGAGATGGTTTTTTACAGCACTGGGAGAGCTCTCCTCCAGCACTGGTGCCGCAACTACACAGCCATGGGAGCGCTTTAACATTGGTAGTGAAGGCATACTTTGAAATAACTGTCAATCAAATGAATCAGTTTACCTGCAAAAATATGTTCCGTAGCTCATTGGGATCCGCTCTTTTGGTTGTTTGCACCTGTAAAGTCAAGAAATTAAAGTTAATGCTTTACTAGCTAGGCAATTGACTTGTAGCGTAGGGAATCCTCATGCAATCTATGCTGATAAGGGTAATAAATGTCAGCTCTCTTATCTAACTGATAAACAGAATCCCAAACATTACAATCAAAGTTTTCATTGCTTAACTTTAAAACAATTCAGGGAGTAGTGATAGCTGTCAAACTCAGTAACTGTTGTCTGAGAACAAGGGAGACAGTGAAACAGGCCCAAATGTCAGGAGCAACAGTATCTCCAGTGCTCCAAATGGTAGAAATTGTCCTTAGCAGAAGAAGTTGCAGTAAATTGCTAACACTTGTGAAGTGTCTCCATTTGCATTTATAATTGTCTTAGTTAACTTGAATTAAAACATGACCACTCTCTAGTTCAGACAAACAATTGGGAAGATCTTGGGACACTGAAAAGTTCAAGCACATGCGCCAGCATCCAGGCTACACTTGTAGGCTAAAAACTCACTAAGCAAACACATTTTACACCTTTGGCTTGACTAAGTGCAACAGAATAACAAACATGCACAAGAATCATCAATATTTTTCCAAGTGAGATGCATTGTTCTGAAAATTCCCTGACCTCAACTGTGCTCCCCCAGCTGAGGACTCCTCTGCAAGCTCCTGCTGGAAAACTCCCATCTTCCCAAAGAGCTACTCTATTCACCCTCAATACCTCCCCAGAACTGCTCTCATCCCCACACTGCCCACAACAGACCCTTAACCCAAAGCTGCTCCCTGCCCCCACCACAGGACCTTTCCATCCACAGCTGCTCCCTCCCATCCCCCACCACAGGACCCTTTCCCCCCAAAGCTCCTCCCTTCCTTCCCACTACTTGCCCCTGCCCCCCGAGGGGCGCTCTCCCCCCTTCCCCTCCCACACACTCCTTGTCCCGCGGTGGGGGGCGCTCTCTTCCCCCCATCTCCCTCACACCCCATCGCCCCCTTCCCCAGCGTTGCTCTCTGGGGGCCGCTGCCGGGTATCAGGCCCACAGAGGAGCAGCAGCCCCCGCCGCCGGCTCCCCGCCTGCCCCCGAACTGGCCGCCCGCAACACCCGGCTCCTTATGCAACAAGCGACGGAGGAGCAGAGTCACCTTGACCGCCATGCTGAGCGCGGGGAGGGGGAGGAGGAGTTGCCAGCCCGGCGATACCACCAGCCAGCCGCGCCGCCGCAGCCCGGCCCTATGCTAATGAGCGCCGGCAGGCGGGGACGGGGACCGTGGTGCTGCCAGGCCGCAGGCGGGGGACTGAGGGCGGCTGAACTTTGTGACCCCACTAAGCGGTCCCCAAGGATGGTGGGTGGCCGGAGTGAGGCACCTCCCAGAGGAGGACAGCGGTCTCGAGCGAGGCAGGAGTGCCTAGCCCTGGGGTGGTGACCGCCTGGCGCCTGCCAGACAGGGCTGTGAGGAAACTGACCTAGCCAGATGCTGGGGGTCCAGGGGAGGGGAGGGGAGGGTGCCAGCCTTTGCTACAAAGACCTTGAGATGGATCTTGCCCACTAGTGCACAACCTCAAACTCTTTGTGTGACTCCTTTCCCAAATCCAGCGGTCTGGATCAATGGTTCTCAGCCTTTACATTCGCAACCCCCTTTTCTATAAAGTGACCACCCCAGGATGCCCCTCTGTTTCTACCAATGTAGAAAGGTTAGGGTAATCTTGACCTGACATCTGTCCATGACTCCCACCCAGACTGAGAACTGTTATAGGGGTTTGACTCTATACTGCCTTACACCTTATACGGTCATTTACATCTAAACAAGATGCAGTGCAGAGGAAGCAAGGTCTACTAGGTAGAAAAGACTGACTGGGAGTCATATTCCTGGCTCTACCAATAACTTAGCAAGTCACTAACCCCTGTATATTTCATCTGTAAAATTGCCCCTCTCACATCATGTTGCATGAATTATTTAATAATGTTTGTAAAGTGCTTGAAGATCCTTATTAAAGGCACTATACAAATCACAGTATAAGTAGATCTGATAAAAAAAACACTTGAACTTTTGACAAAAACTGCCCCATACCTCAAAAAATCTTTTTGCCAGCTCTAATTAGTGTTATTATGTTGCATATATAGTTCCAGCAATTATAATTAGTACTTATATTTAGTAGCATTTCATATCTGTAAAATGCTGGACAAATTCATTACTGGCATAACCAAATGCAGCAACTCCATTGAAGTCCAGTGTAATTACACCTGTTTACATCTAGTGGTATATTTGGCCCATAAACTAATAAATCCTAGCAACATGATCCATGCAAGACAGATAAATATTATCCCCACTTTATGGATGGGGAAATGGAGACACAAAGTAATTAGTGGTGTTGTGATTGGAATTCAGAAGCTTCTGGTTAGAAGCTATCCTGTGCTTTAAATACTAGGCAATGCTGCCTGCCTCTCTTTAAACTTGAAAGAAATATGCAGGTTACTCATTCTCAAGGAGGGAGACGGTGGCACTATGTTTGGACAACTTGTTCACAACCTGCCTTTGGGAACCAAATGTTTGAGAATAATGCACTTTTTATTTTGCCATATAAAAATTTCAAAGTGACCAACAAGATATCTTATGTTCTTAGCAAAGAATATATGACTGTTGCTGTTTTAACCCCAGATAAGATCCACACAAATACTTCCAACTACAGTAGCTAGGCATCTGGGGGTTTATAAACAGTGTGCTAAAGCCATAGGTCCTATGCTGTGATATAAGGGTAACTGGAAAAGTAGATTTATTTTTATGAATGTTAGAGTGGAACTTTGTTAGCCCACTTATGGTTCATTAACATTTTACCTACTTACTGGCTGGCAGCAGAGATAATCTTGCAAAAGTCAACCAATATATATGCTATTTGAAGAGCAATATCATCCTAGATCTACAGAAAGAGCCTAAAGCCTTATCTACTATAGAAACATTTTTAAAAACTTCCCCCATCGATGTTAGCAATGGTGAGGGCTCTATGAATGGGCCACAAGGGCTTTTAACAAGGTTTCTGGTAATCTTAATCAGAGTACTTAAATACACTATGCCTCCCACTTCTGCTAATAGCAGAAGAGTTGAATACCTCCCTGTGTGGACTTGGGACCACACTATAGCAACCTCATGATGTGAGTTGCAATATCCCCCATTCCAGATACAGACAATGTATGCTTCTTTACCCAGTCAATTGCACAAATATAGTGCCAAATTATCTACTGGTGTAGGTGAGTACAGGGCCTTTGAAGTCCAATAAGACTTCTTGAGAATTTGTCCATTAGCACACAGATCACAAAATACCTCATTTACCAGACCAATCTAGCTCTTCATTTACTATTAGCATGGGAAAAAGAGGAGTTCACATGGAGTTGTGGTAGTCTCTATATATTTAATATGGAATTAGCAGCCTATGGTAAGCCAAAATTTCAACTTCCCTGCTCTTTCAGTTTATCAAAAAGAAATTAATAATCCCTCTGAAATTTCACATACTTTATGTCGTGGCAGGATAGAGCTTTTCTGCGAAGACTAAAAACATTCTGGGGAATATTCTTTAAGGTATGCGGTTTAAAAAAAAAGTCCTGTTCTTCATCTTATAAACATTTTCCTAATTTTTGTATGTGTGGTTCATATCTTTAAAATGACTTGGCTTACAAACTCCAAATTTGTTTTATTTTCCTAAGGAAAAATGCCTTTTCAGCTGTAGGGGAAAGGCATTTTTCCCTCATCTACATCTGCTGTCACAGGTCTTTCAGGATCTTGCGACAGTATGATTTTTTGGGCCTGATTCTGCTCTCACTTACACCACTTTAAATCAGAAGTAGCTCTACAGATGACAGTGGAGCTTCCCTGGTGTAAAAGCAGTATGAAAGGAGAATCAGGCCTTGTATCTTTAGTTAGTAGTCAGGATATATTTCAAGTTATTGGAAGCCTGGGTGAGGGCTCCAGAGTTGTAAGGCCCAGTGAAGATCTGATGGCCACACTGTCTAATCCATCCCATTGGGAATAGATAATTGATAAATTTAAAAGAAATCCAAATGCGCGGGTATGGAAATACCCAGGTATGGCACCCAAACAACCTAAACTACACCCTGTAGGGATGCCATGCTATAACCATACAATTATTATTAATGCATAATAGTTTTAGATTAAAATGATGTAGGCCAGCGGTAAGAAAACTATGGTTCATGGGCCACATCCAGCCCGCGTCACCCTCCTGCCTGGCCCCTGTGCTCCTAGCCTGGGAGGCTACCCCCCGGCCCCTTTGCTGCTGTTCCCCTTCCCCTGCAGCCTCAGCTCGTCCCGCCACCAGTGCAATGCTCTGGGTGGCAGGGCTGCGAGCTCCTGGGGAAGTGGACCTGCAGAGCTGGGGCCTGACCCGGTGCTCTGTGCTGCATGGTGGCATGGCTGGCTCCAGCCAGGCAGCATGGCTGCCTGTCCTGGTGCTCTGGGCAGCACGGCTGTAGCTGCTAGCCACTGGTGCTCCAAGCAGCACGGTAAGGGGGCATGGAGCAGGGGAGGTTGGATAGAGGGCAGGGGAGTTTGGGGTGGTGGTCAGGGGGCAGGGTGTGCATAGCAGTTGGGGTGGTCAGAGGGTGGGGAACAGTGAGATTGAATGGGGGCAGGGGTACTGGGGGGGCAGTCAGGAAGGAGGGGGGGTTGGATGGGGCAGCGGGGGGGCAGTCAGGGGCAGGAGTTCCAGGGGCAGTCAGGGGACAGGGAGCAGGGGGTGTGTGTGGATGAGGCAGGGGTCCCAGAGGCCATCAGGGGATAGGGAACGGGGGGGTTGGATGGGACAGGAGTCCGGAGGGGACCGTCAGGGGGCGAGAAGCGGTGGGGTCGGATAGGGGAAGGGGACTGGGCCACGCCTGGCTGTTTGGGGAGGCTCTGCATACAACTTCAGAAACCTGATGTGGCCCTCAGGCCAAAAAAATTGCCCGCCCCGATAGAGGCATATTACATTTTTTTCCCTCTGTCATAAACAGATAGTTAAGGGTTAATGTCTCTTTTACCTGTAAAGGGTTAAGAAGCTCAGTAAACCTGGCTGATACCTGACCAGAGGACCAATAGGGGGACAAGATACTTTCAAATCTTGGTGGAGGGAAGTCTTTTGTTTGTGCTCTTTGTGTTGTTGTTGTTCGCTCTTGGGACTAAGAGGGACCAGACATACATCCAGGCTCTCCAAACCTTTCTGAATCCGTCTCTCATGTTTCAAACTTGTAAGTAATTAGCCAGGCAAGGCGTTAGTCTTATTTTTGTTTCCTCAGCTTGTAAATGTTTCTTTTTGCTGGAAGGATTTTACCTCTGTTTGCTGTAACTTTGAACCTAAAGCTAGGGGGGGGCCTCTGGGCTATAGGAATCTGATTACCCTGTAAAGCATTTTCCATCCTGATTTTACAGAGATACTTTTTACCTTTTCTATCTTTAATTAAAAGCTTTCTTTTTAGAACCTGATTGATTTTTCCTTGTTTTAAGATCCAAGGGGACTGGATCTGGACTCACCAGGGATTGGTGGGGGGAAAGGAGGGGGATGGTAAATTTCTCCTTGTTTTAAGATCCAAGGGGTTTGGATCTGTGTTCACCAGGGAATTGGTGAAGTCCCTCAAGGCAACCCAGGGAGGGGATGAAGTTTTGGGGGAACAGAGAGTGCCCCAGACACTGGAATTCTGGGTGGTGGCAGTATACCAGAGCTAAGCTAGTAATTAGGCTTAGAAGTGTCCATGCAGGTCCCCACATCTGTACCCTAAAGTTCAGAGTGGGGAAAGAAACCTTGACACTCTCACATTAATTCTAGGATGCAGTCTAGCTCAACTGGTAAAGGAGAGGATGTAGAGGTAACATGTCATGCATCACGACAGAGTTGGAATCTCTTCCACTTTCGAATGAATCTGTGGTAATTATTTTTCTGCTATGTTACAGTATTTCCGTCACATCCTCGGAACAGTTCATTTCTAAGCTTTGGAACCATCAAGGAGCCACGCTTTGATACAGAGAACTTGCAGATTTGGGTGATTAATCTGGCCCGCTTCTTGAGAAAGAAAATGAGGAACAGGGTGGAGAGTGATTGGCAGATACACCACCATCTGAAAAAGGTATGGAAACCATGTTTGTCTTGGCCACACTGGAACTATAAGAATAACACTGGCCGATTCTTTCTTTATCTTGAGTATCACTTTGGATAGTAGTGGAACTGGTGGAAACACATATAAGAGATGTCTGTTCCATCTGAGGAGAAAAGCATCCCCGAGAGACTGGTGACCCAAGTCTGCTCTGGAGCAGAATTGAGGAAATTTCTTGTTCTTGGCTGTGGCAAACAGGTCTATCCATACTCTTTCTGATCCAATGGGAGATGTTCAATAAAGGCATTTAAATTGGAATAATTGATGTGGTTATATTTTGCCATGAGGGCTTGATAGTTAGCAACCCTAAATTGTAGGGTTGCTGAAGAATATGAATTACATCCAAATAAATCCAGTCATTTCCAGTCCTTGTCATATGGTGTCATTTTAGCATAGTGCTGTCTGTTATGTTCGTTAACAGCGTCAACCACCAGTGAATTTGGGGATGGGTGAGAAAACAAAAAGTCTATGTCTTTAAAGGGCACCTAATAATTCTGTCCTTTTGCACATCAGGGGTATTCGGCTGGTGTCTGCCATATAGTTTTCACAGGATCAAGCAGCGCCTCGTTTATGGGGAGTGTAATTATGGCTGATGGCAATGTCTGTAGGATGTCAAGTAGTTTCTGCTGTGACTCTTTGACTTCTTCAAGTGGGATATAAAGGGAATCCACTGCCCTCTTAAAGAGGTCTTGAAACTGCTTGAAGTCATCTGCTTTTGTTGAGGTGGGGGCATGGCTGCCTTGTCAGGAGATGAGGAGGAAATGTTGATTACCAGAGTGGCTTCCTTGTCTAGTCTGTCTCTCCTCCTGTTCCTCAAAGATCTACTCTTGAGGATCAGGAAGTCTGGCTACTGAGAATGAGATAGATCATCTTTCTCTTTCTCTCTGGGTTACACTAGAGGTTCTTGAAAATTGTTGTCTATATGGTGCCCATGGGTCCCAATATGGCCATTGACGTTGTGGAAATGACATGGGCAGGAGCACCGAAGGGCGTCCATATGAACTGTCTCTTCTACTCTGGCAGTAGATTGAAAGAACATGAGTTTCCACCCAGCTAGCTCCCTGGTGTTGCAATGGAGAGCTCTGGATTGTTGTTCAGAGGAACCTGACTGAGACACACAACACCGCTGTCATGGTATAATTCCCCACTCTGAACCTTAGCATCCAAGAGATGGGGTACCAGCATGATTCATAGATTCTAGGGTCAGAAGGGACCAATGTGATCATCTAGTCCGACCCCATGCACAAAGCAGGCCACAGAACCCTACCCATCCACTTCTATAACAAACCCCTAACCTATGCCTGAGTTATTGAAGTCTTCAAATTGTGGTTTGAAGACCTCAAGCTGCAGAGAATCCACCAGCAAGTGACCCATGCCCCACACTGCAGGGGAAGGTGAAAAACCTCCAGGGCCTCTACCAATCTGCCCTGGAGGAAAATTCCCTCCCGACCCCAAATATGGCGATCAGCTAAACCCTGAGCATGTGGGCAAGACTCACCAGCCAGCACTCAGAAAAGAATTCTCTGCAGTAACTCAGATCCCATCCCATCCAACATCCCATCACCAACCACTGGGCATACTTATCAGGCGATAATTAAAGATCAATTGCCAAAATTAGGCTCTCCCATCATACCATCCCTTCCATAAACTTATCAAGCTTAATCTTAAAGCCAGATATGTCTTTTGCCCCCACTACTCCCCTTGGAAGGCTGTTCCAGAACTTCACTCCTCTTATGGTTAGAAACCTTCATCTAATTTCAAGTCTAAACTTCCTAGTGTCCAGTTTATACCCATTCGTTCTTGTATCTACATTGGTATTAAGCTTAAATAATTCCTCTCCCTCCCTAATATTAATCCCTCTGATATATTTACAAAGAGCAAGCATATCCTCCCTCAGCCTTCTTTTGGCTAGACTAAACAAGCCGAGCTCTTTGAGTCTCCTTTCATATGACAGGTTTTCCATTCCTCGGATCATCCTAGTAGCCCGTCTCTGAACCTGTTCCAGTTTGAATTCATCCTTCTTAAACATGGGAGACCAGAACTGCACACAGTATTCCAGGTGGGGTCTCACCAGCGCCTTATATAACGGTACTAACACCTCCTTATCTTTGCTGGAAATACCTCGCCTGATGCATCCTAAAACCGCATTAGCTTTTTTAACAGCCATATCACATTGGCGGCTCATAGTCATCCTGTGATCTACCAATACCCCAAGGTCCTTCTCCTCCTCTGTTGCGTCCAACTGATGCGTCCCCAATCTATATCTAAAGTTCTTATTATTAATCCCTAAGTGCATGACCTTGCACTTTTCACTATTAAATTTCATCCTATTACTATTACTCCAGTTTACAAGGTCGTCCAGATCTTCCTGTATGATATCCCGGTCCTTCTCCGTGTTAGCAATACCCCCCAGCTTTGTGTCATCCACGAACGTTATTAGCACATTCCCGCTTTTTGTGCCAAGGTCGGTAATAAAAAGGTTAAATAAGATTGGTCCCAGAACCGATCGTTGAGGAACTCCACTAGTAACCTCCTTCCAGCCTGACAGTTCACCCTTCAGTACGACCCGGTGTAATCTCCCATTTAACCAGTTCCTTATCCACCTTTCAATTCTCATATTGATCCCCATCTTTTCCAATTTGACTAATAATTCCGCATGTGGAACCGTGTCAAATGCCTTACTGAAATCGAGGTAAATTAGGTCTACCGCATTTCCTTTGTCTAAATAGTCTGTCACCTTCTCAAAGGAGATCAGGTTGGTTTGGCACGATCTATCTTTAGTAAAACCATGTTGTACTTTGTCCCAATTACCACTGACCTCAATGTCCTTAACTACTTTCTCCTTCAAAATTTTTTCCAAGACCTTACATAATACAGATGTCAAACTAACAGGCCTATAGTTACTCGGATCACTCTTTCTCCCTTTCTTAAAGATAGGAACTACGTTAGCAATTCTCCAGTCATACGGTACAACCCCTGAGTTTACTGATTCATTAAAAATTCTCACTAACGGGCTTGCAATTTCATGCGCCAGTTCCTTTAATATTCTCGGATGAAGATTGTCCGGGCCCTCCGATTTTGTCCCATTAAGCTGTTCAAGTATGGCTTCTACCTCAGATGTGGTAATATCCACCTCCATATCCTCATTCCCATTTGTCATCCTTTCATTACCCCTAAGCTCCCCATTAGCCTTATTAAAGACTGAGGCAAAGTACTTATTTAGATATTGGGCCATGCCTAGGTTATCCTTAACCTCCTTTCCATCCTCAGTGTGTAGCGGTCCCACTTCTTCTTTCTTTGTTTTCTTCTTATTTATATGGCTATAGAACCTTTTACTATTGGTTTTAATTCCCTTTGCAAGGTCCAACTCTACTTGGCTTTTAGCCTTTCTCACTTTATCCCTACATGTTCTGACCTCACTAAGATAGCTTTTCTTGCTAATCCCACCCTTCTTCCACTCCTTGTAGGCTTTCTGCTTTTTCTTAATCACCTCTCTGAGATGCTTGCTCCTCCAGCATGAATTCCTCTAAGCTCAATTACCAGCTTAGAACCTGTAGCGCTGCCACCAACCAGGAATTTCAGTGCCTGGTACACTCTGGTCCCCCCAAAACCTTGCCTGGGGACCCCCAAGACCCAGACCCTCTGGATCTTAACACAAGGAAAGTAAACCCTTTCCCTCACCGTTGCCTCTCCCAGACTTCCCCTCCCTGGGTTACCCTGGAAGATCGCTGTGATTCAAACTCCTTGAATCTTAAAACAGAGAGGAAAATCCACCTTCCCCCTTCCTTCTCTTTCCCTCTCCCAGACTCTCCCTGAGAGAGAAAGTAATCCTAACACAGAGAGAAAATAACCTCTCTCTCCCCCTTCCCTCCTTTCTCCCCACCAATTCCCTGATGGATCCAGACCCAGTCCCCTGGGGTCTCACCAGAAAAAAAAACAATCAGGTTCTTAAACAAGAAAAGCTTTTAATTAAAGAAAGAAAAACAGTAAAAATTATCTTTGTAAATTTTAAAAAAATGGAATAGGTACAGGGTCTGTCAGCTATAGACACTGGGAATATCCTCCCAGCCTAAGTATACAAGTACAAATTAAAATCTTTTCAGCAAAATACCAATTTGAACTCCTTTCAGCCAAATACACATTTGAACTCTTTCCAACCAAATACACATTTGCAAATAAAGAAAACAACCATAAGCCTAACTCGCTTTATCTACCTAGTACTCACTAGTCTGAACTTATAAGAGCCTGTATCGGAGAGATTGGAGAGAAACCTGGTTGCACGTCTGATCCCTCTGAGCCCCCAGAGTAAACAACAACCAAAAACTAACAGCACACACAAAAACTTCCCTCCCTCAAGATTTGAAAGCATCCTGTCCTCTGATTGGTCCTCTGGTCAGGTGACAGCCAGGCTCACTGTTCTTGTTAACCCTTTCCAGGCAAAAGAGATATGAAGCACTTTTTTTCTATTAACTCTTACTTATCTGTTTATGACAACCCCGCTGAGGGTGCCTGAAGAAGTTAGGCCTGACTAGGTTACCATCAGAAGGTGATAAGATTTTAGTTAAGAATTGACGTGTGTATACTTTTTTATATTAAAATCTTTTTTCTTCCCCAAAAGCTCTATTCCTTTTGCTAAAATAAACAATACTTTGATTTTAAGAAGACTTGTCTGATTAATGTGTACCACTGGTCACAGACAGCTGAAACGAAGACTGCGGGTGCCCAAACTCAGTCAAGTAAGATTTGGTGGAACACATATAACAGATGTCTGTTCCATCTGAGGACTTGATGCACAGGACACTGTAGCCTAGGATCCAGTGTAGGAGTAGGAAAACTAAGCAATTCAACCCCAGGATAGGTAAAGGCATGAGACCTAACAACTGAGGGGGTCCATTCAAAGACCAGGAAGGGGCAGAGGTGTAGCTAACAGATTTGTCATGGTCAGAGTGTTAAGTAATTTTTTTTCACCTGAATATGCAGGTCTTGAATATAGAACTATTAAATAATAGCAAAAATGTGCCATCACTTTTTAAAAAAAATATTATTGACATGGAGGTAATGTATTTCACGAATGTCTCAAGAGTTACAGAACAGGAACAGAAGGTAGTGAATCAGCAGCCTAGAAAAGTAGCCTTAGTGGAAGGATGTGAAACTGTTAAGAATAGAAGTTATTGGAAGGGGAGTCTGGCATCCACAACAAGAAAGAGGAAAGGAGAAAACAAAGAGCATCAAAAAGAGGTTCCAAATCACAGGGGATAGGGTGGAGAGAGTGGGAATTGAGAGAACCATGTTTGGAGAAGGCCAGGGAGAGAGGAAGAAAACACACTAGGATGTTGGTGTAAGTGTGGAGACAGCCTGAGGGAGTGACAGGCACAAAGAGGCAGAACCAGCTAGACACCATATTTGTATTACAGCATCTCCAGCCAAAACCAAAGTTGCACAGGGCTGAGCACTCATTGTACATTAGGGTTGCCAACTCTCTCAGATTATCTGGGAGTCTCCCAGAATTGGAATCGATCTCCTGGTGGCTACTGAAACCCGGGAGATTGTAATAGGCTGCTAAAAGTCCAGTTGGCAGCGCGGCGGGTCTAAGGCAGACTCTCTACCTGCTCTGGCTCCGTGCAGTTCCCAGAAATGACCAGCATGTCTCTCTGGCTTCTAGGCACAGGGGCGGCCAGGGGTCTCTGCGTGCTACCCCCATCTCAAGTGCTGACTCTGCAGCTTCCATTGGCCAGGAACCGCAGCTAATGGGAGCTGAAGGGGCAGTGCCTGAAGGCAGGGGGAGCGTGCCCGAGCCTAGAAGCCAGACATGCTGGTTGCTTCCAGGAGCTGCCCGAGGTAAACACTGACTGGCCAGAGCCTGCACTCCTCACCCCTTCCCGCACCCCAACCCCTTACCCGAGCCTTGAGCCCCCTCCCATGCCCAAACTGCCTCCCAGAGCCCACACCCCAAACCCCTCCTGCACCCCAACCCGCTGCCCCAGTCCTGAGCCCCTTCCCACACCCCCTCCTGCACTCCAAACCCCTTGGCCTCAGCCCAGAGCCTCTTCTGTACCCAAACTCTCTCCCAGAACCTGCACCCCCTCCCACACTCCAACCCCCTGCCCCAGCCCAGTGAGAATCAGGAAGAGCAAGCTACAGAGAAAGGAAGGATGAAGTGAATGGGGACAGCGCCTCAGGAGGGGGTGGTGTAGGGGCATGGCCTCGGGGAAGGGGTGGGGCAGGAGTGTTTGGGTTTGTGGGATTAGACAGTTGGTAACCCTACTGTACATGCACGTCTCCTAGCAGGGAGCTGAAGATGCTCAGGATGAGAGCAGGAGGCTGAAGCCACAGGGACCAAAAGAGGCAGGAGCTGGGAGCAGGCCGAGCCACGCGGAATAGGCAGCAGGCTCTGGGCTGGCAGGGAGCTGGAGAAATTGAAGTGGGGGGCAGGGGGTTGTGGAGACTAGAGGGAGGCGGGGTTATGCAAATGAGTCGCTGACTGCGTAAAAACACAGAGTTCCCAATAACAGGGAGAGTTCGTACGTTGGAGCGTACAGAGCATGCGCACTATCTATAGCCGCCCGTTCCCTTTCCCTTTCGTGCACCGTTGCAGTCGGCGAGCGGAAGCGCGTGGCTATGCTCTCACGTCCGGTGTGTGGGCGCGCGGGTTGATTCAGTCTGTGTCCGGGTGACTTGGCTGCTGCCGCTGCTCCCAAATGGCGGGTAAGTTGCGGCGGCGGAAGCGAGCTGTGGCCCGAGGCTCTGTCGTGGCTTCGCCAAGCGCGGTCCAGGGAGGAACCCCGGCTTTCCCTCGGGCCTGTCCTACGGCCCAGGAGTAGAGGGGCCTCCCCCAGGCCGCTGCTCGCGGCCGGGGAGGGGCTTCCTGCTTCCCGCCGGGGGCGGCAGGCAGCTCCCCCGTCCTCCCTCACCGTGCTTGGGGGCGCCGCCGGCGGCTCCTTTGCTGGTCCCCGGGGTGCGATGCCTAGTTCCTGTTACGCCGCCTGCCCCGTCTCTGGAGCCTGGGGCTCCCGGAAAGCGGCTCCCTGTGTCCTGCTGCTCGTGGTTTTTCCCCTCGCGGCGACCCGGCCTGGCTGGGCCGCTGCGGGGGGATCCGGGCCGCGGTGTGGGAAGGGGGCGTGGGAAGGGACGCGCTCACCGAGAAGCAGAGCCCTGAAGGCTCTCTCGTTACAAGCCGATGAGACTTTTTACGGAGCGGCTGCATCTTGCTTCTGGGGAAGAACAAGGGGATCACAGTCCGCAGTGGCTCTGCTCTATAGGCCCTGGCCAAGGATACATTCAGGCCTGTCAGCTATGTCCAGATTCAGGAGTCTTCCCAGTCCTTAAATACACGCAGCAGCCTGTAAAGTCAATTAACAAAAACTTTACAGATGGTCTGGATAGGATAATAGCAAATTTTTCCTTCAAGTGCTAACTCTCCTTTGACATCCAGCATGTTTATGCTAATATTATAGATCCCCAGAAACTAATTAAACTGCAAAACTAGTATTCTGTTTGAAAAATTTTTTTCCTCATTAACTTATACAGGAAAAAGTTATCAATTGAAACTTAAAATGGATGGCCTGAAATCAGAAGAAAATACTTTGTGCAAACTTCAGCTGATTTATGAAATGGGTTTTAGAGAACTTCAAATATTTGCTTTTTAAACTTTGTAAAGCTGTGGCCTAAAAATAATTTGGTTCAGAAACATCATTTGTTTTAGTTCATTGTCCTATGTAAGGTCAAATGCATATGACTGGATACTATGATGGGCACACTAGAAATGTGCAAGATGCGTAGGTAAGTAGATATCAGAAATTAACTAGTGTTTGGAAGTTATTTGCACATTATTGAATGCTTTGAGAGTTAAGCACTTTTCTGAAGTTCTGTCAGCTAAACTGCTCAGTTCAAGGTTAGTGGTGACTTGCAAAAGAAAAACAGTTGCACTTGTGCCCATTTTTCTTCATGCTCTTTCATGAAGGCATGACACTTTTTCTTTTTTTTTTTTTTAAGGTGTCTTTTTATACATTACATTATATTAAGGGCTGGTCTGTCTTACGACTCTTTGAACAATGTGATATCATAGCCATACTACTTTTCCAAAGTGCAAGGTAGTAAAACCTCGATTCATTGAGAAGGGGAAGCTTTTTTTAATCACTTAAATTGTTTTTGTTAATTGTGTAGCCTACCACCACCTCTCTCTTCTTCCTTTCATCCAGTAGCCTCTCTTCTGTGTGTTACCTTCTCTCAACTTTTTCATCACACTTCAGTGGGAGTGGGCATCTTTGTGCCCTATTGACTGAGATTAGGGTGTGTAGATTTCCCCCCAGTTAGGTGGAGTGGAGAAAAATGGTGACTTGACTTAAACTAATTTATTTTTGATTTTTTTTAAATTTCCAATAAGTACATTTAAAAAAACTACTTAAAATTAAATTTGGAATTGACAGCCTACGCCTAAACTTAGTACAAACTATTAAAATAATTTAAATGTAAAAAAATCATATTCAGGCAGTACATGTTTGCTTCTGAAGTTTTTAAAGAAAGTCAAGCCACTGAACTGGTGCAAGTCAATAACTAACTATCTGGAACCAGTTTGTTGAAGTGTTAAACCTGCTCTGGACAGCAATAGCCTCTTCTCCAGGTGTGGAGAGAATATTTTCTTCATTTCAGTTTGTTTAGCTTGTTCAGTTGAGAAAGTAGTCCATTCCATGTTGAGACATTGATTGGGAGTTGGAAAAACAGGAGTTTTTTTTCTTTCAGTCTAAATAAAAATGAGGTGTGAGAGACAGACCTGCTTGTTCTAAATGTATTGAAGATCACAAATCTGTTCAGGTCATAAGTACAGACAATACTGCCTTTGTTTAATATATCAGTTTAAAGGCAAGGTTTTGATAAATTTATTTATGTGTTCAGCACATTTAAGGTAGCTGTATTTAATAAAAAATTGAATGTTTTTGTGCATTTTTAATTCTAGTTTCCATCCAAATTTAGCTTGACATAAATCACAAGTGGAAAAACCAAATCTAATAAGAAACTCATCATTTGCTCACAGATTGAAAGTGTAAACATTAAGAATCTGAATAAATGTATGTACGTTTTTGTAATAGTGTATCCTCCTGGCTAGCACCAGATTTAGTGTAGAGGCTATATTTAGTTGCAAATCCATATATATTAATGATTATCAACCAATGAAAATTGACTTCTTGAATTAAATTAAATTCCTCAAAATAGTACAAATGCAGAAAAAGATTAAATTGTGATTAAAATGGACTGATTAAAAATCACCAACCCTGGAAAGGTTCATATCCTCTGTCTCTATAATATTGGGTCATTTTATTAAAACTAGTGCAATGTGATGCACAGACTTAAAAACTGGGAGAAAAGCCACCCACTATCTCATAACAATAGCATTAGGTTGTGAAATTTGTGAACTAATAGCCTTTATGGCCAGAAGAGACCATCATGAACATCTAGTCCAATGGTTCTCAACCTATTTACCATTGTGGGCCATATCCAATACTACCTGTATGGCCCTGAGGATGTCACGTGGGCCTCACCTATGTGCTGAATGGGCTGCGGGTTGAGAACCACTGATCTAGTCTGACCACCTACACATTGCAGGCCAAATAACCTCACCCACTTGCTCCTGTAATAGACCCAGAACCTCTGGCTGAATTACTGAAGTCATAATTCTGAGGCCAGAAGGGACCACTGTGATCATGTAGTCTGACTTCCTGTGTAACACAGGTCATAGTACTTCCTTCAAATAATTCCTGGAGCATAACTTTCAGAAAAATATCCAGTCTTGATTTTAAATTTGCCAGTGATGGAGAATCGACCATGACCCTTGGTAAATTGTTCCAATGATTAATTACCTTCAGTGATAAAAATTAATGCCTTATTTCCAGTCTGAATTTATTTCTCTTCGGCTTCTACCCATCAGATCATGTTATACCCTTCTCTGCCAAATTGAAGAGTCAATCATAAAATATTTGTTCCTGTAGGTACTTACAGATTGTAATCAAGTCACCCCTCCATTTTCATAGACTGAGCTCCTTGAGTCTGTCACTATAAAACATGTTGTGTAATCCTTTAATCCAGGGGTTCTCAAACTTTGTTGCATTTTGACCCTCTTCTGACAACAAAAATTACTACAGGGCCCCAGGCTGGGGAACTGAAGCCTAAGCCCACCCAAGCCCTGCTGCCCTGGGAGGGGACAAAGCCCAAGCCCCACTGCCCCAGGCCAGGGGGCCCAAACCTAAGGGCTCCAGACTCAGACAGAGGGCCTGTAACCTTAGCCCCATCACCCTTGGGCTTTGGCTTTTGTCCTGAGCTCCAGCAAGCCTTAAGTCAGCCTGCTGGTGACCCCATTAAAATGGGGTTGCGACGCACTTTGGGGTCCTGACCCACAGTTTGAGAACTGCTGCTTTAATCATTCTCATGGCTCTTCTCTGAACCGTCTCCAGTTTTCAAACCTTCTTGATTTGTGGACACCAGAACTGGACACAGTATTCCAGCAATGGTTGCACCAGTGCCAAATACAGAGGTAAAATAACCTCTCGCTCCCATTCATGATTCCCTCATTTATGTATCCAAGGATCACAGCCCTTTTGTCCACAGCGTTGTCATGTGAGCTCATATTCACTTGATTACCCATCCTACCCCCGACCTCTTTGAGTGACTGCTTCCCAGTGTAATAAAGCGCAGGTGCTAAAACACACTTCTTAAGCCTTTGGTGTAATCAACAGTCCATGAGAAGTCCCCCTTAGTGGCATAGTTCTCTCTCGCCAGGGCACACGCCTTTCATGTTTTGGTCTATTGTTTCAAATAATTGTTGATTACTAAATACATTTTAAATATTTTTGGCTTATGCAGTTACTGATCTATTTATATAAAATAAGATCCACGTCAACGCTTCAGTAGTCTTTACTATTCTACTCTTATTTCATAAAATGCATCAAATCCAGTCTGAAACAGAAACTTGAGTGAAATACAAAGGAACCTACAGGAAAGTATTGATTCAACATCATGCCACAAAGCCATGTCTGATGTTTCTTGATTCGTGATTATGTGCATTTAAATCAGTATATACAGCTGGTGTAAATTAGCATTTGAAACCACTTTTACTATAGTACAGTACTTTTTAAAACTGTTGGTTTAGCTATTCTCTATATGAGGTATTTGTGCTTACCTAAAGAATGGAGGCCACACAGCTATAAACTACAATTATTCCAGTAGACACATTTTTTCAGTGGATGCTGGCAAGGTGTATGTCCGCATAGCTACCTTGCCCTGGAGTGTGGCTTTTCACCTCCTAAGTGACTTAGTTATGTCAACCTAAATTTTAAGCATAGACCAGACCTAATTAATACAAGTATGGGTAAACTGCAAAGTAGATATTTCCAAAAACTAATGTAAGAATACAGGTGTTTCTAGATACAAAGGATGTAACTTTATTAAAGGAGCACCAGCAACTTAAAAAACAAACCCGTCTGAATATTTAACATGCATCTTTCCTTACAGGTTTATAAGACAGTTGAGTTTAAAAAGGTGCTAACAATACAACAAAAGACATCTTTAAACAGTCTGATTAAAAATCTCACCACTCTGTTGCTTAAGTTTCCCATCTTGGTACTTATGTTAATTTCTAGTCTTCCTGGAAAAATAATGCAGACTAGACCTGAATTACTGAAGCAAAACATAAGCAGGAAGAAACCTGTACTTTCTTATACAACCTGAAGAAGCAGGGACCATATTTTCATATGCATTTGTTTAGCAGCTAGCATAATCAGGCCTCAATCCTGGTTGGAGCTTCTGGGTGCTACAAAATATAAATATTTTTTCTTTCTTAGCAGCTCAACTTTTAAATAAAAAATAAATGTAACAAAAAATAATGCATAGCTGCTAATAGTTTCTGTTTAATGTAAAGTTTCATACTTTTTGGTGTCCACTGATACAACTCTTGTCAGGAAAATCTTTACAGTATTTCTATTTGTAACATCAGTGTTCCAAAATGAACTGACAACATTTTGTAAAAATAATTATTGGCAAAGAACTTGTACATTATTTTAAATTTCAGCCAGTAGCATATTTACTACTGGCTGAAAATTAAAATACAAGTTCTTTGCCAAAAGATTTTTTTTATTTTTACAAAATGTTGTTCTCGCTCTGGTTTTTATTTTTTTTAACAATAAAAAACAGGGATATTTTAACCAACTTGTTTGCATTACTAATAGGGCTGTATTTTTTTAATTTAAAAAAATGGTAGCCCCTTACCCTAGTTCATATTTTTTGAATATTTCTGTACCCTCTAAATGGTTCCTGCCACTCTGATGCACAGAGTAATTCTGTGTGTAATTACTCTCTGTATATTGTAGCTTTACATAACATTTAGTTACATCTCTAAAAGGTCCTGTTTAAAAATGGGAGCTCACATCTGTAAAGAGACAAACTGAAGTGTTTTTGATGTTTGTTTCTTTACGTCTGTAAGTTTCAATGAGAACCTTTATTTTTTTTAAACATTTTCCCTTGGATTGTGGCAATATGTAGTTTAAATAATGATTTGCATAAACTTTTTTTCCCAGGGCTGAGTGCTATGGAAAAGAAGTTGGCTGAGTTCAAGTGTAATACAAATGAAGCAATTCAACTGAAATTAGGTAATTTGTTTTCAAGTCTTTTGCATTTGATACTGCAGAATGTTACCAAGTATTTTAGAACCGTTGCTCCATATTTAAAGTTTGTTCACTTTCCTCTATTCTCCATACACTGTATGAAGTGTAAATATAAGTGTAGTTTATCTCCACTGAGCCCAGGGAACTAGACATTGTTAAAGTACATGAATACAGAAATAGTAATTGAAGGACTCATATGAATAAGGTGAGTCCCACCACCCCATAATGTGTGTTGAAGGACCCTTTAGGTGGTTTCAGCACTTTAGTAAACCTACAGTACAGTATTAAAATTAGTGATATGCTGAAATTGCCCCTTCCCTTGTTTTTGTGGCTTTCAGTACATGCTAATAATACTGGGGGGGGAAGGGGCGGAGCGGTTCTGTTCTTCTAGTTCTTCCTTTCCTTCCATGTCTTCCTATAATATGGTATTCAGCTCTCTTGAGGATACCTTTGACCTCTCTGTGGATTTAGTGAAAAAATTAGTATTACTCAACTATATATCTCTTCAGTTTCACAGTATCAAATATCCAATTATACATTACTCTTATACTATCCATTAATTCTTTAAATTACTCTTTCCAGAAAAGGAATCTTGCATTCTTTGCTACTTAGTAAAATAGTATGAAATCCTGGTGATGGTCTGAAAGAAAATACTCCAGAAATAGTCTCTAATTTTCATTGACTTTCTGGATTGTACATGAGTTTTTAATGCAAACATTTGGGGGAGGGGAAATCTGTATGAAAATATCTGAAATTCTGGGTTTCTGGATGTCTGAATTGTGGGTTACCATAGTGAATTTACCTAAAATGACAATATCTAAAATGCAGAAAAGAACTCTGCTGGATGTGGATGCAACATAATTTAACTTAAACAAGCCTATCGGTGTCAATAAAAGTTTTGCAATAGGAGAAAAATTAACCATATCTTTATAACTTTAAATTTTTCCATCTGGGGGGAGTGTTCCTGTGATATGACCAAATTGCATAGTTGAAAGGTACTAAGAGGGGGGCCTAAGTTTGGAAGAGGAGCAGCAGCAACCTTCAGAATACTGAAAGAGAACTAATATCAAACTAGTGTTTGACTTTGGGTACGTCTACACTACGGGATTATTCCGATTTTACATAAACCGGTTTTATAAAACAGATTGTATAAAGTCGAGTGCACACGGCCACACTAAGCACATTAATTCGGCAGTGTGCGTCCATGGTCCGAGGCTAGCATTGATTTCCAGAGCGTTGCACTGTGGGTAGCTATTCCATAGCTGTCCCATAGTTCCCGCAGTCTCCCCCGCCCCTTAGAATTCTGGGTTGAGAGCCCAGTGGCTGATGGGGCAAAAATCATTGTCGCGGGTGGTTCTGGGTAAATGTCGTCAATCATTCCTTCCTCCGGGAAAGCAACGGCAGACAATCATTTCGCGCCCTTTTTCCCTGGATTGCCCTGGCAGACGCCATAGCACGGCAACCATGGAGCCCGTTCAGCTTTTTTTTTTTACAGTCACAGTGTGTGTACTGGATGCCGCGGACAGAGGCGATACTCCAGCGCTACACAGCAGCATTCATTTGCTTTTGCATGATAGCAGAGATGGTTACCAGTCGTTCTGTATGTCTGCTGCCAGTGTAATTTGGCAAGGAGATGATGGTTATCTGTCCTTCTGTGCTGTCTGCTGCTATCATGGGTGCCCCTGGCTGAGATCGGCCGGGGGCGCAAAAGCAAAACTGGGAATGACTCCCCAAGTCAATCCCTCCTTTATGGTTTCTAAAAATAGTCAGTCCTGCCTAGAATATGGGGCAAATGTACTAGAGAAGCAGTGTATCAGAGAGTACAGCTGCTCTGTGTCAGATCCCACAAAAATGATGAGCTACATGCCATTCACGGGGGGTGCCCCTGCAACAACCCCACCCGTTGCTTCCCTTCTCCCTCAACCTTCCTGGGCTACCATGGCAGCGTCCCCCCCATTTGTGTCATGAAGTAATAAAGAATGTAGGAATAAGAAACGCTGAGTTTTTAGTGACATAAAATGAGGGGGAGGCAGCCTCCCGGTGCTATGATAGTCCAGGCAGGACATTAAGCAGTGTGGGGGAGAGGAGCCCAGCATCCCACTGCTATGATAGTCCAGGCAGTACAGAATCTTTTCTTTTCACATGAAAGGGAGGGGGCTGATTGAAGCTCAGCCCCCAGTTGCTATGATGAAGACGGTTACCAGCCGTTCTGTACTATCTACTGGGAATGACCAGGAGTCATTCCTATTTTCACCCAGGCGCCCCCAGCCAGCCTCATCTGAAGCCAGCCAGGAGCACTCACGGGTTGATAAGGAGGACGGTTACCAGTCCTACTGCACCGTCTGCCACCGGGGAGGGGAGAGGAGCAGATACTTCTCTTCACTGCTGCAGCATCGCGTCTACCAGCAGCATTCAGTAGACATAGGGTGACATTGAAAGAAGTCAAGAAATGATTTCTTTCCCTTTTCTTTCACGTGGAGGGGGAGGGAATAAATTGATGAGCTATTCCCTGTACCACACTGGACAATGTGTTTGAACCTACAGGCATTGGGAGCTCAGCCAAGAATGCGAATACTTTTCGGAGACTGCTGGGGACTGTGGGATAGCTGGAGTCCTCAGTACCCCCTCCCTCCCTCCATGAGCATCCATTTGAGTCTGTGGCTTCCCGTTACGCTTGTCACGCAGCACTGTGTAGCCTGTAGATTTTTTTTTTTCAAACGCTTTGGCATTTCATCGTCTGTAACGGAGCTTTGATACAGCAGATTTGTCTCCCCATTCAGCAATCAGGTTCAGTATCTGCCGTATGGTCCATGCTGGAGCTCTTTTTGGATTTGGGACTGCCTTTCCACCCGTGCTGATCAGAGCTCCACACTGGGCAAACAGGAAGTGAAAGTCAAAATTTCGTGGGGCTTTTCCTGTTTACCTGGCCACTACATCCGAGCTGAGATCGCTGTCCAGAACGGTCACAATGGTGCACTGTGGGATACCGCTCGGAGGCCAATACTGTCGATTTGCGGCCACACTAACCCTAATCCGATATGGTAATACCGATTTTAGGCTACTCCTCTCGTCGGGGAGGAGTACAGAAACCGATTTAAAAAGCCCTTTATATCGATATAAAGGGCCTTGTAGTGTGGACGGGTACAGCGTTAAATCAGTTTAATGCTGCTAAAATTGGTTTAAACGTGTAGTGTAGACCAGGCCTTTCAGGGTAGGAGAGTATTGCTGTGAGGACCAAGAGTATGTGTTATACTCCAGGTTAGTGGGAAAGAAAAGGGAATGCTTACTCTAAAGTAGAAATATTAAACAGTAAAGAAACATTCATTCTCTGTCTTTTGGAGAAGATGAGCATTTAATAAGTTGATTTATTCTATAATTAAAATTGAATTCATAATATAAACTTGTAAGCCAGAATTTCATTCTAATTGAAGTAGTTTAAAGCCTTAAATATTGGATTTGTAAAACCATTTTCCTCAGATTAAAAAAATATTATTGATTTACATATACTTTCTTGAAAATGTCATTTTTACTTTTGTGCTTTGACAGATTCTGTCACTTTCTCCTGCATTTTTCAAAAGGGACAGAAATAGTGGGGATGTATTTGAGTTTTGGCTACCAATTAAATGAGCTATTACATTAATATTAAAAAATCTCAAATCATCACCCTAAAATTAATATCGCCATATTCTAGTCTTCCTTTTCTGTTTTATTCTCCTCTTCCAACTTGAGACTGAAGAGGATCCTCAGGATCAACCACTTCTATTCCTTGCACGTCTTTGGAGCTTTTCCCTCCTCCTCAAAAATGTAGTTTGTTTTTCCTGTATGTGTACAAAGAAGTATGAGTACATCACCCTTTATGAATCTTCACTCATTTCAAAAGTGCTTTGTCTTATTAAAACTCTCTATGGGCTTGCCTCAGACAAGTTTTGTGTATCTACTGTCTGACTCTAGCAATGGTTGTTTTTCTGTCCTTGCATACAATTTTGCCATTGTAGGTGCAAGGACCACCTTCTCTTCATCTGGATCTGAAAACTCCTCATTTGCATTTCTTCCTTGTTGTGCCTTTGCTTTCTAGTCTTATGTGAAAATATCTTTGTTTACACTTTAGTTTTCTCATTTTAAATGTAGAAGGATGCATTAAAACAGCTATAAAGTTATATATTTGACTGCAGGCAGGAAATGCAAAAATGATGGTTCCAGTAACAAGCTTAACTCTTCAACATTGCATACATGTGTAAACACTATACAAGTGTATTCATTGTAATACACTAATCAAATATACAAGTTATAGTGTCTTGAACTCCCTCCCCTTAATTAAGGGTGTCAGCAAACTGCCATTGTAATGCATATGTTGACACAGCACACTTTACACTTTTAGAAAACTTAATTTAAACTTTTAAATGTGGGTGCAGTAGATACTTGTAGAGTTTTCAGAAGTGAAGGAAAGAACTTCCATGGAAGTCACATGAATCCTAAATTGGACAAGGGGCAAAAAATGTCTTTCTTATCAATTACATCTTTATCGTGTTTTACTGTACAAGTATATATTTTAACACACTGAATGTAAACTTTTTTTACAGTGATTTCTGCAATTGCTAGCTTTTCACATATGCCCTATTACATGTTTTTCCATCATGGAAGATATTGTTTAAATGTCTAAAAAGGGGGCAGTAAAGTGATGGGATGTAGTTGGGAGGGATCATTTGCTGTTATGGGGAGGTCAGGGACCCATCTTACCATTTTCCATATCTGAGATCATCCCATTACTCTAGGGGGCTAGTCAGCCTTGGATTGTGGGGGGGGATTTTTTTTCATTGTAATTGTCCCTGAAATCAAATTACATTAAAAGTTCTATTTCTGCAGGGGAAAGGGCTAGACGATGACGACTTTTTTAAATTAAAGGAAGCCTTGGGATTCTGCTTACTCCTAAGAAGTTACATTAAGATAGCAAGAGCTGGCAATTCACAGCATATTTCTAAAAATGGAACTTAACTTAATAAAACTAAATGTTGATCCTGTGCACTATATCTTAGCTGAAGGAGTCCAGATGATTAACATTTTTTTTTCTTTTTGTGTGTGCACTACAAAGTGATGCAAGATGTACTGACTTCTCGAACTCTGAAAAGACAACTGTTTTTGAGGTGTTGAAAATCAGAAGCCCCTAATCCTAATCCTTCACAATTTTCCAGAAGAATTCTACTGCAACCTTAGACTTTGCCTACTGATATTAAGGCGAAGCAACTTATGATGGAAACACTCTATAGTTAAGGTTAAATAGTATCAGAGGGGTAGTCATGTTAGTCTGGATCTGTAAAAGCAGCGAAGAGTCCTGTGGCACCTTATAGACTAACAGACATATTGGCGCACGAGCTTTCGTGGGTAAATACCCACTTAGTCACATCCGACGAAGTGGGTATTCACCCACGAAAGCTCGTGCGCCAATATGTCTGTTAGTCTATAAGGTGCCACAGGACTCTTTGCTGCTTAATTATAGAGTAACTGCCATCACTTCATAATGTCAATAAAGCATCGCTTTAATAAGCCATTGCATTTGTGTAGATGCATCTTTGGTTATTTTTATATCACTGAAAAATAAATATAAGTAACGTTTATTGAGATTAACAAAGTCAGTATAATTAGTGAAAATATTTGTGCTTACATATGAGTTATGGTTTTCATGTCGTTAAGTAATAGAAGCATTAGAGCATGTAACAGGATCTCACTACTCGTTATTGCATTATTAGAATCACCTGCAACTGACTCTATACTTCGCTTATTAACAAGTACAGAGAAGACTGACAGAGTGGGGGAGCCATGTTACATACATACTTATATGTGCAAAGAGATCACTAGCTTGATTTGGCTTCTATGGGATTGCCCTAGTCTGTAATGTTATATAGTGACCACAGTGATGTTCTATTTTAATGATTGAATATATGTTTGAAAATATATCGATTTCTCATTAGAGATTTCAACTTGTTAAACATATTCTAAATAACATAATTTATTCTGAATGCATAACATGATAAACTGATGAAAATTTTGTCACTTAACCAAATGTTCTGAAAGTACAGTAACAATCAAAATTATACCTCTAGGTTTTATGTACTTTAGTACAATAGAACCTTGGTAAACTGTGAAACTTATCTGTGCAAAACAGTTATTGTGATGCTCTTAATAACCATGTAAAAGCAGGTATAGTGAAGATTCACATTGCAAAGATTTCTTTTCTCATGGACAGTGTGAAGCATAAATACAATTAAACTACAATTGATACAAAATGTGCATTGTTTATATTTTAATGGTGTCAAGTATCAGAGGGTAGCCGTGTTAGTCTGGATCTGTAAAAGCAGCAAAGAATCCTGTGGCACCTTATAGACTAACAGACGTTTTGGAGCATGAGCTTTCGTGGGTGAATACCCACTTCCTCAGATGCATGTAATGGAAATATCCAGGGGCAGGTATATATATGTGTGCTAGCAAGCAAGCTAGAGATAACGAGGTCAGTTCAATCAGGGAGGATGAGGCCCTCTTCTAGCAGTTGAGGTGTGAAAACCAAGAGAGGAGAAACTGGTTCTGTAATTGGCAAGCCATTCACAGTCTTTGTTCAGTCCTGAGCTGATGGTGTCAAATTTGCAGATGAACTGAAGCTCAGCAGTTTCTCTTTGAAGTCTGGTCCTGAAGTTTTTTTGCTGCAGGATGGCCACCTTAAGGTCTGCTATAGTGTGGCCAGGGAGGTTGAAGTGCTCTCCTACAGGTTTTTGTATATTGCCATTCCTAATGTCTGATTTGTGTCCATTTATCCTTTTCCGTAGAGACTGTCCAGTTTGGCCGATGTACATAGCAGAGGGGCATTGCTGGCATATGATGGCGTATATTACATTGGTGGATGTGCAGGTGAATGAACCAGTGATGGTGTGGCTGATCTGGTTAGGTCCTGTGATGGTGTCGCTGGTGTAGATATGTGGGCAGAGTTGGCATCGAGGTTTGTTGCATGGATTGGTTCCTGAGCTAGAGTTATTATGGTGCGGTGTGCACAACTGGCTGCTGAGCTCTGTGCCTTTATACTTACACACAACTATTTCAAATTTGATGACAATATATATCTCCAGATCAGTGGCACTGCTATGGGCACCCGCATGGCCCCACAATATGCCAATATCTTCATGGCCGACCTGGAACAACGCTTCCTCAGCTCTCGTCCACTCACACCCCTTCTCTATCTACGCTACATTGATGACATCTTCATCATCTGGACCCATGGGAAGGAGACTCTGAAATCATGGTGGAATTTTTCCAGAGTCTCCTTCCCATGGGTCCAGATGATGAAGATGTCATCAATGTAGCGTAGATAGAGAAGGGGTGTGAGTGGACGAGAGCTGAGGAAGCGTTGTTCCAGGTCGGCCATGAAGATATTGGCATATTGTGGGGCCATGCGGGTGCCCATAGCAGTGCCACTGATCTGGAGATATATATTGTCATCAAATTTGAAATAGTTGTGTGTAAGTATAAAGGCACAGAGCTCAGCAGCCAGTTGTGCACACCGCACCATAATAACTCTAGCTCAGGAACCAATCCATGCAACAAACCTCGATGCCAACTCTGCCCACATATCTACACCAGCGACACCATCACAGGACCTAACCAGATCAGCCACACCATCACTGGTTCATTCACCTGCACATCCACCAATGTAATATACGCCATCATATGCCAGCAATGCCCCTCTGCTATGTACATCGGCCAAACTGGACAGTCTCTACGGAAAAGGATAAATGGACACAAATCAGACATTAGGAATGGCAATATACAAAAACCTGTAGGAGAGCACTTCAACCTCCCTGGCCACACTATAGCAGACCTTAAGGTGGCCATCCTGCAGCAAAAAAACTTCAGGACCAGACTTCAAAGAGAAACTGCTGAGCTTCAGTTCATCTGCAAATTTGACACCATCAGCTCAGGACTGAACAAAGACTGTGAATGGCTTGCCAATTACAGAACCAGTTTCTCCTCTCTTGGTTTTCACACCTCAACTGCTAGAAGAGGGCCTCATCCTCCCTGATTGAACTGACCTCGTTATCTCTAGCTTGCTTGCTAGCACACATATATATACCTGCCCCTGGATATTTCCATTACATGCATCTGAGGAAGTGGGTATTCACCCACGAAAGCTCATGCTCCAAAACGTCTGTTAGTCTATAAGGTGCCACAGGATTCTTTGCTATATTTTAATGGAGTGTTTTTTATTGTTTCTGCTTGCTAATTGTTGGGGGGCGGGGAGGGGAAATCAGTGAATAGCAGGCCTCCTGGTTAATTGTTAGTATAGCATTAGCAAGGTTTACTGGCATTCTAGAACTACCACTGGATGGAAAAAAATCTTCTGAATATTGCCCTTATGAAAATATACTACAAACAAATGGTTGTGTAAACTAACTTATTCTTTCCAGTTTTAACGGTGTTACAGCATGCCTGTAGAGAGAGTGGATTTGATTTAAATCAATTTGATTTAAATCACTAGTCAGGAAGACTAGATTTAATCATGGATTTCTACATAAAAGTGCATTCTTGTTGGTTATTACTACCTTCATACATATTCTTCACAACTCAGAGATGTAGGTTTCATTTTTAAATGGTACACGCTATATATTTTTAAGTGATTTTATTTTGAAAACTTTTCAGATTAGTTTTACAGTTATATCAGAAAATGAATGATTGGTAAACAAAATAACCAAAGGTAATTGAAGCAGATATTTGACATCATTGGGAGGTGAACTGTATCTAATTCAACAGGTTAATCATTAATATTTGAAGCGCTTTCTTGCCATGCTCTATTAGGAGGAGAACATCACCAGATAGACATTTAGCTAGCTAAAACAACAACGTTATGTATTCTAGATTTTTTCTTTAACAGCAAACATTTTAACAAAACATACGAATTTTTGAATTTAGTTAAACATTCAAGTTTTTTAAAATCAGGTTCATTTTTGTTAATTGTTTTTAACTAAAATAGTTAAATGAAATTTAAAAAACAAATTAAATCAACTGTCAGCCAGGTCAACATGAGAAGCTTAAAATATTGGCTTCTACAGCTAACTCAGTTGTCTTCACCTTCACTTTCCTATTTGTTCATAATCTGGAAAAGGAAAAAAAAAAAGCGTTTCATAGACTCTAGGACTGGAAGGGACCTCGAGAGGTCATCGAGTCCAGTCCCCTGCCCTCATGGCAGGACCAAATACTGTCTAGACCATCCCTAATAGACATTTATCTAACCTACTCTTAAATATCTCCAGAGATGGAGATTCCACAACTTCCCTAGGCAATCTATTCCAGTGTTTAACTACCCTGACAGTTAGGAACTTTTTCCTGATGTTCAACCTAAATCTCCCTTGCTGCAGTTTAAGCCCATTGCTTCTTGTTCTATCATTGGAGGCTAAGGTGAACAAGTTTTCTCCCTCCTCCTGATGACACCCTTTTAGATACCTAAAAACTGCTATCATGTCCCCTCTCAGTCTTCTTTTCCAAACTAAACAAACCCAATTGTTTCAGCCTTCCTTCGTAGGTCATGTTCTCTAGTTTTCTGCTTTTTCAGGTCCCAAATGATCTCTCAATTTGGAATGAATTAGTCCAAAGAGAAAATATTCTTTCTACACCAGCAGAAGAAGCTACTGCTGTTAAAAGTGAGATTATCACGTCAACAGTCTCTGAATCCAAGTGCTTAAGTGACTTGCATCATGAATGGTTTACCCTTAGTGCTGAAGTTTATTATAGTTGGCATTATGGAGGGATGATTGCTCAATGTCCATGTCATAGCCACCAACTCCTTTTTCTTCAGCAGTTAAGGTTTGACCCTGGTACCGAGTATTGAGAATATTTGCAAGAAAATGAGCTAGAGATAATGCTTGTCCCGTTCGTTTCTTTAATGCTTGTAATTTAACTCCATCATTGCATATTTCTCTTTTTAAGATCTCACTCGGTTTCTTCCAAATTTCAACAGCATCAGCAATAAAACAGCTGTTTTCTTGCATTTTGCTCAAGGCTACAGAAATAGGCTTCGGGGTATTCAGCATGTGTTCAACGTTTCTCTTAAGCCCAATGTTGAGAACTTTGGCTGTGACTTTGCCATCTATGTTTTTTCATGATCACAAACTGTCAGATTAGGCCAGTTCTTGATATAGTGCTCAAAACAGTCCATTACTGAGTTCCATTGCATATCTTGTGGGAAAGTTAGCTTGGTTCCTCCCACTTTTTTCAGAGCAGCTGCTGCAAAGTGGTTATGGAAGTATTTTGGAATTTCAACAGCATTAGCCTTTATTTCTGGAACCCTGAAGTCTTTGGCTAGGAGGTGCATCAAATGAGCACTGCAACTGTATGTTGTTAGCTTGGGACTCCTAAACTTCTTCTCATGTTGGATACATTTTCAGCATTGTCTGTGATCAAGCTGCGTACTAGACATTTGAATTTTTTTTCAGTTTGTTATAGCTTTTATTTCTGCCACTTGTAAGTATTCTGCTGTGTGTGCGTTTCCTGATGTATCAATTGTTTCTGTAAGGAAGACATTCTCTTCTTCTGTTGTTACACAAGTACATACAACAGGATCATTGTGGACATTGGTCCACCCATCAAGACTCGGGTTAACAATTTCACACTCTAGACCTTTTGCACACTGCTCAATTTCTCTCCATCAATTACCTCTTTTTTTTATCTGCTGGTTCTTATCACAAACTTATTTATGGTTGTTTCTGGATGATGGAGATTTTTCTTTTTGCTACAGGTGATATACTGTGGCTATGTGACATACATGATGTGACTGACACACTATCATTGGCAGATAACTCTGACACTGTAGAAAATGATGGTGATCTTGAAGGTGGATAGACTTCAGAATCCTGTATGTTGCGGATGGATTCTCCTAAACAAAATGAATCAATGCAGTTATTTAATTATTGTAACCATACTGCTCATTTATTATTACTCATTGCATTCACTGATACTCAGTACTACTTTAAAGGTGACATTGTAAAAGGAACGTCTGCCTATTTTTTTTTTATTTTTTTTTTTTTTGCTCAAACATGAGAATTTAAGAATAATCCAGAAGGAAGGCAGGCAGTCTTTAAGAAAAGTTTTGAAACAAAAAAGTTTACCAACCTGAAGATCCTGCATGTTCAGACATGCTCCTTCTCAGGAGGAAGCTGCGTTGAAGATGATGAAAAGAACACTTCTCATGATGTTGTTTCATTTGGGCAACCAGGGCTTGCATTTCTTTGTTGCACTGTTTGCATTTTGCACACATGCCTGTCTTACCCACAGGTAGAGGAACTTCATTAAAATATTCCCAAACTGGGTCTCTTTTATGGCCTGCTGCCATTATAGGTTTTCCCTTCTAAGATCTGTTCTGTCCCCAACAATCTTCTATTCATTGACCTTTTTGAAACTTTGCACTTTTAGAGAGTGGTGAGAGATTGGCTCTGTGTACACAAATTTGCAGAGGGACAGTAAGGTTGAGGTCTGCTATTTCTCACCTCTGTATATTTATTTTTAAAACATTTTTGCTGTTGTCTCTAGAGACACAAATCCACAGTCTGAAAACTGCAAAACTAAGCATCTCTGATGGTAGCTTCTAGATTGAGCACTGAGTCCCATTGGGTAGATAGAAAGATTAACCTAAATCTATAGAGAAGCCCCTGGAATCTCGTAAAATTAGGTCCCTAATACATGAACTATTGGAGCTCATTTACAAAACTTCTTAAATATTACGTGAATATATTGTCAAACTATAGAATTAAATTTATAATCCCTATTCCATGATGAGATCTTTGAGCTATAATGTATCTTTATCTTTAGATGCTTTTTGAGGGAAAACCCATTTTATCAAAAAATCAGATTTAAAAAAAAATTATATATTTTTTAAATCATTTATTTTTATCCACCCTGCCTGTAGATATTTTTAAATTATGAACAGATCCACAAAGAATTTTCATATCTGTTAGAATTTTTCCTTGCACACAAGGGCAAATAAAGTTGTCTGACCGCAATGAGAAAATGGGTGTTAAACTGGTGTGGCCACTACAATACTTACAAACAAATTACAAAAAAAAACTGCATTGATAAATCATGGTTGTTTGTTGCTTATAGTAAAATTATGCCCATTTTCTTTTCAGTTCGTTTTCCTGAGGATCTGGAAGATGACAGCACAACATTTAATCCAGAGTACAGCCATCAAGTGTTCGGGGATGAGTAAGTTATCTAATCAAATGTCAGGACAGACTAATAGGGCTAGAAGGAAGAGGTCATTTTTGTTCTAGTTTTAGAAAATAGGAAATTTTTTTCTTTTAAATCACTTTTTAAAATTATACAAGAAAATATGTAAATGTTTTAATGAGCATGTGGTAAGAAAGATACCTCAATGGTCATCTGACACAATTTGGGACTATAGTCACTTTTTCAAAGCTTTATACTAGGTTACAGCTTACTGTGATTGTTTAGTAGAGTCTAGGGTTCCTGATTGTTGTTTGTTTGTTTTTTTGTTTGTTTGTTTTTCTCCCCCAGCGAAGTTGCCTTCGGTTACAAGGGTCTGAAAATCCTTTTGTACTACAATGCTGGTAATCTGTCAACACTTTTCCGCATCGAGTATACGTCTAAAGTTAATGAAAACTTTGACTGTGTGGAGGTAAAGTCAGAGCCAAACTTACATTTTGAAATCTTCATAGAATATTTAAAGTTCTTAAAAGGGCCATAATCCAAGTGGTTTAGGCCCCACACTTATCTACTTCATAGTTAGATTGTGAGGTTTTTAAAAATATATACTCTTCATACTGTAGATAAATTAAAAAAAAAAAAAAAATCAAACCCACCTGTGTGTTGTGCCCTTGTGCATCTTCTGACTGTAGTAGTCAAATTAATGCATGCTGTTTCCAGAGATGAGCTAACATCAAGGCTAGTGTTCAAAAAATAAAGTAAGACTGAAATTTCTTGTTAATTAGAAGATAGGATGGTGGTGAGTTTTCCAGATTTAAAATAATCCCATTAGATGGTAAAGAGGTTCTTGTAAATAAAACATGTATGGTAAAATAGGAATACTTAAGAGTATCCTTGAAAATGGGAGGTGCAGAAAGCAACTGATAAGGAATTTTTTGTTTCAGAAATAGAGCTATCCTAGTTTCTGTTGCAGTTATGTATCAGTTACTCTCTGCATCTCACTGTCAGTATTTATATTTTCGTACACACACTTCCTATGCTTACGAAACACTTATATAATCAGAAAGGAAAGATATTTTCCTATTCTTTTAAATTTATTAAACTAATTTTTCCACCCCACGTATTTATCAGGTTGACTTCCTTTTTGTGAGCTAACCTCAGTTTTTGCATCCATTTATAAAGGCTTTTAGCTGAATTATTCAGCTATGAAAACTGAAGCTGAACAGTCAACTTTTGATAGTCCTGCTTTTCCCTTCAGTAGGCTGAAGTATACCATAAACATAGAATATTAATATGCAGTTTTTAGTCATGTTTATATAACTAGATATTAAACATTTGAATAAGAGTCTACCTAGTTGTTTAGAGAGAGACTAAGATCTTGCTGCTGATTCCTTATGCATTAAGAAAATTCACCATTATTTAGGTTATTACTTAGTTACAAGGGGAAAAACAGTTGTACTGATTTCTTTCCAAAAGTGCTATTGATTTGGTTATTGCTGAATCTTTATAATGCTGCATAGAGTGAAAAATAGCTATACATTTGCATCAACTGCTCATTGTACTGAGTCTGAAAACAAGGTTTACCATTTAGAAATATTTTTTCCAGTAAGCAGCCTTCCTTTCTATGATTTCAAACTGAGTTTAAAGTTCCCCATTTCAAAAGTGGACAAAGATAATTTAAATATGTTCAAGAAAAGATGCATTTAATTTTTCTAAAGAAAAAAATTGGATTAATTTTTTTGGTGGAGGATTTGCCATTTCTTCTCTAAAGTTGCATGAAGGCATATTTGTTCAATCATTTACCCTATGATTAAAATTGTATAGAGACTAAGGCAACATATCAAGATACCTAATAATCAGGCTTTGTAATCTTGTTAGTTTTCTAGAACCTAAGAGATGAGAAATGGCAGTCTCCAAAATTGATTATTTAGATAACACAGTTGAATGGGTTCAACCCTTCTCCACAATCTAACTTCAGAGCTGTGATAAAATGGAGAGCTAGGTGTATAACACCATAGCGAACTTCCTTGAGCATCCTGATTAATGTACTACCAACAAGGCTTCCTTCCCTCTCTATTTACGGTAGGAAAGTCCTTGTTCACCTTTGTAGTCCCTGGGATCCTCCAACCTTTTTGTTCGTTCAAAGCTCTCAACTTTCTCTCAAGTCCGCATGGTGATATCTACTATCTTTCTGGCTGAGGAAGACTGATCAGGACTCATTCAGAACCTGAAGGTACAGTCTTTAATCAGCTAGGGGTGGTGTTATCTGCTCTGAAAGTACACCCTTTCCCACTGTGATATACTCATGTGCCTTGTCCGCATGAGACAGATGCGGCAGATAGCTTGTTCTCACCTTTGCATGACTGCAGCACACCACATGTCCACACATGTACACTATAGCCCTAGTAGAAAAAATATTCCTCCTTCTGCCATCACACCAGTCACAATTTAGATAGTTTATAGTCTATCTGATCTACTTTCTGCATTCCACTGTACCTGGATCAAGTTGACTGGAAGCCATTTACCTATACAGTTAAACTTACTTGTGTGCTGTTTTCAGACACAAGCTTAATTATTTATATTTATCTTGGAGGAGGCCTCCCTATGAGGATGGTGCCAGCTGGGTTGAAGCAGATGTGCAGGCAGCTATCTACTTAGATTATAAAATCTTCTGAGCAGTGACCATCTCCTTGATTTTGTATACTGCCTAGCACGATGAGGCTGGGACCTCCAGGCACTATCACAATTCAGAGATGGGGAGACCCAGTGCCAGATGTACGTTATCATACCTGGTACTTCAGTGGATGACTAGGCATCTAAACAGCTGACTGGGGACATACATCACTTGGAGCAGCAAGCAGTGCTGCAGGAAGATCTCCAGTCTCAAGGCCCAGAATAATAAGTCTGTCTGACTCAGAGGAAATATTACCTTCTAAATGACAAGCTGGGCCAAATTCTCAGGACTCTACCAAGCCCAATGGGCTTCTGGATATCACTGTGGCACCATGCAGTGAATTGGTGAAGGACAAGGAAAATATGAAAGAAAACAGCCACTCTGTGAACTGTAGGTAGACAAGTGAGAAGAGGTGACAGCAGGAAATGTTAAATACGCTGGGATCCCAGAATCTGGAGACTCTGGTTGAGGTAGTTCGAAAATAAAGGAATCTGGAGACTTGGTATCCTCTGTAGCAGATATGTAATGTCTTTAATAGTAAAATTTACTGATTCTGCAGGTTTTGAGGTTTTTTCCCTAGTTATTATGAATGTTGCTATAAGTTTGCAAAATTTTTTTTTTTTTTAATATAGTATCACATGAGGACAGATGTGGCAAACTATTTCCTGGTTCCCCTAGTAGTGTTCCTCCCCTGTACCTCTCCAATGAGCTACCAAGTCCCTTGTAATCCATCTGATTTGGTTTCCTCATTACTTCCTGTAGTGTTTCTCCCGCTTGCAAACCTCCTTCCCTTTTGACTGCATTGTCTGCTGTTCCTGGCCAGGGCAGTCTCACTCAGTATGCAGAGCGGGTGACTGAGCCTACATAATGCACCAGTGACACAGGCCAGAGGCCTAGATAAAAATACTACCTATTGTCTTCTACATTTCTCTAAATCTAGCAGAGATGTAAGTTAATCTTAGCCCTCTGTTTTCCTCCATCCTTGTGATTTGTATCTGGGAAAAAACTCTCAATGCAAGGTCTCTTGCCTTACAATCAGATTTTGGGACAAGGTATATCTTCCTTCATCCCCACAGAAGCGCACACAACTTCTTCCTTCCTGAAGCTGGTCTTCTATTGTCCATGTAAACAACACATTGCAAGCATATCAATCTTTCCCTGGATGGAGGACGCTCTTCAGATATTTGAAGGTCCTGTATGTCTGCATTAAGTAATAACCTGTTATGGGCACCTCTCATTCTCATTATTATTGCACTAGTTGACCATAGCTAATCACCGTTATTCTTAAAAGGGTTATGTCAGTTTTAATAACTATCATATCTGTTCCAAGGAGAAAACGACTTGCAAAAAAGCAGTGGAATTCGAAATAGAACTATAATTGTTACTTTTATTGTATTCCTTGGTGTGTTAATGTAGCTTTAGCCCATCTATCCCTTATCTTTCATTTTCTTGGTTTTGTTTTTTTATTTGTTTGTGTTTTTCACTTCCGTGACTGCCTGAGTAGTATGGACCTCCCAGAGTAGGTGCCAGGCAAATAGACTGAATCCTTACCAGAGGAAAGGCTCACAAGTGCAGGAAAAGAGAGGGCAAGGAAAACCTATTCCTCAAAATGCACGGATACACATGATTGCATGTATAAGTTTCAGGACAAACAAATAAGGTCAATTTTGAGAGAAAAGGGTCAGGGCTTGAATTGGACCAGATTGAGCTAAATTGATCAGGTACTTTTTTTGTTTGAGGCTGTCATCTTGTTCTCCAGACTCATCTTTTGTTTATAAAAAAGCACCTCTACCCTTTATGGTTGTGAAGAGAACTTCCAAAAACATGAACAGAGTATAGACAATACAGTGATGTGTTTCAGTCTTTCTGCAAACTAGTTGTCAACTTAAAGGGATATTAATTCAGAGGCCCAACAGTGTGTTTTTTTTTTTGTTTGTTTGTTTTTTTAAACATTAACTGTTTTAATATTGGTCAAAGCACATAAGAAAGGATGATTGTATTAAGGTCTATGCAGTCTACTGTGAGTGACAGCTAACTTTGGTGATATAAATAGATGATGTTTTGGCGGAGATACCACTTCTCCCCTCAAACTGATCCATGTAGCCAAAAATGTTGGGTAAATCTTACCCAGGGGGAATCAATCCTTCAGAGGCCAGTAAGGCATCCAGGTCCTCCCTAGAGCAGAGGGCCATGCTTTGATTGTGGCAAGGGAGCCGTGCTGCTGCTTTCCTGATGATAGGGGCTGCTGCCCTTTCCTCTGCAGGAGGCTGTCTGCAAACCTGAGCATTTATTTCTGCCATAGTTACTTGGATCATGTGAAAAAGATCGTGGGGGTGGGAAACCATCATGGCAAGAAATCTAATTTAAAAAAAAATGAGTTTCTGACATCCTAACTTTAAAAGCTTGGACCTAGGGCATAGGCATGTGTCTTATCTGCTCTGCCCATAAGTGTATCTGAATCCCATTGAGAGAGCTGAGCCCAGTGGAGCATGTGATATAGTTTGAATATCTTCATACTCTTCTGAGAGTAATAGGACATTTTGGCGTTATGCGTGGGCAGAATTTAGTTTAGAGGTGAGGCTTATTTTTCAAAGAGAGATTAAAAGAAACCACTACTTCTCTCCCCCCTGCCCTCCTCCACAGTTTAAATCGGAACAGTATTACCTATTGAACTGCCTCCTGCTCTACTGATTGCTCACTGCCATTCCCTAGGTATTCCACTCTTTTACATGGAATCTAAATGAGACATTTAGTAGCCTCTTAGACAAATTTTGCTCTTTATACTGTAAATGTTAGCTGCTTGTGCCATTACAGCTGGACTGTGACCTCTTTTGCTCTTAATAAAGAAATTGTATGAAAAGAGTGTGTAATTTTAACATCTGGCATGTTATTTAATAACACTACCTCAGATCACTTCTTCATATACTCCCTTATCAAAACTAATACAAATAATTTCTAAAGCAGGAGATACATTTATGTATCTAAACAAAAGTATAATCCTGTTATAGAAGTATAAAGCTGTTTATAAAAAGCTACTTAATAGCAACATGCAAGCCACATAAAGGAACTTCGTATTAGCAACTGCCCCTCAATGTAACTAAGCACTTCTCCATAAATCACCTCCACCATGGAAAATGAGAGAATAGAGTTACTAATTACAGTAAAGTTTTAATACACAAGGAGAAATCCAACACCAATTTGGCACGTCTCCTAATAAAAATAGAATTTAGTTTACTTGGAAATTGAGTGCATATGGCATTTCTTGTGTGGCAGCATACAGACTGCAGGTGATGCCTATATAAGTAACAGCACCAGGTTCAACAGCTTTTCCATGGGCTGTGCATAGGTTATTTCATTCTCACTCTTGCTTGAGTACCATACCCTTGATTTCCTCTGTTACACGAGATGTAGCAGTCAGATTTTTATAATTACTATATTAGTTGGCTGAGCTGTCAGGGAGATTGGGAGAATGATATAAAGATGGAGATCTGTCAAAGGCAGAGCCCACCATTATCCTACATTTGCACAATTTGTTTAAACAAACACAGAGATACCGATTAATTAGGCAATTGTTTTTGCAATGGCTGATTAAATTGACAGACGGGGTCATTCAGAATCACTGGGGACAGATAAATTGAGATAAATATTTGGGAATAATCCCTGTGAAAAGTCACATCATATACTTTGCTTGGTCCCTGTTTGTAACTGCTATGTTGATCACTTTCACTGTCATTAAGGTTGATGTACTCCTAGACTAAGAACAGGCACTGGAGTTCCATCATGTGCTCTGAAACAGTTAGTTCTCTAATTGTTCATATCTCTGTTGTTAAGTGTAGCAGTAGGTACCAGTGCCTAATGTGAACTTGTAACCAAAACTTAACCATAACTATCTAGAGTAGCTAGTCACTCTTTTCTGTTCTGGCCCTGGTGCTGCAGTGTTGGTACTACCTTACCACAGAGGTACAGAAGTCTCCTCCTTCTGAAGTTAGGCAGCCATAGCTGTTTATCCTAGGTGCTGAGAACATCTGTCCCACCTACCTGTAGTCATGATCCAAAAATAAAAGCATCAGTCCACAAAGTAATCATTATTCTAAAGCATGGTACAGAGACAGTATCTCTGCGGGGGGGGGGGCGGGGAACTAAAGCAAAAAATCCATCAACTGTAGGCCTTGCTTCCTGCACAGAGATGAAGCCCACACTCTGCCTCCTTGCAGTTGCTTTTCCAGACGTTCTGGCAGATGTCTTTATTCCTGAACAGGGACTGATAATTGACTGTTCAGGGCATGAGAATTTATTCTCTCCCATAAGTCTTTTAAGCACACCAAACACCTTTCAAAATCTCTGTGAAATAACTGTAGTAGGGAGCTATACTAGGACCCCTGGGATTAATATCCAAAATGATGTGCAGCTGTATCATATAGATCACATGTGAACGTGAAGCAGGATGGAATAGCTAGTATATACATGCATCATTGGTTTAACTGACAAAGTTTCAGTTCGCTAGAGTAGGGAGCCGTTATCTCTCCTATGCCAAAGAATAGTATATATTGGATTAGGAATTGGATCCAGGTCTCCTGAGTGCCAGTGCGGAAGCCCACACAATGGCCCTCTCACTTTTAATAGGAAAATATTTCTTGTGGGAATTGCAGTAACTCCCTTATTATTATTATTATTATTTTATTTTATTAAAAGGGCTTGATCCTTATTTCCCTTCAACTTAATATTCTTGGTCTTCAAGAAGAAAGCATACTAAAAGCTTATTCATGAGTAAGGGCAGGAGGAAAACTAATTCACAGAAAATTTTGGGATTTTTTTCAAAGGATTTTTTTTAACATAACATGTTTTGGTGGTTGCACACATTTATAGGAGTTAGAAGTCCTATGGGATAGTGTCAAATGGAAGGATTTCAGGGAGCTGACTCCTACCTTGAAATTAAAGGAAGCAATAGTCAGTCCATGACAAGGGGGAAATGATTATTTAAGTTCTTGAATATGGATGCTGCCATAAATGAATACAAAAATTAGTAAAATATATGTGCAGATTTAAATTACTAGCCATGTGCTTGAACAAAATCCCCGGTGTGATTATTCCTGAACTTTCAAGCAGTTCATATTCAAATATAGCAAAACAAAATAGTTGAAAATCAGGACTTTATACATCTGCCACCACTCCAAATTGAGGATTCTGGCTTTTCCCTTGTAAGAGGTAACCTCACAAACTTCTAAGCAATGTGAGGAATACAACTTTTTATAAAGAATTACCTATTCTGTTTTCTGCAAACAGAATAAAGCTTTTCTAGCCATGACTGTAAATCTTATTTGTTATGCAGAGGTTGCTTTAGATTTTTTCTGTAGCTTTTTTTTCCACTATAGTAGTAGCTAATGAGGGCTCTCATAGGAAGTGTTGATCATATTCAAACAACTTTTTAATTTCAGTAGGGGAAAGCGTTACAATGTCTTCCTCACCACCACTGGACTAGCCACGTGAGAAAGTTTGCTGCTGTTATTCTGTGGAGTGCATGGGAGGGAACTTAAACTCTCAAACATACATGTTAAGCACAATGAATCAACAAATAACTAATGCATCATGCTGAACATAATTTCTCCTATTTCTAGATTTTCTTTCTATCTATCTCTATACACACACACACACTGTGAGGAGTTACTGTAAGTGTTCAATGAATGGATGATTGTGTTTCTATTTTGTTGTATTTTTCCAGAAATACAAAATAAATTTTATTGTAAATGTTGATTTGCAGTTTTCTGCAATTTTGTCAGCTTGTGCAAGCATAAATACTTTAATACATATAATAGTTCAAGGCATGACTACCATTTTATGGCTGGATAAATAAGTTGTGAAAAATGTTAACACTGTTAAAACACACATGAACTCTGTTTTATTGCTCTTTTTGTTAGTAACTACATTGCTTTGATCTTAAACAAATGTCTAATTTTTGTTTTGCCTGATCCATTATTCAGTTAAATTAATGGTTCCAGGGAAAAAATATTTATCAAATACTGCTTTGGAGAGAACAGAAAAGGTTTTAGTAAATGCACCTTCTTTGTCTTGAGAATGAAATGGATGCAAAGACTGATGTATGGATTTAAAATAGGCTCTTAGACAAAGTATTGTAGAGCTATATCTTAACCGGTTAATAGCTCTTTTTATAAATATAAATGTTGGTAATAGCAAACCACTGAGAATAAAACTTGTTTGTGCTGAAATCCATCTATGGTTTTCTGTCCTAAAAATCTAACTGAATGATGATAAAGTGCTATTCATTTGCAGGTGCATTACTTCTACTTAGGGGACTGTGGTTGAAAGGACAGGAATTAGTAGCATGTTGTATTAGCCTTTTGTAGTGTATTTTGTCCTAAGCATCTTAATTTCCCTGTTTTGAATGCTAAGTAGCAAGGGTCTTGGTTTAGAACTAATACCCATCATGCATGTAAACGGTGTGAAAGAGCTGCTTAGTAAGTTAACACAGTGTTCTTGTGTCAGTCCTTGTGGAAATAGATACAATACAAACATTACAGCTGAACTCACGGCAAACTCCATTAAGTAAAAACCTGGGTTCATTGTTCAGAGGAAAGTTTGAATAGAATGTAAGCTCATTTTGTTGAATGTAATGTCAGGCTTTTAGGGGTTGTATTGAGGGGTTAGGTTTTTGTTGAGTTGAGACCAATTCATTAAGTTTTATTGCCTGGTGAGAAGCAGTAATACGTTATTGTGAAACTTCATCAAATATTCATGGTTAAAGAGAAGTGCTAAATGTATTCAATCAAGTGGTCTTTGGGAGTTTGAAAGGGATTATGAAGTCTGTTCAGCTGATAGCCTCTAACATTCACTGTGGTCATTTAACAAAGGTAATTTTAATCTCTAAATTAAAATTTGCTCTCAAGACTCATGTCTCTGCCCTTCCCCCATCTTGAGGTTACAAATCCAAGTTGTTGAAAATTGTCCTGTTACATTTCTGTGGAATATCATTTTGTCTCAAATTTAATTTTTTAAAAATATTTTGGCTAGGAGGTAGGCTCTCCTTTGCATTTGTAATGTTTATTGTGGTTGGTCCTTTAAGCATGCATTTCAAGAGTGTGTGTGTGTGTGTGTGTGTGAGAGAGAGAGAGAAGCTAGCTAGCTAGCTGCCACTCCCTCGTACTAGGACTGCCATTTTCTCAGTTACCTTCCCTATGCCTTTTACTGGCTGCCATTGCTTGGCTTGGAGAAAGCAGTATCATGGAAGAACACACCACAGTTAGTGCAGTTTCAAAGATTTGCCAGCTGAAGAGAGTCGTAAGGAACAGTATGTGGAGCCAGCATCTTACTTTGAAGAGTAATTGCACCACATCTATCACACACTGGCAAATGGGAAAGCAGGAATTTCTGTGTGTCTCCCAGTTCACAGCCTCCCTTTTATCCCATCTTCGTTGGTGTTTTTCAACACAGTATCTTCTCTCTTAACGAAGTTGATGTTCAAAATTAGCCTATAAAAAAAAAAACAACCCTAACTAGTTGACATCTTTGAGGACTGTCCCCGCCAACACTTCGAGTCTTTCCCCATTTCACATCATTGCCCTTTGGGCATATATTATAGCTACCATGGAACAGTGACTGGACCAAACTCCCTTTGGAGTACTTTAATGCTGCTGCTTCATCAACCAGAAGAGTCATTGTTAAACAATGAAAGGCATTGCCCTCCTTCACCGTGGTACTCAGCACTCCTGAAATTAGACAGGCCTTAACTTTTCTTTTTGTATCGGGGTACTTTTTATAATAATTTGTTTTTCCCAGTAGAACTATGCTTTCATAATATTGTGTGTGGAGTGCTAGTTTTTTATTTTTTTGTCTCTTTCTCACTTTTTTATTCTATAGGCAGATGATGTAGAAAGCAAAATTAGAAAAATCATCCCTCCTGGGTTTTGCACAAGCACAGATGACTTTGTGTCTTTGCTGGAAAAGGAGGTTAATTTTAAACCCTTTGGAACGTTACTACACACATATTCAGTTCATAATGAGGAAGCAGGAGAAGATATAACATATCAGATATATCAGGTATGAAAAAAGTTATAGATCCTTTAGGACAAACAGATACAGCTTGGTTTTGTAGCGATGTATTTTTAGTAATCTGTTGAAACTGCAATGTATAAACATTATTATTTTACCAAATCTTTTTTCAGTGTATGTCTAGTTGAACCAGAGTATTCTGCTTATAAATATTTTCCCACAGGAGTATTTAATTGTACTCTGCAGGCTTTCTCTTTTACCTCGGTGATGAGTTTCACCTGACTTCTCCTGGCTTTTTCCCTAGGCTGACATGACATGTCCAGGCTTTCGAGAATATCATGAAAGGCTTCAGACCTTCTTGATGTGGTTTATTGAAACTGCTAGCTTTATTGACGTGGATGATGAAAGATGGAACTACTTTCTAGTGTAAGTACAGTTCTAAAGCAACAGTGGAACTTATTACCTCCACAAAGCCTGCATTTTAATTGTGGTTGGCCAATTATTGGGACAGTATAATGATATTTTTCCCAGGAAAGAAAAACCATTGTTTATTAGGCTTGAGTTTTTCTCCATTATGCTTTAGGAGACCTTGAGAATAGAGCTGAATTAAATGCTGTTGTCCGTTAGAGGCCTGAATGTAGGCTTAAACAGTAAAATGAGCTTTGCCTGTGTTTTCTTTTACTTGCCACCTATTCATCTTTATAATAGGCAAGTGCACTAAAGTGCTGTAAAGAGGCTTGATTTATCCAAGTTGCTGCACACCAATTAAGTGAATTGTACATTCAGAACATAGCAGGTGTACCCATTGGGCTCTCACAGAGTAGCTTGCTGACACTGAAAATTCAGTTGCAGAATGGAAAAGAAAATGGACACTGCATGGGAGCGCGACTGTAATTGACCTGCTTGGCCTTCTGTTTTATCTGCAGATTTGAGAAGTATAATAAGGATGGAGCTACGCTCTTTGCGACCGTAGGCTACATGACAGTCTATAATTACTATGTGTACCCAGACAAAACCCGGCCACGTGTAAGGTAATTGGCAGCATAACACGTGCCTTCCCTTTTATTTCAGAAGAGGGAACTGCTGAAGTTCCCAATACTTGTTTATAATGGTGATGATTTGTGTTTCGTTGTTGTGTGTTTTTTTTTTTTTTAAATCCCCATTATTAGCTGGCTATGCACTGATTTGTTTCATTGTTGCCCTCTATAGCAGGGTGGACTCTCAAACCAGTTTTGAATATTTTAGCAATTTTTTAAAAAATTGTTGCATGTTTTAGCCCCCAAATCACCATAAATTAGCTTTAATCCTTAAATAAAACGTTGCTCATAACCCAACATATTTAAATGTTTCAGTTGTGTTTCTTAGTTAAGTCCTTTTTAATTAAAAAAAAAACAAAAAAAAATCCTTTCTGTCTGTAGCCAGATGCTGATATTGCCACCATTCCAAGGAGAAGGCCATGGTGCTCAGCTTTTTGAAACTGTTCATAGATACTATATGTCTTCTCCAACAGTGCTTGATATAACAGGTATGTGAATGCTCGTTTTATTAGAGATGTGAATTCAATTAGACAAAACTTGGAACATTTGCTGCCTGTTAGCTTGCAGCCTAACTTTTGCTTTCATCTGTCAGAATTAAATGGTCTTTTGAAGATTTAGCTTCAGTTTACTTCAAGGTTAATATTACCCTGTTTTATAGAAGAAATGCATATAATGTAACTCTTTAAATCCTTACTTACAGAGAACAGCACACCAAGAAAATCCAGTCCCTGGCATGAAAGGATTACCAGTTAATTAACTATTTTATTGCGAAGGTACACAGCTGAGTTTTCCAAGAGATTGAGCTTTCTCAAACTCCTTGATGAGTTTGCTCCTTTTAAACAAAACAGCAAATAAAAAAATATACTGATGGTAAAATATTCATGTTAATGTGAAGGCCAGAGTCTTTTAACCACTGGAAACATATGCAGCAATCTGGTGTCCTGGGAGCACAGGTAGTAGACTGATTGAGGATCTGCATGAAGTCAGTGATGAGCTTGCATGAATACCTGAAAAATATTAATGGGATTGCAGGGTGGAGAAGAAAGAAAAATAATATAAAAAGAAGAGGTATGTGCTGCTTATAACAGGGAAAGGAATTGGCATATGAAACCACAGGAGAAATACTGTATCTGTAGCCTTCATATTAGTCCACAGTATGATAAACAACTGTGAGAACAATGTCAAGTAGAATAACACTCCACTCTAGGTGCTACTGCTGTACGAATAACATCTAATTGTGATATTTTAAAAAAATTATTCAAAGAGAAACATTAAATACAATAAGACGTTTGCTTTCTTTCTACACAGTGCTGCAGGGTTATCAACTAATACGTAGAGGATATTTGGTCTCTGAACTTCAATACAAGTCACAGAAACCTTACTGAAGCATCACAAACTAACTTTTTTTTTTACTGTTATGTAAAATGTATATCTAATTTCCTGTTAATGTAAAATGCTCTGGTTTCTAGTTATACAACAAAACCTTTCATATGATCCAATAAATCTGATTATGGCAAAGCAAATGAAACATTTGACACAAAGTGTTCAGCATAGCATTACATAAGAGATGGAACCAGGATGTAAAAGGCAGATGACCGGTCTGTCCCTCAGTGCACACAGTGTGGTATGTGTTCTGACCCAGTGAAACTGTTCCAAAACAGATTTTAGATTGCCCTGTGGAATAATCAGCTAGGAACCGTGGTGCTTTCTACACAGAGATTAAAGGATATATAAAAAGAAATTCATCTTTGCATTCATTTCTCATTGTCACTGCTAGGGAAAAGTTGGGCTGGACAGACATAAGATGGGTAGGAAATTATGAAAATTAGATGGAATCTAAAGTTATAAGGTGGGTAAGGAAGGGGCCTCAAACTTAATGAGAAGCACAAGATAATGTGGATTTATAAAATTGTTGCTTGGTTGGAGTGAGTTGGAAGCAGTTAACTTGTTTTCAACTTGCATATATATTTTACTTAAACTTGGCATTTTTTGTGAATAGTCCATTCCTACATTTAGTTTCAGTCACAGAAGCCAGATTCTAAGTTGCAGTTCTGGCCCACGTAAGTGAAATGTACTTCCAACAGTACTCATTACGGAGGAATTTCCCACCTTTTTTTTATCTTACTCTAATTCACCAGTTTCACCTTTACTGTCCTTTTAAAATCAGTCTCCAGTTTTTCCTTTTCATCAAAATTAATCCTTCTGCATATCCTCTTGCCTTCCTTGCAGGATAGGCTCATAAGGCTCACCATACAAATGTAGACCATTAGTCCACCAAGTTGATATACTTTTGCTTGTAATGATCAGAAGCCTTTTCCCCTTCTGTGCCAAGAAAATAATTAGCCAATTGTGCAGTACTGTATGTGTGATGGAAAAATTCTGTCTTGACCCTGTTTATGTGGTCAGTTTATGCCCTGAAGCATGACACTTGATTATCCTTAAATCACAAGTGTTAATGATCAGACATCATCAACCCTTTAAAAAATCCAGTTATTATGTGAATCTGGCTGCCTGTAGCACTGAATTCCACAGGTTAGAGATCAGAAGCAACTCCCAGGCTCTGGGAAGCCCAGTGTTTCTTTCAGATAAACTTTTTGTCAAAGACCTGTCTATGAAGGTTTAGTGAGGGAGTAAAAGCTGCTTGCAATGGTTTTGTAAACGTTTCCTGCTGAGTAGTTCATAGGTGGGAATAAGTCTGCACAAATGACTTCATGCTGGTTTGCATTGTAGCTGATTCATGTCTTTTTAAGTTTCCTTCCCACTTCCTACTCCCGCTAGCTCTACAGAACTATGATTTGAATAGAGTTAACTCCTTTTGCTTACAGAGAAGCATGTATCATGATAGACTATCAGATTCCAAATAAAATATCACTAACAGTGAGTCATTTTTAAATTAGAATCTCACAGGAGGTTTTTCCATTTTCTATCCTTCATTGAAATGGAGTAGGTGTGTTCCTGTCTATATCACTATAGTTGCCTGAATACCCTGTCATATCCTGAGGTATAATGAAACCAGACCCAATGCTGTTATGATTATATTTTTTGTTGTTAGGTAGATAGCTTTTTAATTTTTTTTTTTTTAATTTTTTTTTTGACAACTTGAGGCCTGATCTACACTACACAGTTAGGTCACCATAAGGCATCATTCATCAACCTAATTATATCAGTGTACACATTATAGCTCTGTCCTACTGATGTAAGTGCCCTGCTATACCAACATAACTCCATTTCCACGAGCGGTTAGGGTGACATACTGGTGCGTTCCTTACACCAGCTGTTGGCTGTCTTGGCCATTTCATGGTTCTCATCTCCGTGCAGCTTTTATTATTTTTCTATAGCTGACATTTATAATTGGTATATTTTGGCGGTTATTTTTACTCAGTGTCATCCAATTCCTATGACTTGTACTATAAGAACCACCTTTAAATCACAAAAGATTGTCATACTCCAGGCATTGGGCGGCAGATGCCACTGAGTTTAAAGCAAGGAAGAACTGAGATTAATATTTGGTCCAACCTGCCTTTTAGTGCCTTACATATTACAACAGATTTTATAAGAAGAATCACCCACTGAACTCATACAATAGAGGTTCTGTGGGATAGAAGGAGAGTTAGATATGAAATTAGTCTTACCTCAGAAAAAGAAATAGAATTTATATTAGACAATATCTGAATGTGTAAGGACATTGTATACTAGGTCTTTTAGATATATTTTTAAAACAAAATTTTAAGAATTTTTGGCCACTGTGATCTTTTTTTAAATGTGTCTTATTTAGGTATGTTTATATTATGGCAGTACCCAAAATGTGGGTGAATAATGAAGTACAGTTATGTATACTTTTGTTTCTGTGTTTTACGGATGTTGTCTATCTTTACTTTTAGTAAGTTTCCCAAAATATCAGTTAATTAGATGCTTGAAAAAAGAACAGATTACAGAAAGTTCATAGTTACTGTATAGTTCTATATTCTTTCCAGCTGAAGATCCATCTGAAAACTATGTGAAACTCAGAGACTTTGTACTTGTGAAGCTCTGCCAAGATCTGCCTTGCTTTTCCCCCAAGAAGCTAATGCAAGGATTCAGTCAAGAAATGGTGACAGAGGCTCAACAGAAACTGAAAATAAATAAGGTATTTTAAAATCTGTACAGGTATACTCAGGCCTAATTTAATCAAATCTAGTGCTTAGTATTCAGAAGTTTTCACAAACACAGTCTCCCTGCTCTTCAAGTTTCTGACACACCTCCTGGTTTACACGCAGCATATTTCTGGAGTGCATTTGGAAATGAAACATTTCCTAGGTTACTATGGTTTTAGAAAAAAGTTTCTTTCCTACAATGATTTGGTAAGGTACCATTAGTATTTTGGCATAAGACTTGACTAGGAGGAACAGTGTGTTTATACAAATAAAATATGGTTTAATTGGATATATAATAAAATACTGAAATGTAGAAGAAACTACTAAAAGGAAGATTCTAAGCTGCTGCAGAACTGAAGACTGATGGTAAGCTCCTTATGGAGTGTTTAAACTGCAGAAGTGGAGCTGCAGAGTTGCTTAGCATCTCTGCAGGAACTCTGTTTCTTCCCTTAACTTTTTCTGGATACTCGGATTTATTTGAACTTCTGATTTTTATGAAGTCTTTGAAAAGACTGAGACCTAAGTAAAAAAGAAAAGTGTACCCATATTTTACATATGAAAACTACATAGTGGTGTAAGGGGAGAGCAGAGTGCAGACCTCTTGTATGTCTATGGGACATTACATTTGAATGGATAAATATTTAATATTTAAATGAAAACTTAGCTAAACATGCAGAAATAATCGTATCGAAGGTTCCATCTCTATTTAAAGAACATACAGTAAAGGCAGAATAAATTCTTTTTAAATTCTGAAAATATGTAACTTGATTGCACATTTTGTTGTAGATTTGTGAGGCTTTAAGAAGTAGGAGGCAATTTTATTAAACTATTCATTTTTTGTAAAGAAATTTCTTAACTCATTTCCTAAGTTAATAAATAGAGTTAATAAAACCCATTAACATAACCAGAAATTTGCTGTATTCCTCTAAATAATGCTTCATTGCCCATTATTTCTAGGGACTGACAAAAACATTTTTCCTCTAGAACAGGGGTAGGCAACCTATGGCACGCGTGCCAAAGGCAGCACATGAGCTGATTTTCAGTGGCACTCACACTGCCCGGGTCCTGGCCACCGGTCCAAGAGGCTCTGCATTTTAATTTAATTTTTAAATTAAGCTTCTTAAACATTTTAAAAACCTTATTTACTTTACATACAACAATAGTTTAGTTATAGATTATAGACTTAGAGAAAGAGACATTCAAAAAACGTTAAAATGTATTACTGGCACACAAAACCTTAAATTAGAGTGAATAAATGAAGACTCGGCACACCACTTCTGAGAGGTTGCCGACCCCTGCTCTAGAACAATGTTCCCAAAAGCTATAGAATAGATGCAACAGAAGTGTAATGGCAACAGGAATCTTTATTTTTTATTTTTTTCCCTAAATGTGAGTTTTGCTAAATACAATTGTATCACTACCTTGACTTGCCCCACTTTACTGGTTTGGGGGTTTTGTCCGATCCTCCCTCCTCATCTCCTAAATAGTTTAATTTGAAAATTGCTGTTCCATGCTTAGATATAGAACTGTGAGGAGGTGGCTTTAAGGAGAGCAGCAAGTGGAGCAGCTCCAAATTAGCAATGGAACCACAGTATTATGAATTGCCCACCAACAGACTAGTCCCAAACTGTCTTTCAACTCTGGCTGCAGGGTTTCTGCCAATTAATTAGATGAACACCTGTGCAGCTCATGCCTTCAGTGTTAGAATCCTTTGCAACTGAGCAATGCTGCTTCTGAAGTGCTACTGCAGTTGGTACAAAGGATTCTGGGGTGCATGAAAGGCATTGGTTGCATTGAGGGAGTGAGCTGCCAAACTTGTTAGTTAGGAAGTAGCAAAGAAGAAAGAAAGCGATGGGGGGAGGAAAATCATGTCTTTGTCACTGCCCTTTGAATCTCTCATGATACATGTAACATCTTGAGCAAAATAATTGAACATGTAGCATTTTCACATCTTTTCATTTCTTAAATCATTCAGCAATAAGCTTGCAAATTATAACATTTTTATTCATACTGTTCTCCTTTTTTTCCTTCGATTAGCAACACACAAGACGGGTTTATGAAATTCTCCGATTGCGTGCAACAGACATGGGTGATCCAGAACAGTCCAGAGGCTATAGGTTGGACGTCAAAAAAAGACTGATTGGCCCATATAAGGTGTATATGTCTTAAGTGCCTTTTAACACTTACTCCAGAATTAAACAAACATGGTTTTTGCTTCGTTTCTATAAATACAGCTGATGCCAGTTATGTTGCCAATCAACTGTTGCTAGTTATGCAGCATGAAAGTGATCTATGCACAAAGAGCATTTTTGTATTGTGTAGTGGAATCTTTTTACACTGCCATGCTGAAGATCCCATTTTACTGTATGTGCTAAAATCTGAGAGATCCACAAAGTTTAAATTTCTAGAGGTATTTCTTATGTAACAGTTGTATTGCATTATTTATTATTATTATTCTTCAAGTGATTGCATATGTCCATTCTATTGTGAGTGTGTGCATGCCATGGGCACGTTTTGTCAGATTTTTCCCTCAGCATTATCCATCAGGGCAGCATGAGCAGCCTCTGGTGCCTTGCACCACTGCGTGCAGATATCAAGGGCAGCATTGCTCCCTGACACCCCTTCAGTTACTTCCTATCGGCAGTTGCAATTATTTGAGCTTCAATCCTTGTATTTACAAATCTTCCCCCTTTTAGCGTATATAGTACGTGCACTGTTAATTTTTAGTCTAATGTAGTGTGTTTGTACATAGTTAGATACAAGAGTAAATTCAGAGTCTCTTTTTCTAGAACTGTCACTGGTTCCCATTTGTGTACCAGGCTTGGTACTGGACAATAATGCCTTGTTCTACGGGCACCAAGGCCTGTTGCTCATAAAGAAGTCTATGCCAGTGAGCAACCCTCTCACCAGCTGCCTTAAATGTGTAGGAGGGGCCTATGTGAGTGACGTGTCACATCTGTAGAGGGTTCAAGCCCTGATCAAAAAAGGACAGGGCTGCCACAATCAAGTACCTGCTTATGGAGTCTGTGCATCTCCCACCATTGGAACCTTCCCACTCGGAACAGGTACCTAGCACGGCCAATTGGTCCTCTGATCTGACTGGGTCCAGAGACAGATCCTTATCACCAGTTCCTAAGAGACAAAGTAGAAGAGACAACGTAAGTCTCCCAAAGACTCAATACCAAAGCCTTCAAGATTGGCAGTTAAGGCACCGAGTGGAAGCATGGATTCAGAGATGTGACAAAGAGGCACCACCAGACACTCTCCGTAAGCCAGCAAGGATTGCTGACTCTGGAGCCGAGGAAGGGTCCATTGAGACCCATCCCTCAAGTGTTGGCGTACCTTTTGATACCACAGTCAGGAGACCTTTCCAGTACCATCTACAGCTGAGGCTTCTGAGGTAGCTTGAGAATCATTGAACTTGCCAATGCTGTCTTCCCACATAGTTTAGGACTCCTGTCTGGTACCAGGATTGGAATTGCCCACTCCTACAGTCCCAGCTTCACCCCAAACCATTCAATACTGGGGGCTGCTACAGTTGCTGCACCTCTCTGTAGGGTTCCATCCAGGAGGAAGCCAGCAATGATCTCACTGGTATCCCCATCTCCAGACTCGGAGCCAGTCTCCCCAGTTCCAATGACACTGTGGTCATCACCACAAATCAGTGGGTCCTAAACACAGTGGAACTGTGATACACCCTTCAATTTATTTCAATTCCCCCCTTCTACATCCCTCTTCATGGACCACTCTCATGAGAGCATTCAGGAGGTCCAGTCTCTCCTCATGGGGGACATACAGGAAGTTTCCCATGTCATTCAGAGGCTTGTTAATCCCAAAGGCAAAGGGGGATCTTTGGACTATTTTAGATCTAAGGGAGCTAAACGAGTTCCTAAGGAAAACAAAATTCCAGATGGTTACTCTAGCATCTGTTATCCCTTCCTTAGATACCAGGGTCTGGTATGCTATTTTTGACTTAGAAGACACATATTTTCACATGGCAGTTCACCAGAACCACCAAGTGTTTCTCAGATTCATGGTCTATGGTTCCTATTACCTATTCATAGTGTTGTCTTTTGGCCTGTCAGAAGCCCCTCGCATATTCACTAAATCCGTGTGCTGGGGTTCATATACTCTTTCTGTACTGAATTAACATAAGTTTTGTTTTAAGTTAGTTTTCACATTTCACATTCTTGAAACATGATCACCTTGCATACCCATGTTTTCACTGACTAACAGTTGAGGTTTTGCTGTATATCTTACAGTCATAAATATAGTTTGAAATAACAAGCGCATTACTTCTGTGGTTGAATAAATAAATTCCAGCCATGCTGTTTCCAAAAACCACTTCTCAAAACAATTGCAATTAAACTAACTCACTTGTACCTACCTCACTTTCCAAATTATAACCTGTTGTTAAACAGCTTTTCATATTGCCAAACATTTTCTCATCTTTACATCACAGAGATGTATACAACTTACACTCTTGATACCTTTCTTTTACTGGTGGTAAGGTCTTATATTTATAAAGCATTATGAGATCTTCAGTTGAACAGGGCTGTGTAAGTGCAGAATATTGCAAACTACCCACAGCTGTCAGTCTCATGATAGCCCTATTCCATCGTACAGCTCTCCCTTAGATTAATGAAGAAAGTGCAGAAAATCAAAACCAAAAACTCTCAGTAATACTTTCACTCCTTTAGAATTGTCCATGTTAACAAAGAGATCATCGTTGAAAATACTGAACTAAGATACCATATCTGTTCTTACTGGTTCACAAGTTGAAGGGACTGCTGAAGTTGAGAATGTTGTGATGAATATAATCGTGTAATTAAAGATATTCCTTTTTTTCTTAACAATTCTTTTAAAAAGCAAAAGATTTGGTATGAAAATGAACAGGAGAATATAATTGTTTGAAGTTGAGGCTGTGGATTACTTATGAAGTCATGTAGGGCATCAAAAGGGGAAAGAAAACTTTCTCCAAGGGAGATCACAGAGAGAGGGCTGAAGACTCAATTACTACTATTTTTTTTTTTTAAGTGTTCTATTTAGGATATTAAAAGAGCATGGAAGTAGACTGTCAGCAAAATAAGCAAAGGATTTGTTTTGTGACCACTGATGGATTTGTGACTTAAAATATGATTCTGCTCTGAAAGGTGATTATGTAAAAACAGTACGTTCTCTGCTGAGGTGCTCCATGTGAGTATTCAAAGTAAGATCTGCTTGCTTTGGTCAAAAGAATAATTTTTTGTTTTAACTTCTATTTGCCCTGCAGAACCAACACACAGCATGCAGTAGTGAGTGGAATTGTGTTTCTTCCCAGACATCAGTGGAATTGTTCTCATACTGTACCCAATCCACCAACTGCAGGGAGGTACAGCCCACAGCTGCTCTTATGGTAGCAGCTTTATAAAAGTTTCTTGGAGCCAGCATCCCAGCATGTATAGACATAGAGTGTATCAGCACAGTCCCTGTACATTGCATATACATTGTGGATGCTTACTCTCTACTTCAGACTCATTAGTAGGCCTGTTCTCTACTGGGCATTGTTCCCTTCATCTCTTCAGTTCTCCTTCTACCCATGCCTGATGGCAACAGGATCCATCAATCAATGCTCTTGTTATGAGACCAATAAGAAAATAATTTCTACTGTTGTCTCCCATTTCAGCAGAAATAGTTTATTCCTCAATGATTTACTTCCCCAAACAACTTGTTGCAAGGGAACCCACTCTTGGAACTGAGACATCAGGATCTCCAAAGCAGCAAGCTTCGAAGCTGGTGTACCCACCTATGCTCCCTGATGTGCTGACCAAAGTGTTCCCAGGAAAATGGTCATTGGGGGATCAGTTAACTAGAATTTGGGTTTATCTGGTATGTGTTGAAGAAATTTACTCTTTCCCTAGAATCTATAAATTCTTACAAATTGTGGCAACAGAATGACCCTAAGCAGTGTTGCCAGATGTGGGGGCACTTTGGAGTTCCTCTTTATATAGAGGTGATCAGGATTATGTCTTGTATTGAAAGGCCGTCATAAGAAGCAGATAGTTATGTGCATGGATGACTCAATAAGTGCCCGTGCCAAAGAATAGTAATTAAGTTAAACCAACATGTTTTACATACCTTTCTCCCCACCTCTGGGGTCCCCAAGATGGAACTTTTTCTACAACAATTATGTTCTTGTTTCTACTCCCAGCACTGACAGAAGTCTGCTTGGAAGATGGACACCTTTTCCTTCAAGTGGGAAGTTCTGTGCCTTCATGCCATCAATCATTAGCCAAAGTTGCCATGAAAACTGGCCTGAACTGGGCTTTTCTACTGAACTCTAGGTTTTGGCTTTTATATGTCAAGGCAAGATCTCTTAAAGCTGCCCAGTAACCAGAGATCTCTGTCTTGGGCTTATTCAGGCACCCAAACCTGGAGACGAAGGGTGGTATTTTCCAAAGCACTCTGTATTAGCTTAACTCTGCTTCCATTGAAGTCCATGCAGATTTTAAGCTAGTACTGAGCACTTTAGATTAGAATATCCCACCCCAAGAAGCTGAACTTTCTGGACTCTTGCCTACTCAAGGGATCTGGGAGAATTATCCTGAAATCTGGATGAGACTCTAAAACTAAGATTTACCACTGTATTGTTCTGCACTTGCAGCCTAGTTTGCCCCCTTTTGGCATTAACCCTAAAAATATTATTTTTAAAAAAGCTTTTGTCAAGGTATTGCAGGTTGTTGTTGTCGCATTCCTCCCCCAGCCCCCAAGGGTATTGGGTTCGCAAAGGCTTATGTTCCAGTTATCCATGTTGCCCTTTGGATCTTCACCGTCATCTTCTGGATTTTAAGAATGCTAAAAAGTGCTATCTGGACAAAACAAAATTCTTTCTGCAGATAGAATTGCCTTTTCATTTTTTATGGAGATCATGAAAAGCCTCAAAGCATCAAGACCAATATAGCAAGATGAGTTTGTTCTGCTATTGTTTGGGTCTCACAATCAGCAGAAGAACTTCTACTTCAAGAGCACAACCAACTATACCCATGATAGCGTCAGAAACAGCATCTTACAAGCGTTTCATAGCTGTGACCTGGTTGTTTCTGCTGTTTTTACTAAGCATTACAAAACTGATATTGTAACCTTGTTGGATGCTGCTTTTTGTTACTGGGTCCTGCAAGATGACCCTTTTCTTGTTCCTGTATTCTTTTCCTTACTGTTTAATTTCCAGTTGGGCCAGGACTGGTGGATTGATGATAGTAGGAGAATGGAACAATTCCTTTCACTATAAATTAATCATCTACCCAGTCCAGCAATTATTTTATTCTCTCCTTGAAGTTATTGACTGCTGTTGCTGGGCTCTTATTGTTAAATGTGGATATGTTTTGCTTAAGGTTTTGAAGTATCTACCGGGAGTATGTTGAGGTACCTGTTGCCTTTATAGATTGGAAATCGGTGTCACAAAAGCAATTCTCTAGAAGATTCGAGAGAACAGCTATGAGCTGGATTAGGTATATACTGGTAGAAAACTAGCAGCTTGCAAGGAAGGAACAAAAATGTCACATTACACGCATTCATTTGCAGTCCAAATTGTCCCTTCACTTACACCTGTGTAATACCAGTGAACATAGTGGAATTGCACAGGTGTAACCGGTTGCACAGGTATAAGTAAAGGCAGAATTTGGCATGCAGAAACTTACAGGTGACAATGAGAAAAAGACTAACTTGATAGTAATATCTCCGTTTGGTAGCTTATAAAGAAATAAACGTGAATAAATTTGATATTAAAATAACTTCAGCTAACGTGGACCCTCATGATGCCACTTCAACTATTTCCAAGTACAACTACACTTTAAAAGTACCTTCCAGCCTTTCTGAAAAATTAATTGTTTTAAGAATGAGTAATATTAGGCTTAAATTCATAGGTGATACTGTTCCAGTTACCCAATTTCTTTGAAAGTTATTTATGTATGGATGTGAGGGGAGATTGAATCTTTTTTGACAGCAGCTTCCTGGAGGCTGCAAAGAATAGTGCGAAGAGTGAGACTGAAAAAACTTTAACAATTATACTGGTGACTGAACTGGTGAATGGAAATGAGCAACTGTTTTCCCTCCTTCCTTTCTTTAAAAAAAAAAAAAATTTACTTAAGTGCAGCTGGGTCTGGAATTTTTCAGCTAAATATTCTTTATCAGAAAATGCGAGTTTGTCAAAACCTAAACTCTTTGAAGGAAAGAGATGGTTTAAATGAATTTCCCATTTCAGATTTTTTTTGAAAATTTCAAAAATGTTGAAACCTCATTTTGATGGTTTTGAAATGCAAGTTCCATTTTTCTGTTCAAAATTACTTTGTTTAGAAATTTGTTACCTTATAGTAAAATGTAAAGATCTAAATCAAAACAAACATTTCAAAATTATGAAAATGAAATGTTTCAGTTCTAATCTAAATTTTTTGGTATGGGAAAGGGTTTTCACATCTTGAAAATTCTCATGGGATGGGAGCCCAGATCTACTTGAAAGGCTCTAAGATCCAAAATATTGTTATCTTTCTCTGCTTTCTGGGAAATGACTGTAAAAGCAGTATGTGGTGTGTAGAAGGGCTTTTACTTTGAGACTGAAATTTCTTAAGAATTTTTCTTCTCTGTTTTACCAGAGACGGTATAATTACATAGACATCACAAAGGGTGATTCATTGCTAATGTACTAGTCATATAGGACAATGATTGTAGTGCTGGTGATGCATGAATACCTTCTTTTCAGTTAGATACTATTGTTGTAGAAATACCAATGGTGGTACTGTGAGGTGGAGAGACAAAGCAGTGGTCCTGTCTGAAGCAGAAATGAGAAGTGCATATGCACACAAATGGGGAGATAAAAACACTGAGCACATCTCTTTAAAGCATTGCAATCCTGAATGACTTGCTTTCAACAAAACACATTTTTCTCACATGAAACTTTTATCTGGAACAGCTTTCTCTGACTTCTCAGCCCTTACACAGCTGTTGTTGACTAATGTAAAAATATTGGCTCATGAAGACTGACCAAACTTGAACTGCAGACATGAACATTTAAATAACTGACATTCCAATACTTTCACTTCTGGTAGCATTTAGATTTTTAACTATACATGTTTAATTAGAACAGAATCGCTAATTGATATACTTCCATGTAGAGCTGAGGAAAAGACAAGAAGAGCTTGTTTTTCTTGGTATTTTCATTAGGATACAGATCTGTGGAATCATGATATAGGCACTCGTTAATATTCTAACAGCATACTGCAGTAGCTAGTTCCTTTATGAAAAATGTGTATGAACACTGCTATGACCCAAGTGATTGGCCATTAGATATTGTAGAAAGGCAAGAAGTACTGGTTCAATCCTTTCCAGCACCACAAAATAGGAGGATGAAAGTGGTGTGCAAAAATCTTAACAGATACAGAAAAAGCTGCAGGACAAAATTTATAAGGGGGAATAAGTGAAAATCAGAATTCTCTAGTGACGGTGCAGTGGGAAAGTAATCATGCAAGTATAATGGAGTCAAATTGGTGCAGGCGCTCTCTCACTTTGACATATTGATTATTTATCTATTGGTCATTGCATCTGAGTAATTACGTCTTAAAAACAGGAATGGGATATAGTAAACCTGAAAAGTCTCCTAAAAGTATTTTAGGAGGAGAAGCCAGCGCAAGGAGTGTATGGTACTAGCAAACTGTTCCATTAACAAACTAAATTATTCCCATCACAGAGGTGAAAGTACTGGTACTGGTAGTGGTAGGGAGGTAATATGAAGAACAAACAAACAAATAATTGTGCTGTTCCACTGGAAAAACAAATGCCAGGTGGCACAAATACTAGAATATTAACATGCTATATATTGAACACTGTCTCCCTTACTATGGATGATATATCCAAAACTTACTACAGCAACACTCAAAACCCACTCAGAAAGGATGTCTTTGACATAACATGCTGCCACTTTATATCAGTGGAAACTGGTATTATGTTTGAGCTCAGCTGATCAAAATAGTGATGACCCTTTTTTCAACACTGAATGGAACTTAGTCCCCCAGTTTAACTCCTGCTTCCAAGTCAGAGCTTTTAGTCTATAATGTATTACTAGGAAGAACAGAGGCAGCATGAGAAGATGTCTCATCTGTGCCACTTTAGACCTGCTTGCATAGACAAATGCAACACACAGGTGACAGTGCTGTGACAGCTCTGACATACTTGCAATTTGTTTCTGTTGGGATAGGCTGGGAGAAGATCATTTAGATGGAAAGTTCAGGAAACTAAGCTTTCTCTTACTGCTCCTTTTCATATAGAGTAAGCGCATTTGCTACAGAATTGGTAACTTCTCGTGGTGATAGCAAAAACAGTACTGTAATCTTTACTTTTAAAAGTTTTCTGATAGAGACCGTCTCCAAAGGACAGTAAGAAAATTTGATAACCACTATGAAAGAGGTAAAGCCCTATTACAGATTAAGAACTCATTGAGATAGGAAAATAAATAGCCAAGTCTTGATGGAGAAGAAGTTAATAGGAACACAGATCATGAATAGGACTAGTGGTGGTCACTAATTTTTAAGCAGGTGGGAAAAGTGGCGGGGAATAGTAAAGTAGTAACATTTGTAGATGACAGTCAAAATTAGGAAGGACTTGAAGAACTTGGAAAGAAGCAAACAAAACTAAGGAACTGGGTAACTTTTGATGAAGTACAAAGTAGTCACTGGTAGGACAAAACACACTGAAAGTAACGAGAATGCTTTTGTATGCTACTAGGTTTTGAATTAGTTAACATCTCAGGAAACAGACTTAGGCTACGTGTACTGCTCAATGAAGTCCTCTTACTGCACAGCTGTGCTCAAATAATGTTAAGCAGTTTTTAAGAATAGGCTAGAAATCATGCCAGTATATATTTGATAATACACCCTCACTTTCAGTGCTGTGTTCAGTTTTGGTCTTCATGGCCCAGGCACTAATGGAAAAGGTCCAGAGAGAGGCAGTGAAAATCTAGTTTAGGGCCTCCACAGAAGGAGAGACTAAAAAGATGAATGAGAAGTCAGAGCTTGGAAAATGGGGGGTCACTTTGTCCATCCTCCCTGCTGATGCTGGACTGTTCTTGGTCTATTAATGAGTGCTTTGTCCAGTCTAGTTTTTAAACAATGCAAGTGATGTGGGCTTTCTTTGGGAAACTGTTCCAGACCTTTAATTTTTCCTGCTATTCAGCCTATAGTTTCCGTTGCTCATTTTCATCCCATCATTTCAGGCTATTTACTTGAGGTCAGCCTAAAGAATTCCTTCTCTTTAATATTTTTTCTATTAAGTTGGTGAAAGTACAAGAAAGGAGATGTATGTAAAACAGCAAGTGGTCTAGAATGAGCCAGCTGAGTGCTTCTTTTTAACCTTTCCCTATAATACAAGAACAAGAGGCCACTCTAAATTAAAATGTAATACTTTTTTTCTCAACATATAATTAACCTGTGGAAATAGGCTGCCTCTTGGTAGCATTGAGACATTAACTTACTAATATTCATAAAAGGAACAGACAGACATTCATAGGAATATCATCTGCAATTTAAAAACCAAAAGGCATTTTAATGCTTGGGTACAGATTAGGCACAAACTGACCACCAGCTGGGGACAGAAATTCTCTTTTGTCTGCATTCATGCTATAATTGCAAAATTAGGTCCATTTTGTGGGGGTTTATCACTTGCTCTGAAGCACACTAGTTTGGCCAGAGGGTACTGGATTATATGACACCTCCTCTCTTCCTCTATAGCAATTCCTTTATTTCCCTGGGTCTCCTACTGGAAGTTGACTGAGGACATCAGCGTTGAGGAAGTATTTAGTCCCATATTATCTTTAATCAGTATTTTAAATTCCTAATAGGTTTTGGGGAGAGGGGGTTGGTAGTAGTTAGGTATAATTTATTGATGGATAATGGGGTGGAGGTATGTGGAGGAGCTTACCAATTAGTGAGGAAACATTTTTGAGGTGCATTCTTGTCTGTTATATTGTGCAACAAGTGACCTATTATGTGTTTCCACTAATCATTCTCCTTTGTTAGTGTTTGCGTGGGTGGGCCTGTTTTACTGCTGTTCCCAAATATTGATCACCCACATATGATTTTTTTTGCATCAAATATAATTATTAGGCCTTCCTTGCTTATTCTTGGATTATTTTCTAAGTAGTGGAGGAAGGGTGGTTAAAGTTAGTTTTTAGTGGATGTTAAATAGATTATGTGGGAAATATCAGTTATATGGGAAGATCAGCATAACAGTACATAGGCATGGTAAATAGTGGTAGAGGAGTAATATATAAAGTAGTATCGGTTCAGATGGTTACCAAAATTAAGGTCAATATAACATTTTTTTTAAATCAAACCAACACCACACACAAACAAAGCCACCTGTGTGGCATAAAAAACAAATGAGTAGTACTACTCAGTCTCTTAGCTTCAGAAAAATATACAGAAATCTGGATACTACTTTTTTAGTTTATTATTTACCTCGTTGTTTAGACTTTCAAGGGGAAAAGTGCTTTATGAGGAGAATTTAGCCAGTCTCCCATTGCTCTTGTTTAAAAGTAGGGACATATTGGGAAGAACTACATACTAATAAAAGGAATATATAATTTTGGATAAGTCTTTTTGAAACTCTACTGCTGTTCACTTCATTCTAAAAATACCAATGTCTGCCAATAAAGGTGATGACATTGTGTTTAAACCTGTTTATTTAATTGTTTAGAAAAAGCAAAGAGAACTTGCCAAGATGAGAAGATGTCTGAGACCGGAGGAGTTGACGAACCAGTTGAACCAAATAGACCTAAATATGCAGCATGAACAGTTAGAAGAGAGCTTCCAGCAACTTGTTTCAGATTATCGACGGGTCCTAGAACGACTTGCTCAGGCATGAGAATTCTACCTTTCTGTACAGGAAACTTGCAGATTTCTATACATTGTGTTGTGAAGCACATCCATAATTGCTACTTAATTGCAAAATCTCGTGACGTTTTAATCACATTTAAGATGACTGTGTGTGTTTTTTCTGTGCATTTTGAATATTTTCTATTTTTGTGTTGTAGATTTAAAGATGGTTGTACTTAGGTTTTGGGGCACTTACTGCTTAAATAAACAGGAATGTAGATTCTGAGATGCACTATCACTGCAAGTGTTCGGGTCTTCTGTACAGTTTTGTTCAGATGCTTAGTGAGGCTTGAGATGAAGCAGGTTGGACTACTGTAGCCTAGAGTATTGAGATTGTTAGCGACTTCTTAAATAGTTCAGTTGTTCATAAGGTAAGTTAAAAATAAAACCAAATTATTTCAAACATGAAATGTTTGCGTTAATTGCTAGAAAATCTTTACAAAATCCTATTTCATTCTCTTGCCCTCTGCTGTTCATGACCGGCTTTGTGCATACACTGTTACATGGCCCTCATCATCATATGACCTGAGCATATCTTAAACAATATCAAATCCTCATCCCCTCCTGTCTATAGGAATAAACATAAATAGTAGTGATTTTTAGCAATTTGTAATATGTTTGTGTTGAAAGATGACTGAGTGTGGTAGAAAAGATTTGTTGATGGAATGCTAATTTGAAGAAATGGACTTTACATTTGGCTCCAAAAACTGAGATCCATGGTCATTTTCTCTCTAGGGAATTCATGTTGAAACCATTAATGAACAGTAACATATTTATTATGTGTTTTGTTTAATAGTTTTAAAACTCTTCATGGTTAAGCAATTGACTTAGCTTATGGAGGCATAGCTTCTCCTTTCAGTGTGCTTAGGTTACTTACATAATGTTCCACACTCTCTTCTGATGGTATTTACCTGAAATCCCATAACCAACTCCTATAACTCACAGCTTTCAGAAACTACCAGTTTTCCATTAACTCCTTAGCTCTGAGAGTTGGACTTTTTGGCAAAGTTTGCCAGAACAAAAACTTTAAAAATTGAACTGATGACAAGAACACTCAAATTCAATTGATGCTACCAGACCACTCTTCACTTTGCTTTATGACTTACCACTCCTGCAGGTCCATAAGAGTCCCACAACGCTTAATATTATTATGTATTCTTGCAAACCATCTGTGGTGCTATAATATTCAAAGTGTACACACAGCAACTATAACTATCTACATTGCTCAAGTTAATGAAATAAATGCAAGTCTGATAGGGTGAATCATCCTTTTCTGTATAACTGCTCTCTCTCAAAATCCTATCTTAATAGTCCTTCTCTCAGTAATGTACAGGATGGTATAGTTAGCATTGAAATTGTTATACTGACAGAGAGGCTCTATGGACTTGCTCTTACAATTTATTTAATAGATTTCACAGAGGATTGGTTGAAATCAAATTGATTTTAAATTACAGATTTTAATCATGATTTAAAAAATCAATGTTAATCATGTTTTGCATTTGTAATTTTTAGTTATTTTCTTAAAAGTTGATTCCCATTAGTTGATAACCATTAAAACGTTATTTGTAACTAAGTATAGCCTTTACACTCAGCGTGGTGCTTCTTTTTGCTAACCAGGAGGATACACTATATGCACATTTATTTAAGCAAGGACTTAGCTAAACTTAAATTATTCAGTCTTAATACATTTTAATAGTCTTAATTTTTACATTTTTTGTTATAAAATGAATGCTCTATTTCTTATTTACTAGATGAATGAGACAAATCAAGTAAATTCTATTTGGATGGAAATTCAAATTCAATTAAAAAGACACAAAAACAACAGGTTTTTTTGTATTAAGTAAAACTACCTAAGAAAACTAAGAAAAGTTTATCCAAAAAATATATGAAAACATATTTTGCCTTTAACAGCGATTTACTAAACAAAGGGTATTCTCTGTGTAGTTAATGAATTCACCTGATTGTTTCCGGTCACTGGGTCCTTCAAGATTTTAGAACTGTTGGGTCTCATCCTTTCACACCTAGTTTTTATTCACAGATTGGAAGAAGAAAACAAGCTTTCCTGCTTTTTTCAACTCCCAGTCAGCTTCTTAACTTTGAATGAACTTGCATTTGTATTAACTAGTTGAATCAACAAAAGTTAAAAAAATATTCTCTCTCTACCTGTAAAAGAGGCTTCTGCTGTCAAACATTGATTTAGCACTTCAACCAACTGTGGTTGCAGGTATTTAGCTATTAACTTCCACTTACTCAGTGCTTTGACACTCTTTAAGACTTCAGTAGCAAACGAGATGCTTAATATTCTTGTATTTAATTAAAATTACTTTAATATAATTTTAGGCTTTAACATAAGTTGTCAATTTCAAATTTAATTTTAAATAGGTTTATTTTTAAAAATCTGTATTTAATTTAAATTTTAAAATGTGATATTTATTTTTTAATCATTGATTTTTTTCATCCATCTTGACAGAATAACATGGTTTGTACAGCTTTGCTATTAAGTAGTCACAGGAATCTCATTTTGTGGAGCTGTGAACCTGGTAGCATAATATATACGCATTCAGTAGTCAACTTTTCGTACTTTAATATCTTGGTTCTTTTAAATACTGAGAGAGAAAGGAAAAGTTTACACTTCAGCTGTGGATATTAGCAAAAAAAAAACAAACCCCAACAAACCAAAATTGGATAATTAAATGTTGAGTTAGGCCATGTCTTCTACTCCTTACCAGTGAGACGCTCCAATGACAAGAATTCTATAGAAAACTAGGAGGAGTCAGAATGCAAATTTCTGTTTAAGCAAGTTTAATCAAAATTTTCCAGGATAAACTAAACTAAAGTTGCTGTTCTTCCATTGAATTATTAATATTAATGGGAACTTCTCATATATGGAATAAGCATTAACAGATATATTTTAAGTGATTTTATCTTTTTAAAAATTCTCCATGCATTTCCTATCCATTTTGGCTACAACCAAACTGCTCAATCACTTTAACTGAAGACCACATGAAACCTTAAACTTCTTGAAACAGGATTTAAAGATGAGTTTGCTGAACTTGAAAATACTGTGGTTGAACTTTTAGGTTGTACAGCAATGGTCAAGAAACTAAAGTTGTGTATGATGATCTTTGTTGTAGAAGCATCAGAACGCTGCTTTCTGCTCTCTGACAGTCTTTCATCGTTTACTAGACAATTTTTATACAAGTAGCAGTGAAAGTCTCTTGTTACTAGTACGGAAACCTGTGAATCACAGCAAGTACTTCAAAACAAAGGGGTAAAATAAAATGAAAAAATATTGGAATACTTGAAAATGAAAAGTCTCAAAATAAAAAAAGTTACAGTAACAGCAACTCGGCGTTAAATATAGCTCTACTCTGACCAGCAGCTATGTAAATACAACACCTTATTCAACATTATCTGCTACTTGTATTAATTCAGAGTCCCAGTTGCTTGTTCATTTACAGTAACAGGGTTTTTTTTACTACTTTTTATGTCGGCTAGCAATACAGAGAGAACAGCAGATATGGGAAAGTGAGGTAGATTTTATTTTGGCTCTCGCATCTTCAGAATTCTTAATGCAGTTCAACTGCAGGGTCAAATTATTTTCTGTTGCCTCTGTGCAAACCCACTGCCATCTGTGGTATTGCACAGGCTTAACGGAACAGAATTTGTGTTGCACACTCCTATTCTAGTAGTGATGTGTGAGAATGCAGCTAGACTGTCAGACCGCAGGTTATGTACAGTAACCTAAAACACATTTTTTACTTGAAATGGAGCAAATATGTTCAAAACAAAATGTGAAATACTCATTGCAATTTTTTGTACATCTTTTTAGAAGACAGCCACACTCTAATTTTCAGATTAACGGCAAATGCATTTTTTAAATATTTAAAAACCCAATTCCTCTGCTTACCTGAGCAGTGCCAAGTTTAGAGATCCACATTTCCTCTGCAACAATGGAGGACATCAGAAATGCCTAAAATAGAGCCAGAAAGAACTTCAGAGGATCAGGAGAGAGAAGAGCACTTCCCAAAACCATTAAGATAATTTCATTCTACTTCTAATACCTGATCATCCTATGATGAATTATTCCCACTTCATGAGGCTTAGAGAAAGACTAGGCCCAAGACCTTCAGCTAGTTGATAGTCTTGGTCATCAGGAAGGCATTAGAGAACTGCCCTGGCCTCTGCAGCAGTAACAGGGTGATACAGGTAACCAGCCTTAAGAATAAGTTTTTCCTGTGCAAAATGTGTTAATGTTTAACTAACACAACCGTTTTTTAAAAATACTTTTTTGGAAATGCAAGCACAAAATCCTCTAGGCACAGAATGTGATTCTTCTGAGTCATTGCTAACCCACCCAAGGCTGAAGAAGTTTGTGACAAAGCAAGAAGATAGAACAGAATCTGAGAAGATGTTCCAGTGCTCTGTTTCAGCATACCTGTCTCCCATCTGATATTGCAGGCAAGCTACTGGTGATGGGGAAAATCCTTAAAATATCATGTAGCTTCTTCCTCCTTCCCCCAAACCAGCAACTCCGTGAGAACCTGGCTATACTTAATGGGCCACTCAAATCCTACAGTACCACAAAAGGGCAACTCCCTGTCCCTGGCTTCAGCTGTACTGACCACAGCAGATTCAGCACTAGCCACACCAGGGGTTCACATGCATCAGGAATAGGGAACCTGGCCTCTGCAGAACTCTCATGCCCACCAGCTTTTTGGGTGGGGGCTTGGTTGTCTTTTCAGCCTCCCTTCCTCTCCATGATTCTGCCTTAATCTCAGGAAGGGGAAACCAAATTCCTCCAGAGACTTGGCTGTGCTAATTTACAGGCAGACAACTTGCCTTTCTTCCTATCTCCAAGTTCCCAATTCCATATCCCTGTAGTCTTTAGACGGAGCAAGGACCTGTGATGTTACACCCCATATTATTTATGGAAATATGCTTAGATATGGATATGGCATAACTGAGATTTTATGCAAGATGGGTCTTGTAAGGTATCATCAGAAAAGTTATAATTAATGTGATTATCCAATCGGTATGCATGTGTCACTTCTGTATCTAAAGTTAGGAAAATTGACTATGTAACAATTACAACTGTGTGTGTATTTGGGAGACACCCACCAGACAACAGGCCATCAGCCTTGATGGGCCATTAGGAGGAAACAATAAGACTTTGAAGATACTAATGTCTCTCCTTCCTGAGAGGCAACCTGGGACATAGCTGTGTCACTACTAGAGGTCAGGTGGTCCTGTCACCTAGTACTAAACACCATCTTGGACTTTTAGTAATTTTCCACTAAAAGGAGTGGGAGGTCAAGACGGGGAAACACAAGATTCCCTCCTTATGTAAATTTATTTAAGGTTGGGGAGTAAGGCAAACAGGACTCTTCACTGCCTTCCTGCCCAAGAAGAAAGTACCTGAAGAGACAAAGGAACTGAGCTGAGGGAAAGGCAAGGGCTGAGTCCAGACCCAGATAGGAGTCTAGTCTGTAAAGAGAAATAACTGGAACTCTAAGCTACAGAAACTCCTACAACTTGCCTAAACAACATTTAAATGGAGAAATTACTTCTTGAAACCAGTCTCTTTAAGATCTTAAGTTTAGTATGCATGTTTTGTCTTATTTGCTTGGCAATCTGCTTTGTTCTGTTTGCTATCCCTTATAATCACTTAAAATTTGCCTTTTTATAGTTAATAAGCTTGTTTATTATTAAAACCAGTTTGTGCCATTTCTAATGAGGGGAGAGAAGTTGTGCGTATCTTCCTCCATATTGAGAGACGGGGTGAATTTACAAGCTTATGTTGTATAGATTTCTCTAACCAGATCAGCCACACCATCACTGGTTCATTCACCTGCACCAGCAATGCCCCTCTGCTATGTACGTCGGCCAAACCGGACAGTCCCTAAGGAAAAGGATAAATGGACACATCAGATATTAGGAATGGCAATATACAAAAACCTGTAGGAGAACACTTCAACCTCCCTGGACACACTATAGCAGATTTAAAGGTAGCCATCCTGCAGCAAAAAAACTTCAGGACCAGCCTTCAAAGAGAAACTGCTGAGCTCCAGTTCATCTGCAAATTTGACACCATCAGCTCAGGATTAAACAAAGACTGTGAATGGCTAGCCAACTACAAAAGCAGTTTCTCCTCCCTTGGTTTTCACACCTCAACTGCTAGAAGAGGGCCTCATCCTCCCTGATTGAACTAACATTGTTATCTCTAGCCTGCTTCTTGCTTGCATATATATATACCTGCCCCTGGATATTTCCACTACATGCATCCGACAAAGTGGGTATTCCCCCATGAAAACTCATGCTCCAGTACCTCTGTTAGTCTATAAGGTGCCACAGGACTCTTTGCTGCTTTTACAGATTTCTCTACAGCTCAGGACAATATTATTTTGAGTGTACCATCCACAGGGGAGCTGCACTTGAGTGCTTGGCGACTTCCTAGCTGAGTCTTCTCATAGCTCTTTGCAGACTCTGTGATTCTATAGCTGGTGCGTCCGTAACTGTGTGTGCGTATGCTGCCAGAGGCCCGAGAGCCTAATACAGAAAAACAAGAAGAGGGAGCCTAGGCTAACGGAGCAGGCCGGCTCAGTGAAATCCCAGTACATCAGGTGGTATCCCAGAAAGGGGGGGGGGAGGGCAAACCATCACAGGACCCTCCAAATGTGACTAACTGGGCATGCAACCTTGGCAGAGTAGTTATTAGGAACTATGTTGCTCTCAGTTTCCTCCCTAGCCATTGTCCTACCAAATTGGCTCTGTTTGACATGAAGGAAAGGCTTTGCAGCAGGTGAATGCAGAACACCCAGCTACACAAAAAGCACAAGCTGAGATGCAGGGTGGTTTTGAGTGAGTCTGTCTTGGATGAGCAGCATAAGTGCATCAGCATTTTATCCTGAGTCACGATAAACACCTAAATCACAGAATGATGACAAAGGCAAGTGAGGAGCAACACAACTCAACTTTTTTCACTTGCTGTCCTGAAGAGAGCAATACCATCAACCAGGAAGCAGTGGGTATTTAAAAAGAGGAGAGCATGTAGTTCCTAATATGAAGTATGGAATAAAGAAAGGGAAGGGGGGGAGTTCAAAATACGCTCCTTTATAGATCAGTAACTCTAGTAGCTCATCTGTTGAAGGAAAGCTTTTAAAGTTTTAAGAGCAGTGAGAGAAGGAAACTCTCCCATGTACTTTGAGACTGTTACAATGAGTGGTATCTATCTGACCTCTCCAATGAGGAAACCACCTCTGGATAAACAACAAATAGTGAAAACTGAAAAGAAAGTCACTAGGAAATAGTTTCAGGAACCAAGTAAGAGAAATCTGTCTGATGTCAAGGTAAAGAAGGAGGCATAAATTGCTGTAGTAATATGATAAGAGGTTTGTGTAGCTGAGGCTCTGCATCTGAAGCAATATCCTGGGCAGAAGATGTCCATGCTTCCTATGAAGAAATACAAAAAGCTGCTGTGTGTGGTTTCAGCCCAACGTACTATCATCCTCTGCAATGTTCAACAGAGGCATACAGGAATGCCTTGGTAGGAATTCCTTTTGTTTATACAGATAACTTTATTGATTTATTCACTGCTCTTTATCTTATAGTAGGATTGTTCAACACTGGAAGAAGGAAGAAATTTAAATTTATTTTGTAATGTCCTTTTTCTGATTCTCAGTGTCTGATAGCAACTGTCACTTATAACTTTCTATCTGAAGATAGTTGCAAATCAATCTTTTGTCAATCTCCTAACAATTTAAGTACTGTCACTGCTTTGCAAGTATACCTTTCTAACAGCTGTTCCCTTAGATTGAAACTGAGCAACTGCTTGAGGACATGTGCTCTGATCCACATTCTATCCTACAGAAGGGAGAGCAACTCAATTTAGCAAAGGTTTGTTGGGCACTCAGAACAGGAGATAAGTAATTAGCAAGTATATTTGTCTTAGTAAGTACATACATGCAGAAATGTAGATGCAACTTTTTTTCTTTATTGCAGGGGCTGACAATACACTGGTTTGAGATCTGGGACTTGGCATGGTCCTGCACCAGTGCCAAAAGCACTGCTAGAACAGGGAACCAGCCACAGTTTTGAAACTGAACCTCTCTATCAGGGCTAGTAAAGAAAACTCTATACTTGTAGGTAAAGTTCAGAATTTCAGCTTTTCAAGGTAAACAGCATATGTTTCGTACCTTGAATAGTTACACAATACCAAACTTTAAAATGGACTAAGCATAGATTGTATGCAGTGTTGTAGCCACGTTGGTCCCAAGATACTAGAGACACAAGGTGGGTGAGGTAATATTGTTTATTGGATCAATTTCTGTTGGTGAGAGAGTGAAGCTTTTGAGCTTATACAGCACTCTCCAAGTCTGGGAAATGTACTCAGAATGTCATAGCTAAATACAAGGAGACTTGGATTCATTTCCCAACTCTGCCTCTAACTTGTGGGCAAGATATTCTACCTTTTTGACTGTTGCTTCATCTGAGAAAAGGTGATGATGCCGATCCCTCCTTGAAAAATACTTGGAGATCTATGGAGGAAAAGTGCTAGCTAAATCCTCTGTTGTACATTTTACCGTTCTGACCTGATTTCAGCAGTGTGTCAAACTGCTGGAGTTGAAATACATGGCTGTAAGCTGACCACCTGAAAACTTGGAACCGAGGCTTTCAAACTGCAAAATATTCTCTAATGCTAATGATTTGTAAAACACTGGTCACTAAGATAATGTTGGATTTTAAGTGGGGCAAAGAAGGTAGCATGATAAAATATTAAAGTCTGATATCTCTACACTGTCTAGGAACACTGTGACAGATGAATACAAGTGCCTTCAGGACTGGTAAGCTATTCTAAGCACTAGTCCTGGACCAGTGACTGGGGAGGAAAAAAACTTCAGTACTTAATTTCCATTTATCCAGATGTTTAGTTTGCACAGGCTTTTAGCCACACAATTGGCTCCCATTGGTATCCTTCAACCAAAAATCTCAAGCAGTGGTTGAAAATGAAGGTTAACCATTCAACGCAATGCTAATAGATCCACATTCTGTTTACAGGACACTATCCATCATCACACTTATTTGATTTCTAAGGAGGAAATGCTGAAGGGATAGGAATGCTGCTTTCTCTTCACCACCCAAACCTTTCACGATAAAAGGGGAAAAATAAAGTGGAGAGCCAATATAAATAACCATGTCTACTCAAACTACTTCACCTATCCCATAATTGTCTATCATGGGGTCCAATGCACCTTCCCCTGAAGCATCTGGTACTGACTGTTGTCAGAAACAAGATACTGGACTCTGAGCAGGCTTGGAAGGATTTGATTTTGATCAGTAAATATTGGTAAACATCGATTTTACTATGTACATCTGTCATAAACAGATAAGTAAGAGTTAATAGAACAGAAGTGCTTCATATCTCTTTGCCTGGAAAGGGTTAACAAGAACAGTGAGTCTGGCTGTCACCTGACCAGAGGACCAATCAGAGGACAGGATGCTTTCAAAGCTTGAGGGAGGGAAGTTTTTGTGCTGTGCTGTTAGAATTTGGTTGTTGTTCACCCAGAGGGATCAGATGTGCAACCAGGTTTCTCTCCAATCTCCCTGATACAGGTTCTTATAGATCCAGAATAGTGAGTACGAGGTAGATAAAGCGAGTTAGGCTTATGGTTGTTTTCTTTATTTGCAAATGTGTATTTGGCTGAAAGGAGTTCAAATTGGTATTTTGCTGAAAAGATTTTAATTTGTACTTGTATGCTTAGGCTGGGAGGATATTCCCAGTGTCTATAGCTGACAGACCCTGTACCTATTCCATTTTTTTAATTTACAATGATAATTTTTACTGTTTTTTTCTTTAATTAAAAGCGTTTCCTGTTTAAGAACCTGATTGGTTTTTTTTATTCTGGTGAGACCACAGGAGCCTGGGTCTGGATCCACCAGGGAATTAGTGAGGAGAAAGGAGGGAAGGGGGAGAGAGAGGCTAATTTCTCTCTGTGCCAGGATTATTTTCTCTCAGGGAGAGTCTGGGAGGGGGAAAGAGAAGGAGGGAGGAAAGTGAATTGTCCTCTCTGTTTTAAGATTCAAGGAGTTTGAATCACACAGTGATCTTCCAGGGTAACCCAGGGAGGGGATGCCTGGGAGAGGCAACGGTGAGGGAAAGGGTTTATTTTCCTTGTGTTAAGATCCAGAGGGTCTGGGTCTTGGGGATCCCCGGGCAAGGTTTTGTGGGGACCAGAGTGTACCAGGCACTGGAATTCCTGGTTGGTGGCAGCGCTACAGGTTCTAAGCTGGTAATTAAGCTTAGAGGAATTCATGCTGGTACCCCATCTTTTTGGACACTAAGGTTCAGAGTGGGGAATTGTACCATGACTGTCATAACATTTTTCCCAGATCTGGACTTTAGCGTCCAAAATATGGGTGTTAGCATGAAAACCTCCAAGCTTAGTTACCAGCTTGGACCTGGTAAAGCTGCCACGAGCCACGAATCTATACAGTGCCTGGTGCACTGTGGTCTCCCCAAAACCTTCCCTGGGGGACCCCCAGACTCAGATTCCTTGAGTCTCACAACAAAGGGGAATAAACCATTTCCCTTCCCCCCTCCAGGTGTTCCCTCCCTGGGTTCCTGGAGAGATATACAGAAGCAAGCTCCGTGAATCTAAACAGAGGGACTCCACCCTCCCTGTTTCCAGTCCTGGGCCACGTCCAGACTAGGAATTAAAATCGATTTTAGATACGCAACTTCAGCTACGTGAATAACGTAGCTGAAGTCGAATTTCTAAAATCGAGGTACTCACCAGTCTGGACGGCGCTGCATCGATGTCCGCGGCTCTCCGTGTCGATTCCGGAACTCCGTTCGGATTGATGGAGTTCCGGAATCGATGTAAGCGCGCTCGGGGATCGATACACCGCGTCCAGACTAGACGCGATATATCGATCCCCGAGCAATCGATTTTAACCCGCCGATGCCGCGGGTTAGTCTGGACGAGGGCCTGGAAACACAAGTACTCCCCCCCCCCCTCACTCAGAGGGTATGCAAAGTTAGGTTAGTAAATCTAACACAAAGAGATTTTCCCCCCTGACTTCTTCCTCCCACCAATTCCCTGGTGAGCTGTAGACTCAATTCCCTGCAGTCCCCACTAAAGAAAAAACTCCAACAAGCCTTAAAAAGAAGGCTTTATATAAAAAAAGAAGAAAAGGACATAAAAATGGTCTCTCTGTATTAAGGTGATAAATACAGGGTCAATTGCTTAAAAGAAAAAATGAATAAACAGCCTTATTCAAAAAGAATACAATTCAAAACATTCCAGCAACTACACACATGTAAATACAAAAGAAAACAATATAAACCTTATTGTCTTACTATTTTTGTACTTACAACTTGGAAACAGAAGATTAGAAAGCCAGGAGACAGAAAGATATCACTCATAGCCGAGAGGGTCAGACACAAGACAAAGAACTCACACACAAACTTCCCTCCACCCAGATTTGAAAAAGTCTTGTTTCCTGATTGGTCCTCTGGTCAGGTGTTTCGGGTTACTGGTGTTACCCCTTTACAGGTAAAAGAACATTAACCCTTAGCTATCTGTTTATGACAATGACAACATCCAAACCAATAAAAAATATTTTCAATGATAATTTACAGATAGGCAAAATAAGATGAATGCTGCTTGAGAACTTAGAGTTTGATTTAAGGGTATTTATTCTGTATATTTAGATATGTGATATTGACAATGCCCCATAATTTCATGCAACTGTGAAAATTTAAATCAATAAAAATTGAAAAAATGCTTTAACGTTCATATTATCCATCAAAATTATATACAAAAACTGAATTCTGCCAGCCTAACTATGAGCATCTATGAGGTTTCTCTGCAGCCCCATTGTTAGCACCATATAACTAGAGGGATCATTGATCTGATCTATTATGACAATTCTCAGGTTCCCAGGTTAAAAATGTTTAAATCTCCAGCACAGAGAAACAGATCTAAAAGGGCATGGAAATTCTTCCCTTCACCTCTTTCAAAATATTGCAAGCTTATAGAAAAATGTTGATTTAGACAAATTCAGTTCAGCTGGAAGATCCTTTAAAAAGAATTATTGTGGCAGGTGCCTACATACAGAAGCCTTGGACTGATCACATATGTGCTTCAGTGTTCTGTCTTGTTCATTGTGAAAGCTCTGGGTGACAGCAGAGCAGAGCTGTGTGCTGTCTGTTCCTACAGCAGCTGCAGCTTTTCTTCCTTTAGTGATCAGAGAAAATGTAATGCTGTTAACATGCCTCAAATAAGAAGAATGTGCTCTAGTTAGGGCTGTTCTGAGTAAATCAGAGTGAACATAAATGAAATCTAGTTCAACGGGGAGGGGAAGGCTCAGCATCTGCCTTCTTGTTTCTAAATACATTATAATGAAGGAGATGCTCCATGTTTAATATAATTTATTTTTGAAAATGCTCATCTCCTTTCCCACTGAGCCTTTGCTTATCTTTTTAAATAAAGCATGATTTTAAGGTTTTCATGTTCCCTACTTAGTTTATCTATTTCATGTGAAACATTAATCTTAACCTGAAACCTGTTAGGTAAGTAAATGTGCTGTAAGAAAGTGATTTTGTTTTTTGATGTGGTGTAGAAATTTATTGGATTCTTTGTCTATGTTATATGTTTGGTTTATCACTCATTTAGAAACAACTTCTGTTAGAAACGCTTTGCAGGTCATTTTGAAAATATCATTTTAAAATTATGTTGAGATCTCAATACAGAATGCCCATTAGGAGAAAAAACATTTTATAGACTGATACTACCTAAAGTTATCTCACCATAGGTATATTCTTTCCTTGCCATGTACATCTGACTTTGACTTGATGTTAACGGAGGTAACTTGCATGTGCATCAAGACTAAATCCTTCCCTTCACCTCTCCTGAACTCCCCCATCCTCCCCTTAGTGGTCAAGTCTAGTGTTACCAATTTAGTGGTTGTTTGAACACCCCGCCTATAATTTCAATTCCAGAGGGAAACTCCTCCCACAACAATTTGATTAATCATTTCAAAGGTTTTGGAAGATTTTGAGGGAGCTGTGAATAAAGCCATATCTAAGAACAGAGTAGCAAAATCAAAGTTTTCCAGGGGTGGATTTACTAGTAGTACCTGGACACAGCAGGATGCAAATCCTTATGTTTACTGTGCTTAGATTTAGTGGGCACTTCCTTTCTGCCTACAACTAGATCTGGCCTCACTGATTTCCACTCTATCTGAAACCATATAAAAGTTTTGACTATACTTAAATCTGGCAAGTTATAGGTGCTTTCTTACTGAGTAGCAAAAATCCTCATCTAAGCACAAATTTAAGACTACTATAATGATCTCCTAATTGGGATTCCTTTGAAACTGATCCAGAGGTTGCAACAGTTGCTCACTTGTTCTTTAGGATAATAGAAAAGAAGCTGGCCATGCCCGTCTTCTGGTCCACACTTGACTTTCCGTACAAAAATTGAAACAATTCACTCTTAGCAATAGTATATAACCATATGTATTACTTCTATAATCTGACCTCTATTGACAAGGTAATTGCAAAGGTGGGGGCAAGACAGTTCTGGCATATCTGGAATCCTTGGACTTCCTTGGTCCCTGTCAGTTGGGTTTCAGGCTCATGGAGATCAAGCTAACCTCTGTCATCAGTCTACTAGCAATGGTCAACAGTCAAGTTAATTTCTGTAGCAGCAGCCCTTGATAACACTGACTATGAGATTTTGTTGAGTCATCTACGGCTCCGGCCAAGAAAGCACAGAATTGCATTTGAATAGTGTCTGTTTCTACCCATTAGAAAAAGTCCAGAGAATAGTGATAGCTAATTACCCATCAGCCCTCTTTCTCTCCCCTCCCCCCAGATTACATAAGGATATAGGACCTGATGGTCCAGTCCTCTGCTACTGCAGAAACTCCACCATGTAATGTTCATAAATTTTATTGTGAAGTTCTGTAGTTGTTCTGGCATGCAGCTCTACCCCCATTTCAGCATGTATGTAAGATACTTTGAGCTGAGTGGCCATTGTGCAGGTTGCATGAAGCTCTGAATTTCTTTAATTGGACCAAATGTGAGATGTCTGGTTTCCCAAGTGCCTTGCTAAGATGAAGCAAGCAGGCCAAAGCTCAATCCAATAAAAGAGAGATCATGCTGTTTGGCTGAAGGAGCAGCCATATGGAGGTGTTGGATTCTGCCCCTATGAGTAGGGGAATTCCCTGAGTCCCACTAGGTAGCAATGGATAGGAGTGTCATTTTTCATCTATTTTAGCTCACTTTCTCTTTGATTTGGATCTTGCCACTTTCATCTCCACACTGGATTATTATAGTGCTACTCTTGAAGACAAGTCACAGGCTACAACTGAACTGATACAGAATGTAGCAGCTCATCTGCTTAGTGGGTCTTGATATAAGGAATGGATTAGCTTACTTGTTCATATCTGGGGCCAATACAAGGTACTGCTACTGATCTTTAAAGAATTACATGGTTTGCATATGAGGTATATGATCAACTGATACACTTTAGCTGACAGTCCTTATACAGGAACATGTGGGTGATGGGTTGCTTCTAATAGGAGACCCTCACCTTTTGAAGCTGCTCCCTAGCTTGTTCAGTAGGTAGTCTGTCCTTCAGAGTGCAGTGTAAAGTTCATATATTTTTCCATGAGTGGGTTGGGGCCTGACTGCATTGATGGTGTTTATCTGATTTGTAACCTATTTCTAGTAGTCTACTTTTTAAACATTTGTATATTTACCCAGACACAATAAGTGCAAAGCCAGGAAATAAATACAAAGTTTTAGCCATCTACTCTCATCTGATGCAAGTTTGCAGGAGTAACCCCCCACCGCCTTCCCCCACGGCTGACTTTAAGACTTTGGATTTTTCCCCCCTCTTGGCTTATTTATTTCATGTCTGAATTTTGGGTCCCCCCCCCGCCCTTTGCTTTTGTAGCTGCTACCATAATTGCTCCCCATTCCTCTTATTAGTTGGGTATTTGATCCCTTTGTGCTTGATATGTTTGCCTGAGAACTGTTGGGTTCATCCTCTATAGTAAGTAGCTGGTTTGTTCTTTCTAGGTGTTTAATTTTTATTGAATGAAGTTTGGCTGTGCTGCAGTAAGTGACTGTAGATAAAGTAACTAGGTGGACTAAAATACAACAAACTTGTTTTAGGTTTAGGCATCTCCTTCATGATTCTGCATGGATAAAGCAAAGTCAAGCAGTAAGCACACTGTGGCTCCAGTGAAGACTTTTCCCCACTCCTCATGTGACTGCTTCATGTCCAGGGTTTGTTCCATAGCCTGTTCTTACTTGATATAATCAAATGAGATAGAGAAAATTCTAAAAGTGGACATTATACAATACACCATTTCTAGTTCTACAGAGTGAAGTTCTACATAGCCACAGCTCACCAGTGGATTGTAATTTCTTTTCAGGAATCACTTTGCCACACCGACTCACTTAATGGTTAAAAATTACTAGATTTTTTTTTTTTTACTTCCCATCACTGCCATTCAAAGCTATGAAAAAAAGAGACAATACTCATGACTTGAATAATAAGTGGGGCTTCATCCAGTTTACAGCAGTATCCCTAATCAAGCTAACTTTGTTAGAAGCAAAGACTCAATAGGATTTAAATTACAGCACACAAGAAATTCAGCAGTCCTTTTCAATTAGTATCAGCTTTAGAACAGACTCCAATGCTCCCAACAGGCCAAGCTTGCCTTGCTGTAGGCAACCAACTACTGGTAGTGTATATCACTATCAGAGTTTTCAAGCCCTGTTCTGCAAAGCACTCTCTGAATGGAGCTCGGAGAAGGTCTAGCAGGTCCCAGTGCTGCTCATTCCACCTCCTCACTTTAAGAGCTGCCCAACCTCTCTATTCTCAAGAGGAGCTTGGATGCCTGCAAAAGGGGCTGTAACGTGAGAGCAGGACTGGCGCTAGGGGTTTGAGCGCCCTAGGCGGACGGCAATTTCACTGCCCTGCACGCTGGTCCCGCGGCTCTGCTGGAGCTGCCGCAGTGGTGCCTGCGGAGGGTCCGTGGCTCCGGTGGTACTGCCGCAGTTATGCCTGCAGGCGGTCCACTGGAGCCGCGCTAGCAGCCGACTGTCCGCAGGCACGACTGCGGCAGCTCCACCTGCCGCCCCCTCCAGCAAAACGGTGCCCACCAATTATTCTGGCACCCTAGGCGATTGCCTAGGCTGCCTAAATGGTAGCGCCGGCCCTGCATGAGAGGCCAGGCCAGCTGCCTCTGGTGCTACAGCGGATTAGAACCAGGAGCCCCAGCAGGCTCCTGACTTCCCCCTGTGAGCACTGGCAGTAATGGGGAGTGCGGAGGAAGGGAAGTGGTCGGAGGAAGGGCAAGTGAAAGGGCAGCGACCCACCAGCAACCCGTTCATCTGGGGTCTGTACAGAGAGGGCTGGGAAGTTCTGCCCTGCAAGGCGGGTGCTAGAGGCCTTGGGCAAGGAGACTAGCGACTAGGGCACATAATGACACCTGACAGCGGCCCTCAGGCGGCAAGGCTGGCGGGGCAGTGGGTCGGACGATAGAGAGCCCGGGGGGGGGGGGGGCGGCAGCGGGTCGGATGAGGCGAGAGCCCAGGCGGGCTGCGGGGCGGGGACGGACGAGGCGAGAGCCCTGGGGGGGGGGGGTCGGACGAGGCGAGAGCCCAGGCGGGCTGCGGGGCGGGGGTCGGACGAGGCGAGAGCCCAGGCGGGCTGCGGGGCGGGGGTCGGACGAGGCGAGAGCCCAGGCGGGCTGCGGGGCGGACGAGGCGAGAGCCCAGGCGGGCTGCGGGGCGGGGGTCGGACGAGGCGAGAGCCCAGGCGGGCTGCGGGGCGAGGGACGGACGAGGCGAGAGCCCAGGCGGGCTGCGGGGCGAGGGTCGGACGAGGCGAGAGCCCAGGCGGGCTCACTCTCCTCCAACGTCGCTCTCCCGTTTCTAGTCTCAAAGGAAGCTCGGTCGGGAAAACCGCGCTCCAGTGACTACAGCGGACCAAAGCCCGGCGGCGCACAGGCTTGGCGGGACTGGAACCCAGCACCCCTTGCAGGTTACCCGCGGCCAGGCTAGAGGGCGGGCCCCAGCAGCTACCCGACCCCAGCCTGGGCTGCAGCCCGCCTACGCTCACGTGACCCTGGCCCATCTGTTCAAGATGGCGGCGCCCAGGGCTGTCCGCACGCTGGTGAGCAGAGGTGAGTAAGTTCCCCGCTGTGAGCCTGGTAGCGTGGGAGGTTAGTGAATGGGAGTGTAGGTGGCGTGGCGGTTTCATTGTAAAACCCATTAACGTATCTTTCCCCGGAGGCGGTAGCCTTACCAAAAACAGCACTTAGCAAAGTCCTCCCCGTCTCCCCCACCGACTGTAACAAACCTATACAGTAAAATGCTCTTCTCTCCACACTCCCTTGCTCGAGAGACGCTAACACCCACTGCTGGGCTCCCCATGGGAAGAAGGTGTAATACACACAACAAAATCACTGATCCCTGAGAGACAGACTAATAAACTGTCATTTTCCTTTTCTGAGGAGACGTGGTGTAACTCACAACAACTTCTTCCTTGTCCTCTTTCCCTTGATGGAGAGACTGTGTCTATACTGTAGAAATGTAGGGGGAAAAATCCCACTAGGTTTAACATCCTTGAGAAGATGTAGTGTAGGCAAGGTTACAGTGGCTGCACCTGTTTACTGCCAAAATACCAAAAGCAAATGTAACTGAACAATGGTAAAAATTAGTCCTGCCATGGGAAGCTTGTGTACACTTTCTTTTGTCATGCAAACACCACATTAGCTGAACCAATAGAAATTTTATTTGTTTCTAGAGTAGACAAGGCTTTTTATAGATGCACATATACACAGAGTAAAATCCCACCTATACATTCTAGGGAGTGTAAAACACACAGGAAAATATCCCTCTTCCAAAATATTTTCAAGGGGAGGAACTTTCTTCTTGCCCTTGCAGGGAGAGACTGTGACCCAAAATAACCTATTCCTACAAGACAGACTATTCACCGATATAGCAAACTCACCATACCCAAGGGAGAGGGGAACACAGAACTGTCTATACCCACACACAAGGCACAAACAAATCCATTCCCATAGAAGGCCCCAGTCTGCATCAGGATAACTTTCAAACAAGTTCCTCTGTTGCTAGTGCTGCATCAGCTCTACCAGAGCTAGTAACTTTGGGAGCGCTAACATAAAATGGCAGCCTTCATATTAGGTACTAATATCTGTGTTGATTAAACCAGCTCTGACTAGGATTAAATTATGGGGTCTTAAAATCATATCAGGCCCAAAGTACTAATGAATGCATAATATAAATTCACAAGATAATTATTATGCTCTAACCATTCAGTTATAATTTTAGCTGTTGTTTGTATCAGCAATAGGTTCAATATATTGACAGAAGTGTGTGCATGCATCCCAACTACCTCTTGTCTGTTTAATAAGAGTCCAGTCTTGCAAATCCTTGTGATTAGTCCTCACTCTATACCTTTTTCCACACTGCCACCTATGTGCAGAATACGCTCCCCAAACTTTCCCCTTGTACAAATCCCTCCTAAAAGCACCACTTCTGCCAAGTAGCCCACAAGAAGTGAGTCAGCCAAGACAATTTATTTTTATTTAAGTAGCATATTGATTAAAAACTATTTTAAAAAATTGTTCAGACATGCTACACACTTACCATTGCTGAGTAACTGTATAATCTTATTGCTGTGATTTCTATTGTTTTTCTTTCTGAACCTTTATTTTATTGTGTCACATGATAAAAGATTGGAAGCTGTTTCAGGCATAGCATGCTTTTGAGGGTTGTAAATTAATAATCCCATCAAAGTACTTGCTTGAGAAAGAATTGGTCTCTAAATCTGTTAGGAGAGAGAAATAATGGTCTTTCCTAAAGGAAAAAGTACTTTTGTGGTGTTCTGGAAAAGTCTGTTCAATAATCTGTTACAATAACGGAGCATAAACTGAAAATACTAAAACCATTAACTATGACATTAAGCCAAACTCTGCATGCTTCCAACTAAAGCATAAGGTTAGAGCTAATACATAGCAAAAGTTCAGTCTTTCTCTCGCATAAGGAGCCCATATCTTCTGCTATACTTTTTGTTTTGAGTCTATCCAACAGTTTTGGAGCAGGTTTTGAGTTTGAAAATATAAAAGTCTTTATATATAACCATGAACTTTGAAGGGCAGAAGTGTCAGTTTCTTCAGTGATGAATGTTTGTATCAGTAAGGAAATTTTACTTAGGTCCATAAAAAGCCATACTATTTGTCCTTCAGATTCAAACTCTTAGTTATTTATTTTTATTCCTGGTAGCTGTTGGATGCTCTCTCTGTCATTCATATCCATTCTTTTCTCTGAAGTATTCAGTAGCACAGCTCTGTGTATAAAGAATCATCATTTGGCTTGAGTCTCAAATGGGTTGGGTTTTAGTGCAACAGTTTAGAAGGCTTCACGCTATCACTTTTCTCTAAATTTCAGAAGCTTCAAAACCTAGCAAGGTTTTCCAGGTCTTCTAGTCTAGCATGTCTTGCTTTCAGTGCTTGTTTCACCAGTTCTGCTTTTGCAGCTGAGACGTCTGCAGCCATATTGCTTGGCACTTTCTTTCTCCCTGTGGGTGCAAACTTGTGTCTGTTATCCATTTTATTGTCCCAAATTATTTTAATTTTTTTACGATGTCAAACCTCCTCTCAAGGCATCTTACGTTATCTAGTTTCCTTTTCAGTTCTGCTTTATGAGAAGTTTGTAAAGCAAAACCACCAAACAGTTTATTTAGGGCTGATTTTCCTTGAACTGGATAGCCCAGTTTAACTTAATTTGCATATTTTAAAAGATTGCTGTTGAGCTAAGGGAATTTATTCCACCTCAATTGAATATAAATTACATTGTTTTTGTCAGCTGTGCCTTACTGGTATATTTTCATGGATTTTTAATTTTTTTTATAAATTATGAAAAAGGAGTGTTCATTGTGATGGAACTGTTTCTAGAAACTGGGAAAATAAGCATCTCTGAAAATCTTGGATATTGGGAATTTGAATGCTAAGTAAATACCCTCCACTAGTTATCAAAGAAACTTGATTGAGGAGCATACTTTTTTTAACTTTAGAAAATTGTGTATTTTTTAATGTTAGTAAAAGTTGAATTATTGTGATAGGTATGCTTGTGGAAAGATAAAGAGATCTTTTGTATTCTAAAAGTAAACATTACTATAAATTGATTCAAATAGCTCCTGCTTTACTGGATGCAGAATTGCATTTTAAAATTTTTAAAACATGATTCAAACCCCTGTGCAATGAGAACTGGTTTACAATAGTATGAGTGGCCTGCACAAATGCAGGTGGGGGCAGAACTGCATTAGATGTACACTTTTAAAAAACTGTTTGAGACTAGCCTTACAATTGTCCTAAACTCAATTTTGCTACAAGTATGTTTGAACCATATTTAATGAGTTTTACAGTCAGTGAAGAGAAGATCTAATTGGATTTGCCAATTTAACAACTTAACAGAAAAGGTGAAAGTGCTGTGTCTTTAACAAAGACATCCTGGATCCCAAATTATTTATTTTGTATTCATAGCACAACCTAGATACTCTTACTAAAATCGTGGTGCTAGACGCTATATGTATATATAGTACAGAGAAAAGGTGGTTGAGGTAATACCTTTTGCTGGACCAACTTCTGTTGGTGAACGAGACACGCTGTTTCAAGCTTACACAGAGCTCATCTTCAAGTCTGGGAAAGGTACTTCAGAGTGTCATAGCTAAATACAAGGTGGAACACATTGTTAAGCATAAGGAATTAACATGTTTTTGCCAGAAGCTGGGAATGGGTGATAGGGAATCGATCACTTGATGGTTACCTGTTCTGTTCGTTCCCTCTGGGGCACCCGGCATTGGCCACTGTCGGAAGACAAGATACTGGGGGTATGTCTACACTGTGAAATTAGGTCAATTTTTTAGAAGTTGATTTTTAGAAATCAATTTTATACAGTCGATTGCATATATCCACACTAAGCGCATTAAGTTGGTGGAGTGCGTCCTCACTACCATGGCTAGCATCGACTTATGGAGTGGTGCACTGTGGGTAGCTATCCCACAGTTCCCGCAGTCTCCACCGCCCATAGGGAATTCTGGGTTAAGCTCCCAATGCCTGATGGGGCAAAAGCATTGTCACGAGTGGTTTTGGGTACATGTCACCCCTCCCTCTGTAAAAGCAATGGCAGACAATTGTTTCACGCCTTTTTTCCATGCAGATGCCATCCCATGGCAGTGTGCAGCCCGCTCAGCTCAGCTAAGCTAACCTACACCACCGCTGTTGTGCCCTGAGTGCTGCTGGCAGCAGACGGTGCAGTAGGACTATTAACTGTCATCATACACTGCTTCTGCTGCAACTCTGCTCTGCTGCTATTGTCTCAATAACGAATTTCTCCATGTTGTCTGCCATGTGCTCCCGGGTACCTGTGTGCTTCCTCAGGGAAATGTTGTCCTCCACCACTTCCACTGCAACTCTGCTGTCCTGCAGACGCCAAACAGCGGCAAGCATGGAGCCTGCTTAGCTCACTGCTGCTGCTGTGAGTATTGTAAACACCTCGTGCATTATCCTGCAGGATGTGCAGAACCTGCAAAAGCAGGTGAGGAGGAGACAACAGTATGATCACGATAATGATGAGGATATGGATACAGACTTCTCTCAAAGCATGAGCCCTGGCAATTTGGACATCATGGTGGTAATGGGGCAGGTTCATGCCGTGGAATGCTGATTCTGGGCCTGGGAAACAAGCACAGACTGGCGGGACTGCATAGTGTTGCAGGTCTTGGACGATTCCCAGTGTCTGCAAAACTTTCGCATGTGTAAGGGCACTTTCATGGAAATTTGTGCCTTGCTTTCCCCTGCCCTGAAGCGCAAGAATACCAGCCCTCACAGTTGAGGAGCGAGTGGCAATAGCCCTCTGGAAGCTTGCAACACCAGACAGCTACCGGTCTGTTGGGAATCAATTTGGAGTGGGTAAATCTACTGTGGAGGCTGCTGTGCTCCAAGTAGCCAACACAATCACTGAGCTGCTATTATCAAGAGTAGTGACTCTGGGAAATATGCAGGTCATAGTGGATGGCTTTGCTGCAATGGGGTTCCCTAACTGTGGTGGGACGATAGATGGAACGCATATCCCTATCTTGGCACCAGACCACCTTGGCAGCCAGTATGTAAACCACAAGGGATACTTTTCAATGGTGCTGTAAGCATTGGTGGATCACAAGGGATGTTTCACCGTCATCAACGTGGGATGGCTGGGAAAGGTGCATGATGCTTGCATCTGCAGGAACTCCGGTCAGTTTGAACAGCTGCAGGAAGGAACTTACTTCACAGACCAGAAAATAACTGTTGGGAATGTTGAAATGCCTATAGTTATCCTTGGGGACCCAGCCTACCCCTTAATGCCATGGCTCATAAAGCCATACACAGGCACCCTGGACAGTAGTAAGGAGCTGTTCAACTATAGGCTGAGCAAGTGCACAATGGTGGTAGAATGTGCATTTGGATGTTTAAAAGCGCACTAGCGTAGTTTACTGACTCAGTTAGACCTCAGCGAAACCAATATTCCCATTGTTATTGCTGCTTGTTGTGTGTTCCACAATATCTGTGAGAGTAAGAGGGAGACGTTTATGGCGGGGTGGGAGGTTGGCCACTGATTACGCGCAGCCAGATACCAGGGCGATTAGAAGAGCACAGCTGGGTATCCTGTGCATCATAGAAGCTTTGAAAACCAGGCTATGGTGTGACAGTTTCGTGTGTTTCTCCTTGATGAAAACCCGTCTCCTTGGTTGACTCTACTTCCCTGTATGCCAATCGACCTCCTCCCTTTGATCATCGGTTTCAGAGGCAATAAAGTCATTACTGTTTCCAAATCATGCATTCTGTATTAATTCAGCACACAAATAGGGTGAAAACTCACAAAGTAGCCCGGGAAGAGTGGGTGAGGAGAGAAACGCTGGGTAGGGTGGTGAAGGAGGGAAGGACAAGGCCACATTACAGTTCAAAACTTACTGAACACCAGCCTTCTGTTGCTTGTGCAATCCTCTGGGGTGGAGTGGCTGGGTGCCCGTAGCCTCCTCCCCTCACACCCCCCTTCACCTCGCGCTCTTGGGCATCTGGTTGAGGAGGATATGGAACTTGGAGAGGAGGGCAAGCGGTTATACAGGGGCTGCAGCGGCAGTCTGTGCTCCTGCTACATTTCCTGCAGCTCCGCCAGATGCCTGAGCGTGTCAGTTTGCTCCCTGATTAGCCTCAGCATTGCATCCTTCCTCCTCCCAGCGTGCTCCTCCCTCCTCTCATCGCATTCATTTAACGCTTTCCTCGACTCTGCCATTGTTTGCCTCCATGCATTCTGCTGGGTTCTTTCAGTGCAGACGGACTGGATGAGCTCTGAGAACGTGTCGCCGCAAGTGCGTTTTTTTTCACCTTCTAATCTGCGCTAGCCTCTGGGATGGAGATGATAAGGGGAGCATAGAAACATTTGCAGCTGCAGGAAGAAAAAAAGGGAGAGTAGTATTAAAAAAGATACATTTTAGAGAACAAAGGGAAGACTGTTTCACACGGAATCAAGCAATTCACATTACATAGCACGTGCTTTTAGTACAAGGTCTCATTTGCATTTTGCCTCTTGTATTGAGTGCCTGCCGGTTTGGTGTGAGACATCACACATGCTCGGCTGGGCAACAGAATTCGGCTTGCAGACAGCCATGGTAAGGCAAAGGGTTTCGGCTTCTTCAACTTTCATAACATGTGGGACCGGTTTCAAACAGCAGTGCCCTCCTTTCCCATACCAAGCAAAGCCCGTTGGGTTGGCCATTTAAAAGGAGGGGCTGCAGTTTTAGGGTGAATGTGCAGCACAATCCAACACCCCCCCCCAATTCTGTGCGATGATCACTTCACATACACACACACCCCGCTTGGCTAGTATAAAGGAAGATCCCTGTCAGCCAAATGCAAACAGCTCAGCATGAATGGGCCTCCCCTCACCGCATGGCTATCAGCGAGGATGTTGCTTGAATGCCACCAAAGCTGGGCCCATTCGCTGCAATGGTTTGTTCTGTAGTGATTCCAGACTACTGGCTTGGCGTGATAAATTAATCATTAAAATGCTTGCTTTTAAACCCTGTATTATATTTACAAAGGTACACTCGCTAGAGGTGCCTTCTCTGGCTTCATGGTCCGGGAGCCTGCCTTGGGAGGGTTGGGAGGGTCTTGGCTCCAGGGTGATGAACAGTTCCTGGCTGTCGGGGAGAAGAGATTCTCTGCTTGCCTGCTGTGCGCTACCCTCAACCTCCTCCTCATCCACAAAATCCTTATCCCTGTTGCATGAGACTCCCCCCTTGCAGGTGTCCACGGACAGTGGTGGGGTAGTGGTAGGGGCCACCACTAGAATTGCATGCAGTTCATCATAGAACTGATGTGTATGGGGCTCTGATGCGGAGCAACTGTTTGCATCCTTTGGTTTTTGGTAGTCTTGCCTCAGCTGCTTAACTTTCATGCAGCACTTCTGTGTGTCCCTGTTGTAACCTCTGTCTATCATGCCCTTGGAGATTTTGGCAAATATATTGGCATTTATAACAACATTTGCCTACAGGCCTATCACCTACTGGGCGCCCGGAACTCATGGGGGATTGCTTGAGCAGGAACTTCTCCTCTCAGCACTAGTAGTCTCTTCACCCAGAGTTGGTGTACAGACTTTTCCAAGAGTGAAGAACTCCCCAGGTGGACCTGTTTGCGATTTGCAGATTCTGCTCGGAGGGGGGAGGGGGGTCTGGGATGGGGCACTATCTCCGATGCCTTCCTCCTGTCCTGGTTGGGCAGGTTTCTCTATGCCTTCCCCCATTTCCACTGATAGGCAACGTCCTGGAAAAGATAAAGACAGACAGGGTCCGGGTCCTACTGATTGCCCCAGCATGGCCCAGGCAGCATTGGTACAGGACCCTCACGGGCCTGTCTGTCACCTTGTGGCCGTTGCCCTCCTGCCTGGAAGTGCTCTCCCAGGACCAGGGCCGCCACCTCCACTCCAGCCTAGCAGCACTCCACCTCATTGCCTGGCTGCTCAATGGTTAGTGCTGGGAGGAAAGGACGTGCTCAGAAGGGGTTCAACGCGTCCTCTTGGAAAGCAGGCAACCCTCAATGCACTGAACCTACTTGGCAAAGTGGTCTCACTTCTCTCTATGGGCAGATGAGCGGGGCATTTTCCCCATGGCTGCCCCAATCCAGCTTATTCTGGATGACTACTTTCACCTTTGAGCCCAGGGCCTGGCGCCCTCGTCTATCAAGGTGCGCTTGGTGGCCGTATCAGCTTTTCACCCACCAGTGCAGGGCCACACGGTATTCTCCCCTCCTATAACTGGCTGATTCCTTAAGGGATTGGATCATCTCTCCCTGTACGTCAGGCCCCCAGTCCCACAGTGGGACCTGAACCTGGTGCTGGCCCGCATCACGGGCCCCCAGTTTGAGCCACTAGCTACGTGTTCCTGGTCACATCTCTTGTGGGAGGTGGCCTTCCTGGTGGCAATCACGTTGGCTAGGCGGGTCACGGAACTCAGGGCCCTGACCTCCACTCTCCCATACACGATGTTCCATAAGGATATGGTCCAGCTCCGCCCACATCTTTTGTTCCTCCTGAAGGTGGTCTCTGCCTACCACATGGGTTAGGACATTTTCCTGCCGGTCCTCTGCCCCAAGCCCCATGAGTCCGGTGAGGAGCACCACATGCTGGATGTGCAACGGGCTCTGGCTTTCTACCTGGAGTGGACAAAAACGTTCAGAAAGTCCTCGCAGTTGTTCATCTCCTTGGCCGAACGCATGAAGGGTTGGCCGATCTCCACTCAGCGACTCTCCAACTCGATCACATCGTGCATCCGTTCCTGTTATGACCTGGTGGGAATCCCCCCGCTGTCTATTGTGAAGGCTCACTCGACTAGGACGCAGGCCTCGGCTGCCTTTCTGGCCCATGTCCCCATCCAGGACATTTGTAGGGCTGCTATGTGGTCTTCAGTTCACACTTTCACTTTGCATTATGCGATTGTCTCCCAAACGAGGGAGGACGCCGGGTTTGGCAGGGCTGTGCTCCGTCCCAAGAATTTGTGAACTACCCACCTCCAACAGATATAGCTTGGAATCACCTGCTGTGGAATACCTATGAGCAATCACTTGAAGAAGAAAAGACAGTTACCTTTTCTGTAACTGGTGTTCTTCGGGATGTGTTGCTCATGTCTATTCCACAATAGGTGTGTGTGCTCGCCACGTGCACCAGTGTTGGAAGTTTTTCCCCAGCAGTAACAGTAGGGGAGCGCCCCAGCGACCCCTGGAGCGATGTCTCCATGGCACGGTATAAGGGGCGCTGTGCGCTCCCCCCACCCCAGTTTCTTCTTACCAGACAACTCCAACAGAGGGGAAGGAGAGTGGGATGTAGAATAGACATGAGATGTGTTGCTCATGTCTATTCTACATCCCACCCTCCTTCCCCTCTGTTGGAGTTGTCTGGTAAGAAGGAACTGGGGTGGGGGGAGCGCACAGCGCCCCTTATACCGTGCCATGGAGACATCGCTCCAGGGGTCGCTGGGGCGCTCCCCTACTGTTACTGCTGGGGAAAAACTTCCAACACTGGTGCACGTGGCGAGCACACACACACCTATTGTGGAATAGACATGAGCAACACATCCCGAAGAACACCAGTTACAGAAAAGGTAACTGTCTTCTCACTAGTTATCCAGTCACCATAGAGCCTTTCAGGCTGGAAGAGATTTGAATTTCTAATTAAAAAAAGAAATAAGGGTAGGAAATTGATATAATTAAAATAAAATTAAAATAATAATAAAACCAGGCCTTCAGCATGCACTATAAAGAAGGAAAAAACCACACTATCTCCAATGCTTTTTTTTTCCCCTTTACACTCTCCCCAACCACTCTTTTTTTTCCTCCCTGCCACAAGCTTTTGCTTAATTTCTCTGAGGCAAGTGAGAATTAATGGTTTGACTTTAGGGCCTGCCTCTAGTGACACTATTACAGAATATTCCTGTAAACTCTAGTATGCTCACCACATATTTGTCTTAATTTAGATGAAGAAAATTTGAGGGTATCTTGCAGTGGTAGTATCCATAGATCAGATTCCCAAATGCAAGAAAAAAGATAGTTTATTCTACTTAAGCTACCATATATTGTGAAGTTACAGTATGTAATACTAAAGATACAGCATGTATGAAATGGTTAGTTATGGTCACATCTAATAATAGTTATCCAACTGGAAAACAGACTGATTTCTACAGAACGCCCATATCCATATTTATCTTTACCAAACAGGCAGGGAAACTTGCAAGCTCCAATTACTTTTCTGAAAACATATTCCTACTGTTAGCTAAGGTTAGCTGGGAAAATAAAGCAGCTACAAACTATATTTTCCTCTAATTATATCCCCTTACTAGTGCTTATATCAGAGATCGGCAACCTTTGGTCTGCGGCCTGCGAGAGTAAGCACCCTGGCAGGCTGGGCCAGTTTGTTTACCTGCCGCGTCCGCAAGTTCGGCCAATCGCGGCTCCCACTGGCCGCAGTTCGCCGCTCCAGGCCAATGGGGGCTGCAGGAAGCTCACAGCGGTAAACTGTGGCCAGTGGGAGCCACGATTGGCCCAACTTGCGAACACGGCAGGTAAACAAACTGGCCCCTTGGTGGGCCACAGGCCAAAGATTGCTGATTCCTGGATTAGATTTTACATTATTAAAACTGAAAAAATAAAAATCTAATTTACTCTTCACTGTTTGTTGTTTGACTTTCTGATAGAGAGAGGCCCAACTTGTCCAGATTAGGATCTGAACTTCCTCAAAATTTAGGAGTGTTTGAATCTAAGGTTTAGATATTTGCCCATTTTTATTACATCCATCTTGTTGGACTGAATGATGAAACTAGATCACTCAGTTTCATTTTTTGATTCTCCTAACCTGGTACAATGATGTTTATGTTTCCAGCATTCCAGGGCCATGTTAAAATGAATAAACAACTGTTTTTACTAAAATTTAAACAAAAGTAAAATGGACTTAAAGTAAGATGACTGTGCACCTTTAAAACAGAGATCAGCTTTCTGCGTGTTGGTAGTATATTCATTTCACTTTAGCTTTCACATTGAATTTCATTCTTTAGTCCTGAAGTCACTTATAACAGTCATAGGCAAAAATATCACAATATATGTACCAGAGGAGTTCTAATATACTATGTCACCTATGTTGTGTAGCCCTGGAAAACTCTTTCATTCTAACAAAATTCCAAGTTTGTTTTGTGCGCTCGCAAGGCTGAAAGAGGCAAAAAAACAAGCAAGCAAGCAAATAAAAAGGCCAGCTTTCTGATTTGTATTTGATAAGGCTGAAGTCTGGAGTTTTTGTCTTTAAATGGTGGGATTGTGGTATTTCTACACATTCTTTGTAAAATCTGGCCGCAGCTGAAGTAGAATCAGAAAGAAAGTAGTTTTCTTGTTTTAGATTCAATCCAATACCAAAATCTTGGGAGAGGTGAGGGAGATCGGTTTTAGATGTAAGAATTAAATTTTCTTCCCTCACCCCCTGACATTCAAAAGATTTGGATTTGAGGTTGTGGTTTTTAACTGTCTTGACCAAGAGCAAATAAAAACAAAAGCTCACAGTTTTCAACATAAGGAGTGTTAACAGTCACAATTTTGCTGTCCCAACACAAATTAGATACTCTTTTAAAAGCAACAAATGTTGTTTTACATGATCTGTAACTTCAAAGGATGTTCATTTATATTAAAACTGTTTCTAGAATCCATTGCTGCAGGTAATTTTCATAATTGTCAGTTTGTCTACTGAGGTACAAAAAAATTCAAATGAACACATTTTAATAGCATTTAGAAATTGTATTTAAAATATTTTAATGAAGGAGGGGAAGAGTAGATTCCATTGCTTATTTGCTTTTTCATGCCACTTTACTGGATGGTGAGATCTCGAAGTTTCAATTGTTTTTTGATGGTTGTTGCTATTGTAGGCTTTTGCAATTAAAGTGAAGTGTTAGTGGCTAACTTGTTTTATTAAATACATGAGAAAGTTACTGAACGTATACAAGGAGTTGTCTGTGTTGTGTACAGTCTCTGTTTTACAGTTGTGGCATCCTGTAGAAAGAGACTTTTTGGCTAAAGTAGTGTTTTAATTTCATTTTTTAGCTTTTAGTTACACATGTCTGGCAGGATCCCTGACCACTGCTGTTACCTGGTGGCGCCTAGACTTCATCAAGCAGTCTACCTGGATCTAGGCCCCGATGGACTGCTGTAACTGATGAATATGATCCTCTCTGTTAAGGAATCCAAGACCTATAGTACCAGAATTCCCAAGGAAGTTGAAAGAAAACTGTGTTCAAGCTTTGGCTCTTGCTTTTCTTTTGTTATTTGCTGGTGTTACATGGTATCATGTTATACCCATGGGCTAATGTACATCACCACTAGTGAAACCTCTTTTGGGTTTTTGGTAATTAAGGAAAAAGGATTCTTTTAAAATAGAATAAATATAAAAACAGTCAACAGTTTATTCAGTGAAAGAAGTTACTTTGACTTCTCTTGATTACTGCTTACCAAAAAAGTGACAAATTATTAAATAAAATAATAAATATTCCTTGTAGCTCTGGTGTTATGCTGCTGATCTTTGACAATATTACTGGCATTGTTTATACTAACAGAATTTAACTGGTAGACACCACTATATTAATTTTGTTCTTACATGTTTTATTTCTCTAGTCTGATTCATATTCTCTTTATAATAGTATGCTATTTAGACATTATACATATATATTATTATTAGCTGCATAATATTATCTTGGTGGATCTTTCATTAGAAAATATTTTAAAATTTGTTATGATTGCAGGGTGAGTGTTAGCATTCAATGTAATTAAACTTAATTGCATTTCCTGTTTGGTTTATTTTTAGTTTGCTTCTACATGCCTTTATTTTCACCTGGGGCTGCAAGTTTGTTATGCGTATATAAGGAAAATATGGATTTGGTATGGCAGAGGCAGAAGCCATAAGATTTTGTTTAAAAATAAGCCATAATTATAACTTCAGGCCATACTACTTTAAAACAAAATAAAAACCACTTTCATTTTAGAGAATGCTGTGTAACTGTTTGCATACTCAACAGCTACCTCTTCATGTTGTTTAAGACTGTCTCCTTGCTGTTTTTTTCTAATTTTTTTATATGTCTTTATTTGAAGTTTTAGAGGGCCAGTTTTTTCCCTGTATCAGCTGTTCTGTCAGGTGAGCCAGGCATCCATTCAGAGAAATTCATTACTTTTTCTGCCTGTGACACTTCCTGGAGATGCCTAGAGGTGTGAGCAGGGATCCTAGTTTTCCATGATAAAACTCCCAAAATTCTCTGATAGAAAAACATACAAATCTGTGTTTTTCCATGATTAAAATGAAATGCTGAACTTTAGTTTCTCTCAACTGGGGCTTGGACTATCATGTATTTGCTTCATGAACAGAACATCTGAGACAAGCCTGGCTATAATATGCTGGAAGGATTTGGGGTGAGCTTCAGTTAGCACAGAGAGCTGGAGAATGAGGCTCGGATAAACGGGGTTCTAGCATGTATGGTATAATTTTTCACAAAATGTAAAAACTAAAGATTCTTTGTAAAAATGAAAATTCTACATTTTTCTGTGGCAAACAGATTTCTAGAGTCCCTGGTTGTGAGACATCTTGCTACTACTTGCCCTTAGTGTGAGGACACCTTGTCTGTGCACTCTGGGGTCAGCTCCCTGACGCCACCAGCTACTGGCAACACTAGCACTCAGAGGCCCCTCTCTCTTTCTTCTTGCAGGCTACTGATAGGCACACTCCAACCCCTGAGTCCTCCAAAAATAACCCATTGTTGTTAAAGTAGCCTCATACTCTACAAGGCAGCACAAATAGAGGGAGTGGAGACAGCCTGGCAGACAGAAACGCACACCCTGTGTGTGTGTGTGTGTGTGTGTGTGTGTGTGTGAGAGAGAGAGATGCTCATTGCCCCTTTAAGTACGCTGACCCTGCTCTAAGTACATTGCCTTTTTAAGTAGATCAGCAAGTTGAAACAGCATCTGCTGCCCGCAAGCTCCCGTCCTGAGCCCCGTCGTGTCCTGTCCCCCCCACTCTATGGAGATGGAGTAAGCAGGGGGAGGGGGACACCCTGACATTAGCCCCCTTCGTTGTGCCACCCCCCCGCACAGCAAGCAGGAGGCTGCCAGGAGTAGCTTCAAGGCAGGGCAGGAGCAGCACATGGCAGTGTGGGTGGGACAGCTGAACTGCCAGCTATTGATAGCCTGCTGGGCGGCTGCCGTACAGGAACCTTAGGGGAGGGGGGACCTGACGGGGGGCTGCTGGTCCACCCTGGTTCCAAACCCCCACCAGCTAGCTCCATAGGCTGCTCGTTCTGCAAGCAGTGGACAAAGCAGGCAGCTGCCAAACAGTGTTATAAGGGAGCATTGCACAACTTTAAATGAGCATGTTATCTAATTGATCAGCAATATAACAACAAAACAATGTTAACCGGAACGACATTAAGCGTGTAGTTACTTATACCAGTGGTCCCCAACCTTTACGGCTGGTGCCCGCCAGCCAAAGGATCACTGCGGTGGTGAACCCGCCAAAATGCTGCCAAATTTCGGCGGCAGCGCCTCTCGATGACATTGCTTGCCGTTGACAAGCGACGTCATCAAGAGGCGTCCCCGCTGAAATTCAGGAGCTACGCCTCTCAATGACGTCACTTGTCGACAGCAAGCGGCGTCAGCGAGAGGTGTCCCGCCCAAAATGTCGCTGCGGCATTTCGGCGGGTGCTCTCCTGAGGGCCAGGATGCGGATGCATTAAGATGCTCCCACAGGTGCCATGGCACCCACAGGCACTGCGTTGGGGACCCCTGACTTATACTGTTCCCAAAGGAATAGTAAACGGTCACCACAGCTTACTGGTTAGACCACATCTTGGCTTAACCTTAGATTTGTTTAGAGTGAAAAAGAATATAAGTCTATTTAACAAAGAAAGTAGATTGAAATGGTAGCCAGCAGAAATATTTGAAACAAAGAGTTACATATAAAATAAAATCATAACATACGTATTAGAGCCCAAACTTAACCATAGTAATAGGACATTATTATGTTATAAAAGCAAAAGCTCACCCCAGATCCTTCCAGCATATTATAGCCAGGCTTAGCTGGGATGTTCTGTTCATGAAGCAAGCCCACTGTCTGCTTACTTCCTAGGTAAAAGATACCAGAATGGTCCTTTGCAACCCCAAATATATCAAAACAGTCCTTTGAGCTTTATCAATAAACCGGACACACTACTGCTGTGTCTTCCTTCCTGTAGATTTTATCATCTCTTGTTAATTTCAGAATCTTGATTAGCTGGTGGATTAATATGCAGATAGGTATCCATTGCAAAGTATACAATACTCAGTTTGCATATAGCCCACAGATAGATATGTAGACCCTGCCTGCCTGAAAGGAACATGTATGTCTCCTGGTGACCTGCTTCAGCTCACAGACCTTAATAACACAATTTGCAACATAGGTACATAACTCCTTAAATACTATCTTTGCATACATTTTGGAATGGTTATGATGACCAGGGTGTTACTGGCTCTCAGTTAGAGACCTCACATGGCATCCTTCAGTGAATTTTTATGCATATAACTGATCCAGGATCCCTGTGAAACTCTGTGTGCTCCTTGAGCCCTCTGCCAGATGAAATCAAGAGATTCCTAGTTTGCACTGCCAAACAGGTTTTAATCCCCTTACTCCCTTATCTTTTCTCATACATATTCATTATACTAACTGTTTATCCCATTGTGCATTTGTACATACAATAATTAAGTAGGAGCTTTTCTGATAGCCTGAGAAATATCGAAATAAGTGTTCATTATAGCAACCACCATAACATTTGACAGGCTAAAGGTGATCTGTGATGGGGAAAAAATTGGGCTTGTGCCCATTTTTCCTTCTTTGATATATTTATTTACGAGAAAGCTTTTTTTAAAAAATGGGTTTTGTTTACTCTGGAAGACTCTACAGTCACTGGAGCACTTGTGAAGTTATGGTATCACATGAAGCAAGAGGCTGAAATTTGAGCTGTTGGAAGGGGAAATAATTGTCAGATTGCTTAAAATTTTTATTTTTACATATTTAACTCCAATGTCTAACAAACATTTTGGGGAATATTTTAATACCCACCTCCCCACCCCTTCAAGTAGACCAGTCTTGATGTCCTTAATATTTCTGAGGTTAAAAAACAGGATAGCCACAAAGAGACCATAATGCCATTAACAAGAAATCCATTGCAGGTGAACAATAATGGGGAGGAGTTGTGGCTGCTAGATAAAGGTAGAGCCATGCTCATCACAGAACTGCGGATAATTACGGGCGTTCTGAGACATTAAGCGGAAGTTACTTTATTATTTGTAGGATGGTAGTACCTAGAGGCCTTATCTTAGATTGAGACCCCTAGAACTAAACCCTATAAGAACATATAATCTCTGCCTTGAAGAGTTCATATTTTATATAAACAAGACGGACACAGCATGGAAGGGAAAATATAGGCATAGAAAGATGAATTGACCATGACCACTATCACACAGTAGATCAGGGCAGAGCTTGAAATAAAAATCAGCTCTCCCAAGTCCTTTTCCAGTGTTGTGTCTATTGGACCACCCTACTTCTTTTCAGACATGATAGGAGATCTTGTTATCCTGCCCAGCATCCCCTTCTTTCAGGTTCTCCTTTCCGCTGCTGTACATCTGTGAAAGGTGTGATCTGAGCACAGGACTAGGAGCTGAAAATCCTTGGATTCTGATCCCAGCTCTGATAGTATGTGGCAATGGACAAATCACTTAATCTCTTTGTCTGTTTCTCCACTTACAGAATGGAGATGTCTACCTATCTCACCAGCGTGCTGTGAAGGTTAATGATTTGTTTGTAAAGTACTTGAAGATGAAAAGCGCTGTAAAAATGCTAACTAGTAGTATTATGTGTGAGCTCTTCATAAGTGCATAATGGCTGTTTGCCTGCACAATATTTAAAGCAGTTTGTAACACCCTAAGTATGAAAGGCATTACATGAAATCAAGGTCTAGTTTTCTGTTGTCATTTACAAATGTTCTCTCATATTTTGTGTCCAGGAGTTTTTAACTTGGAAATTAGTCCATACCTCCCTTCTCTGCTGTCTGTAGGAAGAATCTGAACTTCCTAATGGTTTTTAACATTGAACAATAGGAACTCTTTTTCAGAACTGTAGAAGTTAGATCTATTTTCATTCAGTTCCCTTCTCTCTCTCTCACTGCACACTCTTGTTTCTTCCTTTCTAACATCTCTCAAATGTTTCATCTCCTTCCTTTCTGCCAAAAGTCTTGTCCACCTCTTGCCATGACTATTGTAATCTTTACCACCCCAAAGGCCAGCTCACCTTCTATCTGTCTGAAAGGCTGCTACTAAAATCCTCTTCCTCTCTTGTCACTTGCATCATGTCTGTTCACTGGCTCTCTTCTCACCTTCCATGTTTATCATTATGGCAGTGCCTAAAGGCCAACCAAAAAGATGATGAGGGAGAGGGAGATTGGGGGAAGCAGCCAATCCGCAGAGGGCAAAGAAAATCAGAGAAGTTTCAGTTTTGACTGGAACGTCCAAATGTGAAAAAAAGTGCCCGCTTTGGCTGCTTGTTGCTACTGGCTGGAGTCTGTCTGGCTCCTCTCTGCACCTTTTCCCCAAGGCTGTTGTGTGTGGGAGAAGCACCACCTGGATCCTAATGCCCCTGGAACATATGTGGGAAGTCTCCCCTGCACAGTTCTGAGTCCAGCAGGTGTAGCATGACTGATTACTGTCTTCTTGTCACTTTCCGCGTTATCTCACCCCCACCACTTCATGCTGTTTGCTCCACCCAAGACTCCTTTCTATCCTCCATCCACTCTTGGTTTTGTGTCATCTTCCATGAATACATCTTGTCCTTGGAACCGTCTTCCTTTTCTAGTGCACCATATGACCACATTCAGTTCATTAGGATCCCTCCTTGAGACTCAGTTCTTTTGGATATCCTGCCGACGGTAATCCACCCAGGAAGAAAACAACACAACAAAACTCAAACCAAAAGAAATGCCGCACCACTTTTGAGTCTGGTCCTTCTGGTCCTTGACCACCTTTATGTATTTGCACTATATGGTCTGTCCAATTTAAATTGTAAACTCCTCAGCTTAGGGGCCCCATCTCGCAAACGCTTATTTTTGTAAGTATGGGTTTTCAGGATCAGGATGTAACTAATTAAAAAAAAAACAAACCAACAAAACAAATGCTCCAATCTTGTAAAGTGAGAAGTACCACTGACTTGTCTAATACTACTTATCAGCAAAGTTGTGCACTTGTGTAAGTTCTTTCAGGACTAGAGGTGGGTGGAATAGAAGGCAGGAAGTATCTCTGCCAAGCAGAGTTAAGGTTCTTTGGATTTTTGCACAAACAAAAAATTCCAGTCTGTGGCTGTGTATTAAGCAGTATCAAAATTGTTTGTTTAAACTTAGTTATTTCTAGTTTTTAATGTGTTTTAAATGAACTACATACAACAGTAACCATCTTTGGAGTAAATCTTACTGTTACTTAGTGAAGTTTTATTGTTTCATTTCATTTTTGGAAAGTTGAGAGACCAAGAATATTAGCATTCTCTAGGCTATGCTTTGTAACTCTCCATTCAGTTTGTTTTATGCTCTTTAAATAAGTGCAAGGACATGATGAATCCTACGCAGATAATTGCATTGGTGTTTAATGTATGACTTTATTTAACTGATTTTTTCAATTTAAATAAATGACTTCAGTAATATTGCTGTTGCATCTAATATCACCATTAAAAACTGACAGATGTTTGGGTTTCAAGGTCTGGGGGCATAACTTTATTAAAGCCTAAAAGAAAGTTTCTCAAACACTTCTTAGTCTTGCTGTCACAGTTAAGATCACTGCAAAGTAAAGAACCAATCACTGTAAGCTACTAACTCAAGTAGCATGAGTTGTGGTCCTCTTCTACAGCCCTTGTGTCAAGGTTCTGTGGTAGGACAACCCTTGTACTTGTGCCTGCTCCCATGCTCGATTTCCCACATCTGTGCATACCACAAGGTCTCCCATTCCAAAAACAATACTAAAGTTTGGAGATAGGGCTAGGACAACACGTCTCCCTCCACGCTGTCAGCAAAACACAGCTGTGATTCCCAGCGATTCCTGGTGTGTAATCAAAAACTTTTCACCAACCACAGATATTCATAAAAGTTATAATCAGTCCCTGTGTCTTATAAATGCAGCCCATTCTCTAAAAAGATCTGGCCAACTATAGCTCATCTGATGTTTAATAACACAACCCTTGCTCCTGAAACAAAAAGGTGTGATATTTTATATATTGGACTTGCATATGATCTTAACAATGTGGGAAGATCTGACATTCCAGGGTGCAATCCAAAGGGGTATGGGGATGTCGCACCCCTGCCCTGGAACCTTGGATGCCTTACAATGCTTCGACTTTGTGGCTCCCAACCTGAGCGCCTCACAGATGGCAAGCAGGTCACTCCCGGAATGTCTGTGTATAGCCACAGTCCTGGTTTTGCAGTTCTGACTCCAGCATGCTGTCAGCAAACACCAGCCAGACTCTGGCTTCCAGCAGCCTTGGTTACCATATGCAGGGTAACCCCCAACTCACCCCCAATCCTGGCTTTTCCCCCAAAAATGTGTATTCTGTAGTGGGCTGTCCAGCCCTCTCCTGAACAGTTCAGGTAACAAGTACATACAACTTGCCACCTGTAGTGAGGCAGAGTGGCCTTCCATGGACCTGGAGTGGGAGGAACCCCTCACTGAGCCCTGGTGGGTGGAGCCAGGCCAGTCAGGACAGGGCAATGAGTCTATAGCTCTGGCCTGTGTTCAGGGCTGAGCAGCAAACACAGTTAAGGCGCCCAGGCCCTTAGACAGGGAAGGCAACAAAGGTCTATGGCTCAGGCCTGTATTCAGGGCCGAGCAGCAGCGGGTTCGGCGAATGGGCAACAAGCAGTGGCTTCTTGACCTAGAGAGGAGAAGACTGCCACCCCAGGGTTGGGGTGAAAGGGGGGCACAGGCCCACCAACGCCACTGCACCCCAGTCGAGGGCCCTAGCAGTGGCAGTGAGATTTGCCACTGGGTCAGAGGGGATCCTGATCGCATCACGCTGACCTAAGCTCAGGCAGTGTGGCAGCTAGACTAGGGTCTGCTGCCCCTGGGCCAATTCCTAACCCCTCGTCAAATTGTACCTGGGTCTGTAGAGGGTTGTCCAGATCATCAGGGTAGAAGGCCTTTGGTAGTCCTGGCAAGTCCTCTGTGATTTTTGTCTTGCAGCTATAAAAGCCTGTATGGTTTGGACCATGGCTACTAATGAACTACTGCAGTGCTTTCATTAACCATCTCTAGTTTTCCAGTATGTTGAACTGCATGTGGTGGTGTATTATCCAGCTTCCTTTCTTGGAGTGCACCACCCTAGAGATGCTAAAGGTCGTTCTACACCAGCTATAGCCAGTTCTCTGATAACTCCACTTCACATGCAGCATTGTTGCCCCAGTGCAGGTGTTTTGCCGTTGTCTTTCCACAACCACCAGGAGTGTACCATAAGCAAACCATTTTACTATGATAAACAATAGAAGTGAGGGGAGCTTAGTAAGTGTGGAATATATTCCTGCTCAAATTAATGAGGCATTACTACAATGAAGAGAGTCCAGGATCCAGAAAGATATACAGGTACAGCGTGAAACCTCCATCAGCACTGACCTGGTAGTTTATTTTTAGGGTGAATAATATGCCAAAACAGTAGTCATCCAAATAGTAGCCTTGGGTTTAGTCATGACCATCAACTTCTTGGAGTCCTTCCTATTGTTGGTTCATTAAAAAAAAAAAAAAAAAAAAAAAAAAAAAAAGAGGCTCCAACCTAACTGAAGTGCATGTGAGCAACTGCCACTGCAGGAGTTACCCTGGCATATAGGCCAACCAAAGTTAATGTGTCTAGTATAAACATGAAAATTTATGGCTGATGCATAAAATTAATTAATATTAATTTGCAGTGTGTGTTCCTGGGCTTAACAGCAGCACTGATAGTACTTCTCAGGTGAACAAGATTCAAGTCGTGATGCCAGTGTGGTCTTGAGCTCTTCCTCCACACTGGTGGAGAGGTTGTCTAGATTAGAAGAAGGTGAAAGCGAAAGTGTGATGCCATGTTCAATGAGATTATGAACACCTTTGGGACACCAGACACTGAGCAGAGCATAGTGGATTTCTCTCTCTGAAAAACTGGACATGGACATGGACATGGACATGGTGAGCAGACCAGTCCAGGAGAGTGAGCATGGCATGCAGCAGTAGATGCTGGGGATTCTGCAAGGATTTTGTTGAGGCATCTAGTAGACCTTCAGGAGAAACACCTGAGGCTAGACTTCCTCTGCAGCCCCTGCAGAATGGCATTCCTGCATCTCTATATTCCCCCGCCCCCTCTCCCAAATGTTCCAGGAGACGAGGAGGGAAAATGCTACAGCTCTTCTACTCCACGCTGGGGGAGGGTCCTAAGAGCAAAAGCCGCACATATGATGATGTTGGACAAGCAAGGCCACTGTGCTTTTAAAGACAACATTGATGTGTTTTTCCCCTCCCAATTTTATTCCGTCTCTCTGACCAAGATTAAATTATTTTTCTGATCTTTCAGTTTCAATATGTTCGTGCAATAAAAGTGCAGGTCCTGGGAATGAAATAATCTTTATTACTTCACACAAGGAGGGGAGGGGAGGAAGGAAGGGGAGATACAGGGAAACTGAGGCAACAGAAGGGATTTGTGGGAGACAGAAACCCAGGAGGGACAGCAAGGTTCACAGTATGGGAAGGCACAACTCAAGCAGTGCACGGTACTGTGGTCATTACTAAATCGCGTTTTTAAAGCCTCCCTGGGATGCACTGCTCCATGCTGAACTCTTCTTATTGTGCTGGTATCTGGCTGCTCAAAATTAGCAGACAGCCTATCCACCTCTGCATCCCACTGCTGTGGAAACTTCTCACCCGTGGCCTCACAGATACTATGGAGCACACAGAAGGCAGCTATAACCATGGGGGGTATTGCTTTCACTGAGGTCTAACCTAGTAAGCAAACTGCGCCAGTAACCCTTTAAATGGCCAAAGGCATGTTCAGTCACCATTCTGCACTTGCTCAGCCTATTGTTGAACTGTTTCTTGCTGCTGTCCAGGCTGCTGGTGTGTGGCTTCATGAGTCATGGGAGCAAGAGATAGGGTGAGGAGGATGTTGGAATTTCAACATCACCAGTGGTATTTTGCATTCCAGAAAGTAAATCCCCGCTTGCAGCTCTTTGAACAGACCTGTGGTCTTAAAGATGCAGGCATCACGCACCTTCCCTGTCCATCCCATGTTGATGTCAATAAAACACCCCTGGTGATCCACCAGCGCTTGCAGCACCAATGAAAAGTATCCCTTGCTGTTTATGTTACTCTTTGGCAAGGTGGTCTGGTGCCAAGATGCGTGCTATCTATCACTCCACTGCAGCTAGGGAACCTTATTATGGCAAAACCATCCAGTATGTCCTGCACATTGCCAAGAGTCACTACCCTTCTTAGCAAAAGGTGATTAATGACTCTGCATACTTGTATCATAACAGCCCCCCCAGTGGATTTACCAACTCCAAATTGATTCCTCACTGACTGTTAGCAATCTGGCGTTGCAAGCTTCCACACAGCAATCGCCACTCACTTCTCCACTGTCCAAGCAGATCTCATTTTAGTGTCGCTGTGCTGCAGAGCTGGGGAGAGCACCACGCACAGTTCCTGGAAAGTGGTCTTGTGCATATGAAAGTTCTGCAAGCACTGATCAGAATTGCATAGCTGAATAATGATGCGATTCCACCAGTGAGTGCTTGTTTCTTGGGACCAGACACAATGCTCAACTATGTTTGGCTTCTTTGGGACTGCCAGCAGCAACTGGGAATTGTTTCATTCTGTGGCTTCCAGCAGGGCTGCTTGAGGGACAATGTCATATTCTGCATGGCTGTTCCTCTCCCAGCTCTGGAAATACTGCAGGATAAAGCATGTGGTGTTTGTAATGCTCAGAACTAGAGTGGGGTCCATGCTTCTCAGGATATGGCGTAAACGTGGCTATGCCAGCCCTTTGAAAAAAGGCATGAAATATTATGGGTTGCAGTTAATATCAGGGGAGGAAGGGAGAAAACTGCATCATGGGTTGTTGAAGCCATGTTTCCAGTCCCCCTGAGAGAACGTTTTAGTACCAAAAGGCATTCCAAGCCCTTCCCAAAACCCTCTGTGGCAAATTGTGCTGTGCAATAGCTATCCATGGTGCACTGCTCTCTGCAGTGCTTAATTTGTAATGAAAGAGATGCTGGGGCTCAAGCAGTTTTTTTACATTCATAACTGATGCGAAAGCCCCTTCATTTTCAGTTTAAACCAATTTTTACCAAAAAAATTCCCAGGTTTTACAAGAAATATTATTCATTTTTTTCTGATTTTCACCCTACTTTTGTATTATTCAAATATATAAAAATAACTTATTTTATTAGGAAAATACAATGCATTGCATGAGATAGATGTATTATGCTAATACGTTAGTCTATGTGTATGTATGTAGCCTGTTGAAGTAAAGCTGTGTATTAGTCTAGAAGATACATGCAATAAACAAACAGGCATGCATGCAAGCTCTGAAGTGCATGCACATCTGAACGTACTGATAAATCTCATACCCACCACGTATATATTTCAAGCAGACATGCCAAACCCACAAAAAAATAATTGCAGAAATTGGGCTTGTTTTTGGCTTAATTGGCTTGGGAGTTACTTGTTGGCTAGTTTTTGGCTTGTAGCTTGTTGCTCGTTGCTTCTTTTTTTTGATCAGCTCCTGGCAAGAGGGGGCAAGAGGTACCCACCACACTCCCAGACTGCACGCCAGGGGGGATCTAGTCACACAGTGCTGGGGTTCTTAGGGATTGGCTTGTTTTGGCCTTGTTTTGAAATGGGATTAGCTTGGTTTTTGGCTTATTGTGAAAGTCAGGGTGCTTATTTACTGTATGAAAGTTGGCAACTGTGATTTCAAGCTGTTAGCAGGTAACGGTTTAAATATTTGACACAGTAAAGTGGGAAGAAAAGGAAAATCTGTATCAGAATACGTTTCAGAATCTACAGAAGTATTCAAAAGTTTTCAAAAAACAAAAACCCAGGAGAAAAGGATGAAGTTGAGTGTATGTGCTGCAAATGGTGTGGCCCAGTTATTAAATGTAAATATTTATAGGCTAATAGTTCTAAGTCTGTTTATTTAAATGAGAAGTTTTATTTGGGGATTAGAGATATATTGTTTTCTTAAATTTAGAGGTGGCACTGTGCTTTGAGTTTTGTAGCAAGCCACATTGATGAACGGAATTCATAGTATTAATCTATGGAATACTTTTTCCCCCTGTCTTTCTGTCCACCAAAATAAACCCCAATATTTACCTAGAAAAATTAATAATAGTTTTTTTCACTGATTTTCACCTGTTTTTGTTGTTGTGGTAATAAATACTGATGAATTCCTGGGAAAAATTAAATTAAATAAAAACTCACAACAAAGGGCCTTACTGATGTAGCAAGTCTGGAGGTGCCAGAGCTCAGTCCTGGTAAGCCCTGGCAGAAATTAAGCACTGGCTTTTTGCATTGATGTAACTGCTGCTAGTGAGGACACACTCCACCGACACAAGAAGTGTGGTGTGGAGACACAACCAAATTAATTACTGCATCCACTGGATGTCCACTTTATTGAAGTCAACTTCAGTTTGTCGTGTAGATGTGCCCTTGCCCTGATTCAAGCCCCACCATCTATTAGGCATTGGGAAAGCAAAGAGACTGCATTACTCCCCCATTTTAGGGGGGGGAAAGGTAGAGCTGTATGTCACCTGCATATTGATTGCATTGCAGCACAAAACAGGCTCCCCCAGTTGTCTCATATATGTTTGAACAGGTTAAGGTCACAGCACATACTCCGACAGGCGAGAGCCCTTTGAGTTGATGAACAGTTACCAACCAGATGATAGGAAAGAACCAAAACACTTTGATGTATCCCATCTGGTGTCCACAGACAACTCAACACCACCTTGTCAATGGTAGCAAAGATTACTAATAGATCTGCAAAAATCAGCCGGGACATCTGTGCTTTGATTGCCTTTAGAAAGAGGTGATCCACTATTTAGACTCATGCAGCATCAGATTCATGGCCAAAAAATGAAAACCAACACAAGTCTCACCCTGCAACCCCAAGAATAAAAATTATTTGTGTCTTCTGTTAATGAAAATGTATAAGAACAGCTTAACTCTTGTATAAATTACAACCCTAGTATGAGTAGATGGCTTCCCCCAGGCTGCTCAAAACACAGGCCATACAAGTTTCAATGACTCAAAATTTATCTCCATCCTAGGGTTTGGCTTTATTCACCCAAGGAATTTTAAAAAATATATAATGCAGCCCAAGTCGTCTCCCCATGTGTGGTTGCTTCTAGGGTTCCTCAACAAGGACTACTCAGCCCACAGACTAGATCTTGGTCTCCCCTTTCCTTTATATCTAGGTGGGATAAACAGCCAGCTGCAACAGAGTGTCAGTAAAACCCATTTTACATCAGCAGAATCATCTCCTTATAACAGCAGGATTTTCAGACAATGCTGTTACACAGTGATGAGACCTAATACGTTGTCTCTGGCTCTGTGCGCACTTTCCATCATGTAATGCTGTTTGCGTGCTGGGGAAACTGGCTTGTTCTCTTAGGTTTTTTAAATTTTGTAAATTCTTCACTCACTGAATGGCTGCAACTAGTGTTTCGTACCTAATCCTCCTTTCCCCATCAATTTCCACCTTGTTTTGTACTTATGCACTTCCCCTAGCACTTAGTGGAAAATCTTCCCTTTGCTCAGCAATACTATATTATTTATAAATTACAATTTTCCTTGCAGTTTGCCATATATCAAAATTGGCCTTAGATGATGGTTACATAGTTTGAGAATAGAGCCTGTGGTCTTCATGCACTCTGGGAACAATTGCTAATAAATGGCCTGATCCTGCTCCCATTTACTTCAATGGGAGTTTTTCTGCAGTCTGTATTCACGTAAAACATCCTTTGTGCCAAATTCACTTCTGACCCAAATGGGCACAACTCCTTTGAACTCAGCGGAGTTGAATGCACTTATGCCAAGAGTGAATTTGTCCCATTAACTTCAATGGCAGTTTTTCCTTAGCAAGAAAAGCAGTGTCAGACCTCTGTCTGATTTCTGCAGCCCTGGTCTCACGCAGCACATCTGTACTGTTGGTAAACCAACTAGTGGTAGGTATTAGTGGTAAAACAGATTTTCTAGTTTAGTTTTCAAAGCATTTTTCTTCTAGCTGTCTGAATGATTAATGTGAATAGGAAAATACTGTTGACCCATTTAAACCATGTCAGACAACATCCATTGCTTATCTGCATAATGAAATACACACTGAACATTACATCGTAAGTATAGGAACCAGTGAACTACAAACTAATATTTTACTCATTTAGATTATGAAGTAAAATATAGGACATTAGTATTAATCATAGTATTAAATATTAAGCCATGCAAATTGTAATTGTCAGTGAGAAAGAACTATAAATTGAAAAGGCTATTAGCATTTCAGCTATAACAATTAATTTGTGTAGTCTTTTTTTTTTTTTTGCAAGTGTGCAGTTTAAAAAAAGTCTATATGTCAAAGCACATTTTGTAATAAAGCACTAACATTTGTATTTGTTTTGTATCATTTTATTATTTACTTTCAAACATTAAAGAAGGAAGTTAGAAATATTAATTTGCAGGACTAAAAATATATTGATGTGCTTTATAGCACAATGATACTAAATTGTTTCTTTGCTTGAATAAAATCAAATTTAAATAGCAACTTATTAGTAATTGAGTTGGAAAGTCATTTTGAGTGCTAGTTAGGAAACAAAGGTAAGTTGGGGCTTTTGAAAAAATATTAATATCATTAAATAGGGATGTCGTTTCCAGCATTTTAAAATAAATACAAAATTAAAAAATATTTAATATAGGCTGTCGAGGTTTCTATGGTTACCCACCTTTTCAACAGTTTTGTGAGATGTGCAAATAGGTCTGTGAGTCACTTATAATTATTTGTTTTTTGTTTGTTATATTAGTAATTCTGTGTTCAGTTTGAATCTAATACAGTTCACACTGTATGCTTTGATTTATGTATATTTTAGTGTGTCTGATTGACAGAGATTGAGCATTTCTTATGTAATGCTTGGGGTTTTTTGGTCATAAATGATGTATGTTGGTTGTGCTGAAAATGTAAACAACTTCTTCCTGTATCACTGTTTGATAAACAGGCACTTTTATGCTAAGGAGATCTTTGTATATTTTAAGCAAGAAGGTAAGGTGAAATCTTCTATTTAAAAACAACAACAAACAAAATATTGATTACACTCTTCTAAACAGGATCTATAATCCTGTCATTCAGATTCGCTCAGTGAATCAAATGTCATATTTATGAATAAACGTCCTAGTTATATAGTGATATAATAGTGCATTTAATGAATAGTTAGCATAAAATAAATACTATGATAAAGCTACCAAGTTTTAGCAATAGTGAGCTCTTGATTGGGACATTTTTGTTACACAGTTTATCTTCCCATAACAAAATAAGAGCTTGCCTCCCAACCCTCACCAACATAACTTCGTAACGCTGCACAATATTACATTTGCTCATATATCTGGAAGAATAAGTTATAGGGTGTAATGGCCCAATCTTGTAATATTTACTCAGGCAGAACTCTCATTGACTTTACTGGAAGCTTTGCCTGAGTAAGGAGTGCAGAATCTGACTCATAGTTTATAAGCTGATGACCTTAATATTAGTTTGGTAGTGGAAAGACAGATACCCTAAAGTTTATTCTCCATCACAGATGTGCTGAGGGATGGATGCATGTATTTTACATTTGGAAAGTCTCTCAATGGGGGACTATCCTCTATAATATATAAATCCTGTTTTTAGATGCTTGCAGCCACTGCTTATAAAACATGATAATACAGATAATTAACAAAACTTGACATAGAGCAGGAAACACCTGTGGTTAGATGTCATTATTTCCAAACAAGTGTAAAATTATAAGTATTTTATGGAAACATTTCTATCAGAAGAAATTGCTAACATAATTTATACTTATCTTCATTGTTGAGATAACACTGGTTTGTGATTCAAGAATTCTTTTGTTTTAACTCCTCAGAGATTCAACTGCAGAAATGTGGAACTACATTAGTATGAAGACACATTACTGTAGTGGGTGGTATATTTTATTTGGGGGAAAGATTACCAACTACAAATTCTCACTGCTGAAGTTTAGAGAAACTACATAAAGAATATTCAGATAATTATCATGAGAGTCCACAAAATTTCTATGCAAACTTATGCTCTTATTTTATCAATCTGTCTCATGGTTTTGTACAATGAACAAAATAATGTGTAAAGCATTTTTGTGAGGATAAGGATATAGGTTTGTGCAGTTCAATGGGAAACGAGTTTACAGCAAGATTTTTTTTTTTTAGCACCGTAATATTTAATAGTCTATCAGAATAGTGATACAGTGTACAGGACAGAAACATGTTATTTGAAAAACAGTTGTGATCCATAAACTATCTGAAATTATTTTATGAAAGTAGGATTCAATAAATGTTATAGCTGTGGCTGTGTGCGTATTAACAATGAGATTCTATATCGTGTTATGTGTTGGGGGTGTGTGTGTGTTTTTAATCATTTATTATTTTAATCAGAACTGGGTTTTGGTATTTTGTTTTATTTAAAGTTAAATATTTAATCCAAACAATGGTCAGCTCCTTGAAAATATTGAAGTAGTTAATATATCAACTGTTCTTTCAAGATGGACTAAATTCTTTATTTATAAAATTCTTAAAAATCATTCTTAAGGTATATTTCAATGTGCAAGCCTGAGCAAATATGTTTCTGGTTCTAATTTGTGCATTTTAAGATGAATTCATTTATTTTCTTCATCTTAACAGGAATGTAGTAAGTTAATGGGAATGGTTCATTTGTTGGTCAGAAAAGTTGAAATTTGCCAGATGTCGTGCTGATTCAGGGCCTAATATTTCCTTGGAATTAACTGTGTGTGAAACTCTTAATATTGCTTTGTCCAGGCTTTTGGATCTGACTTGTTTCATTTTGCTGCTGTTACTGCTGTAAAGAACACTTGCCTTTTGCTTTCTGTTTATGTTGTTATGTTGGGAGACAGAAAAATTCGGATGTAAGATTACTTGTGTTGTTTTCTTAGAACCTCACTAGAATGTACTTCCCCAACAGGGAAGATAAAATATTTCTTTGTCAAAGAAGCTGCCTGTCTGTGTGTTGCAGAAATGTTAAGAATCCTGCTTTTAATAATAGAAGCATATGGAATCTAGTCACACTTTAATGGACAATGAAATTCCTTTGGGGTATGAATGAATGAATGAGCGAGCCCGGGTTGTAATACTCAGACATAGTTATACTCAGTTATTGGTTTTGTATTTCCTAAACCCTAGTATGTAGTCGCAATATGCTCTGACTGTAGCAGAATTTTCTCAGTGAAGCAGTAAATTTAACTTCTCTTACTGGCTTTTTGGTGTGACTTTTTTGGTACAACTGCTCAGGGAATCATCATCAGTTGAAGATCTGGGGATTCTTGTATGGCTATTGGTTTTTATCATGTAAAATTAGAAGTTTTTCTCTTTCTCTTTACTTGTTCCACACTGTTAATTGCTATTGATAAAGTGTGGCACAGAGCCAACTTCCTGAAAGAGCAATGGGGAAGGGTCATGGCTTGTCATGACCTGGGTGCTAGTACTTGAATGTTGTTATTATTGGGCTGGAGTACCCTCGGGCTGTCATCCTTCCTGTACATGGAAGAGGTTCTGATTCTTCATAGTTTCCCAGTTTACCTACTTCCAAGATATCTATTCTATTGGCTTTAGGTTTGGGCTCAGTGGAGAATTATAAGAACTGTATTATCTCAGAAAAGATATTATTGAACTATCTTAATATGAATATGGAAGATGCATAAAGAAATAATAAGCAGTGTCAATACTTGTGAAAATGCCAAGTGAATTTTAATATAATTCATTACAAATTCAAATATTGTCAAAGAAGGCCTACTCCTGCTCCCAACGAAGTCACTGGCAAACTTTGAATTTGTGGGGAGTACTATTGGGCCCTAAAGACAATATCCAACTTGCCTCATGCCTTTGAGGAATCCCAGTGATTCCAGGATTGGGGCTTGATCCTGCACCATTGGAGTTAGTGAGAGTTTTGCTATTGATTTTGATGGAAACAGGACAACTTCATTGGGTCTAAATAAGGAGGACAGGAAGACTGCTGGTTACAGTATTTAATAACCAACTTCTGTCATATTTTTCTATTTCATTTCAATAATTAAATAAAAATATATTCTGTTTTAGTGGTATGTATTTAAGAACCTTGGGGGTTTTCCCAATAATTTGCACAGTCAGAAGCACATAATTGTAGATATTTATACTAATGTATTGTTAATTGTAACCAAAGGCATATCTATGTTGATGAATGTTATGTTTCCCCCAGGCATGTTATTTAAAACACAGACATGCTTATAATGCATTTTTATTTTTTCCTTGTCAAAACCTTATTGTCAGCTCTGACTAAATCATGTGCAGAACTGCTGCTAGATTAACATTTTCAGTAGTCTTTTTATGCTTTGCTTTTTCCTGATATTGTCATTAGAGGGAAATATTTCTCACAAGCTTGTTTTATGGATTTGGTCTTCTTCCTGTAATAACACGTAGGCCTGTAATCCAGGAAACAGTAGTGTATGGTGTCCATATCCATGATTTCCTGATGTGGGGGAAAAGTGTGGAAAGCATCTGGAGAAAAGGAGACTCCCTTTACCAGCTAGTTTCCTGTAAGCCAAATTGGAAGACCTTGTCTGTGCAAATAGATTTCAAAATAGAGCCTGCCCTTTGACTGTCTCCATAATTATACGTCTCTCTCTGTATTTTATTTGGCTGCCAGAGCAGTTAACCCCTGGCAGTACGGGACTGATGATGGCGTTACCAGCACGGGTATGGAGAGGTGACCATGTGAATACACTGTTGTTTACAGAAGCCTGTACTTAAGACCTCAATACAATATGCTTTTACTGAATTTAAAAATTATTACATGTTAGATTATGTTGATTAAGACATGTTATATCTATCATGTCCAGATAATGCAGAGATATTTGTTGAATAAAAAAGTCCTTCATTGCTTTGATGTAATCAACATCTGTCAACAGAATGAATTTGCTTTTGTTTAGTTTCAAGGGCTCTTGTTCTTCTACTTTGTCCAATCAGTTTCAACTTCTGCCTGAGGCATTCTTGTGTGTTGTTCTTTTCTTCAGCAAATGCACAGGTTATTGCTTGTGAAATTTGAGTTGCTCTTCTGTTGTACAGGTTACATAGTGCTGGAAAGAACCTTTAATCTTTCACATTTTATTTTTGAAGCACATGTGCACCTCTGTAACACAAGCATTACAAAATCAGTGTTGTATGAATACATTTTTATTACAATAATCTGTGCCACTAAAGATCTGCCAAAAAAAAGTTGGAATGCAATTTCAGTATTTTATATAGGGTCACTGAAAATGTGTATCTAAACGTTTTGTAATTAACAATAAAAAATTGTGTGCTCTTACTCTAGTTACATTGGTTGAAGTCCCTGTGCTATTAGCTATACTGCTTATTAAATCAAACTTCATTCTTTCTTTTAAAAATCAAAACTGGCAGAAGAAGGAAAATTATGTACCAAGGTTAAAATTATCTGATAGAGCAAATAAAAAATTTTAAATGTGAATTTCCCCCCAACCTCATGTATATTTCATGTAAATCACCAAACTCCATTTTGAATTCAGATGAACTAATGCCCAGTATTTGAAAATAGACTAGCAAAGCACTGGTTTTGATGTTGGTAATTGCAAATTATTTTGTGTTATGCAAGACTCACTTCACCAAGAATTAATTGCCTATATTTGTTAAATCAATTGGATGTTAATTCTGATATCCCATAAATATTTTTGCTGGTAAACTTCTGTAGTCTACTGATACTTACAATAGTTGAAAAGATTCTAATATATATATGGTGTGTCTATCTTTTTAAAGGTACGTTTTAGTTGTAGAGTAGAACCAGAGTGAAGCTTATGCTGTAGTAATTTTTCTGCTTCTTAATTGGTACATTTGAAATCTTGGGTTAAACAAGTATTAAAAAACTTGATGTGAAAGTATTGGTACTCAGATCTGTTCAATAATGTAGACTTATGGTTTTGATGTTGGTAGGCCACAGTCATTGAAACATACAGCATTTATTCTTTCTACTATTAAATAAGGAACATTTTAAAAGCAGTCATTTGACAGTTCATTCCCGACCTCTCGCTTAAAAATACTTGTTGACCAGAAGAAAAATTACATTTAAATTACTAAAATCAACTTAATTAAGGGTCATTAATAGAGGTACATATAAAAAACCTCACTACTCAGTGGGTGAGATAGGAGCATTTCATTATATGGTGTAGCATGCATGAACAGATAACAATTAAAATAGACCTGGAGTAAAAGGCTAATAAATATGGGGCACATTGTGCTGCAAAATTAGTCACTTAAAATGCTTCCCTCCCATCATCATACTGATTTCTGTATTCAACCTGTCTGGCTGAATCAGTTAAAAGAAATCAAATGTAGTTTCCATAAAAGATAATTTCATATGGTAAATTGCAATAACTCACAGTGCATATTTATATTATTAATACAAATTAAAGCATGGAAGATATGCTGGGGGATCCAGCAGCTTCCAAAGACATACATACATACAAGCTGCACAGTGTGATTCACCGTGGAGTCAAAGAAGCAGTTGTCTATAATTTTCTGTGTTCAGCACAAATCATGTGCTGATAATAAGTCTCCTTATTGCAGCTGATAGTAAATATTCTGTTATTCATGGCAAATAACACAGATTTAGTATTGAGGGAAAAGAAACCCTGTAAATAGTCAACATTACACCCTTGCTATGATGATCTCTGTGTTACTAGGCTACTGCTTTCTCACTCTGAGATCTCCCAGATGTTTATAATTCCCACTGAAAACATCATAGACTCTACATTTATAAAATTATATCTTTTAAGAATTAATATACACACTTAGGTCCCAAAACAGCTTAACAAAGAAAATGCACTGTGAACTGTAGAATAATAGAAGTAAACAGGACTCTGACAGACAGCAGCTTCCATGTGTGTCAGCGGCTCTGGGAGTCTGTGAACAAGAGTTATGGAACACAGCCAGTTGTTCTTGTGTCTAGTGATTGATGATGTTGGTGTATCAAATTAGCTGTGAATAGGGAACCTTAAAAATTAAGAGTAGTTGTAGAGACACTAAAAATGCATTCTTTATAAAGGAAGCATGGTGACAGTAACTAGATATTTTCTCCCCTAAACAAATACTGTGCATTATTTTTGTAATGCCATTCCATTTTTTTTAAGAAATCTTAGAAGAAAATATTTTAATATTACATTTACTCCTTTAAATAAAGGTTTCGTTGTTCTATCTTTGTATTTCGTGCCAGTTTATTTTAGGGCTCTTGTAATGCACTAATGGCATTCATTTGGTTTATGCATTTCACCACTGCAAGTAAAAAAAAAAAAGTTCTGGTTTGTAATGAATAGTTAGTAGAACAACAATGCATTAAAGTACCTTATTATCCTGTTATTTTGTGACAACACCTATAGTATGTCTTTTATGGGACAGAGGTAAAAATTTCACTCTAAATAAAGAGGTATCCTTTTGATTTTGGGGTTGTTGATAGGAGTGCACCTCTGAATATAAATTGATTTGATGTATTTCAGAGCATGCATTTGTAACGTTTAGAGTTCTATTGTCAAATAAATGAGAAGTGCACTTGCATCTTTTTTCCCCAATTAAGCTTTTATGTGGCAGGACAGGTGCATTGGCAGCATGCCATTCATGAAGGAGAGCATCTGAAATGCACATTCTCATCCTGATATCTGGGTGGACTCTAGCTGATCACATCAATGAGGGTGGATTTTAAATGTCTTGGAAAATTATTATGCTTGTATAAAACTGCACAGAAAGAGCCCTTATTTGTGCTAGGAGCAAGATACCTTCATTACGCTCCATAGAAGAACTATCTTATTGTGGTCTGATCACACTGATCACACATAGTAGACTCATTGCTGCTACTTCTGATGACCTAAATGTTGCTGCTTCTGCAGACTCTGCACTTAGTGCCACTGGAAAATGATGCAAGTTGGGCCAGTGAGTTGTGTGTTTGGCTCTTTGAGGATGAACTCTGTGTGTCAACTGGTAGGCTGGGTTAAATGGTCCAGCAAGTGAAAAAAAAAAAGCCAGCAGGTTTTTCTCTCTTAGGTACCATTCTTGGAATCCAAGGTACACAGCCAATAAAACCTAAAAGCATTTTACATAAACAAAAAAGCAAACAGAATGAACCCAGCTTGGGATACAACCCAGCCACCTAAAAACTGTGAAGCTCTGCCTTTTCAGAGGCTTCTCTATGCTCTGACGATTGTGGAACAACTTTTACAGAATTCCCTGGCTTTCCTCTGAGAGCCTGATTTGAACCTTCAGCCCGCAATGCTACTTCATTACTTCACCCTATACCCCTGTGGGAGATCTAAACAGGAAGTAGAAGCCTGTTACTAATGAATGAGGCCTCTGCACCCCTTCAGGGTGCTATAAAGATATGAACAATATTAATTAACCTTGTCACTTGTCATTAAGAGCCTTTCTGTGGCAGAGCTTATTTAGTAATTCCATGTGTTCCATACTTTTGGGCTCCTGAAAGAGTGTGCTACTATTCCTCTACTTCACATATACCATGGAACACTGTAAAAAGGCTATCTAAGAAGCCAAACATAAATGTAGAGTGAAATTTCCGTGCACTGGCCACAATAAGTGCATTTGAAGGGGAGGTAGAACAAAACTGCATGCATCCCTGTTATGGAATATGGCTATTGTCTAAGAAAAATAAATAATTTTAATTGGGACATTTAAAACTAGATTATACAAGACAATAGGAAATGTGCAGTAGGGGAAATTAGTGCATTGACAAGGAGTTGAACTATATGATTCAAGAGATTTTCCATCACTAATTTCTCTGAATCTAACAGGAATAGTTAGCTCAGGTTTAAAAAACAAAACAAAAAATACTGCCCCTTTATTGTGAAGTCATTGTCTGTGGTGGTTCTCTGCCACATCAATGTTGCTAGTGTATTTGTGTATATATGACACCTTTCAAGATCAATTAATTTACTATGTGAAATTTACTCCATAGTGCTTCCAGACATTCTTGTATGAGTTATTGAATGTTTAATGGCAAAGTACACTGAACCAGCCTGTTGGTTAACTCTGATGCAGACACAATCCAAACCAGAACACAAATGGAAAAATTGTATGTACTATCATCTCTACATCCTTTCCTCTCCCCTGACTTCTAGATACTGTCCCTTGTTTTATTGTTGCTCCAAGCATTGGCCTGTCCAGACTAGTAATTCAGATAATTGAGAACAGTGCCCAGTTATAGGGTCAATTCTATTTCTTGATGCTCTGGGGATTTATACAACTTTCTCATTCATCGCACCAAAATAGATCTGGAATTTTGCTAGATAAGGCTTTAATATGTGGTTTTGTTCTCAGTGCTTCTGAATGTTAACACACCTTTTTTCATTATGTAAGATTTATATAAAACTACAGATAAGTAATAAATATGTTAGCAAATTCATAATTAACTTGGTGAACTGGAGCTTGCTATTGTATACAATCTACTTATCTTTTTTATCTAGGGTATTTTCTTTGGCATAGTCACCACTTAGTAATTTGGTAGTAATAAAAAGACTTCTTGAACCATTTTTAAAAAACATTTCTATTCACAGGGTGTGTGACTCACTGCGGTGGAGTTTTCTCTTCAATGGTCAATCATATCTGCTTACACAAGCAGTCAAGCAGTCAACAAAGAAGATATTTCTTTTTCCAGAGACAAAGAAATACTGCTTACAGTATAGTTTGGCCAGCTAAGGTTTCTTTAGCTCACCCAGTTCCTAAGGTACTGTAATTTCTATTAGTTGATCCTTTTTCTAGTCATTATAAAGATTGACTGCACCAGTGATCAAGTACATTCATCCTCTGACAGCTGGGAGTCTGAATCATGGTCTTGTTGGTTTGGGATTTGAAATAGGAACAGTGATGTCAGAAGTTTTCAGCTCCCTGACATGCTAAACAGAGTAGTGTAAATACCCCATTAGGGAGTTTAAAACTGTCAGTCCTTCATATATTATGTTTGTTACTGTAAATGATCACCTTATAACATTTAATGCTTCTAGATTCAAATTCTTCCTTTGGCTTTGGGCAGTGGTAGCTTTAGGCATACAAAGCAATTGCCTAACTCCCAGGCAGCTCGGGGGCCCTGATTTACTTTTACCCCCAAAATACCATGCCTCTAATTTAATATGGAGTTTTTAACCAGTGTATTAGTATGTGCTGTGTTGGTGTATTTTTTGGTTTGTGAAAATAATGCAATTAATATTTTTAGGGAGTGGGTGAAGGAGATAAGGGGGGAGGAAAAATATTCCTCTTTAGGGCCCGCAGTGGGTTAGCAGCACCTCTGATACAAGCAGATAGTTCCAGCTGAAGTCAACACGAGATGCACATGCTCATCTGAGGAAAAAAATGTCGCCCTTTCAATGTAAATTTCTATTACATTAAGTCTCAAACATTTACATCCTCCTGCAGTTTTGGTGATTTGGTGATTTCAGTCTTAGATGAAAGCATACATCAAAATGTCAGCCAGCTGCCCTGCTATGTAACTTATGAACTAACCTTTGCTGTCATTGACTAAATGTTGTTTTTTGGAAAATACATTTTTGTCTGTTTTTGAATCCATTATGACTTTATTTAGAGCTGTTCTAACAGGTGTGCTATTGCGCTTTCTCTGGTTCTGCTTTAATTGCAGTATGTACTTTGGCTGTTTCATACCCTTTATTTAATGAAAATAATTTTGGATAGTATTTTATAGTGATGTGTATAAGTAGTTTTTTATTTCTTCTACTAGAAAGTAGATGTCTAATACAAAATATGAAATATGTACATTATCCTATGGTCATAGTAAAAAAGAATGATATGGAAGGAATAAATTGAGGACGCTTACTATAGAGTTCTTAAGCCTAAAACATTATAGAAGCTTTGGATACACAATGAATATAGGACCAAGACACTTTATGTTTTCAAAGATTAGAAAAATGGTTGTAGTACTTGCAAACATGTTGTATCTTTAGATATTTCTTGCAGGATGAATACAAAAAAATAAACTGTCATGTTGAAAACTAATCTTCACAAGTAGCAATGCTCATGTCTAATAATCTGTTCATTTTTCATCTGCCTACAGAATTACAATTTAACTAGGATATATGAATAATTTAGGAAGTATCTAAATAATGAGGGAAATTTATTACAGGAATATATATAATTCGGGGGACATTTTTTCTACAGAATATCCTAGAAATAATATTTATATTAAAAATGTCTTGAATTTTACAGATTTTTTTAGGAAAGGAGAAATGGTGAGATAAATATCTACAGCTATACCATCTTGAACTGCTATCTCATCATATCTCACAAGCTAAACAGTGTCAAGTCTAAGCAGTTATTGGATGAGTGTTCTCCAAGGGAAAACTCAGAGTGCTCCAGGGCATGGAGCTGGTAATTTAGGAGGTGGGATTTTCCCTCTAATTCAGAAATAAATTAATGTCCTAGTCTGGTGTGAACAGGTTCTATGCTGCTGGGGGTGCTATGTGTCTGAATGAGATGTAAACCTAAAGTCCTGATGGCTTGGGATCATTAAAGATCCTATGACACTTTCTGTAAGCATTGGGAAGGCCAAACACCAGTTGGGGTAACTATAGTCTACCTACTTAAAGGCCCCCTATAGAGTTAATTGGATACGCCATTCTTTTTCACTTCCTACACTAAAATGTTGTGTTGTCTTGCTGTGTGCTGTTTAAACAGCTGCTGTGTAACTATCGTACAGCCTGGGTTCTATGTCCATTTAATCCTGTGTGCATTATGGGCTTGATCCCGTTTCCACTAAAATCAGTTGTAAAACTCTTGCAATGACTTGACAGGCCCTTTGTAATAGGTGAAGTGATAATTATGTATAGCTTGTAAATATTCTGGAATCCTTAGGAGGATTAAATGTGCTTCTATATATGTGTAAGATATTATTTTTGTTGTTACTATATATTTGTCTTAGAATTACAATAGTTTAAAAAAATAAAAAAATAAATAGAATTTTACATGCACGAGGCCTGAGACCTTTTCATTAAATAAAAATATATTTATTATAGTTTTCCTTGAAAGACAGTGAATTAGGACATGGTTGTACAGTTGGGTTATTGCTGATTATGTACTATATGAATCTTATGATTTTTAAAACAAACTTGGTATTTGTGGATAATCTAAGCACTATACCCAGATGAACAGACACTCTTTTCCTAACCTGTGTATTATATATTTTTATTAACATTAGCTTTAATAAAAAAAATTAAATCTGTTAAAAAGAAAAATGTGTGTGCAACATAATAGATATGGATAAGATTAAAAGACTAGGTGGGTGAGGTAATATCCTTTATTAGACTGACTTCTGTTGGTGAGAGAGAACGGAAGTTGGTCGAATAAAAGATATTACCTCACCCACTTTGTCTCTCATTCGTATCTACCCATCTAATTCATATCTATTATGCTGCACATACATTTTTCTTTTTATAATACTGTACACCCGTATCCGAATTCACCTTGTGTCTCATATCCTATGACTGACATGACTGCAACTACACTTCATACATGAATGAGGTTGACAGCTAGAAATACTGAGATTCTTAATCAGACAAAATTCCCATTGAAGTTAATGGAAACTTTGAGTAAAAGCTCAGGACTTTCCTCTACTACTGTACATATATGTGTTCAGTGTGAGTGTTTGTAATGGACTTCTATATAAAATTTACCTTTATTGAAAAATAAAATAATAAGCTTTTAAGTCTTCCTCTGATAGTTTTAAAGCTCACAACTATTTGGATTGAAAGACTTCTGCAATATCTTGGATTTCAGTACTGTATGGTTAACGCACTATTTAAGTCAATAGTAACAGGCAATGTTAAGTTCAAAAGGGCATTGGAAGAAATACTGAGGCAGCCTTGAGGGCTTGCCCTGGTGGCTTAGGAAGGTCAATACTATGACAGAAAGGGCAAACTGCCATGAAGCAGGAGGCACTCTCTGAGAAAATGATCCCATTGTCATGCTCAGTTTTCTGATCTTCATTTTCAATCCTTCTTCTCCAAGCACATAAAGAAGCCAGACTATGTGACGACAGGCATTGTACCAGACTGGGGAGACTACATAGAAATTAAGAATGAAGATCAGATTCAAGGGCTTCGTCAGGCTTGTCAACTGGCCTGTCATATTCTGCTTCTAGCTGGAAAGAGTTTAAAGGTAACAGTCACATGCGGTCCTGTAACAACTTGGATGTTTTCTGTGCTTTGTTTTTGTTTTTATTTAATGTACATCTAACTTGCTATTAAAGTACATACTGAATAAAGGGGGGTTATTAATTTTTTAATGGTTTTTTTGCTGTATAACATACCTGTTTAATTTCTTTTATTATTTAAATCTGTGGGGGGGAGGGTGATTACATTTATCAGGGATAAAAAGAAAATTGAGCTCTTACCGGTATGGGACCGGCTCTGCCTCCTCAGGCGGAAGGGTTGGGGCTGGGGCTGCCTGGCCTGCGCCACCTGGGGCTCCAGCGGCGATTTAAAGGTCCTGGGGCTCCGGCTGCACAGCAGCAGCAGCCAGTGCCCCAGGCCCTTTTAAATCACGGCCCTGAGGCAGCTACTTCTATTGCCCCCCATTGGCAGCTGGGGTGGGGGGCAAAAGGGGCAACGACATTAAAGCGCTGCCGCGACAGCACTTCAAGCAGGGTCCTTTGCCGTGGCAGCACTTCAACGTCACTGCCCCTTTTGCACCCTCCCATTGCAACCCTGCTGGTAGGGACCTGGCAGGACCGCCAATGGGGGGCGCAAAAAGAGTAGCGACGTTAAAGCGCTGCCGCAGCTGCGCTTTACGCTCAGCGGTATGGGCTGGTACTGGTGACTACTTTTTACCGATATGCTGTACCGCCCCGTACCGCCTTACTTTCACCGCTGACGTTTACTCAGTGTTAGAAGTATAATCCTTTCAGGTCTGCATTCTGACCTGCCAAGTTGCATGGGTTTGTCATAAGGCGCTTGGGATTCTATATGATTTTGTGACACAGCAAATCCTGTGATTCACACTTTCTGCTTTCCAGCTCTACTTTTCCATAAATCTGATGGATCGGGCTGTTCCTTCCATTCCGCTGCTCCTTCTCCTCTGGCCAATTGATCAGACAAACTACAGAACCACTGTTAAAGGGTGCAGCTGCAAAATTCCATGCCTCTTGCCAGAGTGCACTGATAAGGAAAACGCTTGGTTTTGCAATAATGTTTTCTACAGAACACTTTTGTGGGATGCCCCCCACATAATAAAGGGGAACCTCCTTAAAGTCTTTGCAGATGGAAAAATGCTTTGGTAGCTTCCCCCTTTCTCTCATGATTAACATACAAGACAGGGTGAAATATGTTGTATAGTTAGTAGATGTGAGTGTGGCGATATAAAAGGGGTGTTCAGAGCATGTGGAGGTACAAAATATATTTTATCAAAAAAGACACTGAGAAAAGATTAATAATGCACAGTTAAGCACTCAAAAGTTAGAAAATGACAAAATTATGTACTCCTTTCTCCTCATGGATATGCATTATAATACAGCTTTTAATTACATGATCATTGCATACTATTTCTGTAACGACAGTGTATAATATCTTATTTTTCTGCAACGTTAAGTGCATGTGTAGCATTTTTTCATTATTTATACTTACATTAATTTCATCACTGTAATCTTCCTGAATATCTTTATTAATTAAAAATGTTTATATTAATACTACTCTTAGTTCAGTGCTTTCAACCTGAAATTTTTTGTCAGAATTCATCTACTGTACATTTGCTTTTCAACCGTCAATACAGCTTTCCTTGGGGGTAGTTCAGGAGATGATGCAGCAAATAATAAAAGTAACTTTCACCTTGATCCTGCAAACACTTGTGGGTGTTTTTAACTTCTTCCATGTGAGTAATCCCGTTGACTTCAGTTGAATGGCTCATATGTATGTTAAGCCCATGGATAAGTGTTTGCAGAATCAGGGACTTAGCACCAAACTTACTTGGACTGTAAATGACAGCAGTTTCTCACTATTACTCTTTGATGTTGTTATATTAATGTGTAGTGCTCTGTGTAAGCGTAGCTTATGGTGTACTTTTCATATTGATTATTCTTGTTGGCTTGTATGTACAAAGTGATAGGAGATGCCATGGTGTGTGTGTTACATTTTGTGTGGGGAGCATATTTTGAGAAATAGTATGTTACTATGTAAATTAAAGGCTATATTGTAATGCATACACATGGGGGTCAGAATTAAGGCTGAATGTATGGTCTTAATTTTGTAATTTCCTGACATTTTTGCGCTTAACCGTGCAATCATAACATGTTATTGACATTATATTTGATGGAATTTTGTAGTGTTTTTTGGAAAGAAAAATCAAATTCTACAAAATGGAACTATGTGGCAAGAAACCACCAGAATACCCTATCCCGTGTAGCAGAAATGGTCCACCAGAAGATGCTGTTACTGCCCCTCAGACAGTATTTTCAATTAAAGCAAAATTGACTGCTTTGTGGAGTGGTGGCGAAAGGCTCTTTGGGACACATAAGCCCCACTCCCACGCTACGCAGGAGATCTGCCCACTGAATGGCCATGCACAGGTGCCCATGTACTCTTTGGGCACCACAGAAAGGAGCTGGGCACCAACTGGTACAGAAGGCCCATGCTGCGTGTGCACCAAAGGTGTGATGCAGGTGACACAGGATGGTAGCTATGGATCTGTGTTTGATCTGTGTGGCCCTAGTACCCAATACAGTCTGTGTGCAGGGGCTGTGACTACTGTTCCAGCACACAGGTTGGAATAGTTGCTGTGGGATAGGGGAGCAACACAGCATCCTGTACCCTGCCCTTGGGGGGGAGAGGATGGAGGGGGGCAATAGTTTTCACCTGACCAACCACAAGTTCATCATTAATAAAGTAAGGGGTCCACAACAGCCCTTATTCCTTTATTCCTTGCATGCTATGTACACTGCCTCATTCACGAAGCATAATGGCTAAATCTTTCACTGCACAGCTAGGAAAGCCATGAACGCTTGCACCACAGCCTGCCTTTATTCCAAATGATACTAAAACGTACTCAAAAATCGTAGCCACTGTAGTGCATATGTGCGAAGTGTGATTTTCAAAGGCTTAAAACTCATTCAAATCAAGACTAATTTTCACAGGAACACTCCAAGGTACTTCTTCTCAATGAGGGAGGTTTCTCTACCAAATTTCAACTTTCATCTTGAACCATTTCAGAGCTAAAGCTGATCCAAAAGAAAAGCTGGAATAATAATATTTAAAGTGTGAGGCCTTTTTTCACAAGTCAAAAATGGCTAAACCATTTCTGTTAATCTTGCCAAAAAAAAAATCACCTTCAGAAAGGAATTGAGTATAGGAAATTTCAGTCAAAAAGTAAGTGTTTTTGAAAATTGTAGGTCACTGAAATAAGGGGGCTAGAATGGAAATTCTAATGCAGATTTCACTGTTAAAGTCACTGCTGTGCCAGTGTAATACAAACAGCTCCCATGTGTGAAACCAAATATTAAACTTATGTATAAATGAATTAAAATGGTTTCAAAAGTAATTTGAAGGAAAAATAATTGACAACAATATGACCGTAATCTTATTTGCAAGTCATAAGAATTAAGGATTTATCTACAAATGGCTGCAAATGTTTTAAAAGGTTGAAAGCATTAAATGCAATATTGTAAGTACAAACTGAAGCTATTTTTAATTATGTAAGGGGAATGGAAAGAGAGAGGAAGGAAGTCTAAAAAACCACACTTCTATAGCAGCTACTGAAAAGAGAGGCCAGTAGAAAATGGTGGCCTTGAGAAGGCAAATGTGGATAAAGAAAGAAAGTAGACAGTATTTTCAGTTTTCTCAAAGCCTTTAAGTGCTCTCTTTACTACATGCTTGATTTCTCTCTAAATAAAACATAAAGTATCTATGAAGTATATCAAACAGTTTAGTGTTTTGTATCAAAGCATTTGATTTGTATCATCCTAGATTTCACTGAAGTGCATGACTGTGATCACATTCAGTAAATAAGAGAAAATGCCTTTAATGTTTTTTTCAGCACAATTTTTATTTTATATTTTAGGTTGGCATGACAACCGAAGAAATAGATTCCATTGTTCATCATGAAATAATCAGACAAAATGCCTATCCTTCACCTCTAGGCTATGGAGGTTTTCCCAAATCGGTTTGTACCTCTGTGAACAACGTGGTATGTCATGGTATTCCTGACAGGTATTCTCATAATAACACTCTTAATGTTACGTTAATGTTCATAACTTAGAGGTTAATATTAAACATGTTTCAGTTTATCTAAAAAACACCAATAAACCTATTGCAGCTGCATAGCATGCTACAATACTGTGTTGATGGGCACTTTGGAAGTTTGTTTAATAAAAATAAAAACATAATCGACTGTTTGTCGTGACACTCATAAATTGTGGTGTAATGCCTCCAGAGTTTACAGTCTGAAAAAATACAATACAGTAAATGCTTCTAATTTTTCAGCAAAATACATGTAGTTTAAGGAATTGAGGACATTTGAATTGATGTAAATTTTTATTATTAGCAATACACTAGGCTGCTCACAAAGTAAAATCAGTTCACTATAAATCAGAGTAAGCATGGTGGTAGATTTTCAGACACTGATAATGTTTTCTGTCAGTTGTTTGTCATTACATTATATGCATCTGCACTTGTTCTTTAAGTAGCAAGAGCTGAAGATTAGAAAAGATTATTCCATTTGTCTCCATCCTCCTCCACCAAAAAAATCTTCTTCCCTCTCCACCCCTAGATTTATGTGTGTGTGTCATTAGGTGTTCGTTCTTATATTCTCTTTGTTAAGAACTGTCTGTCACCGTTATTTTTTTTTGTCTGTTTATGTTTCAGTCGACCTCTTCAGGATGGAGATATTATCAACATTGATGTCACAGTGAGTAATTCATATAAAAAATAGTCTTTGATCAACTTTACAATTGCTAGTAGCAACAGGAAGAGCAGTAGATTGAAAATGTGGAATGCACAGATGGATGTGCTGTTTATTTCTAAGCCAGGGCACAAGCAGCTGGTTTCCTTTTTTGTTTTTAACTCTGTGTTTATTCCAACTAGACCCAGGCCTGACTTGAATTTAGGGCTGGAATCAGATGCACTGAGATCAATGTTGGCCTAAGTGAAATGTCAACCCAATCCTGCTATGTGTCATGTTTTTGAGAAGGTGTAATTGTTATTGATCCACTGTGTAGTTAATGCAGAGCACCACAGTACTGGGCAGCAGCTGAAGACAGATATGTATGAGATGAGCTAACATGAAGAAAGCCAGCATTTTTCCTTCACTCTGCCAAGATTGATCTTCCTCTTCCTGCTGATTTTGAGTGGGGCCTGTCATTATCTTACTCTGTCATTAGAGGCTACATTGGCCTGTGTATGTCAGTCTATTTGGACAGCAACTCTTTTGCTAGCAGTGTTCCCTACATTTATTAAAATCCCTGAAGGTAGTGTTGTGTTCCATTTCTGGTATAAGAGCCTTGAACCCTTTACTCACAAACAGATAGTGTGATATAACCATTGACTTAACATTTTCACAGGATGATCACTTATAACATTTAAATATAGGCTGACCAAATTAGCATTGGAACAAGAAAGTATGGAAACAGAAAACCAAAGTGTGATGCTTTTTGGTATTTTCATTTATTGAAATGGGGATTAATCATGCCTTGTGGTTCTTATTTTTGTCCCCCTGCGGTAAGTTTCCCCAAAGCTTTGGCAATTTATTTCTAGTGTATACACAAATGTATTCCTGAATTCTAAACATTAGTTTACAATAATAAATGGTATAGAATAAAGATACGTTTTGTAAGGGAAAGTGTTTTAACCATTAAAGAATTTCCTGATACACTTGTCTGTACCGATAGTTTGATATTTGCTTACCATGGGCCAAATTCACCTCTGGCATAAGTGGGAGTAGCTCTAAAGTGCCATAACTCTGACCTCGCATTTAAAGCTTTTTAGATAGCTCTTTACATTATATTTAGTCAACTTGAACTTTTGCCCCATTATACCATTCACTTGTGATCCTGTGCTGGGTTTTTTAACTTATTTTACTGCATTCCACCTTACTGTACACTTTCTAGCTGTAGGTATTTGTTCTATTTGATTTACATAGAATGATCTGTATCCTTCAAAATATATTTTTGGCCCTAATCCTTGGCTGGTTTGAATTGGTTTGGCTTCACTGACTTTAGTGGAACTATGTCCGTTTACAGCAGCTGAGAGAATCTGACCTCTTCTTTCTTTAAATCAAATCTGGTTTAAAGTTAATTTTGCTTCTTTTTTTTTATTGCTCCCAAAGATAACATTAGCTCCTTAGATTAATAACAAAATTCACATTCATACAGGTATTTTCCACAGTGACTGTGCTAAGCATTTTTACATCTGTTTTTCTTTGCTTTCTCCATTCTTCTTTTCAAATAACATTTGATTATATAAGAGGGGTATTTTTGAAAATACATTGAGTTTTTCTTCTGTTTAACCTCATGAAACAAAATAAATCTTGCAAGTATCCAAGAATATGACAGTTGTGGGAGCAGCATGCATGAGTCTTTGACTTCCTATCTTTGGGGGGGGGATGTGTGTGTGTGTATATTTATCACTGAAAAGAAACACTGTGTTTGGTAATTGCTCATTTCCAATATGTCTAAGAAAAAATATTGCTTTGTAGTGTTTATAATTGACCTATTAGTTTATTTTTAATGAGAAAATCTGGGACATTTCACAGATGGAAACAATTATTATGGACATAACAGTACAGTTAGAGTAGACATTCTACAATAATTTGTTTATGGATGTGTACAGGATCTATAAAATGATTACATAATAATCTGCCAGCTATCAAATGTAAATACTTCACAGTGAGTGCAAATTATCTAGGAATCAAAAATTAAATGTATTTTACACAAGTGGGTTTGTGAAATTTCATAGATGAAATATAAAGGTATTTTGGTGACTTAAATCATGTTGCCTTTAAAATTTCAAAAGAATTATAGAAACAAAAACATTGTGCTTCACCAACATACTACAGCTCTCAACCATCCATTATCAAGTATTGTGTCCTACATCTTAGTTCTAGCACTGGCTGTTATAGAACTACCATATCTTACTTTGTTATTGTAATTTATTAATGTCAAAAATATGTAATTGTGATAAGTGGGCTGTAGTAAACCCTAATTGTATTTAAGAAATTGTTTTGATAGTATTAGATAAATCTTGCTTCATTAATTTAGATGCCAATCCTCCAAGCCCTCAGTGCATGCAGTTCTTATTAAAGTCATGCAGAGCTTGCAGGATCAAACCCACCTCCCCACCAATGTTCTATTACAATTGTGCTCATTTTTCTGACATGGTAATGGTCAGATTTTTTACAGTTTGGTGTCTGATAGATTGAGAGTTGTTCTACTAAAAATGATCTGGTCCAATTAAAAGTGAACCTGCTAGAAAAAAGACTGTCCTGTAACATATAACAACATAATGAAAAGCTGCAGGGATGTTCTTCACTGGCAGAAAAAGGTGTATAACTAAAGTCTTGAGTCCACTCTCATTGGAGCCAGTGAGAGCAGGATGGGGCCTTTTTGCTGAAATTCAACTTTCATTATAACCCAGTTACCACTCACTCATAAGTATATCTACAAAATGTTTCAAGTCTAAACTTGAATATAATATTTTTTGCAGAAAAGTGTGAGAAAAATATAATTAGTAACTTTTTGAGTTTGGGAGCAGGCAAAGAATACTTGGCCATTAAAAAAAGTGTCACAAATTTTCTTGCACAAGTAGCTCACAAGTAACAGAACTTTAAGCATTGAAGTATGTTAGTCTCTGAAGAGTAATGACCTACTAACTGGAGAAAAAAATATTTTATAACACCAAAGTTATATGCAATTAAAATTGTCCTTTACGCATGCACAGAAAAAATAGAATAGTCTTTTAGTTACATTATAGCCTGAAGTACTGTGGAGCTGCAAAACCCTTTTTAATGCCACATTATAAGACTTCACAGTAAAAGAGCAGGGTTTTCCTGTGTTTGTAGAGAAATCTATAGAGTGCTGTAGTTCAAAATTTACATTGCTGCTGAAGAACAGTTAGATAATTGCATAATCAAAAGGTAGAGGTTTTGTGTATCTAACAGAATGTTGCATTTCTGTTGTGTGCAACTTCATAGTGCCAGAGCTACGTTTTTTTCTTTTTTTAAATTAAACCATGGAAATTAAATGCAAAAACCTATGCTAATGCAACGTTACAGTTTGAAACTGGAAGTTAAAAAGTAATGAAGTGAAATGCGCACAACATCAGTGACACTGTACTGGGCTATACTAACAATGAATTTGACCTAAGCTTTTCATAGCTATGTTAGTTTACACACATTACATCTTTGTAGTAGTTTGGATTTCTAATCAGGCTGTCAAATGTATATTTTAAAATTAAATTTGGGTGATATTCACTGTGGTGTGAGGAGCCAATAAAAGGCCTTCCCAGCCACTAACGCCAGGTATAGGGACAGCCTCAGCACCCCCTGTATGCCGTGAATAGGGTCTCTGCACTGCCTAAGACAGTATGTAGGAAGGCATTGAGGTCAGAGAAGCCATGGGATCTACAATCCTGTCAATCCAGTGGCACCAACATACGCTATACAGGCAGGTGGCATGGACAAGCAGCTGAAGCAGCTACTATCCCAGCCCATAGGGTGGTGTAGTATCTCTGAGAGGGCTGTGCTGCACCCCTGCACTCTGGAACTGTTTTGAGAAGTGGATTTTATTCTTCTCAGACCCACTCCCACCTCTTGCACATCTTTGACATAAAGGTCAATTACTCTAAGGCAGGGTTTCTCAAACAAGGGTCGCTGCTTGTGTAGGGAAAGTCCCTGGCGGACTGGGCCGATGTGTTTACCTGCCCCATCCACAGGTCCATCCGATCGCAGCTCCCACTGGCAGCGAATCGCTGCTCCGGGCCAATGGCAGCTGCTGGAAGCGGCGTGGGCCAAGGGACTTACTAGCCGCTGCTTCCAGTTTGAGAAACCCTGCTCTAAGGGCTGGTCTTCACTACAGGGAGGTCACGCTTCTGCAATCAATGCAGCAGGGGTCAATGTAGCGGGTCTAATGAAGACCTGCTAAATTTACAGCAGAGCGCTCTACAGTCAAGCCAGGTATTCCAGCTCCCTGAGAAGATTAAGGTAAGTCGATGAGAGAGTGTCTTCGGTTGACACAGCACAGTGAAGACACCGTGGTAAAAGTTGACCTAAGCTACGTCGACTACAGCTACGTTATTCACATAGCTGGAGTAGTAAAACTTAGTTTGATTTATCCCGGTAGTGAAGACAAGCCCTAATTTCTTGTCGATTGAATGAATGTAATCATTTGTGTATTTGGGGTTCTTAGAACCTTCCATTTTTCCATTTCCAGTATTTGTTCAAATGTTCAGACCTAGACATAAAACTGAAGGGTTTTACATATAATTTGTCATTATAATTGTACCTCAAAGTTACATTTTTTGGTCTCATTTCTAATCTTTTATTTCCTCTACCTTATTTTTACAAATTGAGCTTGAAGGCAATCTAAAAGAAAACCTGTCTGTTAAAATAGATAGATGAATTTAACTAACAGGAGATCTGTTTCTGAATATAAAACAAGAAAATGTCTTTACATTTCTACATGTGTTTAGGTATATTGCAATGGCTACCATGGTGACACTTCTGAAACATTTTTGGTGGGCAATGTGGATAAATCTGGTCAAAAGTTAGTGGAGGTTGCCAGGAAATGTAGAGATGAAGCAATTGCAGCTTGCAAACCAGGGGCTCCCTTCTCTGTAATTGGAAACACAATCAGGTAAGCCTTATACTGACAAGTAAAGGGAGGGCTGGCAAGTGGGACAAAGGTTATTGGTGGTTTGGTATAAAGCTGATGACATGTTTTATGATTCAGAACCATCATTTCAGTCTGATATCAGTATGTGAACTGCCAGGCTATAGTGTTGTTCTTTGGATAAGAAAGATTTTAAAAAGTGAATTACACTGGGGTCAGCAAAGATACCTGTAGAAAGACTCAGATGTTTATCAGACTGCTGTGGTTTTAGATTAAGAGGTGTGATTTGTAGTGTTTTCCATCCATTTTTTTTTTAATATTTTTACCTGAAACATCAGATCTTCAGTAGAATCACTGTAGGAAGATTAAAAACCCACATTCTTTTTGTTGTATAACAAATAATGTTATAAAGGAATTAGTCAACATCAATAAGTCACTATGCTAAAAAAGTATAAAAATATTTAGTTCAGGAAATTCTTACCTTTCAAGCCAGAGTGCACACAAATATCATAAAGGAAAGAACATCTGCTTGAAGAGGTTTTCCTATTTTGTATTTGTTCTTTTATATAAAAGTAATCTTTGCTTTTGTTCTTGTTGGTTTGAATTAAAATATGTCATTTCCTGAATGTATCTAGTTCTTTGAAATTTTTTTCAAATATTTTTTTAAATAGACACATCATATACATTTTCTTAACAGGTACCTCACTGTACTTTTGTGAATATTAATGGATATGACAAACTATTGCATGCATTCTGATTGCTTAAAAGCTGCAAGGCTTAGTCACTTAGAAAAGGTGCTGCCTTTTTTTCTTTGTAAATCTTCAAATACTTTAAGGGGAAAAAAAGAGAGCAGCAAAATATCAGTTAGATATATTTATAGCTTTAAAAATATTGTAACAGAGTCTGAATCAAACTTTAGTAAAACCTCTTTGGGTTATATCTGAGAAGCTTTTATTGAAGACTTTGTACAAAATTGTGTTTTTGACAGTTTTAAATTATAGGCTAACTAGCCTGGGGAAAAAGGATAGTGTCTTTCTGTTCTTTCATAGGAAATGTTGAATCAGACCCCTACTGGGAAAAGAAATTTAATGCATATCTCACTATCTTACTGTCCATGAATATAATAGAAGTGAATTCAAAATGTAGTTTTATTTTTGCAAATGGGATGAGTCGATAGAGGCACCTCATATTTTTGAACACCTAGGGTTCAACAGATTTACTGGTGGTGCTCTTGCATTTTAACAAAATTTATTCTTGAGTAGAAGGGGGCACAGAACACTAGATTCTTATTCAAGCATTCTATCGAGCTCTGCATTCATGGCTGTGTCTAAAGGGCATGTCAGCCTTTGATTCTCTCTGAGAGGTAATTATCCTTTTCCTGTCACGGAACAACAAATGATAGCTAACTACAGAGGCACATTTGCAGTAGTCACATTCATCAACTGCAGAAAAAAATTCAATTTAATTGTGCAACACAGCTGCACATAGGCTTTTTGAGCATTTCTGTTGTTCTCACTGTCTTGCTATTCCTCCCTCCAGATCTATTTTTTAAACTTTTTTTTTCTGGTTATTTTTTCCCCCTTTTTGTCTCTTCTTCCATTTTTACTCTCTGTACTTTCTTGTTAAAGTAATTTTCCTTTGTGGCTCTCATTCTTTTTTCCCCATTGAAGGCTATGAATGTAGAAAATTATCACAATTACTCATATAATTGAGCCTCTTTGTAGCAAGTGCAACTCCAGTAGCCTTTCTCCATCATGAAAATGGTTTCATTATAGGGTTTTTCATATTCTCTGACACCATCTACACAGAGGAACAGGCGTGCAGATGAGATGTACTAGGAACAGGGTAGATCAGTAAGGTCACAGTAGGAATAATTAGCTCTGCTATGGAAAGAGCATCTAGGCCTTTTACTGCTACATAAATGTACTGTCCATGGCTTTTAGTCACAAAAAAACTTACTAACAAATGGAGCTCCCGCCTACTACTTTGAAAAAAAGATTTGTATCAACACTACAATTTTCCATCATTAAGACTAATAACACAGAGCCTAGTGTACATCAAGGGGAATAAAAAGAAAAATCTCACATTCAAGTGGCGGCTGGGTGCTGACCTTTGTTCCCTTTTTTTGTGTTCAACTTAACTCTTCACAAAAAAGAGCCACACGCCACACCAACATGCAGGTGAACTCCAGCTAGTGCTAGCAAAGCATGGCATTCAGTTGGAAAATCTGATAAATCTCCATGCAAGATAATGCATTTCATTACAGATTCACTACATTAATTCTAGCTATATTAAAAAAAAACAGAATTGAAAGTGACATTGGATTTTTCGCTGTGCTGATGCAGAGGTCAGTTTTCTCACAGAGTGTAAATATGTATGCAAAGGCTCCATTGAAAAGCAAATTAATCAGAACTGGTGCGTGTTCAAAACTGCGTACAAAATAACAGATCATTAACTTTTTTTTAAATATTTTATTGTGCAGACTATATTAATGTGCTGTTTTGTTTAAAACTACTCTTAACATGAACTCTGATGAAGGAATGTCCTGATGTGATGAATCATCATTTTCTGTATATTTGTCATTTTACATTTACATATGCAGTAAAAATCTTAGTTCAGTGGAAAAATATATAATATAAATACCTGTAAGCAAACACCTAAAGCTAGGAGTGTTCAGACCCATCAAAATGGAAATATGTCTAACCACCCTTCATCCCAACTTTTGCTATAAAGCAGATTTGCATAACATATCATACATACCAGAAATAAGCAGAATATATGATTATTTGGGATGGATCTGGGTGTAATTACAGGATTGGGATGGGTGTGCATACTTTAATATATTCTTTGTTACAGTGGCTCAGAAATTCTGTGTTTTAAATTGAATATATAGTATATAGTAGCTCTTCAGTGTCTGCTGAAACTTACAAATAAAAACATTACATGAATGGATCAATTTCTTTTTCCTATCAAATTGCTAATCCTTTTCTAAGATTCCAGTTAAATTGATGGCAAAAGTCCCATCGACTGCAGAGGGAGCAGGATTGGGCCCTCATGTTCTATTTTCTTATACCCTTTGTGATGCTTTTCTTTTAAGATTAAATATAGTTTGAATTATAGTTTTTATACATTTATACAGTGTAGTTGTTATATAGTGAGTTTAGATATATAAAAGTGTTTTGAATATATAGATCCAAACAATGTAAATGTGACATAATTAAATAAACCAGCTTCAAACTCAGGAAAAAATTGCAGTGATGAAAGTATTAATAAATGGTTTTTAAATGTTTAACTCATAAGTATATGTTTTGATATTAATTTAGAACAATATAAAGCAGATTTAAAAAAATCTGTTTCTATCAGATTATGCACATTTAAACAATAAGTGGCTCAGGCAAAATAAGTCATTTTAATGTCATCTGTGATAGATTTTCCTTGACAGCTACTGTAAATTACAATTACACTGCTTCTCTCTACACTTGAAAGTAAGCATTGCAATAAATTATCTTTTATTTCAATCCATCATGTCTGCTTTTCAGAAGCAGAGAACCTCAAATAAAAGTTCAACACTATTGTAAGAAAAATACAGTAATTTGTGTTGCAGTTTGAAACCAAAATGTACCTTTCTTTCAAAAAACAATTGTTGGCTTTCAAAAATATTACTAATTATACTTCAACATTTGTTGTCATTAAAGGGAATCCCTGAACTTGTGCATTCCCTGAATCTAAGATTACTATTTAAGAGAAAAATACCTTTAAAAGCTTGTAGTTGGATTTTATAATTTATCAAATGAGGTTATATTGTAGCATTCAAAATAAATATTTTCTTCATGAGCAAATATGATTTAAACTAGTGATGTCTCTTTAAGAATATGCAAAAAAAAAGTAATGTCATTCAATAACCATAGTTTACAAATACTATTGTAAAGAAAAATGTGATTTTTTTTTAATTCTAAGGTGCATTATGCTTTCATATTACTCCCTAAGCAAGAATTATTTTCATAGCTTTGATATTCTTGTCCCTGTTTGTTGAGCAGTTTTCTTGCCTCATCAGTGTGGGTCAGATCTATTTAGTAATTTAATCTTTTGTTGTTGTGGTTGCTCTTTAACACCGTTTCAGTTAAGTTTTAATTTTTTGGTAACTGGAATCTGCAGTTAGAGGGTCAGATTCACCTGCAACTGCTTTATGAAGCAACCTTAACCTGTCTTAACTGGCTAGTTAACAGCTGCTTTGTGTCACCAAAGCACAGAGTAAAGCCGCTAGACTGTACCACTATAAATGCTTACAATGGGATTTGTTTCAGTTGTGTTTCTTTGGTGATTGCTCAGTGCATTGGGCCAGATCTGCCCTCCTGTGGAAAAACCTTCAAGAGAGGGTGAAAGAAACTGCCAAGTTCTCCTCATTTTGGCAAGGAATGGGATTTGCCATAGATCCCTCTTGATCCCCCAGGACCTTAAGGGATCTGCTAGAGGCACAGAACCAGCTGTACAAGGGATCTGTGGCACCACATTGGCACTAGAGCCCCTGAGCCTGCTCTGCAGCTTCCTAATAGGAGGGCTCTGGTGCTTACCTCAGCCACCTCTGTCCCTAGAAGACCTTGAGAGAGGTTCTACAGCATCAAGGGATAGCATTGTAAAGAATCCTGTCCTGCCTCTAGTTGCATGTAGCTTTTCTGCGGCTTGCCTGTAAGGTTTGTGGAGGGATGATGTGTATCTGCCTATTGTCACATCTTTCTGTGTGGATTCCTTTGTTCACAGAGGACAGTCCATAATTTGGGCGACTGTGGGAAGAAGATGCTCTGGTGGTGGCTGATGTCCCACTTTCCCCCACCACTCATAGGAAGGGTGATATCTGAGTGCAGACAGTTGCCATGTTGGCATCTTGATGGAAGGATCTGGCCCATAGTGAGCAGTCCTGAGTTCTGCCTACAGTTCTGCTACTGATTGGCTGCGTGACCTTGCTTTAGATATTTAACCCCTCTTTGCCATCTGTAAAACAGGTATAATACCAGGGTCCTGTGCACTCTGCAGCACACTGGGATAACAATCCATGGCAACCACCAGACTAAAGTCTGCTGCAACATTAAATTACTGTGTTGTCACTCCTGTCCTTCCCACTCCCTAACACAGTTATGGCTCATAGCTGAAAATACTCATTGAGGTAAAACTTGTCAATGGTTATTTTCAACGGGGATTATTTTGAAGAACGGGTTTTTTCTCTGTGCTCTCCAGACAACCTGGCTCTGCTCCCCAGCCCTCATTCCGCCATGTTATCCTGGTAGCCAGACTCAGGACCTTTTCCCCCATGTGTGCCCCAAGGGAAGGGAGAATTGTACAGCTCATCTCCTTGGCAACCAGGGCCTCAGCACTAGGGATATACTTCGGGCAGCCTGGCTCACTAGTTATATGTTCAGCTACCTCCACTGCCTGACTTCAAACTGGAGTTCACCTCTGGCTCCTTGATCTATTGCCCAGTGCCATGGAACGGTGGCAGAAGCATGCACTGTTGTCTGATTAACAGCCTCTTCTGGAGAGAGAGTGAGGCTAGTGCAGGCAAATCCAGGTAGGGCAGGCAGCCAGAAAATTAAAACATTGAGCCCCAGGCTGCAGCAAATGGTGAATTCCATGCCAAAAATGCTGAGTTCCATGGTATCTTGGGGAGGAATCCCAAAGTCCACAGCCCTAGCATCACAGAGCCCACAGGGAGCTGACTGAGAGGGGAACTTCTCTGAGTGATGTTTCAAACTCTCTGCTGACTCAGGAAGACATCACTGGATCAGTTTACAGTCAGTTCATATTTACAAGGTTCTCTCTGCAATATCAGGACTAAAAGCAATTTTAAAAAAATGAATGCAGGGATTTTGGGGCACAATTTATTAGCAAGACCTTAACTTCATGAATGTGGAACTGAGGAATGCACAGGACCGTGAAGATCTCCCCTCACAGGTGTTAATACTTGTAGTCTTTTCAAATTCTCAGATGTGAGGTGCTACTATATGTACATGCAAATATTAGAAACAGGTTGAAAGTGGCTGAGTTTTATACTTACAGCTTTTTTCTCCACAGATGTTCTGTACAGCAATGCAGGTTCATACGATACATTACATTTTATGTAAAGAAATTCCATACTCTTCACTGTTTATGGGTGAAGAGGAAAGGTCAGCTGAGTACTTCAGTGCAGATGTCAAATACATCTGAGCACAAAGATCCCTATTTTGATCAGACTATAATAGCAGAAGTAGTGATGCTAATAGAGTTGTTTTCATGCTCTTGAGCAAGGAAGAGGCAGAATTAATACAGTGCACAAGAACTACTTTCATTGTATGAGGAAGGAAAACTATCTCAACCTTGTCTTCTCATTATGATGGCCGTGGTGCTCCTGCTTTTGATACCTAAGAGCAACTGCTGTTACTTCTAAATTCTTAGTGTTGAACGTTATGCTCAGTGGCTAGTTGAATGGTGCACACTGGAGCTTTCCATGCAAAGATATTTAGAAGATGTAGCTCCTAGACAGAAGAAGACTATGTATTGCTATGGTAGAAGAGTTTTGAAAAGAAATCCTACAGCAAGTTGTAAGCCTGAAAAAAAAATGGCCCTGAGGTCTATCAACCTCTTTGGATGGTATAAGAGGGACACAGGCAAAACTGAATAGTGAATGGGATTGCTCTTGCACTGGCCAACATACTTTAAGAAAAATAGAGGTGAAACAAAAGCTTGCCAAATGTTGCATGAATGGTCTTCCACTCCTGCCCTCCCCTTGGGCAATTATTTAAGAATATTTCATGCTTACATGAATGTTGCTTGTGTTGCACTGATTCTACAACTCACACCAGTTCACATTTTGGTCTTTATATGTTAGTGAATAAACTGTAATTTTCTAATTCCTCTCCACATCCATTACTTCCTCCTTGGCCTTTACTGTCGTCATATCCGAGATGGATCCTATAGGGCTTTTCCATCTCTAACTTACATTATTTTTTAATGTTATTTAAATTGTGTACTTCATGAGATAAAAATCCCAGCAGAATGGAGCCCGAGATCTTGTCCCATTACTAGCCATTTCTGCCAATAATTAGGAGAGCCTTAAAGAAGTTGGGGATATCTTACCTTGTTTCCCTTCAAAATCGAATGAAATACGATCAAACATGCTTGTTAGCTTGGAAGGCAGATACTAGCTAACATATGGAACCTGTTCAAGCAACCATTTTAGATCTGAGCTTTGTAACATTATTAACCACCGTTGACCTGATTCTCCACCCTGTTATGCTTGTTTTACAGCAGCATTACACCCTTACTTCAGTTGTAGCAATGGTAAATCTTGGCCTGTGACGCACAAAGGTGTGACTATCCCAGCTTCTATAGGAAAGCATTTAGCAGTGTGTTTAAGTACTTACCTTTCATATCGACAGAACCAACCAGGTACACTGGATTTGAAACCAACAAATTCAGCTTTTCAGTATTTTAGGTGGCATTTTTTTAAGTGTAAAACTAATCCTTTGTTCTTTATAGTACTCCTGTTTGGTTTTAGAAATTGGATGGAAGTGATATGGATGAGCACAGCTTCCATCGTGGCCGATCTCAAATTAATAAGATAAAGACTTATTTGCAGGTCTAAGATAATGTTGATATATATAGTAATTTGACTTTCCTGATAACTCAGGCTGGTGATTGTAAAGGCTCTACTTGAGGTTCTGATTCTAATCTTTAAAGCTTTGAAAGCACAGCTACCTGAGAAGACCCTCTGTCTCTGCAAATAGCTAAGCAGAGGGAAATCATAGGCCTAGGCTGAAACATTTGGGGACTGGGGTAGAGCATTCTTGAGGAAGGGCCCTTAGCTATAGAACCGTATGCCTCCCGAGAGCAGGTTCATCCCAAATTCCTCATCTTTTGGATGCAATGTAAAACTTTGCACAGGCCTTCCCTAAACAGATAATGGTGACTGCAGAATAACCTTGCAGTGTCTTTTCTGAAAGGCAACCACCGAGAACAAGCCTACATTAGAAAGAGGCATAGAGAGGAGCTGAGTGATCTGTTTCAGCTCTTACTGATGTTCTGGTGCCGAGATATTGTGATTATGGACATGTTAGAAATAGGTGGACTAAGTTTAATTAGCATTATGGATTTGCTAGACTTGTAACTTTTTTAAAGGGCCACCGACTAGTAGTCCCCAAATATGGCCTGCTCTATTTTCTTTAATCTCTGCAAAAATCTGTTTGCAAAAATATTTGTAAATCTCTGTGTGTAGAATCCAAACAAATGCCTCAGTGTGCATTTCCCAGATCTGCTGCAGGGTTCAGACTGCTGCTTGGTGGTATATGGAGTCTCATTTAGCTGGTAGCCCTGCCTCAATTTCTGTATTTTATTTACAACAAATATGATTCTAGCAAGACAACTCGCTGGAATATAAACTGACCAAGTGCTCAGAGTCCACAGCGATGGTCGGAAAGCTGGAGCCTAACGATGACAATTGCACTGGCTACATGGTTCCCTGTTCTACAGCTGATAATTCCAGAGACGCCTGGCTACTTTTCGATTGTGGACGAAGTTAGAAATTGTGGGCGGGGTTTAAGTGCACCTGGCCTCTCCCCCGAAAATGCCGGAGGAGCCTTTACTAACAGTGTGAATGTCTCATTGTGTTACAGGCCAAAGAGATTATCACCAGCCACACTGCGTTATAAATATTTATTGTGAAAGTGCCTAGTGTAACTGCTACAGCTTGGGGCTATAATGCGTGAGTGAGTGTTACATATTCCGAAACGCGGGGGGTTGGGAGGGTCTGATGTCTATTGGAAATGGGCTTTGTCTCTCTCGGTTTTTCTTATTATTTTATGTTTGGTATCCCTAAAAGCCGCATAGCACATCAGAATGATTTCCGAGTCTGCCCCTACTTTGTTGGGCATGGAATAGGATCTTACTTCCATGGACACCCTGAAGTTTGGCATCACGGTAAGAAAGTCCATTGTGAAAGCTACGTGGGAATCTTACTGATGTGTTTTAAACGTAACCCAGCTGCAAAAACCGAGCCCCCTGCCCAGGGGTCATTGCAATCTCCCAGTCCTGAGCCAGCAGTAGCTCTCTTCCCCGTGAATACAGCCACCCTCCTTATTAGTTCCTTGACGAGATGGCTGCCGGAGTCCCGGCTGGTAGGATTGGAAGGCACTGGGATTACTTGATTGGGAGAAAAGTTACAATGAATAAGAAGAAAACCCCGCTGCATCAATATCCCAGCAGGGTCTCTGGCTGGTTTCTCTTCCCCCTTTCCAAACCGCTGACTGTTGCTGTTAAGCTTCATTACATCCCCCCAGTGCGGACAGCTGATGCAGCGGCGTATACCTCTTCGGTGAGTTCTAGGCTGCGCGGCCCAGCCTGTGGCCACGTCCTCCTGTGCGCTGCCTTGGGACCCCGGCAGCCCTGCTGGGCGCGCCCACTGGCCTGGCCGCGTCGCTGTCGGGCAGGTCCCTGCGCCCTTTGGAGTCAATGGACAATGGTTTTGCTGTTGAGTTCGCCAGGAGCAGAATCGGGCCCAGACTCTGCGCTTCCTATGGGCTGGGGGCGAGTCAGTGATCAGCGCTGACTGCTCAGCCTCGGCCCTTCCCTCACACCTTCCTCCCGCTGGCAGCCTCTGGGCCGGCCTCACAGCGTGCCGGGCGCCTCATGGCGAGAGATGCTTCGGGGCGCTGAGCCAGGCCAGGCTGAAGACACACAATGGTCTGCAAGGCCTTCAAATGTAGTTTGCAAACTATTTCGAAGGCCACTTTAAGCCTTCCAGAAAATCCCAGCGGAAGCTCAGCAGCTGTAAACCACTTCCCCCTCTGCCAGGCGTTCCTTGGCGATGGGGTGACCAGATGTCCGGATTTTATAGGGACAGTCCCGATTTTGGGGTCCTATTACCCCCTTCCTGTCCTAATTGGTCACATCTGCTGTCTGGTCACCCTACTTGGCGACATCCCACCTTGCAGCGAAGGCTCTCTTAGAAGGACACTCATAAGGTGTTACTTGCTGCATGTTTAGAAGAGATCTAAATAATATCCAAGATCACAGTAGACGGCAGACTGGAAAGCAGGGCCTGGGCCGTGCTCTCCCCTGAAGCAGACATTTGAAACACCATCCCTAGATGAGGACATATCCATTGCCAGAAATATTTGTCAATGTCTGGATTTTGTTTTGCAACAAAAAGCCTCCATGACAAGAATAAGAATCGGCTAAACTTTTCAGTTTGACAAAATGCAACTTTACCTGCAGGCTTTTCCCTTGTTATAGTTCTTCGGGAACAACAGATAACTTGTTTAAAGCTGGAAAGACAAGCGATCAATAGGAATACAGTCCCTATTTCATTAGTTTTCTTCACGGATAGTCATAAGCTGATCGAAACTGAAAAGTTTATTGCAAAACAAACAAACAAATTAGTGAACTGATTACATTTTAAAATTCTGTAATTTCCTTAGAAGTGAGCTGGAACTCAGAATAGTTTTCATCTATGCTTAAGAGAGTGATCTTGCAGATCTTATACCTGGTTTGCTTTGCTTTGAGTTTGGGAAGATTACTTTAAACGCTTTCCTTGGATGTTTGAAGGGAATTACCTTACATGGTACCTGCGGGACAAAAAAGGGATTTTTAAAAGCAAGTGTTGGTTACATTTACTTAAAAAACAAACAACAAAACCCACCCACCATAAAAACATTTTTGTTTTCTTTTGTAGACAATGACAGTGATTTGTTAATGGCAGAAGGAATGGCGTTTACAATAGGTTAGTAACTGTTGTGAATGTTTTTTCTTTTGCTTCCTTTTTCAAAACCACATCCCCGCCTTTCCTTTCTTTGACTATCTACTCTTCCGATTTGGGGATTTCGGTTAGGCTTACTCCATGGGAAGCAGATTGAAAATATCCTTTACATTTTAATTTGTGAAAGAATTCGTGGAAATAGTTGCCAAGTGATAAGATCTGGGAGAGGAAAATCCTCCACAAAATCTTATTAAATAACAGATTTGATCCATATTTTTGTAGTGGAGAGACTTATCCAGCACATTTGAGAGCTGCCTTTGCAGTAGTCCAACCTAATTCTGTTAGCAAAGCAATGTTTTTAACACCAAGCTATCTGGTGACTATTATGTCATTTGCTTCATGACAGGAGCTGTTGTGTGGTTTTTGATGTATTACATCCTAGCTAACCAGTCAGAATCCTTTCCCTGGAAGGGTGAATGTGCTAAATACCAATCATAGAAAGCTTAAGGGGGGAAAAAAGCCCTCTTCTCACTGTGTGCCTAAATGGCGCAGCAATTAGAGGGAAATAAGAAAATTGTTGTTTTGCTGATTTAATGAACATTTTGAGCCTGTTTTTAAAAATTCAAATATTTTAAAACTATCTGCTGTTTTTAAGAGTGGTTGGTGCTTTGGTTATTATCCACGGGGTCTTAATTAAAGCTTGATTAAAATGCCCTTCTTTAGTCTTTCACGAAAAAAATAAATGAGTAACGTCATACCTCAGAGTTTCCTCTTTCTCCGCTTAGTTATGTTAGCGTAGCAATTCAATGTAAAACCTCTACCTTTTGGGGATCCTTTCTTTTCAGAAACAGGATAACGATGTGTTGTGGCCAGTTCAGAAAAACGTTTTTTTTCTCCCTGTTACAGAGCCAATAATAATGGAAGGATCGCCTGAATTTAAGACCCTAGAGGATAAATGGACTGCAATTTCTGTAGACAATAAAAGGTGCCTGAATTTACTTCTTATATATTTTAAACTGTGGAATTGATCACTGACAGCCGGACGGAATGGGTGAGTTTCATAGGCTCTGCTAGCCACCTTTGCCCCGTAATAATTGCTAAATGTGTATTTCAGATCAGCCCAGTTTGAGCATACCATTGTAATTACCTCAGGAGGAGCAGAAATCCTTACAAAAGTGTTGGAAGAACCTTAAGGATGGATCAGGAAGTGGCCGAACTTACTGTGCTCCTGGAATGTCTATCAGCTGTACCAGCACAAATGAAGTTTCTGGAACTTTTACGGGGAATAGGTGCTGTGGCTCCTTAGAGGAAACGGAGTGGACAGCTTATAGGGCACAGTGTGAGGGACACATACTGCGGATTATTTAATAAAAACCAGTTGATTTGTCTAAATCTTGAAGCTACCGTGCACACTCTAAAAGCAAGAGTTTGAGTTCTTAATTATGAAGGGCTGGAGGCAGGGGGCAGATACACAAAGCTATTACTCCTGCTTCCAGATGCTTACACTGGACAAACACGTATCGGATGATACTTAGTAAATGCAAATTAGAAGACAGAGTTTCCTAGTATAACTGAACTATGGCGAGCTATGGAACAATTTCCCTTCGTTGTGATTAGCACACTGATCTTTCCCAAGCTTGTGATCTACGCTAGTAGGAAAACTAAATAAATACATTCAAATACTTCATTTCCGAAATGTGGCGTTTGTGCTCTCAAAGCCAGAGATCGTATTCCTCCTGCGGGCCTGCCCACCAGCGGCCCTCTGCCCTCTTGGCTCAGGTATTTTGGTTTTTTTTTTCCCCTCCACACCAGAAAAAGTGATTACGGGTGAGCTAAAACGCGTCTTTCCCTCGTTAGATCAACCATCGCCCGGACTGTAGAATTAGCCAGCTTGCCCATGTTATATTGAGCATTCGTTCTTCTAAAGATCTGAGCTGCAGTTAGGAGAAACTCATTCCGCATTTTCGAACCTTTAGCAAAAATGAAGAAGTGGGCTAGACTCCTAGTTACGTGACTCCAGCTTCCCCTCAGGTGATTGCTTATCTGGGGAAGTTTGGACTTTTAATAAGAACTGCAACTGTTCTGTTCCCCTGAATATTGGTAATAGCTAATAATTAATCCAGCTGCACAACTTCAAGATGAATTGCTAAAATCTCAGGCCGGACCTGTCCTGAAGATTAGGGGTTTGATCTGCCATTAGGTGGCTGCTAATCACCCTGCCCGAATGTGTAAGTGTTTTGAATTTGGTGTTTAAATACACCGGGTGCTGCTGCTGCGCTTGCAGATCCCCAGCCCCGGCACTGCAATGTCAGAGCCAGAAAAGTGGCATTCAAAACTGCCACAAGCCCAACGGCAACTCGGGTCAGTTTTTGTTACTGACTTACTCTTCAGCAGCAGCACTTGTCTTCCCTTTGCGAACTGCTTCTGTTAGCCTTTTACCAGCCCGGGTGTATTGACTGGGGGGGGGGGTGTCAAGTTAACCGAATTCTGCTAGATTTACTCCGCTGTCGTTTGTTTTTTAAAAAGCTGTCAACTCTGGTCGTTTCTTACAGCGCTTTTGGCAAAGCACAATTCTTACTCCTGGAGCCTTGTAAAGGGGTCTTTTTAGGCATGCAACGTGACATCTTAGGCACTGCATAGTCGTTGTTTAGTTTAATTTGGAAGACAGCTGGCCCTTAAAACCTGTACAATAAATGATGAATCAAACAACTTTACTAATACCCAGAAGTTAAATAGTTATTGATCCCAGGAAGACGTAAAATCCATAATACAGTGTGTTTGGGAAATAGATTTTGTTTCCTGAAGACGAAGTTTGGGCTACCAGTGCCTGTGTTTAGAAAAACGCTTTGCTATTTCGCCATGTTGAAAGGTTTAATCCCTACAAAAAGTAACGACAGTTTAGTAATGAAATCAAAATAATACACCCCCCCCCAAAAAAAATCCCACTGAGTTCTGGGTGCATCAGGGATGTTGAATCGGCCTCAAATGTTAAAGTAGAAAGGTGGGACAATAAAATACCCCACCACTTCCCCGTTATATGTGTCCTTTCAATTATTATTCCATCAGTTTGGTCATCTCCTTTCTTATTCTTCACCAGCAGTTGGGTTGTAAATATGAAATCAGTCACTTCTATGGCCTGGACTATTCATCGAGAACGGTAATATTTCAGCCTCACACATGAGCTATTCAACAGCGACAGGCAACGGACTTTAGTTTGACAACAACACAATTAGCGATTTACAGAAATGTCCGGTGATAAAGGTGAGCAGCGACGTTCTGCATAGCTCTGTGGGTGATCTACACGAACGATACACTATAGGGAGATAGACCATTTCGAGGGGATCAAATGCTGAACCAAAGAGTGATTTCTCCCCTCAAAGTGTAATCGGATTGATAGCAATTAGTCCAGCATCTTGTTTTAGTCTCTGTTTACTCTGAGGTTTTCCCAAGTATAAATTTATTAGGACTGCAGGATTTTACCAACTGCTGTGGTAACAAGCTGTTTGCTTAGCAATTACACCAAGGTGGTGGTATTTAGGGTACACATTTATAATCCTAATTATAAAGGTGACTACTAAAGTAAAAACCTTTCGGCTGTATGGGAAACCAACTCGTTTTTAAAATACTTCACGCAAGTTATGTTTCAGGTAGACATTATGAATGAGGCTTAGAAGGATTTAGTTATTTTTTCCCCGTTGATTTGCTAGCACCAAACTTTTTCCAGCTTGAGGATAGGCTTCACAATGCGTCTGGATACCATCACACAACTTTAGCTAGGGCTGTCCCGCTACTCCCCAGTGACTTTCCAAACAAGTAAATATTTGTGAGTCTGGATGGAAGAGCATCTCGCTAGTCTGTGTTCAGAACCACGCAAATAGGCTCTCTGGGAACAGGTGTTATGTACAATTACAGTGGGCTTTTGTGTCCCATACTTCTAAAGGGGATAAAACCGAGCACAGTACTGATTGAGAATCATAACAGTCTTTTTGACTAAGAGGATTTAGACACATGCACACACACAAAACACCAAACCCAGTAAATAGGAGAAAAAGCTAAGCGTTTTCAGCCTGCGCTTTCCTCTCTTGTGGGACACGCAGCTATCAAAGCCCGATGTACACATTCTGAGCTAATTTATGTAGAGCACGTTTAACAGAATGGGTCAGAGGAAGATCCCTTACACTACTGTGGATCCGGAATAAAGATAGTGAAGACAATTAAATTACTCCGAATGTCCGCCGGCGTAACCGAGATCAGAATCTGATGCCCATGTACACAGAGTGGAGTCCACCCCTCCTATGTTCCAGATGTGAATACACTCATGCACGGCATTTATCTAGCAATGAACATCCTCAACTGCACACTCTTGTTGCTTAGTAGTTGGCATATCTGCAGCTGTCTGGAATAATTTACTCAGTCTGGCTAGCCAGTTCCCTTCAGTTTGACTACAGACATTACTTAACTATTGCTTATTCATCACACCTCTCCTAGATCTCTGACAACGGTCACCATCCCCTCTCTGTCCAAGAACCCAAACCCGCCTCGAATGATCACTTACATAGCCAGGGCTGAAAAGATGAGCACGGGGGAGAGAGCTGATTGCCAAAGGAGTCCATGTGGGGATAGACCATTGCCCCTTCTTCCCGCACCAATCCGCAGCTACTTTGTGAAAATGAACTTTACGCATCGCAACCAAAAAGGATATAAAACAGGCACTAGGAAATGGGCAATTAAAACCGACAGAGCCACTAAAGCAAAAAAAGAGCAGAGAGGCTTAGACTTGTCAGCTTGCACGCTCATTAGCTGGTTGCTTCAAATATCACCAGTGCCTGAAGAGTTTACACTTCTAATAAACACCGGCAAAGGTATCTGGTTGTATTTGGGGAGTTAGCTGAGTCCCAGCTACGCTTCCTGCCATATTTGTGCCCCCATCTGATACCCCGAGCGAGAAATATCGTGAGCAGCCGCAGGAGCTCAGGGAAGAGAAGCCTCCGCTAATATCTGTAACGACATCAGCAATGTGATTTGTTTTGAATGTTCATTTTTATTGGAGTGCTCCCTTTGCCAAAATGTGCTTGATGACATAGATCTGGTTCTGTGATAACTGCGCACCCTAGACAATCTAGGTGTAACCGAGAAAGTTCAGCTCAGGCCAGCTCAAATCCCAGGCTGTTTAATGCTGAAAGGCTGCATGTTGCTATTAGTGTTAAATATATGGCTAATTATGCGTATGAAAATTAAACATCAGTGTTATGCTAATAGGGCCGCCTTCAGCTGTGGATCAGAGCACTTGAGACTAGCATTTAATCAAATGAATCAGTAACTAATACATCTGCACGTGTGAACTTTCACAAGATCGTTTTCCTGTTACAGCCACACACCACTAAATTATGAAAGAAATAATTATCAACACTTTCTAATTGTCTAACAAAGTAATTTGGGATTCAGCGCAGGCTTTCTGTGCAGGATCTCCAAAGTCCCACCTTGTCACCACGCACGTACACGGAAGTTTTCATCCCAGGTTTCAATACACAATTAGATACTTTAGAGAGGAAAAAAACTGAAAAGGTCCAGCTCAGGTGACAGCAAAAACCGAGCAATGATTTATGAGATGGTATAAATCAGTGTGGCGGATATTAGTGATATTTGTGTGTGGGCACAGAATGTAGGCATGCATGTGTGTAACACTGTGCCTATGGATATGCGACTATATGTGTGTATACATTCATATACACACACACACACACAAACACCAACAGTATGCTAACTGCAGCTTAGATCACACAATTATCTATAGGTACTAGCTCCTTTATGCTGAAGCAGAAATCAGTGGGTGGCAAGAGGCCTTTAACAAGATCCATTGGATCTGGGCTTGCTGAGAGGAGACACGCAGGGCCACCTTTCCCAGAGCCTGTCACCCCTTGTGTTTCAGGAAGGACCGGGACTGTCCTGCCCGAGGAGCAGAGCAGCAGAGGTTGGTGTAATAACCCTCAGGGCCTCGTGCAGGGAAGGGGGAGGAGGGAGAGATCTGTGGGGAGTTGCTGTGTCTCCTGTGGTCCTTCCTTGCCTGGCTGCCTCCTTTGCTGTTTCTCTCCAGCTAAAGCAGACGAGGCGCTTCCGCGCTTGTTTACTAATAGGCTCTGGACGCAGCAATCACAGGGTGTCCGGGCTGGGGAGTGGGCTCGGGGGGTGCGAGTGCACTGGGGTCTCCCGGAGGACGTGAAGCCCCTTGGCTCGCAGGCTCATCGCCTGGAGTAACTTTGGGCCGCCCGCCCCTGGCTTGTAAGTCTCTCTCGTCGCCTTCATTGTGTTCTCCGGCGTTGCCTGTTCCAGATGATCACACACGGGGGACGGGGGACTCTCCGCTCACCAAGTCCGGCTCGTCTCACTCACTAGGGTCCGGGCGAGCCTCAAGCGCCTTTGACCAATCCAAAGCGATTATGCAAGACGGAGGACCAATCAGCTCCGCCAGCTTATGAATATTCATAGACTTGGCTGAGTCAAAGCTTTTAGGCGAGTTTGTGTAGATCCACGGCATCATGCTTAGACTTTTCAAAGAGACAAACTCCATTTTCTTATGAATGGAAAGTGAAAAGCCCTGTTCCGCTTAAATTGGGTTCTTTCCTGTCCTGAGAAACACAACAGACCCCAAAAAGGCACGCTGAAGAGAGAACACACACACAGACCAAGCGACAAGAAATGACCATGACTACCATGCCAGAGAGTCTTAATAGCCCTGTCTCAGGGAAGGCTGTCTTTATGGAGTTTGGGCCACCCAGCCAGCAAATGTCTCCTTCTCCCATGTCCCACGGACACTATTCCATGCACTGTTTACACTCAGCTGGCCACTCTCAGCCTGACACCTCGTACAGCACAGCTTCGTCCTTCTCCAGACCGCTGGGCTACCCCTATGTCAACTCGGTCAGCAGCCACTCGTCTAACCCCTACATCAGTTCAGTGCAATCCTACCCCAACAGCTCCAGCCTGACTCAGACCCGGTTAGAGGAGACAGGTAGGTGCACTTGGCTTTGGGGAGGGGGGAGGAGTGGGGGGAGGGGAAGGAGGGAGGGAGGCTGCTTGTATCAAAATATATCTATAAAAATAAAATAAAAATAATTAGTCAGAAAAGGCTGAGGCTCAGCGAGGATCAGTACACAGAGCACACAATGCCCGGCTGGAAAAAAATCAACCCAGATGTGCACGTATTAGTCTTCGTAATTATTTATTGCGTAGCGCTATAAACAATGTATGCAATTAAGGGTAATTAAACCTAAACTGCAGCCTGTAAAAATAGCAAACTTTCTCTGGGAAGGAGCCTGGACTGCCATAATCGCCTGGAGCCTTTGTTAGCTCGACTTGGTCTTCACTTTTCTTTTCTTCCTTCTCATTATTGTTATTGTTGGTGCTGCTTCTGTTGTTACTCCTATTTATTGTGCATCGTTTGTGGTTGTAGGGGCCGACTCGGAGAAAAGCACGGTGGTAGAAGGAGGGGAAGTTCGCTTTAATGGGAAAGGGAAAAAAATCCGCAAGCCCCGGACTATTTATTCCAGTTTGCAGTTGCAGGCTTTGAACAGGAGATTCCAGCAAACTCAGTACTTGGCTCTGCCCGAGAGAGCCGAGCTCGCAGCCTCACTGGGACTCACCCAGACACAGGTACAGCAGCCGCTGCTCCGTCCTCCCCTTCACACAGCCCGTCTCATCGCTTTGCTTTTTCCTCTTCCCCCCCTCTGTCTCCTTTGCACCGAGGGCCCTGCCCTGGACCGTGAGCCGCCTTAGTCCGGCTTGTGGAAAGCCTGTGCCCAGGTTCTGTCTGGGGGCTCTGGGGCCAGGCATGGCCGGACTGCTGGAACAATAGAGCTAATAGCTCAGCCTTCCACACCCCAGATCTACCGGCATCGCCCTCCTCTTCCTCCCCGCCAGCCTCCGGCCTGCGTTTATTTGTGTGTTCATTGCAAAGGCTTCGCCACGGCGTTTCTAAATTGATCCTCGAGGCATTTTTGAAACGGGAGACACGAAGTTTCCCATAGCTGAGGGTAGGTTTTGCCAGCTGTGGGCGCCTGGCCGTGTGGGGTCGGTTCAGTGTTACCTCACTAGGCTAGTTTGGAGCAATAACAATGAAGCAAAGTTGTCTGCTCCGGGAGAAGAGATCGAACAAAACAAAATCCGGTTTCACCCTCACCGCTAGCAAAGGCAGGGGAAAGGAAACCCTGGAAATGAGCCTGCTTGGAATGAACACTCGCCCGGAGGAGACCGAGACCAGGAGACTCGAGTTCATTTCCAAAGGGGACGATTTGTGTATTGATTGTATTACTGTTCCAAGCCCATGTTTAAACTGTAGCTCCGGTGCAGGTTACTGCCCACGTGCACCCATTTTCTGGGAGGGGAAAGGGGGAAATGGGCTCTGCTAATTCCTAAATCTTTGCTTTGACAGCAAAATGCCGTGAGAGTTTGAACAGATTTCCTGCTGAAAGGCAGTTTGACTGGAAATTTCAAAGCCTGATCCCGGCCGTCCTAGGCGAGTGTATTTCAGTTCTTTGGCCAGGTACTGGGATGTATTGGTATCAGTCTGAGATTAGGAGTCAGGGCTAGCTAAGAACTTTCCATTATTCTGCCATAGAGGCGCTGGCAAGTCTCTGTGCGGAGCACATTGTCTCCAGACTTTTACACAAAGCCCGTCTCCCTCTGCCCTTCTCCCCATTCAGTAACATCTTTGTTGTGTTGCAGGTGAAGATCTGGTTCCAGAACAAGCGATCTAAATTCAAGAAGCTAATGAAGCAGGGAGGGGCAGCTTTGGAAAGCGGCGCTCTGGCGAATGGCAGGGCGCTCTCGGCCAGTTCGCCCCCAGGCCCCCCAGTGTGGAACACCACCTCGTCATCGGGTAAGACCTCCACGGGGACCCCGGGCACTTACATACCCAGCTACACATCGTGGTACCCTTCAGCCCACCAAGAAGCTATGCAGCAACCTCAGCTGATGTGATCACAAACCAGTTTCCCCATTTCAAGTCCAGACAAATAAATAAATCCAATCAATAAACAGAGGAAAGAAAGAGAGGGGGGAAATAAAAAGAACGAACAACCGAGAAAAGAGTCTCTTGTCTATAGAGCCATTAACACTGCATCCTAGCGTGGTGCAGACAAGCACAGATGTGATGCGGGGCTGGTTCCCAACTGCTGACAGCTGACAGAGCAGCCATTAGATCAGCCGGAGAACAGCCTGGGAGCAGAGAGAAAATCCGACCCTCAGCTTTGTGGGACAATCAGAAAAATATGTTTGTAGAGGAAAAAAGCTCTCCTCTGTCCTGTCTGTCTGTCTGTGTCTAGCTGATGAAATGTAGGTCATTTATTTACCACCCCCACTCCTCTTTAACAGCAATGCGAAAACAACCTGTACTATAGCCAGATATTTTTCTTTGCATTTTCCTGTACCCTTCACGACTCGTCTGTGTACATTTTGATTGTTGTTGTTAAAGGGAGAGATAGGGATTTAATTTATTGACTTAAATTACCACTGTAAGAGTGCGAGAAACACATGGACTATCTGGTTTGCAAAGGGCACTGTTTCGACGCACAGTTTACTTTAAACAAAATAAAACAAAAACAGCAAAAAGAAGGATGTGATTTTTAACTTTTACAATAACTTTTATACTTTGCTGGTGTGGAGAGGTTTGTTCCGAGTGGTCGGCATTTTTCACATCTCTAGTGTTATTTAACAAATAAAAGAAATACACATTATTTAATATGGAAGTGGAATCACGGCAGCTGTTCATCGCTTTAAGTAATGTAAAGAGACGGAAAGGAAGAAAATAGTTCCCTATACTCAGCAATTGGAAAGAGATGGGAGGGAAGAAGAGATGCCAATTGGCTCTAACGTGACACAATGCAGCTTTAAACGAAATCTTGAGGCTTTACCGCAGAATGCCAATCTGAAGTCTACATGCGCTACTGAAGTGCAGGATCTGATCGCTGTACATATTTTATTCTTAATTATTATTATTATTGTTCTGTAAACATGTTGCACAAATTTAGCCTTTTTTCCGTTCCGTTTTGTGTGGCTGTAAAACATGATGCTTTGTGACCTGAGATCTTGACATTTGACTTGTGAAGTTCGGAAGATGTGATAAACTGAGATCAGTTGTGTCTAGTGTTCTATATGTCAAAGTTTAGTTTTATATTGAGAATGTTAACTTATTGCTTTGTATTTGGGGAAAAACACAAATCTTTGTACATAAGTTATAAAGTTTCTTTGAGACAGTAAAATTATGGTTTGGAAAAAGAGACGCTGCATGTGTGCTGTTTATTGCCTGCGCATTTTCTCACGTGCAGCGTTTGTAGCAGACTTGAGCACTGGGGATGGGAAAACTGCAATCCGATCTGACACACACTATCAGCTGAGGTTTCACACTCTGTCCTCCGCAAGGGAAAATGCAAGCCTCTTTCCAGACTGGGAATTAGGCCTTAGCCAAGCGACCTGCGGTCTCTTCTATAAATCTGAGTGTCGTGGAGATCAATCCACGTGGGAGACTTTCCAGAGAGAGATAATTTTAACAGGACGAACAAATCAAGAGATCGCTTTGACAGATCTATATGGGTACATAAGGGGCTCGCTGCGTTCCACAGATGGGGTGTGAGTGTGTATATATAAATATACACATGATGTGATATATATGTAAGATCCCATCGGGCATTTCACACAGGCAATATTAAGAATATCCTGCCTTTGGATTTCAAAACGATCCTGTCTGTGGGAGAGGATACAGACAAATCACACTGTGCGGACGCCTTTGGGTTTTATCTTTGCTGCATTGCAATTCGCCAGCAGTCACTGGTTGTTTTGTTGTTGTTTTGTTTTGATAGGGAGAAAAGAGGCCTCTAGAGCTCAGTGGGGAATGTTACTAACATCAGCTTTGGCTACATGTTTATTCTCAATTCTCCGGCCCGAAACTCCTTTTTAATTAAATTCTGCCCCCTCTTGCCTCATCGTCCCCGTGTCTGTTCTGATGCATCCTTTGTCCCGTTCGTTGCAAACGGAGGAGCTGCTGGGTTCCCCTTTCTGCCTCTCTTGGATTAGGAGCAATCTTTTCCCGTAGGCTGAATGGCGGGGAAGCAATGGTGTGTTTTAAGTAAATGGTTAGAAGAAGCAGCAGGTGCTCCAGGAAAAGGCCGCATTTTGGAGGAATGAAAGTTAAAGTAGAGCTCAGGTTAAAAAAAGGGGGGCTGACAAGTTCAAAGAGGCTCGGGCTGGACGCCGGGGTCTGAGCGAGCACCTTGAGTGGCAGCTCCCTCTGGGCTTCAAAAGGAGACCAACGTGCTCGGTGCTCTCTAACCACACAACGTGTGTTTACACCAGGCTTCAAAACCGGAGCGCCGGCCTGGCAGAGGGCGAGCTGCGCCCGAAGCGAGCCGGGGTCCGAGCGGCCTGGGGCCCGGGACTTTGCTTTCACCTTTCACTGGACTGGCACGTGGTAAGGCGAGGCTGGGAACGTCGGGACATCAGATGGTACAGAGCGTTCCAGCTCTAGAACCTGGTGCCTCCCTTGCGGGCCAAGCTAGGGGCTGCCGGGGAGCTGGGGGTGGCGTAGGAGCCGCTGCCCGGCTGGAAGGGGGAAAGACTGAGCGGGGGAGAAAGGGAAATATTCCCTGGAGCCCTTGGGTGTGTGAGTGGGCGCGGGAGGCTGGATCGTTTGTTCAAGCGAGTGCCATGTTTTTGGGTGCCCTACTAAAGCGGGGCACAGGCCTAGTTTTAAAGACCCCAAGCAGAGTTTATCCCGCTACAAATTGTGCACCACAGGCTTTGTAGGCTCCGAAAATGCCTCCCCGTGTTATTGGAACAGAGCTGTAATGCGCATTGCCAGCTTTACCGTTTTTCTGGGGCGGGGGCAGGTTGGTTTTGTGTGGGGGGTGTTGGGGACGGGGGGGAGGAGGGGCGACGGGTCTGGTACAAGGATTTGGCAAGGGATTATTGTGCAGAGGAGCTTTTCCCTTCCTCCGCATGTTGGATCTGAGCAGTTCTGACACGCAGCTTGTGTGGGCCGGTGGAGATTTGCTGTCCCTGAAAACTCACTTGGTCAGGGCAGGAAACGAAGGAGCATGTTTCTGAGCAAGCCGCCAGCAATCACGGGGATGCTCTGAAGGATACAGTTTGCCCTCAAACCCCACAACCTTAAGCAAAACAATCGCCGCAGGAAATTTGCAAGTTAATAAGGCTATTAAATAGGTATAAAATAGGGGAGTCCTGTCACAAATGGAAGTCAGTGGAGATGTGGTGGGAAGGGAGCTCGAGCCAGTTACATGGTTCTGTAGTAGCTCACAGTAGCTAGTTTGCAAAATTTAATTTTCTGACTAAACTACTCTAATAATGTAAAGAGTTATTAAGACCGAGGTTTGGGCTTAGATATGACAACGTATTAAAGTGGCTTTGCAAAGATCAGATGACCACAGCTGTAATTTTGGTTAAAGCTTTATATGTCAAACCAGAATTGTCACATGGTAGATTTGATCTAGGAAGCCGCTGCATCTGCTTTTTATTCCGATTGCAATATGGGGATTTGCATGCAGTTTCCATACTGGGGGGAATCCCTCCCGGGAGGTTGTGTGGAGGGAGGTAATGATAAATTGTATCGATTTTTGTTGTGACACGCACACATTTTTCAATTCTTGGTGATGAGTGATCAAATGATGTGGTCATGTCTAATGTACGTTCAAAAGATAAGGCACGGGGTGCAGTTACTGGCAAACACAATATTGGAGCAGGAGACTAAAGGGGAGAGATAAGGGAGATCCGGAGCAGGAGACCAAAGGGGAGAGATAACGGAGATCCGCTGCATTTTGAGTTCATAGGGAATGAAGGATTCTGCCTGGAGAAACACTCTGTATTTCTTGCAATGACACCGGCTAAAATGTGAGCACTAAGCAACTAACAGCACCTAGCTGAACAATAATTGTCTGACGCAGCGGCTACATTATTTATAGATAATAATGCAGATCTCACACTCCCCAGCCTAATGCAGTCAGAGACCAAATGCCTTTGACCGAACAGAACGGTGTGGTCAAGCATATTGGAACACTTTAAGATATATTAGCTTCTACTAATTCAATAACGTCTTGCTAACGGTTCAAATAGAGAAATTATTAGTTTTCTCTCAACTAGGCGGTCTTGAGTTAGAGTCTATTGTAATTGTACATTTGAAAATGTTAATCTCAATACAGACCTAATTAATTCTGCCTTGTTGCTGGCAAGTAGTTCATCAAATATCTGATTCGAAGATTTTCATAATGAGGATATTAATTAAACTATGAATAATCCAAAGGTGCTTATATTGAAACAATACCTCATTACAATGATTAAATACTGATTTCGACTATTATACCTTTACCAATTGTCACCCTGCAAACACAGCCGTACGGATGGGTCTGTAAATGGCAAAATGCAATTTTGGGACATTTTTTTTTCCTGTCGGAAAAAAATGTGGCCCTCATTTTCAAACACTTCTGAAATAGGCTACACACCGCTTAATGATGATCAAAATGACTCTTTTCTGCTAAAAAAGACCCCAAAGTGTGCGTACAGCTGCAAACCCAAGAGGGTCAGCATCATTTCACTGTATTCTCTTCTTGATTACAAGCCGAGCCCATCAAACACAACATAATTACAGTAATTTCAGGTTTATTTATTCTAATGCAGTTTCCCCATCTCTCTGGTAATTATGAGCAATTTTTTCGCCCAGGGAATCTTTTTGCATTAACAAAAGAGATAACGCACTGGAAGCCAAATTTGCTGTGCATTGAGAAAAGGGAAGGAAAAAAAAATAAAATAGGTGTGAGCTGCCATCTCTGCAATTCTCCTATATTGGAGCTCTGCAAATTGCTTGCAGGTGTATGGAGCAAGACTGTCAATAGGAAGGGGCTTCCAAATTAGCAAATGCACAATGTCGAAGTAATGAAGACAGACTTAGCAAAATTGCCAAACAACAGATATCCCTTTAATATCTTCTACCAAAAAGAGAAAGAAAAAATCCTCTGGCGTGTCTTCTAGAACTCCCTGAATGGCTCTTGTACATGTGTCAGTCTAATTGCAGAGCAGAGCAGAGCCTCTGAATCTAGAAATGTTTTAAAAATCAGAGTCCAAACCAGTTTACATCTGTCTCCCCCCTGCCGTGTTAAAAATAAAGGCACAATTCGTCCAGATCAAATATCCTTCCACAGTCCGCTCTCTTCCCCGCAGCTCCCTCACAAGTTTCACAACAGAGAAAAAGTTCGATTTGTCTTTACCTCCCCCCATATTTATTAATCCGTGAATAATTTTGACGTTTGCGAAAAATCACCGAAACCAGAAAATACACTTTAAATTAACTAAAACATATCAAAGAAGAAACTGTTCAGCTCAGCACCAACTAGAAGAAGAAACGGTAATCAATAAAACCAGGTTCCTCTTTTGTGCGTTAGGTTCCCCTCTCCTAACAAATTTCCCCACTCTGCAGCCCATCCTCTTTATTAAAACAGGTGGGAGGAAATATCGTCTTTGATCGCACAGGTCAGCAGCCTGCGATCATCACACCGCTGCACGCTTGTTTGCACTTCTCTTATTTCTGATTTATTCCAAAGCAAACACTGAAATCCAGCAGCTCCACAAACACAGTATATTCTGTACACATCCACCAGAGACCCCATGAACAACAACATCTAGATTCCTCTAACCCCCCCGCCCCATTGCACTATGAATCTTTAGATATCGAGCATCGAGGGTTTCCCCCCTTTTAATAATCCTGACACAACTGACAAGAAGTTTTGATGGAAGAATTAGTTGGTGCATATATAATCACTCCCCCACCCCCCCTACTCCCCGCGCTGGGAAACTTATCGACACAGCGCATTCATCCACCCTTCAGAAAAATGAAACTGTGTTGCCACCCTTACCTTCAGTTTCAATTTCAGTTAATCTGGACACAATTCTGTGCTTTACAACAAATCAAAGGATGGAAGGCGGCATTTTTCTAAGTTATAGGAGAAAAAGAGTGAGAGAGAGGATGGAGAGGAAGAAAAAAAAGAAGCCAAGCACAATAATAATATCCCGAGAGTGCAAATGTGGATTGAAATCCCCCAGAGATGAAGATGCCTCTGAGAGCAGGAGCCTTTTTTGCAGCTCCGCTCTTGCAGAATATGACTGAAATTTTCTGCTATATAGCCTCTGTCTTTATAGCTGATGAAAAAAATTGCAGATTATTAGCATAAATGTTTACTCTTCATTACGCTGATGACATTGTGCACTCGAGATCTTGGTAATCTTTGGGAAAATTATGAGTAATTTTTAAAAATTTTAAAGCAGCAGCAGTTACCATGCAATTCAGGCTAATTCTGCGTAGGCTCCGAACGGATATAATTATCGAGGAGTCAAGATGTTATGCTAAAAACTATGCATTGATATTCCCATTTATTATGTACATACAACTTTGACAATGTTGATGCTTGAAATAGCAGGAAATTGTCTTGCGCAAAAATTACAGTCCATATTAGGACATGTGAAATTGCGAAGAATTATATAGTAATTGCAGGCTTTCAGATGGGAGAGCCAGAATGCTCAAACTAGTGCAAATGTGGATAAAATTACAGATCAGAGCAAAAATTAGGGAAAAAGGGGGTCTGGGATTTTTCAAGTTGGCTATAGGATTCCGGAAGTGTCTAATGCCATATGATTGCTACAGCGTTAGGGAAGACATTCATGCCTCAAGTAACTCATTTGCCAGAGCTGCTTTAATTCAATTTCTCATGCCTTTTCTCTTAATAGAGGCAAATGAGTAAATTGCCTACCCATGGCAAAATTTCACCAGCCTCCCCCTGCAAATTTGCCAGGGAGATGATTCCCCTGGCTCAGGTTGGATTCCGGGCTGAGTCCCCCTGGACTCAATCTGGTAACTGAGCTGGAGAAGTTAATTACACCAGATTCCCTCCCACCCTTCTTCTTTCTCTGGCTCGGCTCGGCTCCCCATCCCCCTCCCCACCCGGGGTCAATGCAGCAGGGAGATCCGAGCGTGCTGCACAGCTCTGACCCACTGCTGGAGCCTTAGGGTGGCAGCCACCCCTCCACCCCCAAGGAAAAGAGGGCGCGGCGGGAGAAGCCCTCCAACAGCAAGTCACAGGAGAAAGTCCAGGCAAATCCGAGCGCGCTTGCTGCTAAAGGTGCAAGAGAGTGTGGGGGAGAACTGAAATCTCTAGCCCCGCTTTCCCGTGCACAGCACAACTTTTGGAGCCGAACCTTGAACCCACCCCAAGATCATCTCCCATCCCACCTCACCCCCTTTATTCCGCCTGCAAACGTGATGTGCCCAGCAGGGCTTCGTGGCTCTAGAGTGCAGCTCTTCCTCCGGGCGTATGAAGTGTTCTATGGTCACGGTGCTGGCCCCTTGCAAAGCCTGAACGAAATGTAGCTGTGGCAGAGGCTGGCCAGGGCTCACTGGTCTGGGGGCACCCCACTTAGCGTGGATAAGACAGGAAGATGGGGAAACAATAATAAAAGAGGTGCCTGAATGCAAAGTATCTCAATGTATTTTCGCCTTCCCGCTAGTGAATGTTACGTGCGTTTAGCGCTTGTGTAAAGCAAGCCCAGCGCAAGATAAAAACCATCCAAATGAATGAGGGGGGGAGGACTGGTTTGGGAACTCAAAGCAATGGCTTGAAAGATGAGACACTGGGAAATGCCCAGGAGCGGCCAGTCCAGGTGGTATCTGGATTACATGGAAATCAAATAAATGAAAAGGATTCTCAGGAAAAGTCAGTCTGTCTTCCTGGCGCGATCGTCTAGTTTTCCCCTTTCGCAGTGGGGCGCTTACACCGCTATATATTTTGACAGCCCCAGGGCGTAATGTGGCATCTCGTAATGTAGCAATCACAAAGTACATCCCTCTTATGCAGACTGTCCCGCTTCCCGAGGCATCGGAACCCTGCCACCGCCCCACATCCTGCTGTTCTGCAGTGTCACTAGCCTGGCGGGCGCTTGGACCCAATAAACCGGGACAAGCTCCATCTCCAGCGCGCAGCCCTTATTAGCGCTGGCTGCTGCGCCAGGAAAGCCGCGCGGTGCGGGAGTGCGGCGGGCGCACTCCCTCCCTAGACGCGCTGCTACCAGAACTTCATTGCACAGCCCACCAAGTTAGCAAATGACTTTCTTGGTTTCAGGCGGAAACCCACCCCGTGCCCGGGCGGGCCCCCAGCTGCCTGTTGCAGGTTGGCGAAGTGAGTAGCGAGCGGGCAAATGCTTTGCGAGCTTTTCACCTCGTGGCGCAAGCCCCTCTCTGCATGGTATGTGGTGACGGGGGCTGAAATAAGGCTGTGGCAAGAGAGACGTCTTTTATTTCTGGAAATACAAAAGGTGGGGCTGCTGTTAAACCAGCCCGCGGCGCCTGGCGTGCGGCACACACGGCGCATTTCAAAGCGGGCATTAGGAAGCAAAAGCAGAGTGTAAAAAGGCTCCTCCATTTCTGTACAAACACGGCTCAAGTGTCCCTTCAAAACCTCACTGAAGAGCCTCGGAAATGGTCACACACACAGAAGGATAGTCCCGATTTCTTACCCTACAGCCTGAGTGCAATGAGGAAGCCGTCAGGTCTAACCCACATTTCTGTCTCTGCTGATAACACTGAAAAGTTTGGGGAGGGGAGGTTGTTTTCTGTTAGGTCTTTGCTGAACTGCGAAGAAACCAAGAAGGTTCAATGCCCATCGTCTCCAGGGTATTTGTCTTTGAAACTCTCTCTTCGCCCCCAAAGTGCCTGCAGAGCTCCAGCGAGCCTGGTTTTATTTCAGTGGTTTGCTTCCAAGCGAAACATGAAACCTATACCCCTGGCCACAAATAATCCTGTCTAGAAGTTTGGAAACTCCTGAGGCTGTGCGGTGGCTAAGGCAGAGGCTGGTAGTTAGCTAGATTGCCTTTCCCAGTACCTGCCTTGGCCTGGCTCCCCCTGACACTGCTCTGGTGCAGGTAGAAAGGGATTACAATTAAGATTATGGGTTTGATAAAGTCGGGTTGTTTCCCGGTGGATGCAGGGGAGCTGACTCTTTCCCATTTCCATTTGTCATCAGCACATTTGGAAGGCCCGTTCATGCCCGGGGGAGGGGATGTCTGGTAGAGCCGGATCACAGGGCCCTGTGTCTCGGAGAGAGCTGCAACTTGTGAGAAATGTTTCCAAGAGCTTTGCCTAAGGCGCCTATGGAGACTCTCGCTTCCTCCCCCCCTTCTGTCTCCCATGTTCTCCCGCTCCCTTTCTCTCCTGTCTCTTTTTTCTCCCCCCCCGGCTCCCATCATTCTCTCCTTCCCCTACACGCTCTTCTCCTGTCTCCCCCTTTCTTTTCCGTGTCCCCCCTCTCCTTTCATTCTGCTCACTCTCTCCTCTTTTCCCTCCCTCCTCCCTGTCTCCGTCTCATCCGGGGTGAGTGTGTTCGTGGCTCCCCGGAGCAATCTGCCCTGCCAGGCTCCGCGACTCCGCTGTGTCTACGGGCCAAGCCAGCCCACCCCAGCGCCTGTCCCGCCCGCCCCGCTCTCATGCCAAGGCCTGTTGCGTGATTCCAACTGGGGCTGCACATTCCCTGCCCCAGGCTGTGGTTTAGGCCTCTTAATCATCTTGTCTGCAGCAGAGGCCTCAGCACCAGCCAGTTCCCGCCTCTGTTCGCTGCGCTAATGGGGGCCGAAGGCTCCACTTGCTAAGCAACAACAGCAAGAGCCACAGCGTCTCAACAGATAAAAAGGCCCTTGGGTTTGGACTCCAGCCTGCTTCCAGGCAGCGCTCTTTGGTGCCTCGCTTCATATCTTGCCAAAAGGCTCTTTCATGTTACAGCACTTTGGGGGCTGCATCAAATATTAGCATGATTTTACAGCGCTGCTCTCTGCCCGAAAGCGCCCGTGTCAAAGAGCAGCACCGGAGGCATGCAATGTTAGCAGTGACTAACATCTTGTTAGAGGGGGGGCCTCTTCCAGGGACTTTGGCAGATGGTTAGGACCCACAGTTCGGTTTACTGAAAATAAAAGCTTTTGCAAAAGTTGGTGGCAGTAGAAGCATTTCTATTTTTTTCATGCAATGAAAACAGGGCTCTTTGGGCTACAAACAGCCCCATGCGCTGCTGGCAACCCACACAAAGGGAGATCTTGAACAGTAAAGTCAAGTGACAACGATTAGTTGTGTCTGTCCTGCAGCCAGAAGCTGAAACTAAACAATGCTCCTGATGACAAGTTAGGCCACGCTGGGGGGGGGGGGAGGGAGTCAATTAGACCGGTTTAAAACACCATTAATTTCAATAGAAATTACTCCAGATTAACACTGGTGCAACTGAGCAAAATTAAAGCCTACCTAGTTGGTGTTATTTTTTTAAAAAATCTTTGTTTTATTGGTAACCACACTGGGGAAGCTTGGTAAAGAACAGCTCACCCGTCTGAAATGTAAGCAACCCGCACATTGCACTGACTGAAGGGCTGACCTAGGGCTCTGTATAGCGCCCAGGTGGCTGGTGAGGAGTGGGATTTCGGCCTGCTCTGAATGGAGGTCACTGGTCCCATGGCGCACACACCTCTACAGGCCCAGCACAGCAGGGACGCTGCAGGATCCCAACCCGCCTCCGAGCAGCACGCAGGCAGCCCCAAGGCTTTGCCGGGCCCTTGATTTTGGTTGGAACTTGGCAGTTAATAATGAATTTAAAAACTTCTTGGGGCTGGGGGAGCAGCGTCCAGCAGTGACTGGTCAGGGCTGGAATCGGTTACCAGTGCCGCCGCCTCGTGTGTCACACTGGGGCCCGGAGGAGCTGCAAGTTGGCAGGAGACAGTCCCGGACTAAATGTCTGTGGCGCCAGCGCACTGGGGGCGGGGCAGAGTCTGGCATTGCTAGGGGCTTGCTGAGTGATTCATGGCTGCTGCCGACGGGCAGGGGCGAGATCTTATTGTGGAAGCGAAGGGGGAAGGGAGGAGGGGATGGTCAATTACTCAATGCAGCAGTTGTAAGAAGGGCAAAGAAAGCCACGTTAGAACCATAGAGACCCCTCCTCCAGGGCTGGGCTGTAAGACGCCGATGTGCAAGGTAAGTTTGCAGAGAGGCAGGGGCTAGTGTAAATAGGTGTCTAGAATGTGTGAGAGTCTGGATCCCGAAGGAAATACAGCCCAAGTACAGTGAAAACAATAATTTATTTAAATAATCTCTTATTGTAAAAGCAACATTAAGAGTATTTTGTGTCCATAATAAATAACCAACAGTACCTTTTAGTTTGTTTCAAGGTTAAAACAACGACTGTGAGGGGGAAATCAGTAGCTTATTTTGACAGCAAAGAGAAAACGTATCAAACAGTGAAAATAATCAGGAATGTGTGGCGCCTACACAGGGAGCTGGGAGTTTCCACACTTCGGTCACAAAACCAAAAATGAAATACAGGCTGATCCAATGGAATTTTTTTTTATACAAAGGAAACAGGAAAAAATCTGCACAGACAGCTTTATTTACAAACATTTCCTCGGGAACGATAGTCCTGTACCCATTTAAAAAAGATAATTTAAACTCGGGAGGTTTTTTTTGTAATCTACATATAAAAATTATTTATCTTTTTCAACATCAAAATGAGGTCATCCGCAAAGGCACCTATAAACTTTTAAAAAATAAAATTAACAAAAGTTATCCACTGGTGATTTGATGAAAAATAGGAGAGGAGGGAAGGGGGATTTTATTTTCTATTTGCTGCGAACTACACGGGAAGAGAAAAATAAACCTAAGCGAGGAACTAGTCTGCGAGTTGGAACAGAGACACTGAGTAAGAGATAGACAGAGGTAACCGAACCCTGGTCAGAACAAAGCAAGAGTTATTCGCCTGTTTAATGTGCCAGAGGGAGAGGGAGGCGTTGAATGCTGAAGAAATTCTTCATCAAAGCACCAGTGTCTGTACCTCAGTCCGCTCGGGTGTGTGTTGGGGTTGATCCCCCTGGATCTCTGCTCAGCTGGGCTTGTTTGCCTAGTTTCTCCGCCGAGTTAGAAAATCGTCCCTGCACTGATGGCCGCGCTGTGGTGATGGTGATGGGGCTGCGCTTGCTGCAGGATAGGAGAGGCGGCTTGCAGGTGAGAAGCGGAGTTAGCTGCCTGGTGATACCAGGAATAGTTACCGAGGAAAGCGGCAGCTCCGCCGCTGGGGCTGGATCCGGAGCTTCCTCCGCTGTTCATCCGCTGGTGTGGAGCAAAGTCCCAGGTAGGGGCCGAGGTTGGGGGCGAAGCGCAGGGGGGAGAGACGCTGCCTCCTGGATGCTGCTCCGAGGGGATTTCGCCGCTTTTCCACATCTTCTTGAACTTGGACCGGCGGTTCTGGAACCAAATCTTCACCTTTCCGAAGGGAGACGGACAGACAGGTGTGAGAGCTGGGCTGGGGAGGTGCTGGGTATGTGGGGGCTGGCAGGGTAATGGCAAGCCACTGAAGCCAGAGGTTATTATGAGCAAAGGGGTTGCTCCGTGATCCTCAGCTGGGCCAGGCAGAGCATGCAGGAGTGAGGGGAGGGAGGGGGGCAGGGAACCGGGCGCTAAAGAGAGCAAGAAGGACCAGTCAATAGTTTCAACCCCTCCGTATGCCGGAGAGCAGACAACATTTAGTTTGGTTAATCCCCGCGCCTCCCTCCCCCGGACATGAGGTGAGGTCAGGGCCAGGGCCCATTTAATCATCTTGGGAGCGCAAACTAGGGAACCGCAAACAGGGTTCTCTGTTACTGAATGTGTAACAGCGGGCAGGAAAAACAACCAGACCAGATAGGGTGAGACACAGCAGGGAATATGCCACGTCCCCTCTGAACCAGCGCTAAAAGGCGCAGACTGTGCTGCAGGACGCGGCGTGCAAGGTCTAAAGGGGAAAATTCTGTCCCTGTTGAAGTCAATGGCAAAACTCCCACTGAATGCGACAGGGCCAGGAGTTCACTCAGAGGGTGAAAAGTACCAGGGCATCTTACCTGGGTCTGGGTGAGGCCTAGGGATGCCGCCAGTTCAGCTCGCTCGGGCAGTGCCAGGTACTGGGTCTTCTGGAAACGCCTCTGTAGAGCGGCCAGCTGGAAGCTGGAATAGATCGTCCTGGGTTTCCGCACTTTCTTTGGCTTCCCGTTTACTATCCTGACCTCGGGCTCGCATTCTTCCTTCTCTGCTATAATAACAACAACAATCACCACCATCACTCACCAGGCATGCTGTAGGGAAAAGTTAACCTGGAATCAACACAAGGCAGCTGATTTGCAAGACGTTGTTCCCCATGCATCCTATTCCGGGCCATTTGCAAGGCATGGGCCCAGCGTGAATTACCGAGAGAAACGTGGCTAGTCCATCCCCCTGCTAACGTCTTGCTCCCATCCCTCGCCAAACCAGTGATCCGCAGCCAGAGCCGCATGATCGCCTTAAAAAAGAGAGGGGGAGAGAGGGACACTTTTAAAAATAATGGACCAAATTCTCGTCTGGTGTAAACAGGCGAAGCTCTGTCTAAAGCAATGGAGCTGCTCTGTTTGACACCAGCTGATCCCAAACTATTTCCCCCAGAGGCTTAGCCCTACCAGACTCATTGTTAGCCGGGGAAGCCCTGGTTCCGTAGGGTCCATAGGAGCTGTAAGTGGCAGTGTAACCCAGGTCATAGCCGGCTTTGGCGGAGTAGGGAACCGCATTGATGCCGCTGGCGTGATACTGGTAAGAGCCCATCTGTGCATAGGGCGACCCGCCTCCTCCTCCGCCTGTTCCGTGCTGGTGCTGTTGGTTGGTGTAGTAGCTGCTGTCGGTGGCTGTGGACACGGGTAAGGTGGGGGACTCCTGGGACTTGTGCAGGCTGCTGTGCTGGTGATGCTGGTGATAACTGTTGGAGGTAATCTGGTTTGAATGCATATCTGAGACTAGACTGTCAAAGACTCCAGTCATCCTGATCCTCCCTCCCCAAATGTAGAGGAGGGGGGAGAGACAGCCTCAGCAGCAGGGGGCGAGGGGGAAAGGCGCCTCAGCCCCTCAGCAGTCAGTACAAGTACAGGGAGAGCAGAGACGCTGCTGCTGGAAGCCCAGAGAAGATCACTGGAGGTCCCACTCTGTTGCTGGAGAAGTCACCATCATAGCCCGGTCGCACACTCTCCCAGACACCGGACGGCGGCGGCAGCAGCAGCTCTGTTAGCTCCCCAGCAGCTTTACGATTGTCTGCCGCGGTGGAAGCTGCCAGGCGGGCATTTAACACCAGTCACGTGAGGGCAGGCGACGTCACCTAGCAACAGCCAATCAAGTGCGCAATCACACTGTATCCCTTCGTGTTCCATAGAACCCAAAGACACAGGAGGCGCCTCACATGTGACACGTGCGCTGAAAAGGAGGAGTGTGTGCGGGGAGGGGGGAACAAATACAAAAAGGAACCAGCCTCCAGGAGGGGTTACACAAAACAGAGTGTTGCCATTGTAGTATTCACACTGCAGCAGTATGTATAAATACGGCAAACTAGGGGGAAGATGGAGCAGTGAGATCTGAACCCCGTCAGATCCACGGCCAGACCCTAGCCCAGCAAGAGTCTAGTCTAATCAGATGTTACTTTAGCCTAGTCAGATTCTACTTTAGCTAGATCTGGTTATGTCCCTGGTGAAGCCCTAAGTATATTTGTTGACACAGTTATCACGGAGGCAAGAAACCACTGGAGTCTCTGAAAACTCTCGTTTGTTCTGGTTTCCCGCTTAAACACATCCTCTTCATGAGAGCTGAGTTTAGAGTGAAGCGGAGGGTTACTGGAATGATGATGATATACAGCCAGAATATTATACAGTTCGCACATCTAGCATGTCCCTCTCAGATACAAGGTGATGGATTCAGTTCAAGAATCTAAACTGACAGACAGATGTAGTTCAGTGACAAGAGGGCAGAAGAATGGGAGACCAGTGACTTGGGTGCTACACCTACCTAGAGTTACCACCGAGTCACTTTGTGACCCTGGACAAGTCACTCAATTTCTCTGTGTTTCGATTTCTCCATCTGTAAAATGGGGATAAGGACCCTCATCCTTGTTTGTAAAGTGCTTTGAGATCTGGGGATGAAAAACTGCCACGTGGGTGTCAAACGATATTCCTTTGTAATATCTGCATGTACTAGAGCTGTCAAATAATCTGCTCCTCGCAGGGGTGTAGCCCTGAGTCCCAGTTAACGAATGTTTGGATTACATAAAGAGCTTTGAGAGTCTTGAAGGAAAGACTTTATATAACATAGAAATAATTATATTTATTACTATATCCATTCGGGAACATCTCTGGTTACCTTAATCATTTATATTTGTATGTGCCTATTGTTACAGTTATTAGATCGGATTATAAAGATGAAAAACTAAAGAGACACAATATTTTCTTAACAGAATTGATCTTCATAATTCGTAACTGTAACAGATTCCATTCTAAGTTATTTAGGGCATTTCCCATTGAACAGTATACAGTACCGGTATTAAATGAATTATATATTCATATTTTGTTGCGGTCTCAGGTTAACTTTTTATTTCGTAACGATTGTTTACAACATGCATTTTTAAAAGCCCGGTTTGATTCTTTTCTCTCTTAACGTGGGAAATACAGACTGGGAGGAAGGAAAACACGTTTTATGGATACTCAAGTTAAATTTATGCTATTGCCTTCTACCGCCACCTAGCGGGGAAAACACTGTGTCTCTGCGCTCAGGTGGAGTAGATAGACATATATAGTCTCTTCGTACCGAGGCGCCAGTCTCTTCAAACACCCAAAAGAACAATTTACAAAATAGTAATTTAAAGCCACAAAATTGTGCTAGGACTCACTGTCTGAAGTTCCTCTGAAGAAAGACATAATTGTGTCACCGAACCAACTTGTTGCAACAACGGTGGAATGGAAAACAAGTTGGTGTTCTGAAAAAATATTCTCTCTTGTCTTCTATTGAAGAGCATACGCAATTAAAATGTGAGCATTCAGCATTAGGACATCACGTTGTTGACTCTCAGAAGCGGAACAAAGAAAAGACGAGATAACCGATTTCTAGCTACTCTCTAACTCTCTAGGTAGCTGTACTTTGCCAAGAACCATCTCAATACAACTGATTTCCAGACATACATTGGCTTAGCTCAGCAAAGTCGGAACATAACTTACTTACCGATAAAGTGACTCTAAAAAGTGCATGCTGACCCCATAAAATATAAGGAAATCGCAGCCTCTCAAGGGTGCAATGTATTTCTGATTTTCCTTTAGCGTGAGTTTTTAACTGGAATTTTCCCTTTTATATTCAATTTCGACTGTCACGATTTCGGGGCGGGATCTCAGTTAGTCCTCTGGTTTAAGCAGATACAGAGCTTCACTGAACATAGCTCTGTAAAAGCACGAGCATCGTGATAAAGCTGAACTATTGTATTTTCCCCTCGGACTTTATTAATAGCTAAAGCATGTGTGGATCAATACAATGCTACTTGTCAGAAAATTGTTTCCTGGAGGAATTTATAAATGCAAATTAATCCCTGTATCGATCCGACCTTGTAAAACACAAACACAAATGTAACCATATCAGCTGCGTTTGTGGAAGAAGGGAGTGGAAGCGATTGTTTCTGGAAGTCCAATAAGCGTTCGTTTCATTGAAACATACTCTTTTCAGTGCTAATGGCCTCTATTTTAAGACAAGCTGAGAAGAAAGTCAGCTACTTCATCGACAAAATTTATCCGTTAAGTGACTTTTAATCATGCAAAAATGGAACAAAACCTGGTTAATTGCTTTCTTTGCGGAGTTTTAAACTGGTCAACAAGCTGAGGCTGGATTTATAGGTTCAGATAACGGGGGGGCTATAGGGACCAGCCTCTTTAGCTCCCCCAAACTCGTCCCCCGCCCTCCGAAGATCAGATCCGTTTCCCTTCCATACGCTGCCAGCTGTCCCGGAGGGGGTGGGTGGGTGAGTGTGCTGTGTAGGGTTGCCAATTGTGGTGGGACGTATTCCTGGAGGTTGCATCACATGGCATAATGTCCAATGAAAGATTGATCTTTAATTCCCGGAGACGCCAGGGCAATCCTGGAGGGGCGGCAACCCTAGCTGTGGGGAGGGAGGGTGTTAAAAGGGAATTTGTGTCTTTATACTTTTTCTTATTCTCCTTGCTATTGAGGCCGAGTTTATGAGCCGCCCCCCCCCATGCAGTAATGCTGTTTTGACCTTACAAGCTTTAAATATAGAGTAGTGGGGAAAACAATCGCAATTACTCAAAGCTGCAGCTCCCATTGGCGTTGTCCCTGCGGCTCTGACAATGTCTAGGTAGGGGCTGGATTTGTTTCTGGTGTTTCCTCCGCCCTAACGCATTAACTTCATCTGTATCCATCTTTAGGAAGCAACCTAGAGGTAAGGGAGATTTCTAAGCGTGACACTGATTTATTTACATTTTAAAGCAACATTTTAACGTTCTGTTTTTCTCAAGGATCCTCTTTTGCAAGAGACTCATTATCTCCAGCCCCTCTTCGCCCCTAGGATGCTCCAAGATCCATGCTCCCCTGATCTTCACCACTCCCAGAACACTTCCTGCTTGCATTGCCATTCGTGTAAACGCGGAGTAACCAAAGCACCGGGCTGTCAATCGGTATCAGGCCCTCTGAGAGGTTTCTTTGCCGTAGATCGCCTTTGTTTACTCTCCAGCCATTGCATTTGTTACAGGTCAGAGAGAAACAACCATTATCCCAGTGTCTTTGCTCTCCGTCTCCCCTGGCTGCCACACGCAGCACCTGGACAGGGAGCGGGTAGAAGCCAAGCTGAGCATCACTCCAGCAATAGCTCCCCGCGGGCCGCGCCAGCAGTGCCCCTCGCAGAGGGTTCCCGCCCGGTCGGATCTAGAGCGCTGCCTCTCATCCCGCCGGATCCCCCAGCACCTGTAGCAGCAGCTCAGCAACCGCGTCCCCTTTCTCTGCAAACTACACCCCGGGCGAGACTCTGATATGAAGGGCTTGTGTGAGGACGCGAGGAGAGGAGAGAAAAAGAGGCGGGGGAAGGGGCTGCGGGCTGCTACCAGTATCCAGAGAACAAACGAACTTTCCAAGAGCCCCTAGGTTCGAGTTTAACTCCGGTTTCTTCAAACGCCTGGTCTCATGTCCCTCCTAGATGCTGAGCCAGAGTCCTCAGTGCCCCTACATGGGACGATAAGGCTCCTAATGCTGCAGAACCCTCGCTGTGCCTCCCAGACCCTTTGTCAGACTTGTTTGCTTTGAACAAGGAGCTCGAAAGCCTCTGTTTGTCCTCTTTGGCTGCTGGGCGCTTGCTTCCTTTCAGGGCACAACCGGCAGTTTCCGGCCCTATCTGCCGCAGAACAGAAATGCCCTAGTTTAAGGTAAGCGGGACCTATTCTGAAGGTTGCATGCGTGTGCTCTCAGGACTTTCACCGTGCGTTTTTTACAGCAGGGAAGGATACAGACAGAATAAGAAGAGAAAAAAAGACCTGAGGTGCTTGTGACTCAGGCATAGCGTCAAGAGGCAGGAGAGTTGGGGCCTGATTCACACCTTCGCTGAAGTTAATCAGACATCCTGTTCTGCCTCAGTCTCTCCCTGCCTCAGTCAGTGTCCTCATCTGCAAAATGGAGATAACGATACTTCCTTCAGAGACAGAAAACCTCCCTGGTGCATCTTGTTAAATCCAGCATTTACCTAGGGGGGCTCAGAAGCCTGTTTGTTCAGTGTATGGGTGGAACAGTAAATATCAAAGCAAATTCAGAAAAATATAGAGAATAAATTAGTCTATTGTTGTTCCTTGTAAAAACTGGTACATTTTATAAAATCACAAGGTTTGATGATTTCAAAAGTGCATGTTCTAGATTTCCGATGTACCCCAGATGCCTAATCCTTACATCTTGACAATAATATTTCCCCTCATTGTTGGTTTGAGACCAGAAGCTGAAAACAGCCATTGAATAGTACAAAAGAGGAGAAAATATCCAGAGATTAGAAACAGTGATCAGTGTAATCAGAATGGTAGTCTTTACAATTTGATCACAAACCATACTTACAAGCCCTCAAAATACTCATGAAAGGTGAGGTACAAAGGAAAAAAGTTACACCTTTTATCACTCCTTTCTGAATGGGCTGAGAAAGACTTTTTTAATCATAGTCTCTCTCTGTTGTTATATGACAGGCTTCAGTTGTCTAAACATATGAAATATTTTTATAATATGTTATAGGCAGCTCATAGTTTGTATTGTCCCTTATATGTGCATGGTGCGCACCTTTACTCTTATGAGCAGTTCTTACTTAATGCAAATAGTGCTTCAGTCAATAGAACTTTGCACATCTAAGAGTTTTCAGAAATGAGTGCATGGTGGTTGCCCAAAGGGCTTATAGTCTTAGAGCTCAGTTCTGCAATTACTTATATATGTGAGTGATTTTACTCACATGAGTAATCTAATTGAAATCAATGAATGAGACCATTCACATCAGTAAAGTGATTTGTCTATATTTGCAGGATTGGCCTCTTAGGATCCCATCCAGCAGATTCTTACTCATCTGAATTGTCCTTATGCATGTGAGTAATTCTGTTGACTTTAGTGGACTATTCCTACAAATAAGGGCTTGCATGACCAAGCCCTAAGTAAAGGCTAACTTTGACTGCAGGGGAGATTACATCAGGCAAGGGGAAGAAAGGAGTGAGGAATACACAAAACAAGGGGCCTTATATTACCATAGATTTTCAATCAGAACTCTACACTGAAATTAATGTGGTTTTGTGCCATTAGTTTTTAAGCAGAAGTCCTACTGAAATCAGTGAGGGGTTCTACTTAAAAACTGATGTAATGTAGCCTATGCTTATACAGTTGCCTTTTTTTACATGAAATTAATCATAGTCTATTTTCTTCCTCTCGTTGCTTTATGGTTAGTTGAAAAGTTTAGCACAACATAGTGGGATACTGTTGGCGTGACTGTGGAAAATGGGGATTTTGAGGAGAGATTTAAAGGGAGACAGCCAGGAAATAGCAATGATTTATATACATTGTTGAACTCCTCAGCAATGATAGTAGTGTTGAATGGATTTGGAATTATAGGTCAGTTGTTTGTGACCTAGTAGTTTGGTCAGAAGGTGCACTGTGAATGACAGAAAATATTTAGAGGCTTTAATCAGGCAGTCACAAATGGGAGAGAAACACATTGCTTTTAATCACTGAAAGCTGCACTGTCAAAGGTTTTAGCTATGAGATTCATATGCACTGTGAATCATTCAGTGCCAAAGGCTCCAAGAAAATTGAACTTCTTTTTATTAGTTTGTTTGTTTTAGAAGCATCCACGTACCCAGTCAGAGCAGGTTAGTAAGAATGCCGGGGACATGTTTTGTTTATCAAATTAACAGTACACATTCCCAAGAAACATCCAGCTCACACTAAAAATTGGCATATCTGGGGCTGGTCATTCAATCCTTTCAGTGTGCATCAATTTTTGTACAGTACAGATGACTCACATAAATTATTAAAAACATTTTTTCTTGCACATTATGTTATGTTTCCTTTCTTTCCTTTGTGAATGTAATGTTATCAAAAGGCCCCTAAAAGATAGCATTGGTGGTTGGATTCCTCAGTGTATAGAATAGGCTTAACACAGGCACCGGCAATGCAAGCTGTCCTACAATGATCTGGCTCAGCCTTGACCTGAAGGGGACTAGATCTAGCACTGAGAAAGCAGTTTACTTTTAATACCCAATAAGTCTTTGGCCTCCCTAGTGAGGATGCCTATTGTATTCATTATTTTGCTCATTAGAGGTCCAACTCTGACCCAACTCCCACTGAGTGGATCAGGCTTAACAAATGGACTAACTCATTGCCCATAAGATTACTAAAGAGCCATTGGATAGCAGCGACTTTTGATCACTAACATCCTGGAGCAGAGTTGATTCAAAGGTGAAAGATTCAATAACCAATTACCTGTCCCCTGAGCCACTGTTTTCTTCCCAATTTTTAGTATTAAGAAACTTAGAGTAAGAATAAATATCTCATGCTGTTCCTCATGTGAAATCCTAATTCTCTGCTTGACACATCACAGCTGGTTTACGTTGAAATAACTGTGGTATCACAAAGGATTAGTGTTTTAAGTGAAGAATAAGTAGCCGGTGAACTCCTGAGAAACAGAAATCATGGTTTAATCAGATGCCCTGAGTAGTAAAGGAAGAAGGATGGGCAATATAGAATATAGATGATGTATACATGGAATTATTATTAAATGGAATATTTTTCAAAGTTTTCCATGGAGTGTCAGTGATTTGCTACAATTTGGAATGTGGTGGCAATGGAATATAAGCTATAAACTCCTCTTATAGAAACACCAATAATTTCTATAATAGTGCCCCATCAGCTGATCTAGTCTTCTTCTTTCCAGGATTGTAGCAAACTGTGTCCAGTGGATGAGTAATGGCATTTTGTACAATCCTAGGCCTCTGCCTACATAACAGAAGGGTAACTAGTTGGTGATGTGCCAAATTAAGTCCTGAGGATGGTTAATGCTTGCATTATAACCAGGAGATCTGGCACTACATTTTGAAATAATGATAACAGTTACACTTCCTTCTGAGGGCTTAAGAATATCAGCTTTAGAAAATAGCATGAGCCTAGGATTGTTTTTTTTAACATCCATCCAGAATCTTCTTGCCTGCTGTGTTTAGTTTCAGAATCCAGTGCTATCATTTTCCTTTCTAAAAACTATTTATTCTGTTATCCTTCTGTATACCAGATCATTCTATTCTAAAAATCACAAAACTCTTCTTGGGGAATTGACCCCTTGCCTGGCTCTCCCAGAATTTCCATGCTTTGGTCCTTGTTGTAAACAGCTTATTCAAGCTTTGTCTGAGACATTGGCTCTGCAAAATCTTTCTGGAAGTGTTTATTAAGCCACCTTGGCTTCAGATTATCTCTTTCACTGAAGATACTATGGCAGCTCAGCACCTATAAACAATGAAACCTCTGCTGGAGGACAGTTTATGAATTTTAATAGTGGATTAGCCCAATATTATTTAGCACAGGTGTTTCTTTAATTTGTTTCCAGGCACTGTGTTGGGGGAATTCATATTGTGCAATGGCTCTCAAAGCTGCACTCCCTGCTGCATGGGATGGTAATATAACATCAGTACACTCTGGGATGTAATCATTGGTGTAACCAGAAAGAGAGGCTGTTCTGCCCTCAGATCAAGAGACAAGAAAATGCTAGACCAGCAGTTTTCAGTCTGTGGTTCACTGATCATATGCAGAGTGTGTCTAGGAGCTCCCTGCAGTTTCTTCTCCCACAGTGATGGAGTCAGGCTTAAGATGGTGATGTTTCCTGGCAGTCTGAATCCTTGTTAAGCTTTCCAGAGGCTTTTTGATCAACTAAATCATGGTCAGTAGAGAAAGAGAGCCCTCATGGTCACAACTTTCTCCTGTTCCAGTCTCTCTAATAACAGAATGCGATGCTAGTTTAGACTGTTCAACAGGAATACACCAGGGGAAACTAGAATCCAGGAGTTTTTCTCTCTCACCTCAGGAGAATTGAGAGGGGACAGCTGGATTCTAGGGGAGCCTGATTCACTACAGGCAGCCTCACTTTCTTCCTAATGAGGGGTCCTATAAAGAGAAAGAAAAGGAAGGCCATTGTAAGGGGAATGATTCTCTGTTGCCCTAGGGGCTGGCCAACTCTACTTGGGCAGTTCCTGGCAATCAAGCCCACATCCTGTATATTATTACATTTATTCTTTGATTTAGTTGAGTAGCAGACCAGAGGCACTGTCAAACTGAAGGGGTAGCAAATGCACAAGAAAACAGGAGCAATCACATTAGAATAATTGGGGCTGGAGGCTAGGAGTAGAGATTTTGAACTAATTAAGGATAAAATCCTACACTGATGGAGAGGAAAAATAGCAGAAGTATGAGGTGGGAGGCACATAATTAAGTGATTACACTGACTGCATTTAAGTTTATTTGCAACTTGTCTTCTTTATCCATATTGTTTTAGTTTTATCTTTTTATGAAACTATACAGTGAAAATGCTGCAGGGAAGGTGTAGGGGTTGGCAGGATGGTGGTCAGTGACCACTACTCTCCCAGGTGAAGTCAATCTGTGTAGGCTAACAAAACTTTGGTCACAGGCTGGGGTTCCCTCACCCTGCTGTAAACAGTTCTCACCTACCCCAATGACAAGTTCAATGCCATGTGCTGTATTTACTATATGCTCTACAAATGTTTGTTCCTCACAGCGTAAGGCTTTCCCCCAAACCTTTACCTACCACCAAAGCATATTTGGGAAAGTGGGGGAGCTCTGCTCTTGGAATTCTTTGGGCCTTCTACTTCCCTATGTTTTTTTCCTGCCTCTCTTTTAACTGTTTCCAGCTGAGGCCCTGACTCACCCACTAATTACTTAATCACTTAGTTTTTAAACTGTTACCTTGTCAATTTACCCCATGTGGGGACACTTCCCAAGAGTACAGAGTGATGAATCAGCCATAGGCTACTCACACTCTCTGTCACAAGCTGGTTATTCGCAAGAACCTCCAACTAGAAAACATGATCAGTAGTTGCCCTGGCAGATATATGTCAAAGTTGTATGTTTCCTTCTAAAGGTGATGAGTTTTTGTTGTTGCTCTTTGCCTTGCAGAATCCTCCCCTGCTGTCCATATCAGAACTGGATAGTCAGTGCAGTATGAAGCTAAGGGATGTTGCTGAGGAACTGATGTGGTTGTGCTGTTTGCATGCAACCTCAAATGCTGGAAACTTTCTACTGCAAAACTAGATCAAATATAGTTCAGCTTGTGTGTGAGTCCCAAGACTAGGTCAAGGTGGGGCTAGTTTTAATGTACTAATTCCCTCACTTCACTGCAAATGTCCTGTGTGATCAATAATATTACTTACCTGGTAGCATTAGAGACACTGATAGTATTCAATGATTTTAACATTTGTGTGGATGATAAATCCTTAGATTAGCTCAGGCTTTTATGGCTGTCATGAAAATCACAGACTATCCTGGGTGTTTTCTTATTTAACTCACACAGCTAGTCACACTCTTGATCTAGTGCAGTGATACTCAGACTGAGGCTCACAAGCAGCTCTTTATTGTGTCTCCTGTGGCTCTTTGCAGCATATATTAAAACTTTGTGTGATTTAATTATTAACCAGTCAGGATGCTTTTACTATGTTATTAACCAATTATAGTTGATAAAATAATACTTGGTCAGACATTTTGCTGTGAGAATAACATATGTATATATAAAAATGAAATATTTCCCCTATCATACTGAACATATAGTAACATAGCAGGGGTGGGCAAACCATGGCCCTTGGGCCACATCCAGCCCTTCAAATGTTTTAATCTGGCCCTCAAGCTCCCACCAGGGAGCAGGGTCTAGGCTTGTCCCACTCCGAGCCGTGGCTCTGCATGGCTCCTGGAAGCAGCAGCATGTCCCCCCTCCAGCTCCTATGCATAGGGGCAGCCTTGGGGGCTCTGCACGCTGCCCATGCAGCTCCCATTAGCCAGGAACCACAGTCAATGGGAGCTGCAGGGGTGGCACCTGCGGATGGCGAGCGGACATGCTGCTGCTTCCAGGAGCTGCTTGAGGTAAGCACCACCCAGAGCCTGCACTCCTAATCCAGTCCTATGCCCCAACCCCCTGCCCTACTCCTGATCCCTCTCCTGCCCTCTGAGCCCCTTGGTCCCAGCCCAGACCACCCTCTTGCACCCTCAACCCTTCATTCCCACCCAGAGCCCGCACCCTCAGCTGGAGCCCTCACCCCCCTGCACCGCAACCTCCTGCTCCAGTCCAGAGCCCCTTATCATACCCTGAACTCCTAATTTCTGGCCCCACCCCAGAGCCCTCAACCCCTTCCCCAACCCCAACCCCCAATTTCATGAGCATTCATGGCCCGCCATACAATTTCCATACACAGATGTGGCCCTTGGTCCAAAAAGTTTGCTTACCCCTGTACTATAGTAAGAATGAATTCACACTACTGTAGCTCTTATGGATAATTTGGCTCCTGAACCAGTGATCTAGTGTTTGGGCTCAGATTAGAGGCTAGACACTTGTATATTAGTTAATAACATGTTCCCACCATTATCTTCTGAGGTTGAGGAACACCCTTCAGTCAGGGCCAGGAATCTGTTTTGCTGGAGCTCTCTCAAAGGCTAATGGAACCTGGAGGTCTGAAGGAAGGTATCCTTCCTGTGACAGACCACTCTTTCAAGGGTTTGATAGGATGCTATCATAAACTTTTATCCTGAGACATTGAAAGGGTGGCCCTTAAGCACCTTCTTTCCTGGTATTTCCCTTACCATTACCAGAGAAACTCCTCTAGCCTCAATTTTGTATTTCTGATCTCTATGCTGAATAAGCAAAGCACTCCTCTCTGAGATGCTCCTCCCCACCCAAAAAAGAGGTGCCCTGACAAAGAGCCAAGTGTATGTGGGTGTGGCTAGGCAGAATCACAGCTCTGAAGTAAAGGACATCAATGAGCATGTTGAAGATTGGCAACTAGTGAGCAGGTGCAAAATCATGCCTGGCAAAGACCTGACAGCCAATAGTGTAGTACTACCGAGCATGTGCAGTAAAGGGAGGGGTGAGAGAGACGTCAGTCAGTTAAGCCTCTTGGGTCAGAACCCACTCATACCGGTCACAACTGGTTTTAAAGGTCAGAGCTGTCAATCAGAATTCTGATGTAATGATCAAGGCTGAACGTGTGAGTGAGATAACTGTAGCTAAGAATATGAAGCTGTATCATAGGGGCTGAGCCTGTGGGTACTCTCAGGGCTGGCTCCAGGCACCAGCTTAGCAAGCAGGTGCTTGTGGCAGCCACTCTGGAGGGGTGTGTGTGACAGGTTCAGGTATTTGGCAGCAATTTGGCGGAGGGCCATCGCTCCCTTTTGGAACGACGGACCTCCCGCTGAATTGCCGCAGATCGTGATCTCGGTTCTGTTTTTGGTTGCTTGGGGCGGCAAAACCCCTGGAGCCGGCCCTGGGTGCTCTGGGGCTGGAGCACCCAATGACAGCCCCCTACCCGCACAGTCCCTCCCACCCGCCAGTGGGCCCCACTGGTCAGCATCTTCTCCTCCCTCCCAGCACCTCCCGTTTGCTGCAAACAGCTGTTTTGGGTGTGCAGGAGGGGGCACGGAGGAGGAGCGAGAACACAGTGTGCTCGGGGGAGGCGATAGAACTGGGTGGGAAGAGGTGGGGCCTGGAGGGAAGGGGTTGGGGGGGTAGGGGTTGAGCATCCCCTTCTCCTGCCCCCATACTTTCAAAAGCCAGCACCTGTGAGTTACATAAAGAAAGAGCTACGACACTGTATAAAAGGCCAGCTGCACTTTTGGAGTCCAGAAAGTGCATCTGAGAAGAGGAGAGCTGTGCAGAAAGAGCCGGAAGCCAGTAAGAGAAGCTAAAGACAATGCAGAATGAGAGAAAAGAAAGCTGGAGTAGAGCAAAACTGATAGACCAGGAGCTGAACAACAGCAGCAGTGATTTGCTTTTTAAAAGAAAGCAGCAATGGATTTACAGGGTAAGCTTAATATTATTTTAATTATAGCTTTAATATTAGTTTAGGATAATTTTATAGTATTTAATATGTGTGTGCTTGAGATGTGTATGTGTGTTTTACTTACTTAGGTACACTTTAAAGCAATTTAAGATCTGCTGTCAGTAATTTGTTGCAAACTGGCCACTTGCAATAAATTGCTTTGCTTAGTATCATTTGAACTATATGCTATTGTAGTTTAAATGCTCTTTAACTTGCAATAAGAGATTGGTGTCTCAGGGATTTTGTGCATTGTTTAGGATTTTTAGGATACACTGTATTAGGGATTATTACTTGAATGAAAAGATAATTTTGTTTTGGAAAGATTATTGCTTGTGTCAATTACTTTATCCGTAGGTTATATATTGTGTCCTTTAGAATGCTTCTTTAGCAACCCAGGGAACTTTTACTTCAGGAAGAACAGGTTAAGGGGCCAATAGGTAGGTTAGTGTAGCAGTGCCCCAAAACTCATTTTATGGGGTAATATCACAAGGTACTTGAGTTTATGATGCTTTGATTTACAGATGATCTGTGCTGGATGAAGCATGAGAGTAGCTGTCCAGAGTAATGGTGACAGTCTCAGGCTGAAGCTGATCTCATTTATATCATAATGGCTTTGAAGTTCCTATGTCATCACTGAATGGGTGGCAAAGAAGACATTCTTTGCTTCTACCTTAACATCCACAAAATCTCAATCAGTGGACTTGTTGTTTGTGGTGAACAGCTTGGTTAATCTAAGATGCCTTGACTTCGTAGTTGATATTAGTCTCTTTTGTTGTGATGTAATTTCAGATTGTTTTGTAGGTAAAACTGAGCAGATTGTCTGTCTGCCTGTCTGTCTGTGTCAAGGGACACAAACAGATATTTGAAGAGGACAATGTTAGGTCTTCTCAATCTTTCTGGCTGAGTTTAGGCAATACTGTCCGAGGTGTTTTATCCTATGTTTTGTCCTTTGGACCAGTCTCCTTCCTGGCTGGTGAAGAAATGGAGTCCATTTCTAGGAGACCATGAACCCCTCCTATGGGAGGACAGTATGTTGGCTTTTCTTCAAGAAATGGTTACTAGTCTTTGCTCAATACACCATTATTTAAGGAGATTAGACTGTTGCCATGTGCTCTTGACAGGATAGACTATTGCTTTGTGGTCTACATGATGCTACACCTTAAATCAGCTCAGACAGTGAAGTAGGAATGCAGTTGCTAGCCTATTAAGCAGCCCCTCTTGTTAGGGCCATAGGACACCAATGCTCCAGGACCTGCACTGGCAGCGAGTTGGTTTCCAAGTGTATTTTAAATACAGCTTTTCAGTTTTTTTGGGAGGAAATTGTAATGAATTTTTTTTGGTTGTGTTTTGGTGTATAAAGAGGTCAACAGTTCTCAATGTAAAAATTTAGACACAAAGTGCATCAAAAAAATCAACACTTTTTTTTTTCATTAAAATTTTTCCACATTTTTCAATCAGTTCTCATTGTAAGGTGTTGAGCTTGATCTGGAGAATTGTAACTGGCTTGTAAACTCTGTTTGAGAGACCACCTTCTCCCTCTGCCGTGCTGCCAAACCACATCTTAAATCAGTGTAGGTGCTTGAGCTGGAGTCCAACCCCTGACTTTGTAAACAGAGGGAGCTGCTGTCATTGGATTCTCTCCCCTTTGGAACTTGCCTGAACTTGTTTTGAAATAGTCTTTTGGAGGGAGAGGGATGAAAGGAGCTACTGTTGTTTTCAGATGGGGAAGAATTATTGGGCTTGAGTTGTACTGTGGCTAGTTATTTTGGGCTTGTGGATGGGAAGTACTTGCTGGCTTTCTTTTTAATTTGCTTGCATTTTTAATGTTCACAAGGGTGCCTAGATCTGGGGACTGGCGCTTTTTAAAGATGTTATAAATCTAAACAAATCAAAGGAAAATAATGTCCATTTTGTCTTGGATGCATGCCTGTCAAGGTTGAGCACTATGTCATAACAGCAGGCCAGCCTCTTTATGTGGGCCTTCTAGTATATGTAGATTCCATCTGAAAGAGAATTTAAAAAAAGGAAAAGTTAACAGGAGTGTAGGGTGTGTAAAGTGGTATGGAGTGACTTTTAACAAAGGGTTGTATAGAAGGCTTTGTGGGAGACCAGCTGAGAGAACCTCATTGCATTTAGGGCTCATAACTTTATGAAATGAATTTGCATCTCAATAGAATCCTCCGACAACATGAGTTTGAATAAATAAATGTTTCTATTATTATTTACTTTAAGTGTAAATAATCTAACTGGCCACTGGATGTCACCACTGTTCCACACTAATGTATCAGACTGGGCATTTATCCTGTAGTACAAAGCTCACACTAACTATCTGACATATGCCCAGCCCATGACTTAAGGGTTGGAATTTACTTTGTTGTGCACTGGATTGAGCTGCATGTGATATGCCTTTACTAACTCAGAAGATAGGCAGCTATGTCTGGGTTGAGGATTAAGTTCAGTAGTGACTGCAGCTTATAAAGGGAAGAAGTGAGCCAGCCAAAGCTCTCCTGTATTAGGAAGTTCAATGAACCACACAGAACAGAGAGTAGACAAGGTCTGAGGTTTTCACTAAGATTATTCATTTGTTGTGAATAGACAAAATATGATTGGTAGCTTATACTGGAAAGAACCAATTTAAGTTTCCCTTGGACTTGACCAGGGCTGCTGTAGTTGGTTGGCTTGTGTTATGCTAGCTAAACTCCTGCTCCTCTTTATGCTGCTGAAAACTTGAGGCAGCTCCATTGATTTTAGTGGCTTTCCTCTGGCATTAGTGAGAGAAGAACTTGAACTTGTATACTGGCAAACATCTTCTGACACAGACTAGCTAGACTGACCTACAAAGCTTAAGGCAGAGCTGAGAAGAGAACTTAAGGCCTGGTCTACACTACGCATTTATACCGATTTTAGCAACGTTAAGCTGATCTAATGCTGCACTCGTCCACACAACGAAGCCCTTTATATCGATATAAAGGGCTCTTTAAACCGGTTTCTGTACTCCTCCCCGACGAGAGGAGTAGCACTGAAATTGGTATTACCATATTGGATTAGGGTTAGTGTGGCCGCAAATCAACAGTATTGGCCTCCGGGCAGTATCCCACAGTGCTCCATTGTGACCGCTCTGGACAGCAATCTGAACTTGGATGCACTGGTCAGGTAGACAGGAAAAGCCCCACAAACTTTTGAATTTCATTTCCTGTTTGCCCAGTGTAGAGCTCAGATTAGCATGGGTGGCGATGCAGTCCCAAATCCAAAAAGAGCTCCACCATGAACTGTATGGGAGATACTGGATCTGATCGCTGTATGGGGAGGCAAATCTGTTCTATCAGAGCTCCGTTCCAGAAGATGAAATGCCAAAGCATTTGAAAAAATCTCCAGACAGAGGCCACAGCAGGGACTCAGCATAACGCTGTGTGACAAGCGTAATGGAAAGCCAAAGAATCAAATGAACGCTCATGGAGGGAGAGAGGGAGGGGGTACTGAGGACTCCAGCTATCCCACAGTCCCTGCAGTCTCAGAAAAGCATTTGCATTATTGGCTGAGTTCCAAATGCCTGTAGGGTCAAACACATTGTCTGGGGTGGTTCAGGGTATAGCTCGTCAATTTACTCCCCCTCCCCTCCTGTGAAAGAAAAGAGAAAAAAATCGTTTCTTGACTTTTTTATATGTCACCCTATGTCTACTGCATGCTGCTGGTAGACGCGATGCTGCGGCACTGAACAGCAGCACCTTCTCCCCTCCCCTCCTCGGTGGCAGACGGTACAATATGACTGCTATCCATTGTCATCATCAGCCTGTGAGTGCTCCTGGCTGGCCTCTGGTGAGGTCGGCTGGGGGCGCCTGGGTAAAAATAGGAATGACTCCCGGTCATTCCCAGTGGATGGTACAGAACGGCTGGTAACCGTCTTCATCATAGCAACCGGGGGCTTAGCTCCATCAGCCGCCTCCTTTCGTGTCTAAAGAAAAGATTCTGTTCTGCCTGGACTGTCATAGCAGCGGGATGCTGGGCTCCTCTCCCCTGCACCGCTTAATGTCCTGCCTGGACTGTTGTAGCACCGGGAGGCTACCTCCCCCTATTGTATCTCAGTAACAAGTCGGTGTTTCTTATTCCTGCATTCTTTATAACTTCATGACACAAATGGGGGGGACACTGCCACGGTAGCCCAGGAAGGTTTGGGGAGGAGGGAAGCAACGGGTGGGGTTGTTGCAGGGGCACCCCCTAGAATGGCATGCAGCTCATCATTTCTGCGGGATCTGACACGGAGCGGCTGTGTTCTCTGGTACACTGGTTCTCTAGCACACTTGCCCCATATTCTAGGCAGGACTGACTCTATTTTTAGATACAACATGAGGGAATGACCCGGGGGGTCATTCCCATTTTTGTCTTTGAGCCCCTGGCCGACCTCAGCCAGTAGCACCCATGAAGCAGCAGACGGTACAGAACGACTGATAACCATCATCTCATCGCCAATTTACAATGATATGGCAGATGGTACAGAACGACTGATAACCGTCTCTGCTATCATGCAAAAGCAAACAAATGCTGCTATGTAGCGCTGCAGTACCGCCTCTGTCAGCGGCATCCAGTACACATACGGTGACAGTGACAAAAGGCAAAATGGGCTCCATGGTTGCCATGCTATGGCGTCTGCCAGGGCAATCCAGGGAAAAAGGGCTCAAAATGATTGTCTGCCGTTGCTTTCACGAAGGAAGGAATGAGTGACGACATTTACCCAGAATCACCCGCAACACTATTTTTGCACCATCATGCATTGGGATCTCATCCCAGAATTCCAATGGGCGGGGGAGACTGTGGGAACTATGGGATAGCTACGGGATAGCTACCCACAGTGCAACGCTCCAGAAATCGACGCTAGCCTCGTTACATGGATGCGCACCACCAAATTAATGTGCTTAGTGTGGCCATGTGCACTCGACTTTATACAATCTGCTTTACAAAACCAGTTTATGTAAAATCGGAATAATCCTGTAGTGTAGACGTACCCTAAGTTTCCTGACTCAGTCCTCTGCTTTAGCTACCCAGTTCCTTCAGCAGTCCGATATGGAACTCAGGTTTCTTTCTGCTCAGATGACTAATAGGAATGGCTATTAAGAGAAGGTTTCTTATAGGATGTGCCATCAAAATGTAACCCTTCTGCCCCTCTGAGTTGGCAGCAACAAGGGCCGGGTTCAGTATCCAGGGGTTCCGTTTCAGTAACACAATGCATAACCGGCTCGAGCCCCCACCCAGTGACCTGGGACACTCACATACCACACCCCCCTGGGTGCCTCTAGGAGGCAATACTTCCCCTCTCGCAAGCACGGAGTCTGAGTGTAGCAAAATCTTTTTAATAAAGGAAGGAATTAATGCGGCATCCCATTGGAGAAACACCACAAACAGGGTTATAACACGAACCATAAACAAAAACCCATCTCCAAGTACGTTTGGCACTGTCCTTTTTCCCTTTAGGGTTTTAAGTCCAATCACCCCAAAGTCCAACAACCCAAAAGTCTCTGGTCAATGCCACCCCAGAGTTCGAGAGTTTATCTGTAGAGGTCCCTCCCCCCAGCGTGGATAGAAAGGGGCACCTTACGTGGTCCGGGGCCAACTGCCCTGCCTCTCCGTGGGTTCTGCTTCCGCCTTCTCCACGAACTGCTCCGCTTTACCAGCCGCTCCACGCTGCTCCTCCAGCCGTCCTCAGAAACTGCTCCGCTCCACCAGCTGCTCTGCTCCATGAGCTGCTCCAGTTCTCTCTGCAAACTGCTCAGCTCCGCTCGCTCTGTGGGCCGCTCCACCCGTCCCACAGCTACTCCGCTCTGTCAGCCGCTCTGCTGCCACCAGCTGCCCCGTGATCCGCATCCCCACAAACTGCTCCACTCCGCCAGCAGCTCTGTTCCACGGTATAGCTTTGGGCTCCCCACTAGTTAGCACCATACTCAGTGCTCTCAGCTCAGTGATTTTAGCTTTTTAGTGATTTTCAGCTCTTAGTGATTCCAGCTCATAGTAGGGGAGCCCCAGTGCTAGTGCACCATTAGCCCAAAGTGATTTCAGCTCAGTAACCTGTATTTAAATTCTTAAAGGAATAAAAAAAATCAACTCTGACATTCCACAGTGGAGAGAGGAGGAGGTGCAACTGGTGCTTCTGGCTCCACAAGGAGACTGCACCACCAGGCACAAATACCTGTCCCCAACCTCTCTCAATTCTCTGGGTTTTGGAACCCATGTCCCATGTCGAGCCAGTACGACCAAACTGAGGGTGAGCAATTTGTCACCAAGCAGTCCCACAGCTTGGGAGTCTGGGATAGGGTGAGCGTGCCTATGCAAATACACTCTCTGAAATTCTTTCCACCAGATGTCAGTGTAGAGCTTATCCTGACTGTGCTTACATAAATAACAGATGGGTCCTCAGTTATTTATAAACTATACATGTGGGCCAGACTGTGGTTGTCTCTACATGAATATGCAAGGAGCAGAGTATGGAGCATAAGGTGTTTGCTCAGTACTAGGACTGGGAGAGTGGAGCACAGCTAGTGATGCCGCACTCCCTTAAAGGGGCAGGACCATAGTCTCCTCCTACTGAGGGTCTTAAAGGTGTAGTGGTGATCCTTGCAATATGTGCTCCTGATACCTTGGAAGAACTCAGATGAGTCAGCCAACATAAACCTGAATATTTTTATTTTATGCAACTACGTATAAATCCAGCTGAGCTTAAGGTGAGCTGGAAGTTCTCATAGCTGAATATCTGGCTCTAAATGCTTAGGATCTGCTGGGGTAGACTACCTCGGCCCCCAAATGGGTGGTGCCTTCACAGTTCCAGTAGAATCCTAGAAGTCAGGTATTGTGAATATGACAGGAACACAGCGACACTTGTAGATCTGTCCTGCCCAGAAAGTCTTAGTGGATTGACTCATCTGCCTAGCAAAAAAGGGGTGTGTGAATAGCAATATGGTGACCATTCAGCTTGTTGGGAGAATCATGAGAGGAGATTATTCTGTTCCTAGTTTTTCCTGGCTTTCTATCTTTCCTCTAGGTGTACACCACTGCTTAATTAATTATGCTTCTATGTCCATACTGCAATGACGCTTTTCTCACCGATCTGGGATTGTCCGTTGATAACAGCATAATGTTTATGGCAGCCTTGTCAACTCTACAGTTATCTAGCAACAGTGTGTGTGTGTGTGTGTGTGTGTGTGTGTGTGTACATGATTTTTCTAGCCTAATTTAAATGGTACTATAGACCAGGTCTGTCTGAATCTGAGTAACAGTGAGTAGATTGTGAGCAACTTTGAAATTCATTAGCTGCTGCTGGCTTTTCACTTGTTTAGGAGTGTTTTCTTTGGATCTGAATGCAAACTGACACTCTCATAGCTGCCTGTGTGCACAGCACTGAAAGAACGTGTAGGGAGACTGTGCTCTTGCCATGGAGGACTTAATCTAACTCAGATCTGTGTGACTGTACATGTTGGGTTATAACTGAAAGGTCTTGGTTAGAAATTCTATGTTGGGGGAAGAGAGACATTCTAGCTGTGGCTTCTCTTCCAACAAACAATGTCTTCTGTGCATATTAATGTTGGGGTATATTTAATGAATTTTGTGGCTGTAGTTTTCAGGGCTGGGCATGGATTTTTATCAATAGGTCCTATTCTACCATGCCTCTTGCTATGCACAAAACTTCCATTGGGCCAAACTAATCTGGCTATAACTGCCTTTAAATTGAATCCCCTTACACCAGTGATAAATTTGGTTCTTTTGGCTTCAATAGTAGCTTTGCATGGATCAAAAACTCTGATGTGAGTTGGCATCTGGGCTCACAAAACTCACAGCTTTAGCTCTGACTCATGTGATCATATACATGTCAAATTTCAGCTCGGATATAACATAAAAATAAGAGCTGTGAAAATATGCTGTGAGATGATCTCTTTAGTGAAACTGATCACTAGGGAGACAAGCTTTTTACTGTGATTTTTTTTTTTTGGAGCTGAAGGACCAGAATTCTATCTCAGGCTCTTTAGATATTTGTGCAATGAATTAAATAATGGTGGAAGTGAATTATGGAAGACAGGACAGTCCAATTCAGAAGTGTAATATTTTAAGATCCTTGCTCTCCTGTCTGGCCAGTTCTTCAACTAGTGTATTTCTAGTATACATGTATTGGTTTGGTCAAAACTTCATAATAGATTTGGTGCTAAAAAGTAAACAAATGAGGAGGGGCAGGCCTGACTCTGGCAGTCTGAACTCTTGTGTCCTCCTTGCAGAACTGTAAACTGTTCCTCTTGGGTAATGTGTGCTATCTCTTGGTTGAGGACTAAATATGCTTATGAGAAAATGGCGCAGCATGTGTTTTTTGTGTAATTTCATAAACTGTCCTGTCTCTTTTCCCCCTTGGAGGGGGAATAGCTAGTGCAGTTTTTTCAGGTGTGTGTGTGTGGGGGGGTGGTGGAGAGAATTGCAACAACCATGTGCAGTTCCTGCAGTCCCAGAGATTGTGCTAAGTCCCTTCACAAACTCCCTCCCAACCTACAGAAGAGGCAATGTGCCCTCTGGCTACAAGAGCAGAGGGGGTGAGATGTAGCATGATCTAGCTGTGAGACAAAGGGCAGGGGAGTTGTGTCCTGTCCGGACCCATCTTTAGTATGTAGCTTTGACCAAAGCACTCTACCTATGTTCTTCACTTCCCTGAACATAAAATATGGCTGCTGGTGAATATTCAGCATGGGGTGAGTAGCTGTGTTGCTAGTTAGCACTTAACCTAGTACACTCACAAATTCTAAGTTTTAGTATTAGTGAACTGGGGGAGAACCCTATGGACAGAATGGTATACTGGAGGGAGAGGAAGGCTGTGGGAAAATCAAACCATATATTTTTGCCGTACGGAAGACTTTCACTTTCTTATGATGAAAAGAAATGCTGCAGACTAACTAAATATTGCATTGCATTTATTGAATATCATCTTTGTCATACAGCAGATCAGGCTATGCCAGATTGGGCAGTTTAAATATTTCTGAACCTCTTAAAGGGTTCTGATCTCCTTGACTTGCTGTCAGGTAGGGCTAGATATATCTTATTAGGATCGGATTCTTATCTATTAACTTGTGAAGACATCTATCTGTGGACTGAGAATGAAGCCATGTCCACACTACAAACTTTGGTCAGTGCAAGTTATGTTGGCATACAGCCACCAAAGTTTTTATATAGCCTGGGTGTGTGCATACTTGACTGCTTGCATCAGTGCTGTGTGAACTCACCAAGAGCGCTTGTGTCAATGCAAAGTGCATGTCTGAGTGTAGGTATCCCAGTGTGCCACATGCTGCTGTCCTGCGCTAAGCCTTTTGGGAAATGTTTTCAATGCATTGTGCAGGGATCTCTGGCAGCTAAGGGTCAAGTTCCCAGTGTGCAACTTTCTCTGTCCCATAATACCTTGCATATTCTATGATTTACTCACCTTTTTAAAAAAAATTCTACAAACCTGTGTGGCACTTCTTGGTCTCTGACAAATGCATGGAACCAGCAGAGCTCTGAACTGTTCTCATGAATACTGCAAACACAGGATGCAGGATTCTCCTGTATTTGCAGACTTTAGGAAGTACTGCAACAACTAGGGACATAATTTCTTGGGACAGTTTACTGAGGGACATAGTGGAAAAACAATTCAGTAGTGTTGTTGGCATTCAGGGAGCAGTTGCAGATTGGAGTGTAATTTCTTGGCCTGAGAAATGAGCAGCAACTGGTGGGATTGTAATACAGGTTTGGGATGATGAGCAGTGGCTGCAAAGTTTATGGATATGAAAGGTCACATTTCTGGATTTGCTTGCTGATTTCACCCTGTCTCTCCAGTGCTGAGACAGTAGGATGAGAGCTACACTGACAGTGGAAGTTGTGATTACATTCTGGAAGCTTGCAACTCCAGATTGCTACCAGTCAATGGGAAATTATTTTGGAGTTGAAAAATACGTAGTGGGGGTGATTTAGCATGCAGTTGTGTAGGGCTCCTGCTACTCTCGGCAATGTGCGGAATATAATGGATGGATGTGATGCAGTGGGGTTCCCAAACTGTGTTGGGGTAATAGATGGGATGTCTATCCCTATTTTGGCACCAGTCCACCTTGCCACAGAGTATATTAATAGACAGGGCTCTAGTTTTCTGTAGTTTATAAAAGTGTTGGTGGATCACCATGAATGCTTCACAGATACCAATGTGCACTGGTCAGGGAAGGTGCCTGACACTCACATTTTTAAGAACACAGGACTGTTCAGAAAGCTGCAAGTAGGGATGTTCTTTCCTCACTGGTGGATTGCCATTGTCAATGTTGAAATGCCAGGAGTGATTCTGGGAAGCCCAGCCTACCCCTGGCTCATGGAACTGCATACTGGCCACACTGATAGCACCAAGGAAAGATTCAAATGCTGTCTCAGCAGAATGGTGCTTGCATGATCTCACTGAACATATTCCCCCCTCTTTCTCTTTCTCATCAGAGTCAGGTGTTCTGTAGATGTGGAGGGGACATCCCCCAAGGCCACAATGGGAGAAGCTGCTAATAAAAAACAGAAGTATCCCTTTCCATTGTGACTGTTAATCCAAGGAAAGAAGATTCAAAACTCCCTTCCCTTATTCCCATTAATACTTGACGCTTTGGAGCACGTGTGCATGACACTGCTCTCCAGTCCCAGCCATGGTGAGTTTGGCCTGCCATGGGTAAGAGGGGGAAGGACTTTTGCTTGCAAGAAGCAGTAAATGTTCAGCCCCTAATCCCTGGGTATAAATACAGGGCAAAGGCACTGAATATCAGCACTGTTTTTCCATTATTACAGGTGGCTGTAAGTGATTTCTCACTCCTGAGAATAGAAAAGGTACAGAGAGCACAGCTGCTCCTGGTGTCCCAAAGCTGTCCAGGCCCATTTACCACATGCCTGTTTACTGCGACGATGCCAGCTGAACTCATTGTGCAGAGGCCTGGGAAAGTGTCCTACCATGGAGGAAAAAATAAGACAGCCCTCCCTAGAAACTTTTGGGAGACTATTACAGAATGTCTCCATGAAAGTTTCATCAGGGTCTCCGGAGGATAAAAGGGACATCCCTATTCACATAAACAGAGTGGTCCGCACATCCCCACTGCCTAGCCCAATGGGGAGTAAAAGGGGATGCCAATTCTACCTCTCTTTGTTGTACTGCTGCCTCTTCTCGTAGGAGTAAAACAATGAAAGTCAATACTGTGTTTTGTTAACATGGGGATGGGCTGGATGCCATCTTTAAATGTAAACATTGCAAGCCAAAATACATGCACACACTTTCCCAAGGTGTTCCTTTCCCTTCATTGGGCTCAGCTGGCGGAACTGGCTAGACTGTAGCAGAATCTCGAACAGAGTCACCCTGCTGAGTCTCCCCTCCTTGTCTTCCACCTCGCTGTTCACAGCAGGGATCTCTGTCTTAGGCTCCTCCAAGGTATCCATGGTGCTCTGTGGGGTGCTGGTGGGGTCTCTGCCATGTATGGTGTGCAGCTTGTTGTAAAAGCAGCAGGTCTGTGACTCAGCATTGATTGTTGGCCTTCCTGGTCTTGTGACCTGCCTTGCAATAGTTCTTTGTTTTCGTGTCCTTGCTGCCGATCCCTGGCCTATCCATTTGCCTGCACCCCCCAATTTGTTCCTACATGTCAGCATTTGTACAGCTGGTCCATACCTATGCCTGCACAAACCCTTCTTCCCACAGGCCCAGGAGATCCAGTACATCTACTGCATGGAGCTGGCATGGTTGGCTGGGCAGTTGCATACAACAGAGAGCTGCTGGGTGTGCTTGCCAGGGTGGGCAATCAAGCAAAGGCATTTCAAAAACGCACATAGTTTCTTAGTGTTGTGTGGCTTCTAGTCACCCTGATCCCTGTGGAGTGGTTTATAACTGCGACCAGAGCTGCCACTGTTGCAGGAGATGAGGCACAGTGGGACAGCTGCTTGGAGGACTGTAAGGATTGACACAAAGTCATACAGTGTCTACATTTGCACTCTGGTGTCCTTGGGTTAACCAAGGCTCTGTGCCATTCAGTGAAGTGGTTATACTGCATTGCTATAATGGGTGCTTATATTGGCCAGAAACAAATTTTGAGTGTGGATACGTGGACAATAGGTTGATGTAAGGTGACTTACTTCAACCTAACTTTGTAGTGTAGATTAGGCCTGAGGCTGCTTTAATTTCTGGCTTGAATTACCTATTTCAGGCTCCTTAGCAGTGGCACTCTGTATTTAGCCTAGGGTCTACAATAATTGTGTATTTTGTAAAAGGTACTCTTAAAAAGTCATTCAGCTTCACTGTATTTATTACTGGCATTGATTTCATTAATGAAGACTATCTTGAATGGATAGCAAAGTGTAAACACACAAGCTATTTGTGTTTTAACGGAATGGAAATGAGTGTATCTGTCCTGTCTGTCTGTTACACAAACCACCAGTTATTTAAGCATATCATTGGAGTCAAACAAATTGGAACTTCCTGTTTCAGGTGATGTATTTGACATCAAGCAGTTTTCTTGCCTCATCTCAGTCATTCTCCTGCTAGTGTTGACAGAGGCGAGACTTACACAGCTGACATGCTATCTTTAACATCAGTCCCATGTTTCAAGTCAGTTAAAGCAGTCAGTCAGTGATGCATAGTCTCCCTCAGACAGCATATTCTATCAATATTATTGTCTGGTAGCGTCAAGGAGGAATTAAGGTTATAACCCATTCATGAATGTTTTGTAAACTTGTATATTTTATTTATTTATTTATTTTTTTATTTTTTTAAGGCTCTATGGGGTTAGACCAAGAACTCGGAGCTAGGAGACTTTAGTTCAAGTTCCAGCTGTGATTCAGACTTGTATGAGATCGTGGGTAATTCATTTGCACCAAAACTTTCAAAAGTTGCCACTCTTCTTCGGTGGTCAGCTTGAAACACATTAGATCTGATTTTCCTGAAATGCTGAAAAGTCAGAACGGCAACTGAAGTTCAGTGGCAGCAGTGGACACACACCTTTGTCAGCTGGGCCCAAGTTGTCTTCCAAATATTGAGGCATGCAAAATTCAGTGGTCACTTGTGGAAACTTAAACTATTATCTTTTTGATCTGCAGATTTTGTGTGTGTGTGGCTGAGGGGGAATGAAGGATATTTTCCTACCTCACAGGGTTCTTTTGAAGCTTAATTAACACATGTAAAGTGCTTGGAGATTCACAGATGTATTTTCAGATTGGAAGCTCTTTGGGGGCAGGATCTGTCACCTTTTTCTGCCTAGAAACTCCCTAACAAACTGTGTGAGGTCCTAGTCACAAATATCTCTAATGTATTGGAAGTAAAAGGAATAGTAATTTAGTCTCTTGAGGAGACAGTTGGGAAAGCACTTAAACACAATACCACACTTTCAAAACTGATTTAAACTGTGTGCTCAGATTTCTTGTTTATGTACAGAATGGGTAACTATGGTGAGTATCCATTCATGGGCACAGGTGTGAGACTTGCACGGGTGGTTTTGGTGACCAGTTCTGGAAGCTTGTCCACCCTCTCTGGGGAGGGGTTGGGAGTTAGGGAGGTGAAGAGAGAAGTGTATGCACTGAGAACTGGGTGCAAATCCTCTTCTGCAGTGATACTCCAGCATCCTTAATGCCTTTAGCTGAGTGTTAGCCCACGTCCAGACTACCCTGCCGTATCGGCGGGTTAAAATCGATTGCTCGGGGATCGATATATCGCATCTAGACTAGATGCGATATATCAATCCCCGAGCGTGCTTACATTGATTCCGGAACTCCATCAACCCGAATGGAGTTCCGGAATCGACACGGAGAGCCGCAGACATCGATCCCGCGCCGTCTGGACGGGTGAGTAATTCGATCTTAGATATTCGACTTCAGCTACGTTATTCACGTAGCTGAAGTTGCGTATCTAAGATCGATTTTCCTCCCCTAGTCTGGACGAGGCCTTAGTGAAAATAGTCACCATTAGAGGTGGTGTTAAGGATTCAATACTCTTAATGAAAAACTTTCAGTTGTCATAGTTTTCCTCAACACGTATTGAATATAGTTGAAAAGACCAATTTCCCTGTAGAGCATACAAAGGAGATTCCCTGAAGGACATCATGGTTCATAAATCAAGTGAACTATACAGTACCATGAACTTCAGGTCTTTTTTTTGAGCATGTGCTACAACGCACATGACCACTGAAGGGGTGTGTGTGTGTGTGTGTGTGTAACTTCATCTGTAGCCAATATATGTACTACTAGTCACCAAAGAGTAATAACATTAATACAGTAGACTTGTATTAACACACTGTTTTTACAAGTGGAAAAACAATGCCCAAGCTTCCTCCTGAAAGCAGGTTTTATTTTCCAAATACACATAGTATATGCTTCCATATCCTCTAGAGCAGTGGTTCTCAAACCTTTTTTTCTGTGGACTACTTGAAAATTGCTGAGGGTCTTGGCGGACCACTTAATGATCTTTCCAAATGTTGTTTGTACAATTAGCTAACCATTGTAAAGTGCTTTGGATAAAAAGTGCTATTTAAAACAATCCTTAATAATAATTAGCTTTTTTGTTCTACAAATAAAAGTGCACAACTCATATTTTTGTATCTGTAGTTTTACCTTTCTAATGCAATAGATGTGCCCTCTCTCCCCTGCCACGGCAGCCCCTGAACTGGATCAGGGAAGAGAGGGACGGGGACACACACACACACACACACACACACACACACACACACACACACACACACACACACACACACACACACACACACACACACACACACACACACACACACAGCTGCAGCCCTTGAGCTGGGGAAAGTTGCCTCTTTCTCTGGCTGCCACAGCCCTGCATATCCCAAATTCCCTTCACCCCACTGCCCCCTCCCATCAACCCCCCCATTCCCTCCCAAGGCCAACACCTCACGTCACCTTACATGTGTGTCTTCTCCAGGGTCCAGGCAGGTGTGGCTCCACTAATTAGGTGGGTGGCCCTTCATTCTATTGTGTGCGGTTGCCCAGGTGCGCACGTTAGAGGGAACTATCTGCGGACGACCTGAATGGAGCTTGTGGACTACTGGTAGTCTGTGGACCACAGTTTGAGAACCTCTGCTCTAAATCAAGGGTTCCCAAACTGTGGGCCACGGCCCAATGATGGGACCGGGTAGTCCACCATGGGCAGAGTTTGGATGGCAGCTGCTGGTGGCCCCTGCCCAAGACTAGGGGAGCCAAGCACCCTGGCAGGCAGCAGAGGGTGAAGTGGAGCTACTGGGCTGTGGGCAGAGGGTGAGGAGAAGGGGCCAGTCCTGAGATGCTGTGGCTCCCAGTCCCACGGTGGCTGGAGGAGGCCGGTCAGTTTGTGGCCGTTCCTGCTATGAGCCATCACACCCTGAGATCCATGGCTGTTGGGCCCCCTGGAGTATTGGCCTTGCAATCCCCCTCCCCCAGGCACTGGGGCTCGGCAGTGCCATTTTGTTTCTGTCTGGGCAACACTGTGATTGGGACTGTCAGGTGATGGCCCAAGTGCCTGCCCCTGTCTGGCACTGGTAGCCCCTGAGCTCCTCCTTCATTCCTAGGCTGGGGTGCCTGTGAGGCACTGCTGGGTGGGTGATTGGGGCAGGCCTGCCAAGTGACAAGCTCCAGGCACTCAGCAAGCTGTTAAATGGAGGGTGTTGGCAGGGGCTGGCTGTGGCACCTGCCTGGCCCCTTTGCCCTCTCGCTGGTCCTGGTCCCTACTGAGGTGAGGGGCCACACATGCTTGGCAGTGCCCCTCTCCCTGACAGACGCTTGTTAAGAGTGAGCCTCAGTGCCTATTGCAGCTGCACATTCGGGTCTCGGGGGGGGGGCAGGGGTGTTGGGACGCTGGGGCCCCCTGTTCTAGACAGAGTACTGGAGTCTGACAATGCCTCTTGCCTACAGACATGACTGTTATGTTGGTCTGACTGATGGATGTATTTTCTAAATGTGTCCACTTGGTTGCACTATAGCTGTATAAACGTTTACCCCTTCCACCCCCTCCTCTCCCTGCCCCCCCAAAAAAGTTAAGGCTTTCTCTTCTGATTTTGTTTACTGGATTAGTACTTCTGCCTTGTTGGGGGTGTGATAAACTTTATCAGGGGTCAGACTCTGGTCGCTCTCAGGGCTCAGGCCTAGTACTTCTATGAGATACTTGGCTATAGAAGACCATCCTGAGTATGGCATGTAGATCAACAGATGTAGTAACCCACACAGCATCAGCATTCCTAGGTCCACCATATCCTCCAAGAGTTTAAAACAAAAAACCTAGAGCAGGATTTATCTAGGCCGGAGATGTCATATTGATGCACGTCTAATTCTATTGGCCCTAATATCCAAAGTATGGCAAGATGGCCCGTTGCATGTAAAGCTAGGTGAAATACACATTTCAATACTGCACTCTGAACATATGCAGGCCAAAAGTGTAAGGAAGCCTTCCATGATTTCTTTTATACCCTGGAATGGGATGCTAACCAGTTCGGGGAAGGAGAGGATAACCTTGCCTGGCAGTAATTGCTAATGTCTTCCTTGGCCTTCCCTCCCTCTGCTCTTCATGGTGGTAATTCTCTATAAACTCTATTCTATTGTGTAAGGTATTATGATTTTTCATGTGGGCTTTACCAATCACACATCTTTGGCAAGCTGGATTTCTTCTTGTGATAATGTTGGGTCTAAACTTTTGGTGAACTTTGGGGAGCCAAAACACACCCAGACTGGCCGTCTCTGCATAATCCTTTCTGAACCCTTTATCGAACAAAGCACTGACCTGCAAACTACTCATGACACCCCCTTTCTCAAGTAGCCATTAGCCTTTATCTCTATGCATTTACTTGTTAAACTTGCTTTTCCTGTAAAATCTTGATTGATTATGCATGACCATTATCTTTTGTTAATCACTTTGTTTACTTCTGTGTATAAATATTGATGCTCACCCCTAATAAAGGGGCCACACTTAATCTAAAGCTTTGAGAGCTAAGGATAGTGTGAGCCCGTTGATCAACGCATTGGTGTCTGGTCTCTGACAGAATTGTGTGCCCCATACCAACTCCGCACGAACTCGGGTGCTGGAGAGGTGAGTGAGGACTTGCTTTATTACCTAACAATTTGGGGGCTCGTCCGGGATTCCTTCTGGTGCGGTACCTCTGTCCAGTGGTCAGACCACTCATATATGAATTGGCAAGGCGCCACAGGAGATTTCTCCCAGCCAATTCAATATTGAGGGGTCGTGTACTGGACAGCAGGGTAAACGCCAGTTGGAGGGCTCCTGTCAGACACCATGGGTCAAGGGACTAGCGTGCCTCTTGAGAGTCCGTTGGGGATTGTAAATAAGTTATGGAACGAAGGGAAACTCCCAGTACAGACAGGAATGTCTAGGAAGAAGTTGTACACACTATGTGTAAGGAATTGGACTGGGTATACCGCGGTATTGGCCGACCCAGAGATGAGGTGGCCTTCGTATGGCTCTTTCGAACAGGCTGCCTTAAGAGGAGTAAAGAGCCAGATCGAAAAAGACCATCCGGGACAGTTATGTTACTGGTTTTGTTGGGACACAGCAGCAGAGCTGTGGAAATCTTTACAAATTATGGCAGTCAGGTACTCTCCCGAGAGTGAACCCCCTCCAGGTTATTTCGATGAAGGGTGTAGACCACGGCGTGTTTTGACTCGTCAGCTGGTCCCCTCTGCACCTGCCCCTATTCCTCCGCAGGGGGACTCTCTCCTTGTAGCAGAGGGGAATCTGCAGGATACCAGATTGGAATTTCTGCAGAAGGATGAGGAGGAAATGGAGGGGCAAACCTCGGGAGGAGTGGTTACTAGGCTAATGTCCAAGCAGGTACGGCAGGGTGCATGCCCCCCCCCTGAGGATAGCCCAGAGGATGTCCCCGTCAAATCTCTTGCGAGTAATAAAAGTATAGTTAGAGAGATGCCTTTACAGGTGCACGATCAACCTTATATGGGCAATGATGGACGGTTACAACATGCTAATATTGTGGAATATAAAGGATGGCTAGAATGGGACTTGAAAGAGTGGGGACAGTTGTCAGGGTCTTTTGGGGAAAATCCCCGAAAGATCATAGAACTTCTAGAAAGATTGTTTTTAAGTTATAATCCTACTTACACGGATGTGGATCAGTTGTTAAGTAGAGTTTTGACCGGAGAGGAACGTAGTAGATTGTGGATGGCAGAAAGGACATGGGGAGATAGCAATGCAGTTAATCGTACTTGGATGGATAGGCGGGATCTGGCCGCTGGCTGGAATCCCCTAGACTGGACTCAGCCAAGGCTGACTCAGCTGCGAACAGATCGAGAGCGATTGTTAGAGAGACTCAAGGAAATGGCTCGCCGCTCGCCTAATCAGGCTAAGTTCATGCAGATTCGGCAGGAATCTGATGAGCCGCCCAGAAAGTTCTGGTCGAGGCTATTGGAGGGGGCCCGAATGTTCACTCAGATGGATCCTGAGAGAGAAGCAGACCACCCTACTCTTATTTCATTTTTTGTGAATCAGTCGGTGCCCCCTGTAAGGGATTACTTCTTAAAGTTTCGCCCTGGTTGGGGAGGTGAGTCAGTCACTTCAGTGTTGGACGTAGCTGATTTTGCCTGGGAGAAAGAAAGGGAAAGTAGTAAAAAGAAAGAGAAAAAGGAAGAATATAAGCTGATGGCTTTAGCTTTTCACGGCGGTGTTCGAGGCAAAGGCCGTGGCCGTGGCAGGGGATTCCAGGGTGCTCGGGGAAGAGGGTCCTGGCGACCCCAGCCATCAGGAAATTGTTTTCAGTGCGGACAGCCCGGTCACTTTAAACGTGAATGCCCCTGGGGACGCCCAGAGGGTCTGGTTGCATCCGCAGATGCTTACACAAGTGAGGAATACACCCCTGCACCACCAGCTCAGCCCATTCCCCAGGCCTGGATCAACTACGGGAAACAGCAGCAGCCGCAGCAAACTCAGCCTCCTCAATGACGGTACCCCGGGGGCGAAGGCAAACAATGTGATGGTCTTATTTCCTTAATGTCTTTAGCCGGCTCCTTTCTCACTTTCTCCCCTCCCAGCAAAGAGCCTCGTTTAACCCTTTCAGTCCAGGGACTGCCTGTCTCTTTCCTCATTGATACTGGGGCTACTTTCTCTCTTTTAAATCATGCCCCCTCTCCCTGGCTATCCTCTGAGGTTAAAACTGCGACTGGGGTGGAGGGCAACCCACAGTCTCTGGAACTCACTTTGCCTTTGAATGTTGCTTATGCTGATAAATGTTTTCCTCACCGTTTTCTTTTTTCCCCAGCTTGTCCGATCCCTTTGATGGGCCGGGATTTACTCTGTAAGCTTGAGGCTACTTTAACCTGCACTCCTGAAGGGGTAGGATTATTGATGACAGTGTTAGGAGATTCGGCCCCTACTCAGGGTAATTGGGAAACACCCCCCTCTCTCTCCCCTGACCTCACTGACTTGCCTTCAACCCTCTGGGGAATTTCTGACACTGATGTTGGCCTGCTCCTTTCGGCAGAGCCCGTAAGGATTCAGGTGAAGCCTTCCTTAACCCCCCCGTCAGTCCCTCAATACCCCCTGTCGCTGAAAGCCCGGGAGGGCATCCGCCCCATTATCGAGGGATTCATTGCACAAAAGCTAGTCCGCCCTCAGCGCACTCCCTGTAACACCCCTATACTGCCTGTCAAAAAGCCTCCTAAAAAGGACGGAGACCCTGTTCGTTGGCGCTTTGTACAGGATCTACGAGTTGTTAATCAGTATGTGGTCCCTCTTCATGCAGTAGTTCCTGACCCAGCTACTATCATCAGCCAAACCCCCTGGGATGCTGAGTGGTTCACTGTTATTGACTTAAAATCAGCTTTTTTCAGCATTCCTGTGCACCCAGACTCTCAGTATCTCTTTGGTTTCACCTGGGAGGGACAAAGTTATGTCTGGCAACGACTTCCTCAAGGCTACAGAGACAGCCCCACGATTTTCAGCCAGTGCCTCCGCCACGACTTGGAAGGTTTCACCAGTCCGCAGGGATCCACATTGGTCCTATACGTAGATGACATCCTATTAGGTAATCACGAAGAAGCTGCCCTCCGCATCGATGGTAAGGCACTTTTATTATACCTACACACCAGAGGCCACAAGGTAGACCCTAAAAAGATTCAGTGGGTCTCACAGAAGGTCCGATATCTGGGCTTCCTGTTAACCCCAGAGGGAAGACAGATGGACCCAGCCCGCATAAAGACTATTCAAAACTGCCCTCTACCGAACACCAAGAAACAACTTCGAGGTTTCTTAGGATTAATTGGCTTCTGTCGCCCCTGGTTGCCGTCCTGCGGGGAGTTAAGCAAACCGCTCCACCGACTCACTGCTAACCTTGCTCCTGACCCTTTGCAGTGGTCCCCGGACACTATTCAAGCCTTTCAGTTACTCAAGGACAGTGTGGCCTCCTCCATGTCTCTCCGCCTCCCCAATTACAGCAAACCCTTTCACCTTTTTGTCCACGAGAGGGGCGGAATTGCTAGTGGTGTCCTTACCCAGCTGAGCGGGCCCCACCATTTCCCGCTTGCTTTTTACTCTCAGCAAATCGACCCTGTCGCTCAGGGAACCCCATCCTGCACCCGGACTCTGGCAGCAGCTGCCCTGCTGATCACAAAGGCAAAGAGCCTAACCCTGGGTCATTTTACCACGGTTTGGACCTCTCATGCCTTGTCAGCCCTTCTGCGTAGGGGCACAACCCAAGTCTTTTCGGCCCATCGTCAGCAACAGCTAGAGGCCGAACTCTTAGAAGACACTAACCTAATTTTTGAAAGGTGTGGACCCCTTAATCCAGCTACCTTGCTTCCTGACCTGCCAGTCCTCCAGGATCAGCACGACTGTGTGGAAGTAGTTTCCAGCATCTTACAGATAAGGGACAACCTGTTTGACGTGCCACTGGACGATCCCGATTGCATCCTCTTCTCGGACGGAAGCTCCTTCTATGTTGATGGCAAGCGTTTCACAGGTTATGCTGTCACCTCTGAATGGGACATTCAAGAGGCCGCCTCACTGCCAGGCAACTGGGGAGCCCAAGCCGCTGAACTCTATGCCCTGGCCCGAGCTTGCCAGTTGGCCGCTGGTAAGACCGTTACCATTTTTACTGATAGCAAATATGCTTTTGGAGTTGTGCATTGTCATATCCACCTCTGGAAGTTTCGAGGTTTCCAGACAGCTGCCGGTAAACCCATTCAGCACCTCCCCCTCATCCACAAGCTTTTGGACGCCCTCCAAAAACCCTCTGTCCTGGCTGTAGTTCACTGCCGGGCCCATACTAAAGATAGTAGCCCCGTTACCCGTGGGAATGCCCTGGCTGACGCCTCCGCCAAGAAGGCTGCCACCTTACCTTTAGCCATGCCCACATTGGCTATTGCAGCCTCCTCCTTTACTCCACCGCACCCCGTACCAGTACCCGCTGCTGAACTACAATCGTGGGAAAGCCTCGGGGCCACTCTGGTCAAAGGGACCTGGCTTATGCCAGATGGCCGAGCCTGCCTCCCTCGCTCCACATACCCCGTGGCAGTTCGCTGGCACCATGATAAAGGGGGTCACTACGGCACGCACGCCCTCGTGGACACTATCGCTCGCTTTTGGTATGCTCCAGGCATTCAACCCTATTGCCTATCAATAGTGAAAGCACGCAGCACATGTCAGCGTAATGGACCTGCTCCGCCTCTTAACAAAATTAAGGGTGGAAGACCTCCGCCTGCTGCTCCATTTCAACATCTTCAAATTGACTTTGCAGATATGCCAAAGGCTTTTGGGAAAAAGCACCTCCTTGTTTTGGTTTGCCCTCTGACTTCCTGGGTCGAAGCTTTTCCTACTGCTAATTGTACTGCTGCCACAGTGGCGAAGATTCTCCTTAGAGATATTGTACCCCGTTTTGGCATCCCTCTTGTGCTCGACTCAGATCGCGGACCTCACTTTACTGGTCATGTCCTTGGCCGTTTAGAACAAGGACTGGGCATTTCACACTCCTTTCATACACCCTACCACCCCCAGTCTAGCGGGAAAGTTGAGCGTATGAATAGGGAACTTAAGTTTACATTGGCTAAATACTGTCAGGAAACAGGATTAAAGTGGCCTCAGGTACTTCCCTTGGTCCTGTTTCACCTTCGTACTCGCCCAACCCGCGCATTGGGATTATCCCCCTTTGAACTGCTCTATGGACACCCCGCTTTCAAAGGCGGGGCGCTACCACGTGCTGATGTTTCACTATTGGGAGGGGATCATATGACCGCGTGTCAGTTTCTCTCCCTACAGGCTCGCCTCCGTACCCTTTGGAAAGCCTCGCAGTTTTCCCAGACCGTGCCGCTGGAGGAACAAATCCACCCGTTCCAACCAGGGGACTTCGTCTGGGCCAAAAAGTTCGTTCGTGACGACACCCTCCAGCCAAGGTTTACTGGACCCCACCAGGTTCTTTTGACAACCCAGACTGCAGTGTTCCTGGAAGGACGCAAATCTTGGATCCACCACTCCCACGTCAAGGCAGCCGTAGTGGACCACAGTGACGGACCAGCAGCTCTTGTCACCACTGAGGACACTGCCTTCGACCAGTGGACCAGCTTACCTCTCTCAGACATTAGACTTAAATTGACTCGAAAAAAATGAGAGGACCCTTTATTCTGACAACTGTATGGTTTTTTTTATGCTTTTTTAGTTTATTTTCTGCTTATGAAGATAATGCTTTTATTAGATATTCCCACGAGGTTAAAACTCGTATTTTAGGAAATAGAAGTGATTGCTGGGTATGTACTCAATTTGCAGTAAATGCAGCACAGGGACTCCCCTTCACACCCATTCCCCTAACCACTGCTAATATGACTTGGATGCCACCGACTAGAATAAAAGATCCAGTCCAACCCAATCTTACATGGGACAAAACAGGAGTGCCAATTAACAAATATCTCAGGGTAACCAATCAAACAGGATCACTGTGTTTTGTTAAAGAAAAAGGGTCAACTTTTGTGGGAACAAGTAAATGCAACATATATTTTAATGGCACCGCCTTTAGTAAAAATCTTGGCTTCAAGCCTTGCGCATCCCACTTATCCCATATGTGGATCCCTCACCCCGATCCAACCTTTTCAACTTTTTCATGGAGGGGCAGGTTTTCAGAGTCAGTTTTTAAAAAGCCCTGCTCAGATCTCGAGGGTGTCCAACTAATTGTTAAAGGATACACAATTGCCTTCTACAACTGCTCAAGCAGTACTACACTGCCCTTTGAGGACAACACTACCAAATTGTGCCTCTGCAGTTCACACAACGACCCCTCTGCGTTACCAGGGGAACAGTGGTACAACGGGTGGTGGGTTACCTCCTACTTTGAGAAATGGAATACCCAAAACGCATTATATGGAACATACTGGGTGTGCGGGCCCAAGGCTTATTATTTTCTCTCCCCTGATTGGGCAGGGTCATGTTATTTGGCATGGCTAGCACCGCCTTCTCGCATCTCCCTCACTCCCCCTCATTTTCCCCACGTTCGTAACATCCGTGAAACTGACAGAGATATTAATCTCCGTGATGGTTTGTCCTGGCAGCGGTGGGCTGGTCACACTAGCTTGAAGGGTGCTATCATCCGCCTACAGGGACTGTTAGAATCTTTGACCAATGAAACTGCAACCCTATTTGAAAATCAGGCCGGGGAAATGTCCCAGCTGCGCCAGTTAGCTTTGCAAAACAGAATGGCTTTAGATATGATGTTAGCAGCCCAGGGAGGAACTTGCGCCCTCATAAATGAAGAATGCTGTGTTTTTGTAAATGACACCTACTCTGACACTTTTCAACGTACCAAACACCTAAGGGAAATGGCTAAAAACTACTCCTCTGGCCAGCCACCTTATGATTGGTGGGGAGCCTTATGGAATTGGCTGCCCGGACTTGGGTGGGTTAAAAACCTCTTGGTGGGTGTTGTTGGGGCCATAGTAGTCCTTATAATACTGTGTTGCTGTATTCAGTGTGTCCCCTCCCTCATAAACTCATGTAAGTCAGTTTATTCTTTTCCCACTTCAGCTAAAAGCCTTACTCTCTTCGAATTGGCCCAGACTGAAATTGCCAAGCGGCCCTTAAGATCTTGAAATAGGGTGTAGCTTTTTGATTAATAGTTATCTCAAAGCTACAAATGGAGGAATGTTGGGTCTAAACTTTTGGTGAACTTTGGGGAGCCAAAACACACCCAGACTGGCCGTCTCTGCATAATCCTTTCTGAACCCTTTATCGAACAAAGCACTGACCTGCAAACTACTCATGACACCCCCTTTCTCAAGTAGCCATTAGCCTTTATCTCTATGCATTTACTTGTTAAACTTGCTTTTCCTGTAAAATCTTGATTGATTATGCATGACCATTATCTTTTGTTAATCACTTTGTTTACTTCTGTGTATAAATATTGATGCTCACCCCTAATAAAGGGGCCACACTTAATCTAAAGCTTTGAGAGCTAAGGATAGTGTGAGCCCGTTGATCAACGCATTGGTGTCTGGTCTCTGACAGAATTGTGTGCCCCATACCAACTCCGCACGAACTCGGGTGCTGGAGAGGTGAGTGAGGACTTGCTTTATTACCTAACAATACAAACAATTTATCAGCAGAAGTTGGTCAATAGCCCTGGGAATTAATGCTATTTTAAATAGCTCCGCATGTGTATTCCAGGGTAAAGATCCCATAGCCTTATTTGTTTTCTGTCTAAAAATGGCCTAAATGCAGGTGGGTGCAATTTACTCCACTTATTCTATATCTCTAATTAAACTAGAATACTTAATTGAACTGTGAATTGCATTTTGGTGGAATTCTCCCCCAAACTACTTTAACCTATGAAATTAATGTGTAGATTGCTTCACTTGAACACTTTCTTAGACCTACATTTTCTACTAATATTCAAAACTTGGGACACTAAGTACAATATTACTTTTAAAGATCAGGCATGGGAGACAGTGTTAAGTAATGTATAGTATTAACAAAACTGCATCACTTGGCAGCCCTGCCACCCAGCTCATAAAAAGACTTTGGCTTTCACATCAGAGAAATCTTTGTGTTGCTGCCAGCATGCTTTCCACAACACTGCTTCATGGGCGTGTAACACTTCTGAGAGGGAGAAATAACAGGCTACCCCATTGTGCAACAAGCTTATACACAGCTTGTCACAGATGAAGTGCTAAGTACTGGCTGAGTCATCCAAGAATGACTCTTCACATGGGGTGTGTGTGTGAGAGAGAGACTGGGTAGCTGAGCTGTTTGCTTCTTCATTGCTAAGGGCCTTGCTTAGAGGTGGCTTTGAGAGAGGTGAGGTGACCTTCACAAATATTGGCTGTATTTAAATAGTGCCAATGTCAACTAATTACCAATCATCCCACAAAGCAAAAATTCTCTAAGCTTGCTCTGAGCCTTGTCCAAATTCCTTAAGACAGAAAGCCTGTTAGTTAACTACCTCCGTACCTCATAGGTGATACTGATACACTCTTTAAACAGCTTAACACCCACATACCTCAGACCCGATCCTGTTTTTTCATTAGTTGTCCCCCATAATTACTTGGTGTCCCAGACCTGTTGGTCCTCCCCTTAGGCTGGGGGCAGGTCCTTTAGAAGTGGGTGGGCTTCGCCCGCCTGCCCCCGCTGGATGCCAATAGGACCCACATACCTCAGACACAGACCCATAAAAAACAGTCAGCTTTATTATTATAACTTGAGGGAGGGGACACAAAATTACTCCTCTCTTTTGACAAACATATCAATCCATAAAAGTTCTCCCTATTTTTAGTACACATTATTTGGGTTTGATTTGTATTTTCTCTTCTAATCTAATTAGTTTCTACTGGGATGCCCAAGTGTTCATTGCATGTGCCCATATCTCCAGGCAACACTGCCTTAATTCCAAGTTAGCATTGAATAAATTTATCACTTCAGCTATGACACCTTTCAGGTGCTCTTTAAAGTAGGTCTTAATGGGAATGAAACACCCCGCAGCTGACTCAAACTTAGGGAACTACGACATTGCATGTCTGGGCTGGGGCTGGTGCTCTGGGACCTTGTGAGTGGGGAGGGACTCAACCTCCAGCCAGAGGTGGAATATCTACACTGCAATTTTTAGCCCCACAGCCTGAGCCAGCTGTGGTGTTTTCATGCAGTGTAGACATAACCTTAGAGGACGCAGTCTCCTTCAAAGTACTTTCAAAGGTTAGTCTGGAAAGTTATAGTTTAGGTTGCACTTCACAGAAAGACCCACAGCATAATGGAAACATACAGCTGAGGTCATTCAGATTTGAGAGTGTCACCCTGAGAACAACCAAAATGATGATTAAACTGTCTCAGTTCTCAGTGAAACACAAAATCTAATTATTACTGACCATTATCTTTAAGCTGTGTGGTGGGTGCATAACAGGTGCAGAGCAAAGACTGTGTGGGCAAAAAAGCAAGTGAGTCTGATTTCCTGTGTAGCCTAAAAATAGGTAAAGCTGTGTATGCATGTGAGAAAGATGGGGGCCAGGGGGACGACATGGGAGGGAAAGCTTAAAATGGCTTTTATGTAACCATAAAGGACACTCTTCTCTTTTGCTTTTGTTTTATAGTTAACAAAAGGATGGCTGTCTCTGCTAGTCCTTCTGTGTTGTTAGTATATCAAATATGACAACTGATATTCAGGGGTTGTTGAGTTCCAATAGTCACTGAGGTACTGTTAGAGTAACATGCCGATACAGTCTTTGCTCCACTGTACTTTCTGAAGATTTCCTTCTGTAAGTAGGCCACAGTGTGGCAGGAACATAACCCTAGGTGAGTAACAATAATGGCAGGAACTAGGACTATACAACTACAGGAAAAAGCAGGGAGGATGCCATAGGGGTAGAGGACCTGCTACTAAGCAAGAAGGAGAAAGTATAATTGAGGAAGGAGAAGAGTTAAGGGAAAATGGTTAATGCCAAAGTGGAACCCAAATGTATCTAGAGATCTCCTACAGGTTCTGGGGGCTTATCTGGCCTTCAGACTTCTGCCTGTTAGGTCATTTGATTTCTGGCTTCAACTTACTATGTTTTTGGTTTTGTTTTTTTTTAAATCTCTGGTATGCTGTGATTCCTCCCTCCACCCCTCAACACAAAGCCAAATCTGTATGATTAGAATGAGGCCATTGTGCTAAACATCCCACATGTGGTTGCAGCATAGAAGACTCAAAGGAGAAGCTGATGTTGCAAGAATGCAACAATCTGCACAACAGAATGTGCATTGCTTCTCACCCCCACCCCATCAAAACACCCTTTGTTTTGTGAGTACAGTCTGAAATAAGAGGTCTCTAATTTGCAGGAAGTAAGGTACAACCCAGAGCTTCAGCTAGGGTGGATAATCTGCCACCAGTGTTTTTATCTTCTAGTGGAGTAAAACTGGGGCCCTTGCTATAACTCTCAACAGTGCTGCTACCATAAATGGTTTGCTTCCACACAAGAGCGGAGTGGGGAGAAAGTGGCTAGTTTGGAAGAAGCTTTCCAAGAAATAGGGGTATCTTATACCTGCCACCATCTCAATGTCTGTCTTTTTACTCAAGTATTTCTTATGGAAGACTTGCCTTTGCGATAGAACTATCCAACTAAGACATTATACTCTTAGCAAATAATTTTTCTTTCCCAATCTAATCCATAGCATTCTCAATGACTGGTCAGCTATTCCAGTGGAAGAGTTGAATATATTGTCTTCAATGGTAGGTTGTCTTCTGGTCTCAAGTGGCTGTAAGACCGCTACACTTGGCACACTGATGTATGGAGCCAGATCCACAGCCCACCCATGGTGCCTTTGTGCTATTCTGGTGATCAAAGGAGAAATAGTGTTGTCTTAATCAGCCTCTGGGGAATCCTTCTAGTGCAGCAGGAGTCACTGGGTGGCACAGAGCCAGCCTGATAACCATGCTATCCTGCCAGGCCTTGGCCTTATGGGCATGCCTGGAACATCTTTGCCTCTGCAGTTCCTGGTTGCCAGAATAGTCCCTTAGACTACAGGGAGTTGGGCACATTTCAGCACAGTCTTAGTACTGATCTAAGATGCATTGGCTAATCTGTGGCATCCTCTTGCCCCAATATCAGATTAGTGTAGGACTAGAGGGAGTCAGCTCTGGCAGACCATAACATCCATCCTATGAGCTGATGTAACAGCAGTTGGCAATCAGCAGAAGAGGGAAAACTTTTGGACTTGCTCCAATTATACAAATTCTTTACCCAGGTTCAAGATATACAGCAACAGTTACAATGGCTTCAGCTGCTAACCAACCATAAACTGGAGCTCCTCTCTCCTTCCAAAATTGAGTGACGGTGGATTGATTGAATGTTACTATTTGTCAATCTCCAGCAGCAGTGCAACTCCATAGGTTGTAGAGATTCTCTTGCTAAATGAAGAATTCAGTCTCCTCATTTCTTGCGCTGTGTAGAGCTTTGAAAATGTGGGATAAGGGTAACTGGAAGTGGTTATAGGGACCCTTCTCTCATTTATTTTAGGCAGAGTCCTGGTATATTGCAAAAAAAGTACATTCCAGCCAAGAATGACCACTGGCTAAAAGCACTGAGTCACAAGAGCACTGTCTGCCTTTACTTCTGAGGTTTGACAGCACTGTCAGGCTGACTGTTGTGCAAGTTCATTCGGGCTTATTCTTGTCCTTTAGGCTCCATCATTAGCAAGCTCTGGCTTGCCTCAAATACCAAAGCCGGCGCTTACTGGAGATGTACTCCAGACAGTGTTCTTAATATTTTTACTTGTAAAGCAAAGCTGTAAGTGAGGAGTCAAATCTTGAAGTCCTTAAAGCTCCATTGGCCAACCCACTTGTGACCTGCAGAGGGCCTTTGTCCTAGGAGCTACTTCAGCCAATTCGGTTCAGTAACGGTTGTCACGTAGTCCTATTTGCTGCATTGGTTTGGGGAGGAGGAAAAGATTTCACCTCTTCAGTCCCAGTAGAACTCTCCTGCATGCAGCTAAGGTGTGGGGCAAGGACTTTGCCTTCAATCTGACCTTTTTCCCGTGGATTCATAGAGTTCAAGGCTAGCAGGGACCATTATATCTGATTTGACCTCCTATATAATACAGGCCATTGCGTTTAACACAGTTACCCAGTACTGAGCCCAATATTTGTATTTGACTGAAGCAACCTTTTAAAAATTGATCCAGATGCCAAGAATTGGAGAATCAACCATTTCCCTTGTCAGTAGAACTGCTTGCAAATTTTTTGACAAAATACTTTTTGTTGGAAAATGCCAATTTGTGGGAATCAAAACTTTTTTGTGGGAAAGGGACAGTTTTGGCAAAACTGTAACTAGGAAAGGGGTATCAGGCCCACAGTCCATTTCTGGGCAAAATGAGAGATGGGGAGACACCCTCTCATCCCAGAGCCACCAATAGGGTGGTAGTTAGAGCAATCACTTTGGATGTGAGAGTCCCTGCTCTACTTGATATGAAACAGGGGCTCAGACCTGTGTCTTCTATGTCCCAGGTCAGTACCCTAACCACCAGGCTACTGGCTGTTCTGGGGTTGGTCTCTTTCAGTCCTTTAAAAAACAAAAAAATTAATGAGAAAAATCTTAGTTTTGTATGATACAGAATCTCTCTGAAATTGCAAAAAATTTCTTAGGGATGGGAAAGCTATTTCCCATCCAGCTCTGCCTGGTAGTTTGTTCCAAAGGTTAATCTCCCTCACTGTTTAAATAGTAAAAAAATGCCTAATTTCCAACTGGAATTTGTCTGACTTCCGCTTTCAGCCATTTGCTCTCGTGTCACTTTCCTTAATGCTAGATTAAAGAGCCCCTTAGTACCTAGTATTTTCATCCTGTGAAGGTTCTTGTACACCATAATCAAGTTACTTCTCTTTCTGTAAGACTGAGCTCTGACTCCAAGGTGCCCTCTAACCTGCCCCCCCTCAAAAAAACCACAAAAAACAACTCATAAAGAATTGTGAGCAAAACTTTCCCTGACTTGCATTGGATATTTTAGGAAAAAATCAATAGTGGCATGTGCAAAAGAAGAGTACTTTTGCCTGATGCTTGAAATCGAACTAAAATGTAGCTTTTCTGTGTTAAGCACTTTATAGTCAGTAAGTCTTGTCACTGTGACACATAGAGCATTTCACAATATCAGTATAAATGACAGCAAACTAGCATGCTAAAATAAAAGTTGATCACAAAGCAGTTTTGAAGGGACCCATCTCTTATGGTACAACTCGGTAAGGTGTGGAATATCCTAAAAATGAATGTGAGGAAGTGCCCTTAACCTCTGTATTCTGGGCAGCCTAACAGACTAGTAACAGGATTTAAGTCTATAATTAAGAGTGCTGCTAGAGTGTCTGTCACTATGCCAAGCACATTTCTCAAGCCTGTCATAATTGTCTGCTTGATCACTCTTATTTCACATAGCACAGTCCAACTGAAATATTCTATGATGCTCTGCAGTCTAGGATCAAGCAAGATCATTCTCTTTAGAAAAGGAAGATGTATTTTTTTTTCCTATAGCACCTTTTAACAGGAACTGAAACAGCTTTACAGACATTAATGAACTACGTTTCCCAACAATCTTGTAAGATGGGTAAATAACATGAGAAAAGGCACAGGCTAAGTGACTTGTTCAAGTCGTGGCAGACAGGAAGGGTGATCCAATGACTAGCCTGGGTCTTGACACTTGCCCCCTCCCCTCCACCATTCAGTCCATGATTTGCCACCTATTTCCTATGTATCTGTAAAATTAGGATATCTACTTCAGGTGTGCTGTGAGATAAAGACTTTGAGGAGGCCAGATACTATGGTAATAATAGGGTTATACAAGTACCATAGAGTGGGAAATAGTCCAGGTCTTCTTCCTTACCTACAGTACCATCCTTTCCCCTGTGCTACAAGATATGTGCACTAGTCTAGTTACCTATTTGATAAGTATATTATAAATATCTTGGATAGAAAGAACGTACAGTTCTGAGAACTCAGTATCATTCTCCCAAGTTAACCGCACAGTTTGTAGGTTTCCAAACACGTCTGTTTGCCTCCCTTTTGAGTATCAAAGGGTCTAAGAGGATGATGCAAATAACCTCTATAACAGTTTGTCAAATATTGAAAATCAAATGCAGAATGCAAAGGTCTTAACTGAGCACCAAGTAGAAGGCTTCTGTGCTGTTCCGTCATAGCTGTGATGTTATAGCATGGTCCTTGTTACAGTATGACAGCAGCACAGGAATTGTCTGGTCATGACAGTAGATCCTAATGGGTGTGACAGATTGGTATATGTCTGTCTGTATTAATTTGAAGACTCCATTCTATTTCATGAATGCCATCTTGATTGTAAGACTGTACTGAGCCTTTGCTTTGGCTCTACAGCCTCTATCTTGAGCTGAATTGTCCAGGAAGTGTCAGGAGAAATCCTGGCTCCTAGCAGAAGGCTAACGATGGAATGTAATCAAGAGTTGTCAGCCTGGATATCTTCCCCTCAAATGGTAGCACCCCAGAACAATGAACTGGCTACAGCTCTGGTAACCAGCATTCCTAGTCTAGACTGGTTTCAGAGTAGCAGTCGTGTTAGTCTGTATCCATAAAAAGAACAGGAGTACTTGTGGCACCTTAGAGACTAACAAATTTATTTGAGCTCACAAATAAATAAATAAATAAATAAATTTGTTAGTCTCTAAGGTGCCACAAGTACTCCTGTTCTTTTTTTCTAGTCTAGACTATAGGTGAGCTGCAACCAAGCAATAACTCACCTGATAAGAAACTTGAAGCTGCAGGGGGTGGGAGGGTTACTTGCTAGAGGTGGCTGAAACTTTATAAAAGGGAGACTTCCCTCACCAGCCACTTTGAGATAAGACCAAAACAAGATGACAAGACTGGTGAGGAGGGACCTGGGACCATGAAAGGGCTATGGGGATTATGAGAACTTGGAAGGGGGAGGAGGTTTGCATCCAGGTTTGTTTTTCTGTAGATTTGTATAGCCCTGGTGCTTTCACAATGAGTGAAATGTGTCTGGTTTAGAAACTCCTTTTGAAAAGTCTGTGTATCCCCCTTTTTTAACTATGTCGTTTCTGAGGAAGCTAAAGCTCTGATGTTCGTGGCATAAACACTGAAGTTAAAAACATAACATGGTCTTACTGGAAGATTGCAGCGTAACACTACTTTATTTCTTAAAAATCAGAATGTTAACGCACAAGAACAACAACAAAAACCAACAACAGACCAAGCAGGTTGCTCCCTAAAACAGAGAGGCACTATTCACCTTTCAGCTGATGAGTGCTGGTCAACGCTGGGTCTCCACATGTGAGGTAACTCCCTTCTCTTCATATGTCAGTATAATAATACCTGCATCTGTAATTTTCACTCCATGCATCTGAAGATGCTTACCCACAAAAGCTTATGCCCAAATAAATCTGTTAGTCTTTAAGGTGCCACCGGACTCCTTGTTGGTGGGTGCTTTTTTTTTTTTAAATTTTTTTTTTTTAAGGATTGTATAGATAGTCATCATACAGCGGCTGGCTAGTTGGGACTTGCTAATGTTTTCCAAATGCCTCATGACTTCTAGACCTCCACAATGATTCACCTGAAATCTTGTATGAAGAACATTAATCTATTCCAGGGGTCGGCAACCTTTCAGAAGTGGTGTGTTGAGTCTTCATTTATTCACTCTAATTTAAGGTTTCGCTTGCCAGTAATACATTTTAACGTTTTTAGAAGGTCTCTTTCTAGAAGTTTATAATATATAACTAAACTATTGTTGTATGTAAAGTAAATAACGTTTTTAAAATGTTTAAGAAGCTTCATTTAAAATTTTTAAATTAAAATGCAGAGCCCCCCTGGACCAGTGGCTAGGACCCGGGCAGTCTGAGTGCCACTGAAAATCAGCTCATGTGCCGCCTTCGGCACACGTGCCATAGGTTGCCTACCCCGATCTATTCACTGTATTTGGATTTTAAAAAAAAGTCTCCCAAATAGGAGACAGCACAATGTCATGTGATGTGTCTGCCCACACATAAATGACCACAAATAAAGAATAGTAAAAGCAAACTGAGTATGAACAGCTCATAGCCTTGACTGTCGACTAGATTTGCAGAAAGGTAAGATTGATCTAGAAGCAACTAGCTATCCAAAAGATGAAACGAAACTTGTAATGAAAATTCACCAGTATGGCTAGCTCTAGGAGCAGAGAAGCATAAAAGGAAGCACTTATACAGAGTAGTCCAATAGTATGTTTGTGGTCAGGACAAATTCTGAAAAAATTATTCCTTTTCAACAAAATAAAAAGAGTGAAAGGAAAATCCTTCTTGTTTCCTTTGAGACTTCACTGCCAAAAATCACCCAACTTGGCAGCGATGTGCTCTTGCATTGTAAAAAAGCAGTGTGGTGATGAGACTGGAATCCAGTATAGGCCCTCATATCACACATTTTCAGAAGGCAGATCGTGTTTATAAGGAAATGTCTGGAACACTCTTGAAAGACTTGCAGCCCTTTTGTGACAGAGACCAATAACTATATTTCATGTCCTCTAATCTTGCTCTATACTATCCAAAGATTAGACTTAAAATGTCTAGTTTCAAAGTGGCTAAATAAAAACTGTAATTAAAGTAACAGAATATTGTGTCTACAGCCTGGTATTAATACATTAAGACTTCTTGATAAAGTAAAGAATTGGCAGCTTTATTGAATACATCTGTCTGGCTGAAATGTCTGAATATGATTAAATAAGCTTTCAAAATTGTCCTTTGGATATACAGACAAAACCCAGTGTGTGTTAATCCCTAGGAATTGGGGAGTCTGTTTGTAGTCTCTGGCTGAACTGTTTGTTACTTCAAGTTTAGGCCTGGCATAGTGGTGTATTTCATTTTGCTTCCATTCAGATACTCCAGACTTACATGGATGAGGGAGATTCAGAATCTGGCCCATTCACCTCTCTGGGACCTTGGCTACACTGGAGAGTTGCAGCGCTGGTGGTGGGTTTACAGCGCTGCAACTTACTCACCGTCCACACTTGCAAGGCACATACAGTGCTGCATCTCCCTGGCTGCAGTGCTGGCTGTACTCCTGCTCTGCCTTGGGTATAAGGATTGCAGCGCTGCTCCGCAAGTGTGGCCACCAAAAGCGCTGTAATTGGTCTCCAAGGTATTCGGAGGTATCCCAGAATGCTTGTTCAGCCACTCTGCTATTTTGTTGTGAACTTCGGGCTCCCTGAGCTGCTTATCTAAAAAACAAACACAGCTCGTTTGCTGGAGCAGAGGCAGGCAGGGGAATTCCTTTGGAATGTTCACAGCTTGATAGTGTTTGCTTGAGGTGAGAAGCAACACGGTGGGGGGGATGGGGGAGTCATTTTGGAGCAGCTGCTTATCTAGTTGGAAGGCTATTTGCATTTAGTGAATAAGAGAGGGGTAGGGGAAGGGGTCGAAACTTTTAAAATGATTGAAGGTTGGTGCTGTGTATCTATCTTCCAGTGCTTAGAACTTGCAAGGCAGGGAGCTGACACAGTGTCACCTCCAAAAATCCACTCTCTCTATCTCCCTCATGCTCCCTGTCACACTCCACCCCACCCCCCTCTTTTGAAAAGCACGTTGCAGCCACTTGAACGCTGGGATAGCTGCCCATAATGCACCACTCCCAACAGCGCTGCAAATGCTGCAAATGTGGCCACGCTGCAGCACTGGTAGCTGTCAGTGTGGCCACACTGCAGTGCTTTCCCTACACAGCTGTACAAAGACAGCTGTAACTCCCAGCGCTGTACAGCTGTAAGTGTAGCCATGGCCTGGGACAGTTTTTTGTCAAGTTTGCTACTGTGGGTATGGCTACACTTGAAATTTTAAAGCGCTGCATGGCAGCGCTGCAAAGTGTGAGTGTGGTCAGAGCGCCAGCGCTGGGAGAGAGCTCTCCCCGCGCTGCATGTAAACCACATCCCTTACGGGTGTAGCTTGCAGCGCTGGAAGCTGCGAAAGTTGCAGCACTGTAAAGTGCCAGTGTAGCCAAGCCCTGTGTGAGTCCTCATTAGAGCTGAATGTGTAAAATCACTGCTGAAGTACTTTTGTGTCACCTTGCTTGGTTCTGACTGCAATGCTAGTGTTTGGTTGCCATTGCCACAGGCAGCAGTGGGAAGGCGACCGGTGTTCAAGAGATGGGCTGAAAGGGGGAAAGCCCCTTCCTTCCCAGAAGAAAATAGGTTTGTGACTCTTAAAATTTCCTTTTGTTAGTCTGAGTTCAGCAAATCTGCTGTGTGGGTGAGGAGGTGGCAGTTGAGGTGGTTGCATGGGGCTATTGGAGGGAAACCCAGATTATAATATAAGGTGGGGGAAGAAGGAGAAGAAATAAATATCTTGCACTCCAGTCTGCTATTTTCAAAGTGAAGTGTAAGACGAGGGCTGCCTTTCCTCTTCTCTGCTGTTCTGCCCCCTTAGCAGTGCTGCCTGGGCTCTCCCCTGTGTTCCACAGCTGACTGGAGTCTTGCAGACCTTTAATCAGACTTGCACTGTGGAATGTGAATCACAATATTTAAACTTCCATGTTATCTGAGAGTCTGAGCTAAACTCAGACCACCTCTTGCACACTGCTGTGTGTGTGGAGGAGGAGGCAGTTAGATTGGTCATGACTGTGGTGTTCCTGAATGGCTGCTGGAATTATGGAAGTCTTCCAGAATCTCATCAGTGAGTGGGTGTGGACAACCTACTTTAGTGCATCTGCTTCTCTGGTCTGACTGACGAGCTTGTGTAGCTTGTTGCTGCCTCTTGTGCTAAAGAATGGTAGGTGCATGTTCAGACCCTTTCTTTTCACAAAGCGTGTGGCAAATGAGAGAGCTGCAGTTTTATTTTGTGCTAGCTGGGCTCAATCGTCCCAGGTGCTGAACACCCATAGCTCCCACTGGAACTGGCACTTAACTCTCCTCAGGAAGTGCTGGGCCCTTTGCATGACTGGGCCACTTAGGATCTTGATAATGCCTAGGAGCTGTAATCTGAACTCCTGGGAATACAATATATTAAGAGGGCTTTTGTGACTTATCTGAAGGCAGTCAAATCCTATAAAGCATATTAAATATGACAATTTATTTTCAATATCCCTGCTCCACTTGTGCTCACCCATGAAGTGCCCTTAAGTACAGCATTTTCATGTACTGTAAATGTACTCAGAATTACAAAATCCTTTAGGTGTGTCCAATAACATAAGGCAACTACGCGAGTAGGTAGCCTGAGGCATATAACTCTAGGTGTAAGTAAGACATACCTATTTCTCCCCCGCCCCCGTTTCCTTTCCCTGATAGTAGGGAAGGCAAAGAACACCAACACCAGTTCAAACTTCAGCAGCATTTTATTTAGTGGTTTAAACTGCCTGTAAGATCTAGACACTGGGTCAAATTACACAGTTACGCTTGTGCTATTTTGCTTCAGTGGACTTCAGAAGTGTAACTGAGAGGAAAACATGGCTCTTACATTTTTGTTGATAAGGCAAATGAACCCTTGCTGAAATGAAAAATTTCAAATCCAAATCCGAAGCAGATTAAAAAAAAATCTATAAAATTGTTGTTGCACCTACACATTCACTGTTGTGGCATGGCCCGGGGCGCATGGTGGAGGATGGCTAGGAGGTCAGTAATATGAGAGGATGCAACTAAAACTGGGAGATGAATACGTGGTGGTGGTGGTGGTGGTGTGTGCATGTACTAGACCAGAGGTGGGCAAACTACAGGCAGTGGGCCACATCCGGCCCACGCGACCCTCCTGCCTGGCCCCTGAGCTCTTGACCAAGGAGGCTAGCCTTGGACCCCTCCCCTGCTGTCCCCCCTCCCCTGCAGCCTCAGCTCCCTGCGCCGCTGGTGCAATGCTCTGAGTGGCAGGGCTGCGAGCTTGTGTGGCAGCGCAGCTGCAGAGCCCGGCTTGACCCGGTACTCTGTGCTGCGCGGTGGCATGACTGGCTCCAGCCAGGTGGCACGGCTGCATGTCCTGGCACTCTGGGCAGTGCAGCTGTAGTGTCACCAGCCACCGGTGCTCCAGGCAGCGTGGTAAGGGGCCAGGGAGAAGTAAGTGTGTGTGTGTGTGTGTGTGTGTGTGTATGTATGTGAGAGAGAGACTGGATAGAGGGCAAGGGCATTTGGGGGGTGGATAGGGGTTAGGGCAGTCAGAGGGTGAGGAATGGGGGGTTGGATGGGGCAGGAGTCCTTGGAGCTGTCAGGGGCGAGAAATGGGGAGGTTGGATGGGGGTGGGGGCCGGGCCATGCCTGGCTATTTGTATGGAGGCTGTGCCTCCCCAATTTCCAAAACCTGATGTGGCCCTCAGGCCAAAAAGTTTGCCCACCCCTGTGCTAGACACTGAAGCTGTCTCATTTGGTACCGAGACCAGAGATTTGACATACCTGACTGGCAGATGAATTTTGTGGGCCTGCTAGCTAGACTTTCTTCTGTGTTTTTTGGAGATTACTTTTGCCTGTATCATCTTGGAATCCAAAACTTCCCAGGGTGGAGCTGCATCTGTCTTTTCCAGATATTAATTTGTATTACCATAGCACCTAGGAGCCTGCAACCATAGACTGGGACCTCCTTGTGCTAAGGCTGTACAAACACAGAATCAGGGCTGAGCATGCTGTTAGTCATTAAATAACCTTTGCTAGGCACTGTTATTTTAGTAGCTCTGCAAAACTAAGTTGCTCTGTGTGATTAACTTTTTTTACTAGCAAAAAGTTATGAGAAGACACTTCAAAATCTCTGCTGTTTTTCATTTTATTTTGAAAGGCTTCTAGATTTCGCAGTGCACGGAAGGCCGCATGTAGAAAGCATGTTGGCAATCTTCCATCTAAATGATAACATCTTCAGGGCACCTTAATGCTGTTTTGTACATAAGCAGATTACTTTCATCTGAGACATACTTAAGAAGAGTTCTATCAACATATACCTGTTCCCTCACTGAAAGTTTGATTGAGCAGCTAGGCTGATTAAGGTTGGTTCTGGAAAATGGACAGTCTGTACCTGTATGTTTTTAATCCGTGAATACTTGAGTTATAAGGAACCCTTCTTGGCTCTCACAGCTTAAAATAAGCAGTGGTGGCTCTAGCTTTTTTGCCACCCCAAGCATGGCAGGCAGGCTGCCTTCGGTGGCGTGCCTGCGGGAGGTCCACCAGTCCCGCGGGTTTGGCGTACCTGCCGCCGAATTGCCGCCAAATCCGCAGGACTGACGGACCTCCTGCAGGCACGCCACTGAAGGCAGCCTGCCTGTCACTCTCACAGGGACTGGCAGGGCGCCCCCCGCGGCTTGCTGCCCCAGGCACACGCCTGGAGCTCTGGTACCTGGAGCCGCCACTGAAAGTAAGGGCTTTATAATAGCAACACATTCTACAGCATTTAGCTGAGACAGTTACTACTCTATTCAGTTAATTATTAAAAGAACAAATATTGCTGTCCACTAATAAAGCAAGGTTTAGGGCCAGAAGGAAATGACTTCACCCCAAGTCTGTGAAAACAAATACAGAAAGATAGTGCTAGCTTTCCAGTTAAGTAGAGCTGGCTTTCGTGTCCCAGCCCTCCCTACCCTTAATCAGAGAACAGTATTTGCCAGGAGGCAGGACAAAATAACTTCCCAGGTACACAGTCGGGGAAGAGAGACAGTGAATAGGAAAGGAGACTGAATTAACCAAAAATCTCTTGGCCTTGTATCCAGATAGTTCAATTGTTTTGATATCTAGTTGAATGTATGTAATAGTATGCATTCTAATCTCCATGTTCATACTTGAAAACGAAAGTGTGTCTGATATTAACAAGCATAATCTTGTTTTGGTCTTCAGTGTTACCCTTTATTTGTATTTCCAAATAGGAGGAGATTCAGAATCTTAACTGAAAATCCTCTAATCTACAACATGTTAAAGAAAAAAGGGTTTAGGTTTTTTAAAGCATTTAGGAGAACTGTTAAGAATTAATGCTAAGAAGGCATAGTACGGAATGGAGATATCACTAGCAGAGATATAGCACAGTATTTACCATGCTGGCGTAGTAGTGTAAGCTACATTATACTTCAGCTCCAGTGAGTAATGTGAAGTATTGTTGGAAGAAAGTGACATAATAAAGGAGGAATAGCCTTGTGGCTAAGACATTATGCTGGGGCTTGGGGAGGCCATCAACAATTCTTGCCATAGACTTGGATGGTCGCTTAAAGTCACTTTAGGCAAATCGCTTAATCTCGGTGCCTCCGTTCCCCATATGTAAAATGTGGATAATACTTCCTTTCTCCTATCCTTGATTGTCTGCCTTGTCTATTAGACTGTAAATTCGTTATGGCCTAGCACAGTGGAGCATTGATCTTAGTTAGGATCTCTGGGCACTGCCATAATACAAATACTAGATTTAGAATTTGATTCAATGTGAGGATCTGTGATCATGTAAGTACAGACACTGCTGTTTTCCAGAGAGACCACACACATGTGGCGTAACAAACAGCACTGCCCAGAAACACTTTTGTGTCTGATTTGATCAGAAGAAGTGCGTGTGTGTGTGTGTGGGGTGGGGAAATGGGAGAGAAAAGACAAACACTATTATAGAAGGAACTGTCAAATACTTTCTTGTTTCCTAGCCAGTTGGACTATGCTTTCCTTATGCTTCTTCACTTGTTGATTCCATGCTATTATTAATGATTTCTTTGTAAAAACAAATTCTTGCTCTCCTTCTTAAACTTAATTTGATGCTATGAAAGGTGCTGGATTGATGGGATTGGGCATCTGAATCTTCTGTTTATCCACAGAATAGGTTCAACATGGACAGCAGTGGTATATACTTGCCCACCTGATCCACCAGTGTTCTCTTGTTTTGGAGACTAACTCCTGTAGGGGTGAGAACATCTTTCAGCCTCACTGATAATTCAGTCTTTTGCCTTTCTGCTGAGTGACAAGCAGGTGCCGCTTGGATCTTGTGAGGTTGACACCTGCATGCTAAGAACTGGAGTGAAAGCACTAGCTTGTGTAACATACATAGGCCATGAAAGAGCTGCCTCTTACAAAGACTTTCAGTTACAATCCGCCAGCCTGGATTAAAACCAATGAGCCAGAGGCAAAATGCTCATTATCCCATTACCAGTGCCCTGAGATATCTATTCATTCCCTGGTTCAGGGTTGCTTTAATGGTTGTGTGGTTAAGGCTGTGGAGACATTGTGTGCTTGGTCCCTGAGGGGGGAAAAGAGTAGGCACTGACTTGTCTTGTTTAGCAGTGACTCCTCCACCCAGTTAAGGAGCAGTGTTGATGACTACACAGGGATGTTCCTGCTCTGCTGGAAGAATAGTATTACATGTAAATCAGGGGGAAATAAACTGAACAGTAGAGCTCTGATGGGGGCAGGTAAACCACTGGCTGTTTCCTGGTGCAGCATTTAGTATGGAAGTGGTAGACATTCCAGTCACCACTGTGGTGGTAGTTGTTCATGCCAGTGGCAGCAAAAGATTTTTACGTTCACACTGAGAGTATTACTCAATGCATGCCTTGCTGATATGGCACAAATGGGATTTACAAACCCACTGGAGAGAGGATCCAGGCAGAGTTGAAGAGGGTACTGAGATGCCAGCGAAAGGTCTGTGTAAGTGAAACTAAGAAAAGGGTATAAGTAAAAACGTATCAGAAGTTCATTCTGACAGCGAGGGATCCAGGAACTGGATAATCTTTCCTGGCAAGGGCAGGATGAGTTGACACTTGTAAGAGCCTGTGACTGCAAAATCCCACATAGAATGGATAATCAAGACATGAATCTTTTTGTCCCAGAGCAATTCTGCACATTAACTGGCAGCTTTTCTTAATGTTAGGTTACAGATCACCATGATGTCACTGCTATGATGTCAGTGATCCATTGCGTGCAGGATTAATAGCACTAGATCAGAGCCAGAAAGCTAACAAACCTCCCAGCATACCTGAAAGACACAAGATGTCTGGGCTCTGTTCCTGGCTCTATCCCTGACTTGTGGTGTGGCTTTCAGTAAGCCACTTTACTGTTAGTGTTGTTGGCCCACCGTGTCTGAGTCTCCTAGGTATTTGCATCCCGTCTGTAAAAGTGGAATAGTGCTTGTCTACCTCCCAGGGTGTATTCAAGCTAAATTAATTAACGTTCGCATTTCTATAGCATGAGTGGATCCCAAAGTGATGGTGAGTTCTTCTTTTAAACCAGCTTTCCTCTTCCTATTTGGGTTTGAAGGAGAGCAAAGTCTCATAGACTCAGACTTTAGGGTCAGAAGGGACCAATGTGATCATCTAGTCTGACCTCCTGCACAAAGCAGGCCACAGAACCCTAACCATCCACTTCTATAACAAACCCCTAACCTATGTCCGAGTTATTGAAGTCTTCAAATTGTGGTTTGAAGACCTCAAGCTGCAGAGAATCCACCTGCAAGTGACCCATGCCCCATGCTGCAGAGGAAGGCGAAAAACCTCCAGGGCCTCTGCCAATCTGGCCTGGATGAAAATTCCTTCCTGACCCCAAATATGGCGATCAGCTAAACCCTGAGCATGTGGGCAAGACTCACCAGCCAGCACTCAGGAGAGAATTCTCTACAGTAACTCAGATCCCATCCCATCCAACATCCCATCACCGACCACTGGGCATGCTTATCTGCTGATAATCAAAGATCAATTGCCAAAATTAAGCTATCTCATCATACCATCCCTTCCATAAACTTATCAAGCTTAGTCTTAAAGCCAGATATGCCTTTCGCCCCCACTAGTCCCCTTGGAAGGCTGTTCCAGAACTTCACTCCTCTAATGGTTAGAAACCTTCATCTAATTTCAAGTCTAAACTTCCTAGTGTCCAGTTTATACCCATTCGTTCTTGTGTCCACATTGGTACTAAGCTTAAATAATTCCTCTCCCTCCCTAATATTAATCCCTCTGATATATTTATAAAGAGCAAGCATATCCCCCCTCAGCCTTCTTTTGGCTAGACTAAACAAGCCAAGCTCTTTGAGTCTCCTTTCATATGACAGGTTTTCCATTCCTCGGATCATCCTAGTAGCCCGTCTCTGAACCTGTTCCAGTTTGAATTCATCCTTCTTAAACATGGGAGACCAGAACTGCACACAGTATTCCAGGTGAGGTCTCACCAGTGCCTTATATAACGGTACTAACATCTCCTTATCTTTGCTGGAAATACCTCTCCTGATGCATCCTAAAACCGCATTAGCTTTTTTAACGGCCATATCACATTGGCGGCTCATAGTCATCCTGTGATCAACCAATACTCCAAGGTCCTTCTCCTCCTCTGTTGCTTCCAAGTGATGCGTCCCCAATGTATATCTAAAATTCTCATTACTAATCCCTAAGTGCATGACCTTGCACTTTTCACTATTGAATTTCATCCTATTGCTATTACTCCAGTTTACAAGGTCATCCAGATCTTCCTGTATGATATCCTGATCCTTCTCCGTGTTAGCAATACCCCCCTAGCTTCGAGTCATCTGCAAACTTTATTAGCACATTCCCGCTTTTTGTGCCAAGGTCAGTAATAAAAAGGTTAAATAAGATTGGTCCCAAAACCGATCCGTGAGGAACTCCACTAGTAACCTCCTTCCAGCCTGACAGTTCACCCTTCAGTACAACCCGTTGTAGTCTCCCCCTTAACCAGTTCCTTATCCACCTTTCAATTTTCATATTTATCCCCATCTTTTCCAATTTAACTAATAATTCCCCATGTGGAACCGTGTCAAATGCCTTACTGAAATCGAGGTAAATTAGGTCTGCTGCATTTCCTTTGTCTAAATAATCTGTCACCTTCTCAAAGAAGGAGATCAGGTTAGTTTGGCACGATCTACTCTTAGTAAAATCATGTTGTAATTTGTCCCAATTACCACTGACCTCAATGTACTTAACTACTTTCTCCTTCAAAATTTTTTCCAAGACCTTACATACTACAGATGTCAAACTAACAGGCCTATAGTTACTCGGATCACTTTTTTTCCCTTTCTTAAAGATAGGAACTACGTTTAGCAATTCTCCAGTCGTATGGTACAACCCCCGAGTTTACCGATTCATTAAAAATTCTCGCTAATGGGCTTGCAATTTCATGCACCAGTTCCTTTAATATTCTTGGATGAAGATTATCTGGGCCCTCCGATTTTGTCCTATTAAGCTGTTCAAGTTTGGCTTCTACCTCAGATGTGGTAATATCCACCTCCATATCCTCATTCCCGTTCGTCATCCTTCCATTATCCCTAAGCTCCCCATTAGCCTCATTAAAGACTGAGGCAAAGTACTTATTTAGATATTGGGCCATGCCTAGGTTATCCTTAACCTCCTTTCCATCCTCAGTGTTTAGCGGTCCCACTTTTTCTTTCTTCGTTTTCTTCTTATTTATATGGCTATAGAACCTTTTACTATTGGTTTTAATTCCCTTTGCAAGGTCCAACTCTACTTGGTTTTTAGCCTTTCTCACTTTATCCCTACATGTTCTGACCTCACTAAGGTAGCTTTCCTTGCTTCCTTCTTCCTTTCCTTCCTTCTTCCACTCCTTGTAGGCCTTCTGCTTTTCTTAATCACCTCTCTGAGATGCTTGCTCATCCAGCTTGGTCTACAACTCCTGCCTATGTTTTTTTTTCCCCTTTCTTGGGATGCAGGCTTCTGATAGTTTCTGCAGCTGCGACTTAAAGTAATTCCAGGCCTCCTCCGCATTTAGATCCACAAGTTCTTCAGTCCAGTCCACTTCCCTAACTAATTTCCTTAATTCTTTAAAGTTAGCCTGTAAGCCGGTCGTGTCGGGGCTCGTCCCTCTCAGGCCCGGCGGGGAGCCAGGGCGCCTCCTAGCACGCTGCAGTCCGGGTAGGCTTAGCCCCTCCGCAGGTGTTGAGGGGGGTACAGGGTCTGCAAACAAGGTAGAGCCCCGGCCCTCTAGCCGGGGTCGGGGCTCTCAAAGTAAATAAGCCCCAGCCCTTGGGCAGGGCGGGGCAGTAGCAGTTCAAGTTCAGGCCTCTAGCAGGGGCTGAGCAAACATGGTATCAGCCCAGGCCCTTGGCAGGGCGGGGCAGTAAAAGTTCTAGTTAGCCCTGGCCCTTTGGATCAGGGCAGAACAGTGGCAAAGTCAAAGGGGCCCAGCCCTTGGTCCGGGCGGTGCACCAAACACAAGTCTAGTTAGCTCTGGCCCTCTGCCTCAGGGCAGAGCAGTGGCAAAGTCAAAGGGGCCCAGCCCTTGGTCCGGGCGGGGCACCAAACACAAGTCTAGTTAGCTCTGGCCCTCTGGATCAGGGCAGAGCAGTGGCAATAGGCGGGAAGAGGGGGAGTCTGCCACCCGGTTACGGGTGGCAGGGAGAACGCAGGCCCTCCCACTCCACTGCGTTCCAGCCCGGGGCCCTAGCAGCGGTCAAGACCCGCTGCGGTCAGTGGGGATCCTGGCCGCAACACACTGACATGGGTTCGGGCTCTTCAGGAGCCAAACCAGGGTCGGCTACCCCCGGGCCACTTCCAACCTCCCCCTCTCTGGGTACCTGGTCCTTGCCGGCGTCGTCTGGGGGGGTCCCAGACCATGGGCTCCTCCGGGTACCGGTCGTGGGGAAGCTCAGGCCACTCCTCGGGGTATCGGGCACACGGCAGGTCAGGCCGACGTTCCTCCGGGTACCGGGTCTGAGGCAAGTCCAGCCAGCGCTCCTCTGGGTAGTGGGCACGGGGCAGGTCCGGCCAGCGCTCCTCTGGATAGTGGGCGCGGGGCAGGTCCGGCCAGCGCTCCTCTGGATAGTGGGCGCGGGGCAGGCTGGGCCCAGCGGGAGCCCGGGCACCAGCTTCTGTCCTCTCCAGCAGCCTGCTCCCAACTGAGCACTCGGGCCGGGCTTTTATACTTCCTGTCCCGCCCCTTGACTTCCAGGGGGCGGGGACAGGCAGTGATTACTCTGCCCACTGAGGCACCTGCTCTGGCTCGTCCCTCTCAGGCGTGGCGGGGAGCCAGGGCGCCTCCTTACATAGCCCTTTTGAAGTCAAAAACCCTAGTCCCAGATATATTTTTGTTTATCCTTCCATCTAATTTGAACTGAATTAACTCATGATCACTCGAACCAAGGTTGTCCCCTACAACCATTTCTTCTATCAGGTCCTCACTAGTCATCAAAACCAAATCTAAAATGGCATCCCCTCTTGTTGGTTCTTCAACTACTTTGGTGAAGAAATCCATCTGCTATCACATCTAGAAAAATCTGAGCCCTATTATTCTTGCTAGCACTTGTCTTCCAGTCTATATCTGGAAAGTTAAAGTCTCCCACGATCACACATTTCCCATTAGTGTTTACTTCATTAAAAACATTAAAGAGATCTCTATCCATTTCCAAATCAGATCCCGGTGGTCTGTAGCACACCCCAAGCACTATCTCAGGGGAGGCTCTGGTAGCTTTCTTTCCCAGTGTGATTTTTGCCCAGACAGACTTTGTCTTGTCCATTTCTTTACAGTTAACCTCCTCCTCATTGATGTACAACGCTACTCCACCACCTTTGCCTTTATTTCTGTCTTTCCTAAACAGCACATAGCCTTCAATACCTGTACTCCAGTCATGAATACTATTCCAGCATGTTTCTGTTTCATGTCTCAAAACTGGCATTATACTGCCTTTAACTTCCATCTGAGATGGCTAAGATTCACAGCTGTGAGATATAAGCACAGTGCGGCTGCCAGATGTTCTCCTTTCAAGCAGCTGCACACCAAAGGTTAGATTTTGCTCACACTAGTTTTACACCATGGTATTGCCACTGACTTCAGTGAAGTAACTCCTGACTCAGAGCAATTTAAGTTAGCTCAGAATTGGGGTCCTAAATTGCCTCCTTCCAGTAATGCTGGAGATAAATAACATTTAAAAATAGCAGATGGTTTGAGGTAGAGGAATAAAATGCCCTGGACAGCCTGCCTTCCTTACTTCATTGAATTTTACCCCAGGAAGAAGTAGTCAGGGTTACAGTGTATTGGGACAGATCTTCATTTTGTGTAAATTCTCATAGCTTCATCAGTGCTAATGGAGCTTGATAACTGACCCAACCTGAGGATCTGCCCCACTGGATATTGCCACTATGAAACAAGTGCTGTGTGCACTAATTCTATGTCAATCACTTATGTGCTTTTGTTTAACTAGATTCTTCTGTGGAGAATTAGAAAATCCTTCCAGAATTAAAAATGAATCTGCTTAAGGCAGCTTTCTCCTGGGTTTTTCATTGCTTATTTCCAAAGGCAGGCCAGAGGATAATTAAAGAAGTAACCTGATACAAGAGCACACTGCTCTACTTTTCAGCATCAAAGTGTGTATAAACACCTACTACCCCAGTGAGAGAGGAGAGTAAATGAAGAGTAAACACTTGTGGAGTTTTCCCCCTGTAAAATGGATCCAGGTGAGCACAATGCCCTCAAATGCCTGCAATGCTATCAATGCAAAGAGATGGTGTTCTAGGCCTGGGATGGCATGTGTGCTTTAAGCCTACTGGGTAGAGTCCAGACACTATCTCTTAATCTGGCCTTTCTGTCACACTCCCAGGATATAGATGACCCACCTCTTTTTTAGCGTATAGGACCCTGTAGTCCAGCTGCCTCAAGACCAAGTCTTCCCCTATAGCTTAAGCATGCCTTCCTAGAGCTTCACCCTTGTAGGGACTCAAGTTTACTGTTTAACCCCTCAAGGATCTTGTGACACTTAAAACAAGGGAACACACAACTTCTAAACCAGACACACTACTTATAAACAAAGTTCAGGACTTCAGATCTAGGCAAAAACAACAAACACCTGCCCACCCACCCCCGTACCCGCCTTCCATTATGCTCGCCAGGCAAAGAACTAGTTTTTTTGGGTTTTCAGGGTTCTGGGACCCATGTGCATCCTGCTTAGTCTTCCTGTTGTCAGCCAGAGTAGTTGGTTAAATGGACTATGAGCTGCTGATACCACAATGGACCGATCAATAGGATTACTCAACATAAAAGTCTCAAAATCTGGCTTTGTATATTTTCAATGCATTCAATCACGTAGTCAGTTCCTGACACCTTATTTAACTGTTCAGCGCTTGATAACTCACCTTTCCATTCCCTATAGTTAACATATTGTGAACCTATTCATATAGATATGTATTTTCTCTAACTAGTATATTAGCACTGAATATACAGCAACTTTATTTATAACATAACATGTCAAAACTGCAGAACCCCTCTCCCTCCCTCTGATAGGAACATCTTGGTGTTTCTGTCACTCCTCCTTTATATGATCCCATAGTACTGCATTGGTACAATCAGGCTTAATTAGCTGGGCTGTTTCCGTTGTGGGATTAAGTAGAAACCTTGTACTTCTGTTGTGTTCTAGAAGAGGATCTGGTGGTGGTCAGATTCTAGGAAAAGGTTTTAATGTGGTTGTGAAAAAGCAGGAATATAATAGCACTTATAGAAGTGGGTTTTCAAAAATGTGTTTTAATGCTGCAGTGTTCTATCACTGGTATGTAAATAGCATAAACATCTAGATGGCTAATGAAAAACTCCATTTTATTTATATGTACTTATTAGAAATAAAGGTGAAAAATTAAAATTCTACAAATATTTACCTTCTGGAGACCATTAAATGATTGTGGAAAAGAAAATTTTGCCTGCCTAGGTTAAACTGATGTAGAAGGGCAGTTCTTAGTTCACTGAGCTTGTTATTCCCAAGGGTGAATGTCTCTGTCTCAGTCTAATGTGTACAGTGCCTGTGAGATGGTGCCCACTCTTTAATGATTAACCTGCAGCACACTGGATTTTAGAATGCTTTAGTTGCTGACAATCTGTGCCCTGGCTTCTTGAGTTTCTATGCAATTATTCCACATCAGTGAATGTGGGTTTGAAATTCAGTGCCCTTACTCTTTTTTGGTACTGTTGTGTTTGTATCAGTATTCCCCACTTTGTTTCTAAAACAGAGGTTTAACTGGCATGTGTTAGCATGTGTCGTGCAGTGGAAAAGTAAGTTTATTTGATAAAATATTTTCTTCTGGAGACTTTTTTTTCCCCCATCTTGGGAACTGTAAACATCTACTTCAATTTATGTTTCCCCCCCTTTTTTCTAATTTTAATCAAATGGTAAGAATGACAATTGAGAGTCAAGATTTTGGGATTTTATTTCTGATTCTTGCCTTAGGGAAGTCAATCCCCCTCTTTACCTCAATTTACTCCTCTCATGCTTTCCTCATGGGAGTATGGATTAATTAATACTTGTGGAAAGGGGTATAAGTTACATAGTTTGGATTTAGGAAATATTCAGCTCTGGATCTGATTCCAAATACAGGAGGATTTGGAATTCCTGTTCAGGCCCTTCTAAAACACTTTGCAACCCTTTAGGATGAAAAACATTATATACAGTAATTGAAAAGTATAATTACTAATTGCATATGGGATAAACATTGGACTGGACTTCTCCAGAGAGAGATTAGTGTTTCACTTTACAGTGAAATATGCTTATGTGAACATATAGTCTTGCAAGAAATCCCACAGTAAATCAGATGAAACTACAAAGTATAATTTGTTTTAGTCAGGGTGAATAGTAGCATGAAGGATGTTGTTTAAGAAATTGTTAGCAAATACAGTTAGCAGAAGTCGAGGTTGTGGCAGAATGTATTCCAACCACCCAGAACTTGAATGGAAATAGAAAGTTAGGGGGAAGACTCATGCATGCCTTTCCAACTTCATATTGCCTACAGTGATATTGATAACACATTCAATCTTCATCAGTCCCCGGAAAGAAATGCCTACCTCAGCTTCATCAAACTTGCATTCTGATGCTAATGCAAAACATTAATAGTGACCTCAGCAGCGTTAAGGCAGAATAACTTCCCAAATGCAAGGAATGTGGTAGTCAGATGCACTGCTCTGTTGAGCATAGAATCACAGAAATCTAGGGCTAGAAGGGACCTCAGAGGTCATCTAGTCCAGGCCTCTGACCTAGATCATCCCTGACAGGTGGGTATCTAACGTGTTCTTAAAAACTCCAGTGATGGGGGTTCCAGAACTTCCCTTGGAAACTTTATGCTTTCTAACTATAAGGATAGTTAAACTATATGAGGTCATGGTTTAAGGTGTTCTACATATCTCATTGTAGATGGAAGTGACAGCCTTATCAAGCATTGGAGTGCGTTACTGATATTTAGAAGCGGCTGCATTATTCCTGTATTACATTAACAAGTCTGCCTTTTGCGTCCCCTGTCCCTGCCCTGCCCATATGGAGTGTACCTCTCAGCCTTCAAACAGTTAAATGTGGGACACCAGCAAATGTGAAGGTAATACACTCCGAGACCAGGGACAGTTTTAAAACTGGAATTTTATTAAACTTAGTATCAAATAAACAGTTTGAAAAAGCCCCATTGCTGCTCAGTCGTTTTGGAGCATGCACAGCTCTGCTGCTGTGACCAAGACCTATCCCCTCAGCAGACCTTCAATCCTTAAAGTGACAGAGCACAAGTAAATCCAACCCTGACATTCCCTTCTGAGTACTATACTTCTCCCTTGTAAATGTAATGTTACGACATTTCTATTAACAAAGTATAACATACAGTTCATTCATTTGGCTTGTTAGCAGTGGTCTTTGAGTTGTACAACTCATAACTGTCATTCTCATAAATTTATCCTCTTTCTCAAGTTCTGGTATTGATGGTGAAAACTTGTGCATGTTTCTTCAGTTTATTTCATATCAAGCAGAAAGCTTTTGCTGCAATTGTAGTTCCACTATCCAACAGAATAGCCAGTTCTGATCATCTTAAATTCCCAAGGATATTCCTATCTTATGAAATAACAGTTCCTATATGATCAATGGCAAAACCATGTAACTCCAAGTCACTGGACATCTGGCAAACTATTTTGAAAACATCTATTAAACAAAAAAACCCTCCATTTAGAACAATATCCTTATCATAAGTCAATATCACACTATTTACAAATATTACATCGGTCTTAGAATGGAGGATAATGCAGGAATAGGTACTTTGTAGGGCATGTGACTAACATGCAGGCAATCCCATGGTGCATTTACCGGTCCAGTTGTTGGATTTGGACACTAAGTGTCCTTGTCTGTGGGGCTCTGCTCTCTCTAGTTGGATGACCTTGTGTGCCAGTGGATTGTTCTGGTGATCTGTCCTCCTGTGCACTGTTGATTTCAGTTTCCATTATCACATTTTGGCATTCATGTCTATCAATGGCTGGTGTGAATGTTGCACTAATCTGATCTACAATTTCCAAATTTACAGGATCAATAACATCCTCATTTCCAGGATGTGGATAAAATGTTTGTCTGTAGATTCAGAATCTCTGGGTCATGAACAGTATCTGGTACCATCATATATTGGAGCTCATCTTCACTCTCACTTTTCAGAATCTCGTCCATTAAAGGGTGAGAATGCTGTAGCCTCCCTTCATGTACAGGTATAGGAATAGATTACCTTATTAAGGGAGTACCCTCTAGTTTGACTTTTGTTCTTCTGGCAAGGTTTTCAACATAGCCAGCAGTGTTTTGTTCAGCTTTTCTACTTACCCACTATCCTGTGGGTAAAGTGGGATTGAGGAGGATGTTTCAATTTTACAATAGTGCTGTAACTTTCAAGAAAAAAAGTATTTTCAAACACTGCCCTTTGGTCATGATGAAACTTTTGGGGATTCCAAATTTTAAAAGAGAGTCACTGAGGATCAGGTCTGCCACAGTCTCTTCTGACTTGTTGGTGCTGAGGTAGGCTTGAACAAACCTAGTGAAGTGAATCACTATGACTAAGATGTATTCATATCCTCCTCTGCTTCTGTCTAGATGCACTAAGTCTATTGATACAAGCTCAAATGGTTCTATTGTAACAGTTAGTGGAACTCTGGTAGCTGGTGAGGTTTCCTTTTCTTGATGCATGTACAAACTCTAGTGACATAATGTTTTATGTCCTGCTTCATTTGTGAGCAATAAAATTGATCTCTTCCAAGACTGAGTAGTTGCTCTACTTCGAAATGTCCCATATCATCTTGTAGTTCTTGATATACTTGCCTTTTGGTATTTTTCAGGTAATATCATTTGATTTTGAAACTTGGTTTTTGGATAAAGTATTCCATCTGTATCCAGCTGCAGCTGATACCATTCAGACATCAGGGTGGCGATCTTAACACAGCCTACTGTGTTCTCTGGGTTATTCAGTTTGTGCACAAGGACTTATAATGAAGAAACATTAACAACTGCTGGATCTGCCTTCTGAGCAGCCAAACTCTCATCATGGAATAGGCTTTATGGTGGATTTAATGCCCCTGGAGAAGTCTTCTATTGCCAAAGAATTGGCAGTAATAACTGCTAGCTAAGATACTTTGTCGTTTCTTTGTACATCCAAGAACTGTAAGACCACATTAGTAAAATTTTTGCTTCTTTTCTATCCATTCTGTCTTATATTTTTTCATATCAAGGGGAATTCTGGGTAACATCTGTTTCCACATTAGATTTCTCTGCTTGATATTTAACTGTGCAGTAAGTCAGCCAATTCTGCAACCAACTGGTGTGCTGTGGTCTTCAGCCTGGCAGAGGTGAAGACTTAGGTTAGCAGGTTGCTATCACTGTAAACTGTGAAAGACTGTGCATAATAATAGTCACAGAATGTATCAGTTATGGCCCATTTCAAAGGTAGACACTCCAGTTTTCCTGAGTGATGGTGATAATTCTTCTCAACTGCAATTAGAGTTCTTGTCCCATACCTGATGGGTGTTACCAGACTGTACCTAGTCCCTTATTGGAAGCATCTATATGAAGGATAAAGGGTAAGTTAAAATCTGGATAGATTTTATTAGTGGCTATACCAAGCAGTCAATCAACTGGTTTAACAATCTTTGATGTTGTTTGTGATGCTGTTTGTGATGCTGTTTGGAATATGGGAGACCATTTAGAAAATTAGTGATGCCAATATTCTAAAATTGCAAGAAATCTGGCCAGCTATGCAAGGTATGATTTTTGTTTGTATAACCTTTTGTATTGTGAGTTATAGATATGTATGATGTATCTGTATTTCAAACTTGTGCAGTGCATTTGGGTGACACCCCCTCAGAGATTGGCATCAGCACTGCCTAGCCTGTTCAATGGCCCATCAAGGGTCATCAGCTGTATAATGAACCCCTTGAAAGGAAGCAGGAGAATATACCTTATGAGTCAGTCAGCAAGGCATGTGGTATGCCTGTGGACAGAGAACTCTAGGCTTTTCCATGCCATGTGCTGGGCAGCTTGTGTTTTGGGACAAAGGAAGTACAGGCCACATGGCAAAAGACTATAAAAGGCAGCTGCATCGTCTCCATTTTGTCTTAATTTCTGCTTCTTACCTTTGGAGTAACTTTTCTCAAACTGAAGCTCTGAACAAAGGACTAAATAACCCATCCAAGCTGTGGATGTGTTCCAGAGGGACTTTCAAACCTGCAAACTCACCAATACTGCTAAGAACCTGTTATATGGACTTTGAATCTGTCTGTATCCGAGTGCTTTATCATTTAACAACTCTCTTCTTGTTCTTTCTTTTTTCTTTATAATAAACCTTTAGTTTTAGACACTAAAGGATTGTCTGGCAGTTTGGGTAAGAGCCAACCTAATGTTGGCCTGGCAATGTGACTGGCCCTTTGAGGTTCAGAAGAACATTTTGTATAGTGAGCAGAGGTGTGGATTTTTTGTTTTTGTTTTTTAAATAACTTTTCTCACTGTACTGGACCTAGGTGCTGATTGGGAGCCAGAGAACTGGAATGCAATAAGTGGGCTGTGTGAGGAATCAGAAGTACAGTTTGTGACTGGTTGGTGAGTTTAACTTCACTGTTAACTACCAGTTTTTGGAGTATCTTTTCTCCCTTTTGCAGCCTACCCTGCCCTGGGCATTTTCAGTGAAGGCTACCCAGGTCACATTGGTCAGTCCAGGTAACTGATTGGAGGGTATCCGTCCTATAGACCCCATCTCTTGCCTTTTGGTTTTCTTCCTTTTCCGAGTCCACTTTTGATGGTATTGTATGTCAGATTCCTGTGGAACAGACAACCAGTCATACAAGGGCTTTGCCATTTGGGGAATGTACCTTCCATAGTAGATGAGGAAACCTAGCTACTTGAGAAGTATTCTGCAAAAGCACAAACCACCTGTGAAGTATCTGTCACCCCTACCCCAGGAAACAGAACTAGTGCTAAAGAAAGACGTTAAGACAACAGGACAGATTGGGAACTCCCACCAAAAAGGTTAAATCTAAGCCATTTGCCTTATCAAATTTAGTTGTGAAGCCTACACCCCTCTTATGAAGTCTGAGCTCCAGAGTACTGAGTGTGCTAATGCAAGCGCTGCTAGCTCAAGTCTGCTGAACTGCGCTCGTAGCTTCACTGCTGAGGGCTGCATTGGAATACCCTGTGAGGCTCTGCAGTGACAGCCTGATAACATCCACTAGCACAAGAAATGCAGTTAAATGTAAGATGCTGGTTATCTGAAATGCTAATCTGCATTAAGGTGGGGCAACATCAATGTGGTTTTATGGTATTAGTAAGCATTGGGTGGAGCATGATAAGAATGTGTTCAGGAACATGTGCTTGCAAGGTTTACCATGCCCGAAGTACATTCCTTTGGCAGAATAGTAACTATTTAGCCTGGAAGCATGACTCACACTGGGATGTGTGTGCGTCAGGTGCATATCACAAAGGCTCTTGATTCACTTACTTCCTGCCCGACATGTTTTGAGGACAACGTTCAGAATGCACACACAGCACAGGAAGAGAGCTCTTAGGCCATGAGTAAAATAAATATGTTTATAACTTTCCTTTCCACTCATGGCTAAACAAACTCAGCAATTCTAGTTCCTCTCCATCAAAGCAGCACTTGCACTGTGACATTTCTTATTAAAGATGAGCAATTACTTTCTGCAACTCACATTTACTGGGTCACTAAATACGACTGTGCCAGCTCACTGCACTACCACTGGAAAGAGGTCAAGTCATAGCTCCAGCCCAGCAGTTTCCAATATATACTATTTTCTACAGGAACTTCATCAGGAACAGCCCAAAAATGGGCAACACCATTGCCCAGTGACATGAAGGTAAAGACAATGGATATTAGAGATGACCTCAGACTGCGGAAATCAGAGCTGTGTATCAAATCTCAGTAAGTTTGAGCATGTTAATATCCAAAGACTTGGATCAGGCCTTTTTTCCCTACAGTACAGTTATCTACAGTACTGGATTTACCATGGTGCCAATGGCTCTATAGTGCTGGGCCCAAGCTCAGAAATGGGGGGCCATAACACTCACTTCCTCCCCTCTCGTAGCGCTGCACAAGTGGAGGCTCTGAGAGTGAGCAGTGGGGATCCAGCATGGGAGCTGAGAACCCCTAGGGCCCTTGGAGCTGTAATTCCTTGGCCAGCTCCCTGCCTATAGAGCCAGCCCTGGAGCAGGGAAGGAACCACATTTCCCAGCATTCCCTTGGCAGCTATCAACAGGAAAGGGAGGAGTGGGGAAGCTGAGACCCCATGCGCTGCAGCTTGCTGTGATTGGGAAGCTGGCCGCTAGAAGGAGGCGGGCACTGTGAATGGGGAACAAGTGTGCCCAAGGAGTAGAAGGCTTTGGCCCAGATATCACCATCAGAAGACTTCCCCAGACTGGATTAGGGATGCTGGTGTGACCTCAACCGGCAGCCCTCAAAGAAGGAATTGGGTGGATTAAATGGATACTGCACCTCTCTATCTGAAGCCTAGCAAGGGAGGTATGTGGATCCCACCAGAAATTAGAATGATAAGTAAGGGAGGGAAGGCTCTACTAGAGGACCTGGGCAGCTTTAGATACAGTACCAGGCACGTGGGTGAATTTCCACATCTGAGCCATGGAAGCAGAAATTGGCTTTTCCTTTCCAGATTTATCCAATGTTCAGAAAGGCAAACTAGCACCTGCCTTCCAGATTTGAACACTCTCTCAAAATTCAGGAGTGCTCAAGCTCAATTTAGGCTGCTGTTACTTCATTTCTCCCCAATCAAATCTGCTGATCCACTGTAACTTGTTGTAGAAAAGGTAGGATAAAATTGAGCAACAATGCTGGCATCTCCCCAGTGCTAACTAAGACAGGAATTGCTATTTTCAGCAGCCATTATTACCATATATTTTTTTTAGTTCTGTTTCCTTTAAAAGGAAGACAGTAATATTGCATTGGCAAATTCCCCATAGAAATGAAGACTGGAACAAAAGAATAACAAAGGCACCTCAACTTTTCCTCATTTATGTAGGACAGTCTTCTGATATGGATCCAGATACCTTCCAATTATACAAGCTGAAAATTATTCCACTTTATTACAGTTCTGTAACCATGCGGGAACCAGTCCTGTCTTTGTTCTGTGCACATCCAAAATTCTTACTGAATTCAGAAGTGCCTTGCTTTTGTGACCATAGTACCTGATATTTACAGCTGTGATAAGCTAAGCAGGCATCCCCTCTTGTTGGTTCAGCAAGAATCCTTTTTATTATAGCGTTGGTAGGAACAACATACTAACCCACAGAATCCTTCCTACCAACACTATAATAAAAAGGATTCTGCATGGACTCCTCCTGAGGGTCGAAACAACAGACTGGACTTCTACATAGATTGCTTCCGTCAATGTGCACGGGCTGAAATTGTGGAAAAGCAGCATCACTTGCCGCATAACCTAAGCCATGCTGAACACAGTGCCATCAACAGCCTCAAGAAAAACTCTGACGTCATAATCAAAAAGGCTGACAAAGGAGGTGCTGTCATCATCATGAATAGGTTGGAATATGAACAAGAGGCTGCTAGGCAGCTCTCTAACTCCACATTCTACAGACCATTACCCTCTGATTCCACAGATGATTACCAAAAGAAACTACACCATCTGCTCAAAAAACTCCCTGAGAAGGCACAGGAACAGATCTGTACAGCCACATGCCTAGAACCCCGACCAGGTGTATTCTATTTGCTACCTAAGATCCATAAACCTGGAAATCCTGGACGCCCCATCCTCTCAAGCATTGGCACCTTAACTGCAGGATTGTCTGGCTATGTGGACTCTCTCCTCAGGCCCTATGCTACCAGCACTCCCAGCTATATTTGAGACACCACTGACATCCTGAGGAAATTACAATTTATCAGTGATCTTCCAGAAAACACCATCCTGGCCACTATGGATGTGGAAGCCCTCTACACCAACATTCCACCCAAAGATGGACTACAAGCCATCAGGAATAGTATCCCCGATAATATCACGGCTAACCTGGTGGCTGAACTTTGTGACTTTGTCCTCACCCACAACTATTTCATATTTGGGGACGATATATACCTTAAAGTCAGCGGCACTGCTATGGGTACCTGCATGGCCCCACAGTATGCCAACATCTTTATGACTGACTTAGAACAACGCTTCCTTAGCTCTTATTCCCTAATGCCCCTACTCTACTTGCGCTACCTTGATGATATCATCATCTGGACTCATGGAAAAGAAGTCCTCGAGGAATTCCACTGTGATTTTAACAATTTCCATCCCACCATCAACCTCAGCCTAGACCAATCCACATAAGCAGTCCATTTCCTAGACACTACTGTGCTAATAAGCGATGGTCACATAAACACCATTCTATACCGGAAACCCACTGACCGCTGTACTTACCTACATGCCTCCAGCTTCCATCCAGGACACACCACACGATCCATTGTCTACAGCCAAGCTCTAAGATACAATCGTATTTGCTCCAATCCCTCAGACAGAGACAGACACCTACAAGATCTCTATCAAGCATTCTTACAACTACAAGATCTCTATCAAGCATTCTTACCACCTGCTGAAGTGAAAAAACAGATTGACAGAGCCAGAAGAGTACCCAGAAGCCACCTACTACAGGACAGGCCCAACAAAGAAAATAATAGAACACCACTAGCCATTACCTACAGCCCCCAACTAAAACCTCTCCAGCGCATCATCAAAGATCTACAACCTATACTTAAAGATGATCCCTCACTCTCACAGATCTTGGGAAACAGGCCAGTCCTCGCTTGTAGACAGCCTCCCAACCTGAAGCAAATACTCACCAGCAACCGACCACCATACAACATAAACACTAACCCAGGAACCGATGCTTGCAACAAAGCCTGATGCCAGCTCTGTCCACATATCTATTCAAGTAACACCATCATAGGACCTAATCACATCAGCCACACCAGCAGGGGCTCGTTCACCTGCACATCTACCAATGTGATATATGCCATCATGTGCCAGCAATGCCCTTCTGCAATGTACATTGGCCAAACCGGACAGTCTCTACGCAAAGAAATAAATGGACACACATCTGACATCAGGAATCGTAACATTCAAAAAACAGTGGGAGAATACTTCAACCTCTCTAACCACTCAGTGACAGACTTGAAGGTGGCAATTTTGCAACAAAAAAACTTCAAAAACAGACTCCAAAGAGAGACTGCTGAACTCGAATTAATATGCAAATTAGATACAATTAACTCAGGCTTAAACAGAGACTGGGAATGGTTGGGTCATTACACTAATCGAATCTATTTCCTATGTTAAATTCTCCTCACATCTTCTATGGGTCATCTTAATAATCACTTCAAAAGTTTTTTTTCTCCTGCTGATGATAGCTCATCTGAATTGAATAGACTCTTCCTGTTGGTATGGGTACTTCCACCTTTTCATGTTCTCAGTGTGTATAAATATCTCCTGCCTGTGTGTTCCATTCTATGCATCCGAAGAAGTGAGCTGTAGCTCACGAAAGCTCATGCTGAAATAAATTTGTTAGTCTCAAAAATGTAGTAGTTACTTTATGGTACTATCACTTTAGATACAGTTGTGATAAAAAATAAATAGCTGAAATAGGCAGATCTTCCTTTTACAATTTCACCTTCAGAGTAGTACTGAGTGTCAGTGAATGTAATAAGTAATACTAAATGAGCAGTATGATGATGATGATTAAATAATTGCATTGACTTATTTTGTTTAGGAGAATCTGAAGACTATCCACCGTCAAGATCACCATCATTTTCTACAGTTTCACAGTTATCTGACAAGGATAGTGTTTCAGTCACATCATATATGTCACATAGCCACAGTAAATCATCTGTAGCAAAAAGAAAAAAAATCTCCATAATCCAGAAACAACCATAAATTAAGTTTGTGATAAGAACCAGTAGATTACAAAAAGAGGTAATTGATGAAAAAATTGCCTGGTTTGTTTATGCAGCAAACTCTCCTTTCTGTATGATAGAGAACCTACACTTCATTAACATGGTTCAGTCATTAAGACCAGGATACAGTCCACCCAACAGAGCAGATGTCAGTCAAATTGCTGGATAAAGTGTATGAAAGAGAAATTGAGCAGTGTGCAAAAGGTCTAGAGGGTGAAATTGTTAACCTGAGCCTTGATGGGTGGAGCAGTGTCCACAATGATCTGTTGTCACGCAAGCACATACAACAGGAAGAAGGGAATGTCTTCAGAAACAATTGGTACATCAGGAAATGTGCATACACAGCAGAATACTTACAAAAAGTAGCAGTAAAAGCTATAACAAATTATGGGGAAAAAAATTTCAAATGTCTAGTACACAGCTTGGTTACAGACAATGCTGCAAAAGTATCCAAGATGAGAAGAAATTTTAGAAGAGAGTCCCAAGCTAATAACATGCAGTGCTTATTTGATGCACCTCCTAGCCAAAGACTTCACTGTTCCAGAAATAAAGTCTAATGTTGTTGAAATTGCAAAATACTTCCGTAACAACCACTTTGCAGCAGCTGCTCTGAAAAAAGTGGGAGGATCCAAGCTAACTCTCACAAGACGTGAGATGGAACTCAGTAATGGACTGTTTTGAGCTCTATATCAAGAACTGGCCTAATTTGATAACAGTTTGTGAACAAAATTGTGAAAAAATAGATGGCATTGTCACAGCCAAAGTTCTCAACATTGGGCTTGAGACAAGTGTTGAACACGTGCTGAGTACCCTGAAGCTCATTTCTGTAGCCTTGAACAAAATGCAGGGAAATAGCTGTTTTATTGCTGATGCTGTTGAAATATGGAAGGAACTGAGCGAGATCTTAAAAAGAGAAATATGCAATGACAGAATTGAAATTACAAACATTAAAAAAACAAATAGGACAAGCTCTATCTCCAGCTCATTTTCTTGCAAATATTCTCAATACTTGGTACCAGGGTCAAATCTTTGCTGCTGAAGAAGAGGAGTTGGCTAAGACATGGACATCCAGCAATCACCCGTCCATAATGCTAACTATAATGAACTTAAGAGCTAAGGGTGAACCATTCAAGAAATATAAGTTTGCTGATGATGTTTTAAAGAAAGTCACACCAATGAACTGGTGGAAGTCAGTTAAGCACTTTGGATTCAGAGACTGTTGAAGTGATAATTTCACTTTTATCTGCAGTAGCTTCTTCTGCCAGTGTAGAAGGAATATTTTCTTCCTTTGGACTAATTCATTCCAAATTGAGAAATCATTTGGGACCTGATAAAGCAGGAAAGCTTGTTTTTGTTTTTGTTTTTTTCACCAGATCATGAAAAAACAGGAAAATAAAGGTGAAGACGACTGAGTTAGCTGCAGAAGGCAATATTTTAAGTTTGTCATGTTGACCTGGCTGACATAGTTGATTTAATTTGTTTCTTATTTTAAAAAAATATTTCATGTAACTATTTTAGTTAAAAACAATTTTAACAAAAACAAACCTGATTTTAAAAAACGTGAATGTTTAACTAAATTCAAAAAATCATATGCTTGTTTTGTTAAAATATTATGTTTGCTGCTGAAGAAAAAAATCCAGAATATATAACATTGTTGTTTTACTTAAATAAAACAATTTAAATGTCTGTCTGGTGATGTCCTCCTTCTAATACAGCATGGCAAGAATAAATGTCTGCATCAGTTACCGTTGGTAAATGAAATAACCAAACAATCATTCATTTCTGATATAACTGTAAAACTAATCTGAAGAGTTTTAAAAATAAATCACCTTAAATGTATAGTGTATGCCTTCTAAAAGTGAAACCTACATTTATCTCTGAGTTGTGAAGTATATGTGTTAAGGTTATAACAGCCAACAAGAATGCACTTTTGTGTAGAAATCCATGATTAAATCTAGTCTTCCTGACTCGTGATTTAAATCAAATCCACCCTGCTCAGAGCCTAACTTAAGGCACTCATGGTTGAAAAGTTCTGGCCATAGCCATTATGCATTAAGGAGAGCTTGTTTTTAAATAAAATAATAATTAAAAAAAAAAAAGGCAAATCAGCTCCATCAACAGAGGAAATCAAGAGCTCATTCCATCAATCTATATTTTCATAATAAACACTTTGAGAACAATGTTTTCCCTGTCAATATAAATAATTAAAAAACAAAACCAACTCATAACCCTCTTTTATTCTGGTTTCCTGGGAGGAAGTTGGTTTTATACCACTGAAAAAGCTAAAATAGACCCAAGAAAGCATGTAGCTGCAGAAACAATTATATTTCTCAACGTAAGTTCACATTTTTTGTTAAAGTTCCTTTCATTAAAAAAAAATAGAATAAGTAATAGTTCAGTGACTATTCACATGTAAAAAGAAACAATCAATCTGTAATGATGCTCTCGTGCCTCCGTCACAACTTGTCTAGGCAATATACAATCTGATTCATTTAGATTGCCTCAGTCAGGATGAAATTCACTGTGGTGCATAAGACCTGTGCTTTACTAGCTTTGTGCATATCTTATCATTAAGCCAGGGGCAACTCTAGGCATTTTGCTGCCCCAAGCACGACAGGCAGGCTGCCTGCAGAAGGTCCGCCAAAGCCATGGGACCAGCTGACCCTCCACAGGCAAGCCGCCAAAGGCAGCCTGCCTGCTGCCCTCGCAGCGCGGGCAGAGCACCCCCCACGGCTTGCCGCCCAATGCACGAGCTTGGCGTGCTGAGGCCTGGAGCTGCCCCTGGACTGAGCTTTATTTTATGAAGATAGTACAGTAGTTTCTATTCTAGAATCCTGCTATTTAAAATAAACCTGTAAGAGTGGTATTTAGGGTTAGTAGAGTGCACAGTTCATTTATTGGAACACTTGACTTGAATTTTTTACAACCTGTTTTGCTTGATTTATTGAATCAAAAATTAATCAAACATTATTAGGAATGAAATAAATTAAAAAGTAAAGTTAATAGTTTCCAGCCTCTTTACAATGACTTGTGCTGCAGTGCCTGAAACTGTATCTTTTAATGCAGGGGTTCTCAAACTGTGGGTTGGGACCCCAAAGGGGGTCGCAACCCCATTTTAATGGGGTCATCATGGCCAGCATTAGACTTGCTGGGACCCAGGGCTGAAACTGAAGCCTGAGCTTCACCTCCACCCAGGGCAGCGGGGTTGTGCTCCGCCCCCTCCCCCAGGGTCATGTAGTAATTTTGTTGTTAGAAGGAGGATGCGGTGCAGTGAAGTTTGAGAACCTCTGTTTTTGCCTACTCAGCTGTGCTCTGCAGGTCTGCCCTGTAGAGCTTCAGCACAGATTAGCTCCACTATAGTTTCAAGTAGTGCCCAAAGAGGTATTAAAGTGCATTCTAGAATGTACCGTTGTATCTATCTAATCTAACACTTGTTTTCATAGAGTTGGTTCATAATGTGCACAATTGTTTAATTATCTTATGCATCTGACAAGAATGACAGCACCATTCAGCAATCATTTATGTAAGACGATTCATGAGTTTTCTTGGTTTGTGCACCTGCTGCAGTAATAGTCTTGAAGGATGAATAGTAGCTGACGGGGCAAAAACCATCTGACGACTGTTTAGACTTTTGAGTACTATCTTATTGCAACTACACACTGATCCTTTTTAGTAGTTAAATACTGGATTTTTTAAAAGGAGACCTGGAAAAGAAAATCAAAGTGTGCTCTTTTTCACTCCTTTATGATATGTAAAGAAGGCCTGAGGGTTTTTAATAGAGCTGGTGGGGAGATTTCTTTTGAAATTTTTTTTTCCCAATGGAAAATACAGTTTCAGAAAAATTTGAAATTTTGTGATTTTTTTTTTCCGTTGGGAAAATCTAAATGAATTTTTTTGTTTCAGATTGAACCAAATAGATACACTTTAGTCTGAACCGATTGATACATTCTGTTATGGGTCAATCTGACATTAAAATGTGTCAGTGAGCTGTTTGGTGCCTCATGCCTCAAGTGCCACATGCTTGCATTTTCTTCCATAGGCCGGGCTCCCTGGCTGGATTACATCTTCCATGATGCAGCATGGTCTTGTAAAAATTGTGTACATAAAGATACAGTCTGTCCCAATGGCCACTCACAGTTGACCTGAAGTCTATTTTCATTCCAGGATTATAGAGTGAAATCACTTTGTAATTCAACTCTGTTAAAATGCTAATGATATGAGGCCATATCTTTTATTTAACATGTTGCTGAGGCAAGAAAATTTTGTAAGTTAGCACAGAATGACACCATAAATCTTTGTAGCTTAACAATGCTCTGATTACTAAATATGCTACTTTCGGTAGTACAGTTCATCAGCTATATGTCAGAAATGGGGGCATGGTGAGGAATCTTCCCCCCATGTCACTGTTTTTGCAAAACAACTCCTTCCAACCTCACTACCTCCAAAACTGTTAGTTAATGCTGCTGGAGGCAGTATTAACATGTATGGTGGGAAGGGGCAAGTTCACCTTTTCATCAGCAGGAAACCAGTGACAGCCTGGTTTCTGCACACCCCGTGATGCCATCTTTTGGCTGGAGGAGCAAACTCATACCACCTCCCCCAACATGTGTGACTATTAAAGTGGTGATCTTCAGGGTTCCAATAACTTTACATGGATTAGTGCAGCTTTTGTGGTAGTGGTGATTTTTCTTCCCATCCATCATGCAGACATTACAAGAGAATGTAACTCAACTTCTGAGCCTCTGTTATCAGAGTTGTTCTAGACACAAATACACCTAGTTTGTATGCTTATTGCTGCTAGAGGAGCATATGGCTTATAGAGAATGGATGTGAGGGATCATGGGCCTTAAACCTGGTCCCAGGGGTCCCCAGGCAGTGCTCAGGCCACAATTGCCATCCAGCAACTCACCTGAGCAACCAGAGAAGCTCCTAATTGGAGGAAACATCTAGTAGCCCCAACTGGCTGAAGAGTTCTATATAAACCAGGAAGTAGTACAGGAAGTTGTCGGAGCAACTAGACAACTCCGTAGCTGGCTGCTACTCTGTATCTCTCCTGCTTATTTGACTCCTGGTTCCTGTTGTCCTTATCCCAGACCCTGTCTAGTCCCAGTTCCTGCTTTCCTGCTCCTTTGCCATACCCTTGTCTTTGTCTCTGGCCCTCAGCTTGGCACCTGATGCTGTTTCGGCTCTGACCTTTAGGGTCTGATCATTAGACCTGACTTCTACTCTAATCACTCAGCCTGACTGTTCATGCCCCAGTCATTGCAGTCACCTTCTCATTATTTGACTTTAATTATAATTTGCAGGAACAAATACACATACAGAAGTAAAATATTTTGCTCATCTACTGTATCTTTGTTTTTCTTGCAGATGTGCACATTGCTGTGAGAAAAGGCAATATGTAAAAACAATTCAGGAAATGTGATATCGGGAGGTGCTGTGTGCTGAGTAAGGATCTCATTAGTAAGGTTGATATGGATGGTGAATGGAGTTTTTGTGATGGTTGACAGAGGCTGTGAGAAATTTAACAGCTACATGTTGTTGATATGAACTAATTTTACCAAAGGCTAATGATCTGTTGAATGTGGTACATCAGGCACTTATTACTGGAGAGGTCTGGCCCTTTCTCCTGCCCCCAAAATAGGTTTTTCACCAGTGTTACATTCTTCTATATCTATCTATCTATCTATCTAGCTAGCTATCAAAAAAAGTTCAGTGTTTCAGAAAAAAGCTGACCAGCATCAATTCAAGAAGTTTTTACACTGTTATCATAAATGCTAAATTTTTAGATCCATAACCATGGTAAAGTTTCTCTTAAAAAAGAGTCAAATTAAAAAACAGAAGGCTTTAAAAAAAAAACTGAAATAGCTCATGGATGGATTAAACAAGTTAATGCACAGTCAGTAGGAAATTCTTACTTTACTGCAGGTTTCGGTGTGCTTTTCAAGGGGTAAACTTTCATGCTGAGCAAATTTTAAATAGTGTATACATATTTTTTTAGTTATTTGTCCAATATTTTGTTCTGCATTTGAGCAATTATTCAAACATGAATGTCTGCTCTAAGCCCTTTGTCCTAGCTGAGCCTGCAGTGGGCTCATTGTTCTGTGTTTGATATCAGTCCTATGCTGTGGAAACCAATATATCACAAATTCAGTATGGCAGGATCATGGGAAGATGTTTAGGCAGAGCAAAAATTTAAATATTTAAGGCCAAATCCTCAAGTCTTTACTTCAGTAAAACTCCATTGGCTTTAGTGTGTGTTCTGCCTTAGTGAAAACTAAGGACCATAGCAACTGGCACACATCATCTACCAAATATTCCAAAACTTAGAAGAACAAGTGGATAGATTTGTATTGGTTTATGTTGTGAAATTTTCAAATGCCAGGCCTGTTTTTCTTTTTTTTTTTTTTTAAAGTGATTTTCCTTTTTGCACTTCATTACACCAACAGCTGCAAAATACTTCCCTCCCCCTCCTTTAGAATGTATGATCTTTGATCCCTCTTAAATTGTTCCTTCATACACCTGTGTCTGGCACATGAACCATGCAAAATCTTTGAGTTAAGCTCTGGCACAAGGTATACTTTTGTGAAAACTTAATCTTCCAAATATCTGTTTCTGTCAAGAAAATTTGACCAAGCTGAAAGAGCATATTGAGTTCAGAGATTGCTTTACTTTAATTGCAGAGAGCTGCTATGGCAGTACATCAGCTTTGAGTATTCTTTCATATCATGGAAAAACGTATTTGTACTTGGGACATTGTTAAATATGCCTGTCAAAAGGGAAGCACTTATTTTTATTAAGTAGAGGTTTGTGATTAGCTTTTTCCCTTTTTTAAAAAAATATTACTGGATTATATTATTGGTTGCATTTAGTGGTAATTGGATATTGATTTTACCAGCAGTATTTTGAAATCTTATGAATGTAGTCTTGTAAAGGCCTTCATTAAAATTGATATGCCGAGTAAAGAGGGTTCACAACCAGTTTGTTCAATGTTTTGTTGGCAATTTTATTAATTCAGACCATATTTTCCAGATCACTTTTATAACAGCATAAAGTTGCTGCATCAGGATTCCCAGATGCATGAAATTTTGATTAGCGGCATAAAAATGTAGGATTGGAAGGGACCTTGAGAAGTCCTCAAATCCAGATCCCTGCACTGAGGCAGAACCTAGTAAACCTAGACCATGCCTGACAAATGTTTGTCCAACTTGTTACCAATGATGGGAATTCAACCACCTCCCTTGGTAACTTATTCCAGAACTTAACTACCCTTATAGTTAGAAATTTTTTCCTACTATGTAACCTAAATCTCCCTTGCTGCAGATTAAGCCCATTACTTCACGTCCCACCTTCAAGGGTCATGGAGAACAATTGAACACTGTTCTCTTTATCAGGTCTCTCTTCAGTTTTCTTTTCTCCAGAGTAAATTATGCCCAGCTTTTTCTAACCTTTCCTCATAGGTTAGGTTTTCTAAACCTTTTAAACATTTTTGTTGCTCTCCTCTGGACTCTCTCCAATTTGTCCATCTTTCCTAAAGTGTGGTGCCCAGAATTGGACATTGTACTCCAGATGAGGCCTCGCCAGTGCCAAATAAAAGCAGTTCAGTTTCCTCTTGTGTCTTACGTACATTACTGTTAATACATCTGAGAGCGGTATTTGGGGTTTTTGTTTTTGCAACTGCATCACACTGTTAGCTCATATTTGCAAATCCTCCTAGTTTGGTGTTCACAAATTATAAGCATACTCTCCACTCAATTATCCAAGTCATTAATGGACATATCGACTAGTACTGGACCCAGGACTGACCCATGTGAGACCTCACTAGATACATCTTTCAGTTTGGCTGTGAACCATTGATAACTACTCTTTTTTAGCTTGATGTTTTAACTAGTTATGCACCCACCTTGTAGTAATTTCATGTAGACCACATTTCGCTAGTGTGCCTATGAAGATGTCACAACTTGAAATTTACAAATTCAGTGGTTCTTAAAAATTAGCTTCACACCATGTGCTGTTATTCTTCTTGCCAACTCATACAATATCAATAAAATATTGCTAATGTCAGTCAGGAACCATTCATCTATTTTCCTCCCTTGTCATTCATCCATTTGTATTTTACCCTTTCATTCCTTTTGGGGGTGGTTCATGCAGGGTAAAAAAATCATACATTTTTTGACATGGGTATCTTTGAGCCGTATGAAGTTGGTGGTGAAAGTCCAGTTCCCATTCCAGCTGTTATTTAGGTAGAATTAAGCACATATGGTAAAACTCTTTAGACTTTTGGAGCACTTGCTATCCAAATCTGTTGCAATAACATAAAATACAAACAAAGTTTGTGGACCCTGTAAAATGCAACCTTATTTAGTCACTCACAACCTCCTCTACTTTTACAGGCCAGTTTGAAATATAAGATCTGTTGAGGTACCTACAAGAGCTACTAATGTAATGGAACAAAGTGGGTGAGGTAATATCTTTTATTGGATCAACTTCTGTTGGTGAAAGAGAAGCTTTCAAGCTACACAGAAAACCTGAAAAAGAGGTCTGAAGATTGTCTTTCACCAACAGAAGTTGGTCCAGTAAAAGGTATTAGCTCACCCACCTTGTCTCTCTAATATCCTGGGACCAGTCTGGTTACAGCAACACTACAAACATTAAACTAATGAGATGTTTAAGTCCTTTGACAAGGACCTGCAAAATCTCATAGAGTGATTTATAATCACTCCTACAGTAAGTACTATGTATGGATCCATTGTCCTGGGTCACATGGCCCCCAGCATGTAACATTGGGAGCCTTGGTAAAACTTGAGTTTCTGGGAATGACTGTTAAGTCTTCATCGTGTGTGTGCTGAGAGCATAAACATTGCATCTAACTACCAGTTCTTTAACTCCTAAAGCTTCTTTACACAGCTAATGGCTGTCCTAAATAATTCAAGTGCAGCATGGAAATTACAAGGGGGACTAGATGTTAGGGGGAAAATATTGGGACTGCCGCAGGGAGGGCGTGTTTTTGTTTTGTTTTGTTTACACTCACCTGTACAGGAGTTCGGTGGCAATTCGGCGGAGGGCTCTTTGGTTGTGGATGGTCTTCGGCGGTATTTCAGTGCCGGGTAATAAACTTTGCCACCAAAGACAGAAGCACCTGCCGTCGAAGACTGTCCATGACTGAAGGACTCTCCGCTGAATTGCTGCCGAAGACCAGGAAACAAAATATCAGGACAAATGGCATCCTGACCGTACTCTGGTCGGGACGTGGGACAAACTCCTCAAAATTGGGACAGTCCCAATTTTCTTGGGACATCTGGTCACCCTAGTAATTACAGATATGCTTTTAAAAGCTTTAATCATTAGCATGGACTGACACTGATAACAATGTGTGTGGTGTTCATGAAGAAGAGCAAAAGAAAACTGTCCCACTTAATGCAAACAATAAAGAAGGAAAAATGTTGCTCAGCCAAATGATAGGTGCTATTGCAAATCAGAAAGATACGTTGGCGAACAAGAGGAGGCTGAATGGAATCTTTGGAAGAACTAAATAGGGTCAAGAGAAAGAAACATCTTTCTGATCTGTGTTTGTATTTGTGTATGTCTGTGAATACACACAAACACGTACCCATATAATATTAGATTTCATTAACCAATCACCTGGGGGGAGGGGGAGGAGGATGGGAGGAATGGGGTTTGGTCTTTTTTAGTTGTCTGTGATATATAAAGATGTTTGTTTTTCTGGTTAGTTTTTACGTTAGGAATATTAAGAATATTAAATCTGGACTAATGCCAATTCACCTCAGTGAACCACTGAGTCTGTTTGATATTGCAGTTGAAAATATTGGTAATATTAATCAGGATGGATTTCCACATGAGAAAAATATGCACTATGAATGTCCATACATTTTTCTAAAACAAGAGCATCTTATTTTATCATGTGTAACCATTCATCAGGATAGTGTTTGTCTAAATCTCCTAATTTCTTTTCAACAGATATTTCAGTGGGGGCATCATATGATGATTTTGACAAGGTGTTCATATAATACAGACCCAAGCATGGAATAAATACAAAGCCAGAAGAGGTAATTAAACACCCATTACCACCTGTGCTCAGCCTTGCAGATAGTTATAAGCATAAGAAATTTTGTTCCACAAAAGTATATAATACTGGGCAACCTCTACAATAGGCATTTCTCTGTGCACCTTGTGCAGGCCCATATCCTCGGCTACAGCAAAGCTCAAGAAGGTGTCTGCACAAAAGTGTCTTTTAGCTCATTTTCTGCTTCCCCCAATCCTGGACTGGCTGTGTGTTTAAAGGAGCCTGAGGATTCCCAGGAAGCCATTGGGGCACACAACAGTCGCCAGGGCACAGGGAGGCCCATCCATATCCTCTATGCCGGCAGCAGGGAGGTGTGATGGTAGAGGATATATCATGGTGCTTAGATACCACAGTGATGGGAAGCTTCATAAAACCCTAAGATGGACATCTAAGCTATCCAATGATCCTACTACACTGGTACAGTCTTTCTAGTTGGCTATAGTGGCTTTAGGTTTAGTTTGCACTTGACAGAGTGGCCACATTGAGTGCATGCTTTGTGCCAATCTGGCCTATAACATTTAAGGGCCAAATTCAGACTTTCCTTGCATCTGCCAGACCTAAGGTGGGGAAAGTCCCACCTGAAAGAAGCACTTCTTCAGAGGCAGTGCACTTTGGAAAAGTGCAAGAGATCTGCTGCTTTACACAGGTGCTCAGGTTTCAGTGTTTTATAGCATCATAATCCGATTAGTTCTACAGAGGCTCCTCCAGGAAATGCAGGAACGCCAAGATACAATAAACATTTTTTAAAGGGGGAAAATCAAGACATTTTTACAGAATTAAGTTATGTCTCTTTTTAAAAAGTATCAGTGAATAAGAGAGACAAACACTTTTTCTTCTGGCTTTGTAATTTACCATTCAGTAAGAAGCAAAATGCCAGTTCTGATGATTCATAGGAATATGAATCATATGATAAAAGCCAGGGTAATGGTCAGCTGGTTAACACACTAACTAAATTTGTAGTCCAGGAGACTCAGATTGAAATTTAACTTTGGTCACAAGTGAAAATTAATTGAATTGTCTCATACTTGTGAATGTGTGTCCCACATCACACATTTTTGCAGGGTCAGAGTGTCCTGGAAGGTTTGTCTCTGGAACTTGGGGTATGTCTACATGTTGAGCCAGGGATGGAATCCCCAGCTTGAGGAGACAAGACATGTACCCTAACTCTCATCAAGCTAGCACACTAAAAATAGAGCATAGTCTCGGCGGCGCCATTACCAGGAGGGGCTAGCTGCCCTAAGTATGCGCCTAGTGTGTCAGACAGGATTGTACTCAGGGCAGCTTGCCCCCTGTTGCATCGCTGTAGCAACACTCTGTTTTTAGGGTGTGCTGGCTTGATGACAGTTAGCATGGGTGTGTTTCCTTGAGTTGGGAACTACAGCCCTGCTCGAGGTGTAGACATACCCTTAGAAGAGCACCTCCCTGCATTAAACAAGCCAATGCTAGTTTCTCGCAGGGTATGTCTACACTAGAAATGTAAATCAACCTCTATTAGGTTGATTTTCAGCCATCACAGTCATAGGCGTCGATGACTTCTGCATGTGTCGGTGGGTGCTCGAGCCCCACCCTTCCCCCCCTGCTCCTGTCCTGACTCCACCCCTGCCCCGCCTCCATTCCAATCCCTTCCCCAAAGTCCCTGCCCCAACTCCACCTCCTCCCTTCCCCTATTCCAACTCCTTCCCCAAATCCCTGCCCCAGCCTGGCCTGCCCTCCTCCCTTGAGCGTGCCATGATCACGCTCCTCCCTCCCAGAGTTTGTTACACTGCCAAACAGCTGTTTGGCCGTGGCAAATGCTGGGAGGTAGGCGGAGGAACAGTGGTGTGGCACGCTCAGGGAAGGAGGGGGGTGGAGGGGTGGGGAGGGGAGCTTGGCTACTGGTGGGTGCAGAGCCCCCACAAATTTTTCCGCATGGGTGCTCCAGCCCTGGAGCACCCATGGAGTTAGTGCCTATGATCACAGTAATTACTGTGGTGGTGCATGTCCACACTGCTCTCCTTCGGTTGGCTGTTCATGTCCTCACCAGGAGTGCTTTCACTGACCTAAGTAGTTCTCGCTGGGGAAAGTCGCCTGGGATTTCTTGCCTCTGGAGAACGGGATCCAACTGCCCTGCCTTCTTGGGCCCCCTGCCTGCACACTGTGGAGAGCTGGGCAGGCTTGTCAATTTCATTACTCATGAAATGTGAGCTTGGAAATCCTTTCAAGAGAAATTCCAGCATAAGTGGCTTGGGTTTTGTTTTTTTGTTTTTTTTCCCCTTTTTTAACTAGAGATAGGCCCAACCTGCAAAGTTAGGTTCTGGACCTTGACCTGAACTTTCCCTAAGTTAGAGTGTTCATGTCTTGGGGCTCGGTTTGGGGCTCATCTCTGTTTTTAACATTTCAGAATTTTGTGATTTTTTTTCCCCATATAAAGCAAAGTTTCTGCTTGCAAAAGTACATTAATTTAGTATCTTCCTGTCCAGATTTTTTTCTTGTTTAGGTAACCTTTTATCTGATTTTTAAGTACAACTAAAGTTAATGTTGACAAAACTGACTGGGATATTATTCTGAAGTTGGAAACATAAGCTTTTTAGTTATTTTTACCTTTTCTCTGGGTGTTTTCCCATATACTTGTAAACATTAAGGAATGGCTTCAATTTGTTTTGTAAAACCAATTTTATTGTAATGTGAAAACTGTTAAAAATTTAAAATAAACACTGCCATTTCCTTTTCATTATAGAACAAGCAATCACGTTAATTTGGCTCCAATTACTGCTACTGCTTAAGTGGTTATTGATTTTTTTATGCTAACTATAAATACCTACCCAGTGAGTGACAAAAGCAATTCAATGTGAGAATTAACCCTTTGCTGCAGCCAGTACTAAAATGTGATCTGTTTTTTTTCAAAATTAAACAGAGTTGCTAAGCTTTTGCCAGGTGTACTTTGAAAGTAACATCATCAGTGAGAGCGCTATGAAATCTGAAGATGATGCTGGAAACATAATAGAATATAAATTCAGAATGAGTCCATCTAGATGATTAAGACATAATGATTACTTTTTTTTCTGACACTTTTATGTGAATATTTTAAAATCTGGCTGATTTTGAAGCTGGCTTCCCTAGCACCAGAATCACCACCATTACCACCTGCTCCTCCCTTCCACAACACACAATCTGACTGGTCCATCAAAAGTTCAGGGTCACACTTCCCATAAATTTCCATGCCTAAAGGTAACAAAACTTACATACACAAAACCCATCAATGGTATGCCCAGTGTTAGTGCTCAGAAAGTGTGTGCAGATATTTGTAAACATAAAACCTAGCCTCCACAAACAAGCGGTGTTGCAGCCCTTTATGAAAATACGGCCCCACTGAGCTCACTTTCTTGACCTTCTGCCTTTTAATTACTAAAACAATGATCTTATATCCACGCATCTCAAATGGTTTGCAGGTTCCCGAATGCTCCAAGTTTGCAATGTAACTGGTTGCTCCACTATATTTCCCCTCCCCTCCTCACATATTTAGTCAATGCAGCCTATTCCCTTTTTGCTCAAGACTGGCTGCTCTTGCACCAGAACCACACCCTGCCTTCGCCCCTCCCACCTTGCAAAACACATCCTGACTGGCTGTGGTGTTTTGCAGCTGGAATCCTGGTCCCCTCTCCCGATGCTCCAGTGCAAATATTAAGAGGTTGTTAATTTGTGCATTCGTAGTCTGTCTGAGGGTTGGAGAGAAGGATTTCAGGGGAAGGGCAAGAAGCATGTCTCAAGTTCAGAAGCACCTAGATCCATTCAGTTTATCATTTGCGTTCCTGCCTTGGGCTATTGAAGACTTCCCTTGCAAATGTTATTACATATGCCTAATGCAATAATTTAGAGTACTTGGTGTAGTTTGTAGCTTCTGTTTGCAACAACAAAACTTCCAGCTACCATGCTGCTGGAGCAAGAGGGCCAGAGGTGTAATTCTGGTGGCACCAGATGTTCCCCTGTAGTTGTAATCCTCCTGCATGTCTGTCATTCTGCCTCCTATTGCTGTCTTACAGGAGAACAGATCCAATTTACATTTGTAGACACCAGTGGCTCAGGACCGAACTGGAACATGTTTTAACCCTAAATATAGTTACTATCAGCCAGGTCAGCCAAAGGTGTTTTTTTTTAAATTTATTTTTATTTATTTATACTTCACCTTCATAGTCTGTGGGGTGTGAACAGAACAAGTAAACCTTGCAACTGCTCTCGCTTTACTGTTAGCAACAGACTTTTAAATAAAACTTCTGAAAATCAAGTCTCTCTTGATTTTTGGTGTACGAAATGGTATGCTAGATTTTCCAGTACACTTATACTGTGGGCATGCAGTATAACTCAAAAGGTTATCTACCTTTTATTTCCAATCAAAAGTTGTTTGGCAAATCCCAGATGTATGGTATCTTCAGAATTTGTGCTTTCCTGTGACTTTTCTTAATACCAGAAACCCCCTTTTTTCAACAAGTGTCAGTGCAAATCTGTAGCTGTAAATTCTAGTTCATAAGAGAATTTGTGGATTTTATCTTCCTAACAGATAATTAACTTGGGTAGAGCACTTCAAACATTTGGCACAGCTTCCTTGGACATCCAGTGGCCAAAAGAAATCAGCAATGGCAAATGGCTGCTTTATTAGATGAAAGAATTGGGAAAAATCTCTTGTGACCCTCAAAACGAAGTAAACTTTTTGCAATTTAAGGTATAGTAATGTACTTTCACCTGTTTATAAGCAAGTTAATGTAACATTAAAGCACAACAGAGTGTTAGCCAGATAGTGGGGCTTATCTCGGAATGAGCTCTGTATCTTCAGTGACTCGAGAAGTGCATCAATATCCTATGCTAATATACACCCTGCATTAGGCATATGTAATGACATTTGCAAAGGGAAGTCTTCAGTAGCCCAAGGTAGGAACACAAATGATAAAGAGAATGGATCTAGGTGCTTCTGAACTTGAGACATGCTTCTTGCCCTTCCCCTGAAACCCTTCTCTTACCCTTCCAGCTCAGATGCAGTGTTCAATAGCAGTTGAGAAGGGATTGGGCTTCTTTTAACTTCAGAGTGAATAGAAGAGAAAATGTGGAAGAAGGACTGGTGAATGGATGCTTTGAATACTCGGGTTCTTAAAGTCATGCATGTACCTCATTCCCTCTCTGAATAAAGGCCTACGTGCGGTCAAATGGACAAAATGGAAAAAAAAAAAAAAAAAAGGAGCAAAAAAAATCACACTTAATTTTGTGGGATTTCTTTTCTGGTAAGTGTTTTTCTTCTATCATTTATTTATTAATAGTTTTTATTTTACTTAACACAGGGTTTGTTTTAAAAGAGCTTTATGGGTTAATTCAATAGAATGGGTGGAAGAGGACAAAAATGTCTGCTTTTATGTGAACACACTCAAATAACTTTACGGAAGTTTGCGTGACCTACCTAAAGAACAAAGAGTAGACAATAAACAAACAAATGACCTGGTCCTGTTAGCCCTTCACACACATGCAACTATTAAAGTAATTGGAGTTCCATGTGCAGAAAAGTTCAGAGTTAAGCCTGTATTTAAAAAAATAAAAGTGGAGATAAACCACAACTTAAAGGACTTTTAAAGCTAGGTATCCATATAGCTTTTCTCTATCCCTATATAATAGGATTCATTATGCTTTGTTTTGTTGATGTTTCTAAAATATGTGAGCCAAATTCTGTCTTCATTGATATCCTTACAATCCCACTAATTTGTGTGTGTGTGTGTGTGTGAGAGAGAGAGAGAGAACAACATTTGTCCCAGAGAGAGAATGTGTTTGTTTTTTTTTTTAAATGCATGACCTTATTTTCCAAAGAAATATTAAAATGCAGATGCTGTCACAGTTCTGGGCAACTGCACATGTATTACCCCTTTGTGGCCCACCAAGGGAAACCACTCTAGTCTCACAGCTCCTCAGAAAGGTAGAGACTTTTGTGATACTTGGGCCTACAAATATTCCCTTACTTTGAGCTCAATTGTATGTGAAATTTCATAAGATATCGCAGTGACCTATACAGATCTGTCTCATCTTACACTGGGGTTACATTCCGCGGTCAGCGCGTAAAGCGAAAACCGCGTATAGTCCAAATTACATTGAGTGTAATGACGGGCAGAATCGCCCGAACTACAGGAACAGTATTTAAATTGTTGTTTTGTTTTGTTTTTGTTTTTTTGCCGACTGTGTAAAGCTGAATTTGTGCATGTTAAATGTGCGTAAGATGTGACAGATCTGTAATAACAGATGTTGATGGGAAAAGGCATGAAAGGGAGACAGACTGAATTAGTCCAAACAAAAAGGCCTACTGATATAACTAAAGTATTATGTTAAGATCACGCTTGGTAAACAAGATAAATGTGGAACCAGAACCCAGTCAGCCAAAACTAGTTTGTTGGAAATTAGGCCTAATAATGAGGGGATGGGCTATTCCACCCACCTTTCCTTCAGGAAAGAGACTTAGGGGAGAAAAATTGGCTATTGAGGCAAGTTTCACTATTGTGGCTGCCACCTCAACCATCTCCTGGGACCTTGGTCCTTCTTCATCCTAATCCGGAGAGATGTCTCCAGACTGTGCCAAAGAAAAAAGGACCCAGATGACATTACCTTCCCCTGCTCCAGATGAATCCCCAACACTACTGAGATGAAGTGGGATCGAGCCACAGTTCCAACCCATCTCAGCTTCTACTCTTTTCCTCAGAAGGACAATTATTCCCATTTTTGATACCATCTAAGAGACTGTCAGAAAAGGAGATTTTTCCAGCTAAAGGAAACAAGGAATGTTGTTAACATGAAAGCCTTACTTAATACTTTATATTTCAAATGTTTAATTGTATTTCCTTCTTTTCTTTTAATAAAAGATTAAAAAGCTTTTTAATGGTGTATTTGCCATGGTAATAAGCAGGCTGAGGTCTCTGTACACCAAGCCATGGACTTGAACACTGTTTAATGTTGGACAGCAACCGGGTTCCTGGAGGAGCTGGGTTATGTTAACACTTTTGGCCATTTATTCTATCTAAATGAATACAACAAGGCCTGCATTTCTCTCCTTTCTAACAGGGTTTTTTTGAGGCTGCACTCTTCCTTGCCTAAACTGTGATATTCCCGGCAAGCCAGTCTGCCTAAACAGGAGCTTTGCGTTCTCATTCAAAGCTATCAACAATGTCATTGCCAGCCAGTAATTACGAGTTACCACATAACGCTTTACAAACAATGTGGCAAGGCACCTCCTTCACCTTGCTGGGCTCAGCGTTTCTCCCTCTAGTGGTGGTAGTGACCTGAAGTAGCCTCTCTTCAGCTCATAGGGAAAAGCGCCTTTACCATTCTAGGGCTGATATACTTGCTTTCCATCACTCTCTTACAGCTGTCTAGTCTGAATTTGTCCCAGCAAGCGCATTTATTCTTAAGGTGAAAGCATTTCAGAGAAAACATATTAAAAAAAAAATCCTACATGCATGCTAATACTAGAGGTCACCCATAAGTCTTATGAGGCCTCAGTAGGCCAAAGTCCTTCCAATCCTTCCCAGAAGGCCCTCTCTGTTTGCTGGATCAGAAAGAAGTCTCTAAGTTTAAACTCAGGTTATTTACCTAAAAGTCCTTTCTTTGTCTGTCTGGTCTCTGGACAATCCAGAGTTCAGTATATGCGAAGTGGTGGTACTTTGCTGGAGGAGTTACAACCTGAAAGAATTTGCCTGATTTCCCTCCAGTGTTCTTAGTTCCTGGATGAGTTGTTGTCCTCACCCCTGCTCCCCCCAGTAGAATTTTATACTAATGTCTGGCCCACAATGATGCATAAGCTTAATACAGTAACATCTCCCAAAGATATTGCAGGAAATTGCCATATCTGTCACATATGCTTTTGTTAAACAACAATGTGAACTCTGTCTTTTGTAAGAACTTCCAAGTTTGCCACTGAAACTGAATTAGTAACTACATGAGCATGTGCATACACACAGGCTCCTATAAACCACTTTGTTTTATTGCTCAACTAGTGTAATATTTGAACTTTTATTGAACATACGCGGTAAACAGACTTTGGAGTAGTTTTTTTCCTCATGAGCATAGTAGGATTAGTAACTCACTCTGAGTAACATGCAAATAATATATGAGAAAATGAATTGGCTTTGAAGCTGAGTGCAAGCAAAACACTCACCCAGTCTCTCTCTTTTTTTTTTTTTTTGCTTCATTTTTCTGAAGGTATAGCTTAAATACCAGTAATTGCTGTGATACTAGCATTCATTGCTAGTACACATAAGTAGGGCTCCATGTCTGTCATGGAGGTTGCAGAAGCCTTGGATTCCGTGACTTTCTGTGACTTCTGCAGTGGCCAGTGTGGCTGACCCCAGGGGCCCCCAACCAGCTGGCTCTGGGGCCATTTTCTCAGGTGGCCCCCAGGACAGCCACACCGGCCGCTGCTTGAGTGGCCCTGGGGACAGTCACACTAGCTGCTGCTCCGGTGGTCCCTGGCTGTGGTCCTGGGGCGGCCAGAGCAACCACAGTCCACGGCCCCCAGCAGCTGGTGCTGCTGGCCTTAGGTGCCCCCCCCCCCAGCATCAGCACCCAGAGCCCACCAAAGATTTAATCAAAGGTATTTGTAGTAGGTCATGGACAGGTCACAGGGCCTTGAATTTTTGTTTACCTGTCCATGACTTTTACTAAAAATACCTGTGACTAAAATGTAGCCTTATACATAAATAAGTAAGTATGCCTAGAAATGCTGTTCATGGCAGCAGTGTGCTCAGCTGTGGAGTCATGGTAGTCTTGTGGCAGACACATACATATCCCTAGAGTGATATCTGCATTAACCCTACCATCACTGTGTTCTTCTTTCACCTCCATATGTTCACTTGGTCAGGTGTAGGAAATACCCTTATGATGTCATCAATTAATGGAGGAATAAATGTTTTATGTTGGGGCCAAACAGCTTTAGATTTGTCTGTATGTAGTCCAAGGCCTGCTTCTTCAAATTGTTTACCTGCTGAAGCACAGTGTTTTCAGACCAACATGGAAACCTTGTTTTCCCTGAGTTATGTTTACAGTATATTAACCCTTGAAAACAGGGGGTTATGTTATGGGAACTGCAATAGACAATAAACAATAAACAAGTCTGACTTTTTAGATTTAAGTATTTAATAGGCCAGTATCTCTATCCTTTAGTACTTGGATTTTTAACACTTTCAAGAAGCTAAATATTTAAATAGCCAATATTTGAACAATCTGTTGCATGTTTCTATTCTGCTTAGTAATCAATCCATTTCATTTAGTTTGTTTCTTGATATATAATTCTTTGTCTTAAAATAGTCCCATGTCTCAAGGAGGAAATGTGAAGTTGCAGAGAAGCACACTAATGATGGCAAAAAAGTCTCTTTATTTTCAGAAGGAAAATTATAAGAGATGGGGGGTGCTCAACCCCTTGCTCTGCCTCAGTCCCCACCCCACCCCACCTGACCTCTTCCCCTGTTATGCTTATAAAAACACAGGTTTTTTTTTTGGTTTGTTTTGTTTTTCCCAAGGGAAAAAGCAATACACAGCATTTATTGAAGATGCAACAATTAGCATATGCATTTAATTACATCACACACACACTGTCCCGCAAGTCGATGTTATAGTTACTAGTTTAGAGTTCGGATCAACCTAGTGACCAGCTAGGTTGATCACAGGCAGGGAGGAGCCAGGTTCCTTCGGTCACGACATGATGCTTTGGGGAAGTCTTGGCAGGATGAACCCAAAGTTTTATGACAAGGCACCCTGTTTATATAGTGATTTTTTTTTTAATTGGGACCTATGAGTTTTGCACCATCATGCTGTAATTAATTGTTTGACGAGTGCTTGTTTCTATAATTTTTTTGTTTTTTATTAATTTTTTTAGGGAGTTATTTTATGCTGGTTTTGATTATAGCTATTTTGTTTTTATTGATAGCTTCCTGTTTTATTTTTAGAGTTGTTAATTTGCCCTCCTTTGACATTTTAATAGGGGCGTGTTGCAACCTCTTGGCGCTCTTGCATCTGTCTCCGGTTCCTCCCTTGTACATTTGGTTTAGCGATGACTTTTACACTTATTTTTGAACACACACATTCCTCATTCACACACAAAACAAAATAATTTACACAACATTCTGAACAGGAACATTAAGTTGCAATGCAAAAGAAAACAATTATGGCTTTTTTTTTACTTATTTTAAAATGCTAAACCTACAACAAATTGGTAACTCTTAAATGTCTGTCACTGCCTTGAAATTAGCACAGGCACAAATTCTGGCTGATGTATTTTTACCAATGGCCCATTAGGCCATTCCTTTTTGCTATTCAAAAAGGGTGGCTGGCAGGATATGATCAAATCATACACCAATACATTTAATACATGCTACATTATTATTAATTTTTATTTTAAATTATATAAAATACAAACAAAATGTTTCTACTACACCCCCATCCTGCCTTTTCCTGCTCAGTTCTGTGCCCTTCCCTGAGCATGCCCTGTTCCTGTTTCTCCTCCTTCCTTCCAGAGCCTCCTGCATGCCGCAAAACAGCGGGAGGTGCTGGGAGGGACGGGGAGGAATTGATCAGTGGTACTGCTGGCGGGCAGGAGGAGGTGCGGGGGAGGGAGGAGCTTTACTGCTAGTGGGTGCTAAGCACCCACTAATTTTTTTCCATGGCTGCTCCATGAATTGGGGTGGGAGAGCAATGGGGTAAGATGATTCCAGGTCAGTCCTCTGCACTAGACACTGCTTTCCCTGCCTCCCCAAAGAAAAATCATTACTGAAGATCTAGGAGATTGTTATTTTGTACCTTATTGGCACAGAGAGACCTCAGTTAGGATCAGAACCCCATTGTCCTATGTGATGTTCAAACACATAGTAAAAAGACAGTCTTTGCCTCGAGTTTGGCAGGTTTATTTTATAGTTTTGGAGGGGTTTCAGTAAATGGCTGGTTTAACCCAATTTTTCCCAATAGATTTTTTTTTTCTCGTTCTCCCTTGGGTGTCCTTTGGCATGGAGCCTTCAGCTAGGGAAGAGTCCAGTACTTCTGAGCTGTGGGCCCTTCACACTTTTTCAATTAGTGTAGAAGGATTTGCTGACATACTGGGATATTACATTTCCCTGAGTATGTCCCATGGATTCTCCAACATCATTCCCATGAGCCAGGCACAGTCAGATGCTACTCATGAAAACTAGGTGGTTAGAAATGCTTCAAGTAGGCATATAAGAGTTGTGGGAGACATTATGTCCTCTTCAGACTAGTGACTGGCCTCCAAGGCTCAGAAAACTCAAGGCACTGCTGTAGAAGTGAATTTTCGGTTAGAATTAGGATCTTGTCAAACTTTCCATAACCTTTACTTACAACTTTTTCCCTCACTTAGGTGTGAGTTCCTGTCTTTCCTGCAAAGACAGTAGCACTCTATACAGGAGTGCCTTGGTGGATCATCTTGGTGGCCATTCTTGTTGGAATGCTGATGCTCACACTGTTGGTATTTTTACTGTGGAAGCTGAGTTATTTTACAAATCACTCTTATTTCATATGTTGATCTGTACCTGAAAAATATGGCAGAAAACTAGTTAAGCAACTCTGAGAATGACTTTTCAAAATGATATTGCTGGGGGATGCTGTATTTAATCACTGGTCAAAATAAATTTCTTTATGTGCTACTAGTAACACCTAATTACTGAAAATGAAAAAAAAAATTAAATCTGGTTTACTTTTTCTGTTTGTATTTCTTCCATTGGGACAATAATCATTACATAAATTTTTGCTTTGAAGTAAAAAATTGATAGTAAGTAACTAACAATTTCAGTTTCTCAATTCTGCAACATTTGGGTTGACAAACACTTGATGGGAATGATTGTTTTAAAACAAATGTTGTTGGAATTTTTAAAAAACCATGGAAACATCTATTTCTTTTAGAATTTGAAAAAGCTTGTTTGTACAAAGGAAGGGGTGAGGGGTGCAGGCTCTGGGCTGGTGGTGGGGGTGTAGGAAGGGGTGAGGGGTGCAGGCTCTGGGAGGGAATTTGGGTGCTAGGTGCAGGCTCTGGGCTAGGGCAGGGGGTGAGTGTGCAGGAGGGGGTGAGGGGTGCAGGCTTTGGGATGGAGTTTGGGTGCAGGCTCGGCTGAGGGGGTGTAGGAAGGGGGAGGTGGTGCACGCTGGGGCAGAGGATCAGGCTGCAGGGGAATGAGGGTTGGGGCTGAGGATGAGGGGTTCATGATGTGGGGGGGGCTCAGAGCTGGGGCAGAGGCTCAGGGTGTGGGGGGATGAGGGCTCTGGCTGGGGCAGAGGATTAGGGTGCAGGGGGATGAGGGTTGGGGCTGAGGATGAGGGGTTCATGATGCGGGGGGGCTCAGAGCTGGGGCAGAGGCTCAGGGTGCAGGGGAATGAGGGCTCTGGCTGGGGCTGACGATTCAGGTGCAGGGGGATGAGGGCTCTGGCTGGGGCTGACGATTCGGGTGCAGGGGGATGAGGGCTCTGGCTGGGGATGAGGATTAGGGTGCAGGGGGATGAGAGCTCTGTCTGGGGATGAGGATTAGGGTGCAGGGGGATGAGGGCTCTGGCTGGGGCAGAGGATTTGGGTGCAGGGGGATGAGGGCTCTGGCTAGGGATGAGGATTAGGGTGCAGGGGGATGAGGGCTCTGGCTGGGGCTGACGATTCGGGTGCAGGGGGATGAGGGCTCTGGCTGGGGATGAGGATTAGGGTGCAGGGGGATGAGAGCTCTGTCTGGGGATGAGGATTAGGGTGCAGGGGGATGAGGGCTCTGGCTGGGGCAGAGGATTTGGGTGCAGGGGGATGAGGGCTCTGGCTAGGGATGAGGATTAGGGTGCAGGGGGATGAGGGCTCTGGCTGGGGATGAGGATTAGGGTGCAGGGGGATGAGGGCTCTGGCTGGGGCAGAGGATTTGGGTGCAGGGGGATGAGGGCTCTGGCTGGGGCAGAGGGATGAGGGTTGGGGCTGAGGATGAGGGTTTTGGGCATTGGGGAGGCTCAGGGCTAGGGCAGAAGAGTAGGGCAAGGGCAGAAGAGTAGGGTAAGGACAGCCTCCCTTGCCATTAGCGGATGGCAGGCGCTAGGATCCTGGGGCAGCAGACAGCAGTTCTGCCGGGAGCAGGAGCAGGCAGGGACGCGGCAGAGGGGGGATGCAGGGGGAGAGGTTGAAAGTGAAGGCCGGGACCCGCTCCAGGCAGGGACGCGGCGGGGCAGGGTGGTGGGGGGAGACCCGCGGGGCCAGGGGCCGGGGCCCGATCCAGGCAGGGCCAAGGGAGAGACCCAGCTCCAAATATTGCTGGAGCAGGGCACCCGGCCCTGAATATTCCTGGAGCCCGGGCACCTCAAGCCCATATAACTCACTGCCTATGCTTTCTTTGACTGCTAATGAGTTATAAGATTCCTATGTGCAATATTAGTCTAGTGAGTATATATAATATGTGCGTGTATTTTATATAGATAGTCTTACTCTTCTTTCAGTATAAGATATAGATGATATAGATCCATATCTATATCTTATACTAAAAGGAGAATAAAAATCCCTTACGAGTCTAAACTTTTCTCTAGTAACTGGAGTATAACATGCCTACCTCACTACAAAGGCAAGAATGCTTTACTGACTTTTCTTGTTACTTTAAAAAAAATTTTTTTTCAGCCATCGTGTGAAGGGACTGAAGAGCCCTGAAGAAAACAAATGCAGATCTCAAAGCAAATGACATACAAATACCTTTTCTTCCAGTTTAATAAATTATTTCTACTTGTCTTACAGGACTCTGACAGTTCTCAGGGTGCCCAGAACTGTAAGTCACCTTGTTGCCTCCTGCCAGGGCCGCCCAGAAGATTCAGGGGGCCTAGGTTCTTCGGTGGTGGGGGGCCCTCACTTTGGCGGTAATTCAGTGGCAGGGGGTCCTTCCGCTCCGGGACCTGCCACTGAAGTGCCCCAAGATTCGACACTTCGGCAGCAGGTCCCGCTTTGGTGGTAATTCGGCAGCAGGGGGTCCTTCTGCCCCTGCTGCCGAAGACCCAGAATGGAAGAAGCTCCGGGGGCCTAGGCCCCGCGAGAGTTTTCCGGGGCTCCTGGAGCGAGTGAAGGACCCCACTCCAGGGGCCCCAAAAAACTCTCTGGGGCAAATTGCCCCACTTGCCCCGCCCCCCCGGGTGGCCGTGCCCCCTGCCTCCAGCAAAAGAGAGCCTTGATGGTTTCTTGATGGGTTAACTAGGTGTCAGCTCCCTGACATTACCAGCCTGATGGTCTCTCATCCTAAACAATCACCTCTAGCATTTGCGCTGACTTTCCAATGTGCCAGGAGATGCTCGACACTCACCACTTCCCCTAAGGCCCCACCCCACCTTTTACTGCCCCATTCTACCCCCTTCCCCGAGCGTGCCGTGTCCCCACTCCTTCCTGCCAGAGCCTCCTGCATGCCATGAAATAGCTGATCACAATGGGCAGGAGGCGTGGGGAGGGAGAGGGAGGCGCTGATCGGCAGGGCCCACCAGTGGACGGGAGGCGCTGGGGGCAGAGGGGAGCTGATGAGGGGGGCTGCTGAGCACCCACAATTTTCCCCATGGGTGCTCCAACCCCAGAGCACCCACAGAGTCTGCACCTATGGCCTCTAGGCCTTACCAATCCTTTATTTGCCTTGCAGGTCAACAGGTCAGAAGAAGAGGAGCTCTTTGTAGCTCAAAAGCTTGTTTCTCTCACCAACATAAGTGGGTCCAATAAAAGATATTAGTTGACCCACCTTGTCTCTGTATATATTATACTTATCTTAATTGATGATGCTTTGGAGTCTAACTAAAATCTATCAGCATTCTGCACAATGAAAGGGTAGATAATAGAGATGAGCACCCTCTAACCTCAGAACAGCCTCAGACTTTGGAATACTTTAGACTCAAATCTCAACTTTTTCTCTTACCATTTATCATCTTTAAATATTGTTTTCTCGATACTTTGTAATCTAAGAATAATATTTCTTGCAAACTTGTACTAGGCAACTGAATTTAAGTATTCTTCAACTGATGGTCCCTATGTGTATCCTACTGTGGCATGCAAATTCTCTCCAGGTGCTTGAGACCAGAAGATTTCTGCTAGCAGCATCCTTTGGTCTGTGTCTACGCCCTTCTCCTCATGCTCTAAATAGAGGGTACAAAGGGCGTTACAGACCGACTATCTCTCCAGTTTATCAAATATTAGCTTAAAATAAGCAAGAGAGATTTGCTAATATTTAACTACAAGATATTTGTAGTTAAATATAAAACTGCTATATTAATAATGTTTTGTAATTCTTAGCCTTTCATCTACTTTAAATTAAGCCCTAATTTAACTTTACTGGAATCAGTGGGAGTTTTTCAATTGACTGCAGTGGAATTGGATTACAACTCAGTTCAGGAAGGTACATAAGTATGCACTTAACTTTAAACAAGAGTTTACATGTTTTCTTGAGTAGGGATGCTTTCCTGAATTGCGGGTTTTAGTCCTGCAACATTTACGAGTTGTCTTACTGGAGCCAATGGGAATTAAGGATGCACAACACATTGCAGGACTGGGTCCATATAATGCTAAAGTGAAGTAACTATTACCTTATTGGCTCAATTAGGAGTCACATTTCCTGTAAAATGTTGGAAATTAATCTAAAACAGCCTTACAAAAATGGAGGGAATTTCTGTTTACACTCTTGAGATGGTTGAGATGTTGGATTGAATTGCTTTCTGTCACCTGCTACTGATATAGTTGTAACGTATAGACCTTGTCACCAGTTTCACTGCTGTAGACACTTTTATTTTTTGGCCTGGGATATTTTTTTTGCACTTTTCGTTTACCTTACCTGCCATTTTTTTTCTCTTGAGAGAAGCGATTTCTTTTCTACTTATGCAAAGGAAGCATTTTAGATCTTATGCTTACAGTACTTTGATTGTAATTTAATCCTAAATTGTTCCTTTTTCCTCTGCCCCAGCGTAAGAATTGTAAGAATAGAGACACAATGCTGTACTGGTCAATAATTTAATTGTTATATAACTGCTAGAGTTAATTGGATTTTTTACCTACATTCTAAAATGTCAGTACTATTTAAATAAGAGTTAATGTCTGTCTCTGAATTATTTATTCCATATGAAAAATACTAACGATTGTCAGTGTGCATATTTTATTTCTTTGAGTAGGAATGAGAATTATGCAAAAACTAGTTTGAATATTTTCCTGCCAAGGGCCGAAGCTGCTGGTTTACCTTTCCCCAGAAGTCCATTTTTCTAATGTGGACTGTTGGGGTGACTGAAGTTAGCAAGACTGGTCATCAATTGTTGGGGGTGGGATGGAGATTTTATTTTTATTACTATTAATTTCTTTTGGGCTTTTTGGAAGCTCTTTTGTTCTTTTAATTGTTTTTGGTTTTTTACTATTTCAGAAGCTGCATTCTTTTGATTCGAGGTTAGCAGGTCCCACATTTATAATTCTCCTCCTTCCTCTCACCATACACTCCCAACATTACATTCTATGGCCTCTGTCCTGCAAACACTTATTTGTGTACATGGCTGTTTGCTACATTGGGACCTTTATTTTCAGTCTGTCTCCCTAATGAGAGCTACGGCAGTGTTTAAAACCCCAGCTCCTTCGATGAGTGGCTCAAACCCCGAAGAAACTGAGCTCATCAATTGCTGAGAAGCTGGAATGTTGAGACTGCTGCAGCCCTGGTGAAAACAAAGCATATGGCAGGTACGTGGCACCCTCTTATTAAAAAGTGTGAAAAAATAAACAAATGAATGTCTTGGTTGTGTTAAATTTAGGACTGCTGAAAATGTCATCTCAAGTCATGTCACTGGTATACTATCACCTCATACACACAACTAGTAATGCTAAATTATTCAGTGATTAGAAATTACCTGTGGATATTTGTGTAAACCTGTGAAATATTTTTTATTTAAAATATGTATTGTCTTGTTAGTACTGATATGCTTCATATAGGACAAATTAGTTTTACCACAGAGTGAATTGTTGAATTATGTAATTTAAAATAAATAAGCATTAGCAACTGAATTTCTGGTAGTGCCACTTAGATTTCACAGCTCACCGATGTGTTGTAACTGAAGCCAGCTTGCTCTACATGTAATTTTCAGCATGAATTAACAAAGGGAGAAATGGTAACTATACATGATGATCCATTTAATTTTTGTTATTTGTTCACTTAAAGAAGAATTGGATTAGATTTTAAATTAACAGCCATAATGGGAAACATGCTATGCTTAGAAGTATATGGCCAAATCATGCTGGCCTCATCTGTCCAAGCAGTCTGATACAATGGCCTTGTATACCTGAGATAGTTGCATTTATTTACCTTTCTGCAGCCCAGCATCTCCCATAGTCCTATGATGCACAGGCTGTCCTGCCTTGCTGCAGTTTCCAGAGGTGGTTTGGCTTTGCAGCATGGTATAGTGCTCGGCCATGCCCCTTTGTGCAGCCTGTCAGAACTCCGGCCTTCACCACAGCAGTCAGAAGCCGTTTGCTTTGCTCCCAACCATTTCTTTGCTAACTTTAATTTTAAGATGTTCTTAAGACAATAGTGAGCACCTTTTAAATATAATTTCATCCTCCTTCCCAGGATCAGGGAAACTGGCACACAGGTGGTTATAACCACCTGAATCCACACCACTGCAACACCTCTGGCAGAGAAGGGTTGAACTGAAGAAGTGCTCTCTATGCAAATTAGCTTTTGCTGGCTTTTCAGAAGGCAAGTGATGTCCGCTCCCTTTGCAGCCAGTTGACCCTGGCACAGCCAAAGCTCAGGGCTAAGTTGGAAAGGGGTGTTGGAGAAGAATAGTTCCTAGCAGAATACATTTTTTGAAAGGATGCAAAATAGGGCCTTAATTCCCATTTGACCTAAAATCTTGTACAAAGTCTATATTGCCATTCGGTTTACCACTGTAAACAAAGGGGGGGGGGGAAAGCTATGTTATAGAAGATAAAGGCATTAAAATATCTAACCAATGGGCAGGGCCTAACAATGTTTGTTTTGCAGTGATGTATTTAAAACATGTTTTGGCATTTTAGGATTATGTTAATTAAATACTAAGGACCTGATATTTCTGATATTAAGCCCAGAATCAATACTTCAATAGCCGTCACATGCAATGGTTTTAAAAATCATGGGCCTAATTCTGATCTTAAACTGGTGAAAACTGGGAAAAATGCCATAGCAGTCTTAGGCTATGGCTCCACTTAAAACTTCAAAGCGCTGCCATGGCAGCGCTTTGAAGTGCGAGTGTGGTCGCAGCACCAGCGCTGGGAGACAGCTCTCCCAGCACTGCATGTACTCCACATCCTGATGGGATTTAGCTTGCAGCACTGGGAGCCGCGCTCCCAGCACTGCGGCACTGTTTACACTGGCGATTTACAGCGCTGTATCTTGCAGCGCTCAGGGGGGTGTTTTTTTCACGCCCGAGCGAGAAAGCTGCAGCGCTGTAAGGGGCCAGTGTAGCCAAGGCCTCTGATGTATCACCGATGTGAGATAAGAATCAGGGATCAAAGTCTTAGTCCTGCCTCTGGGCCAAATTAAACTAAATTTTCTTCTTTTGAATCATAGTGTTTAACATACTTGATGATTCACTGATGACAAGATAAAATGGCATCAAAATGGGTAGAGATAATGTTTACTCCTCACTGTAGAAAGATTAGCACAGCTGAGCCTTAAAGAAACTCAGCTTTATAATAATACAAACACAGTAACACCCACAGGAAGAGCTAGCAACACAAAAGAGATATAAAAGGGCAGAAAAGTCACAAAGCCTAGACCCCTATTTTTAAAGGTATTTTGCAAACCAAGCTTAAGTATTTTTTCAATGTTTCTTGACCCAGGAAAAATAATTCCCAGTTACGTATTACATAGTATAAAGGGATAATTTACAATATGGGCAATATATATGCGCAATATTTTATCTTACAAGAGAATGTAATTTGAGACCAGCCTAATGGAATGACACCCAAGCATTTCATTGACACAATGTACAAGATAAAATGCATTCCACCAAGGTTAACTTGGGGCCTGCAGCTATAATTACCATTGACCAAACCAGACTTTTCATTTAATCAATCCCATGAGAAATGATGTTCTAAGGTTAAAGGTTTAGTATTTTTCAAGGACGTCAGTAAAGAATGAAGACTGCTTACACTCTTACTTGCCTTTCAATGCAATGCACTAGAATCCAGTAGGCATGGGGCTTGAGTGCTGAAGAAGAAATGTATTTGTACCCATATCAGCAAGTTACAAACAGTTTTGGAATTGAGTTCTACATAAAATATAGCTTTTAAATCGCTCTAAGATTTGCTATGACAGGAATCCCTAGAATGTATTGAAAATATTAAGTTAAGAACTGTGGTGAAAGAAATGCTGATAATACAGGATTACCTCTGGACATTTAGGATATGTCTACACTGCAATAAAACACTTATGGCTTGTGAGGCTTGAGATATGGAGCTATAAAATTGCAGTCTAGCCATTAGCTCTCAGGCTGGAGCCTAGGCTTGGGGATCCTCCATGCACTCTCTGATCAGGGCCAGTGCAAGGATGTTTCGTGCCCTAGGCAAAACTTCTACCTTGCCCCGCCCCCCCCAGGGCAGCTCCCCGCCTCCGCCCTGAGGCGCCCACCCTCTGCCCCAAGGCATGCCCTACGCCCCAGCTCACCCCTGCTCCACACACGAGCATGAGCACCCCAAGCACGCCGTGGCTGCTTCACTTCTCCTGCCTCCTAGGCTTCTCCCGCCTCCCCTGTGTGCCGCCCCCCCCTTACTTGCTGCAGGAGGCCCTCCCTGTGCTCCCCTGCCCCAGCTCCCTCCATCTAAATGCCGGTGGCGACCGGGGCGGTCCAAAAATCCAGCCGCCGCAGTCACTGCCGAAGAAAATGGAGCCCCCCCCCCCAATCCCAGTGCCCTAGGCGACCGCCTAGGTCGCCTAAATGGTTGCACTGGCCCTGTCTCCGAACTTGGGCTTCAAACATCTACACTGCAGATTTATAGCCCTGCACCCTGAGACACACGAGCCCAAGTCAGCTGAAATAGGCCAACACAAGTGTTTTATTGCCATGTAGAAGGGGGCCGGCTTTAGCAAGTGCTGGGCCCTATTTGTACTCACCCGGCGGCGCTCCGGGTTTTTGGTGGCATTTCGGCGGTGGGCCCTTCACTCGCTCCGGGTCTTAGGCGGCACTCAAGGACCTGCCACCAAAATGCTGCTAAAGACCCGGAGCGAGTGAAGAGCCTGCCACCGAAATGCTGCCAAAGACCTGGAGTGCCGCCGGGTGAGTAAAAATTAAAAAGGCACCGGCGTGGGGCCCTCTTAGGCGCGGGGCCCAATTTCTGGGAAATCGGGTGAATTGGCCTAAAACTGGCCCTGCGTAGATGTACCCATGTAGCAGCTGAGGTTCTGAGGTAGCATTCCCTTCCTGATGAAAATTAAGGGGTGGGGATTGAGGGATGGGCAGCCTTTGTCCTCAGCAAGGGTTCCTTATCTCTACAATTTGCTTCTTTCTTTCACTATAGCCTAGATTTGGTGACCTTCAGGAAATACTGCAAATGCTACCTATATTCCCAGGCATTTTTCCTAACAGTGAGGAGGCTGATTAAGAGCTAGAGATTAGGGTGTTTGGGGTTGGGGAAAATGTTGTGGGAGGTTTCTGTCATCTTGTGTGGTCAGAGTGCGGAAGTAGCTTACTTGGAAGAAAACTAGTGTAACCTATCAGTAATCTTTAGTGCCGAGAGCAGTGTAGAAGGCTGCAGGCACTTCTCGTAGAAGGCAAAAAGCTGTAGATGCTGTACGCTGAAAAAATGACAGACCTTATCATGGACACTGCACCTTTTGGTGACTTCTTTTTTCAGACAATTTTTGTTAAGGAGTTTAACATTCTGTTTGGTTAGCCAGTCCATTTTATAACATGGCACGGCCACCTAAAATGGAAAGAGCGAAGCAGTGTTTAAATGGAGGCCTTGTTTTACCTCTTGGTAACGTATGCTATTCTGAGGTAAAGACCAGGCACTTTCACTTTGCGGTGAGGTAAACTAGGCAAAGTCAACAGTGGTTGGGAGTGTAGGGCAGTCTGTTCCTACTTTATGTCACAGTACAATGAAAGTGAGCGGTCTGCACTGTTCATTTTTTACTTCAGGATAGTTCACATGTGTTAATTACCCTGAGGTAAAAACACACCTTGTGTAGCAGTGAAGACAAACCCTGAGTCTGGCAACTCTGTCTAGCTGCAAGGCCTCATCCACACTGAGGAAACTGCCATGTTAAGCTTTAAGAAACCAAAAATGAAGCTATACCAAACACACACATACTACAGTTTCAGAGTAGCAGCCATGTTAGTCTGTATCCGCAAAAAGAACAGAATTACTTGTGGCACCTTAGAGACTCCCACCTTTTCATGGTGTGTGTGTGTGTGTGTGTGTGTGTGTGTGTGTGTGTGTGTGTGTGTGTGTGTGTGTGTGTGTGTGTGTGTGTGTGTGTGTGTGTGTGTGTGTGTGTATCTCCTCACTATATTTTCCATTCTATGCAACTGATGAAGTGAGCTGTAGCCCACGAAAGCTTATGCTCAAATAAATTTGTTAGTCTCTAAGGTGCCACAAGTACTCCTGTTCTTTTTATAAATACTGCAGTATCAGTATTGTAGAATACTGGGCCAGACTGTCTGCTCTGGACAAGCTGTGCTCGGTGATACCAAATGTGGCTTTTAAGCTATCCTTATAGTTCCCTGAACCTGGAACCATCTGTCCACAGGGCTGATACTGGCAAAAAGTTAGTGCAGTCTCAGAACTGCAAGGCTACGGTGCCTTTCCCTTGGACACATCCCCTATGTTGAGAGCTGGAGAAATGAAGGGTGGTGCACTGTGCCAGCTGCAATTAGCAGGATGATCCCCTAAGCAGGGAAATCCTACACTGACCAATTAAGGTGCTTCTAAGGCTTCTTTGGGACTCCAGGGAATCTGTCCCATAATATTCAGAGACAACACCCATGAGCTCCTTGGAAGGGGGTGGGGATGTTGTGCTGTGCTCTCCTTTCTGGGGCTGGCTGCTGACCGGTGTGAAAGAGGTAAGGTCATGCCTCCTACAGGTGCTCTCTCTTCCTTCCTCCCCTTTCTGTTTTTCTGCTAATTTCTGTTTGTGTTGTCCCCTCCCCCTCACACTCTCACCCCTTGCCTCTGTTTTTGTCTAGCTGTGGCAGCTCTTGGGGGCAGGGTTGTTACTTGTCTGTACAGTGCCTGGCACGATAAGGCCCCAGTCCTAGGTGCTATTGTAACAACTGCCATTATAGTCATGACCACGGACTTAAGAGGGGGCCTCTAGGGCTAAAAGTGTGAACTGCTGCACTTGAGCTCCAGAAGGAAATGCTGTAGCTGGGGGCGGTAACATACTCAAATCCTCTGTGGATTGGGCACTGAGGGCCGCATACACACTGAACAGTGGGTTACACTATTATAATGCAAATAACTATAGTAATGGCACCCTAGAGGCTACTAACAGCTCGTCCAGGAAAGTGCAGAGACTGCAAATGTGCTTAGCCTTTGTGAGGAGACTGCAGCTCCTTACCTTCTCACACTAGTAGTGAATTTATGGCTAGGCCAGACCCATTCCCTCTCTTTACTTAACTTAGAGTCTTAATGATTCTCAGTTTGCTTTCCTTTAAGCCTCAGCTGATTTTTAAATCAACTGCAAGATCCAGGATGTGATAGGAAAAAGTGTTAAAAGTTCACAATGAGCTCAGATTTCCAGTTTATAGCAAGCTAGAAATAATATATTTAAGACAAAACATGGAAATCCTACAAATTGTGAATGCTCATGTTATATTTTTCAGGAAATATGCTTTGGCTCGCATATCTCTCCCAGTACAGAGCTCCCCCAGCAGCTTTGCTGAACAGTTAAAAGGGATTACCTTGGTAACGCCACTTCCCACGGTGAACAAAGCTTCAGGCAGCTTGTCTTATTAGTATTGCCTTTGTGCCCAGTCCTACTAACAAATACAGTATAAACGCCTAATTATCCTGCTTCACAACGGTCTGTCTTTTTTCAAACACTTCAGCAGGGGAAGGGATAGTGGAGGGAGTAAAACAAGGATTTATATATCTTAAACATATTTAAAATAAAGTTCTAGGGATATACTTAATTGCAATACAAAAGAAATGTTTTTATCAGTTTCCAGCTGGTACATCCTCCTATTCAATATCAGAACACACAAGCTCTTCCTTTAGTTCCCAGATGGCAATATGGCTGTGATACCAATAAGGAGCATATTTCTAAAAGTAATAAAACAATAATATCTCAAGAATAGATGTGGCTAAGTCAGGGCCAGAAACTTCTGTGTTCTATACTTGGCTCTGACTTCAATTCCTGGTATTGGACCAAGTCTCTTGTGGTCTGACTTTGAGAGGTATTGAGCTCCCACAGCTCAGGTTGAAATCAGTGGGGCTGTGTGCACTCAGCACCTTTGAAAATCAGCCTATTAAACGTCTCTGCTTCAGTTTTCTCATTTATAACACTGCTGACCTACTTACCTTACAGGGGCTTTTAAATTTGAATATGGAAAAGCACTTTAGATTTTCCAAGTGGTGGAGCATCCACTGTTAGTAGGCAATAGAAGTGCTAGTTATGTGATGCTTAGTAGCAAGGCAGGTAAACTTGAAGTCACTACAATGTGAGAAGGACAAGGTTCCATTTTCAGATAATCCTAAAGTAATTTTGGGGTGGCACGGGGATCTATGGATCTTTTGCTCAGGGATATTTTGTGGAAGAAGGCAGTATTCCCTCTTCCCAGCATTGTTCCCCCCATTTGAACTGATTTGAACATTACACATTTCCTTTCCTTAGTTCACTTAGATTACAGACGGCTGTAATAATTGCTTTGCGCTAGAATTCAAGGACTTGCAATGTTAATATAAACAAAAAAGCACATTAAAGTAGCTCTTGCAACACAGGAAAATGCTTTTGTCCTAGTAGCCCCTGATGTTTCCCTGCACTTCAGTGGTTGGTTGCAGGATGGTAGCAGAGCACCGATCTGTTTCAGATCCATTGTGCTTACTGGCTGTAGCTACTTGCCATGGAGATAAACCAGGGGGCCTTTGTTAGCGTTGTGGGGGAATTGGGATTGTTTGCATTGATAATCTCAAGCATAAAGAAAAAACATTATTAGTGCCTCCATTATTAGGAGGTGTATCTGCCTCAATTTGAAAAGCAAAGTGTCTGTTAAGCATTTCTTCTACTGTTCTCAGAAATTCCTTGTGCTCTGAACTCGTATTGTAATGTACCATAATATAGATGTAAAAGATCTGCTGCTCCGCAACAGCTGTCTACATCTTATCCCAGCAATGGTGAAGTCAAATGAATCTGCTGCATGTCAGTCAATATTTGCAATTGTTTAGAGCGTTTCTTTGAAGGACATTTATATAAATAGTGGTTCATTGTCCCTTAAGTGTTTGTCACCTTCTGAGAGACATAATCTCCCAAGGGGCTAAAAAAAAACAATCATGGCAAACCTATCATCAATCCATATCCTGTGGGACATTCATTTTCATTTTGTTTCAATGTAAGAACCTATGCCATATGCCTGACACTGATTTTTCTTTCTCTAATGTTCAATTGCAAATGTCTATTTTGAGTAGGAATAGCACAACAGAATTTTGAATGGTCCCATTTCACACATCAGATCCTTCACACAAAGCAGAAATAGAAGCACATATGTAATATTCTCATGATGTTCAATTGATAGAAGAAGGTGAGAGGAAATGAGTAATTCCCATCTCCCTGTGAGATAGAAAATGGAAAGCAAATTTAAAATCAAAACTATGGTTACAAGCACAAAGTAATAAAATTCTGCAATGAGATTCACTGGAAGATCTACAGGCCACAAGATGGGCCAGGGCTAGTTTAGAAATGTGTTTTGCAAATAATTTGCTGTGAAAGTACCATGAGCTTTTCCTGTAAAATCAGAATAGCAATCTGCTCACCTTATTATAAGTTAGTGGTATTTGAAAAAAAAAATCCTTATTTGTCATGATATATTTCTAGGCAATTGTTAAAGAAATGTCTGCTTTAATGGATAACCACTTTTGGTTTAAGAACAATTATTGAAGATATTGGACCTGATTCTGCACTGTCCTGCACCATGTATAGTTTTTTTTTATACTGTGCAAAGTGGGTATAAAGCTCTGCTGTTTGGAGCTGGTAGCAGTGGCAGAGCTAATAAGTGGGGTGGGAGGGGCGACCACCATCCTGTTGGCCTTTAGGTGTATGTGTGGTACCTTTTCAAGCAGGGATGGAGAATGAGCTCATCCTGCTACAATTTGGCCGTGGTGCTCCTGTCTTGCAGGATTGGGCCTGGCTCTCCACTCTGGAAGTTGTGACATATCACATGTGTGCAGTGTTACAATGCCACTCACAAGGATCTGAATTGTGCTGCGACCCTCTGTGCTGGGTCAACTCAACTCAAAAAAATTAATCATGATTAATCGCAGTTTTAATCACACTGTTAAACAATAGAATGCCAATTGAAATGTATTAAATATTTTGGATGTTTTTCTACATTTTCATCTATATTATATTCTGTGGTGTAATTGAAATCAAAGTGTATATTATATTTGATTACAAATATTTGATTACAAATATTTGCACTGTAAAAATGATAAATAGTATTTTTAATTCACCTCATACAAGTACTGTAGTGCTATCTCTTTATAATGAAAGTTGAACTGAGGGCTTGTCTACATCAGAAAGTTGCAGCGCTGGTGAGGGAGTTACAGCGCTGCAACTTAGGAGGTGTACACATCTGCAGGGCACCACCAGCGCTGCAACTCCCTGTTTGCAGCGCTGGCCGTACTCCCGTTTTGTCTCGGGTGTAGAGGATCCAGCGCTGGTGATCCAGCGCTGGTAATCAAGTATAGACACTTACCAGCGCTTTTCTTGACCTCCGTGGAATAAGCAGGTATCCCAGCATACCTGAGGAAGCCTCTGGTAATCAAGCTGGTCTCCTTCCCCGTCTTGCTCTCGCGTTCCCCGAACCCCGAGCAAGCAGGTCTCCTTCCCTGAGGTTTGCTGGGTGGTTCCGGGAACGCGAGAGCAAACCGCGGCGAAGCTGGTCTCCTTCCCCGGTTTGCTCTCTCGTTCCCCGAACCCCGAGCAAGCAGGTCTTCCCTGCGGTTTGCAGGGTGGTTCGGGGAACGCGAGAGCAAACCGCGGCGAAGCTGGTCTCCTTTCCCGGTTTGCTCTCTCGTTCCCCGAACCCCCGAGCAAGCAGGTCTCCTTCCCTGCGGTTTGCTGGGTGGTTCGGGGAACGCGAGAGCAAACCGCGGCGAAGCTGGTCTCCTTTCCCGGTTTGCTCTCTCGTTCCCCGAACCCCCGAGCAAGCAGGTCTCCTTCCCTGCGGTTTGCAGGGTGGTTCGGGGAACGCGAGAGCAAACCGGGAAAGGAGACCAGCTTCGCCGCGGTTTGCTCTCGCGTTCCCCGAACAAGCAGGTCTCCTTCCCTGCGGTTTGCAGGGTGGTTCGGGGAACGCGAGAGCAAACCGCGGCGAAGCTGGTCTCCTTTCCCGGTTTGCTCTCGCGTTCCCCGAACCCCCCTTGAAGCCGCCCAACAGCGCTGCAGTGTGGCCACATCTAACACCACTTGCAGCGCTGGTTGCTGTAAGTGTGGCCACTCTGCAGCGCTGGCCCTATACAGCTGTACTAATACAGCTGTAACAACCAGCGCTGCAAAATTTTAGATGTAGACATACCCTTAGAAAAGTAGAATTATGTACAAAAAATAACTGCATTAAAAAGTAAAACCAATGTAAAACTTTAGAGCCCACAAGTCCGCTCAGTTCTACTTCAGCCAGTTGCTCAGAGGGTATGGCTACACTTGAAACTTCAAGCTTTGAAGTGTGAGTGTGGTCTGAGCGCCAGTGCTGGGAGAGAGCTGTCCCAGCGCTGCACGTAAACCACATCCCTTACAGGTGTAGCTTGCAGCGTTGGGAGCCATGCTCCCAGCGCTGCGGCACTGATTACACTGAGGCTCTGATTACACTGAGGCTTTACAGCACTGTATCTTGCAGCGCTCAGGGGGGTGTTTTTTCACACGCCTGAGCGAGAAAGTTGCAGCGCTGTAAAGCGCCAGTGTACCCAAGCCCAGACAAACAAGTTTGCTTACAATTTGCAGGAGATAATGCTGCCCACATCTTGTTTACAATGTCACCTGAAAGTGAGAACAGGTATTTACATGGCACTTTTGTAACCGGCATTACAAGGTATTCACGTGCCAGATATGTTAAACATTCATATGCTCCTTCATGCTTTGGCCACCATTCCAGAGGACATGCTTCCATGCTACTGATCCTAGTGTAAAAAAGAAAAAAAAAAAAAAAAAAAAAGGGTTCATTAAATTTGTGACTGAACTTCATGGGGGAGAATTGTATGTCCACTGCTCTGTTTTACCCATATTCTGCTATATATTTCATTTTCTAGCAGTGTCGGGTGATGACCCAGCACATGTTCATTTTAAGAACACTTTCACTGTAGATTTGACAAAATGCAAAGAAGGTACCAATGTGAGCTTTCTAAAGATAGCTACAGCACTCAACCCAAAGTTTAAGAATCTGAAGTGCCTTTCAATATCTGACAGGGACGAGGTATGGAGCATGCTTTCAGAAGTCTTAAAAGAGCAACACTCCAATGCGGAAACTATAGAACCTAAACCACCAAAAACTGCTTTGGATTGTTGTTAAGCAGAACCTGTCATCAGCATGGATGCATGTCCCCTGGATAAGTGGTTGAAGCACGAAGGGACATATGAATCTAAAGTTCATCTGGCCCCAGGGCTGGCTTCAGGACCAGCATTCCAAGCAGGTGCTTGTGGCGACAATCTACAAGGGGCTGCAGTCCGTGTGTTTTTGCCCCCAAGCAGCACTCTGAATTGCCGCCGCGGAGGGCAGGGGCAGTCCGTGTGCCGTTAGGGCGGCATGTGCGTTTCCACGGTGGTGGTAATTCAGCGGCAGCTTCTATGTTTAGCTGTGCACGGCAGCGCAGCTTCCGGCTGAAGACAGAAGCTGCTGCAGAATTGCTGCCGCCGTGGAAACGCGCACGCTGTCCGCGGCGGCAATTCGGCGCGCTGCTTGGGGGCAAAAACAGTAGAGCTGGCCCTGGTGGCCAGCAGTGGAGGCTGCAGAGCCTAGCACAATACCCTTGCCATTGCCAGATGCAAGCATCCTGCCCAGTGGGGCCTGGGGCCAGGTTCAGAACTGGCTCCTCCCGAGCTATCCCCAGTGGGCCAAGCAGAGCCTGTGGAGATAGGAGTGCGGACACTCCACATGCACCAGCGGTGGGCCGCAGCTCAGTTGGGAGAGTGCCAGGGTCCTGTGTAAGTTGGGCAGCGCCTGTGGGTGGCTGGCTGGGGCTGACCCACGGCAGCCTCACAGAGTAATGGATCAGACTGGCCCGGGCGCGGTTGGAGGGAGAAGCCCTTCGGTGGCCTGGGCCTGATGGGGGAAGGGGTGGGGGACCTGTATTACCCCATGTAGCTCCCCCCAGGGGCCAGCTACCACTCCCTGCCCGTTCCAGGCCTGCCTTTCCTGAAGCTGGAACGTTCCTCCTGCGGTGGGGTGCGCCAGTCCAATGAGTTGCAACAGCACCGAGTGGGTTGGGTGGGGGTTTCCGACAGTTTGTTGAGGGGAGCTCGAGCTTGGTCCTGGCAGGTCAGTGGCGTGTGCTGGGATCCATGCGCTGCCCCGCTAAGCACCTCGGCCGGCCTAGGAGAGCGGGGCGCACGGGTGGCAGGAGCATGTCGGGGCCGAGGGGAAAGTAGAGTCATGCACATGCTGCCCTAACGGCACACGGACTGCCCCCACCGTCCACAGCGGCAATTTGGCACACTACTTGGGGTGGCGAAAACAGTGGAGCTGGCCCTGTCTGACACATAAATATCTTAAGACGCCAGCTATAACAGTGCTATGAGAATGCCTGTTCTCACTTTCAGGTGACATTGTAAATAAGAAGTGGGCTGGGAGGAGGGGGGAAGCATTATCTCCTGCAAATGTAAACAAACTTGTTTATCTGAGTGATTGACTGAATAAGAAGTAGGACTTAGTGGACTTGCAAGCTCTAAAATTTTACATTGTTTAATTTTTGAAGGCAGGTTTTTTTGTACATAATTCTACATTTGCAAGTTTAACTTTCATGATAAAGAGATTGCACTAATACAAGTACTGTAGGTGAATTGAAAAATACTATTTTTTTGTTTTATAGTGCAACTACTTTTAATCAAAAATAAATATAAAGTTTGAGCACTGTACACTTAGTATTTTATGTTGTAATTGAAATCAATATATTTGAAAATGTAGAAAACATCCAAAAATATTTAAATAAATGGTATTCTATTATTAACAGTGCGATTAATCACACAATGTAACTTTTAAAATCGCTTTGCAGTATGTAAAATAAACATTAGTTACAATTAAGTTGTTCATTGACAAACACACCTATATTTATGACTGACTTTTGCAAAAATCGAACCACCATTGGTGTCTTGTATAGATACACCCATGGGGGTTAAACCCTAATTATTCTATGGAAATAGTACCAAAAAGAAAAATGTTTCATGATTAATATCTTTATTATTCACACACGTGAACAAAAACTTCCCAAAAGTATGAACAATTATAATCTAGTCATGTGTCATAAAACATATAACTAACAAACAAGTAAGTAATCCCATCATACTAACAAACCGTACCACCAATGGATTAAACGTTGTTTAGAGCAGGTCCAGGAAACCTAAGGGTTGAAATCATTAATTGTCCTAGATTTACACCTTGGTTTGCCTATAAAAGAAGTTTAATGATTTAGTTAGGAGCCAAAGATGTTTTCCTTGCATCTTTAGACCGTAGATTAAAACACAAGTGGGTAAGAGAGAAAAATATTAACACATGCTTTATTTGTTTAGGCAATGTAAATGGAAAATTGCAAGAGAAATTGAACATTTCTTTTGGCGAATTAAGACCCGTAACAATAACTGTTTGTTTCTTGTTGTGGGTAGCAAAGGCTGCTACATTTAGCATTGATACTTCCTGTGTAAAGCAGAAAGATTATACATAGCTGGCTTCTTTTACCATGTTGGGTATGTCCAAAATTGCAACTAACTTGATACCTATTTTTGGAATAATGATGCACAGCAACAGACTTAAACCCAGTAAGTTTTGTGACTGCAATTTGGCTAATACAAATATGCAAGTAACAAACAATATTAATGCTTGAATTTCACCTAAGGGTGTTACCCTTACTTCTTTTCCTACTGCCTCCCACACCATTTACAGGTTAGAGGGATAGTAAGTAAGATTTTGCTTTACTTTCTACAGGTACATTAGACATAGCTCATGGATCCAAAGGGATGCTGAATTAGATGTTTTATGGGCCTCTAATTTTATTATTCTGCCCACTGTTGGAAGACAGGATACTGAGCTAGATGGACCATTGGTCTGACTCAGTATGGCCATTCTTATGTTACCTTCTGCCTTTAGTCAGAGACTTCCATGGAAGGTGAACCCACTTACCCCAGGCTGTATTTGGCTGAAATTTTATTCTCTGGGCCAAAGTCTGCCCTCGTTTATAGATAAGAGTGTCACAATGGTGTCTTTTCCTGTAGACTTGAAAGAAAGCTCACTATATTGCTAACAAAGTTGCAACTGCAAAGTTTTTCCTAAATTCGTAACAATTTTACAGATTGTCTACTAGCAGTTTTTAAAGCTGTGAGTTTAATAAAAGCTTTGATGTTCAATGTTAGCAATGCAGAGTGCTCACATCTGAGTCCACATGGAAAAAGGACTAGTCCTGTAAATGGAAAAATGACCAACAATTAAAGGGCACCTGTTAACTCCACACAGTATGCACAGGGCTTCTGTTGCCTCCACATCTAATACCTGGCCTTGTAGTTATGCCAACTTTGCTGTTAGAGGATTCCCTTAATGCAGTATGATGCAAAGTGTACCTCCAAACTGGACATAGATGAAGAGAAAGAGTGCAGTTTTTTTGTACATAATTCTACATTTGTAAGTTCAACTTTCATGATAGAGATCACACTATAGTACTTGTATTAGGTGAATTGAAAAATATTATTTTCTTTTTTACAATGCAGATACGTGTAATCAAAATGAAATATAAAGTGAGCACTGTACAATTTTTTTACACTCTGTTGTAGCTGAAGTCAATATATTTGAAAATGTAGAAAACATCCAAAAATATTTAATTAAATGGTATTCTATTATTGTTTAAAAGTACGATTAAATTTTTAAATCACTTGACAGCCCTAATTTTTAGTAAAAGTCATGGACGGCAAACAAAAATTCATGGTTCCATGACCTATACTAAAAATACCTGTGATTAAATCTGGGAGGAGGCAGTGAAGGACATGGGGGGCCGCTGCTGGGGAGGCGCCCAGGGCCAGTGGCACCAGCTGCCTGGGGCCATAGACTGCGGCTGCTCTAGCAGCCCACCCAGACACTGCTGCCCAAAGCCGTGGACTGCAGCTGTTCTGGCTGCTCTGGGACTGCTGCTGAGGGCTGCCGGAGCAGTGGCTAGTGTAGCTGTCACCGGGGCCACTCCAGCAGCTGTCGGTGTGCCTGTCCTGGGAGCCCCACCTGAGCAGCTGGCCCCGGAGCCAGCTGCTTGGGCAGCCGTGGGGTGAGCCACACTGGCTCCTGCAGAAGTCATGGAGGACACAGAAAGTCACGGAATCTGTGACTTCCATGACCAGGGCCAGCTTCAGGGACCAGTGCAGGAAGCAGGTGCTGGGGTGGCACGTCCGGGTCTTCAGCGGCAATTCGGCGGCTGGTCCTCCAATCCCTCTTGGAGGGAAGGATCTGCCACTGAATTGCCAGCGAAGAATGAAGTGGCATGGTAGAGCTGCCAGCGAAGTGCCACCGATCGCAGCTTTATCTTTATTTATTTTATTTATTATTCATTCATTTATTTATTTGACTGTGCCACTTGGGGCGGAAAAAAACCTGGAGCTGGCCCTGTCCTCCATGACAGACACAGAGCCCTAATGATGAGTAGAGCTGGTCAAAAAATGAAAATTATTTTTTGCATCAAAAATAGATTTTTAAAATTTTAATCTGTTTTGAAATTGTATCATTTATAAACTTTAATTTTCATGCAATTTTCTTATTGGTTTTGATAAAAATTTTGAAAATAATTGGGGGGGGAGAGTAATTACACTTATGAAAATGAAAAGTTTTGGCAATGTCAGTAGTTTTTTGTAGACAATTTTATGTTCTAAAAATTGCCATTGTTGTATGCAGTGTAGTTGTAGTTGTGTTAAGTTCCAAGATATTAGAGAGAAAAGGTGGGTGCAGTAATATCTTTTATTGGACCAATTTCTGTTGGTGAGACAAGCTTTTGAGTCACACAGAACTCTGCTTCAGACACTGGGTTTACGGCTTATTTACAGAAATCTGTGATCCACTAACCCCCTCTTTTTGTCCTATGACTGCATAGGTGTTAATGGGCCACTCTACCTTGAATAGGCCCTGACAATATGTGCTAACTACTTATGCTAAACGATCTCTTCTACCTTGCACTTTGCTGTGATGCTGGAAGTATCTTTCCCAGACCTGAAGAAGAGCTCTGTGTAGCTCAAAAGCTCCTCTCTCTCACCAAAAGAAGTTAGTCCAATAAAAGATTCTCACCTACCTTCTCTCTCTAATGTTCTAAAAATACCATATTTTGACCAAAAAAGCCCTCTGTTTTTGCTTGGAAAATTTTGACCAGCTTGAATGAGTGACATCTGAACTACAGAGGTGGAGTAAACTGTCTGATTGGTTTACATCAGTATAGAATGTTCATTGTGACAGTTTTAATAGGGTATACTATCTATTCAAGTCCGTCCAGTATTTTAAGGTACAGGTGCAATGGGCCTGATTCTCTGCCCATAGAAATGTAAGACAGAAGCAACCACTGAAGTTACCCAAGTTAAAGTAACGTAAGCAAGAAGAGAATGTTGGCTACTTCCTAACCATTGACAATTGATAAATTCGCACTGAACATCTTTTCCAGTTTCCTACTCCAGCTGGCAAATCCTCCCTTGGCTCAACAAAATTTATGTCCTGACCCTCTGACAGCTAATGAACCCTGTCCTACCAGCGGCACCCCCAACAAGTGTTCCGAACTTCACCCAGCTGCTAAACCTTTCTATAAAGCTTCACCCAGCTGCTAAACCTCTCCTTAACTAGCACTCCATCCTCAATTTTCAGATGCCAAACCCACTTGTAATACCCATAACAAGAAACTTAACAAATTTATTTGGGCATAAGCTTTTGTGGGCTAGAATCCCCACTGACAAAAATCTATTTTCAGATCACTAAAACCGTGAATTAATTAATTTAGGTCAAATTTGGTGAATGGTTTCAGCTAAACAACTAAAACAAAAAACACCTGAAAACAAATATTTTGGAAATGCTGAAATGGCTCATTTTTGAAAAATTGCAAAACACTTTTGACATTTTTGACTACTATTGATGTTTTTTAAATTAAATGTCAGTTGGAAATGTTGATTTTGACATTTTCAAAACAAAATGTCAATTCAACCTAATTTTTTTTCAGTTTTTCCTTTTGTTAAGAAAAACAAAAAAACAATATCAGTTAAAAGCAAGCTGATTTTTTTTTTTTTGAATTTTTGGTTCAGCTACCAAACTCAAAATAAATTATTCACTCAACTGTAGCCCATGCATCTGCAAATCACTAACCTGTCCCATTCTGAAAGCCCTTTAGGTAACAATATATGCAGTGATGCTATATGTTACACCTGTATAGTGGTCTGGGAAAGAAGGATATTCAGTTAACAAATTCACTCTGTGCACTTCAGCAAACTCCGCTTCACTATGCTAATACTTTAGTTTGAGTGCACCAGCCATTTTAATATGTCCTTATAAAATAAACAGTAACATAGCGAGAGATAAACATTATCTCATACTTCCCATTCTCTGAAGATTCTCTTAAGAATTTACCCAAATAAGTGCTTTTGCAAGACAGATAAGAGTTGTTTTTGGCTGTATAATCATTACTTTCAGCCAGTTTTGTTGGGGAAACTATCAAAGGAGCTTGTATCTCTACAAGTGAATTTTATTTTTAGAAGACAACAGTCAGTCCTCCAGTAAAGAGGAGCTGATACTTCTAATGCAAGAAACAAGCAGAGGGCAAAAATGGTGTGCCACACCTTATAAATACTAAAGGAGAAATGAAGGGCAAAATTTTATTTATTTATTTTGCTTTGCAGTTCACCTTTAGCAGCGTAACCAGCTTTCTGGCTCCTTACCGGGTAATTGTCCCCCCTTCCCTCTAGAATGAGTCAGTGGGAAAAGATTGGGCTACAGGTCACTTTGTCAGTGGCAAAAACTCAAATCAGATTCTATTACCCAGAGTGCTCAGGAAAAGGAAATGACAGCCTGGTGGCAGAGAGGATCAGGGAGAAGGAGTGTGTGTATGTAGTAGTAGCTACTGTGGAGAACTGTTTTTAAAAAGTAAGTATGTTTTCTGAAAAAATGAGGTTTTTAAGATTTCTTTGGGGCAGGGGAAATTACCTTTTTTTTTAAATTTATTTTCTACCAAAGACGACAAAAGAACAAATACTCAGTTTTCAAATTCTGTTTTGTGTTTTTCCTCCTTTCCTCTTTTGTTCTTTTGCCCAGTTTTTCAGTGGCAAAGTGAAAAGGAGAGGAAAAGGGGAAAAACAAACTCAGATGTTCAAGCTTTTCTTTGTTGAAAAATCAGAAAAGTTAAAGAACCAAAAATTTTCTGTGGAAATGTTCTGAGTCTTGAAATAAGTTGGTTTTGTTCTGATTTCAGAGTGAAAACAAGTTTTGAAATCAGAATTTCTCATAAACTAGAAATTCCTAGTTTTGATCAGCTGTAATAACAACCACTATGCATTTAAGCCACAGTCTCTTACACTTTAAAGTTGCACATCAATTGAGTTGGTGGGAGCAATTTCAGTAAAACTCCTCATGCCAGATCTGGAGGTGGAACAGGACTGTCTCTCTCCCTGCCTGACCTGGTGAGTATTGGTGTGTGTATAATGTATTATAAATGCTTGTATGACTTTATTGCAGTAGTGTATCTTCAATTTCTTTCTACAAGCCAGCATTTCCAAAGATGGCTTCTCTGGTTGAGTAGTGCAAAAAAGTCCAGCTGCAGAATCACAAAACTTTCACCCGGAAGTGAATTTCGCAAGTTAATCTGTGAAGCATTGGGGGGAAATGGTCTCTGAAAAGTCATGGAAAATGACATTTTTAAGACTCAAAACAAAACCAAAATACAAAATGAGGTGGTGGAGATTTTTGTGCAATGTTTTGTAAAAAAATTGTTACCAATTTCAAACTAAACTATTGCACTTTTCTCAGAGATAGTACATCCCCTTCTTTACTATCTCTTGTGACCTCGTCTTTTTTGTTTGTACGTACCTACAGTACCTAACTATTGCCCTTTCTCTCTTAAAAAAACAAGCATGTACAGCGAAGAATCAGAGGACTTAAACCCTTCAGGAAACAGTAAATATTTAAAACCATTTGTTTTAATAAATAGCTATACAACTGTAGTTTGATTATTTCCAAAAGTCTCTGTGGCACAGTAGGAGGTGAGAGAATAAGTAGACAAAGATGAGATTCCTATGCATTTCTTAAGAGTGAGGTGACGTACCACAGAATAGCATTGAAAAATTAAGTGTATGCTAGGGACACGTTAATTCCTGATGTAATAGCATTGATTCCAGAGGCATTACACCTCTGAGCAAAATTTGAACCATAATGAAATTAACAATTGTTTCTGTTCTGAAATTGGTACAAGACTCTTGTTGAAAAATGCTTTATAAACTATTATGCTAATTACTTTGACTATTTTCTGAGAGCCACTCTTATATTAAATCCCATATTTACAGTATGAAGTTAGCATGCTAAATGCTTATAATTAGGACAAATGCACCTTCTTATCTTGAGAAATACTTTATTGGGGTATGGTCTTAGATAAGGCAGGAGCCCTATCAGATTGATCTGTATGTCATAAATGAACTCTTGGGTGACGATCCTGCACTTCAGCAATTCTGCTTCTTTTTTTATTCTAATTTAACAAGCACATGTCAACTACAGAATTCATTTGGGAACAATACCCAATGTCTCATGTCAGCTTATTATCATTAATATTTCCCTGCAATGCAGCCCCAGTGAGTGTGGTTTTCCCCATCCCTGTGCACTGGCTATGTGGAAATGTATTGGATAATCATGAACTGCAGTACACTGTGCTCAGAGAGCTAATGAGGTGCCTGTCTTCTTCAGCATCACTATTTACAATATGATTGCTTCACCCTCATGCGAAGATGTGAAGGCTTTTCTACTTACATGTAGCTGAAAAGATGTGAACTTCTGATTTTGCTGTAGCTTCTAATATGCTAACCTTAATGATTTCATTATATGCGACAAACTCAGTAATGTGCCATCCTTGGGCAAACAGGCATTTTGAATGTTATGAAGGTAATTACCAAAAGGGTTTGATTATACTTTTCTAGGAAAGTGTAATGAGGATTTTGTCATTTTGTTAAAAGGGACAGAGAAACAATGCATTGCTCATATATGTGGCTTTACGGTTCTTTCATTGGCCCTGGAGGCTTTTCCATTTAATGCTGAGCGTGCAGTTCCACAAGGTGAACATAACCTTATCACAAATGTTCAGGTAGCAATGTTTCACTCTTAGAAGTGTAGCTGCTCACCACAGTCTGGAAGGGCATGAGGCACCACTGGATAACCTTAACTCGGTGTTAATGAAGTTTTTGAAAATCTTAAACCTATTTTGGCACTGTATGATATTGACTATTTGGGAATGTCTGTGTACAATTTATTATCTGTGCTTGAGATTATGAACTCTCTGTATGCATCTTTTATCAAGCTGCAAACTCCATTTTGATTATAAGGCTGGCCTTTGTCTTTCTGTTGTTCTTTTACCTCCATCTTGGACTAAAAGTCCAGGGGTTGGTGGCACAGGGCTAGCAAGTGAAGGCCATTAAACTTTGATGATCTTTCATTTAAATGGAGCACTCTTGAAAAAAGATATGGCTATTGCACAGGACAAACCAGTTTTTCAAATTTGAATTCTAGGGGGCTGGCAACAAAGCAATAAATAATCCACTAAGGGACATTGATCACTGAAGAGACTGATCATGGAGTCACCAAGCAGAGGGGTTTGGAAGCTAAAAGGTAAGGGTCTGTCACTGGCAGTTTGAGAGAGAGAGAGCAGAAACACTCTATTCCAGAGGATATGCCATGTGCCTGAGGGCAGGGGGAGAGGACAGATGCTGTACTCGTTGGAGGACTCTGATGTATGCCCAAAGAATACTCGAGTGGTGAGGAAACTGAGGCAGAGAAATGCATACAAATGGGTTTGTTATTGTTTCTAATGAGTGTATTCCTTGTTCCTAGCTAACATAAAGAGTGACTGGTTTTTAGAATCCTTACAAAGTCTGTGTGTCCCTGAAGAGACAAACTGTAAACCCAGAGTATACATAATCTTGGAGCTCTGGGAAAAGGGATGCTTAAAACTACTGGGGAAATGGGGTAGGAGAGGTGTTTAGCACTGATCTTGGGGCCTACGACAGCTGGGCCTTGTGATCCTATTTCCATGTAAGAGTGTCAGATTCTATACCCAGGAAGTGTTCCAGAGAGAAGCCAAGGGGAAAGACAATCTGCAGCCTACTCAGATCCAGGGAAACTTCGGAGCACATGGGTCAGTTTATTAGGACCCAAACACAGCAGCCTGGTGAGTGTCCAGCAGAGGGAACTTTACCAGGGCTGTGTATGACATAGGTAGTTTCAGTTACCCATGGAAGGTATCTAGGGATTACCCCTGAACCTTGGTCTCTTGTCTAGCAGCACAACACCAAAGGCCAGAGCCTGATCTTGGATGCATGGATTTTACACTGTATACCTTAAATCCTCTACTGTTCAGACATATACTTCATTCAGTTTCAGAGCTTTTGATGTGTGGTCCTATGCATCTGAGATTGGAATCTGACTCGGCTACCTGAATGTTCTCAGAACATTTTTGAAATGATGAAAAAAAAACATGCTCATAAACTTTAATTTGAATAAGTTGTATGTGGAAGATCCAATGAAGAGTACACAGGATTGGGTACTCAGGAACGCCATTCAAGTCTTCTAGCTCTGCTACTAATTCTCTGTTCGACCTTGGGCAAATCATTTCATATCTGCACCTTAGTTTGCATATCTGTAAAAATGGGGATAACTGTAGGTGTCCATCTTTTTAAAGGACTTCGAGGTTGACAGAGGAAAAGTATTATGGGAGCATTTGATTTGTTGTTTCTTTGTCGTGGTATTACAATGTTAGTATTATAGTTATCACCATTAAAATCTGCAGTGGATTCCCTTTTTAATGAAGAATTTTTTTTTATCTACACAATTTTACGCTTCTTAAGCAGAGATTCACTGTGACTCGAGTAACTATTTGCATATTGCAATCTATTGAGACAATGCGGGACCATCCTTCTGACTTGCTGTACAATGGTGTACAGTTTAACTATATCAGAGTTGACTGTGATTTGCTTTCACTTTGTTATTTATAGCCATGGAAAAAGTGGAAATTTCTGAGCTGGTAAGGACTACTCTGTGAACCTGCCACTTCTGTTCTCCATGAAGCTGAATAGCTTTTCTCTTTGTGTTTTTGAGGAAAGCTGTGCTCTGAGAGTTCAGATCTGTTGCTGTTGGGAAAGTAATTTCCATGAGTAGAGCTCAATTGAATCCAGCTTAAAGAAAAGTTCATATAAATAATAGCTGAAAGCAGACCAGGATGAGCACAATGTATATTGGGTGGAAGTGTTGAAGTACCAAGGGTTAAGTGTCTGCAGTGAGCCTTAAAAATACCCTTAAGGCTAAGGGCTTGTCTACATGTACAGTGCTGCAGCAGTGGTGCCGTAGCAGTTAGTGAAGATGCTACTGATGCCAATGGGAGAGCTTCTCCCATTGACGTAGGTACTTCCCTCCCCTTCTCCCCCCCGCCCCCCGGAGAGGTGGTAGTTATATCTACAGGAGAACCTCTCCTGTCGACATGGTGCTGTTTACTCCGGGAGTGAAGTCAGTATAACTATGTTTCTCAGGGGTGTGGATTTTCCACACCGCATAGTGATGTAGTTATACCAACTTAAGTTTATAGTCAAAAGAACAGGGGTACTTGTGGCACCTTAAGAGACTAACAAATGTATTTGAGCATAAACTTTTGTGGGCTACAGCCCACTTCTTCAGATGCATGGAATAGAACATATAGTAGATACAGAACATGAAAAGGTGGAAGTAGCCATATCAAGTGTAAGAGGCTAAGTGTAGTGTAGATCAGGGCTAAGAGAAAACTCTTTGTTTATTCAGAGGCTTCTCATGGAATCCGCGTAAGGAAGTAACTCTTGTGAGAAGGAAATGATTGATCAGCTAAGATGAGATGGGACTGTGGAAAGCCAGAGAGTGTGAACTGCTGCCTTTTAACTCTTGCTTGATTTAGAACTAATGTAAAGGAGTTCCAAGGAAGCCATCAGGCATATGTCTACAGAACATCTGACACAAGGGAGGCTGGTAGAAGTCCAGTGCTATTGGCATGGAATCAAGGGCGCCGGAATCTTTTGTAGAAGTGCGGGGGAAGCCAAGGCCAAGGTAGATTCCTGCGCCCCTTTCTCCCTCAACCCCTGCACTCTCTTGTGGCCCTAACTCCCTTCACTCACTCCCCACTTGGTGCCCCTTCTGACCCGTCCCTGGGTACTTTGTGTCTCCTATCTCCCAGTGACTGTACATAGCTTGCCAGGAATCAACTGTGCAGTCCTCCCTCTGCCCTTCCCACCAGTCACCATCTGGCACCTACAGCACCAGGATCAGCTCCCCCACACATCCCCTGCTGGCACCGCTCTGCACCTGCCTGAGGCTTGCAGTCTAGGGGAGGCAGTGCCCCCCATGCGTCTCAACTAGTACATGTTAAAAAGTGCTGGGCCATGACCCATCCTCTCATTCCCCTCCCCACCTCCCAAGCCCCCAGTTCTTGCATCAGTGCATGGAATGCCATAACAGATAATAAATGCTCATAGCCTGGTTTTTATTCTTATAGATTTTGGGGCTCGCATTTTTGTTACTTTTAGAGGAATGTGACCCAGTGTGTGGCATCATACCATCCTGCCAAGGAAGAATTTCTGTGTGGCTTCTTCTGAGTAAAATTTTGATTTTAATAATGATTTTCACTGGTGAGTCTAATTATCAAGGTGGGAGAATGTCTCTTCCTCTCACACAATAAAAAGAGAAAGTTTCCCTTTACTCTGTAGGAGGTTGCACTTATTGCATTGATTGTTATGGAAAGGGACTTTTATCTACTCTGTATTATTATTATTATTATTATTAGCTGTGATTATTGTTCTTTGGATTTATACAGCACATTTCTTCTGAAAACCTCAAAGTGCTTTAGAGATGTTAACTAATCCTCTCAACATCTCATTTTACACATGGATCAGCTGAGCCACAGCGAGGGTTAGTGACTTGCTCAAGGTCAGCATGGAAGTCAGTGGTTGAGTTGGGAATATAATCTATGAGTTCTGACAGTCTTGTGCTATAATAACTAGATCACATAAAATTAGTTGGTGTTTTGATGCCCTAGGTGAAGAAATTTTGTGTCCCACCCCTTCCACTGCATGAGTCAGTGAAGTGGGTCCCTCTGGCTCTTTTGTTTCCTTGGTCCTCCCTTCTCTTTACTTACTTTTTTTCACTTCATCATTCCTTCATAGTGCTTTACAAAAGAGTGCATGTGTGATCATCGCTGTTTTGCAGATGGGAAAACTGAGGCACAGAGAAGGGAAATGACTTACCCAGGTTCACAAAACAAGTCCGGTGAAAAGTCAGGAATAGAAGCCTGGTCTCCTGACTCCACAACCCAGTAGTTTGTCCATAGACCATGCTAGTAATTCCCAGAGCAGTTCCCACAACTCTGATAACTGCCTCTAGTTTTCTTCCTCTTACTCATGCTCAGGCCATGTCTACACTTACAGTTTTGCAGCGCTGGTAGTTACAGCTGTGTTCGTACAGCTGTGTAGGGCCAGCGCTGCAGTGTGGCCACACTGACAGCTACCAGCGCTGCAGTGTGGCCACATTTGCAGCACTTGCAGCGCTGTTGGGAGTGGTGCATTGTGGGCAGCTGTCCCACAGAGCACCTCGTCTCATTTTGGCGCTGTGGCTTGTGGGAAGGGGAAGGAAGTGTGCGGGTCTTTCCGCTTCCTGTTCCAACGCCCCGTGGTGCTTTGCTGCACATTCCGAGCAGTTTGGCGGCATTGTGAGTCTGCAGCGCGATTTCTGAGATTTCTGTTCCAAATGGAGCCTGAGCTGCTGAGGACCTTGCTGATGAATGTTGCCAGCACATCACGCATGGCAGTGGAGCTATTCCTTCAGCTGCAAAGTGACAGTGAGGAGTCAGATGATGATATTGAAACGCCTGATGCTGAAGACACTCAATTGCTTGTGGCAGTAACAGACGTGCTTAGCACCGTGGAACAGCGCGTTTGGGCTTGGGAAACCAGCACTCAGTGGTGGGATCACATCGTCCTGCAAGCATAGGATGACGAGCAGTGGCTGCAGAACTTTCGGATGAGAAAAGCCACTTTCATGGGACTGTGTGCTGAGCTCGCCCCTACCCTGCAGCGCAGGGACACGAGATTGAGAGCTGCCCTGCCAGTGGAGAAGCGGGTGGCTATTGCAATCTGGAAGCTGTCAACTCCAGACTGCTTCAGATCGGTGGCGAACCAGTTTGGAGTGGGAAAGTCGACCGTTGGAATGGTGCTGATGCAAGTTTGCACAGCCATTAATCGCACCCTGCTAAGAAGAACTGTGACTCTTGGGAACGTGCAGGACATTGTGGATGGCTTTGCACAAATGGGTTTCCCTAACTGTGGAGGGGCAATAGATGGGACGCATATTCCTATTCTGTCCCCACCCCACCTGGCATCAGAGTACGTTAATTGCAAGGGGTATTTCTCCGTGGTTCTGCAAGCGCTTGTGGATCACCATGGGCGTTTCACTGACATTTACTCAGGATGGCCTGGAAAGGTGCATGATGCACGCATCTTTCGGAACAGTGCCCTGTTCAGGAGGCTGAGGGCCGGGACTTTTTTCCCAGACCGCAAGATCACAGTAGGGGACATCGAAATGCCCACTGTGATCCTTGGAGACCCCGCTTACCCCTTAATGCCATGGCTCATGAAACCGTATACAGGGAAGCTTGACAGGAGCAAGGACCGGTTCAACTACAGGCTGAGCCGGTGCAGAATGACTGTGGAGTGTGCTTTTGGCCGTTTGAAAGCCCGCTGGAGGTGTCTTTATGGGAAGCTAGATTTGGGGGAAAGCAGCATCTCTTCTATTATATCCGCGTGCTGTACCCTCCATAATATTTGTGAAGGGAAGGGTGAAAGATTCAGTGAGGAATGGACCTCCGAGGTTCGACGCCTAGAGGATGAATTTGCACAGCCAGAGAGCAGGGCTATTAGAGAGGCCCAGGAAAGGGCTTCAAGGATTAGGGATGCCTTAAGGGAGCAATTTGATGCTGAGAGCCAACAGTAATGTTTGGTGCCTTTGCTGTGCTCCTTTCTACCTTGGGGTACAATATTTTCCACTTCCTGCAATAATAAAACATATTGTAAAAGCCATAAAATCCTTTATTCAAAGTACAGTACATAAAAGGCCAGGGGGGTTAGGGTGGTGGACTGTACATTCAGAGGTTTGAATATGTCCTGTTTGGATTACTGTTCAACGTCTGCTGCACTTCAGGATTACTATGCTGCAGGGTAATGGGGGTGGAGTGCACAGGGTAAGAATTATAGTTATCAGGGCTGGTAGGTGATCGTACAGGTGTTGGGGGCAGCTGGGGGTAATAAGAAACTGGCTGCTGGAGAAAGGTGTTTTGTGCAAATACTGGGGAACAAGAAAGAGAGCTTTGGGAGGGGTGTGGGTTACCACGGTACATATCTGCCTGCATGGCTATGAGAGACTCGAAAGACTCAGTTTGGCGAGCCAGGAGGCTTATCATCTGCTTTGAGGTTTTTTTGGTAGCCAATTCCTTTCTCCTGCTTTCTGTTTGCCTCCACTCATCCATTTTCTCTCTCCATTCCTGCGTCTTCCTACTTTCTCTGTTGTAGTGAATCATAACTGCTTTGATCAATTCTTCTTTTGATTTTCTGGGATTTTTTCTCAAGTTCTGCAAGCGACGTGAGGCCGGTGATCCGGCTGCATTAGTCAAGGTCACTAGAAAAAACAGATAGAAACATGTAATACAGAGAGGCTTACATTGTTTATTATCACACAGTGAAGGAGATTTTAGACTTTTTGTAGCATCCTTCCCACATACCTAACATAAAACAGAGAGGCCAGGGAAGCGAAGGCATGGCGAGCAGTGGGGTGAGTGTTTCTGCCCCGAGTGCACCTGGGAGGGGGAATTGACCGATGGGTCACTGGGGTTTATCTGCACTGGGTACAGGAGGTAGCTGGTGTCCTGCACAGGGGACAGTAGTGAACAGGAAGGTGGCGAGCTGCTGGCGGGGGGGGCGGTCCGTGTAACTGCCGGCCTGCTGGTGAGGGGGGGGAGAGACCGGAGCGCACCGCGGGGCTGGCTGCCTGCTGGAAAGGGGGGGAGAGACCGGAGCGCACCGCGGGGTTGGCTGCCTGCTGGAAAGGGGGGGGAGAGACCGGAGCGCACCGCGGGGCTGGCTGCCTGCTGGAAAGGGGGGGGAGAGACCGGAGCGCACCGCGGGGCTGGCTGCCTGCTGGAAAGGGGGGGGAGAGACCGGAGCGCACCGCGGGGCTGGCTGCCTGCTGGAAAGGGGGGGGAGAGACCAGAGCGCACCGCGGGGCTGGCTACGTGCTGGAAGGGGGTAGGGAGACCGGAACGTACCGCTGGGCTCGGGGGGGACCGCGAACCTGGCGCCCTGCACTCAAGTATCCCTAAATTCTCAACAGGGTTTCCTACTGCCAGATATATCACTGTGCGTGTTACCTGGGAAGAGAGGGAGGGTCTTCTACAACAATGTGGATTCCGCCCTGGCCCCTATGCAGCTTGCCTGTGTGCAGCCATGGTCCCCCCACTCCTCGCTGCACAGTGGATCGGACGAGTTAGCCTGACCGGGACAAGGACCACGGTGGCTCTCCTGATAAACTTGCGAAAGCACATTGCGCACGCTCTGGCTGCAACTTTTCAAGAGATTACCAAGGCAGATTACAGAGACGTGATAGAGCAAATCAATGGGCTATTCCACGTTTAGGCATGCATGCAGGCAGCCATAACCCAAACCCTCCTCTCCCAAAACATAAAAATCTGCTTACCCCGAGCACGCTCCTCAGCTTCTTCCTCACCAGCAACTTCCAGCTGCTGCGACTGGCTAGCCTCCTCCTGGCTTGAGAAGAGCTCCTGGCTGCATGCCTCCTGGGACTCCGGGGTGTCTCCCTCCATGCCAGTAGCCTCACTGTCGGCTTCCTCTACACCCTCCCCCACTTCTCCCTGCTCTGAACTCTCCATCGTGCTCCTAGGATTGGCAGTGGGGTCACACCCAAGTATGGCATCCAGCTCCTTGTAAAAACGGCAGGTTGTGGGGGCAGCTCCTGAGCGGCGATTTCCCTCCCGGGCTTTGCAGTAAGCACTCCTCAGCTCTTTTATTTTGACCCTGCACTGCAACGCGTCCCGTTCATGGCCCCTTCTCAGCAAGGACTGTGATATCTGCCCATAGGTATCATAATTTCTCCTTCTGGAGCGCAGCTGTGCTTGCACAGCCTCCTCTCCCCAAACACTGATGAGGTCCTGCAGCTCGGAATTGTTCCGTGCTGGGGCTCGTCTGGGCGTGGAGGCATGGTCGCTGATTGATTGATTGATTGCACTCCACACCTGGCTGAGCAAACAGGAAGGGGATTTTTAAAATTCCTGGGGCATTTAAAGGTGGGGTCAGCTGAGCCCAGGGCAGTGGAGTGTGCATGATTACCAGAGAGGCTTCTAAGGTATGCTGGGATACCTCCTTACACCACGGAGGTCAATAAAAGCGCTGGTGGGTGTCCACACTTGCTGACCAGCGCTGGATCACCAGCACTGGAATCACTCGACCGGGTGTACAGCCAGCGCTGCAACCAGGGAGTTGCAGCGCTGGCTGTGCTTTGCAAGCGTGGCCACATCCTAGGTTGCAGCGCTGTAACCCCCTCACCAGCGCTGCAACTCTCTAGTGTAGCCATGGCCTCAGACAGATAATTTGTCTTTTGGCCAGCTGACTTCTTCTTGCAGCCCATTATGCCAGGGATTGCCTACACTAAGTGATTTGAGATTAGTTAACACATAGCTAATTGGAACTTTTTCCCCTGTGCAGACACATGTTAATGACCAGCAACATTGAGGTAGAATGTGTTATCATGTCTATACTAGGGACAAGGTACAATTAGGTAAACTTGACCCCCTTTTCTTAGTGTAGACCAGGGGTCGGAAACCTCTGGCACACGGCTCACCAGGGCAAGCACCCTGGCAGGCTGGGCCAGTTTGTTTACCTGCCCCATTGGCAGGTTCAGCTGATTGCGGCTCCACTGGCCATGGTTCCCCGTGCCAGGCCAATGGGGGTGGCGGGAAGAGCGTTGGGGCAAGGGACGTGCTGGCCGCAGCTTTCTGCCGCCCTCATTGGCCTGGGACAGCGAACTGCTGCCAGCGGGAGCCGCGATCGACCAAACCTGCTGACATGGCAGGTAAAGAAACTGGCCCAGCCCGCCAGGGTGCTTACCTTGGCAAGCTGCGTGCCAGAGGTTGCCGACCCCTGGTGTAGACAGAGATGGGGGTACAGGAGAGCAGTCTTACAAGGCATTTTCCTCTTCTGGTGAATATCCTGAGTCCTAGCTTGTTCACCTCCAAATGGCAGGGCCAAGGAAGTCATCTTTCCAGCCTATGCTTAAGGCAGCTCCTGAGACCACATCTATTTCTGTAAAATTGCAAAATAATGCAGGATTTCTGCTGCACATAATATTAAAAGTGCATCTAGCAGAGGAGCAGAGATCCCAGATGGGAATCTCAAGACAGACACAGGGACAGGAGAGAAACTATACCCAATGGAGTGAATTCAATTGTGTTTCAGACTGTTCACCACTTTGATTAGTCTGTAATATGATCTTTTTTTTGTGCTGAGGATGTGCTGGGGTTCTGTGAGGAAGGCAAACAAATTTTGTTCATGTTTCCTGAGACCCTGACTTTGTGAGCTTTACCAAAGTTGGGTATGGGTGAGAGCTGCCAAATTCAGAACTGGATCTATATTTCAACCCCCACTCCGCTGCCAAAGTTCAGGGAAGTTTAAATCTGGGGTTTTGGTTTGTATCCCTCCCTGTCAAAAATAAAACTACAGAGTATAGAAGCCAAGATATATAGTTGACAGATAACTATCAGCCAAGGGTGCAGGTATCATGATTCAGAGCTGATAATTGTCAGTGAGCAGAATGTGAGCATACAAAAGCCAAAGAGTGCCTGGGTCAGCCTAAGAACACTTGCTAATGTCTAAGGGTATGGCTACACTTGCAGCTGTACAGCGCTGGGAGTTGCAGATGTCTTCGTACAGCTGTGTAGGGAAAGCGCTGCAGTGTTGCCACACTGACAGCTACCAGCGCAGCAATGTGGCCACATTTGCAGCGCTGTTGGGAGTGGCTGAACAGGCATTCTGGGATACCTCCAAATACCTCTGGAGGCCAATTACAACGCTTTTGGTGGCCACACTGGCGGAACAGCGCTGCATCACCAGCGCTGCAAGCGTTATACCCCAGGCAGAGCAGGAGTACAGCCAGTGCTGCAGCCAGGGAGATGCAGCGCTGTATGTGCCTTGCAAGTGTGGCGAGTAAGGGTATGGCTACACTCAAATCTTCCAAGCGCTGCACGTACTCTACCTCCTCATGGGGATTAGCTTGGAGCGCTGGGAGCTGAGCTCCCAGCGCTGCGGCACTGTTTACACTGGCGCTTTACAGCGCTGTATCTTGCAGCATTCGGGGTGTGTTTTTTTTCACACCCCTGAGCGAGAAATTTGAAGCCCTGTAAAGGGCCAGTGTAGCCAAGGCCTAAGTTGCAGCCCTGTAAACCCACCACCAGTGCTGCAACTCTCTAGTGTAGCCAAGCCCTAAGTAAATCTTTAAGCTCTGCACTGTTGCAGAAATCACAATCAGGTTTTTTAGCTCTGCATTTTCCAGCCTCTCTCTTTTGGTAGTCACAAATGTGTTGAGCTTGTCAGTGAAGATTCATACCTAGGTGCTGGCTGATTTAATGTAATGTCAAAGTTCCCCCAAGCCAATGGCTCATGGAGCTGACATGGTTATGGTAAGTCAATTTCATAGCCAATGGTATGTAAGGAGGTTATGTGGCCAGCATCACATTTGATCGCCAAACCTGATGGATCAGGTACCTATTTTGCAAAGGAGTGAAAAAAAAGTCAGCTTTCAGTGTGAGATCTAGCAAGACTCAAATCCACAATCTTCAGGATTGTAGTGAAGCACCTTAATCAGTCAGCCACTGGACTTCTTAATGCAATATGCAGGTTCTCTGTTAGTGGCTCAGGCCTTCGCTACACTGGTGCTTTACAGCGTTGCAACTTTCTCGCTCAGGGGTGTGAAAAAAACACCCCCCTGAGCGCTGCAAGATACAGCGCTGTAAAGCACCAGTGTAAACAGTGCCGCAATCCCCATGAGGAGGTGGAGTACATGCAGCACTGGGAGAGCTCTCTCCCAGTGCTGGCGCTGCGACCACACTTCAAAGCGCTGCCGCGGCAGCGTTCCCACGGCAGCGCTTTCAAGTTTCTAGTGTAGCCAAGCCCTCAGTTAACTTTTCCTTGTATTTTTTAGGGTGTTTATATACTTTGTGTGTTTTTATTAGGGCTGTCAAGTGATTGTTTTTAATCACGATTAATCACACTATTAATAACGGAATACCATTTATTTAAATATTTTTGGACGTTTTCTACATTTTCAAATATAAATTTCAATTACAACACAATACAAAGTCTACAGTGCTCATTTTATATTTAGTTTTGATTACAAATATTTGCACTGTAATAAACAAAAGAAGGTTGATTTTCTTTTTTGGTGGTTCGGGTTCTGTAGTTTCTGCATCAGAGTGTTGCTCTTTTAAGACTTCTGAAAGCATGCTCCATACCTTATCCCTCTCGTATTTTGGAAGACACTTCAGATTCTTAAACCTTGGGTTGAGTGCTGTAGCTGTCTTTGTAAATCTCACAATGCTACCTTCTTTGTGTTTTGTCAGATCTGCAGCAAAAGTGTTCTTAAAATGAACAACATGTGCTGAGTTATCATCTGAGACTGCTATAACATGAAATATATGGCAGAATGTGGGTAAATCAGAGCCGGAGACATACAATTCTCCACCAAGAAGTTCAGTCACAAATTTAATTAATACATTATTTTTTTAACAAGCGTCATCAGAATGGAAGCATGTCCTCTGGAATGGTGTCCGAAGCATGAAGGGGTATACAAATGTTTAGCATATCTGGCATTTAAATACCTTGCAATGCCGGCTACAAAAGTCCCATGTGAATGCCTGTTCTCACTTTCAGGTGACATTGTGAACAAGAAGCGGGCAGTATTATCTCCCGTAAAGGTAAACAGACTTGTTTGTCTTAGCATTTTGCTGACCAAGAAGTAGGACTGAGTGGATTTGTAGGGTCTAAAGTTTTGCATTGTTTTGAATGCAGTTATGTAACAAAAAAAAATCTACATTTGTAAGTTGCATTTTCACAATAAAGGGATTGCACTACAGTACTTTTGTGAGGTGAACTGAAAAATACTATTTCTTTTATGATTTTTACAGTGCAAATATTTATAATAAAATAATAGAAAGTGAGCAATGTACACTTTATATTCCGTATTGTAACTGAAATCAATATATTTGAAAATGTAGAAAAACTTCCAAAATATTTAATACATTTTAATTGGTATTCTGTTGTTTAACAGTGTGATTAAAACTGCGATTAATCGTGATTAACTTTTGTAATCGCAATTAATTTTTTTTTAATTAAACGTGTGAGTTAACTGTGATTAATTGGCAGCCCTAATGTTTACTTAACGCACTGAAATGGCCTCATATTTAAATTTGTACCCCGTGCTGCTATTTCTCTCTTCGATTGACCAACCTAGTGTTTTTTGTTTTGAGGGCAAGGAAGAGGGGGGATAAATGTGAAAACTCCTTTTGTGTCCAGTTAGTCAACTGAGACCACTTCTGCTCTTGTCTTAGAACTTTGCATTTCCCATCAGCAAATACCCTTCTAACATGCTCTTTTGATATGCAAAAAACTGCTTCTAAAGCAGTCTCTTGGAAATCACTTCACCTCAAAATTTCCCACATATATAGTCCAAAAAAACCCTAAGTTTCTGTGTCTAAATAACTCTTCTGTTACAAAAATGTAGATGTTGCCAAATTGCAGAAAAAATATTTTATTTCCTATGTATTTGTAACCCAAAATATTTAGTCACTTTTTACCAGTAGTAATGCTTACCACTTAGGAAGATAAGCAAAGATTTTAGATAATGTTTTTCTTTTTTACAATTAACTTCTGTGTTAAATGAACATGTTTATGATATATAGCTAGAGTGACCAGGTAGCAAATGTGAAAAATCGGGATTAATAGGAGCCTATATAAGAAAGACCCAAAAATCGGGACATCTCGTCACCCTATATATAGCATTCTATCTTTGTCTAACTATATCACTTGCTACATTTCTTACCTTTCCAGCTGTGATTTCTTATCATATCTTTTGCCTCTTTACCCAACAGCAATTAGCTAGGTTAAAGTAGAGATAAAGTTTCCAGAGCTAACCATACTGCATTTCATGATTATTCAACAGAAAATCAGAGTCCTTTTCACTCCATGTTTGGGGCACATCCAATAAATAGCAGGTCAAATTACCAATCTATTAGCTCTTTGTCTGTTACGGTATGCACAGTTAGTCATGAAATATTCATACAATTCAGGAAAAAGTCTGAAAAAAGAGCCACAGAAATGAAACCACAATACTGTAAGGTCAGTCAGCCGTACCATTCCCTAGCCCAATCCTAGGGCAAGCCTTTGATCCTGGAAACTTTGCACAAGAATTATTTACTTGCAGCTATCAGGGTTGTTAAATAATTACCAATGTCAATAGAAATTTGCAAGCATGGATTTTCTTCAACTGCCACTTTAGTGTTGGGCAGATTTTCAACCTGTTGGATTGTGACAAAGGATTAGGTGAGTATAGAATTCAGCCACACAGTTTAGTTTATTATTAATATTCCAAATGTACATATTAATAGCATTTCTGGTTTTAGTTTCACTTAAGCTGTGGCACGCATGTAAGCAAAAGACAAAACAAGAAACCCAGAATATTTATATAAATCCATTTTTGGTGGAAAAGGATTATTTATTTGCAGATTTTTTTTTTCCATATATGAACTTTTTATAGAAGGCCCCCTCCAGGTCACAGTTAAATCAGCTGACAGCTTCTGTTAACCTCCATGGAAACAGTATTCGGTCCATC